>NC_089502.1:145010180-146217680 GCF_036850765.1 Saccopteryx bilineata
TTGTAATGCAGAGGCTGAATGTGCTTAGTGTTGTTTATTTTTCTTTTTTTTTTACTGTGGTTCAATACCCATTCACCTATAGGCTTAAAACTCACTTTCCTGCCCGACCAGGTGGTAGCTCAGTGGATAGAGCGTCGGACCCAGGTTCGAGACCCCGAGGCTGCCAGCTTGAACGTGGGCTCATCTGGTTTGAGCAAATCTCACCAGCTTGGACCCAAGGTCGCTGGCTCGAGCAAGGGGTCACTCAGTCTGCTGTAGCCCCCACGGTCAAGGCACATATGAGAAAGCAATCAATGAACAACTAAGGTGTTGCAAGGAAAAACTGGTGATTGATGCTTCTCATCTCTCTCCGCTCCTGTCTGTCTGTCCCTCTCTCTTTTTTTTCTGTCTGTCTCTGTTACACACACACAAAAAAAAAACCCCACAAAAAAACACCACTTACCTGTCCTTGCTGGTTAGTATTCTGTAATCTGTGTCCTGCCCTGTGTCCTGTAAATCTCACCGTGGATTCACATGACCACGTCACAGCTGTGTGCAGATTCTGACCGTGAGTTTTTTCCCACTCAGAGAGCCCGGGAAACAGTCAGGCAAACATGTCCATCCCTTGGGGACACGCTCAGCAATCTACACACAGCACCCTGGATGGTGATCATGGTGACCTTGGTTTGAGAGAAGACGTTATCCCAATCTGTTGACTTTCTGAAGAAGGGTGTCTCATCGGTTTTTGTTTTCTGTTCTTTTTTTGGCCCAACCTGGACAATATTCTTTTCTTGATCTTAGTCGAAGTGAGAGCTAAATGTGACATAGAGACCATAGCATACCATATGGACGCAACTTGATCTGTGTTTCAAAGGAGCTGGTTCCCCTTCCTGCCAGTTTCTACAGAGCTCTATACATCCCCGGACTTTACAACAAAGGTGTGTGTTTGTAGCATTGACACGGAGGATGGTAGTTGAACGCAGGGAAGAGAGGGCGAAGATTTCAGTCAAGAGACACAAACTGGACTAAAAGAAAAGACCAGAGCAGGCGGTGATAGCACCGTATTTTGAAGCAGCTAGGTCTCTGGTGAGGTTGTAATTGAGATCTATCATTCAGTCTCTGTTTCAATCTAACACAGGGGTCCCCAAACTTTTTACACAAGGGGCCAGTTTACTGTCCCTCAGACCGTTGGAGGGCCGGATTATAAAAATAACTATGAACAAATCCCTGTGCACACTGCACATATTTTAAAGTAAGAAAACAAAACGGGAACAAATATAATATTTAAAATAATGAACAAGTAAATTTAAATCAACAAACTGACCAGTATTTCAATGGGAACTATGGGCCTGCTTTTGGCTAATGAGATGGTCAATGTCCTGTTCCATATTTGTTACTGCTAGCCGTAACAAGTGATATGACGCGCTTCCGGAGCTGTGACACGTGCATCCCGCGTCACCGGAAGTAGTACTGTGCGTGAGCGACGCCTCGCTTTGCGGCGCTGCCATATACAGTACTCCAGGAGTACAGGATGCATCCACATCCTGTGCTCTTCTCACTGGCCACCAATGAAAGAGGTGCCCCTTCCAGAAGTAAGGCGGGGGCCGGATAAATGGTCTCAGGGGGCCGCATGTGGCCCGCGGGCCATAGTTTGGGGACCCCTGATCTAACACGTTAGAGTTCCCATCTACCTGAATGAGAATCTACAAGGAATCAGACTTACCTCAGGAAATTCTATTCCAGGGGTCAGGAACCTATGGCTGGCGAGCCAGATGTGGCTCTTTTGATGGTTGCCTCTGGCTCACAGACAAATCTTGATTAAAAAAAATAATGTTAAAAATAGAAAACATTCTCATGTATTACAATCCATTCATTTCCTACCGCTCATGGTCATGGTTGCGGGTGGCTGGAGCCAATCACAGCTGTCCTCCGGGACAACACCAAATTTTTACTGGATAATGCATAACGTACACGGGTCATTGTCTGGCTCTCATGGAATGACATTTTAAAATATGTGGCGTTTATGGCTCTCTCAGCCAGAAAGCTTCCCGACCCCTGTTCTATTCTTACCTAAGATAAGAAAAAATATAGATATATTCCCTAACATTATTTTTTTTTGCATGAAGGGACACTAGACAGCTTAAATGAAGGGAAATACCTCTTACTGAAAATTGCTTATGACAATACACTGTCTCTGTCTGAGGCAGTAACCTCATCAACTGAAATTTAGATTTCTTTAAACAGAATTACTGCCGCCTGGCCGGCAGCTACGTTGCTCAGAGAATTGTTTTTGATACGCCAAGGTTGTTGGTTCGATCCCCGGATCAAGGCACATAGAAGAATCAATTTAGGAATGCCTGAATAAGTAGAGCAGCAAATCAATGTTTCTTTCTCTCTTTCTCTCTTAAAAATCAATACATTTATAAAAACTAATTTAAATAGAATCACTTGGGACTTACTATGGACTTGTGGGTAGAAATACAGCTCGATGATCATACTGATCAGAATAATAGTAATAATGTATTCTATAATCTCACATAACAAGGTAACGATCTTGCATCCCAGAGGAGTTACATTGTACCATGTCAGCCTTCTGTTACTTGTCCGGATATCTGACAACAAAGAGTACATCTGTCCAAAAGGGTTACGTTTGCAACAGGAACCAAGTGACCTTTAAAATTAGGACTAGAGAGATAAAAGAAAAGGTCCCATATTCTCCCATAATTCTGGGAATGATGTCATATGTACGTATGAATCTTGCAACGTACACTGAAACCCACGGAGATGTTTTTGAGGGACGATTCAAGTATTGTGTCTACGTGTGGTTCTGTGAAATGCGGAGTTTTAGATATGGAACTCTGAGTAGCTTTTCTCTACAATAAGTGTAGACAATGTATAAGTGAGCATGGCTGCTGGTGACCATACCATACGGCTAGGTAAGGGACCCTATCATCATTCCAGAAAGTTCCATCAGAAAGTATGGCTCCAAAGAGACAGAGAAGAAATGATGTTTCTAAAAGGCAAACTCATTGGCAATTTTTAACAATTGAAACAGATTTACTAAAAAAACAAAACAAAACCCACTTATTTTAATAAGCGCTTTGAAATTCCACAGTCTAGGGACATTTAAAGAATTACCCAGCTATCCCACATTTAGGAATATATCTTAAGAACACCATAAACTCTTCCAAAAGAAGAAATGCACCCCCATGTTTAGGGCAGCATTGTTCACAATAGCAAAGATCTGGAAACAGCCCAAGTGTCCGTCAGAGGACGAGTGGATTAAAAAGCTTTGGTACATATATACTATGGAATACTACTCAGCCATAAGAAATGATGACATCGGATCATTTACAACAACATGGATGGACCTTGATAACATTATATGGAGTGAAATAAGTAAATCAGAAAAAACTAAGAACTATATGAATCCATACATAGGTGGGACATAAAAATGAGACTCAGAGACATGGACAAGAGTGTGATGGTAACGAGGGCGGGGGAGGAGAAGGAGGGATGATATATGGGTGGGGGGAGGGGAGGGGCACAAAGAAAACCAGATAGAAGGTGACGGAAGACAATTTGACTTTGGGTGAGGGGTATGCAACATAATTAAATGTCAAAATAATCTGGAGATGTTGTCTCTGAACATATGTACCCTGGTTAATCAATGTCACCCCATAAAAATTAAAAAAAAAAAAAAGAATTCCAACAACTTATGAAATACATAAGGAAGAAAGAGGAAAATTTTCGTTATCAGAGAACCGGCACCTTTGATTTTGATTTTTCTTCCACAGTCCGTTTTGAAATCTCCATCTTGTGTATCAAAAGACTTCATTTGAATTTAGCAAATACAACTCCAAAGATGACCTTTCTATGCAGGATAATTTCTACGCAGTTTGGCATTACCACACGGCGTGTTTTATTACTGTTCCGTCCGTCAGCTTAACGCAGAGTGAAATATGATGGCTATCTCTCCTTTCTTCGTCTTCTTCTCCTTCAAACGCAATAAAGTCTTATTAAGTGAGCCCTGGCAGGCATTTATTAAACCTCTATCAGGCCCTGTGCTGGGGTGGTCGATACTCTGGTTATTGGTTTCCGGGGTCTAACTTCATATTTCAGAAATAACTTAATTTGTGTGTTGCATGGACTTGATTTCCAAGGGAAAGTGTCACATTTCACAGAGAAAATTGGAGGTATCTTTCAGAGATAAATGGCCGTTTTTCATGCTCTTCTCATAAGAACTGGCCATCGGAAAAAATCAACCGGCTCCTTCAGAACGTGGGTCTAACGGTCTTTAGCGCCTCACGGACAGAGTCACAAAGGGCTGTCTTGAAAATGCAAGAAATGAAAAATATTCTTTATTGTTGTCAGAAACCTGCTCCTCACTTATTCACTTGGGGGAGGCTTGGGAAGAAATCTCAACTGTTATTTCCATTATGCAAGATCAACTTCCTCGGTGACAAGGAAGGATACAAAAATTTATAAAAAAAAAATTATCAAGGCATATTTCAGGGAAGCACCTCTCTCTGACATCACTGAATTGACCACACGTGCCCCCAAATATTATCAAGTATTATATTACTCCAACAAAATGACCGTTTTAAAGGAATATTTAGAAAACCTTTATTTTGAAGTACATAAGCTTATTGAACCATTAATGCCGTTTCATTCTATCAAACTGCTTCTTTTTAAATTCTCACCTGTTTTTTATTTAAAATCCTATTTGGTAAATTCAGGATTTAGGGGTGGGGGAGAGGATATGGAATAGTTTTGTTTTTTTGTGCCGTAATCCAGTGGGCCCCAACCCCCAGGCTGCGGACCAGTACCAGACCTTGGTCCATTTGGTACCGGTCCGCAGAGAAAGAATAAATAACTTACATTATATCCATTTTATTTCTATTTAAGTCTGAATGATGTTTTATTTTTTAAAAAAATGACCAGCTTCCCTCCGTTCCATCCGTCTAAGACTCACTCTTGATGCTTGTCTCGGTCACGTGATACATTTATCCGTGAAAATAGTTTCTGACATTAAACCGGTCCGTGGCTCAAGAGAGATTGGGGACCCCTGCCGTAATCCACGTATTTCATCATGCGTGCTGTAGGTTACCTAGTGAATCCTTAACAACCAATCATCATTGAAAAAAAAAAATTTTTTTTTTACCAATCATCATTTTTATCCATTATAATTTTTGTTCCTTTTTTTTATAAGAGCATTTAGTTCAAAATTTAATTGTACATTCGTGATGGAATGTTAAAAGACCTTTATTTTGGTGTTTTCCTCTTCTCTCTCTCTCTCTCTCTCTCTCTCTCTCTCATGTAAATACTGTTCAAAAATACTTCGCATGATCCAACCGGCCAGGGCAGAAACTACCTTTAAAAGATGCTAGGCAAGAGGATATTACCACAGTGACGTCTGAGATCCGCTCTCTCAACGTGGAGTTTACGACTCAGATTTTGACCTGAGTTGTTATTACGTGAAGGTAACTGTGTGATCCACCAGGGGACGTTCCCTCTGTCATTTTTTCCCTCTTGCTCTGGGCCACCTCCCCCCCTCATTCTCTAATGAGCCCTATCTCTAAGAGCAACTGCACGGCGAGTAGGCTTTTTAAAATTTATTTTAATTTATATCGACAGCATCTCTTTTGCTGTTGTACTCTCAAGGTCTAATGCCTGTCCTCCAAATTAACAGTCGATGTTTTTGTGTTTCCATTTATTTTACCTATTTCTTTAAATATATATATATATATATATATATATATATATATATATATATATATATATATGTGGTCTACCAGAAAGTTCTGTCTGTTTTTGGAATTAAAATAAAATACAAATTTTTTCTTACCGTCAATAAACTTTATTAAGTAATGTATTTCCACACCAATCCTATCTTTCGAATATGGTTTCGACATGGTTTGCTGAGCTGAATTCAGCCTTTCTGCGATCTCCGATGTTGTCAGAAAAAGGATCTTGCTCCAACATGGTCTTAACAACATCGTCATCGATCAAAGATGGTCGCCCACAACGTGGCTTATCAGAAAGGTCGAAATCACCTGTTTCGAATTTTTCGAACCATCTTCTGCACATCCTATCAGAAACTGTACCTCCACCAAACACTTTCAATAAATTTCTACATGCTTCTGTAGCATTTCTTCCTTCTTGAAATGCGTATACAATACAGTGGCGTAAATGAGCTTTATCAGTAGCCATGGGTACACTATGACTTCACACATAAGACTAACGTGAACCAACTTTGTTTTAGTTCATTTGCTACGTTAGTATGTATACATTAAGTGATACAAATAGAGAGGCACACATGCGCCAAATAAACATGTGCTTATGTGTCAAAACTTGTTGTGATAGAAACGGACAGAACTTTCCGGTAGACCATATATATATATATATATATATATATATATATATATATATATATATATAGTCTGATGGCCTGCCTCTTGCTCTGCGTCTGGGAAAGTTAGCATCCTCAGGATCTTTGCTTGTTAACTGATAGGTTGTGTCACGCAAAGAACACTAGTGTCACATCCTCACTATGCCACTCTAATCACCTGTCTCCATTAATGACTGACGGTGGGCACCGAGTATCAGAAAGTGATACCTGAATGGTTGAGTTATGTGTGCTCATGAGCAAGAATGCAGCGTTAGTGTGACTAAGCAATGCATATATTTATTACAGTGTAACGTTTTCCAAAGGAGAATGCTTAGCGCTTCCTGAAGGATTCTGACAATCTGTGGAGACAGGCGAATGATGGTGGATTCTTAGTATACATTGTCGGCTTGGTCACCGATAATCTAGCTAGAATACAGTTGCCTTCTAAAACATCCTTTCCATATATATATATATATATATATATATATATATATATATATATATATGCGGCTTAAGTGTCTGTTGCCGATAGCTTATTGGTTGCTTGCAGAACTGTACTAGCCAATGGGGTGAAGTTGCCACGGCATTCAAATAGTCCCGCCTTCTGGCATGCCACCTCACAAATTGAGGTTAAAGATTGGAGCAATTATTATGCTGTTAAGAAATCTTAACACCAGAAAGGGTCTTTGCAATGGTACAAGACTAGAGGTTCTCCAATTGAAAAATAATGTCATAATAGCTAAGTCTTTGACTGGCTCCTCTAAAGGTGAAATACATGTCATTCCAAGAATTGATTTGGCTCCATCTCAAACAGGGTTGCCGTTTCAATTGAGACATAGACAATTTCCTGTAAAACTTGCCTTTGCTATGACCATCAATAAGTCTCAGGGCCAAACGCTTAAGCGTGTTGACATTTTTTTACCTGAGCCTGCATTTGGACACGGTCAACTTTATGTAGCCTGTTCAAGAGTTCGTGAAAGAACGGACATAAAATTAAAAATAATTGATGGTCCTCTGCAAGGCGAGCTTAAAAATGATGGAAAGATCTACACAAGAAATGTTGTGTACAAAGAGATCTTTGACATGTGAATTAACATTTTATTATTATTTTTTTTTAATTTTTTTTATTTATTTATTTTGGAGAGGAGAGGGAGAGACAGAGAGAGAGAGGAGAGACAGAGAGAGAGAGAAGGGGGGAGGAGCTAGAAGCATCAACTCCCATATGTGCCTTGACCAGGCAAGCCCAGGGTTTCGAACCGGCGACCTCAGCATTTCCAGGTCGACGCTTTATCCACTGCACCACCACAGGTCAGGCCAACATTTTATTATTTAAATCACCTTTATTTATTGAGCTAGCGGTGGCTCCTAAGAAATGTACCGGCAGTGGTTTCCTTCATTGCACTCTACTTTAAGCAATTAAGCAAGTAGAAGGGGGAAACCCCGTGGGGCAGTAAGCAAAGGGGCATCCTCGCCGCCTGCCCTGGGTAATTCAGTTTGAATTAGCAGACACCTTTGCACAAATCATTTTAATTACAATTTATAATATCTAGAACAGTAGTCATTTTGTATGACCGCCGGGCTTTCTAGTACACACACACACACACACACACACACACATGTACAGAACAATCTTCTGATGTACATAATTAGCAAATACTCCTATGTTGCAACAAGAAGATGTTTCTTACCATATGATACTATTGTATCTATATATGGGACTCACTTTTGTCAAGATGGGTGCTTGCTCAAGGGACGCGAAGGACAACATGTGTTATTAACAAGATCACAGGGTTCACAATCTATAACACCCATGCCCTGTAGGGCCTTTGGAAGAAACAACATCCAAATTTGGGGATGAAATTACTGAGTGGATTGGAAGAGCCTGATGGGAAATATTTGGGTCAATGGGTCTGAAATGTATGAGTTCCAAAGAGGGGCCATTGGAGAGGGAATATTGAAATGCCTGGGGCCTGACCAGGCGGTGGCGCAGTGGATAGAGCGTCGGACTGGGATGCGGAGGACCCAGGTTCGAGACCCCGAGGTCGCCGGCTTGAGCGCGGGCTCATCTGCTTTGAGCAAAAGCTCACCAGCTTGGACCCAAGGTCGCTGGCTTGAGCAATGGGTCACTCGGTCTGCTGTAGCCCCCCGGTCAAGGCACATATGAGAAAGCAATCAATGAACAACTAAGGTGTTGCAACGAAAAACTGATGATTGATGCTTCTCATCTCTCTCTGTTCCTGTCTGTCTGTCTGTCCCTATCTATCCCTCTCTCTGACTCTCTCTCTGTCTCTGTAAATAAAAACAATAAAAAAATAAAAATAAATGCCTGGGGAAGGCAGGGTACAAATTCGTTTTAGACGTGTCAACCCCGGTAGCTACTAGACTTACAACCAGTGGAGCCGTTGGGATTTTTTTGGCCAGAAACATCTAGGTTTCCCCAGCGCACTCAGGTTGGGTCCTCGGACTCAGCTGTTGAGGTGAGAAGCATTCCCTCAAAGACTCCAGGGACCGTTGAGTTACCAGCCTCCCGCCTCCACCCTTTCCTGTCTGACAAAAGTCTCGGCGGACGCCAGACGCTTGTGAGAAGAATGACGTCTGCCTCTGTCTTATGCCACCAACACTTGTGTGTCTGCCTAGAATGCCTCACTTAGAGAAAGAACGCTTATACCGAGTCCTGGAATCCCCGAGAGAGATTTCACCCGTGCCCGGACGTTACCTGTGAGCACGGGAAACTGAAGCTACTCACAAGCTTTGGGTGGACGAAATATGTGGGAGGGTGTGGCTTGGGGTGAAGAGTGTGTCTGTTGGTCCCAGTATGGATGGATGTTTATCCAAGTGGCCCGGTCCAAGGGTGACTTGGGCCCTGGTCGTACCAAGGGGCAGGACATCGTGACGCAGAGAGAGGTGGCAGCTGGTCGCCGTGTGAGGTACAAGGTGCCCCATCAAACGTGTTACCTTCCAGGGGCATCCGTGGGCTCATGAGCTATTGCAGGAGGCCGTGGATAGCTAAGGCAGGAAAAAGCATATAACTCTCTGCGGCTAGGAGGGACAGGTCACCCTTGGGGACCTTAGCAGGGCCCCCGCCTGGGCTGGAACCGGCCCCCCTCACAGCCCCTGTGCTCCTCTGCGAACATTTCCTGGGCGTGCAACAAGCCGGCAGCGGAAGCCGTGGTGAGTCAGCGTGCGGGAGAGTGAGCGGGTTTGTGAGCTGGTCACCGAGACGGTGGCGGCACAGGTGTGTACCGCAGAGGGGTACAGAGCTTGGGGAGGGCTTCGGATGCTGTCAGACGGGCCCATGCTGGGCTCTGCCTTTCTGTGACCCCACTTCCGATTCATGTGTGGGCTTCCGCGGTTCTGCGTGGCAGAGCGGAAAGCCCCTAAAACCCTTGGGTTTTTACACCCTCTGGTGAGGACTGCCTGCCAAGCAGCAGAGACAAAGAATTAATGTAAGAGCAGGAGAAGGGGGCTTGCTTGCTTTAATATACAGCTAGTGCTCGACTTACGACCACAACTGGTTCTGACAGACCGGTCGTAACACGATTTGGTCGTAAGCTGAGTAGGCTGTATGTACAGTACTGTGAAATGATGTGATAAAAATCTTTAAGTCATATTATAACATAAATCTTCTTTCATTATTGTTACATATCATAATTTTCTTTGTTCACTTGATGCCCTTTGTATCATCTCGACACCGTTTTGTTTCTTATTTTTCCATCCGTCAGGTTTAAGTAAAACACTGCATTAACCAGTACAACTGGTTTAATATTGGCAAAGACAATTTCCTCAAAGTAGACACCTTGGGAGGGGTTGGATGAAAAATATCCAAGACACAAAACACAAATCGCCGTACCGAGTCTGGGATAACAGTTGACACGGTGCACGCGGAGACGGTAGTGCTGCCGGAAGCTGGTCCGCACTGTCGTACGTCCGCCCAGCTGGGCCACGCTCGCGCTGCCAGACGCGGAGCAGTCGTGACTAGCGATTGTGGTCGTCAAGTCGAATGGTCGTAAGTTGCATAGGTCGTAAGTCGATTAATATTTGTGTATATATATATATACATATACATATATGTATATATATATATATTCACACACACATATATGTATAGATATCATTTTTATATGTTATATATAAATTATATATTTAAGTTATGTATATATAATTTTATTATATATTTTTATTATATATAATAATATTATATATATATATATATAAAATTGTGGATACTGTTTTCAACTCAGATTCAGAATTCCCCACCATTCTCTTGTTTCCTAATCACATGCAAACTTCAAGCACGATTAATATTTGTGTATATATATATACATATACATATATATGTATATATATATTCACACACACATATATGTATAGATATCATTTTTATATGTTATATATAAATTATATATTTAAGTTATGTATATATAATTTTATTATATATTTTTATTATATATAATAATATTATATATATATATATATAAAATTGTGGATACTGTTTTCAACTCAGATTCAGAATTCCCCACCATTCTCTTGTTTCCTAATCACATGCAAACTTCAAGCACGCCCTGTCCCCTGTTACACACAGCTACTCACACCCAAGATTATCAACAGACATTGACTTGTCAATCGATTAGCCAGTCTTCGTGTCCCTGACCCACACAAGTCAAAGTCTCTGAGAACCAGAGCCTCAAAAAAATAGAAACCAGCCTGACCTGTGGTGGCGCAGTGGGTAAAGCGTCAACCTGGAAACGCTGAGGTCGCCGGTTCAAAACCCTGGGCTTGCCTGGTCAAGGCACATATGGGAGTTCATGCTTCTTGTTCCTTCCCCTTTCCTCTCTCTCTCTCTCTCTCTCTCTCTCTCCCCCCCCTCTCTATAATGCATAAATAAAATCTTTAAAAAAAACTTTAAAAAAAATAGAAACCAAAAAAATCAGGGTGGTTTTTATTTTTCTTTTTGTTCTGTGTTTTTTTTTTTTGTTCAAGTGTAAACTAGATATTTGTAGCTAGGGAATAAATGTAATTGCACAAAAATAGCCATGGGGATAATTTTTCGCACCTGGATATGTCCTTCCAAGATAGCCATGACTTCTTAAGCTCATTGGTTGGACTCATCAAGAAAAAAAAACCTATCAGCTCTCGTAGCTCAAGGGACACATTGGTCCCTGTCATTTGGGTCCGCTTTTCCATGATGCTGTGTCTCCTTTACGCTGAATTTGCCTTTCATTAAGGCACGTTTAGAAATTTACTTTATGTTTGGTTGTATTTTCCTGTTCACCGGGTTTTAAAGGCGTGTGCTGGGATTTCGCTATAAAAATAACATAACCTTGTAGTAGAACCTGTAAAAAATAAGTTTGCTGAATATTCAATTTACGTATCTTTCTTTCTAGGCTTCCTTTTTAAAATTTTTTTATTTATTTACTTTAATAAGGAGAGAAAGAGATAGAAAGAAGGGGAGAGGAGCAGGAAGCATCAACTCCCACATGTGCCTTGACCGGGCAAGGCCAGGGTTTTGAACCGGCGACCTCAGCATTCCGGGTTGATGTTTTATCCACTGTGCCACCGCCACCACAGGTCAGGCTGCTCTAGGCTTTCAGCATCTGTTTTTTGTTGTCTTTTGGGTCACATTCTCTGTGCTTGTTTTCACTCAGTGTGCTATCACCAGACACCCCTCCCCTCCCTCCTGACACAAACACACACATTAATCTAACTCTCTCCCTCCCGGGGTCAATCGCTACCCCCTGCACCCCCGCAGGTTGTTATGAGAGCATTTAGGCATCAGACCGTTGGCAACATTTTAACATACATTCCATTATCGACACATTTGTGTGACACCGTGTTGCAATTTTGGAAGAAATATACTTAGTTTACTTTCTCCTTAACTGAATTGCTGGGTCAACGTGGACGCGTCACTCTGGAGAACAAACCGCTGTTTACAAATCGGTGCTGGTTTTACGAGAAAGCCGGACGGATAGGAGATGTCGCACAAATACTCACAGCGGGCAGGGCTCATGCAATTTGTACAAGACTGACAGTAAAAAGATGATACTGTGTTTTAAAAATTGCATATATTTACAACTTGCAAGACTGGACGTTCCCCCCTCCCCCCCGCCCCCATCCCGGCCGTAAGACTCAATGATTAGCAATTTCCTGGACAATATTGTCCACTCTCTGTCCACGGTCATGTCGTGATCTGGTTCCGTTTTCCCCAGATGTCTCAACATCTGGTTTCAAGAATATTCTGCAACATACCTGTTTCCAGTGTTTTCCCTGACTTGCCATTTATGTTTCCATTCAAGTTTTGCGTTTTGAAATGATGAAATATAATTTAATTTCTAAAATCCCACCACCTGTTAACCCATCTTGAACAGATAGGAAAGGTTTAGTACTTAATGTCAGACTCCCTTTATAAAAAATAGATAATTTTTTTAAAAATTTTGGTATCTGTAGGTGATGACTGATTCAAGAACCACTTTGAACATGAAGAGGAAAAAATATAGTAGATACATTATCTGGAAAAAAAAATACATGTTTAATCCATAGAAATGAAAGAAAACAACCTAAGAGCTAATTGGGAGAAAAATACAGAACACATTGACCCAACAGATTTTTATAACACAGTAGATTTTTATCTTACAAGATGAAGTTTATTAACACTTAAAACTCAATTAGTGCAAATCAATCTTACCATATATTGAAAGTTTATCGAGATCTGGACCTTTAATGTCGAAATGTACAGAATGTCAGAGTCCGAAGGCTCGGTATTACTGAGATGTCAGTTGTCTTTAAAGTGATCTATAGACTTAATAAAATCCCAATCAAATTTGTAGCAGGTTATTTTTTTCCGGTTGAAAAGACAAATCTAATTTGAGATGTCTATGAAAATACAAAGGACCCGGTCGGGTCAAAAACAATTTTGTAAAAAGAAGGGTGAGCCAGAGGACATTCTTTGATAATTAATACGTCAACAACGCTGAGTCTGCCAACTGTATAGTTCTTGGGAGTGGTGGTTTTTTTTTTTTCTTGTTTCATTTTGGTTTTTGGTTGACAACACCCAGTGCTTTAAAGCATTTTGTTAGAATCACCTCCTTGATATTCTGTATATTGGGATGCCACGGTGAAAAGGCATTTATTTTTCAATAAAAAAGTTGTCTCGGATTTGATTTCTGCAGCCAGTACACAGAGACAGAAGCGCGTTAGGCACATGGCTTATGTCTTAGGCAATATTTTTGTTTGTTTGTTTGTTTTTGTATTTTTCTGAACCTGGAAACGGGGAGAGACAGTCAGACAGACACCCGCATGCGCCCGACTCGGATGCACCCGGCACGCCCACCAGGGGAAGATGCTCTGCCCATCCTGGGAGTCGCTCTGCCACGACCAGAGCTACTCTAGCGCCTGGGGCAGAGGCCAAGGAGCCATCCCCAGCGCCCAGGCCATCTTTGCTCCAATGGAGCCTTGGCTGCGGGAGGGGAAGAGAGAGACAGAGAGGAAGGAGGGGGGAATGGAGCAAATGGGCGCTTCTCCTGTGTGCCTTGGCTGGGAATCGAACCCAGGTCCCCTGCATGCCAGGCCGACGCTCTTAGGCAATATTTTTGATGGGCTGCTGAGCATTGTGAATGGGACCATGCCGGGCGCTGGATTGTGTGTGCCTGTGCGTGTGTTTGTGCCCGCGTGAATTGCTGTGAATTCCCTTCACACGTGTTCAGTGGCACACACTTGAACCACACGAACGCAGTGGGAGCCGTTCTGTGTAGCTGTTTACGTTTGTTAGATTGGATCAGAGCCGGTGTCAGGCGAAGGCTGTTAATTCTTCCTGAGGCTTTCCAGGGAGGCCGGTTACTCCAGGAACGTTCCCCAGACCTGGGGATCCCCGTCTGCAAAGCTTTCTTTTCCTTGGTGGCTTCCTCGGTGGCTTGCTTCAAGAACGATGGTAGAGGAGTCCCCGTCTCAATCCGTGTGGGCCAGCGACTGCTGGGGTATCTCTCCTTTTCATCCTTGTTGTTCTTGTTGTTTTTTTTCCTCTCTGCTATTTTGTTTATTTAGTTATGGCTTTATTTATAAATTGGCACACTTGAACCACACGAACGCAGTGGGAGCCGTTCTGTGTAGCTGTTTACGTTTGTTAGATTGGATCACAGTCGGTGTCAGGCGAAGGGCTATTAATTCAATTTATTGAAGGGGGAGGGACATTGGTTAAAAAAACTATACAGGGTTCAAATGTACAGTTCTGATTTAAGAATCAGACCGTTTGCAACATATTAACATCCATTCCGTTATCGACACATTTGTGTGACACTTTGTTGCATTTTGGAAGAGATACTTAGTTTAATTTCTCTGTAGATTGTCTTGTGTGTTCATACCCACCCCCACCCCCAAGTCAAATCTCGGTCCATCATTATTTATCCCCCTTCCCTTCTCAGGTCATTGCCAAGCTTTAGTCTGTGTCTATGAGGGGGTTTTGCTTGGTCGGTTTGGGGGTTTGTTTGTTCCTTTTGCTGAACCCCGTCACCTCTCTACCCAGCCCCTCAACACTCCCGCTCCCTGCCACACCTGTCAGTCTGTCATCTGCATAGAGGAGTCTATTTCTCTTTTGTCTGGTTACTTTGTTCATCAGATTCCATGTATTCATCTTTACTTTTAATTTCAGGCATGGTCGGGCCATTTGTCCGCACCTGTGTATAAAAAAAGGAATTTTAAAAGCTCATGTTCGTGTGATTTCACCCAATCGACTTATCTAATAATAGTATTTTTACCTCTTCTTTGCCCGTTTCTCCAAATGGTTTTCTTAATCCTCTAGGCCAGGGGGAGTCAACCTTTTTATACCTACCGCCCACTTCTGTATCTCTGTCAGTAGTAACATTTTCTCACCACCCACCGGTTCCACAGTCATGGCGATTTATAAAGTAGGGAACTCACTGTACTTTATAAAATGTATAAAGCAGAGTGACAGCAAGTGAAAGCATAGAATAATAACTACCAAGCAGTTTCTGTCGGATTTTCGCTAAGTTTGGCAGGATCAATCTTTATGAAACAACTTACTGTAGTTAAATCTATCTTTTTATTTATACTTTGGTTGCTCCGCTACCGCCCACCATGAAAGCTGGAGCGCCCCCTAGTGGGCGGTAGGGACCAGGTTGACCACCACTGACTAGAGGCATTTATTTTTCCAACTTGCTTCATCTCTGTTTTCATTGAGGCTGATAGTTTCTTGCTTGCCTCTGAGAATTGCCTGTACAGAGAACTAAGTCCTGGAGTCTGAATTCTCCTTTACCCACTAGAGCCATCATTTCCAGGGACCCGATTCCATTTACGTTTTTGATTGTTCAGTGATGATGCCACGTTTACCTGTCCTCACTCGCCTTTCTTTTTCCAAATGAAATAAAGAATCTTCACGTCAATGTGTTATTCAAGAACGAATAATAACAGAGCACACATGAAATTCAGATGGACCCCGACATTGTAATGTACACTGTGTCCGTAAAATCATGGCGCACTTTTGACTGGTCACAGGAAAGCAACAAAAGACGATAGAAATGTGAAACCTGCACCAAATAAAAGGAAAACTCTCCCAGTTTCATACCTATTCAGTGCAGTTCAATGTGGGCTCATGCACAGATTTTTTTAGGGCTCCTTAGGTAGCTATCCCCTATAGCAGGGGTCCCCAAACTTTTTACACAGGGGGCCAGTTTACTGTCCCTCAGACCGTTGGAGGGCCGGACTATAAAAATACTATGAAAAAATCCCTATGCACACTGCACATATCTTATTTTAAAGTAAAAAACCAAAACGGGAACAAATACAATATTTAAAATAAAGAACAAGTAAATAAATTTAAATCAATAAACTGACCAATATTTCAATGGGAACTATGCTCCTCTCACTGACCACCAATGAAAGAGGTGCCCTTCCAGAAGTGCGGTGGGGGCCGGATAAATGGCCTCAGGGGGCCGCATGTGGCCCACGGCCGTAGTTTGGGGACCCCTGCCCTATAGCCTCTACAGACTCGTCACTGACTGATGGCCTACCAGAACGGGGTTTCTCCACCAAACTTCCAGTTTCCTTCAACTGTTTATCCCACCGAGTCATGTTATTCCCATTTGGTGGCGTTTCGTGATAAACACGCCAATATTCACGTTGCATTTTGGTCACAGATTCGAATTGAGCAAGCCACAGAACACACTGAACTTTCCTCTGTACTGTCCACATCTTGACCGGCATGGCCGTGGGCTGCTCCGCTGTATACAGGGTGTGACGTCACCATCTGCGCATGCGCACATGCTGCCACATCATCCTACAGAAACTGGGAGGGTTTTCCTTTTATTGGGTGCAGATTTCACATTTCTATCGTCTTTTGTTGCTTTCCCGTGACGGGTCAAAAGTGCACCATGACTTTACGGACACACTGTATTTCAGGCAACCCAAATTCAACACAAAGAGTTCTGTCATCTTACCCTTCCCAGGGAGAGATATGGACAATGTAGATCTTACCAGAAGCCCGGGTCGGTGATTGCACCCTCCCGTCTTGCCCCCAATGCCCGTTCATAAACTCATGCAAATATCTGCACGGGCCCTTTCTGCAAGCGCCACCACTCAACAAAGTGAGCTTCTGTTGCAGGATTAAGTCATTAATCAATGCAGAGTGTTTTTTTTCCCCCGCACAGGGGCTCTGAAGCGTATTTTGATGAAGATGAGGTCTCTTTCTCGGTTGCAGCTGTCCTGGCCCCAGGAGCCCCGGAGGGGAGGGAATTTGCAGCTCGGGGTGGGCAGGCGTCCAGAGAACTTGCAGGGGAGGGCTGGGGACCACGGCGGCCTGGCTTCAGGGCCGCGTAAAATTTATTTTGTTTTTATTTTTTTTATTTTTTACAGGAATAGAGAGAGGGATAGATAGGGACAGACAGACAGGAACACAGAGAGATGAGAAGCATCAATCATCAGTTTTTTGTTGTGACACCTTAGTTGTTCATGAATTGCTTTCTCATATGTGCCTTGACTGGGGGCCTTCACTAGACTGACCCCTTGCTCAAGCCAGCGACCTTGGGTCTGAGCTGGTGAGCTTTTTGCTCAAACCAGATGAGCCCAAGCTCAAGCTGGCGACCTCGGGGTCTTGAACCCGGGTCCTCCGCATTCCAGTCCGACACTCTATCCACTGCGCCACCGCCTGGTCAGGCAGGACCTATCTAAATTTAGATCTCTGCTGAAAGGAAATTGGAAAAGGGAGGCTGCTTCTTCCGTGCTCTGTTGTGAAATCTTTACAAAATTTACCAAGAGCACGCCACCTCTATTTTCAAGAATCTCCCAATTTAGATTAAATTTAGGTCAAGTTTGCGCATGCGCGCGCACACACACACACACAAAGACACAAATGTCTAGAGGCTAAAATAAAGGTGAACATCCTTAAATGTGACCTATACTCATAGAACAATCCAAAACAAACTGCCCGGGATGTGGTTTTCATATAAGAAGGTTACTTGTGTTACATTTGCTCTTCGTGTTAGAATATTACCGGTATTATGTTTCCACCGTGGGTTGCTATTGCAAACCGACTGCACTTGCACAAGAAGAAACTATGTGTGGTTGCAATTTGAGCCCAGGGGACACAGGGGACTTACAGGGGTCTTGTTTCATATAATAAGATTACTTACGTATCGTACATAATATGACCGATATTAAATTTCCACCGTGGGTTACTATTGCAAACCCATTGCACTTGCAGAAGAAGAAAATATACACCGTTGCAGCTTGAGCTGAGTGAACACGGGGGATGTGAAAGAAACTTGTTTCATATAGTAAGGTTACTTGTGTTACATATTAGCATTTATGTATCCTACATAATATTACTGATACATTCCCACGGTGGGTTACTATTACAAATCGATTGCATTTGCACAGAAAGAAACTGTGTACAGTTGCAACTCAAGCTGAGTGGTTCATCCTATAAGATAAACGCAGCCGTTCACTAAACGTGGTTATCCCTGTCTGGTGAGACCAGAAGTGAGTTTTCTGCTAGCGATAGTTTCACATATTTCTACTTTGTTATTTTTCTACAATGTGCATGCATTTATTGATTGTAAAATAACAAAACAAAACAAACAAACAAAAAAACATGTTCACTGTTTTGCATCAATTTAATATGATTCCAAACATCCCAATTAATTTGGCACACACACACACACAAAAAGAGTAATGAAGCTGTTGGTACCAGGGGCCAGAATTATAAACATCTGGGTCATTGTGAAAGACACTTCTCCAAACTAATATAAGCTGCAAAGTCCTCATAGGATATCTTGTATTTATGACCTGGTAAGAACCATAAAATAATTTTTTAAAAAAATATTGCGTTAACCTACACCATAAGGAATCACTCTATATTTCTTATTGATGGGCAGTGATTCATATATATATTGTCAGTTTTATTACCCTTCAAAATTATGGCACTAAAAACTCACCAACCCGAACTAGGTAAGACAGCGTGTTACTAATTGTCTTTGTTCTCAACCCCGCAAGTCTGTGCTTCAGGAAGAACGAATCCACGGTTATGAAAATAACAGCATGAGTAAGGTTGAAGATAGATGGGAAGATTTGGTCAAAATTTCAGTGATACGGGTCCTAGTCCATTGTCTAGAGGCCCCTCTCGTTAGAATAAGAATTGTAGGGACACATTCTACAAATAAATTCTCTTTTTTTTTTTTTTTACAGAGACAGAGAGAGTTAGAGAGAGGGATAGATAGGGACAGACAGGAACAGAGATGAGAAGCATCAATCATTAGTTTTTTGTTGCAACACCTTAGTTGTTCATTGATTGCTTTCTTATATGTGCCTTGACCGCGGGCCTTCAGCAGACCGAGTAACCCCTTGCTCAAGCCAACGACCTTGGGTCCAAGCTGGTGAGCTTTTGCTCCAACCAGATGAGCCTGTGCTCAAGCTGGCGACCTCGGGATCTTGAACCTGGGTCCTCCGCGTCCCAGTCCGACGCTCTATCCACTGCGCCACCGCCTGGTCAGGTTACAGATAAATTCTTATGTTTACGCAGGAGGTGGTCCATGTTGTTGACAGTCTCTGGAATATATAGTTTACGTTTGGTAGTTATCCAGGGGGATATAGAACCTTTCATCAAAGTGGACTATAATTGCATTTGAGCCTCATTTATGGAGGTGGGTTTTTTTGTTTTGTTTTATTTGTGCTTGTTTGTTTTTGGCCTGAGACAGTTCCCCTCCTTCCCTACGTACAAAATAAAGCAAGAAAAAAAACCATCAAGACTTAACACCAAGGTAGCGTGTCAACTGAAGGAAGACCTTGTAAAAATACATACATAGGTAGAAACACAGAGGAGGCATATTTTCAACGTCTTTGATAATATGCAGTGAATGTCTTATCTTTGCAACGGAGTAAGTGGGTTTCACATTCACATTCCTTACTTTGCCGCAGCTTGGCCACGTGCACTGGGGGCGTTTCCCATTCCCCGCGGTCACTTCACTGCCCCCGAGTAAACTCAGCTTGGCGTGTCCTTCTTGGAAGAGTGTCTGATTGTGTTTACACACCTGTCTTCATGAAATACTCACATCACCGGCTCAGGACAGGGGTGAAAACGGGATGTTCAGTTCATGGCTGAAGACAGGAATGGGGGAGGGAGGAGAAGGGAGAACCCTCAGTAGCCAGACAGTGTGGGTTTTGATAAAACCGGAAAGATAGGAATCAGAAGAATACAGTGTGTCTGTAAAGTCGTGGTGCACTTTTGACCGGTCACAGGAAAGCAACAAAAGATGATAGAAATGTGAAATCTGCACCAAATAAAAGGAAAACCCTCCCAGTTTCTGTAGGATGATGTGGCAGCATGTGCACATGCACAGATGATGACGTAACACCGTGTATACAGCGGAGCAGCCCACGGCCATGCCAGTCGAGATGTGGACGGTACAGAGGAAAGTTCAGTGTGTTCTGTGGCTCGCTCAATTCCAGTCTGTGACCAAAGTGCAACGTGAATATCGGCGCGTTTATAACGAAGCGCCACCACATAGGAATAACATGACTCGGTGGGATAAGCAGTTGAAGGAAACCGGCAGTTTGGTGGAGAAACCCCGTTCTGGTAGGTTATCCATCAGTCAGTGACGAGTCTGTAGAGGCTATACGGGATAGCTACCTAAGGAGCCCTAAAACATCTGTGCGTGAGCCCACATCGAACTGCACTGAATAGGTATGAAACTGGGAGAGTTTTCCTTTTATTTGGTGCAGATCTCACATTTCTATCGTCTTTTGTTGCTTTCCTGTGACCGGTCAAAAGTGCACCGTGACTTTACGGACACACTGTAGAACGAGAAGGAGAGAGATGTGTGGGGCCCCTGTAGAGACAGGAGGATGTGGTGTCGTC
Source organism: Saccopteryx bilineata (assembly GCF_036850765.1). Classification (NCBI taxonomy): domain Eukaryota; kingdom Metazoa; phylum Chordata; class Mammalia; order Chiroptera; family Emballonuridae; genus Saccopteryx; species Saccopteryx bilineata. The sequence goes on from NC_089502.1 coordinate 145,030,910, forward strand.
GTGAACTTGACAAGGACCCCAGGACTAACCGAGCCCTCCCCTTGGTGCTGGTGGTTTTTAATTTGAACTGACACACTTCCGGCTAATGGGGTCTCGAGGGTACACATGTGCGTGAGCAGCACCTGCGTGACCAGGTGTCAAGATGAGGTGAAAGGGGCATGTTCTTGCTGATCACAGAATATTCTAGAACGGGCAGTGATGTGGTTTTATTTGTTTATTTATTTATTTATTTTTTTTTTACAGAGACAGAGAGAGAGTCAGAGAGAGAAGGGTAGACAGGGACAGACAGACAGGCATGCAGGGATGAGAAGCATCAATCATCAGTTTTTCGTTGCACATTGCAACACCTTCGTGGTTCATTGATTGCTTTCTCATATGTGCCTTGACCACGGGCCTTCAGCAGACCGAGTAACTCCTTGCTCGAGCCAGCGACCTTGGGCTCAAGCCGGTGAGGTTTTACTCAAACCAGATGAGCTCACGCTCAACCTGGCGAGCTCGGGGTCTCGAACTTGGGTCCTCCGCATCCCAGTCCGATGCTCTATCCACTGCACCACCGCCTGGTCAGGCATGTGATTTTATTTTTAATCACTCTGACCTCAGCAATCTGATCACACACACACACACACACACACACACACACACAGAAATACAAGTTTCTTTATTATTTTTGAGTCCCAGGAACTCATTAGCAGGTAGGTTTTGATTAAATTTTCTGATGATACATTTTTCAAGTGACCCCACAAACTCAGTTTTCCCATCCGGTGGCATTCCTCACTTCGACAGCCAGAAAATCACGTGTGGCCAATACAACAAACAGAAATGACTCATTCACCATCCCTGTAGCAAAACAAAGCTTGATGATTGATAGTATTATTATTCATGCCGGAGAGTGTAATGTTCGATCGGGAAGAATCTATGTGGGAAGATTGCCACAATGTCCTTGTGAGCTTCCTCTGGTCGTGTGTGTAGAGATACATTTTTACATGGAAACTGGAGGCCACAGTGCATCCAGTTATGTTTCCAGAAATTGACGACAGCATCTCTCGAAATGAGAACCAAACGCTTTCTTAAATGTGCTACTTTGTACTTCATTCCGTCCTCCTCTTGTTGTTTGCTTCCGCTGAGGATCAAAATGCCGTAGGTCAAGGGGGATGGTGGAAAAAACCCAGAGACCTGGTTCCCATTGACACACCGGTTAAAATCCACGCTTCCTGCGAATCGATTTCCAATCGTTCAGTTCTGCTTATGGAGGAGTGCCACCCGGGAAATCGAATCTGCTCCTTCTTGGAGGTGGACACCAGCAACAAGACAGAACCCAGCTCTACAGAGCGGAGCAGCTAAATTACAAGAACCTGGCTCTCACGCCGTTTTCAGCGGTCTGTCTCTAGACCGGGACAGCTGGGAGGTGCGATGCCTCCGAGTATTTGTGATACGTGTTTGAGTTGGGATTTTGCACCGCGTCCTTGGCCACCTGCTACCCCAGCTGTTTCCAGCGGAGACCGCGGGCGCTGGGCGCCCCCCGAGAAGTTAATTAAGGCGTGCTGTTCTTTCCGGCGACTCAATCCTGCAGACCCAGGTCTGGTCAGGGAGCAGCTCGGGCAACAACACCAGCTTTCTCTGAGAGAGCACGGATCCTGCGGATGTCCTCAGCTTCTGTGGCTTGGCTGATCTGTCAGGGAAACAGCGCAAGACAGAGAGAATCACGTACGAGGAAAAGTGAATGGTGTGCTCTTACCAAATGCTTTCTTTATTATTATTTTATTATTATTATTATTAACTATTATGTCACACTGCTACACATTGCTACATTTTCCCCCTCCTTTCTTTTGACTTTAGAATGCTAACCGTAAGATAACCACCCATCTTAAATTAATTTATAAGCGTGACGCGCCTCGCCGAATTGTCTGGGGTAAGATACGTACAGAATAATTAAGAAATATATATATTTGATAAAAAGGGGAAAATGGGAATCAGAAGAATAGAACGAGAAGGAGAGAGATGTGTGGGGACCCTGTAGTGACCGGAGGATGTGGTGTCGTTGTTAACATGACGAGGACCCCAGGACTAATGAATATATATTAAGAAATATATATGTTTCTTAATTAATATATATTTATTAATTATATATATTTCTTATTAATTATATAATATATAAATATACATCTATATTTGGAGAAGGAAGAATGAAAACTTTGTAAATGAGGCTGAGATATAATGGTCAGTCATTTTAATTAAAGACTTAAAAATATATATACAATTAATAAAAATACATATAATTAATGAATATATATTTCTTAGTTAATATATATTTATTAATTGTATAATAAATATATATTTCTTAATTAATATATATTTATTAATTGTATATATATTTCTTATTAATTATATAATATATATAAATATACATCTATATTTGGAGAAGAAAGAATGAAAACTGTAAATGAGACTGAGATATAATGGTCAGTCATTTTAATTAAAGGCTTAAAAATATATATGCAATTAATAAAAATATATAATTAATGAATATATATTTCTTAGTTAATATATATTTATTAATTGTATAATAAATATATATTTCTCAATTAATATATATTTATTAATTGTATATATATTTCTTATTAATTATATAATATATATAAATATACATCTATATTTGGAGAAGGAAGAATGAAAAATTTGTAAATGAGGCTGAAACATAATGGTCAGTCGTTTTAATTAAAGACTCCATCAGGGGAAATTATTATTCCGCTAGATATTAATGGTCCTCTTCTATGACTGTAATAGAAACGATGGCTAATTGGAACAGAGGGAGGAATAGCATTAAAAAACAGTATTTAAAAGCGAGAGGAGCATTCATGAGACTAAGGCGTTCATCGTCTATTTGGAAATCGTATCTCAATCAGTGAGTCCGTTTCATTAACGATATTAGGCTGTTTGGCTATCCAGGGGTAGGGGGTTGTAAAGGTAGGTACCAACCGCCAAGAAAAGGATTCTAAACAGTCTTTTAAAAACCTAAAAAAAATGCTTAAAAAATATTAGCAAAAAAAAAAAAAAAAAAAAAAAGAGAATACTTTCATAGATTTATGAAGGGAGCAGTGCTCCTAAGCTTTGCATGGCTTTGGGGAGCTGTTAAGTCATAATATTTGGTATTAGAATTTATAATACCAAAGATTGTATTGACCTCATAGAATATAAGGTCATATAAACAAATAGAAACTGTTTTAAATGCACAACTAAGTGGAAAAAGTGAAAGCTTCTCTCTCTCTTCCTTCCTCTCTCTGTCTCTTTAAAATCAATCAATAAGTAAGTTAAAAAAAAAAAAAAAACTGTCCTATCTTTCTCATCATGTCCACACACTGGAGGAACAATGGACCAATCTTTGCATTTTTGAACAGAGTGCTTCCTATGAATAAGAAACAGAAAGACTCGTAAGAAAATCAGGGCACAAGAATAATTTTAACGTAGGAAAATAGGGGTCCCTGGAAAACATTTCCGTGGTTTAAAAACACATGACAGGATGACGTCAGAGTAATGGCGGGGTAGGAAGCGATACCGATAAATCTCCCCCAAAACTTAACAAGATCTTCAACCAGAAACAGAAAAACCTATACTTGGAGCTTCCAGATGCTTCGCAATACACCCAAAGGTATGATTGAGTGAAAAATTGGCTAAATATATAACCAAAGCCCGAAGGAAATAGGGAGTAAGAAATGCTCCTCCTTCCTCACTAACCTAAACAGGGCGGCTTTCTCTGGTAACTGTGAATATAGAAACTGAGGCGGGCAAAGAGGGTGAATAGATCCAGGCCACGGCACAAACGGCTGAACCAGGCTGTGGCATGGAGATCCAAGCCGAGGAAAAACTGATCCTGTGGCAACCCGGGCAATACAAGCTAACACTCGCGCCAAACACAAACAAAGAAAGAAAAGCAGAGCGGCCATTTTACCCAGTCTCCTGGTCGGTGCGCAGTTAGTGGGCGAGAATTTCTTCCTGGGAAAGCCACGCACGGGAGTGAGTGAGAACTAATTCCAACGGTGGAAATTTTCCGTGCTGGTGAGGGTTTCACTCAGGGAAACGCGGCCGGCCTCATATCCTGGTTTGCGCACGCAGATAAGGAGTGAGCAATTCCTCCGAGTGCCTCGGCAGTGCGCACCCGTGTTATCGCACAGAGGGGCAGAGTCAGGGGCCTTTGTGTGGGCCAAAGCGGAATCTCGAGCCGCCCCAGCGCCTTGCAAAAGCCACGCACGGGGACGGAGCAAGACTCAATTCCAACGGTGGAGATTTTCCGTGCTGGAGGGTGTTTCACTCAGAGGGAACCGCGGCCGGCCTCATATCCTGGTTTGCGCGCGCAGATAAGGAGTGAGCAATTCCTCCGAGTGCCTCGGCAGTGCACACCCGTGTTATCGCACAGAGGGGCAGAGTCAGGGGCCTTTGTGTGGGCCAAAGCGGAATCTCAAGCCACCCCAGCGCCTTGCAAAAGCCGCGCACGGGGACGGAGTGAGACTCAATTCCAATGCTACAACTTTTCCCTGCGGTTGGGGGTTTCACTCAGAGCGTGAGACTGCTGGCCGGATATCCTGGTCGCAGACAGTGAGTGAGAGTTTCCTCCAAGCGCCCCGGAAGTGGGCGCCCGCTTGTGTTACACGGACTCTCTCACTGTCGGAGCCTATAAATGCTATTGAGCTTCGACTGCCAACGAGACTAAAGCACAATACATGACATTGCCATAGAGACTTATCAACTGCAAACCTCTACCTGAGCGTGCCAAAGGGGCAGAACCCGGGGTACAGAGTCACCGACCAGGAAGAGGGAGAGAAAAGAAAAAGCAAGAAGATAACCTCTCAAAATCAAGAATAATCTGCAGACTTTATAACCTATCCCATTTTATTATATTTGTTCGTTTGTTTCTCTTATCTTCATTCTTGATACTTTTTTTTCCTCCTCCAATTTGGCCGATTAACTCTCTACCGGTCTTACTCTCTCCTCTCCTTGAACTACACTACCCATAAGTGTTACATCTCCCATTATCTTTTCTCTTCTCTTCCTTTCTCAATGAGGGTTGCACTCCAAAACCCTTAACTCTCTCTCTCTCTCTCCTTTCTTTTTTCTTCTTTTAGTGGTTACCTCTTTTTTTCTCTCACTCTCTTTCTTTTCTCCCTCTATATTAGTTTCTTCCTTTCTCCTTTACATCTCCTCTCATTCAAACCTCAATAACAAACAAATTATCTTATCTGGGACTCAAACCTATGTTTGTGGCATTTTGGGGGGTTTTTACTTCACCTTTTTAACTCACTAGCAGTGCTCTCATCCCTGGCTCTCCATATTATCTAGTTCTTGTTCCACTAAATACAATAGTAATTTTTTAATTTGTCCCCCCATTTTTCCATTTTCCTCTTATTCCTCTCATCATAACTCTTAGACAACCAACACCTAAAAGCAAATCATTTCATTCTTGACCCCAATTTTTTCCTTATTTGCTTTTTGTGGGTCCATACGCTCTTTTTTTTTCTTTTTTCTTTCCTTTTTTTTTTTTTTTTTGCCCCTTTATTACTTTTCCCCAATTCAGGCCCTCCATCACAGGCATTGTTTGTTATAATTCACAGTCCACCACAAGATTTTCTCAAAAAAGAGGGAAGAGGAGAGGAGAGGAAAAAAGGAGGGGGGGAATAATTTCCTTTTTTTAAATTTTTATTTTATTTTTCTTTATTTCATTATTAATTTTTTTTAAAAAAACAACTCTTTTCGATTTTTTTTTATTTTTATTTTTTTAACTTTTTATTCTTTATTAAATCTCATTAATACTATCAACAAAACCACCCTCAGATGCCATTAAGGAAGAGAAAATCGAATATCATGGATACAAAAGAAAGAGGTAACACAGCTAGATGAGGAAAAATCTATGGAGAAAAAATTGAATATATTGGAAACCTTGGAGCTAAATGACAGAGAATTCAAGATAGAAATCCTAAAAATCCTCCGAGATATACAAGAAAACACAGAAAGGCAATTTAGGGAGCTCAGAAAACAACTCAATGAACACAAAGAATATATGTCCAAGGAAATTGAAACTATAAAAACAAATCAAACAGAGATGAAAAACTCAACTCACGAGCTGAAAAACGAAGTAACAAGCTTAGCTAATAGAACAGGTCAGATAGAAGAGAGGATTAGTGAAATAGAAGACAAGCAACTTGAGGCACAACAGAGAGAAGAAGAAAGAGACTCAAAAATTAAAAAAAATGAGATAGCCCTACAAGAATTATCTGACTCCATCAAAAAGAATAACATAAGAATAATAGGTATATCAGAGGGAGAAGAGAGAGAAAATGGAATGGAGAACATACTCAAACAAATAATAGATGAGAACTTCCCAAGCCTGTGGAAAGAACTAAAGCCTCAAGTTCAAGAAGCAAACAGAACTCCGAGTTTTCTTAACCCCAACAAACCTACTCCAAGGCATATCATAATGAAATTGACACAAACAAACAGCAAAGAAAAAATTCTCAAGGCAGCCAGGGAAAAGAAGAATACAACATATAAAGGAAGGCCCATTAGATTATCATCAGATTTCTCAGCAGAAACTCTACAAGCTAGAAGAGAGTGGACCCCAATATTTAAAGTCCTGAAAGAGAGGAACTTTCAGCCACGAATACTATACCCATCAAAGCTATCCTTCAAATACGAAGGAGAAATAAAAACATTCACAGATACAGAAAAGATGAGGGAATTTATCATCAGAAAACCCCCACTCCAGGAATTACTAAAGGGGGTTCTCCAATCAGATACAAAGAACAAAAAAAAAACAGAGCCACAAGTAAAAGCTCCAAGAAGAACACAATAAAACCAAATTTAAACTGTGACAACAACAAAAAGAAAGAGGGGGAGAAGATGGAGATTAACAGTAGCAAAGGACGATGGAGTGCAAAAGTACTCACAAAATAGTTTGCTACAATGAACAGGATAGGGACCCTTTTCATTACTCAAAGGTAACCACCATTGAAAAAACCACCACAGAAGCACATGAGATAAAAAAGATAGCAACAGAGGAAAGATGTATGGAATACAACCAAATAAAAACAAAAGATAGAAAAACAAAAGAGAAGGATCAAACAAGACACAAAACTAACAGAAAGCAAGATATAAAATGGCAATAGAAAACTCACAAGTATCAATAATTACACTAAATGTAAACGGATTAAACTCACCAATAAAAAGGCACAGAGTAGCAGAATGGATTAAAAAAGAAAATCCAACTGTATGCTGCCTACAGGAAACTCATCTAAGTAACAAGGATAAAAACAAATTCAAAGTGAAAGGCTGGAAAACAATACTCCAAGCAAATAACATCCAAAAAAAAGCAGGTGTAGCAATACTCATATCGGATAATGCTGACTACAAGACAGGAAAAGTACTCAGAGACAAAAATGGCCATTTCATAATGGCTAAGGGGACACTGAATCAAGAAGACATAACAATTTTTAATATATATGCAGCAAACCAAGGAGCACCAAAATATATAAGACAGCTACTTATTGATCTTAAAACAAAAACTGACAAAAATACAATCATACTTGGAGACCTCAATACACCGCTGACGGCTCTAGATCGGTCATCCAAACAGAGAATCAACAAAGACATAGTGGCCTTAAACAAAACACTAGAGCACCTGGATATGATAGACATCTATAGGACATTTCATCCCAAAGTGACTGAGTATACATTTTTCTCCAATGTACATGGATCATTCTCAAGAATTGACCATATGTTGGGCCACAAAAACAACATCAGCAAATTCAGAAAAATTGAAGTTGTACCAAGCATATTTTCTGATCATAAAGCCTTGAAACTAGAATTCAACTGCAAAAAAGAGGAAAAAAATCCCACAAAAATGTGGAAACTAAACAACATACTTTTAAAAAATGAATGGGTCAAAGAAGAAATAAGTGCAGAGATCAAAAGATATATACAGACTAATGAAAATGACAATACGACATATCAGAATCTATGGGATGCAGCAAAAGCAGTGATAAGAGGGAAGTTCATATCGCTTCAGGCATATATGAACAAACAAGAGAGAGCCCAAGTGAACCACTTAACTTCTCACCTTAAGGAACTAGAAAAAGAAGAACAAAGACAACCCAAAACCAGCCGAAGAAAGGAGATAATAAAAATCAGAGCAGAAATAAATGAATTAGAGAACAGAAAAACTATAGAAAAAATTAATAGAACAAGGAGCTGGTTCTTTGAAAAGATCAACAAAATTGACAAACCCTTGGCAAGACTTACCAAGGAAAAAAGAGAAAGAACTCATATAAACAAAATCCAAAATGAAAGAGGAGAAATCACCACGGACACCGTAGATATACAAAGAATTATTGTAGAATACTATGAAAAACTTTATGCCACTAAATTCAACAACCTAGAAGAAATGGATAAATTCCTAGAAAAATACAACCTTCCTAGACTGAGTCAAGAAGAAGCAGAAAGCCTAAACAGACCTATCAGTAGAGAAGAAATAGAAAAAACCATTAAAAACCTCCCCAAAAATAAAAGTCCAGGCCCTGATGGCTATACCAGCGAGTTTTATCAAACATTCAAAGAAGACTTGGTTCCTATTCTACTCAAAGTCTTCCAAAAAATTGAAGAAGAAGCAATACTTCCAAACACATTTTATGAGGCCAATATAACCCTCATACCAAAACCAGGCAAGGATGGCACAAAAAAAGAAAACTACAGACCAATATCTCTAATGAATACAGATGCTAAAATACTAAACAAAATACTAGCAAATTGAATACAACAACATATTAAAAAAATAATACATCATGATCAAGTGGGATTCATCCCAGAATCTCAAGGATGGTTCAACATACGTAAACCGGTTAATGTAATACACCATATCAACAAAACAAAGAACAAAAACCACATGATCTTATCAATAGATGCAGAAAAGGCTTTCGATAAAATACAACACAATTTTATGTTTAAGACTCTCAACAAAATGGGTATAGAAGGAAAATATCTCAACATGATAAAGGCCATATATGATAAACCATCAGCTAACATCATATTAAATGGCACTAAACTGAAGGCTTTCCCCCTTAAATCAGGAACAAGACAGGGTTGTCCACTCTCTCCACTCTTATTTAATGTGGTACTAGAGGTTCTAGCCAGAGCAATCAGACAAGACAAAGAAATAAAAGGCATCCATATCAGAAAAGAAGAAGTAAAGGTATCACTTTTTGCAGATGATATGATCCTATACATCGAAAACCCCAAAGAATCCACAAAAAGACTACTAGAAACAATAAGCCAATACAGTAAGGTCGCAGGATACAAAATTAACATACAGAAGTCAATAGCCTTTCTATATGCCAACAATGAAACAACTGAGAAGGAACTCAAAAGAATAATCCCCTTCACGATTGCAACAAAAAAATAAAATACTTAGGAATAAACATAACAAAGAATGTAAAGGACTTATATAATGAAAACTATAAACCATTGTTAAGGGAAATTGAAAAAGATATAATGAGATGGAAGAATATACCTTGTTCTTGGCTAGGAAGAATAAATATAATCAAGATGGCTATATTACGCAAAGCAATATACAAATTTAATGCAATTCCCATCAAACTTCCAATGACATTTTTTAAAGAAATAGAGCAAAAAATCATCAGATTTATATGGAACTATAAAAAACCCCGAATAGCCAAAACAATCCTAAAGAAAAAGAATGAAGCTGGGGGCATAACAATACCTGACTTCAAACTCTATTATAGGGCCACGACAATCAAAACAGCATGGTATTGGCAGAAAAATATACACTCAGACCAATGGAACAGAATAGAAAGTCCAGAAATAAAACCACATATATATAGTCAAATAATTTTTGATAAAGGGGCCAACAACACACAATGGAGAAAAGAAAACCTCTTCAATAAATGGTGCTGGGAAAACTGGAAAGCCACATGCAAAAGAATGAAACTGGACTACAGTCTCTCCCCCTGTACAAAAATTAACTCAAAATGGATCAAAGATCTAAACATAAGACCTGAAACAATTAAGTACATAGAAGAAGACATAGGTACTCAACTCATGGACCTGGGTTTTAAAGAGCATTTTATGAATTTGACTCCAATGGCAAGAGAAGTGAAGGCAAAAATTAATGAATGGGACTACATCAGACTAAGAAGTTTTTGCTCAGCAAGAGAAACTGATAACAAACAGAAAGCCAACTAAATGGGAAATGATATTTTCAAACAACAGCTCAGATAAGGGCTTAATATCCAAAATATACAAAGAACTCATAAAACTCAACAACAAACAAACAAACAATCCAATAAAAAAATGGGAAGAGGATATGAATAGACACTTCTCCCAGGAAGAAATACAAATGGCCAACAGATATATGAAAAGATGCTCATCTTCTTTAGCTATTAGAGAAATGCAAATCAAAACGGCAATGAGATACCACCTCACACCTGTTCGATTAGCTGTTATTAGCAAGTCAGGTAATAGCAAATGTTGGAGAGGCTGTGGAGAAAAAGGAACCCTCATCCACTGTTGGTGGGAATGTAAAGTAGTACAACCATTATGGAAGAAAGTATGGTGGTTCCTCAAAAAACTGAAAATAGAACTACCTTATGACCCAGCAATTCCTCTACTGGGTATATATCCCCAAAACTCAGAAACATTGATACGTAAAGACACATGCAGCCCCATGTTTATTGCAGCATTGTTCACAGTGGCCAGGACATGGAAACAACCAAAAAGCCCATCAATAGATGACTGGATAAAGAAGATGTGGCACATATACACTATGGAATACTACTCAGCCATAAGAAATGATGACATCGGAACATTTACAGCAAAATGGTGGGATCTTGATAACATGATACGAAGCGAAATAAGTAAATCAGAAAAAAACAGGAACTGTATTATTCCATACGTAGGTGGGACATAATAGTGAAACTAAGAGACATTGATAAGAGTGTGGTGGTTACAGGGGGGAGGGGGAATGGGAGAGGGAAAGGGGGAGGGGGAGGGGCACAGAGAGAACAAGATAGAGGGTGACGGGGGACAATCTGACTTTGGGTGGTGGGTATGCAACATAATTGAACGACAAGATAACCTGGACTTGTTATCTTTGAATATATGTATCCTGATTTATTGATGTCACCCCATTAAAAAAATAAAATTATAAAAAAAAAAACACATGACAAATGGTTCCTCACACTAATAATCAAAAGAAAATGTAAATAAAAGCAGCCGTGAAACAATTGTGTGGTCTGTCATATCTGCAAAATGAACAATTTTTTTTGATACAAAGTGTTCTTGAACTATGCGGCGAAGTGAGCAACAACTCTTACATTAGTCATAAAAAGCAATGTATCTGCTTCCCAAGGTGATTAGAGCTACCCATAAATTGGTATTATGCTGATATTGTTATACGCACTTACTCTGTTTACAGCCTCTCTCTAGCATTCGTGATAAGTATTTATTATACATTCACGGCACCATTCATCACTTGGTACGCCGGACCTGAGATATATGTGTTTCTCTTTGAGTCTTGTGTTGAGCGTAGAAAAGAAAAAGAAAAAAGCTTGGAACACCCACACACCTCGCTGCTCATCTACAGAACATGAACAGATGTTCTGAGTCCTTTGCCGGTTCAGAGACTTAATCCCATGCATTGGACATTCTCATTCACTGATTCGTGTGCACACGGGAATGCCTATTGAGTTTAGAATAAACGATCAGCTTTTAGAAACAAACGCAAACCCCATAACTTCTTCTGGGGTGTACAGAACATCACAGGATCAATACAGAATAAAAAAGGAATCCTATTTGAGCCCTGGCTGGAGAGCTGAGTTGGTTAGAGCATCTTTCCGAAGCACATAGGTTGCCGGTTCGATCCCCGGTCAGGGCACAAACCGAAGCAGATTGGTGTTCCTGTCTCTCTCTCTCTCTCTCTCTCTCTCTCTCTCTCAAATCAATGCAATAAACATTAAAAAAATAAATAATAAAAGCAATCATATTCGAGGATTTGTCAAGGAGTGAGACCGGACATGCATTCACATGCTGCTCTGTTCACAAAAAAATTCACGACCTTGGCTGGTTGGCTCAGCGGTAGAGCATCGGCCTGGCGTGCAGAGGACCCGGGTTCGATTCCCGGCCAGGGCACATAGGAGAAGCGCCCATTTGCTTCTCCAAACCCCCCCCCCCTTCCTCTCTGTCTCTCTCTTCCCCTCCCGCAGCCAAGGTTCCATTGGAGCAAAGATAGTCCGGGCGCTGGAGATGGCTCCTTGGCCTCTGCCCCAGGCGCTAGAGTGGCTCTGGTCGCAGCAGAGGGACGCCCCCTGGTGGGCAGAGCGTCACCCCTGGTGGGCGTGCCGGGTGGATCCCGGTCGGGCGCATGCGGGAGTCTGTCTGACTGTCTCTCCCCGTTTCCAGCTTCAGAAAAATACAAATAAATAAATAAATAAATAAATAAATAAATAAAAATTCACGAGCTCATTCAGCAGGCATGCAGGATGTATCTGTCAGAGAATCCTTACTTCTCAGCCAGGCATGTTCAGTTGTGTCTCTATTATAAAAGGCACAATTTCAGATCCCCTGATGTATGCGTGTGTTTGTATCAATACATACACGTGTGTGTGTGTATGCGTTTACGGGCGGGTGGGGCGCCCCGCCTTTCTCAGAGATAAGCTGGACAAACTCATCCTCAGAGAATCAGTGCCGGGCGAGTTTGGCGTCTGAGTAATTTTATTGATCGGTCATGTTTCGACAGTTGTGGCGTCAGACTCTTTGGAGAATGCTCTGAAAAATAGCCCTCAATGAAACTGGTTCAGATATGGTAGTTTCACTGGTCAGGATACTCTTCAGGGAATTGAATAGTTTCTTTTTCTTTTTCTTTTTTTTTTTTTTTTTTTGTATTTTTCTGAAGCTGGAAACCGGGAGAGACAGTCAGACAGATTCCTGCATACGCCCAACCGGGATCCACCCAGCACGCCCACCAGGGGGCGATGCTCTGCCCTTCCCGGGCGTCGCTCTGTTGCAACCAGAGCCACTCCAGCGCCTGGGGCAGAGGCCAAGGAGCCATCCCCAGCGCCTGGGCCATCTTTGCTCCAATGGAGCCTCGGCTGCGGGAGGGGAAGAGAGAGACAGAGAGGGAGGAGAAGGGGAGGTGTGGAGAAGCAGATGGGCGCTTCTCCTGTGTGCCCTGGCCGGGAATCGAACCCGGGACTTCTGCACGCCAGGCTGACGCTCTACCACTGAGCAAACCAGCCAGGGCCAAATAGTTTCTTCAGGAGAACAAATCATACATATACATATATATATATATATATATATATATATACACACACACACACACACACACACACACACACACATACACATGAGCTCAGTGTCAGGAATATGCGTGCTGACTTTGTGTCAAGAGTTGACTTGTGTCTTAAAACACTTTGTGGAAAGATGTCGTGATGAGGCTGTGGTTCCAATTTGCTTACACCTGTGAAATGCTCCGCTAGTCTTGTCCACTAATTCTGATTAAGAACGCTCTCTTTTCTTTGTGTTCTGCGGACCTTTCTTGAGGCGTATCATCTTGATACAGTAATCCAGTAAATGGTCTTGCTCATATTTATACATAATTCATTTATTGATATATTCATTCATTCGTTCATTGATATATTCATTTATTCATTCATTGAGTCACTCATTGGTATCGTCATTCATTGATTCATTGATTCATTGATATATTCATTCATTCATTCATTGATATAGTCATTGATTCATTCATTGATTCATTGATCTATTTATTCATTCATTCATTCATTGAGTCGTTCATTGATTTAGCCATTCATTCATTCATTGAGTCATTCGTTCCTTGATTCACTCATTCATTGAGTCGTTCATTGATATATTCATTCATTCATTGATTCATTGATATAGTCATTGCTTCATTCATTGATCCATTGACATACTCATTCATTCATTCATTCATTGATATATTAATTCATTCATTCATTGAGTCATTCATTCCTTGATCCACTCATTCATTGAGTCGTTCATTGATATATTCATTCATTCATTCATTGAGTCATTCATTCCTTGATTCACTCATTCATTGAGTCTTTCATTGATACATTCATTCATTGATACATTCATTCATTCATTCATTGAGTCATTCATTCCTTGATCCACTCATTCATTGAGTCGTTCATTGATATATTCATTCATTCATTCATTGAGTCATGCATTCCTTGCTTCATTCATTCATTGAGTCCTTCATTGATGTCTTGAATGGGGCGCACGCGTGTGGGTCAGAATGAGATCGGCACCCGTCCCTCAAGTGCCGAGGCGTGGGGCCCAGAGTGTTCCTATACCAGTTCCTGAGTGTCACGGAGGCAAGGACGTGGCTCACCGCGACCAGGAATGACGCTCCTTCCAGACAAACACGGCAGAACAGGACATGGGGCCTGAGCAAGGGGGTTTCCCCTCTTGCACGGTAGGATGCAGAAAGGGGAGAACTACCCACCAAGGGTGAGCCTGAGGCACCGGAGCATCACGCTGACCTTGTCTCCACAGAGCACACCCTGCAGAGGATGAGGATGCTCTGCTGGAAGGCGTTCCAGGAACGTCACGGCGCCCTCACAAGGGTAGGGACAGGAGCCTAGGCGGCAGGTGGCCTCCAAAGATGTCACCGCAAAGCCAGACGGAGATGGTGACTTGAGGACCCCGTGGAGCCGCATCGCGGAACCATCCCGGCTGTTGAAACACTGGGCAGGCGTCCTAGAAGCTGCAGCTCAGACGGGAGTTGATATCCAGGCCCGGGATTTGCAGAAGGGCGCTCTCCCAAGAGAAACATGTCAGATTCCACATTCACCTCCCGGGAGGCTCGGGTGGGCAGATGGCCCCACGCAGTCTATTGTGCCTGAGGCTAGAGGTCTACCTTCCTCTCCGGCATCGCATCGGTGAGGGCGTGACCGTGACCGTGGCCCCTACTGGCCCGTGGAAGAATCCCTCTCAAGAAGAACGGGGCTGTCTCCCGCGATCTTTTCGGGAAAAGGTACAGGTGTAAACGGAAACAAATCATGACAGCACCTGGTTGTAACGCCCTGGCCGTCAAGCTTACCTGGTTGCACCAACCGACCATATAAAACACAGTTACTACCCTGACCAGGGGTGTCACCGTGGATAGAGAATTGTCCCAGAATGCTGAGATACCCAGTTCAAAACCCCGAGGTCACCAGCTTGAACAGGGGTCCCCAAACTTTTTTTTACAGGGGGCCAGTTCACTGTTCCTCAGACCGTTGGAGGGCCAGACTATAAAAAAAAACTATGAATAAATCCCTATGCACACTGCACATATCTTATTTTAAATAAAAAAAACAAAACGGGAACAAATACAATATTTAAAATAAAGAACAAGTAAATTTAAATCAACAAACTGACCAGTATTTCAATGGGAACTACGCTCCTCTCGCTGATCACCGATGAAAGAGGTGCCCCTTCCGGAAGTGCGGCTGGGGCCGGATAAATGGCCTCGGGGGGCCGCATGCGGCCCGCGGGCCGTAGTTTGGGGACCCCTGAGCTTGATTGTGGGCTCGGCAGCTTGATCTCAAAGGTTGCTGCCATGAAGCCCAAGGTCGCTGATTTGAGCCCAAGGTCACTGGCTTGAGCAAGGTGTCACTGGCTCAGCTGGAGGCTGCCCCACACCCCCGTCAAGGCATATATGAGAAGCAATCAATGCACAACTAAAGTGAAGCAACTACAGTTGGTGCTTCTCATCTCTCTCCTCCCTTGCTCTCTCTCCCTCTCTTTCACTCTCTCAAAATCAACAAAATATTAAAAAGAAACAGTTACTAAAGGAGCGTGCAATATCTATGACTAAGGTGAGCAATCATCCTCCTTGAAGGAGGACAGTCCTTCTTTTGTTGTTAGTTCCGTCCTCCCTGGAAAAGTGTCCTCCTCCATGAATTCTTTTTAGATATTGGAAGACGCATCTGTCAATGTCCGTATTCGATTGATGCAGAGTTGATCTACTACTGCATGTGATGTGACCTATTTGTTTCTAAATGAGTACTTTTTTCTTACCGTTATTATTAAAAGTGAATAGGCATGTAAGCATAATGGCAATATAAAATATTACAAATATATCTCTTATGCATGTATCATATTCTAGTGTGTTGTTGTTGCCATGAATAAAATGTTTCTTGCCCTGGCCAGTTGGCTCAGTGGTAGAGCGTCGGCCTGGCGTGCGGGGGACGTGGGTTCGATTCCCAGCCAGGGCACATAGGAGAAGCGCCCATTTGCTTCTCCACCACGCCCTCCTTCCTCTCTGTCTCTCTCTTCCCCTCCCGCAGCCGAGGCTCCATTGGAGCAAAAGATGGCCCGGGCGCTGGGGATGGCTCCTTGGCCTCTGCCCCAGGTGCTAGAGTGGCTCTGGTTGTGGCAGAGCGATGCCCCCGGAGGGGCAGAGCATCACCCCCTGGTGGGCAGAGCGTCGTCCCTGGTGGGCGTGCCGGGTGGATCCCGGTCGGGCGCATGTGGGAGTCTGTCTGACTGTCTCTCCCCGTTTCCAGCTTCAGAAAATACAAAAAAAAAAAAATATATATATATATATATATATTACAAATGTATTTCTTATGCGTATATCATATTCTAATGTGTTATTGTTGCCATGAATAAAATGTTTCTTTTCTTTACGATATTGTTTCCTTCCATTTACTTTTGTCCTCCTTCTCGTGGTAAAAATATTGGTCACTTTACGATTACGGACCTGTGAATATGAGCTATACAAGGAGAATCCAGGCCACACCAGGTAGGATGACAAAAACCACCCATTGTTATTTTTTTTTACTTCCCTGCTCATGTTTTCTGTTTGTCTCTTACACAAGGACGATATTTTCCTGTAGCCGCCCTCAAGTGAATTCTCTCACGTGCTTCCTAGCGGTAGGTGACAGCTTCACAATGCACCGGAATATCAACAGACAACTTCTAGCTCAGGCGGTCGGGAACCTTTTTGGCTGAGAGAGCCACGAACGCCACATATATTAAAACGTCATTCCGTGAGAGCCATACAACGACCCGTGTACGTGACGCATTATCCAATAAAAATCTGGTGTTGAAATCTGGAGGACAGCTGTGATTGGCTCCAGCCACCCGCAACCATGAACATGAGCGGTAGGAAATGAATGGATTGTAATACATGAGAATGTTTTATCTTTTTAACGTTACTATTTGTTTTTTATTAAAGATTGGTCTGCGAGCCAGAGGCAGCCATC
Source organism: Saccopteryx bilineata (assembly GCF_036850765.1). Classification (NCBI taxonomy): domain Eukaryota; kingdom Metazoa; phylum Chordata; class Mammalia; order Chiroptera; family Emballonuridae; genus Saccopteryx; species Saccopteryx bilineata. The sequence goes on from NC_089502.1 coordinate 145,048,201, forward strand.
AAAAGAGCCACATCTGCCTCACGAACCGTAGGTTTCCCCACCCCTGTCCTAGCAGGTAGGGAAGCGCTAAGTGGGGGTGTTACAATGTATTTACATAGGTCTGCCTCACATTGTGTACACACAGTGAGGGTGGGGGGGCATGTTACAAGTACAGAGAAGGATTGTTGAACATTCCTCCTCCTCGTTTGCATCTCATTACCTCATGGTGAGCTTGGCAGTTACAAATTAGCAGGTGCACTCTTTGGAAAATAATGACTTTGTGCCTTTGGGTGTGGGAGTGGATTTCTCAGACTTGGAATCCTTCCTCTCCCCCCTCCCCATCCCCCCCCGCACTCCAGGTCAAGTGACTTGGCCCCTTTCCAGACGCGAAAATGTCTTCGTTTCCCGATCTGAACTCATCAGGTCTGAAGGGAGAACGCACCACCCTTCAGCTGAGCGTCTGGTTCCAAAGATGGGGTTTCAGAATATTGCGAAACGTGGAGATGACCACAGCACAGAGGTGTTGAGGACTTCTTGCCCGGTGGAAGCAGTTTGTCATATTAAGTAAGGGCTAGCCTGCATTTCTTGTGATATTAAGTAAGAGCTGGCCTACATTTCTTGTGATATTCAGTAAGGGCTCGTCTACATTTCTTATGATATTCAGTAAGGGCTAGCCTACATTTCTTGTGATATTCAGTAAGGGCTAGCATACATTTCTTGTGATATTCAGTAAAGCTAGCCTACATTTCTTGTGATATTCAGTAAGAGCTCGCCTACATTTCTTGTGATATTCAGTAAGGGCTAGCATACATTTCTTGTGATATTCAGTAAAGCTAGCCTACATTTCTTGTGATATTCAGTAAGAGCTCGCCTACATTTCTTGTGATATTGAGTAAAAGCTAGCCTGCATTTCTTGTGATATTCAGTAAGGGCTAGACTACATTTCTTGTGATATTCAGTAAGGGCTAGCCTACATTTCTTGTGATATTCAGTAAGGGCTAGCCTGCATTTCTTGTGATATTCAGTAAAAGCTAGCCTACACTTCTTGTGATATTATTTAAAAGCTAGCCTGCATTTCTTGTGATATTAAGTAAAAGCTAGCCTACATTTCTTGTGATATTAAGTAAAAGCTAGCCTACATTTCTTGTGATATTCAGTAAGGGCTAGCCTACATTTCTTGTGATATTCAGTAAGGGCTAGCCTACATTTCTTGTGATATTGAGTAAAAGCTAGCCTGCATTTCTTGTGATATTCAGTAAGGGCTAGCCTATATTTCTTGTGATATTCAGTAAAAGCTAACCTACATTTCTTGTGATATTCAGTAAAAGCTAGCCTGCATTTCTTGTGATATTAAGTAAAAGCTAGCCTATATTTCTTGTGATATTCAGTAAGGGCTAGCCTACATTTCTTGTGATATTCAGTAAGGGCTAGCCTGTATTTCTTGTGATATTCAGTAAAAGCTGGCCTACATTTCTTGTGATATTCAGTAAGGGCTAGTCTACATTTCTTGTGATATTCAGTAGGGCTCGCCTACATTACTTGTGATATTGAGTAAAAGCTAGCCTGCATTTCTTGTGATATTCAGTAAGGGCTAGCCTACATTTCTTGTGATATTCAGTAAGGGCTAATGTACATTTCTTGTGATATTCAGTAGGGCTCGCCTACATTACTTGTGATATTGAGTAAAAGCTAGCCTACATTTCTTGTGATATTCAGTAAGGGCTAGCCTACATTTCTTGTGAACCTGCTAATACACTACCACAAGGTACTGCTGGAGAAGCTGGACAGCAGAGAAAGGAAGACTCATTCTCCCGGAGAGGCCACCTGTATACACTGTCTCCTCCCATCCCTACGGGACTCTCGCCGCTGACTGAACCTCTGCCAGGTGGGGTTGTCAACCGGGGTCCACCTGCTGGCCTCGGAGACAGGACCGTCAAAACACTTCGAACCACCTGAAACGGCACGGAACAGCCTCAGACGCACGCCGCTATTTTAACCCGACATTTAAATCCCATCTCCATGGGTCAGTCGAATGGCTGACCAAGCGGACAAAAGGCAAAGTGTTCTCTACACAAGAGAAACGTCTTCTCTGCACAACGTGAGCGTTGCGTTCTTGACCCGCTTTTATTTCTTCTCAATCTCATCTGCATACCTCGTCCCATGCCCTCAGCGGCGTGAAATCCCAGACGTGTACCTACCCGTCATCGACGAGTATTTGAAGAACTGCTATCGCCCGACTCCGCTACAGAAGCAAGAAAAGTTGCAACGTGTACTCACCGCTGGAATTTTGTTTCTGAAATTAAACATCTCTCGGGGAGCCGTTTATCAAAATAGATTCTCCCCCACCTGGAGAACCTTGAGATTCTTTTTTTAAAAAAAAAAAAATCAGAAGTGATTATCTTTACATAAATATGCATTATGTTTATTATGTTGCAGGCATGTTTGAAGAAAGAGATTTATATTATTGAACCGGTTTAACTGGAGAGTAACCATAGAGACGCAGGCTGTCACAAAGTTACCTGAATAGAAATGCTGTTACAAATTACTTTCAGAGAGATCCGTGGGAGAACTCATTTCACCACCGCAAGATAAAAAACTGTATTTAAAAGGCGATCTGGATGGCTCAGGACGGGGATGGATTGAGAGAAACAAACACGCAGAGAAATCCCACAAAGGCCGTTTGTTGAACGTGAGAGGGTTCTGTCTGTGATCCTCCCACCAGGTGGTCATATTTGCTCTGGGGCCGACTGTGGGTAGAAGGCACCGGAATTCAAGGATTCTCCTGCCTTGTTCCATTTCCAAAGAGTGGTCAAGATGTCAGGTAGACCCTTCATCTTGGTCAAGGGAAGATGGGACCAGTGGAAAAGGGCACAGCTGGGCTCCAGGCAAGTTTCTTGGACATCACTCCCATAACTCATCTGTATGTGGAAGTGTCCAGAATGTGGTCTTAGTGGCCACACTCCGTCCCGCGAGAGGCTGAGAAATGCTGGAGAAAGACCATGGTCCGTGAACTGAAGAGGATGGATGGAACAGATATTGGAAACAATCTAACAGCCTTGACCAGGGAACCTCCAGCTGAGCCAGTGACCCTTTGCTCAAGCCAGCGACCTTGGGTTCAAGCCAGAACCTTGAAACTCAAGCCAGAGACTTTGGGGCTCAAGCCAGCGACCTTGGATTCAAGCAGAACCTTGAAATTCAAGCCAGTGACCTTTGGGCTCAAGCCAGCAACCCTGTGCTCAAGCCAATGACTTTGGGCTCAACCCAGCGACCTTTGGGTTCAAGCCAATGACCTTGGGCTGAAGCCAGCGACCTTTGGATTCATGCCAGTGACCTTGGGCCCAAACCAGTGACACTGGGCCCAAGGCAGCAACCTTTAGGCTCAAGCCAGAGACCTTGGGCTCAAGCCAGCAACCCTGTGCTCAAGCCAATGACTTTGGGCTCAACCTAGCGACCTTTGGGTTCAAGCCAATGACCTTGGGCCAAAGCCAGCGACCTTTGGATTCATGCCAGTGACCTTGGGTCCAAACCAGCGACCCTGGGCGCGAGGCAGCAACCTTTAGGCTCAAGCCAGAGACCTTGGGCTCAAGCCAGTGACCTGTAGGCTGAAGCCAGTGACCTTTGGGCTCAAGCCAGCAACCCTGTACTCAAGCCAGTGACCTTGGGCTCAAGCCAGCGACCTTTAGGCTCAAGCCAGTAGAGCAGAGTGAGAAATTTTCAGAGGTGTTGTTTGTAGCAAAGTAGAGAGGACAGCTGGATACCTTGGGGCTCAAGCCAGTGACCTTTGGTCTCAAGCCAGCTACCCTGGGCTCAAGCCAGCAACCTTTAGGCCCCAGCTAGTGACCTTTGGATTCATGCCAGTGACCTTGGGCCCAAACCAGCGACCCTGGGCCCAAGGCAGCAACCTTTAGGCTCAAGCCAGAGACCTTGGGCTCAAGCCAGTGACCTGTAGGCTGAAGCCAGTGACATTTGGGCTCAAGCCAGCAACCCTGTGCTCAAGCTAGTGACCTTGGGCTCAAGCCAGTGACCTTTAGGCTCAAGCCAGTAGAGCAGAGTGAGAAATTATCAGAGGTGTTGTTTGTAGCAAAGTAGAGAGGACAGCTGGATACCTTGGGGCTCAAGCCAGTGACCTTTGGGCTCCAGCTAGTGACCTTTGGATTCAAGCCAGTGACCCTGGGCCCAAGGCAGCAACCTTTAGGCTCAAGCCAGAGACCTTGGGCTCAAGCCAGTGACCTGTAGGCCCAAGCCAGTTGACCTTTGGGCTCAAGCCAGCAACCCTGTGCTCAAGCCAATGACCTTGGGCTCAAGCCAGTGACCTTTGGGTTCAAGCCAATGACCTTGGGCCCAAGCCAGCAACCTTTGGATTCATGCCAGTGACCTTGGGCTCAAGCCAGTGGCCTTTGGGCTCAAGCCAGCAACCCTGTGCTCAAGCTAGTGACCTTGGGCTCAAGCCAGCAACCTTTAGGCTCAAGCCAGTGACTTTTGGGTTGAAGCCAATGACCTTGGGCCCAAGTCAGCGACCTTTGGATTCAAGCCAGTGACCTTGGGCCCAAACCAGTGACCCTGGGCCCAAGGCAGCAACCTTTAGGCTCAAGCCAGAGACCTTGGGCTCAAGTCAGTGACCTGTAGGCTCAAGCCAGTGACCTTTGGGCTCAAGCCAGCGACCTTTAGGCTCAAGCCAGTGACCCCACGCTCAAGGCAGATGAGCCCGTGCTCAAGCCAGTGACCTCGGGCTTTTGAACCTGGGTCTCCTCTGTGTCATATGGGCTCTACCCACAGCACTGCCGCCTGGTCAGGCTGTTCTTATGGATCTCAACAAACCCTCGCCGCGTCTCACCTTTTAGTTCTAGGTGAACCGACACCAGCTACCCCCACAAGCCGTGTCTGCCTGTGACGTTCCATCACCCCCCCCCCAAAAAAAAAATTCTGTTTCCAGAGTTGACCAGAGACGACCTTGGAAGTTCCCAAACGCAGGACAGCAGCAGCAATCTGCCTGCCTCAGAGATGCCTCCGCCGGCAGCTAGAGCTCTCTCCCTCGTTCAGCACGCCATACATTCAGGTTTTTATGTTTCTTTTTTTCCCCAAACGCTGAATGCTAACCTCTTTCTCCGACGACATTTTCTTTGCAGTAGCTTCTGAAGAACAATGTCCCAGTCAATGACTTATAACAGGGGTCGGGAACCTTTTTGGCTGAGAGAGCCATGAACGCCACATAGTTTAAAATGTCATTCCGTGAGAGCCATACAACGACCCGTGGACGTGAGGCATCATCCAATAAAAATGTGGTGTTGTCCCGGAGGACAGCTGGGATTGACTCCAGCCACCCGCAACCATGAACCTGAGCAGTAGGAAATGAATGGATTGTAATACGTGAGAATGTTTTATATTTTTAATGTTATTATTATTATTATTTTTTTTATTGTTGTTGTTTTTTTGGGTTTTTTTTTTTTTTTAACAGAGGCAGAGATAGACAGGGACAGACAGACAGGAACGGAGAGAGATGAGAAGCATCAATCATTAGTTTCTCGTTGCTCATTGCGACTTCTTAGTTGTTCATTGATTGCTTTCTCACATGTGCCTTGACCGTGGGCTACAGCAGACAGAGTGACCCCTTGCTGGAGCCCAGCGAACCTTGGGTCCAAGCCGGTGAGCTTTTTGCTCAAACCAGATGAGCCCGCGCTCAAGCTGGCGACCTTGGGGTCTCGAACCTGGATCCTTCCGCATCCCAGTCCGACGCTCTATCTACTGCGCCACCGCCTGGTCAGGCTGTTATTATTATTTTTATTAAAGATTTGTCTGCGAGCCGGAGGCAGCCATCAAAAAGAGCCACATCTGGCTCACGAGCCACAGGTTCCCGACCCCTGATTGGAGGGTGACATTGGGTGAACAGAGTTATAACGAACACGTAGGTTTAAACCGAACCATGCTGACCGGTAGGTAGTCTGTTTCCCTGGCTCTTCCATGTCTTGAACAACCGAGACAGCCAACACCCAGAAACCCAGAGCCTCCAGATTCTGTAAAAACCTGTGTGTTTGCGTGTGGAGGGCGAGAAGTCTGTGTTTGTTATGGTTCATTCCCATCAGTAGCTGTCACGCCCTTCGAGCCGTATCGGTAGAGCGGAGTGAGAAATTTTCAGAGGTGTTGTTTGTAGCAAAGGAGATGGGACGGCCGGGATACCTTGGCCGGCACGGGGTTTTATTTTATGTTATGTAATCCGGGAGGGTTCCCATTTTACTGTATCATTGACGGATGGCAAGGGGGTGAACCAGGGTGCTTTCTGTTGGAACATCTCATAATTCACCGTCTAGTGTTGGTGGCTTTGCCAACATCCTTAAGACGGAGGCCGTTTGTTCCATGAGACTCCCATGTTCCTGTGTAGAATTTTATTTTATTTTTATTTATTTATTTATTTATTTATTTTGTATTTTTCTGAAGTTGGAAACAGGGAGGCAGTCAGACAGACTCCCTCATGCGCCCAACCAGGATCCACCCGGCATGCCCACCAGGGGGCGATGCTCTGCCCATCTGGGGTGACGCTCTGTTGCAGCCAGAGCCATTCTAGCACCTGAGGCAGAGGCCACAGAACCATCCTCAGCGCCCGGGCGAACTTTGCTCCAGTGGAGCCTCGGCTGCTGGAGGGGAAGAGAAAGACAGACAGGAAGGAGAGGGGGAGGGGTGGAGAAGCAGATGGGCGCTTCTCCTGTGTGCCCTGGCCGGGAATTGAACCCAGGACTCCTGCACACCAGGCCGACGCTCTACCACTGAGCCAACCGGCCAGGGCCCCTGTGTAGAATTTTAAAAGTAAAAGTGCTCCTGTAACATCTGGGTGTTTTGGGTTTATCTTGTCGGTCAGGAAATGCTTCATGGATCAGAGATGGGGTGACTGGGTTTTTCTTTTGTTTTCTTTTCCGCTGTCCCGGAGAAAGTGTATGCTGAGTGTTTCAAGGTTTTGAGAACACCTTGTGAAGCGTTTAAAGATGTCTGGTGAAAAAATGCCTCCTCTAAAAAAAAATGGAGAAAAGTCTCTTCTTGCAAAATGTTGCTTTTATGCACTGTGTTATACTGTACGTTTTATTATGAGTTTATTTAGATCCTTAATTCCTGTTGGATGCATTTATTATGGATGTATTTCTACAGCCTACATATATACATCAATATATATGTGTCAAATAGAGTTGCGTGAATATAGAAGCAATATGTACATATATATATGTATAGATGCATGTGCATATATATGTATGTGTACGTGTGTATATATATATTATATATATATTTATATATATACTTTGTTTCTTTCTCCATTTATCTTTCCCTAATGCATGCAACATGGTTTATACAAGTGCCTCATCTCTGTATCTGCACACCCATCTCTCTACCTATCTATCTTGTTATCTCAGTAGTCTACAGTTAATTCTTAGCGTTTCATTTGAAATACACCGTGAGATCGTTCACATCCCATCCCACTGGAAACTAGAGATGCACATCTTTTTCTTTCCCCCCAAACAGTTTTATATGATGTCGCCTCTCCCCTGTGATGTCATTATTCCTGTGATGTCATTATTCCTGTGATGTCATTATTCCTGTGATGTCATTCTTCCCAGCAGGTGCTTACACTGTCAGGTAGAGCTCCCCTGCCCGATCAGATCTGAACGCACGCCAGCTCCGTGGCAGCAAACACGTCATGTCCGTGGACTTCTGTAATGCCAAGGAGCGGTCTTTTGCGTGATTTCTGTGACAGCACGGAGGCAGGGCTCATCGTGCTAATGCAAGGGTCGGGAACCTATGGCTCGCGAGCCAGATATGGCTCTTTGGTTGGCTGCCTCTGACTCACAGACAAATCTTTAATAAAATAAAAAACAACAATGTTAAAAATAGAAAACATTCTCACGGATTACAATCCATTCATTTTCTACCGCTCATGTTCACGGTTGCGGGTGGCTGGAGCCAATCACAGCTGTCCTCCGGGACAACAACGCATTTTTATTGGATAATGAGTCACGTCCACGGGTCGTTGTATGGCTCTCACAGAATGACGTTTTAAAATATGTCAGCCAAAAAGCTTCCTGACCCCTGTGCTAATGGAACAGAGCTAACGTTCCATTAGCTAACAGAGCTAGCCGATGGGCCCACCGTTCTTATATCTGACGGGCGGACGTGGATGCCTGAGACCTGGAAACAGGTCTCCTGGTTGAAGTCGCAGAACATGGCTTTTCGTGCAGTGAGGGCAGGGCAGAAGCACTCTTCGTCCGTCATCCTGTCGGCCCTGCGCTGATTCCGGCTGGGAGAGAAAGCCTACACCCAGTTCCTCAAGTGTAATTAATCACTCCGTGTTTTTATTTTTCCCACAATGTCGCCCAATTTAACCAGCGACTCCCAAAACACGCCGTCAGCCACTAGCTGTACGCTCCACGATGTCCCCCCCCCTTTTTTTTTTCTGAAGCTGGAAACGGGGAGAGACAGACAGACTCCCGCATGCGCCCGACCGGGATCCACCCGGCACGCCCACCAGGGGGCGATGCTCTGCCCCTCCGGGGCGTAGCTCTGCCGCGACCAGAGCCACTCCAGCGCCTGGGGCAGAGGCCAAGGAGCCATCCCCAGCGCCCGGGCCATCTTTGCTCCAATGGAGCCTCGGCTGCAGGAGGGGAAGAGAGAGACAGAGAGGAAGGGGGGCGGGTGGAGAAGCAGATGGGCGCTTCTCCTGTGTGCCCTGGCCTGGAATGGAACCCGGGACTTCTGCACACCAGGCCGACGCTCTACCGCTCGATTTCCCCTTTTATTGTATCGTCGAATAGCAATTCTTTTAATTTTTATTGTTTTCCTTTCTTGTTTGTACATGACAGTTGGCATTCAACATTACTTGGTTTTGGTCTCAGGTGGATGGCAATAACAACGTGGTCAGATAATCACTATACTTTATACAACGTAGCCCTCCCCTGATATTTCCAGTGACCACCTGGCAGCATGAACAGTTATCCCCATATATTTTCTTAGCTACATTTTTATGCTTGACATCCTTATAAATATTTTGTAACTACTCATCTATACTTCTCAGTTCCTGCACTTTTCCCGCCCACTCCGTCTAATCTCTCCTCTTTGGGACGATTTACACACCAATGATACATCTGATAAGGGGTTGATATTCCAAAATTTATGAAGAAGGTATATGACTCAACAACCAAAAAAACTTTTAATTAAAAAACAGGCACAGGACACAAATAGACACTTCAGCAGAGAGGACACGGCAGATGGCCAATACATGTACAAAAAGATGGCCAACGTCACTCATCACCAGAAAGGTGCAAATCAAAACCACAATGAGGTATCTATCTATCACGTCACACCTGCCAGAATGCCTGTCATCCATAAACACACAATGAGAGCTGGCGAGGGTATGGAGAGAAGGGAACCGTCCTGCACTGCTGGTGGGAATGCAAACTGCGCAGCCCCCCGTGGAAAACAGTATGGAGATTCCTCAAGAAATTAAAAACAGAACTGACTTCCGACTCACTTCTGGGTATATAGCTGAAGAAACTCAAGACACTAATTCTTGGCCCTGGTTGGTTGGCTCAGCAGTAGGCGTCAGGCCAGTCTGTGGAAGTCCTGGGTTCGATTCCCGGCCAGGGCACACAGGAAAAGCACCCATCTGCTTCTCCACCCTTCCCTCTCTCATTTCCCTCTGTCTCTCTCTCTTCCCCTCCTGCAACCAAGGCTCCACTGGAGCATAGTTGTCCCGGGCACTGAGGACGGCTCCATGGCCTCCGCCTCAGGTGCTGGGAAGAGCTGGGTTGCCGAGCAACAGAGCAATAGTCCAGATGGGCAGAGCATTGCCCCCTGGTGGGCATGCCGGGTGGATCCCAGTTGGGCGCATGCGGCAGTCTGTCTGTCTGCCTCCCTGCTTCTCACTTTGGAAAAATACAAAAAAACCCCACAAAACCCCCAAACCAAAAAAAACCCACTAATTCAAAAGAATATATACACTCCATTTTATTTGTAATTCACCTTTTTTATTGACCCCTCCCACGTTGTTATTTTAGTTTTTTTTTTTTGTCAGGGAAATACATCCTAAAACAGCTATTTTTTGGATTTCTGACCTAAGATGGAATAAACTACACTTTTTAAAAATTATTTTGTTTTTTTTTCCACAGTGAGAAAAAATTTTTAGCAGTCACACAAAATTCATCAGGCAAAACAGTATTGTTGGAAAAGACCCCAAAACGTAGCGAGCGTTTGTGAGTGAAAGCTGGTTTCATCAGCTATGTTTCTGCTCACTCCTCTGAGCCAAGTCATTTCTCTGTACCTCTTTCCAGCAAGTGAAACCAGGCTTGGATTTCAAAAACAAAAACAAAAACAAAAAACCTTCCACTTTAACAAGACTTGCGTTTCACCTCAATGAGCAAGGCTGGCAGGACCAGTTCCCTATATCAAGGGCTCTAATTGAATTGGAGACAATCATTGAGTAATTATTACGGGGGGGGGGGGATAAACCTCATTCTAAGCCGCTAAGCCGAATATCAATGCCCACGTTGCTATGACTCCCGCAAAGCTAAAAACAATTACAGAGCGGATTTGCATCCGAATGGATTACTCCAGTGAAAACCTTTGGGAAAGACCCCAAAAAAATCTCACTGTGGAGTTAGTTCAGTTGCAGAAGAAAGACCCATGAACAAGCTCTGATAGTGTTGCAGGTCAATGAAAAGAAATAATCGTGACATCTTCTAGGTAGTTACATTATTACAATACATGACAAAGATGGTATGCACAACACGTATCAACGGGGGTAAAATTGAACAGTGTTGCCAAGTAGAAACAGCTGATGAATTTAGGAAGGACTTCCCTTCTTAAAAGGAATCTCTGGGCACACTTAAGATGTATCCAAAGTAATTTTTAAAAAGATTTTTTCTTTAAGGCTCTGGCCAGATGGCCCTGTTGGTTGGAGCACCTCCCCGACGTGCAGGGGCTCCTCAGTGTTCCCGTGTTCCTCTTTCTCTTCCTTTCTCTCTCTAAAACCAATCAAATAAACAATAAATAAATAAATAGATAGATAGGTAGATAGGTAGATAGATAGATAGATAGATAGATAGGTAGATGATAGATAGATAGATATAGTAGGTGGATGGATGGATGCATGGATGCATGGACAGATATAATAGATGGATAGATAGATAGATGATAGATAGATAGATATAGATAGATGGATAGATAGATAGGTAGATAGATAAATGATGAATGGATAGATGATAGAGATAGATGGATAGATAGAAAGATGATAGATAGATAGATAGATAGATAGTTAGATAGATAGATAGATAGATAGATAGATAGATAGATATAGTAGGTGGATGGATGGATGCATGGATGGATGGACAGATATAATGGGTGGATAGGTAGGTAGATAGATAGATGATAGATAGATAGATAGATAGATAGATAGATATAGTAGGTGGATGGATGGATGCATGGATGCATGGACAGATATAATAGATAGATGGATAGATAGGTAGATAGATAGATATAGATAGATAGGTAGATAGATAAATGATGAATGGATAGATGATAGAGATAGATGGATAGATAGATAGATAGATAGATAGATAGATAGATAGATATAGTAGGTGGATGGATGGATGCATGGATGGATGGACAGATATAATGGGTGGATAGGTAGGTAGATAGATAGATGATAGATAGATAGATAGATAGATAGATAGATATAGTAGGTGGATGGATGGATGCATGGATGGATGGACAGATATAATAGATAGATGGATAGATAGATGATAGATAGATAGATAGATAGATAGATAGATAGATAGATAGATATAGTAGTTGGATGGATGGATGCATGGATGGATGGACAGATATAATAGATGGATAGATAGATAGATGATAGATAGATAGATAGATAGATAGATAGATAGATAGATAGATGATGGATGGATAGATGATAGAGATAGATGATTGATAGATAGATAGATAGATAAATGATGGATGGATAGATGATAGAGATAGATAGATGGATAGATAGACAGATGATAGAGATAGATAGATGGATAGACAGATGATAGAGATAGATGATAGATAGATAGATAGATAGATAGATAGATAGATAGATAGATTCTTTTAAAAATAAATTAAGGAATGTGTGATCCTGGCATTACATAGCTGAACCACAGCGATACAATGTTCTGTTTCACTCTTCCCGCTCGGGGCATCAGAATCTTTTGTGTTTACGTCAACACAGACGCAGTGGACCCCCTGAATTCCCTTTCACGCGGCTCTAGAGGCATCTTGGCCGATGCTCTGGGACCAATCAATTTGTGAGGTAGGCTCAGCGGCTGGGCAGGCTGCCCACATCCAGGGGCGGGACCTGGGCTGAACACGCCAGGGGGGAAATCAGATGCAAAGCCCAGATCCACAACGAGACGTCAAAGTATCAGCGTATGGCAACAAGTGTGATCAGGAATCATCACGCCATGCCTTTCAGAGATGTGAGAGTTGGTCCACTTCCGCTCACCCCTCTCGCTCCGGCAACAACAACACAAGTGAAAAAGAAAACACAAGAAAAGATCGCTTCATCTAGAGTCCCTTTGGGACCCACACAGCCCCCAGCTCACTTAATCTACACTCCAGTGTCGTTATGAGTCCGATCACCGCTTCCTCATTGAGAACTGGACACGAGGTGTTTCCGTGTATAGACTTGGGATCAAATCATCTCTTCCTGCCTCTGCCCAACAAATATATGCTGAGTCATGGTCAGTGCTTGTATAGATAGTTAGATAGATAGATAGATGATAGATAGATAGATAGATAGATAGATAGATATAGATAGATGATGGATGGATAGATGATAGAGATAGAGAGATGATAGATAGATAGATAGCTGATAGATAGATATAGTAGGTGTTCACCCAAAATCATGGGATACCATTGAGTTGTTGGCTCAAGCGAGCACTTGAACACATCTTTTCACTTCTAAAAAATAGAGATCTTTTGTTGTTGTTTTTCCAGGTTTATTTTTTTTATTGGTATTTTTCTGAAGTGAGAAGCGGGGAGGCAGAGAGACAGACTCCCGCATGCGCCCACCCGGGATCCACCCAGCATGCCCACCAGGGGGCGATGCTCTGCCCATCTGGACCACTGCCCTGTTGCTCAGCAACCCAACTCTTCCCAGCACCTGAGGCGGAGGCCATGGAGCCCTCCTCAGCACCCGGAACAGCTTTGCTCCAATGGAGTCTTGGCTGCAGGCGGGGAAGAGAGAGCTACAGAGGAAGGAGAGGGGGAAGGGTGGAGAAGCAGATGGACACTTCTCCTGTGTGCCCTGGCTGGGAATCGAACCCAGGACTTCCACACACTGGGCTGACGCTCTACCACTGAGCCAACCAGCCAGGGCCTATTTTTTTATCTTAAAAAAAAAAAAGAAATCTAAAAGCCCTGGCCAGGTAATTCAATTAATTAGAGCTTTGTTTCAATGTCCCAAGTTTGGAGGTTCAATCCATGGTCAGAGCACATACAAGAATCTACCAATGGATGCATAAATAAGTGGAACAGCGAACTGATGCTTCTCTGTTTCTCTCTCTCTCTCTCTCTCTCTCTCTCTCTTCCTTCCACTCTTTCTAAAATCAATCTATCAATATTTTTAAAAATAAATCTAAATAATGTTTTACGGCTGACTTCCGTGATAAGCCCTAACGGAGACGGCAATTTGCAGGGAGGTAGTAAGCGTGTGTGGTTAATTCTCACAGGTGAAACTTTTTTTTACTAGAAAAAGCATCAAGGAGACACCTGCAGTCTTCCTTCAAAAGACGTTTAGTTGAAACGAACCACAACATTGCCACGTTTAATAATTCCCCTTTGGCATTCATACGTCCACTTGAAAACAAACTTTTAACTGAAAGTCACTCAGTTGTTAACAATGTTTCTATTGTTTACCAGGGGTTGGGAACCTATGGCTCGTGAGCCAGATGTGGCTCTTTTGATGGCTGCATCTGGCTCGCAGACAAATCTTTAATAAAAAAATAATAACGTTAAAAATAGAAAACATTCTCATGTATGACAATCCATTCATCTCCTACCGCTCATGTTCATGGTTGCGGGTGGCTGGAGCCAATCACAGCTGTCCTCCGGGACAACACCACATTTTTATTGGATAATGCGTCGAGTCCACGGGTCATTGTATGGCTCTCATGGAATGACGTTTTAAAATCAGTGGCGTTCATGGCTCTCTCAGCACAAAGCTTCCCGACCCCAGACTCGACCTCAGACAGCCCTGCTCAGAGTGACTGACTGTTGTTGGTCGGTATTGCCGGCCACACCGAGTCATTGAGATTCTCTAGAAAGGGCTTAAATCGTTCCATTACTTCCGTCATTTCCTGCTGTCTCTGCCTCTTTCCCTAGAAGGTATATACCATACACACCTGCCTCAGTTTAGCAAAGAAACACCGCTTACAAGCTTCCCTGCTGTTAAAACCCAACCTGTTCCACTTTGAGAGTTGAGGTCGTCGGCCAGGCGCCGTAGGCGTTGCTAGGGGTTAAAACAGAATAAATACGTAACTCGCTTAAACCCGACCGCAAGTGGCAAAGCAGCAAGACTGGAGCAGCAGCAGTAGTTTGCTCATAATTTTTTTTTTTTTAAAGAAATCAACACAGTGGAGATATTAGGCACACGGAGCCTTCTTCCAGAATAGTTCTGGTTCTCCGCCTCGGTTCTGAATCGCGCACAGGCCACCGGCCTTGAGAGAGTTCACGTAGCTCTCAGACCCTCAGGCTCTGCTTAGGTGCCCGTGACCTTGAGGGTTTATATTAGAGAACACTCCTGAAACATTATTCTGACATAGAACAGGTGCCTGATTCATCCTTATAAATTTAAGAAGGGAGCATACATACAATAAAACTAGTCTTTCTCTCTCTCTCTCTCTCTCTCTCTCTCTGTGTCTTTATTTGAGAGAGAGAGAGAGACAGACAGACAGACAGGAAGGGAGAGAGAGGAGAAGCATTAATTCTTCATTGCAGCATCTTAGTTGTTCATTGATTGCTTTCTCATATGTGCCTCGACCGTGGGGCTACGGCAGACCGAGTGACCCCTTGCTGAAGCCAGTGAGCTTGGGTTCAAGCTGGCGACTTCAGGATTTTGAACCGGGGTCCTCTGCATCCCAGTCTGATACTCTATCCCAGGGGTCCCCAAACTTTTTACACAGGGGGCCAGTTCACTGTCCCTCAGACCATTGGAGGGCCAGACTATAAAAAAAAACTATGAACAAATCCCTATGCACACTGCACATATCTTATTTTAAAGTAAAAAAAAAAAAAAAAAACCAGGAACAAATACAATATTTACAATAAAGAAAAGTAAATTTAAATCAACAAACTGACCAGTATTTCAATGGGAACTATGGGCCTGCTTTTGGCTAATGAGATGGTCAATGTGCTCCTCTCACTGACCACCAATGAAAGAGGTGCCCCTTCCGGAAGTGTGGCGGGGGCCGGATAAATGGCCTCAGGGGGCCGCATGTGGCCCGCGGGCCGTAGTTTGGGGACCCCTGCTCTATCCACTGCATCCCCACCTGGTCGGACAAACTAAAATCTTATTAATGTTGTGTTGCCAATGCATGATGTGTGTTAGTTAGCTTTAACCAAAGAACTAGGATTGTGTGAGCTGTTGTTAATCCAGTGGGGGGGGGGGTAGGGGGTAGGGGGCAGTTTATATAGCTGTAGGGACTCTCCACTCTCCTTGCAAATTTTCTGCAAATCTAAAAACGGTTCCAAAATGAAATACCTATTTAAAAGCGTCACAGAAGTCAGCCTGGACCCGTGGACAACCGAGGACTTGGGAGCCAGCTGACCCGCCACCGTAAACATTTTTGCCGCAGCCTAAGGCTCTCTCAAAGGCGGGTAACAGTGGCTTTGCTCTCGTCAAGGGTGTGTGGTGAGACCCGGAAGTCTAGTGCGTGAGCGCCAACTTTCTACAAATGCACGCGTGTGGCAGTTTCCGCGTTAAAGGACCCGGCAAATATCCCCGGGGGGGTGACAGTCACCTCTGGTTCTTGCCCGGCCCCGCGTTCACCGTCTGTGTCTGTACTCACGTGGCGAAGACAAGAACTCAAATCTAATCTGCCCCACATTTGCATTGTCATTTATGAGCACTGTGATTAATCTGGTTAAGGGCGTAAACATTTGAAAGGAGAAGCTAGGCAGGAGGGAATGATTTTGGGGGGGGGCATGCACTTTTCTTTCTTTTTTTTTTTTTTTTTGTATTTTTCTGAAGCTGGAAACGGGGAGAGACAGACAGATTCCCGCATGCGCCCGACAAGGATCCACCCGGCACGCCCACCAGGGGGCGATGCTCTGCCCCTCCGGGGCGTCGCTTTGCCGCGACCAGAGCCACTCTAGCGCCTGGGGCAGAGGCCAAGGAGCCATCCCCAGCGCCCGGGCCATCTTTGCTCCAATGGAGCCTCGGCTGCGGGAGGGGAAGAGAGAGACAGAGAGGAAGGAGGGGGGGGGTGGAGAAGCAGATGGGCGCTTCTCCTGTGTGCCCTGGCCGGGAATCGATCCCAGGACCCCTTGCACGCCAGGCTGACGCTCTACCGCTGAGCCAACCGGCCAGGGCAAGCACTTTTCTTTTAAGATTTGATTATTTATCTATTCCTTTTAGAGAGAGAGATAAGGGGGGGGGGAGCAGGAAGCATCAAGTCCCATATGTGCCTTGACCAGGCAAGCCCGGGGTTTTTGAACCAGAGACCTCAGTGTTCCAGGTCAATGCTTTATCCACTGCGCCACCACAGGTCAGGCCCACTATTTACTTCTTTAAATTTTTATTTATTCATTTTCGTGAGAAAGGAAGGGAGAGAAAGAGACAGGAACATCAATCTGTTCCTGTGTGTGCCCTGACTGGGGATCGAACCAGCAACCTGTGCTTCTGGATGACGCTCTAACCCAGCGGTTCTCAACCTGTATTTCCCGATGGCTTTAGGCGACCCCTGTGTTTCGGTCGTTTGACCCCTGCCGGGGTCGCGACCCGCAGGTTGAGAACCGCTGCTCTAACAGAGGGAACTGTCCCGGCAGGACTAGCACGCATGTTTGGCAACATTGTAGCATAATCTCCTTGGCTCTGAGGGTACTGGGCGATTCCTGGGAAGTGAGGGGCCATGTAGAATGGACTATGGTCTCAGAAAGAAAACACAAAAATAAAATAACATAAAATAAAATTAGCCCCAAGAGGACTGCCTATGTTATTATAGTCTGCTTTTAGAATACTGTCATTTTAGGACTCAAAGGAGTGGTGACTCCGATGATGTCCGTAAGGTTAAAATATACTATATGGTTTTAAAAGTTTCCGTTGGGTGACATGCTCAGCTTGCAAGACTTTATTCAAAACTCTCTGAAGCACACGGTGCGAGATCTCTTCCGAGGACCATCAGAGAGAAGGGTTGTGAGGCTCAGCGGCGCGTCCCAGCGTCCGGAGAGAATATTGCACGGGGCACAGAGCCCACGTGACCGTATCACTTATTACTGCTGCTCGTTCTAAACCAGTGGTTCTCAACCTTTCTAATGCCGTGACCCCGCAATACAGTTCCTCATGTTGCGGTGACCCCCAAACCAAACAATAATTTTGGTGGCTACTTCATAACTGTCATTTTGCTACAGTTACGATTCGGAATGTAAATACCTGATATGCGTTATGTATTTTCCGATGGCTTTAGGCGACCCCTGTGTTTTGGTCGTTGGACTCCCGCCGGGGTTGCGACCCACAGGTTGAGAACCGCTGTTCTAGACTGAAGAGGGGGGGTGGTGTCGCTATTCAGAAAAATCACTTGGAAGGAGGATTTGGAGTCGCTTGAGGGTTGGCACGGGCAGAGGGGCCCTCTCTCAGCTCAGGGTCTGTCACTCACCCAACCACATCCCCTGTAGCCGCTGAGGGGGAGGTCCGCCTCCTCCAAGAGCGTTTCTGCGTTCAAAGCCAGCACCAGGAGCTCCCATGTCAATAATGTTCCGACCGGGACAGACTGACTGCCCTGAAGAGTGAGCCGGAAAGAAGGGGAGGGATGCATTCCTAAAGACTGAAGTCGCTATCGAGGTCTCTTCTGGGCTGCAGGCACATTTTGGAGAGGGGGGGTGCTTCCCAGAAGCCAGGGTATCTGAGCAAAACCAGAAATAGCAGAGGTTGCCCAGGGGGACGGGGGAGATGGAGCTTCAGGAAAAGGCACCTTGATTCCATCCTGCGTTCGCCTTTCTCTCTCCTAGACCAGGGGTTAGGAATCTTTTTGGCTGAGAAAGCCATGAACGCCACCTATTTTAACTTTTTTTTATTTATTCATTTTAGAGAGGAGAGGGAGAGAAAGAGAGAGAGAAGGGGGGAGGAGCTGGAAGCATCAACTCCCATATGTGCCTTGACCAGGCAAGCCCCGGGTTTCGAACCGGCAACCTCAGCATTTCCAGGTTGACGCTTTATCCACTGTGCCACCACAGGTCAGGCGAACGCCACCTATTTTAAAATGTCATTCCATGAGAGCCATACAATGACCCGTGGACGTGACTCATCACCCAATAAAAATGTGGTGTTATCCCGGAGGACAGCTGTGATTGGCTCCAGCCACCCGCAACCATGAACATGAGTGGTAGGAAATGAATGAATTGTAATACATGAGAATGTTTTATATTTTTAACGTTATTTTTTTTATGAAAGATTTGTCTGCAAGCCAGATGCAGCCATCCAAAGAGCCACACCTGGTTCGCGAGCCATAGGTTCCCGACCCCTGTCCAAGACAGAGCGTGAGAAACAGGCGTGGCGGGGGGAGCCGGCTGGTCAGGCCAGCAGTGGTTGTGGGCTCGGACAAGACACGATGTGGTTTCCTGAGCTGCCCTGGGATGGGGATTTAAGCCACAGATTGGGGAGCCAAGGTAGGGTGTTCTGTAACTGATGGATTGCCGGCCACGGCCCCCCAGAAAGGAAGAAACGGTCATTTGTTATACAGAGATAGGTACCTAATAAGATCTCCTGTCTCTCAGTTTATTTTGAACATTCAATATTCTCTGAGAAAGACACATTATCCTGAAATGAGGCCCTCAAAAAACTATATATATATAATATATCTGTATATTATATATGTGTGTGTCTGTGCTAATAACTAATATATATTAGTTACAGATATATACTGTTTGTAAATACATAGTCTACGTGACTCTATACACTTATGTATATCATTGTTACCAATATCTAATATATATTGTTAACATGTAGTTATGCGTGATTATGTGTATATTTAGTATAGATACACTATATAGTATATAGAAACATATATATTCATATTTCATATACAAATATATATGTATAACATGTTTATCATTATATATATCATTACTAATAACCAATATATTGGCCCTGGCCGGTTGGCTCAGCGGTAGTACGTCGGCATGGCTTGCGGGGCACCCGGGTTCGATTCCTGGCCAGGGCACATAGGAGAAGCGCCCATTTGCTTCTCCACCCCCCCTCCCTCCTCTCTGTCTCTCTCTTCCCCTCCCACAGCCAAGGCTGCAGTGGAGCAAAGATGGCCCAGGCGCTGGGGATGGCTCCTTGGCCTCTGCCCCAGGCGCTAGAGTGGCTCTGGTCGCGGCAGAGCAACGCCCCGGAGGGGCAGAGCATCGCCCCCTGGTGGGTGTGCCGGGTGGATCCCGGTCGGGCGCATGCGGGAGTCTGTCTGACTGTCTCTCCACGTTTCCAGCTTCAGAAAAATACAATAAATAAATAAATAAATAACCAATATATTATATATATACCTAATATACATTTTGTCACATGTAGTTACATATAAGTATTATGTATATTTAGTACATACAGAGTTAAAAGTGTATACAGATATGTTAGTATATAGTGTATAAAAATTTATGCAGTAACATGTATTACTTATATATACTAAGTATACATACATAAGAATGTATTATTTGTATATATTAGATACGCTAATAAATATACTTTATCCTATATATACATACATACAAATATATACTGTATCCCACATATATACGAATATATATTGTATACTACATGTAGAGTAATATGTAGCATTTTACACACACCCACTAATACTAGTTCAACTTTTAGTGTTTTTCTCTTGAGAGCATGACAGCACCCAGCTGAGTTGTACACATTTTCAATCCGTTCCGTAGAAAAAGCCATTTAGGAGTGTGTCTTCTGTGGTGGTGGTGGGGGGGGGTGAGCCTCTCACATCACATACATCGTTAGAATAGAGAAATGAAGTTTTAATGCCTCAAAAGCAGGTACCATGTGCCTTGCCACAAAATTCCCGAGGGCAGCTGCACGCCGGGTTGAAAACTCTGCTTGGACCTCAAACTCCGTAGACCGCAATGAACTCGATGCGGCACTGGCGGCTCTGTTTGCTTATTCTCGTTTGGAAGGAGACATTGTTTCAACAACAACAAAAAAAGTAGCCATAAAATTACATCATGGGCCCTGACCGGTTGGCTCAGTGGTAGAGCCTGGCGTGCAGGAGTCCCAGGTTCGATTCCCGGCCAGGGCACACAGGAGAAGCGCCCATCTGCTTCTCCACCCCTCCCCCTCTCCTTCCTCTCTGTCTCTCTCTTCCCCTCCCACAGTCGAGGCTCCATTGGAGCAAAGATGGCCCGGGCGCTGGGGATGGCTCCTCGGCCTCTGCCCCAGGCGCTAGAGTGGCTCTGGTTGCAACAGAGCGACTCCCCAGAGGGGCAGAGCATCGCCCCCTGGTGGATCCCGGTCGGGCGCATGCGGGAGTCTGTCTGACTGTCTCTCCTGGTTTCCGGCTTCAGAAAAATACAGAAAAAAAAAAAAATTACATCATGAACTGGAGAGGAGCAAGAACCGTCTTTCTCAATGAAGATGTTATTTCATACGGAATCCAAATGCAGGCGGCTTAACCGAGGGATTTGATCGCTTCCTCTAATTCCCTAAATATTTATATATTCAAATAGAATGCATTTCATTTTTAAACCTCCCTAATTGGGGAGATTAGATAGCTCCTTGTATTCAGGAGAGAGGTGACTGATTGATTTCCTCTGTGGGCCAGGGGACGTGGATTGTTCTGAGAGACCCCATAGGAATTTAAAATTTGATTCGTACTCTGCATTCGATAAGAAAGCAGACAGAGAGCTAGGTTTTCAAGGAGAGCTTCCTGTGGGCTGTAGGGGTGCCCAAGACAATACTGGCTTGCACAGCCAGCATACAAAGTGTAATAAAAAGATTGTGTGGGGGGGGGAGAGGAGACAGACATAGGGTGGAGTTGGGGGGTCCCACAAGTTTTTCTTTTTTTTTTAAAGAGATTTTTTTTCATGATTTTTAATTTATTTATTAATTTTTAGAGAGGAGAGGGAGAGACAGAGAGAGAGAGAGAGAGGAGAGACAGAGAGAGAGAAGGGGGGAGGAGCAGGAAGCATCAACTCCCATATGTGCCTTGACCAGGCAAGCCCAGGGTTTCGAACCGGCGACCTCTGCATTTCCAGGTCGACGCCCTATCCACTGCGCCACCACAGGTCAGGCAAGGGGGTCCCACAAGTTTTTCGATGTTGCTGGAGCTTGGGGTAGGCAGGTAGGGTGCAGAACTGAGACTCCAGGAGCACCCTGGAATCATAAGACGTCCTCCCGTATACCGATAAGGGATGGACACCCATCAACCTTCTGACCTGGAAGAAGTCACGTAATGTGTGGTGTCTAGATCTGCAAACCAGCATCAGGCTCAGACCACATTTCGGAGGGCACACCTCTTTGCATTAGCAAGAACTTCCACGTTCTTTGCTACTGTGTCTGCTGTTAGCTTCTTCATTTCTCACCGGTACTCCTGATCGATTTGAGGGGGGCTCTCTCCTATTCCCAGAGTACCGAGAATTCTTATCAGGATTGGTCTTGGATTTTTTTTTCCAAATACTATGTATTACTGTGCCTGTTGCTATGGTTATATTTTTGTTTTTCCCCTCTGAATAACTATTTCTTGGACATGGAAATCTGTGAGGGATGGCTACTTCTTGAGTCTCAAAGCGATGTTCTTGGATAACAGCACTATTTTTGTAGAGAAATACAAAAGCACAGTATTTTTTTTTTTTTTGTATTTTTCTGAAGCTGGAAACAGGGAGGCAGTCAGACAGACTCCCGCATGCGCCCGACCGGGATCCACCCGGCACGCCCACCAGGGGCGACGCTCTGCCCACCAGGGGGCAATGCTCTGCCCCTCCGGGGCGTCGATCTGTCACAACCAGAGCCACCCTAGCGCCTAGGGCAGAGGCCAAGGAGCCATCCCCAGCATCCGGGCCATCTTTGCTCCAATGGAGCCTCAGCTGCGGGAGGGGAAGAGAGAGACAGAGAGGAAGGAGAGGGGGAGGGGTGGAGAAGCAGATGGGCGCTTCTCCTGTGTGCCCTGGCCGGGAATCGAACCCAGGACTTCCGCACGCCAGGCCGACGCTCTACCACTGAGCCAACTGGCCAGGGCCTATTATTATTTTTTATTATGAATGAGTTGTCTGCGAGCCAGAGGCAGCCATCCAAAGAGCCACATCTGGCTCGCGAGCCACCGGTTCCCGACCCCTGCCCTAGGTGAACTTTAAAACTGACGCTGGCTTTTTAAACATTTCCTAGAGAAATACTCCCTGGCAGTCCTTCCCCATGAGCCAGGGCTTCTCAGCGTGATGCCTGTTTACATTCACCACGTGCGAATTCTTAACACGAGAAACAGCCCGTCACCTAAGATCTCAAATACTAAGCCTCACAGTAAACTTCCCCAAAGAACATTTTATGGCTGGGTCCCCCGCTGCCCAGAGCTAAGGAAATTCTCTAATTCCCACTCCCCACCCCCCCATTAATCTTCAAGGCACACCTATTGTAATGCAATTAAGAGTCCTGTCAGTTTAATATGATGCTTAGAATTAAATAGAGTATCTCTGGCTTTTCCTCATAGGAATCTATCTGTCTATTATAATCATTCTCTTTGATTAAGTTCATGATGAAATACTTGGGACCCTTCAGATGTTTTCTCACAAAACCACTTACCGAGACAAGGCACATCATCTGTGTAAATGATCAAACAACGAAGACAGCTTCTCAGTCTCTGGCGTTGCTGAATTTCAACCCTCATTGACAGCTGGGTGGCACAGTGTCCCATAAACAGTATCTTCTTCCTTTATCTATACGGTAAGGAAGATGGGTCCACATCGGAGCCTTTCTTGTATTTGAAATTCAGAACCGCATGCAATCCAAACAGTGTTACTTTAAAACAGGGGTCGGGAACCTGTGGTTCGTGAAGCCAGACGTGGCTCTTTGGATGGCTGCCTCTGGCTCGCAGACAGATCTTTAATTAAAAAAACAATAACGTTAAAAATAGAAAACATTCTTACGTATTACAATCCATTCATTTCCTCCCGCTCATGTTCATGGTTGCGGGTGGCTGGAGCCAATCACAGCTGTCCTCCGGGACAACACCAGATTTTTAGTGGATAATGCGTAACATCCACGGGTCGCTGTATGGCAGGGGTCCCCAAACTTTTTACACAGGGGGCCAGTTCACTGTCCCTCAGACCATTGGAGGGCCGGACTATAAAAAAAAAAACTATGAACAAATCCCTATGCACACGGCACATATCTTATTTTAAAGTAAAAAAACAAAACGGGAACAAATACAATATTTAAAATAAAGAACAAGTAAATTTAAATCAACAAACTGACCAGTATTTCAATGGGAACTATGCTCCTCTCACTGACCACCAATGAAAGAGGTGCCCCTTCCAGAAGTGCGGCGGGGGCCGGATAAATGGCCTCAGGGGGCCGCATGCGGCCCGCGGGCCGTAGTTTGGGGACCCCTGATCTATACGGTAAGGAAGATGGGTCCACTACAGAGCCTTTCTTTTAAACATTTTTTTTTTAGATTTATTTATTTATTTTAGAGAGAGGAGACACACACACACACAGACACACACAGAGAGAGAGAAAGAGAGAGAAGGGAGGGAGGAGCAGAAAGCATCAACTCCCATATGTGCCTCGACCAGGGAAGCCCGGGGTTTTGAACCGGCGACCTCAGTGTTCCAGGTCGATGCTTTTACCCACTGCGCCACCACAGGTCAGGCCAGAGCCTTTCTTGTATGTGAAATTCAGAACCGCATGCGATCCAAACGGTGTTACTTTAAAACAGGGGTTGGGAACCTGTGGCTCGTGAAGCCAGATGTGGCTCTTTTGATGGCTGCCTCTGGCTCGCAGACAGATCTTTAATTAAAAAAATAATAACGTTAAAAATAGAAAACATTCTCATGTATGACAATCCATTCATTTCCTACCGCTCACATTCATGGTTGCTGGTGGCTGGAGCCAATCACAGCTGTCCTCCGGGACAACACCACATTTTTATTGGATAATGTGTAACATCTATGGGTCGCTGTATGGCTCTCACGGAAGTTCCCCAAACTATGGCCTCTGGGCCACATGAGGCCCCTTGAGGCCATTTATCCGGCCCCCCGCCGCACTTCCGGAAGGGGCACCTCTTTCATTGGTGGTCAGTGAGAGGAGCACTGTATGTGGCAGCCCTCCAATGGTCTGAGGGACAGTGAACTGGCCCTGTGTGTAAAAAGTTTGGGGACCCCTGAATGGTGGTTTTCAGAGAGAAGCAATTCTTTGAAACGGGTGGAGGGCGTTCAGCTGTTACCTCCCATTTCTGACAGGATGTAGCTTTTAGGTAAAGTCAGATACGAGCAAAGACAGTGTAGAAGGGTTCGTGTTGTATTAGATGTTCATTAGACAAATTTCTTTTTTTTTTTTTTTGTATTTTTCTGAAGCTGGAAACGGGGAGAGACAGTCAGACAGACTCCTGCATGCCCCTGACCGGGATCCACCCGGCACGCCCACCAGGGGTGATGCTCTGCCCACCAGGGGGCGATGCTCTGCCCATCCTGGGTGTCGCCATGTTGTGATCAGAGCCACTCCAGCGCCTGGGGCAGAGGCCACAGAGCCATCCCCAGCACCCGGGGCCATCTTTGCTCCAGCGGAGCCTCGGCTGCGGGAGGGGAAGAGAGAGACAGAGAGGAAGGAGAGGGGGAGGGGTGGAGAAGCAGATGGGCGCCTCTCCTGTGTGCCCTGGCCGGGAATCGAACCTGGGACTTCTGCACGCCAGGCTGATGCTCTACCACTGAGCCAACTGGCCAGGACCGACAAATTTCTTTTCAATCATGACCCTCAAGCTGTTCTTGTATTTTCTTTTTCATTCTGAAAAACCTTCAAGTGGGCAGAAATGGGCGACACTGAGTACCTGACCAGATGCTACTTTTTATTTACATTCAATAGTTTCCAATATTCTGCCATCTTTGCTTCTGCGATGTCTGTTTGCTCAAGAATGTCATATTAAAAAAAAATGACATGTTTTTTCCCCACCTTAATATTTCAGTATCTTTCCTAAACCTAGTGTAAATCTTGCTGGGCGATTCCAGTTCTATTCCTGAAAGTTAATAATTAATCATAGTTCCTGAGAGGCTAATGCCAAGTTACATTTCTTTTATTATCTCCAAAATGTATTTTTTTCCTTGGTCTACTCAACCTCAAATTAAATTAAGAATGGGCCGTGAGTTTGCATTTTTTAAAATCTAAGTGCAAATGTGAATACCTTTGATAGCAACACATTTTCTGTAACATTATATGGTATGCTTTTTATTCCAAGATTCTTATTAATAAAAAATGAATATACAGGCAGGGAACAAAAGAGCTTAATTACTAAATTAAATATTAAATCTAATACTAGATCTCCCAACACAGCCAAATTTGTAGCCTTCTAAGTTCCAGGTACCACCTCTATCCAGTGTGATATTGTTCTAGGATAAAAACCTTCGGAAATTTTCTTTCTTTAAATATTCTTCACTACTTTGTTTCAACTACCTCACTTGTTTTTTCAAGGTCCTCTACACCCACGGGTAGGCAACCTTTTTACACCCACCGCCCACTTTTGTATCACTGTGAGTAGTAACATTTTCTCACCGCCCACCAGTTCCACAGTCATAGTGATTTATAAAGTAGGGAAGTCACTTGACTTTATAAAATTTATAAAGCAGAGTGACAGCAAATTAAAGCATATAATCATAATTATTTACTAAGTACTTTATGTCAGATTTTTGCTACATTTGGCAGAATAAATCTTTATAAAACAACTTACTCTAGTTCAATCTATCTTTTTATTTCTACTTTGGTTGTTCCGCTACTGCCCATCACGAAAGCTGGAATGCCCACTAGTGGGCGGTAGGGACTAGGTTGACTACCACTGGAATACACTATTATTACACATTGATTATTTATTTTTCTTCACATTTAGAGTTTT
This sequence comes from Saccopteryx bilineata, assembly GCF_036850765.1. NCBI lineage: Eukaryota > Metazoa > Chordata > Mammalia > Chiroptera > Emballonuridae > Saccopteryx > Saccopteryx bilineata. The sequence continues at coordinate 145,074,498 of NC_089502.1, forward strand.
CTACAATTTATTTAACAATTATCCAGCCACTCTGAGTGTTTATTTTTCTTTGTAATCTCAATTCTTTTTCTTCTTCTCCTTCTTTTTCTTCTTCTTATTCTTCCTATTATTATTATTATTATTTAGTGGCACAAAATGGTACCAGCTGGATGGGAATTAATATTCAACAGTCCATAGAGTAAACAGATATATGAGGTTGTTGTAGGGGAAGTATTGTAGTTTGCACTGTTTGTGTCTTTGCATATATATTTTTACAAACAGATGGCCAGGAAGTTCATGCTCAGGGTGGGTACCTGCCCAAAATAACATGCTAAGAAAAATACCGCGGAAAGGCTGTTAGAAGAGGTCCTCCGACTTTTCTTTTCTTTTTTTCTTTTTTCTTTTTTTGTATTTTTCTGAAGCTGGAAACGGGGAGAGACAGTCAGACAGATTCCCGCATGCGCCCGACCGGGATCCACCCGGCATGCCCACCAGGGGGCGATGCTCTGCCCCTCAGGGCGTTGCTCTGTTGCAACCAGAGCCACTCTAGCGCCTGAGGCAGAGGCCAAGGAGCCATCCTCAGCGCCCGGGCCATCCCTGCTCCAATGGAGCCTTGGCTGCGGGAGGGGAAGAGAGAGACAGAGAGGACGGAGAGGGGGAGGGGTGGAGAAGCAGATGGGCGCTTCTCCTGTGTGCCCTGGCCGGGAATCGAACCCGGGACTTCCACACGCTGGGCCAATGCTCTACCGCTGAGCCAACTGGCCAGGGTGGGGTAGACTTTTTTAATCCACTTTCCAACAAACACTCATTCACTGCACATTTTGATGTTTGGTTTTATGTCTTTCTCCACTGCCGGCAAGTTTTTGCATTAGCACCATTTTTTTTCTTTTTTTAATGTATTGATTTTAGAGAGAGAGGAGGGAGAGAGAGAGAAAAAGAGAAGAATGTCGAGAGGTGTATGTGTTCATTCGCTGTGTCTCAGAACAGCAGGGAGCTGTGGAGTTTGGTCCAAAGTGGTGTTCGATGATTCTCCATATACTTTGAAGATTTGATTCAAAGGTTTCACCTCCTCAATTTAGAGGTAAGACCTTCAAGAGAGTCGTCAAAGAGCCCTCCACAACTTTACACACCTGTGCAGAGTTCACACTCACAAGAGCACACACACACACACACACAGCCCAATTCAAAGCACGCCCTTGCCTCACCCTCTCTGAGCGGATGACTTCCAAATCGGCAAGTCGTCAAACATGAAAGCGACGTTAAGTTTTGTAAAATATTAGTGGCTTAATTAGAGGCATCGCTGGAATTTTATGTTCTTCAGATCACATAAAAGTTGTTTGAGTTTGAGGCATAATAAGGCTTCCCCTCTGCATTTCAGACTGACACGGACTTTAGAAGTCCTCTTTAATCATTACGGCAGAGAGCTTTGATATAGGGATTCGTTCACGAAACCCACACCGTCTCGCTGTGTAATTAAATTGGAACTAAAACAGAGAGATCGTCCCGTGCAATTTAAATATGTATTTGTGGAGTTTCACAGGCAAATTGGCTTTTTTACTAATACATGAAAATAGGAGGCTATGTATGTAGTTCTAAAAGAAGGCAATATTATCCACATCTTGGTTTCTTTTACTTTTTAATGAAAGTTCCTCTTTAATAGCATGTTGAGAAAATTACCAGTATTGCCTATTCATGAGTTATTTCCGTGTTAGAAGGGACAGAACTTTTCTGAATGAGGAGGTGGGAGGAGAAATGGATGACAAGAACTGAGGGAATAATAGGCAACTGAGAACAACGTAGAATTAGAGTGAAAACCTCAAGTGGAAAGAAACAATACTGATGGGTAAAATTAATATTTTTTTTAATAAAAACAACTTGGCCTTAAAGACATTGAAATGATTTTTACTTTAGCCAAACACTAATGAATATAAGCAAAATAAAATTATAACAATTCATCTGGATAATGCAAAGAAACAAAAAAAAAAACCTCCAGAAAAACTCTATAACTCTTTTTCACCTTCTTTTTTTTTTTTTCCAAATTCTAAGGAGGGATTAATATGCAGTCACCAGGATTGTAGAATTTGTTGAAGAAAAGAGCACAAGTTCACAGCAACAGGTCAAAGATACGGAGGGGTGTCTATTTTTTTTTTTGTATTTTTCTGAAGCTGGACACGGGGAGAGACAGTCAGACAGACTCCCGCATGCACCCGACCGGGATCCACCTGGCACGCCCACCAGGGAGTGATGCTCTGCCCATGTGGGGCGCTGCTCTGTTGCAACCAGAGCCACTCTAGCGCCTGAGGCAGAGGCCACAGAGCCATCCTCAGTGCTCGGGCCAACTTTGCTCCAATGGAGCCTTGGCTGCGGGAGGGGAAGAGAGAGAGACAGAGAGGAAGGAGAGGGGGAGGGGTGGAGAAGCAGATGGGCGCCTCTCCTGTGTGCCCTGCCGGGAATTGAACCTGGGACTTCTACACGAAGGGGTGTCTATTTTTAACATTGCCACCAGAGGTCCTGAATTTGGGGTGTCCTGAGAGAATGTGAAAAGTTATATAAAATGCATTACGTATATATTAAAATATTTACGTTATCTTGTAGATTACATATGTCTATAACAGGGACGTGTTTCTCACATCGCGGTTTCCCGCCAGATAATAATTTCTGTAGACATACTGGATGCAGACGTCGCTCGGGAATCTACACGCATTTACAGCTTGGTAAAAACGATTCTTTTGCTCTTGGAAGGCATTCGCTGTGTCAAGAAAATTATACGTATCCGCTGCACCATTTGGGTTTGAACAGCTAATATTACGGAGAAAAAAAATGAGTCACATACATTACTCATTTTTTTTTAATATCGTTCAAGTTAAAATACTATAGCAAGATATGTGATGGACAAAAAATACATTCTGAGCTTTATATAAAGGACAAGAAAATCACTAGTTGAGAACGTAGTGTTTTATTCAGTATGCAGACACGACAAATTAAATATAAGGACAGTTTTTATAACTTTTAGGAGCTCACTAACTTATTGAAGTCAAAAGCAGGGGTCCCCAAACTATGGTCCGTGGGCCGCATGCGACCCCCTGAGGCCATTTATCCGGACCCCGCCGCACTTCCGGAAGGGGCACCTCTTTCATTGGTGGTCAGTGAGAGGAGCACATTGACCATCTCATTAGCCAAAAGCAGGCCCATAGTTCCCATTGAAATACTGGTCAGTTTGTTGATTTAAATTTATTTGTTCTTCATTTTAAATATTGTATTTGTTCCCGTTTTGTTTTTTTACTTTAAAATAAGATATGTGCAGTGTGCATAGGGATTTGTTCATAGTTTTTTTTTATAGTCCGGCCCTCCAATGGTCTGAGGGACAGTGAACTGGTCCCCTGTGTAAAAAGTTTGGGGACCCCTGCTCTTGATGCTTGTCTCAGTCACGTGATACATTTATCCGTCCCACGCCGGTCCGTGAAAATATTTTCTGACATTAAACCTGTCCGTGGCCCAAAAAAGGTTGGAGACCACTGCTCTTACTGATATTGGGAGATTCCTGATCCGCTGGTTAACCATGTCTGGATGGGAACCCACACTGGACGCATCCTGGAACCCAAGCTGGCCGGGCTCATCGGGAAAACACTTCACACACTGTCTTTGTAAACGAGGAGATGGTGTAACCCTAGAAACGGAAGCGGGGGGCCTGGGTCTGCTTTAAAGAACTCACGTTCTAATGCCTGCCGGACTTGGGATGGAAATAATTTCAAACACATCATCCGGGGTTGACCTTGGTCATCAACAATGCTGGGCTGTGATCAGAAAGGTTATTGGGGGGAATCATCTTTGGCATTTCTTTTGTTGTTCAAACACTATTTTAGCCCTGATTGCAACAGATCAAAACCAAAAGAACGGCCAAGACACGTTTGAAAACTACACACATTTATTCATGGAGGAGTAATGCTCTGTACAAATTTAAAAGACATTCATTCATGTCAAGATCTCACGTGGTAAAATATCAGTTATCCAGACAGTTTGGAAGAAGAGCATTACCAGTTAACAAGACACTTGAATGATGAAGAATTTCCTTGTTATCACATTAACGCAGAGCATTCGATTAGCAAGAGTCCGTTTATGAAAGTAAGAGATGAGATTTAGCGCTAAGCCGTCAGGTAATGGGAGAGAGTGAGTGGAGATTTGTTTGGACCCTTGTGTTACCTTGATTGTGTTTTGTTTTTGAAGAGAGAGAAAGAGGGACAGACAGGAACAGAAAGACAGGAAGTGAGGGAGATGAGAAGCATCAACTCGTAATTATAGCATCTTAGTTGTTCATTGCTTGCTTTCTCATACGTGCCAAGACTGGGGGGCTCCAGCAGAGCCAATGACCTCTTGCTCAAGCCAGCGATCTTGGGCTCAAGCTAGCAACCTTGGGGTCTTGTCTATGACCCCAAACTCGAGCCGGCGACCCCAGGGTTTTGTAAGTATCTAAACATTAGGCCAAATACTCTTTGATTTCTTTTGCCTGTTTGCCATTGATTAAATCTGAATTCACGACTTCTTTGAGGGAGGTATTACCAACGAATGAATAATTTTGCATATGTAGTTTCTTTACATTACTCCACCTTTATTTAATTGAATTGAAATGTAAAGTTTTATCTTTGATTAAACTACGGGGCCCTCTGTCTTTTTTATTTTTTTTAATCACAGGAATATGCTCAAACTCCTTAGAAGAAAGAGTCAAAGTTTAATGTCTTACTTTTGTTACTTCTCTTGAAAAGCTCTTTGTCGTGCGTACTGCTTTGATGGAGCTGGAAGAATATCTGTGTTTATACTTTTCATTTCTTTAGCCAAAAATACTTTTAAAAATTGCTTGACATTTATTTTCTTGTTCTTGGAAGGCCAGTTTCTGCCCAGTAAAAAAAGTACTGTCTTCTCATTCAGAATGCTCTGATAAGTATTTTATGAGGGAGTCTTTTATCCGACAGAATGAAATGACTCAGTAAAAAAGTGTTACTTAACTCTACTCACCACGCTGTGTGTCGGACCCTGACAACCTACTCTTGAAAGTCACTGTCAAGCAAACATTCTCACTGCGCACAAGGAAGTCAACCATGTGACATGCGGGGGGCGGGGGGGGGGTGTTAATTGCTGGGATCTTGGGAATCATTGCACAATGCATGGGTTCATCCAATCTCTGTGTTATATACCGTATTTTTCGCTCCATAAGGTGTGCTTCACCAGACCTGACCCATGGTGGCGCGGTGGGATAAAGCTTCGACCTGGAACACTGAGATTGCCGGTTCGAAACCCCAGGATCAAGGCACATAGGGGTGGTGATGGTTCCTGCCCCCCCCCCTGCCTTTCTCTCTCTCTCTCCCCCTCTTTTCCTCTCTCTCTTTCCCTCTGTCTCTCTCTCTTTCCCTCTCTCCCTTTCTCTCTCCCTCTCTCCTTTTCTCTCTCTCCCTCTCTCTTTCCCTCTCTCTCCCTCTCTCTTTCCCTCTCTCCCTCTTTCTTGCTCTCTCTCCCTCTTTCCCTCTCTCTCTTTCCCTCTCTCTCTTTCCCTATCTATCTCCCTCTTTCTCTCTCTCTCCATCTCTCCCCCCTCTCTCCCTCTTTCCTTTTCTCTCTCTCTCTCCTCTCTGAAAACTGAATAAAGTCTTTAAAAAAATAAAATTAAAAGGAAATGTACTTGACTATAAGACACACCTAGAGTTTTAAGGAGAAAAGAAAATTAATATTCTGAACCAAATGGTGTGTTTAAATACAAATATTAATCGACTTATGACCTATGCAGCTTATGACCATTTGACTTGACCACAATCACTAGCCACGATTACTCCATGCCTGGCAGCGCAAGCGTTGCCCAGCTGGGTGTAGGTACGACAGTGCGGACCAGCTTCCGGCAGCACTACCGTCTCCGCGTGCACCGTGTCAACTGTTATCCCAGACTCGGTACAGCAATTTGTGTTTTGTGTCTTGGATATTTTTCATCAAACCCTTCCCAACATGTCTACCCAGAGGAAATTGTCTTTACCAATATTAAACCAGTTGTACTGGTTAATGCAGTGTTTTACTTAAACCTGATGAATATAAAAATAAGAAACAAAATGGTGTAGAGATGATACAAATGGCATAAAATGAACAAAAAAATTATGATATATAACAATAATGAAAAAAATTATGATAAAATATGACTTAAAGATTTTTATAACATCATCTCACAGTTCTGTACATGTAGCCTACTCAACTTACGACCAAATCGTGTTACGACCCGCCTGTTGGAACCAGTCATGGTCGTAAGTCGAGCCCTAGCTGTATTTAATAAAATACACCACCATAATATTTCAACCATGAAACTCAACAGCAGAATTAACAACCATTATTAGCACTGTTATGAACAAATGAGAAGAGACTTTAATGTTCAAATCCTCTTCTAGTTGTCCGAGAACCCACAGCAGCTAAAAAAAAAAGGAAAAAAAGAACATTCGCTCCATAAGACACACGGACATTTTCCCCTCCACTTTTTTTGGGGATAGGGGAATGCGTCTTATGGAACAAAAATTACAGTACATTACCTACAATGTGTCAATGACTCCTTAATAAACAAACAAAACAATTACAAAAATAAAAAACAGATGACTTTGGGCCCTGGCCGGTTGGCTCAGTGGTAGAGCGTCGGCCTGGCGTGCGGGGGACCCGGGTTTGATTCCCGGCCAGGGCACACAGGAGAAGCGCCCATTTGCTTCCCCCCCCACCCCCTCCTTCCTCTCTGTCTCTCTCTTCCCCTCCCGCAGCCGAGGCTCCATTGGAGCAAGGATGGCCCGGGCGCTGGGGATGGCTCCTTGGCCTCTGCCCCAGGCGCTAGAGTGGCTCTGGTCGCGGCAGAGCGACGCCCCGGAGGGGCAGAGCATCGCCCCCTGGTGGGCAGAGCATCGCCCCCTGGTGGGCGTGCCGGGTGGATCCCGGTCGGGCGCATGCGGGAGTCTGTCTGACTGTCTTTCGCCGTTTCCAGCTTCAGAAAAATACAAAGCAAACAAACAAACAAACAAAAAAAACAGATGACTTTGATGTCCTTGAAACTCCACCTCTACAAGACAAATGTGCCTTACAAAACGTAGCAGAGAAATCTTTTATCACAAATGAATTTCCTTCTCGTCCCCAAACAAACAAAGCTGCCCCCACTCTTTCTTTTTTCCCGCGTTTAAATTGATAAATGAAGAACAGCCACCCTCCCTGTGGAATGATCACATGGTCGCCTGTCTCCCAAGAACGAATCTTCACCCCCAAGAATGTGTGAGCGGTCTTGATACTGTGACTCCCTTTGACACGACACGTCTGTGCTCTGTAATTCCCGTGAGCCCACGGGTGTTCTTTGGCACGCTGCCGTGTAAACCCGGACAGGTGTGTCCGTCCTGCAGGTTAGATGCAGAGACCCATCACGATGCCCGTGTGGAAGTCACTGTGTCATCAGCATGCTGGAAGAAATGGATATGGCAGGGGTCGGGAACCGATGGCTCGCGAGCCAGATGTGGCTGTTTGGGAATGGCTGCCTCCGGCTCGCAGACAAATCTTTAATAAAGAAAATAATAACGTTAATAATATAAAACATTCTTGCCTGACCTGTGGTGACGCAGTGGATAAAGTGTCGACCTAGAAATGCTGAGGTCGCCGGTTCGAAACCCTGGGCTTGCCTGGTCAAGGCACATATGGGAGTTGATGCTTCCAGCTCCTCCCCCCTGTCTCTCTCTCCTCTCTCTCTCTCCCTCTCTCTCTCCTCTCTAAAATGAATAAATAAAATTAATATATATATATATATAAAACATTCTCATGTATCACAATCCATTCATTTCCTACCGCTCATGTTCATGGTTGCGGGTGGCTGGAGCTAATCACAGCTGTCCTCTGGGACAACACCACATTTTTATTGGATGATGCCTCACGTCCACGGGTCATTGTATGGCTCTCACGGAATGACATTTTAAAATCTGTGGCGTTCACGGCTCTCTCAGCCAAAAAGTTTCCCGACCCCTGGGATTTGGAGTCTCTTCATCCTGGCGGCACCTTATTGGCTAAACACGTCAGCCTCCAATGATCGATCGCCCTGATACAGTGTGCCCGCTGTTAGGGAAAGTTTGGTTCTCATGTCAGTAGAATCATCCTGAGCATAACGTTGAGATAAAGCGTGTCCTCACTTCCAGATGGGTCCCAGGTGGGCTTTTGTACACACAGTTCCTCAGCTGCCCCAGGGCCTTTTCACTGAAGTCATTATTCCTGCTCATGGACATTCCAATGGCTTCTCATTATCTACGGCTCACCAAAAATGAGGGGAGATCTTCTTACTTCATGTTCACTTTGAAATATTCCCCTCATTTCTGTGAGCAGTCTACTTTTCTCCGCTCGGGGGGGGAAGTAAAGTAATTTTTAATATCTGCCCACAGGGAGCCCCGTCCACGAGGGATTTCCCATTCGTGGATAACAATGGGATCGGACAATTGTGCAATCCTAGAGCCTTACTCGATATTAATTATAAACCACCGAAGGTCAGCGCAGACCTGAGGAGAATTTGGCAAAGCAGTTCTTGGTGGAGGGGGTTGGGGGGTGGGGGGGAGTTGGCATTACGATTCCTCTGACTATGTGACCATCGAATGTCCTTAGTCAACTTTGCATAACATCTTTATAACCAATTATTTCTTAATACCAAAACAGTAAAAACAAACAAATAAACCCCACAAAAAACAAACAAACAAAAAAAACCATTTCTGAGTGCAACGTTAGGCTAGAATGACGGGAAGGAGACCAAAATGTGCTGACCTGTGGTGGCACAGTGGGTAAAGCGTCGACCTGGAAATGCTGAGGTCGCCGGTTCGAAACCCTGGGCTTGCCTGGTCAAGGCACATATGGGAGTTGATGCTTCCAGCTCCTCCCCCTTCTCTCTCTCTGTCTCTCCTTTCTCTCTCTCTCTCTCTCTCTCTCTCTCTCTCTGTCTCTCCCTCTCCTCTCTAAAATGAATAAATAAATAAAAAAATTAAAAAAAAAAAAGAGACCAAAATGTTGTTGCCCTGAAGCCACCTTTTGGGATTTTATTGGAACCCGCTGCTTAAGAAATAGACGACTCAGAAATCACCCTTGCCCGTCCCTCGTCTCTGCCGAGTGAGCGACTCAGATGGAGAAACATCTGCTCCAGGAAAAAGCTCTGAGCGTATCCGCCTCATTTGGATTGAGGGTGGGAGGTCCCGGGTGGGTCCTTGGAAACGGGCCACCCCTTTGCCGAGGCAGGGATTTGCCTGCCACACTCATTCGCTCCCCTCTTCCTCAATAACCTGCCGATTGCCCGATCTCGTTTTTTAAAATCTAAGACCCCTTTTTCCACCCTTTCCCCCTTTATCCAAAATGACGTCATATTCGGTGAGGCTTTTTTTTCTTCTGTATTTTTCTGAAGCTGGAAACGGGGAGAGACAGTCAGACAGACTCCCGCATGCGCCCGACCAGGATCCACCCGGCACGCCCACCAGGGGGCGATGCTCTGCCCCTCTGGGGCGTCGCTCTGTTGCGACCAAAGCCACTCTAGCACCTGGGGCAGAGGCCAAGGAGCCATCCCCAGCGCCTGGGCCATCTTTGCTCCAATGGAGCCTCAGCTGCAGGAGGGGAAGAGAGAGACAGAGAGGAAGGAGAGGGGGAGGGGTGGAGAAGCAGATGGGCGCTTCTCCTGTGTGCCCTGGCCAGGAATCGAACCGGGACCTCTGCACTCCAGGCCGATGCTCTACCACTGTGCCAACCGGCCAGGGCCTGTGATCATTTTCATTTCTCCTGCTCACCTGTCTCTGTGACATTGGTTATCACCCGAGCTGGAAGAATTTCGAAAGAGGGAGGGCAATTGTCTTTTTAGCCTTCCCCACACACAAGAAACCCCGATGGCGGGTGGAAGGATGAACCGAGTTGATATTTTTACATCTCAAAGTTTGTGTCCACCACAGTGGGGACTACAGTGTGTCCATAAAGTCATGGTGCACTTTTGACCCGTCTCGGGCAAGCGACAAAAGACGATAGAAATGTGAAATCTGCACCAAATAAAAGGAGAACCCTCCCAGTTTCTGTAGGATGATGTGGCAGCATGTGCGCATGCGCAGATGGTGACGTAACACCGTGTATACAGCAGAGCAGCCCACGGCCATGCCAGTCCAGATGTGGACGGTACAGAGGAAAGTTCAGTGTGTTCTGTGGCTCGCTCAATTCGAATCCGTGACCAAAGTGCCACGTGAATATCGGCGCGTTTATAACGAAGCGCCACCACATAGGAATAACATGACTCGGTGGGATAAGCAGTTGAAGGAAACCGGCAGTTTGGTGGAGAAACCCCGTTCTGGTAGTCCATCCATCAGTCAGTGACGAGTTTGTAGAGGCTATACGGGATAGCTACCTAAGGAGCCCTAAAAAATCAGTGTGTGAGCCCACATCGAACTGCACTGAATAGGTATGAAACTGGGAGAGTTTTCCTTTTATTTGGTGCAGATTGCACATTTCTATCATCTTTTGTTGCTTTCCTGTGACCAGTTAAAAGTGCACCATGACTTTATGGACACAATGTATTTATTCTCTTTCCCAATATTATTCCTTCAAAGCACCCCACCAATGGCTCAGTACGAGTTAGCACTGACAGGATGTAACAACAGGAGCATGAAGTTGACAAAACGCTTAGGGTACATCTGCACGTGAGTGGCCACTGGGTTATATCAGTGTTAAGAGCGTGCATGCTATGGGATTCTAAATTTTCTTTATTAAAAAATCGGTCTTATGGGCCCTGGCCGGTTGGCTCAGTGGTAGAGCGTCGGCCTGGCATGCAGAAGTCCCGGGTTCGATTCCCGGCCAGGGCACACAGGAGAAGCGCTCATCTGCTTCTCCACAACACCCCCCCTCCTTCCTCTCTGTCTCTCTCTTCCCCTCCCGCAGCTAAGGCTCCATTGTAGCAAAGATGGCCCGGGCGCTGGGGATGGCTCCTTGGCCTCTGCCCCAGGCGCTAGAGTGGCTCTGGTTGCGGCAGAGCAACCCCCCGGAGGGGCAGAGCATCGCCCCCTGGTGGGCACAGCGTCGCCCCCTGGTGGGCGCGCCGGGTGGATCCTGGTCGGGCGCATGCGGGAGTCTGTCTGACTGTCTCTCCCGGTTTCTAGCTTCAGAAAAATACAAAAATATAAAATAAATAAATAAAAAAAAAAAAGGTCTTCTGTATCAGGAATGCTCGCAGAGGAAGAAAAAAAAAGGTATACCCCATAGGTGCCAAGAATATACGCTCATAGAAAGGTGGGTAAGAGTGGCAACAAGTGATCACAGTCCCTTGGGCACGTGACTGCTTGAAATATGACCAGTCCACACAGAAGCGATGCTCTCAGCGCAGGGCAGACACCGAATTTCAAAGACTTCGGGGGAAGGAAAGACTGTGAAACACATTGCTCGCGATGCCGTACGCAGAGGAAAAATTGAAATTCTCTTTCGTATGCCTTGGGTTCAGTGAAATATAGATACACATCAAATATCATTCCTCCCATTCCTTCCGCTGAGTTCTGATGGGGCCACTGCACGTTGTGAGTCTGAGACATGCAGGAAGTCCTTGTCCTCTCTCTGTCCTGAGAATCTATCATCAGAGAATCTCTGAACCTTTGCAGAAATAACCTCCCTCGCCCGGGACTACTTCAGCTTGAACTGCTTTCAGTTGGGGAGTTGTCATTGCTGACCATCCTGTGTGGTTATTTTAGGTCCCTGAGTCTGGGAGGCCACCGTGCAGGGCTCCCCTAAGCTCTTGCAGGCTCAGGATGTGACCCCCATTTTGGGTTTTTTTGCGGTTCTTTTTTTTGTCCACACTGAACACATTTTTTTGTCCCTATCCATGCTACTTTTAGATTCTAATTCCCAAGATCAGTCTTCCTTTTTTTTGCCAGCAATGTCCTAATAATCCCTTTCTCTCTCTCTCTCTCTCTCTCTCTCTCTCTCTCTCTCTCTCAAAAAAAGATATACTTTAGGTAGTATCAGCATTAACGTTTGTTAACCATATGATTGCATTTATAATATATTTACAAATATAATACATGAGTAATGATGTTTCTATCGAGGGGCGTGAGGGGATATCGGTGGGTGAATTTCTTTTCTGGTGCCCGACCAGCATCCCAACGGGTTGATGGATTAGCGTGATGTTTCCGGGAGAAGTCGAAACTGAAAGTGATTCAGGAATAAAAATCTAAATTTGGTATCATGGGCTTTTAATACAAGTGATGCCATTCTGGGGCTAGTTTTTCTTTTCTTTCTTTCTTTCTTTCTTTCTTTCTTTCTTTCTTTTAATGTAGTATATTAGTTACACTTTTCTTCTTCTAGTGTTGGGAATTTATGTATCTAAAGGACTTTGTCCATTGCATCAAAATTATTCGGTGTGCTGTTGGAATTTTTTATCATACTATTGCATGCTCATATCATATGATATGATAGCATGCTGTCTGTAGATACGTGATTTTCTTTTTTGTAATGGTAATTCTTTCTCTCTCTCTCTCACCCTCTCTCTATTTCTGTCTCTTTCTCTCTCTCTCTCTCTATTTCTGTCTCTTGCAATATATATATATATATATTTCTTCTATATATATATATTTCTTCTTTTCTCTTCTCTCATGATCTCTTGTGAACAAAAATGGGCCACAGACTAAACTTGACAAGCTCAGGATAAGCCTGCCTGGTGGGCTTGCTGACTCAGAGACCTAAAGTAAGGACACACAGGGTGGTCTGCAGTGACAACTTCCCAACCCAAGGCGGCTCAGGGTGGGCAGTCACGCTCTAGGGTGGTATATCTTTTTTTCCTAAAAAAGGTCAATCAATTAGTCACCTTAACTGAGTCTGCCTGTTGTCTTTTTTGCATTTATATTTATTGGTTTTAGTGAGAGAGGAATGGAGAGAGAGAGAGAGAGAGACAAGAACATCAATCTGTTCCTGTATCAGCCCCGACCGGGGAATCGAACTGGCCACCTCTGTGCTTCAGGAGGACGCTCTAGCCAACTGAGCTCTCCGGCCAGGGATATTAAATGCTTGCATTTAAGATTGCATATCTGATAACATACCTTTGAATGTCAAAGTAATTTCATTTGCTGCTGCAGACCTCTCCAAACACCCCCCCCCCACACCGGAGCAAAGACTACAAATCCCCCCCCCCATTGTAGTTATCATGTTAATTGTAACTGTTAAATATCCCTTTTAAGTCTTCCCCCCTTTTTGTGTGTGACAGAGACAGAGAGACACAGAGAGAGGGACAGATAGAGATAGACAGACAGGAAGGGAGAGAGATGAGAAGCATCCATTCTTTGTTGCAGCTCCTTAGTTGTTCATTGATTGATTTCTCATCTGTGCCTTGACCGCGGGGCTACAGCAGACCGAATGACCCCTTGCTCGAGCCAGCCACCTTGGGTCCAAGCTGGTGAGCTTTGCTCAAACCAGATGAGCCCGCGCTCAAGCCGGCGATCTTGGGGGTCTCGAACCTGGGTCCTCCGCGCCCCAGTCCGACGCTCTGTCCACTGCACCACCGCCTGGTCAGGCTGGTCTCCCCTTCTGGGTCTGATGTACACAGTACGTGTGAAGAGGGACACTTTCCAAAGCATTTTCTTAAGGCTTCCAGATGTTGCCTCCTGGCCACTGTCCTCAGTTCGGCTTGCACAAACCCCTGAAGAATTCTTATAGACGTAGGTTAATGCTGTCTTCCCTTCCGTTACCGAGCAGAGCAGATGGCGCCATCCGAGCTAACACCCCAAACACGGACCGCTGCCGTGGAGACAAACAGGGTAATTTCTTGAGCCTGGTGCCACCCAGGAGAAGCAGCAGCTTCTCGACAAAGCACCAGCTCCCTGATGGTTTGTACAAACAAGAGCAGGAGTCCCCAAACTTTTTTCACAGGGGGCCAGTTCACTGTCCCTCAGACCGTTGGAGGGCCGGACTATAAAAAAAAAACTATGACCAAATCCCTATGCACACTGCACAGATCTTATTTTAAAGTAAAAAAAACAAAAACAAAACAAAACGGGAACAAATACAATATTTAAAATAAAGAACGAGTAAATTTAAATCAACAAACTGACCAGTATTTCCATGGGAACTATGCTCCTCTCACTGACCACCAAGGAAAGAGGTGCCCCTTCCGGAAGTGCGGCGGGGGCCGGATAAATGGCCTCAGCGGGCCGCAGTTTGGGGACCCCTGGACAAGAGTGTTTGTGGAGCAAAGAGATCACGAGTCATCCCGGCCGATTTAAGGGTCTGGGGTCGTGCTTCTCGCTGATTGGCTCAGAGGGAGGCAAGGACGTTGACACAATTCGTTGGGGGGTGGGGGGTTGAGATCAGCTGCAGAATTAATCCGGTTGTAGGGTAGACTTGGCAAAGGGGTGTCGTCCGACTGTCTGTCAGTGTGTCCATCCAGCCTTGGGGCTCAGGAGCTGAGATACAAGGTAGGCTGTGATGTTCCCTCCAGCCTAACACCGGCCACGCCCGGTGGCCCTTGAGTCAAAGCCCCGGCTATTGTTTCTGGCTGCCTGGGTGGGGGTCGAGTCTAACGATGAGCAGAGGACAGGGCTCGGGTGGACAGAGCCCGCCGTGAAGAGACGGGATGGAGTGTCTGGGAGGACGTATTCAACCAAAACCATACGTTATCTGAGGATCCTCACTTTCTGTGGGTCCTTTGCTTTGTGGGCTTAAAAAAAAACACAACACCTTGAGCGTGGCTGTTCCGAGGTTATCTTGACATGCAGGGTGAGGAACTGGACGCTGTAATTAATGACTCCGGCTCCTTTAGTTAATGACTTTCCCTGCCTTCTCACGGGTGTGACGCTCAGCAGTTTCTACGATGGTGAGCAGTGAGTTTCTTCTTCTTTTCTTATTTTTTTCATTTTTCCGAAGCTGGAAACGGGGAGGCAGTCAGACAGACTCTCGCATGCGCCCGACCGGGATCCACCCGGCATGCCCACCAGGGGGCGATGCTCTGCCCATCTGGAGTGTCGCTCTGTTGCGACGAGAGCCATTCTAGCGCCTGAGGCAGAGGCCAAGGAGCCATCCCCAGTGCCCGGGTCATCTTTGCTCCAATGGAGCCTTGGCTGCAGGAGGGGAAGAGAGAGACAGAGAGGAAGGAGAGGGGGAGGGGTGGAGAAGCAGATGGGCGCTTCTCCTGTGTGCCCTGGCCAAGAATCAAACCCGGGACTCCTGCACGCCAGGCCGACGCTCTACCACTGAGCCAACTGGCCAAGGCGACTTTCTTCTTAATGCCTTCACTGGTTTTGCTCTTATCCTCGTGGAGTCAATGACAACGTGACCCGCCTGGACTCTGGGGGTTCGATTGGCATGTAGAATCCTGGGCCAGGGGTCCCCAAACTTTTTACACAGGGGGCCAGTTCACTGTCCCTCAGACCGTTGGAGGGCCGCCACATACGGTGCTCCTCTCACTGACCACCAATGAAAGAGGTGCCCCTTCTGGAAGTGCGGTGGGGGGGAGGAGGTGGATAAATGGCCTCAGGGGGCTGCATGCTGCCCGCGGGCCGTAGTTTGGGGACGCCTACGAGAGGAAGACAAGGAGCTCACGCTGTCCTTTGACCCGAGCCTTTATAAACACACACACATGCGTGCTTTGGAATCCGGGCATGCGACCCGGTTCCCCACGCCGTGGTGTGACGCTTGGGGCGCTCAGTATTCCGAAGGAGCCTCTTGGGGAGTTCCCCCCCCCAGGAAGGCACACTCTTCCTGTGGAGGTGGGGCAAGGGCAGGAAGAAGCCAGGGACATCCCTTGGCAGGTGGAGTGCGGAAACTGAGGCAGAGAGCCGAGCAGACTGGCCGAGGAATTCACACCCCGACACCGAAGGTCACCTCCCTGGAGATAATCTCTAGGCCTCAGTTTGTATGTAAGCTGCCGACCAGGACCAGCTCCCGTGACCGCTGACCCCTTGCCCTGCGGCTGGCCCATGCGAATATTCTACCAAAATCCCCCGCTAATTGCCAGTCTTTTATTTATTTTTTATTTTTTGTATTTTTCTGAAGTGAGAAGCAGGCAGGCAGTCAGACAGACTCCCGCATGCGCCTGACCAGGATCCTCCCAGCACACCCACCAGGGGGCGATGCTCTGCCCATCTGAGCATTGCTCAGCAACCCAGCTCTTCCCAGCACCTGAGGCGAGGGAAGCCATCCTCAGTGCCCGGGCCAACTTGGCTCCAATGGAGCCTCGGCTGCAAGAGGGGAAGAGAGAGACAGAGAGGAAGGAGGGGGGGAGGGGTGGAGAAGCAGATGGGTGCTTCTCCTGTGTGCCCTGGCCGGGAATCGAACCCGGGACTTCCACATGCCAAGCCAACGCTCTACCACTGAGCCAACCGGCCAGGGCCATTGCCAGTCTTTTAAAACCCTCAAACAAAGGACCCAGCAGGGTCCCCATCTCGGGAGCATGCCTGGGGTTTAATCTTCCCCTTCCCCTCCCCACCCACACGTGTGTGTCTGCTCAGCTCTAAGGGTCCCTGGGAGCAGTGGGCAGCGGCAGCTTGTCCCGGGCTCTCCCCCTAAACCCATCTCCAAGGCCCCATTGTCTCTGGCCTCCCCGTGAGCCACACAACCCTCCTTAGCTCCCTCCTGGTGCTCCTCCCATCCTGGTCCCTTCCCTGGGTCACTGTCCCCGGCTCAGGAAGCATACTCTCACCATCACCTGGGACTCCTGTTGTGAAATGTTTCCTGCACAAAGTCAAGAACCCACGTCCTGCTAGCCAGCCTGACGCAGACCCAAAGGGCCAGGTCTCCTGTCTGGTACCAGAGGCAGGTACCAGCTTCCTTCTGATTTCTTTATTTTATTGCAAAATAATAATAATAACAATAATGTATTCGATGTGTTTATGCTTCACCCATGCAAGGGAGACAGAACAATTTTCAACGGGGCTGGACCTTGAGCAAAAACCCAGTCAAGTATTACAGCCAAAGAATAGGGCAATGCCCGGAAATGCCACATTGTTTAAACCTTCTTCCACCAACCCAGTCCAGAACTGACAAGGAGGGGAGGGGAGGCAGCCACCCAGGGCATAACTGTATCAGCAAGAGGACTTCTCCTGTGTCTTCACCCAGAATTTTATCTATGTTGTCTCTCCTAGGTCACAATACTACCCAGGAGGGCCTATCTAATATTCCCATTTTAAAGATAAGGAGAAAAAGCCCTGGCTGGTTGGGTCAGTGGTAGAGCATCAGCCTGGCGTGTGGACATCCTGAGTTCGATTCCTGGCCTGGGCACACAGGAGAGGCACCCATCTACTTCTCCACCCTTTCCCCTCTCCTTTCTCTCTCTCTCTCTCTCTCCTCCTCCTCCTCCTCCTCCTCCTCCTCCTCCTCCTTCTGCAGCCATGGCTCAATTAGTATGAGCACATCGATCCTGAGGTTTGTTACCTGGAGATTCCACCTCAGGTGCTAAAAATAGCTCAGTTACGAGCATCGGCCCCCCAGACGGGGATTGCCAGGTGGATCCTGGTCAGGGCTCATGTGGGAGCCTGTTCATCTCCCCTCCTCTCACCTGGAAAAGAAAAAAAAAAGGAAAAAAAGAGAGGGGGGGAAGAGATAAGGAGGAAAAACACAGCATCAGGGAGACAGAGAGAAATTCTAACTTGGCCACTCTTCATCAAGTTACTAACGAACAGAGCCGTTATGAGTCACGGAACGTATGCTCCACACGTCCAGGATCCACTGTCTCCAGGGTGCACGGTTTGCAGAGGTGAGGACCATAACAGCATCCTCCCGGAAGCCCATCTTAACAGCCTCTCCATCTGGTCTACTCACCTGGACCACGGCGCACAGGGTGAACGGTGTCTCCCGTTAACTCTCCCTGGGGACTGTCTTCCTTACTCAGTGGGTTCCTTCCAACGACAGATGATGCCTCCCAAGGCTGGGTGAACTTTCACTGGGGCGTGGCTTTTCAAATAGCTCCACATCCAAAGGCACCCCCCTCCGGCATTCCCTGGCACCCTGATTTATCTGAATAGCATTCAGATCACCCTCTTTGTGTGCCTCTGCCCACGAGCGAGCATTTCTCTTCACCTCCCTGTATCTCACTTCCCAGGGTTATCCACACGAGGGAAGGTTTACAGTTCTTTTAGGAAAATTAAATGGTTGGATCATCTTTCTAGGAGAGCTGTACAGAAGATGTTAGGCATTGATTTTTTGTGTGTGTATTTTTCTGAAGTTGGAAATGGGGAGGTAGTCAGACAGACTCCCGCAAGCGCCCAACCGGGATCCACCTGGCACACCCACCAGGGGGCAATGCTCTGCCCATCTGGGGTGTTGCTCTGTTGCAACTAGAGCCATTCTAGCACCTGAGGCAGAGGCCATAGAGCCATCCTCAGCGCCCGGGCCAACTTTGCTCCAATGGAAGACAGAGAGGAAGGAGAGGGGGAGGGGTGGAGAAGCAGATGGGTGCTTCTCCTGGGTGCCCTGGCTGGGAATCAAACCCGGGACTCCTGCACGCCAGGCCGACGCTCTACCACTGAGCCAACCAGCCAGGGTCCGGCATTGATGTTTTAAAAAAATAACTCAAAGCAGGGTAGCAGCGAATAGAGCACCGACATTTTTTTCATCTGATTGTTCAAATATCGTGCACAACATCTGTTTATCACATTTCTATTCTACCGATAACTATGTTATCAAAATGGTAAAACTGAGTCTGTAAATCTGCTTATACCTAAAAATAAACCATTGTTTTAATTTATCTAAAACCTGGTTTTACATTGATATTAAAATGTATATATTCTGTATGAAATATATATAGTATTATTTATAATGTAACATACAAACTATATATAATTATACTTTAGTATAAACAACTATTTGATGCTTGGTTTCATGATTAATTTGGGGGTAATCCATAAACACCAAAGTTGGTTCTCTAAGCGGGTGCGAACAGAAAAAAAAAAAATCATGAAAATGAATGATGCTCCCATGCAGTTAATCTATCTCAAAATTTAAACATAGCACAATGTCAAGATGTCACTGCAATTCTTATTAATTTGCACTCTGGGCAGTTATATTATATATGGGCATAGTGCCTTTTAATGGTATTGCAATAATGTATTTAGCATTTTTCTAAGATAGCCACTGTGCAAAGCTGGGCTTGCTGTTTTTCTGCTTTCTTTTTTTTTTTTTTTTTTTTTTTGCAAACTCACACTTGTGTTTTGCCAAGCTGACACTGCATGGTTTTATCTGGGGTATGACAATGCTGATAATGGATTTTTGCACGTTATTATATTATCCTCTCGGCAGTCCTAGCGTATTGTTAATGCAGGTGAAGACGGACGAGTGTGCGAGGTATGAGACTTTCTCCCTGAGTCATGAGGATAATGTTGAAATGCATTTTGGAAACTGCGGAATGGGGGGCGGGGGGAATTTGGGGGCATAACGGTTGACTCTATTGTTAATCTTGTGAAGCCTGTGACGGTTCATTCACAATGTTCACCCTAGGGACACACCGTGCAGGGGCCGTCAAACTTTTTATAAAAACCGCCCACTTTTGCAGTGCTGGTCAACCTGGTCCCTACCGCCCACTAGTGGGCTGTCCAGCTTTCATGGTGGGCCAAGCGCAGTGCTGTTTGGTTGCGCAAGGACATTCGGAAACCAGCACTGGGCAGGCGTCAGTGTAAGTTAAAAAAAAAAGGGGGGGGGGTTTCTAATGGTTAGAAACAGCGCAGAATGAGCTGATCATGAATCCCTGATCGTAAGCAAGTCCTATGCATTGCTAATGCACATCTAGGTGAACACGCCGTTGAAATAAATAGAACCCCCCTCAGGGGGGCACATAATCCCGTTGGCTCTCCTGGAACCCAAGTCCGCACCAAGGTTTCTCCATCCTCCACGTCATCTTCCCTTCAAGTCCTACCTTGATTTTGTTTGTGTGTGTGTGTGTGTGTGTGTTTTTCTGAAGCTGGAAACGGGGAGAGACAGTCAGACAGACTCCCGCATGCGCCCGACCGGGATCCACCCGGCACGCCCACCAGGGGCGACGCTCTGCCCACCAGGGGGCGTCGCTCTGCCCATCCTGGGCGTCGCCATATTGCGACCAGAGCCACTCCAGCGCCTGAGGCAGAGGCCACAGAGCCATCCCCAGTGCCCGGGCCATCTTTGCTCCAATGGAGCCTTGGCTGCGGGAGGGGAAGAGAGAGACAGAGAGGAAGGAGGGGGGGGGTGGAGAAGCAGATGGGTGCTTCTCCTATGTGCCCTGGCCGGGAATCGAACCCAGGTCCCCCGCACGTCAGGCCGACGCTCTACCGCTGAGCCAACCAGCCAGGGCCAGTCCTACCTTGATTTCAAAGGTACAGCAGATACGGCCACGCAGTCTTTCCTGAAAGAAAGCATCTGAGATCTTCCTTCTAGCACAGAGGTTGGGAAGCTTTGTGGCTGAGAGAGCCATGAACACCACGTAGTTTAAAATGTCATTCGGTGAGAGCCATAAAACGACCCGTGGACGTGACGCATTATCGTGGACGTGATGCATCATCCAATAAAAATGTGGTGTTGTCCCGGAGAACAGCTGTGATGGGCTCCAGCCACCTGCAACCATGAATGTGAGTGGTAGGAAATGAATGGATTGTAGTACCTGAGAATGTTTTATATTTTTAACGTTATTATTATTTTTATTCAAGATTTGTCTGCGAGCCAGAGGCAGCCATCAAAAGAGCCACATCTGGTTCGCGAGCCATAGGTTCCTGACCCCTGTTCTAGCAACGGTCATGGGTTTGGGCTCAAATAAACTTGTAGGAAAGTTCTCTACTGCTTTGGACAGTTTCTTTACGTCAATAGTAGGTTTTTCCGGGAGGAGCGACTTGGGGGTTCTTTTTTCTGGTTGTCTCGGAATTTCCTCAAAGCCATCAGGTGGGAGTTGGGGGTGTCAACGTCAGGAGGGAAGCTGGTAAGAACAGGGAAAATATGATTGACTTGTCTCCCACCCCAATGACTCCATTTTCATCTTGCAAACGAATTATTCTCTCTGGCTGCGCAGTAGACAAGAATCCCATGATGTAATCCCGGTTCCACCAAACATGTTAAAAATGCATTTTCACCAAATTGTACATAAACAGACTTAAGGAATTTGAAGGCAATATCCTTAGAAGAGGCGAGTCCCCAAGAATAGAATACATTGATTTTCTGAGAGCCTCACAATACCATAACATGCTTTCATAGGAGAAATGACATGTTACGGAATTTTATGTGCTGTTTGGAGAAGTGGAAAGGTTTCTGTTTGGGCAGTTTTGAGGGTTTTTTTTTTTTTTCTCACCATTTTTGTGATGATTTCAGTAATGTCGGAAAATGGTACCTGACCATATGAGTGATGACAGTCAGTCAACATTGATGACTGGGGATTAATTATAATAATGACTGCAGGATTCAATAAGTATAATTCATGAGCGTGGCAACTGTTTGAACAGCTGTGAATTTTCATCTAAGGATTTAGTTCATTTACATCCAGATTCTGGGAATATATTCACAATCAGAGCACCTGAAGGATGATGAGTGACTTTACTCTGAATGACAGCGAACTGGTGGCTCGCCGTGACTGGAATATTTCATCTTTTATTCTTAAAATAAAGCTCTTTCAAAGAGAGGGAAACAACTATGTATCTGTATGCGCATGGTAGTTTTGTAACAACTGTTCATATGTTTTCGTATCAGAAGGAGTTTGGTGTATAGAAGCAGAATGACACCGCTTACGCCCGTTGGTCCTGAGTGAGAGATGTGATTTGTAATTATCTCCATGGCATCTCATTATGTTCCCTGTTCTTAAACATTGGGTGCCTTGTGACTTTTTTTTTACTCTTACAAATAAGACTCTGATGAGGACAACAGAGATGGAATTTATTTAAGCATTATAGAGTTGTCATGGAGTATCATGAAGTTATAAAGATGATGCAGTATGTATTTGCATCCTTAAACAAACATACTGCAATTAAACCTCTGTGCTGGTTATACTGGTCTTCCTCAACTTAGTGTTAAGTCAAAACTTTAAAAAACACCTAATTGCCTGGATAAATTCAGGATAGAAGATCACTTTTTTCTTTCTTTCTTTCTTTTTTTTTTTTTCTTTTTTTTTTTGTATTTTTCTGAAGTTGGAAACGGGGAGGCAGTCAGACAGACTCCCTCATGCACCCGACCGGGATCCACCCGGCATTCTCTGCCCATCTGGGGCATCGGTCTGTTGCGACCAGAGCCATTCTAGCGCCTGAGGAAGAGGCCATGGAGCCGTCCTCAGCGCCCGGGCCAACTTTGCTCCAATGGAGCCTTGGCTGCGGGAGGGGAAGAGAGAGACAGAGAGGAAGGAGAGGGGGAGGGGTGGAGAAGCAGATGGGTGCTTCTCCTGTGTGCCCTGGCCGGGAATCGAACCTGGGACTCCTACACGCCAGGCCGACGCTCTACCACTGAGCCATCCGGCCAGGGCTGAAGATCACTTTTTTCAATATCTGAAAGTTCATGGATCTCTTTTTCTCATTCTAATGACACAAGCTACTTTCGAATCACAACAGCATTGATATATGTCTGTCATAGATGATTTCTTTACTTCTATACCCTTAAAAACTGGGTTAAAAATCTGTCAGACACTCACCACTTCAGCTCACTTTGCAGAATGCTACAAATGAGGAGCGGGCAGACACCCAGAGTGGGACAGTATAATCTCTACTAGAAGCTCTCTGTCTCTGAACGTCTCTTTGGACAATATTATATGTATCCTCGGGTGCAAAAGGCCATGCATGATTTGAAGATTTAGGGTGACTGTTAGGACGTAGGCTCCTAGGACAGTGTCAGCAGAAGGAGTCCCACGGGCCAGTCGTGAGTGTGCAGTGAACAGAGGACAAGTCTGTTGAGCCGTGGATTGCACACTGGTGTATAGATGGATCGGAGGAACCATGTCAATCAGATACGAGGACGTTTTGAAAGATGCGCTTGAAGAGCTAGGTCCTTACCTATCTCCTCTCTTATATCTCCATCAATCACCTTGATAAAGTTACATAATGTCTTTGGTGGCAACTGAAGATACAAAATGTGAAGGAACCAGCCACTGTGTTAACTGACACAATCAGAAAGCTCTCTAATATCTAGGTAGAGAGAAATGACGTATTGATGTTGCCCATTTTGGTCAAAACATGTTTATTTAGTCCAGCTATAAAAGGAAGCATCCTTTATTTATTTTAAAAATTTATTGTTGAATTACTGTTGGCATCAACATCGTTTTGTATTACTTTCAGGTGTGTTGCCTCGTGGTCAGACCAGTGGTGGTCAAACTGGTCCCTACCGCCCCCCTAGTGGGCGTTCCAGCTTTCATGGTGGGCGGTAGCAGAGCAACCAAAGTATAAATAAAAAGATAGAGTGAACTAGAGTAAGTTGTTTTATAAAGATTGATTCTGCCAAACTTAGCGAAAATCTGACATAAAGTTACTTGGTAAGTAATAATGATTATCTGCTTTCACTCGCTGTCACTCTGCTTTATACATTTTATAAAGTAAAGTGACTTCCCTACTTTATAAATCACCATGACTGTGGAACCGGTGGGCGGTGAGAAAATGTTACTACTCACAAAGATACAAAAGTGGGCGGTAGGTATGAAAAGGTTGTCTACCCCTGGGTTGGACAATCCTATACTTTACAAATGTTACAAATGTTCTCCCTGGTATGTCCGGGACCCACTTTGCAGCATACACAGTTGTTACAACATCATTGACTGTGTTCCCCGGGCTGGATGTGACGTCCTCTGACTGTGCTGTGACTGCCCACCTGTGCTCAGTCCCTTCTCCTTGGTCACCCAGACCTCCAACCTCCCTCCCCTCAGCTGACCATCTCTCTGCTTTCTGTGTTTGACGAGTCTGTTTCTGTTTGTTTATTTATTTTCTTCTTTCTGTATATTCAATACTTTGAAGCATCTTAATATTTTAGTTCACCCGTTTCAGTTACATTTTAACTATTTTCACCAAATTTAGCGTCACCCAGTTTACTCAATACTTCTAGTCTCGAAAGGATCGATTCATTGCTCGGTAAATAGATGCATGCACACCCAAAGCATATGGGATCATTACTGAAAGTATTCCAGTTACCCATTGGGGGGAAATGTTTTTTTTTAAACTATTATATATATTTTTGTAGGTAAAAGTGTGAGAAATTTAAAGAGAATTACATTCATGGAAATGCCTAAAAATATAATCAGCTTAAGGTCTTTTGAAAGGTTATCCAGTGACATACAAACCACTCTGTACAAAAGCAACATTTATAGCAGGGGTCAGGAACCTATATGGCTCGTGAGCCAGATGTGGCTCTTTTGATGGCTGCATCTGTCTCGCAGACAAATCTTTAATAAAAAAATTAGTAACTTTAAAAATATAAAACATTCTCATCCATTCATTTCCTACCGCTCATGTTCATGGTTGTGGGTGGCTGGAGCCAATCACAGCTGTCCTCCGGGACAACACCAGATTTTTATTGGATAATGCGTCACGTATATGGGTCGTTGTATGGTTCTCATGGAATTACATTTTAAAACATGTGGCGTTCATGGCTCTCTCAGCCAAAAAGGTTCCCGACCCCTGATTTATAGAGTTGTTGGAGAAAGGAGAAATGTGTAATTGATTAAAATAAAAACAGTCACCTTTTGCCTGACCAGGTGGTGATGCAGTGGATTGAGAATTGGACTGGGATGCGGAAGGACCCAGGTTTGAGACCCCGAGGTTTCCAGCTTGAGCGCGGGCTCATCTGGTTTGAGCAAAGTTCACCAGCTTGGACTCAAGGTTGCTGGCTCGAGCAAGGGGTCACTCGCTCTGCTGTAGCCCCCCCCCCCCGGTCAAGGCATATATGAGAAAGCAATCAATGAACAACTAAGGAACCACAACAAAGAATTGATGTTTCTCATCTCTCTCCCTTCCTGTCTGTCTGTGCCTCTCTCTGACTCTATCTCCCGTTAACAACAACAACAACAACAAAAATAATAGTCACTTTTTAATTGGCTTGGCTGTGGGCTGAAATGTTCTCAGAACTATTGTGCAAATTCGTGAGTGTCATGCATATATTCATGCACAGAAGACTCAAGGAAATGAAGAAAAGGAGCATTTAAGACACGTCCAGTCAGAAGGTCACCCTGCGCGCTCACAGCAAACTTGAGGGTAGCTGGTGAGACAGCACTAAATTTTTATTCGTTTCTATTGTTTCTGCTTCCCACACCCTATAATCTCCGACCGCTACATAGCGACTCAGTGCGGGTCAGAGCTGTCACTTGTGCATTTCACTGAGAAATACTTTGCTGTCCACCGCAGAACACTTCATTATATTCGCAAGGTTAAGAAAAAAAAACAAAACAACAAAACAGGGAAACAAATTAAATTCCGCTAGCTGGACGGAACTCAGGCGTGTCGCTTCGTGGGCACACCCAATGACATTCAGACTCACGGAGAGTCATCCGAGACACAAGCACCCTCGGAAACACGCAGGCACTTCAGATCGTGGGCCGCCAAAGAATCGACTGTGGATCGATATTTTAGTGACATGAGCGTGAAACAGCAAACCTATGTTTCCAGGCAGGTATGTGCATGAGCGTTTGAGGCACGCTCTTTTTTTTTTTTTTTTGTATTTTTCTGAAGCTGGAAATGGGGAGAGACAGACAGACTCCAGCATGAGCCCAACTGGGATCCACCCGGCACACCCACCAGGGGTCGATGCTCTGCCCATCCGGGGCGTCGCTCTGTTGCAACCAGAGCCATTCTAGCGCCTGAGGCAGAGGCCACAGAGCCATTCCCAGCGCCCGGGCCATCTTTGCTCCAATGGAGCCTTGGCTGCGGGAGGGGAAGAGAGAGACAGAGAGGAAGGCGCAGCGGAGGGGTGGAGAAGCAAATGGGCGCTTCTCCTGTGTGCCCTGGCTGGGAATCGAACCCGGGACTTCTGCACGCCAGGCCGGCGCTCTACCACTGAGCCAACCGGCCAGGGCCTGAGGCACGCTCTTAACTGAGAAACCATTCAGGCGCACTGTGCAGCTTACATTTTTTTTTTTTAAAAAAAGATGGTTTTGGCGTGACAGAAATGTGTCTGAACGCTTTGAAAAACATATTTTCAAGTGGAAGTTGACAGTCATATTTGCTTTATTTTCTTACTTTCCATTTACATATCCACTAATAGATCTCCATATTTTTTTTTTAATCTCATGAAAATGTTCCTGTACATAAAATCGCATATATTTTTGCAGGGCTTTTAGAGGCAGATAATTACACAATTAGCAAATCGAAGGAATAGAAATATGTCATTTATATATGTATATATGTCTATTTCCATTAGATAAATCTTTTATAAGTATGGATTTATATATTGCCAAATTAGGAAAACATTGTCCATATTGATTTAATACTTCAGTTTATTTTCACTGACTGATGGATATTGAAATAATTAACATTTTTTTTGAAATTGATCCAAAGAGTAAAATCATGCAAATGTCTACAGAGAATTTAAGGAATATAAAATAACTTAGAAATCACTTTATGTCCTTGAGTAAAAATAAACAAAATTAAAAAAAACCATGGAGAAAGTCAAAATTTTTAAAGAGTATATATTGAATAGATGCTATGTAAGGTTTAAATTATATAACACATGAACTATATTTCTCAAAAGTCTATTTTTAAGAATGCATGGATAACTCCCTAAAGATGCGTTATGGTGAAAAGTACCGGTTATATAGTTCATGAATCATATTAGATATGTGTATTTAATAAAGTCAGCACTAACTTGCAAATGAATCTAAATTCAGAAATGATGTGTCTAGAATTTCCTCCTGAGATTTTATGAAGGCAGTGATCTGCACAATTTTCACATAGGTTAAAGACATATTAAATTAATCATCTTTGACATGTCATTCACTGAGTGGTTAAATATATTTTGACAGTTTATTCAATATGGCCACCAACTATATGGGTACCCCCCCCGAATATGAATTGTGTGCATTGTTTCTGAGAAGTAATTCATAATTATCAGCATCATTTAATTGCTTTTTTGCAGGGTATATGCCCTGTGTGCCATTTGTTTTATCTTTGAAGGAATTTATAGTTATGGAAAATAAAAAACAAATTATTTAAATAAACCCAGCATTTATGGAATCGAATATTTATTGCTATTGTTGTGTGGGTATAAGATCTATAAAGAATATTAATGATACTCTTTTATAATAATAAAAATATGTGGCACACTAATAAACAATCTTCCGAAACAATATATGGCAATAAATATTTTTTCTGGAAGACATACTGACACTTTACAACGTATTAAGATTTATGGACCTATTGGGCTAATTCACTGTTTAGCTCTCTTTGAAGAAGTGGATTAAGTTATTTTTTTTTAATTTTTATTTTTTATTTATTCATTTTAGAGAGGAGAGGGAGAGACAGAGAGAGAGAGAGAGAGGAGAGACAGAGAGAGAGAAAAGGAGGAA
This sequence comes from Saccopteryx bilineata, assembly GCF_036850765.1. Taxonomy (NCBI): domain Eukaryota; kingdom Metazoa; phylum Chordata; class Mammalia; order Chiroptera; family Emballonuridae; genus Saccopteryx; species Saccopteryx bilineata. The sequence goes on from NC_089502.1 coordinate 145,101,916, forward strand.
GGAGCTGAAAGCATCAACTCCCATATGTGCCTTGACCAGGCAAGCCCAGGGTTTCGAACCGATGACCTCAGCATTTCCAGGTCGACGCTTTATCCACTGCGCCACTACAGGTCAGGCCCAGATTAAGTTATTTTGAATCTCTCTTAACTTATCGCTTTAGAGCAGGGGTTTCAAACTCGCGGCCCGCCAAACAATTTTGTGCGGCCCACAGACTAATCCACGAAGTTCAAAATATTTTGGATAAAATTAAGTAAGCCTAGGGGCCTACTTGTATTTTTTCATTTCTCTAGCATCCTAGCTAGATATTAGCTTAGTTAACAGCAGTTGTGATGCGAACTACACTTTCTGGTCGTTTTGTGACACTGAGTAAACTGCATGTACGATTGTGCTTGTTGTACTGATTTTTTTTTTTGTTTGTTTTCAACTGCAGTGAGAAAAGTGTTGCGTAACAGTTGCCTTTTGTAGACCTAGTGCGGCCCGCCCAACGGCTGTGATCTTGCTCTGCGGCCCGCATGCTGAGTTGAGTTTGTGACCCCTGCTTTAGAGGAAGATGTTGTTTGAGACGAAAGCCACCAAACACTTGCTTAGTGGTTACTTTCAACGGCTCTACCCAGCTGTGTCCTGTCCTATCTGTGGAGCCAGGGTGGTCAGGTATGCCTGTCCCAACCGTCTGAAACTTGATGAGTCGTCCCGAACTGTGGAACCCACAGGAAAGTGTGGGAGGGGCAGGATTCAGAGGCTAAAACAATGAACAGCAGTGCGGACATTTCTGACATTTGGTCAGTTGGGCGTAAGGTACGTACGTCTGGGTCCATGCACCTCATTAGACTTCTGTGCTTCTCATCTGTGTTGGGACAGTTCTAATAAATTCAGGTTGTGAGAAGCAACGTCCATCTAATAACCAACGCAGACGGACGCTGACTTTGCCGATTGAGAAATAACTCAAACTACTCCCGTGGGACTTGAGCATGGCAGGTAGTCCAAGGACCAGCATCGTCAAGAAATCACAAAAGCCTGACCTGTGGTGGCGCAGTGGATAAAGCGTCGACCTGGAAATGCTGAGGTCGCCGGTTCAAAACCCTGGGATTACCTGGTCAAGGCACATATGAGTGTTGATGCTTCCTGCTCCTCCCCTCTTTTCTCTCTCTCTCTCTCTTTCTCTCACTCTCTCTCTCCTCCTTCTCTCTCTCTAAAATGAACAAAGTCTTGAAAAAATAAAATTACAAAAGTAGAAATCCTAAAAATAATGGTGACTTGTTGTAAACATCTACGGAAATCTACCTGAACGCATTTGCTTAGCTGACCTTGTTCTTTTTTTTTTTTTTTTGTATTTTTCTGAAGCTAGAAACGGGGAGAGACAGTCAGACAGACTCCCGCATGAGCCACCCGGCACGCCCACCAGGAGCGATGCTCTGCCCACCAGGGGGCGATGCTCTGCCCATCCTGGGCGTCGCTCTGCCGCGTCCAGAGCCACTCTAGCGCCTGGGGCAGAAGCCAAGGAGCCATCCCCAGCGCCTGGGCCATCTTTGCTCCAATGGAGCCTCGGCTGAGGGAGGGGAAGAGAGAGACAGAGAGGAAGGAGGGGGGGGGGTTGGAGAAGCAGATGGGCGCTTCTCCTATGTGCCCTGGCCGGGAATCGAACCTGGGTCCCCTGCACGCCAGGACGACGCTCTACCGCTGAGCCAACCGGCCAGGGCCTGACCTTGTTCTTGGACGAAGAAGCGGTTTGGCCATACCTTCACGAGTGCGAAGAAAATAGGAATGTCCCCCTGGCCGGTGGTACAGTGGATTGAGTGTCATCTTGGGGGTACCATGGGCAGCAGGTTGACCTGGAGGGAACCAGTTTGAGCCCTGGTCAGGGCTCATATGAGAATGAATCAGTGCACAACTGGGGTAGAGCAATGAGTTGATGCCTCTCTCTCTCTCTCTCTCTCTCTTTCTCTCTTTCCACCCTCCCTTCCTCTCCCTCAAGGAAAAAAAAATTAATGTATAGATCAATTCATCTGTGTTGCCCAACTCGAATGAAATTTACAGTATTTTCCTTTCCAAACACATGCCCTGAAGAGTATGGTTCAATTCTTGCCAGGAAAACAAGATCATTTTCTCGAACAAAGTATTGAGGAAGGAAGTCAAAATACATTCCGTTGAATTTTCAATTTTGGGATGGCCCCCTGTATGAAAACGGTGATCGTTTGTTGCAAATTGAAGGACACTGGCATGTCAGCGAGAGAAAGAAGGTCCATGAACCCTTTCCAAATATATTGCCCAGGCCAGCATTTCTACACAGGACCGTATTTCCCCATGTTGAAGAGGCACCTCTTTTTGAGAGAAATATGGGGTGTAACATCTGGATGCATCGCATACAGTGGTTGTAGGGTTTTTTTTGTTTGTTTGTTTTTGTTTTGTATTTTTCCGGAGCTGGAAACGGGGATAGACAGTCAGACAGACTCCCGCATGCGCCCGACCGGGATCCACCCGGCACGCCCACCAGGGGGCGATGCTCTGCCCACCAGGGGGGATGCTCTGCCCCTCCAGGGCATCGCTCTGTCGCGACCAGAGCCACTCTAGTGCCTGGGGCAGAGGCCAAGGAGCCATCCCCAGCGCCCGGGCCATCCTTGCTCCAATGGAGCCTCGCTGCGGGAGGGGAAGAGAGAGACAGAGAGGAAGGAGAGGGGGAGGGGTGGAGAAGCAGATGGGCGCTTCTCCTGTGTGCCCTGGCCAGGAATCGAACCCGGGACTTCTGCACGCCAGGCCGACGCTCTACCACTGAGCCAACCGGCCAGGGTGTTTTTTTTTTATCTTATTTTTATTCATTTTAATGCAGTGACATTGATAAATCAGGGTACATATGTTCTGAGAAAACATTTACAGGTTATTTTGACATTTGATTATGTTGCATACACCTCACCCAAAGTCCAATTGTCTTCCGTCACCTTCTATCTGGTTTGCTTTGTGCCCCTCCCCTCCCTCAACCCCCTCCCATCCCACCCCCCAACCCCCCTCATTACCATCACACTCTTGTCCATGTCTCTAAGTCTCATTTTTATGTCCCACCTATGTATGGAATCATATAGTCTTAGTCTTTTCTGATTTACTTATTTTGTTGAGTATAATGTTATCAAGGTCCATCCATGTTGTTGTAAATGCTCAGATGTCATCATTTTTTATGGCTGAGTAGTATTCCATAGTATATATGTACCAAAGCTTTTTAATCCACTCGTCCTCTGACGGACACTTGGGCTGTTTCCAGATCTTCGCTATTGTGAACAATGCTGCTATAAACATGGGGGTGCATTTCTCCTTCTGGAACAGTTCTATGGTGTTCTTGGGGTATATTCCTAAAAGTGGGATAGCTGGGTCAAAAGGCAGTTCGATTTTTAATTTCTTGAGGAATCTCCATACTGTTTTCCACAGACGCTGAACCAGTCTGCATTCCCACCAGCAGTGCAGGAGGGTTCCCTTTTCTCCACATCCTCGCCAGCACTTATTCTGTGTTGTTTTGTTGATGAGCGCCATTCTGACTGGTGTGAGGTGCTTACTTATCTCATTATGGTTGTAGGTTTTTGACTTGCATTTCCTTTATTTTGCCCTCATTGTTTCAGGAAGAGCAAAGAAACAAACTCTAGGAGAAGCGTGCACCTAGGCGGAAAAGATTGTGAGATAATATGGAGATTGAGATCCTTGTCAGGTCATAAAAAACAAGACTAAGAGTCATGGACAAGAGTGTGGTAGTTGTGGGGGGGGGGAAGAGAGGAGAGGGAGGGAGAGGGGGAGGGGCACAAAGAAAACCAGAGAGAAGGTGACAGAGGACAATCTGACTTTGGGTGATGGGTATGCAACATAATTGAATGACAAGATAACCTGGAGATGTTTTCTTTGAATATATGTACCCTGATTTATTGATGTCACCCCATTAACATTAATTAAAATTTATAATAAAAAATTTTAAAATAACTAATATAATAATAAAAAAACGGTTTCCTAATGCCGTCGATGGAACTGAGGACGAGGCAATCTATGAAGACAGGGAGTCGTCATCAGACACCAACCAGGACAAGCAGTGAATTCATGATGAATAAAACTGGAGTTCAATAAGTTTATGTCACATCTTTTTTTTCCCAAAGCTTGGGTCCCAAAATCAAGGTGCCTCTCATACGTGGGAGCGTCTTATCCATGGGGAAATTCTTCCCAGAATTCAGGAGCTGCTGTAAATTTAGAAAGTCTCACAGGGAGTCCTGTGAAGACCAAGTGGCCAGCCTCCACCCTTTCCACCGTCCCGGTGAATAAAATATCTTCTGTCTACACTTAGGGCACGAGTGACTTTCAAATGTGATATTTTACTTTGGTGACATTTGAGGGAAGGAATGAAAAAAACAAAACAAAAACCAAAAGCATTGTTTCATGTCTGTCTGACACACCACAGGTCACCCCAGGTCTCGGGAGTCGAGGGGACAAAAAAAGAGCCCACGTTATCAGCGGTGCTTAAAATGGGGACATCTGAGTTTGCCCGTGGATGCTCTGAACTTAGCTTGTGATAAAAGATTGGAAACCAGGCTGGAAGAGAAAAGACACACACACACACACACACACACACACACACACACAAACAACAACAGGGAGCTGACCAGGAGGGAACCCTGCCCAGCCTAATTTATTGCCAAATGTTGAAAAAAAAAAAAAAAAAACAGCAAAGAAACAGTAGGTGTTCCTGCAACAAAGCCTTCCGGGGAGATCCGCCCTCACAGCATATAAAAGGCTAAAACCTTAATCTCTCAGAAGCTCTTAGGTCTTTTTGAAAAAGGAAAAAAACCAAACAAACCCAAACAACAACAACAAAAAAACCCCCACCATCTGCCCTGTGCTTTCCCCGCTCAGTCTGTCTGTTCCAGAAATATCTAATTTCATTCTAGGAACGCACTGCTGGTTATACATTCCAGAGGAACCTGGTGTGTGGCTGTAACAAAATATGTCCAGCAGAACGTTTACAGCTTAGAAGAAGGAGGAGGAGGAGGAGGAGGAGAAGGAAGAAGAAGAAGAAGAAGAAGAAGAAGAAGAAGAAGAAGAAGAAGAAGAAGAAGAAGAAGAAGAAGAAGAAGAAAAGAAAGAAAGAAAGAAAGAAAGAAAGAAAGAAAGAAAGAAAGAAAGAAAGAAAGAAAGAAAGAAAGAAGAAAAGGTAGCCTGGTTCATGATGCCTTCCTTCACAGCAGGAAGGATCCGGAAATGAATGGAGCCCCTGAGGGCAGACAGCATCCCAGGGGGTGTTTTTGAGGAGCCCCTGAGGAGAATGCATAATCTCTTGCATGAGGAAGAAAGTGCCCCTTGGAGAGATAGTTTTATATCATTTTCAGCATCACTCAGCAAGATGTCTGTGCTTTTGTTTTTGTTTTTAAATAGGTCTCCTCTGTTCTCTACCATTGGTCAGGAAACCACAGGGGTTGCACAACAGGTGCTTATCCTAGGTGTTAAAAGAGCTGCCCAATATAAAGAAAGAAGGGTGATCGGTTTGCCAAGCAGACAAAAGAGTCAAGGCTGGAGAGAGACCCAAACAGAATTCACTGAACTCAGGGCAGCAGAGAAAAACAGAGAGCCGTGTTCTGGAGAGCATTTCGTATTTGTAAAGCAGTCAATAATATAGGGGAGAGATTGATGGACCGGTTTGACAGAGAGAGAGGCAGACTTTTTCTCTCATACTCGGAAAAGAGATTCACTAAAGCAGTCACGAACGGAGCAATTGTGATCAGCCACAAGCTTGGGCGTGCTTTCAGAGCAGAAAAGAAAAATGGGAATGTATCCCCCAAGTGAACGTGACAGAGATGGCAGCATTTCTATGTCTGGAAAAGGTGACACTGAAGAATGATTTTTTTTTTCATTATTAATAATTAGATTCATAATTCATAATTCTCTTTATGTCTGAAGAAACTTTCAAGAAGTTTCCTGAGGCGGCTGCAGAAAGAACTGCCCTTTCTACTCTCCTAAGGTCTAAAGATTTCCTTGCTAAGAATAAAATGTAGGCCCTGGCCGGTTTGCTCAGTGGTAGAGCGTCGGCCTGGCGTGCAGGGGACCCGGGTTTGATTCCCGGCCAGGGCACACAGGAGAAGCGCCCATCTGCTTCTCCACTGCCCCCCCCCCTCCTTCCTCTCTGTCTCTCTCTTCCCCTCCCGCAGCCAAGGCTCCATTGGAGCAAAGATGGCCCGGGCGCTGGGGATGGCTCCTTGGCCTCTGCCCCAGGTGCTAGAGTGGCTCTGGTCGCAGCAGAGCGATGCCCCGGAGGGGCAGAGCATCACCCCCTGGTGGGCAGAGCATCACCCCCTAGTGGGCGTGCCGGGTGGATCCCAGTCGGGTGCATGCGGGAGTCTGTCTGACTGTCTCTCCCCGTTTCCAGCTTCAGAAAAATACAAAAAAAAAAAAAAAAGAATAAAATGTAAAACAAAACAAAACAGAAAGCTTGATGTTTCAGAAAAATGAGGGCTTCATATTTCGATAATCAAGAGGGTTCCTCTAGTTTCTGTCTTATAGAGCCTTCGAATGATGAAAACAGAAGCAAAAGCCATGCCATGGACAAATACATTTCTGTGTTCCATAGAGTGACTTTTTTTTTGTTTGTTTGTGACAGAGCCAGAGACACAGAGAGGGACAGATAGGGACAGACAGACAGGAACGGAGAGAGATGAGAAGCATCTATTCTTTGTTGCAGCTCCTTAGTTGTTCATTGATTGCTTTCTCATAAGTGCCTTGACCAGGGGGCTCCAGCAGACCGAGTAACCCCTTGCTCAAGCCAGTGACCTTGGGTCCAACCTGGTGAGCTTTGCTCAAACCAGAGGAGCCTGCGCTCAAACTGGCGACCTCGGGGTCTGGAACCTGGGTCCTCCGCGTCCCAGTCCGACGCTCTATCCACTGCGCCACCGCCCGGTTATACGTTATTTCCGGAAACAAGAAAGTCACGATCCTTGTTTGCTCCTCAAGACAGAATGGATCGGGTTGACGAGATCCTCTGTCTTTAGCTGAGACACCGGGATCCCTTCTTCCAGAAATCCCCCTAGTATTGATCCATGAAGCCACTGTGTTTTTGACATTGGCTGACCGTCTGTGCAAGGGGCGGGGGGAGGTCGGTAGAGAAAGGAGAATTGATGGTGGTGGTGGCGGTGGCGGTGGTGGTGGTAGTCGTGGTGGTGAGGAAACTTAAAGGGACAGAAAGCCAAGAAGCCCATCCCTCATCCTGAGCCTCAGGACCTGACAGAGCTTGGAGCCTGTGTTGTGGACACAGAGGCACAGCTAGACTGCCACCACCTTGCAAAGCCATCCCTCCAGATAATTCTTCCGGCCAGCTGCTGCTGAACACCTAAAGACACACACCATCGTCCCGGGTCAGGCTGCCCCGCCCCCATCACTTCCTTGCCTGTGAAGACGCTCTGTAATAAAGTGACCGCTCATCCTCCTTTAGGGAGGACAGTTCTTATTTTGTAAGGTCCGTCCTCCCTCGAAAAGTGTCCTCCTCGGCCTGACCTGTGGTGGCGCAGTGGATAAAGCGTCGACCTGGAAACGCTGAGGTCGCCGGTTCGAAACCCTGGGCTTGCCTGGTCAAGGCACATGTGGGAGTTGATGCTTCCTGCTCCTCCCCCTTCTCTCTCTCTCTCTCCCTCTCTGTCTCTCTCTCCCCTCTCTCTCTAATAAAAATGAGTAAATAAAAAATCTAAAAAAGTAAATAAATAAAAAATAAAAATAATAAAATAAAATAAAATGAATAAATAAAAAATATTTAAAAAGAAAAAAACAATATAAAAATGAACAGGCATGTAAGCATAATGACAATATAAAATATCACACGTTTTTATTATGCATGGATCATATTCTAGTGTATTCTTGTTGCAATAAATAAAATGTTTCTTTTACTTACGATATTGTTTCCTTCCATTTATTTGTGTCCTCCTTTTCATGGTAAAGCAAATACTTTTTGTCCCAGTTTCTGTAGGATGATGTGGCAGCATGTGCGCATGCACAGAGGATGACGTCACACCGTGTACACAGCGGAGCAGCCCACGGCCATGCCAGTCGAGATGTGGACGGTACAGAGGAAAGTTCCGTGTGTTCTGTGGCTCGCTCAATTCGAATCCGTGACCAAAGTGCAACGTGACTATCGGTGCGTTTATAACGAAGCGCCACCACATAGAAATCACATGACTCGGTGGGATAAGCAGTTGAAGGAAACCGGCAGTTTGGTGGAGAAACCCCGTTCTGGTAGGCATCAGTCAGTGACGAGTCTGTAGAGGCTATACGGGATAGCTCCCTAAGGAGCCCTAAAAAATCTGTGCGTGAGCCCACATCTAACTGCACTGAATAGGTATGAAACTGGGAGGGTTTTCCTTTTATTTGGTGCAGATTTTCTCATTTCTATCGTCTTCTGTTGCTTTCCTGTGACCGGTCAAAAGTGCACCGTGACTTTACGTACACACTGTAGTGCCGTTGTCAGTTGTACTCAGTGACAATTTAAAAAAAAAAATCTCCATCCAGAATGACTTTTGTCAGGAAAACATGCAAAATATATAAATATATATACTCTTTAGTGAAAGGCAGCGGGATGCATCTATCATTGAACGGATGGGCGTGGCATCATGTGACAAAATGACACAGGCGTCAGGCGGACAGTTCCACAGCACACCCTCGGTAGGCTGCGTTGCCTGTTTGTTCCTCACCCCGATTCACGTCTCCCCCTCCATCACTATGTGACCCCCATTTTTAGCCTCCTCTACCTTTCTGGCCCCCCTTTTCCTCCGACAAGGGTCACAATGTTGTCTGTGTCTGAGTATTTTTCTTTCTGCTCAATCCCTTCCCCTTGGGCATCCAGCCCCTCAGCCCCCCTGCCCTCTGGCCGCTGTCTGTCTGTTCTGCATCTCTCCCTTCTCTCTCTTTCTCTCTTCCTATCTCTCTCTCCCTCTCCCCACCCCTCTCTTCTGTGTTTTTGTCTTCTGTGTGCATTCATTTTGTTCCTTAGTTTCCGCAGGTCAGTGAAATCATCAGCCCGTGGTCCTTGTCCTTCTCTGAGCGGCTCGTGTCCCGTGTCATGACCGTGATCTCTTTGAGATGACTTCTCAGCCCTTAGAGCGTCACCCCTGAAGTCTCTGCATTCACCCCGAGTCATCCAAAGCCCCCCTGCCCCGTCAAGCTGGATTGATGACCGAGCTCACGTTGGGCAAAGTAGCGGATAGACCAGGGGTCCCCAAACTTTTTACACAGGGGGCCAGTTCACTGTCCCTCAAACCATTGCAGGGCCGGAGTATAAAAAAAACTATGAACAAATCCCTATGCACACTGCACAGATCTTATTTTAAAGTAAAAAAACAAAACGGGAACAAATACAATATTTAAAATAAAGAACAAGTAAATTTAAATCAACAAACTGACCAGTATTTCAATGGGAACTATGCTCCTCTCACTGACCACCAATGAAAGAGGTGCCCCTTCCAGAAGTGCGGCGGGGGCCGGACACATGGCCTCAGGGGGCCGCATGTGGCCCACGGGCACGGGCCGTAGTTTGGGGACCCCTGGGATAGACAGTGGTCCTGTGGAACAGAGCTGAAGCTGGTCAACATGCCTCAGGAAACAGGTTACCAGCATGCACAGGGCTCCGGACTAGATGTGTGCTGGCAGACAAGGATGTGAGGACGAGGCTAGCGGGCTGTCACGGCAAATGCATGAAAAGGTCCATGATCCCGGAGCCAATCCCTGCTGGGCTCAGACCACGAATGAGGCAAGAGTCCTCAAGTCAACAGTGTGGTCAGCCCAGAGCAGCTTTATGAAGAGAGAAAGGCTGGAAGGAACGGCCGTTCCCCAAGGCTCAGAGAGTCGGGGAGAAGACGAGCTACAGGAGAGGAAACGGGCACCGCTGTTTATTTTCTACAGTTTTGTCTTGAAAACGCTCAAGCGAGGTCACACGTTTCTGTGGGAGCCGTGTGTGAGGACGCTCTCTAACAGTGAGCTCCACGATGCGATGATGTGTTATAAATACGGTGAGATAATATTGTTATACTTGACATGCGGAGTTAAAACGGACTGGTTATTTGTAAACAATCTTAAACTTTTAAAGGCATAAATCTCTATCAGAAAAGGATGTGAAGCCTGACCCGTGGTGGTGCGGTGCATAAAGCATCAAACTAGAACGCTGAGGTCGCCGGTTTGAAACCCTGGGTTTGCCTGGTCAAGGCACATAGGGGAGTTGATGCTTCCTGCTCCTCCCCCCCTTCTCTCTCTCTCTCTCTCTCTCTCTCTCTCTCTCTCTCTCTCTCTTATTTAAAATAAATAAAATCCTTTCTAAAAAAGGATGTTAATATGCTCTGAGCTTCAAATATATCGGGAACAGCACCATGAAGAGGAAGGTGCCAATGACGAATTTCAACGTGGTTCTGGAAAGCCAAACCGATTTAAACTATGTCTCAGCTGGAAACGGGTTTGCGGAGTGAGAGACGCCTTCCGTTGCTAGATCATGCCCACTGTTTCCTCACCTGTTAAACTCGGTTGCCCTGGAAATGAGAAGAGTCGCCACTGTGTCTCCGAGCATGCCCCTTAAAAATAAGAATACGCAGAGGCGTTCCTGTTGCCAAAATCCCTTTCTCTTGCATTGATTGTGAGTTTTGTAGACTTGTTAGTTTTTCCCTCTTTCTGCGGTTTTTTCAAAACCTAGAGCATCTATCCTGTTTTTTGTGCTTTTTTTGGAAGAGCACATTCATTTGCATCAGTTTGATGAATTTTTTTTCACTTAGGATGATGGGAATTTATACTTGAAATGGAAACACTATTGCAGTGTGTGTGTGTGTGTGTGTGGTACTATTGTGGGTATATTGTCTTAATTATATCACGTAATGGTAGCAGACGCCTGCTACATATATCACCTTACCTTGCCTGCTTTACCAAGTCTTGATGAACAAAGATTAGTCAACTTCCTCTATTGTTGTTACCAATTCTTTCCTTTTTTTTTTTTACAGAAACAGAGAGAGAGTCAGAGAGAGGGATAGACAGGGACAGACAGACAGGAACAAAGAGAGATGAGAAGCATCAATCATCAGTTTCTCGTTGTGACACCTTAGTTGTTCATTGATTACTTTCTCATATGTGCTTTGACTGTGGGGCTACAGCAGACCGAGTGACCCCTTGCTCGAGCCAGCAACCTTGGGTCCAAGCTGGTGAGCTTTTGCTTAAACCAGATGAGTCCACACTCAAGCTGGCGACCTCGGGGTCTCGAACCTGGGTCCTCCACATCCCAGTCCGACGCTCTATCCACTGTGCCACCACTTGGTCAAGCTTCTTCCTTCTTAATTAAATAAAAAAAGAATCTCACTGTATCTCATTGCTTGTTCACCTTGGCTATGATTCTTTTTTTGTTATACTAGTTGTGCTTTTCCTGTTTGTGGGGCAAAATTTTAACATGTTACCATGCACCTGCAGGAAACAATGTGTCACTTCACACATCTGGGAACCCGTGACTTCTGTTCTCTTAGAGTAGTTGAATTCCATGAGCTCCTCTCCTGATCTCTGCTCCGTGTCCTCCTGAATTTCAGTTTTACATATGCTATAAACCACAAACGCCAGCTGTATTTTTTCTGTTTAAACATTGAATTACCTATTAAAGAAATTAAATAATAGGGAAAAAAATCCTTTTACTTGTCATTGTAGCTTTTATTTCTTGGATGAGATCCATCTTTCCACCTGATATTGTTTCTCTCTGCAGAAAATGTCTGGCACTGCTTAGTCAGCTAGGAGTAGACTGTTTCTAATTTTCGGATGTCCAAAACATTGTTTCTGTTTCCTGGAAAGACATGCTTGCCTGGCATTTATTTCTAGTTTGACAATGGTTGGTTTATTTGTTTGTGTTTCCGTGATAAACACATCTGGAACCAGTCTTGATTTTTATCCTGGAATGCCGTGCTGTGACTTGAAAACCCTTTGATCTTTTTTAGACGTTGCTTTTCAGACATTGCTGTAAGTGGGCCTCCCGTGGGGCAAAAGCATCTGACACAAAAAAATTTATATCATAATCAAGTGTTGATGATGGACAGATGATGGATCGTGTTAGGTACCGTTTTACGCATATTGCTTCTGCACAGTCGAAAAATCGCGAGGTTGAACCGTCAGAGGTCTGGAGCCGTCTGTGGTCAGAGTGTCTCCATTGAAGACATAGAAGGGCTTTCAAAGTAGTTTGAGACCAGTTACTCTTCTAATGAATTGCAGACTTGCTTTACAAAGGGTTGGATTTCCTGAAGTCATGTCCCCGGTATCTTAGCTGGGATTATGTAAGGGAGATACAGGAACTGTCCTAATTGGATACCTTGGTTGGTTACAGCCTCATCCCGATAGGTAAAGGTTGTGGTTGGACCTCTGGTCAGGGCACATAAAGGAACAGATCGATGGTTCTGTCTGTCTGTCTCTCTCCCTCTCTTCCTCTTTAAAAAAAAAAAAAATCAATAAAGCGTGTGACCAGGCGGTGGCGCAGTGGATAGAGCGACGGACTGGGATGCGGAGGACCCAAGTTCGAAACCCTGAGGTTGCCAGCTTGAGCGTGGGGTCACTGGCTTGAGCATGGGGTCATAGACATGAGCTCAAGGTCGCTGGCTCAAGCAAGGGGTCACTCAGTTGGCTGTAGCCCCTCGGTCAAGGCACATATGAGAAAGCAATCAATGAACAACTAAGGAGCCACGATGAATACTTGATGCTTCTCATCTCTCTCCATTCCTGTCTGTCCCTCTCTGTCTCTCTCTCTCTCTGTGTCCCTCTCTCTGTCTCTGTCTCAAAAAAAAAAAATCAATAAAATTTTAGCAAAAGGCAGAAACATAACTGACAAACATTCATGGCCCCATGGTTTATCTGAAACTGACCCTACAAACCTCAGCCAATGGGAATGTGTTAGTCAACCTTAGAATTAGAACAATAAACTCTCTCCAGGGTAGACCCTTTTTTGAAACCCTAAGATGACACTCCGTGAAAAACAGGACCGATTTTAAGCCTTTATTTATATAACACAGACATTACCGAGTCATCCGTCTCAAAAACAATCCCTTGTGTAAACATTGTATCTGCTTATCCTGAGATGTTTCGCCAAAACACCGGGTTTATTTTTAGCTTCCCGAGGACAGCTCCCAGCTTACCTACAACTGAGAACATCTGAGCAGATGGGTCAGTGCATTTTCAGAGATATTACGTTACTATGGAAATTCGTGGTTTTTTTTTTTTCCCAGAATGAATTGTGAACGATTTCATCTGGCAAATGCATACATGTGGATAGGGTGTTTTACATATATTTTAGATGAGCTCATCCCATCTCCCTGTCACCTGCCTCATGATGCCACATGGCTTGCGGGGCAGGAAGACATCAAATTTGCCTCCATCCTTGCAAAGAGCGAAAGTTTAGACGGCATGACGTGATTGCAGAGAGAAACACTGAGACTGTGTGAGGTCGTGGCTAGGATGGGATACGTGACACACGTTTTGAAACGAACGTCAGACTGGTGTTTAGGTTGACAGAAATGTATTGAGATATCCAGGAAGGTATTGTGGCCCCGTTGAGTAAGACTGTTTTAGCTCTATGCTCAATGATGCAGTCACGTATGGATTTGTGACTGACACCAGCCACCTCCCCCCCCCCCCCTCAGACGTGCACGCCGGCGAGATCCACCACAGCGACCCGGCTAGCTGTTGAAATGACCACCACGGCTCATCCCTTATGTTTACAAGATGTCACACTTCTCTTGTTTCCTGAGCGGACGGGGCTACGTGCTTTCACGAGGAGAACGAGGAAATGACTTCAAGAACTTACAGACGTCACTCTGGAAAACTCACACTCCAACACTGGAGCTGTGAACACGTCTGCAGATGTCTCACCATCTGTAGCTGACCCCCCCTGTGACAGGGTCCCCTCCCCTCTGACAGACACCACAGTCCAATTGCATATATATATATATATATATATATATATACACACACACACACACATATATACACATCTATGTATACATACACACACACAGACACACACACATAGAGACACACACACACACACACACACACAGACACACAGTGTGTCCATAAAGTCATGGTGCACTTTTGACCGGTCACAGGAAAGCAACAAAAGATGATAGAAATGTGAAATCTGCACCAAATAAAAGGAAAACCCTCGCAGTGTCATACCTATTCAGTGCAGTTCCATGTGGGCTCACGCACAGATTTTTTAGGGCTCCTTAGGTAGCTATCCCGTAGAGCCTCTACAGACTCGTCACTGACGGATGGCCTACCAGAACGGGGTTTCTCCACCAAACTGCCGGTTTCCTTCAACTGCTTATCCCACCGAGTCATGTGATTCCCATGTGGTGGTGCTTCGTTATAAACGCGCTGATATTCACGTTGCACTTTGGTCACGGATTCGAATTGAGCGAGCCACAGAACACACTGAACTTCCCTCTGTACCGTCCACATCTCGACTGGCATGGCCGTGGGCTGCTCCGCTGTATACACGGTGTTACATCATCATCTGCGCATGCCCACATGCTGCCACATCATCCTACAGAAACTGGGAGGGTTCTCCTTTTATTTGGTGCAGATTTCACATTTCTATCATCTTTTGTTGCTTTTCTGTGACCGGTCAAAAGTGCACCATGACTTTACGGACACACTGTATGTCTATATATATATTTTTTTTTTCTTTTATTATTATTTTTTTTGCACAGCGCCTCACAGCTTGACTCTTATGAGGAGGGGAGGACGTTATAGACACTTACCTTTTCCTTTTGGGGATGTCCACACCAATCAGTGGGAGGCCCAGTGGTAAAGTTTGCATTCTCACAACCCAAATTCCTTCCATCGTGACAGCAGCCAATGTCTCTTCATTAGCGTCATGGGAGTATCCCTCCCTGCTGCCTGTAAGAATCAACTGCTAGAAGTGGCTGAAAGAGATCAAGAAAATCATAGCAATTTTTGATATTTTTGGCCTCCCCCTGTATGCTGGCCATCCCGTTCGGGGTGAATTAGGATGTGATTCGATGTTTCTCACACGTTGCTTGTATTCGAGGTGGTGTATCGGAATGTTTCTGTACTCGCCACATCTTTTAGAAATGGCATGGCAACCTCTCCACCCCGTTCGTCGCCTCCTAGGGTCTAAAAGGTGTACTCACGTTTTCTCTACTCAGATCCCAAGTCATGGCCTCAGGGTCCATGCACGGGCATCTGAACAGAGATGCACCCATTAAAACCCATGGGGCCTGGGCCCTGGCCGGTTGGCTCAGCGGTAGAGCGTTGGCCTGGCGTGCGGGGGACCCCGGTTCGATTCCCGGCCAGGGCACGTAGGAGAAGTGCCCATTTGCTTCTCCACCCTCCCCCCCCCTTTCTCTCTGTCTCTCTGTTCCCCTCACACAGCCAAGGCTCCATTGGAGCAAAGATGGCCCAGGCACTGGGGATGGCTCCTTCGCTTCTGCCCCAGGCGCTAGAGTGGCTCTGGTCGCGGCAGAGCGATGCCCCGGAGGGGCAGAGCATCGCCCCCTGGTGGGCAGAGTGTCGCCCCTGGTGGGCGTGCCGACGGGTGGATCCCGGTCGGGCGCATGCGGGAGTCTGTCTGACTGTCTCTCCCCGTTTCCAGCTTCAGAAAAATACAAAAAAAACCCACAAAAAAAACCCATGGGGCCTGACCGGGAGGTGGCGCAGTGGACAGAGCATCAGATTAGGATGCGGAAGACTCAGGTTCAAGACCTCGAGGTCGCCAGCTTGAGCGCGGGCTCATCTAGTTTGAGCAAAAGCTCACCAGCTTGAGTCCAAGGTTGCTGGCTCAAGCAAGGGGTTACTCGCGGTCAAGGCACATATGAGAAAGCAATCAATGAACAACTAAGGTGTCGCAATGAAAGCCTGATGATTGATGCTTCTCATCTCTCTCCGTTCCTGTCTGTCTGTCCCTGTCTATCCCTCTCTCTGACTCTCTCTCTGTCTCTGTAAAAATAAATAAATAAATACAACCCACTGGGTGGTGGGGGGAGGATCTGTTGACTAGTGGAGCCAGGAGTAGAATGAAAGTCTTTGGAAGAGTCTAGCACGGAACACACTTTTCTCAGCAGGAGGTAACAAAAACTTTCACCTCACGTGTCCAGTTATTTCACTGAACCCCCCTTTTTTTCAGAGCTTTTTTTTACTTAAATGCATTTTTTGATAATGGGAGATCACACCAACCGTGCTTCCTGGGAAACCGGAAACAGGACCGACAGGTCCAGCTGCCTGTCTCTGTGAAACCCAGTTTACACAGCACCAGGAGGCTCATTCAAGTGTCTCTGGCCGCCTGAGACGTTGGGGACACTCCTGTCCTCAAACACTCATTTTCTTCTTAATACAGGAGTGGGTTTTTTTTTTTTTTTCATGAGAACAGAGGACATTATCAAAATAATAAGAATGCAGGTTGCAGAATAGAGGAATCGACAATATTTCAGTACTCGTATATTGCCCTGTATATAATACAAGATGCATATTCAGGCTACTTAAGAATTCTTACAAATCAACGTGAAGGGAACAGTACAATATAATCAAGGGAGAAAAGACCTAAATGAGCCTGACCTGTGCGGGCGCAGAGGTTAAAGCGTCGACCTGGAACGCTGAGGTTGTCGGTTCAAAACCCCGGGCTTGCCTGGTCAAGGCACATATGGGAGTTGATGCTTCCTGCTCCTTCCCCCTTCTCTCTCTCTCTCTCTCTCTCTCTCTTTCTTCCCTCCCCCTATCTAAAATGAGTAAATAAAATCTTAAAAAAAAAAAAGAAAGACCTAAAAGATACTTTGCAGGAGGAGATATTCGAATTTCCAACTACCTTGTCAGGAAAAATAAATAAACAAAGCAAGTGCTCTCATCATCATATCATACAAATTCAAGATGAACCCAGTGAGATAGCCCTGCGCCCCAGCCAAACTGGTTGTCATCAAACAAAGACCCAGAATAGCTGATCTTTTCCGAATCCTGCTTCACGATTCAGCGACTTTGGGGGAAACCCTCTGTCGCCATCCACCATAGCGGAGGAGGTAAACCAAGGTCACCGTGGCAATCCCAAAGAACATGATGTTCACGTGTCTGCGTCCACACTTACGGGAACGCACAGGCTACTTCTACCAGAGCTTGCAGCTGCTCCACATGTGACTTTTAAGAGCTGGAGAGAGCCCAGATTGTCCATTAGTGCAGGGAACAGGGTCAATAATATTGTTCTAACTACACATAGGGACAGCCGGGGACGGAAAATCCTGGGGCAGGAGGACACTTACTTTGTAAAGTGTATGATCGTCTCGCCCCTCTGCTGCGCCCCCTGAAGATAACACAACGTGAGATGAAATAGCCATTTCACCAGAAAATGAAATCTAAAATTCTTCTGAAATATAGGTAAGTGATGTAATAAAAATGAAACTCTCCCTTGTGTGTCTTTTGATGTATTAAACAAACAGAAGCCGGTGGATGAAAATGTTCGCGTTTTTGTTTTGTTTTTTTACTTTTTAAATTTTAAAAGTTTTCTGACACACATGTCAATTGAGAATTCTTACTTTTTCTTTTTTATTATTATTTGAAGGAAAAAAAGACACAACGAGACAGACAATAAAATTGCCTTTGGATAGCATGTTCTGATGCAGCATTTTTTTTTTATTTATTAATTTTAGAGAGGAGAGAGAGAGGGAGAGAGAGAGAGAGGAGAGAGAGAGATAGAGAGAAGGGGGGAGGAGCAGGGAGCATCAACTCCCATATGTGCCTTGACCAGGTAAGCCCAGGGTTTCGAACCGGTGACCTCAGCATTCCCAGGTCGACGCTTTATCCACTGCGCCACCACAGGTCAAGCAGATGCAGCATTTTGACGTTCTGCTGAGTGGACAGGCACCTGTGAGTCCTGTATTCCTTCCGGAAAAAAAAATCTCTGGATGCCGTTGAAGCGCGGCTCAAACATACAGCCTGTTTCTTCAGCACGGACTCCTTTAGTCTCCTGTTCATATCAGCCTTCTATATCATCTCTCCATTTAGGATGTTTTCGTATTTTTTCTTCCCTTACAGTTCACATCTCGCGTTCCTCCAGTAAATGGTAACAGCCGACACCCACTTCTATCTCTGTTCTGGTAATCGCGTCAACTACTGAAATTAAACCCTAGGGCATGAACAGCGTTAACTGGTGTGTCTGCAGCTCTGTACAAAATTGTACGTACTATTTTTTTTAATATATTTTTTATGTATTCATTTTTAGAGAGGACAGAGAGAGGGAGAGAGACAGAGAGAGAGAAGGGGGGAGGAGGTAGAAGCATCAACTCCCCTATGTGCCTTGACCAGGCAAGCCCAGGGTTTCGAACCGGTGACCTCAGCATTGCCAGGTCAACGCTTTATCCACTGCTCCACCACAGGTCAGGCTGTACGTACTATTGAATGCTTGTAGAGTTCATTGGCATCTTAAGGAGTCAAAGCTTTCGTATCCATTTTTTAAAAAATTTTTATTCATTTTCATTTATTGTGTTTACATGGATTCAAGCGTCCCACTGAATATAACACCCTCGCCCCCTAACCCCCATGCCCCTATTTGTATCTCCTTTTCTTCCCTCTCCCTAACTCCCTCCCCCCCCCTTCCCTCTGGGATTTGCTGTCCTGTTATCTGTATCTCTGTGTTGTGTATTTATAATTTCACTGATCCCTTTACCTTCTCTGTTTCCACCCCCTCATCCCCCTTCCCTCTGTCAGCTGTCCCTCTGCTCCCTGTGACCTCGCTTAGTGGTAACGGTTACCTGCAAACCTGTATGTATAGAACTATCGGTAGTAATTCATGCACGGACGTGTGGGTCAAGGTAACTACTCACAGGGACGTAGTGAGCTTGAAATCGGGGTCGTAATAATACAGTTTAGGGAAACACACTCCGTGAATAGGGGATGCTGGCCCTGGCCGTTGGCTCAGTGGTAGAGCGTCGGCCTGGCGTGCAGAAGTCCCAGGTTCGATTCCTGGCCAGGGCACACAGGAGAGGCGCCCATCTGCTTCTCCACCCCTCCCCCTCTCCTTCCTCTCTGTCTCTCTCTTCCCCTCCCGCAGCCGAGGCTCCATTGGAGCAAAGTTGGCCCAGGCGCTGAGGATGGCTCTGTGGCCTCTGCCCCAGGCGCTAGAGTGGCTCTGGTCGCAGCAGAGCGACGCCCCGGAGGGGCAGAGCATCGCCCCCTGGTGGGCAGAGCGTCGCCCCCTGGTGGGCGTGCCGGGTGGATCCCGGTCGGGCACATGCGGGAGTCTGTCTGACTGTCTCTCCCCGTTTCTAGCTTCAGAAAAATACAAAAAAATACAAAAAAAGAAAAAAAAAACCGGGATGCTATAGTCTGAGAAGATATTTTTTAGCCGTTACCAGCTTCAAAGGGAAAAGAAGGAAGGTCAGACAACAGATACTTCTCCACACCTTCGTCTTACGAGGGGCTTTCTGTCTGACGGTGGCACATTTTTCTGCCTCTTTGTATGGCCAGAGTAAAGGGCACAGTGTTTCACCGACGACCCCCCTCGGGGGCAGGAAATGGCAGTGAGGGGACCTTCCCTGCTCTCCGAAGGCTGGCATCGGACCCCAAGCAGGCAGCCGCAGAAACATGTCATAACCCGTAATTCCAAATGACAGGGCGAAGCCTCATCACACATCACAAACTGAATCATGTTTACCCACCAACGACACCCCCAGGGGTTGACCCAATTCCATCTTCATGAGCAGGGACGCTTCCTCAAACAAGGGTGTCTTATTCTTATGTCCAAAACCGTCGAGAACAATACCGTTACCGTCTATAGAAGGGAGCGGCAAGAACCCACATCCAAAAAGGTAGAGAATCACATTTTCACGTGAAATCCCGGTGATAAGGGTACAGTGAACACAGCAAGGGGCTGGCGAGAATAAATTAGGTCACAGCGAGCTTTTCGTCCACTCTGCAGAGCCAAGATCTGGGAAAAGAAATAATTACCTTATAAACATTTCAGGATGAGACCCTGGCCGGTTGGCTCAGTGGTAGAGCATCGGCCTGGTGTGCAGGAGTCCCGGGTTTGATTCCCGGCCAGGGCACAAAGGAGAAGCGCCCATCTGCTCCTCCACCCCTCCCCCTCTCCTTCCTTTCTGTCTCTCTCTTCCCCTCCCGCAGCCAAGGCTCCATTGGAGCAAAGTTCGCCCGGGCGCTGAGGATGGCTCTGTGGCCTCTGCCTCAGGCGCTAGAATGGCTCTGGTTGCAGCAGAGCAACGCCCCAGATAGGCAGAGCATTGCCCCCTGGTGGGCGTGCTGGGTGGATCCCGGTAGGGCGAATGCGGGAGTCTGTCTGACTGCCTCCCCATTTTCAACTTCAAAAAAATACAATAAATAAACAAACAAACAAAGAAACATTTTCAGGATGAATGTGTTTAGGTTTATTATTGGAGAGATAATAGATTCACTGATGTGAAGAACATGGTTTATGCCTCAAAATTCCACAGTCTTTAAAGCATACGTGGACAGAAAGACCTACACATTAATTGGAGAGGAAAAAAAAAGTCTTATATTATGTAGTTATCAGGTTGAAGGCAAGAATAAAGTAATATACATTATTTCTGTGTGTGTGTGTGTGTGTGTGAGAGAGAGAGAGAGAGAGAGAGAGAGAGAATCTGGATCAAAATAATAACAGGGTGATAGAAAATCAAAATAATTCAGAATCATGAAATGGCAAGCCAACAGTTAAATCCACCTCCCTAAAGCACGGTGGCATATTTGATTAACTCCTTAAATAGGATTCATAAAAAAGACACACCTTTGAAATGAAATAGTCCTCCATCCCCGTCATCATCTAGAAATTCTTAGCTCTGGGACTTTGAAGGTCGCCGACCCTTGTACAACCCAGTGTTTGCATCTGTCAGATGAGAAGGGTTGTACCCGTCCTCACAGAATGGTTGAAGAAATGTTAATAAAATAAAGCAGGTTAGACAGGGGGCAGAGCTTAGCCCAGTGAGCAAAGGCTGGGTAGGAAGTTTTGTTACAATTGTAACATTGTTATTATTATTATTATTATTATTATAGTTATTATTACTATTGTTTCAGTTCATATGATCTCTGCTAATTTTATCTCAGAAGCCACATGAGTGAGTAGGAGAGCATTAGATAAGGGAGAGCATTAGATAAGTTTTGTTACAATTGTAACATTGTTATTATTATTATAGTTATTACTATTGTTTCAGTTCATATGATCTCTACTAATTTTATCTCAGAAGCCACACGAGTGAGTAGGAAAATATTAGATAAGGGTTAATTATTTTCAGTTCTTTCTAGCAGTTAACTAATTATTTGCTAAGTGATCTTGAACCAATTGTCCAGCTTCTCTGGGTCTTCGATCAACACCTTTCTCGTTCGACACAGTATATAAACTAACCTTCCGTGTATATAAACTTACATAAACTTAAGTAAGTATATTAACTTATCTTCCGTGTTGGCGTGAGCCATGATGCTATCTGCTTTTATTGTCTCTGTTCTCCCTCAAGAAAAAAAAAAACTTCCCAGAGCACCAGAGGCCACTTCATCAGAGTCATAATTAATTAACTTTAATTTCCTGAAAGACACAATGACCTCCGGCTGTGCTTACCCACTGTGGTCACTATTGGTTAGGTCATCGTCTCTGCTCAACCTCACGATGTCAAAGGAACGCATCGCTCACAAACCACACTTCCCGGATATCTTGTGGTCAAGAAACAAAACAATACAAAACACAGTATTAATCTTGAATAATTCTTCTTCCTGCATTACTTTTATGAGTTTTCACATATCTATGTAATATTTTATATTTATATATATATATATATATACACACACACACACACACACACACACACACATACATTTATTTTTTAAGGAGGAAGAATGGAAGAGAGCTGTTGACTGCACATGGTATGAATCTTGATTTCGGAAAATCCTTGTCAAGTTTGTGAATCAGATTAGCATGCTAGTCAGAGAAGCTTAAATACAGTGTGTCCGTAAAGTCATAGTGCACTTTTGACCGGTCACAGGAAAGCAACAAAAGACGATAGAAATGTGAAATCTACACCCAATAAAAGGAAAACCCTTCCAGTTTCTTTAGGATGATGTGGCAGCATGTGCGCATGCGCAGAGGATGACGTCACACCGTGTACACAGCGGAGCAGCCCACGGCCATGCCAGTCGAGATGTGGACGGGACAGAGGAAAGTTCAGTGTGTTCTGTGGCTCGCTCAATTCGAATCTGTGACCAAAGTGTAACGTGAATATCAGCGCGTTTAGAACGAAGCGCCACCACATAGGAATAACATACTCGGTGGGATAAGCAGTTGAAGGAAACCGGCAGTTTGGTGGAGAAACCCCGTTCTGGTAGGCCATCCGTCAGTGACGAGTCTGTAGAGGCTACACGGGATAGCTACCTAAGGAGCCCTAAAAAATCTGTGCGTGAGCCCACATGGAACTGCACTGAATAGGTATGAAACTGGGAGGGTTTTCCTTTGATTTGGTGCAGATTTCACATTTCTATCGTCTTCTGTTGCTTTCCTGTGACCGGTCAAAAGTGCACCGTGACTTTACGGACACACTGTGTGATGAGAACTATGAACTGAGGAAACCGTTCAGGGCCCCTCGGTAGCAGAACGACCCAGAACAAAGCTCACACAGCCTGGGTGCGCGTAACACTCACAGGACGTGTTTGGAAAACGCGCGTTGCAGAAGCAGAAAGCAGAAAGGCACTTAGCGTGCGATCACAGTTTTAGGTGCTGCCCGTCCAAAACAGGACGCTGATGTTTCCCCTCAGGCGGGAATAAATACTGCGGTGAAAGTGAGTTTGTCATTGCGCGTGGAAACTGGAATCTCTGCGTCAAGAAAACAAGACTCGCTCCCCCTGAAGAGGACACACACACACGCTTGGTTGCCGTGACGAGCTGGTAACTTATGGGGGTGCTGAAGAGCGTCCTTCCAGGATAAAGCAGACAATGGGGGTGCTGCGTGCGGTTCAGCCTATGCGTGGACGCTTACACGCCTCCGCCTGCCTTCGGCTCCACGGCTTTCTCCCGCCCACAACCGCGAGAGCACGAATAAATAAATACACGCTGAGCAAAAAAATGTATCAGTTCGATTTTGCTTGAAAGGTTCTAGGCTCGGAATTAAATTCCCGGAAGAGGCAAACTGCTGTAGGTAAACTTTTCAGGACGTTCCTCGGGTGAGTGGATTGCAATCTCTCTCTTTCTCTCTCTATGATGGACACGTACCGGGGCCGTGTTATTCCCGGTAGAGACAGAAGGTTCAGGGAAAGACAAACCATAGACCGGACAGATGTGGGGTTGAGCAGAGATGGCGACCTAACTAGTCATCGGAGACCCAGAGGCGCTAGGTTAACCAGGAGATGAACCCCAATCCTGGCGGCTGTTGACTCACATGGGACATCTGTTTGTTTATTTATTTTTTTTACAGAGACAGAGAGAGAGTCAGAGAGAGGGATAGACAGGGACAGACACACAGGAACGAAGAGAGATGAGAAACATCAATGATTAGTTTTTCATTGTGACACCTTAGTTTAGGGGTCCCCAAACTTTTTACCCAGGGGGCCAGTTCACCGTCCCTCAGACCGTTGGAGGGCCAGACTATAAAAAATACTATGAACAAATCCTTATGCACACTGCACACATCTTATTTTAAAGTAAAAATCAAAATGGGAACAAATATAATATTTAAAAGAAAGAACCAGAAATTTTAAATCAACAAACTGACCAGTATTTCAATGGGAACTATGCTCCTCTCACTGACCACCAATGAAAGAAGTGCCCCTTCTGGAAGTGCGGCAGGGGGCTGGATAAATGGCCTCAGGGGGCCGCATGTGCCCACGGGCCGTAGTTTGGGGACCCCTGCCTTAGTTGTTCATTGATTGCTTTCTCATATGTACCTTGATTGTGGGGCTACAGCAGACCGAGTGACCCCTTGCTTGAGCCAGCGACCTTGGGTTCAAGCTGGTGAGCTTTTTGCTCAAACCCGATGAGCCTGCACTCAAGCTGGCGACCTCAGGGTCTCAAACCTGGGTCCTCCACCTCCCAGTTCGACGCTCTATCCACTGCGCCACCACCAGGTCAGGCTGGGACATCTGTTTCTCTCTGCAGGGTGTCCTATGATATCTCTAACAAACAGCCCCCAGAGCCGGGAGTTTGCCTTTGAGAGGACTTCCTCATTTAGACAAAATTCAATTCAGTGGTGGTTTTAATTTCGATACTTTCAAGAGCCTTTCTTCTTCCCAAGATTCCTAAGCTGACACTCACACAACAGAGGCAGATGCACACCTGTGCACACATGGCAGAGTGCAGTGAACTAGAAAACTCACGCATGAATGTGGATGTGTGTAGGTGGACATATGGATGCATGATCACGATTGAATTCATGAAAGATGTGTGTTTGCTTTTCAGAGCATTCTTCCCTTGACGTTCCTAAGCTTCTCCTCCACCCCCTTTTTTTTCTCCTCCCTTTTTTTTCTTCCTCCCTTGAGGGTTTTTTTTTTTTAATTTATTTATTCATTTTACAGAGGAGAGGGAGACAGAGAGAGGAGAGACAGAGAGAGAGAAGGGGGGGAGGAGCTGGAAGCATCAACTCCCATATGCGCCTTGACCAGGCAAGCCCAGGGCTTTGAACCGGCGACCTCAGCGTTTCCAGGTTGACGCGTTATCCACTGTGCCACCACAGGTCAGGCTCCCTTGAGGTTTTGAAGTTGCAATGTACAATGCCCTACATTTAGAAGATGGGCATGATTATTTGAATAAAACCCCGAATTGAATCATTACCTGAATCCGTGTGGGTAATTCGATTGTAACACAAAGGAAGAAAGAGTAGAAAAAATTGCTTCCACCTTCAATCCTTTCAGACGTGGAGAAACTCAAAGTTACATTCAGAACTGTCTGTGCTGAGTTTCTAAGAAGACCGTGGAAACGGGAAATCTGCTCCTTTGTAGTGATTGTCCACTTTTTTTTTTTTGTATTTTTCTGAAGTTGGAAACGGGGAGGCAGTCAGACAGACTCCCGCATGTGCCCGACCGGGATCCACCCAGCATGCCCACCAGGGGGCGACGCTCTGCCCATCTGGGGCATCGCTCTGTTGCAACCAGAGCCATTCTAGCACCTGAGGCAGAGGCCACAGAGCCATCCTCAGCGCCCGGGCCAACTTTGCTCCAATGGAGCCTTGGCTGTGGGAGGGGAAGAGAGAGACAGAGAGGAAGGAAAAGGGGAGGGGTGGAGAAGCAGATGGGCGCTTCTCCTGTGTGCCCTGGCCGGGAATCGAACCCGGGACTCCTGCACGCCAGGCCGATGCTCCATCACTGAGCCAACTGGCCAGGGCCCACTTTTTTCTCATCACTCATTTGAGGAAATTGAGACACACTCATTCCCAGGCTCAGGGTGAGACTCGACCAAATTCCTACCCAGCTGTTTCTCCTGCCTTAAACAGTATGGATAGAAATGCATTTGATAACAAGAATGATGGTTTTAAAAAAAAAAACTAAGTGACTTTTAATTAACAAAATAGAAAGGACTCCCATTTCTTAATCACAGAAGGGGGGGACACGTACCCAAATTCGGCAGACCTCCATCTCATGCATTTCAAGGTAGCTCTGAGGAGCACAGCCCTGCTCAGACATTACTGTTGACTGTGGCCTTTCTGATTCACTAGTCACAATGGGACGTCAGAAACACAGGGTACCCTGACCGATATAGACTCGCCAATCCTTCATACATCGAAAGAAATGTCACCATGGAAAGACAGTATCAGACAAGCCAACAACCAATGATATTCTTCGAACATGCTCTCGGCGACCAACTCTGCCTTCTGAACTCTCCAATGGACGCTTTGTGAGGTCTTATTAAATGTGAGACAAGGCCTGACCTGTGGTGGCGCAGTGGATGAAGCGTCGACCTGGAATGCTGAGGTCGCCGGTTCGAAACCTTGGGCTTGCCTGGTCAAAGCACATATGGGAGTTGAGTTGGTGCTTCCAGCTCCTCCCCCTCTTCTCTCTCTCTCTCTCTCTCTCTCTGTCCTCTCTCTCTCTCCCTCTCCTCTCTAAAATGAATAAATAAAAAAAAATTAAATGTGAGACAACAGGTGCAGAATGGAGCAAGTCATAGGGGGATAGCCTCCTTAGAATTCTGTAAACTTCTCCCTCCCTCCCGCACCCCAATATTATATGTTAGAGAAGGACCATGACAGAGCCAGGGACCAGAGAGATTCCCTGTCTCAGAGTGTCTTGAATTCTAGTGGATCTCCTGGTCTACGATTCTCCAAAATAACGCAATCTCTTCCCAACTTGCACCTGCTTGTGTATCTCATCAGTCTGTACAGCTAGCGGTTCAAAACTTAAAGGAAAAACGGGCAATGTCCAGGGGATCCCATGACACACTGTCTAAGAACTCCTGTTTCTTCGTTCTTGAGGAGCCTCTGTGCCACCTCACCCGCAGGTGTTGTAAGGTACCAAAAGCTGCAGAATTAATATTAATATTTTCAGAGGCTTGAAGAACATTTTACTAATTTGAGTTAAGGTGTGCAGAGAAATTGTGAGAAATAGTCTCTGTGCTGTGTGATTGGCATAACCAATCACATTGGCATTGTATTGTAAATGCAAAGGGGAGGAAAACATGGATTCCCAGACATTCCACCACACCTGTGGGGAAAGGGGTGAATGGCTAGCCAGGTGCAGGAAGAGAAAAGCCAAAATAAATCTTTTCTTATAGTAATGAGCCATTTGCAGGTATTTGTCCCCATGGAAACTACCTCCCCTATGTCAATGCGTGTGGTTAACACGTGTGACTCTGGGCAGAGAGCTAGCAGATGAACACTAGATAATATAAGAATGCCTTTAATATGTAAAAGGACATCTTTCTACCATTGTGTTGACTTGTAAATTTTGTTTTCCCCAAAAGGATGTATGGCTTGCAAATTGAACAAGGTCCTATCATGTTAAAGGACATATGACTATAACCAATAGTGATAAAGGGCACCTAATTGCAATTTTTGCTTCTGTACTTCCCACTTGCAAAACTATAAAAACTAGGTAGAACAAAGGGCCCGCGCGCTCTCCCTCAGATTTCTGTCGGAGTTGCCGCCGCTTGGCCAAGCTAGACAATAAAGCTTTGGTGTGGAGTCGACGGATTTTGTTCGCATCTTCAATGTTTCAAGTCCCTCCGGATAAGGCTTCACACTTCTCATCCCTGCCCCCCACCCCTTGTGGGGGGAACTTCCTTCGCAAATCATCTGCATAAGAATCTTGGCCCGTGCTTCCGGGAAACTTGAACTAGGGATGTCGTTTTCGCAGCACAAGGCAATTAATTCTAAATACCTGTCCATGGGAACTGCTGTGCAATTTCCTGAGCGAAAGGCAATCTCTTTCTGACTGCTTGCTTCGGGCTTTGTTTTGCATTATTTCGCTTTGCTTTGTGGTTTATAATTTGCCTGGAATAATACACCTTCCTTATTTCCGAGCAAAAGATCAGGAGATCGGCAAAGACACGCAGCAGCTCAAAAGCGTCTGGTCGGCATGGACGTGGGACTCCTCGCTCGTCTTTGATTGACCAAACAAGGTGCCGAGAGCAGCTTGGAAAATCTGAGGGGGGTGGGGTGACTGATTGGGAATATCTTTGTGTGCCATTTCAGAGATATCACAACCTATCCCATCAAGGATGGAAAGTTGAATTAGTTGGCACAGAGGCCAAGTTCACTTGCAAAGAGACACACCCAACTAGAATGACACAATGGTGACAGAATTTTGTCTCTTCCGCACCAGTCCAGGGTCAGTGTGGGTGGTTTACTCCTCAACATCAGCTGGGGCCCAGGTTCCTGCCATATTGTGGCTCTGCTGTTCTCTGATGGGAGCTTATCACCAATAAGGACAAAGGTGCATGTCACCCTCACACATTTTGATTAGCCTAGAAAGAACCTTTGAGCCCATGGGCAATGTATACCAACTGCCTTCCCAGGTTCAACAATTCATTGTCTGTGTTCAATCTCTAATGAGCTGTTTTGTTTTGTTTTTGTTTTTTTATGAACCCTTCAATCGTATCCATGGAATTATTTCAACTCTCTTCTGTTTGATATCTTTCAGTAAATATTATGTTTTTCAGGTGCAACCATGCTGATTTCATTCTATGCATTAAAAAGAATTACATTTTTTTTTCAAAAAAAAAATGATGAAGGCGCATGCCAACCATGTGGAAATGATCAACAGAGTTGAGGGGAAGCAAATTTATTTGGACTAAGAGAGATCTACAGAGACAACATTCAAAATATATCAAGTTTTAACTTCTGTAATGATAACAACAGCCTGACCAGGCGGTGGTGCAGTAGATAGAGCGTCGGACTGGGATGCAGAGGACCTAGGTTTGAGACCCCGAGGTCACCAGCTTGAGCGCAGGCTCATCTGGTTTGAGCAAGAGCCCACCAGCTTGAACCCAAGGTCGCTGGCTCCAGCAAGGAGTTACTCGATCGGCTGAAGGCCCACGGTCAAGGCACATATGAGAAAGCAATCAATGAACAACTAAGGTGTTGCAACACACAATGAAAAACTAATGACTGATGCTTCTCATCTCTCTCCGTTCCTGTCTGTCTATCCCTCTCTCTGACTCTCTCTCTGTCTCTGTAAAAAAACACACACAAAAAACACACACACACAAAATGATAACAACAAAAATCCAACCTCTGCTCACGACCCCTGTGTCAAACAGGGAATATGACCTACAAGCTGAGCGTATACTGACTTACCAGCGCAGAAGAGATTTGCGGGGAGCACCGCTATTGTTACTATCACATTTACAAAAAATCCCACCACATTGAAAGTCATGATGGACCACCCTAATGTCTGAATCATATGTATTCCCAACCTAAGACTCAGACTTATTTCGACAGAGAAAGAAATGTGAGAATCCTGTCCATGGATTGAATGCAAGTGTTTTGTCAGGGGAGCAAAGGCTGAGATTTGGAATGGGATGTAGATCACCTGGGTTTTAAGAATCTAAATAAGAAAGGTTTTCTCATCCATTCATCCAACATCTATGGACTCTTTCTTTTAGCACAGGGGTCGGGAACCTATGGCTCGTGAGCCAGATGAGGCTCTTTTGATGGCTGCATCTGGCTCGCAGACAAATCTTGAATAAAAATAATAATAACGTTATAAAGAGAAAACATTCTCATGTATTCCAATCCATTCATTTCCTACCGCTCATGTTCATGGTTGCGGGTGGCTGGAGCCAATCACAGCTGTCCTCCGGGACCACACCGCATTTTTATTGGATAATGCGTCACATCCACGGGTCGTTGTATGGCTCTCATGGAATTATATTTTAAAATATGTGGCTGTCGTGGCTCTCTCAGCCAAAAAGGTTCCCAACCCTTGTTTTAGCAGATAGTCATTATGATGCATGATGACCATTTGAGACGTTGGTTTTGCCATAGTAAGAACAATACATAAAGGTAGAATAAAATAACAATAAGACTGATGTCAGCCTCATGAACCTTCCACTCTGGTCCCCCGACCTTGTGGAGGTTGGGTAGCACTCTCCCGGCAAGCCTGTGTGCTTGTGGGTCTTCCTCTGTGTCTAGAGGGCTGGCAGACTCGACTCTGTTAGGGTTCTTACATGTCACTTTTCTCTCCCGGGTTACAGAGAAGAGTTATGAGGTAGAGAGAGAGATACATCCCAGCTGACCATTTCATTCACTAATACCGCTCTGAAGCCTCCCTCTTCACAGCCTTAGATTTTCTTTTCTTTCATTGTTACTTCCTTAAGAAGCCCTTTAGATGTTCTTTTCCCTAATTGACTCACTCCGTGAAATGCTAAAACCGACAACATACTCTATGCCTGTGTATGTACAGTATGCATGCATATGCTTTAGACCAGGGGTAGTCCACCTTTTTATACCTACCGCCCACTTTTGTATCTCTATTAATAGTAACATTTTCTAACTGCCCACCAGTTCCAGAGTCATGGTGATTTATAAAGTAGGGAAGTCACTTTACTTTATAAAATGTATAAAGCAGAATGACAGCAAGTTAATGCATAGAAGAAGAATAATTACTTTCCAAGTACTTTATGTCGAATTTTCGCTAACTTTGGCAGAATCGATCTTTATAAAACAACACTTACTATCATTCAATCTATCTTTTTATTTATACTTTGGTTGCTCTGCGACCGCCCACCGTGAAAGCTGGAGCGCCCACTAGGGGGCGGTAGGGACCAGGTTGACCACCCCTGGTTTAGAGTAAGTTGTCTGTGCCTTTCCAAATGCAACTATCACGTCCTTAGTGGGCAGATTTTCCCCAGGTGAGAATGCATGGTACAGGTAACCTGAGATGACGGTACCTGAATGGTGATGTATTTGCCTTCTGGGTGGATTTAAACCCCCCTGGTACCAGGACAAAGAAGGAAGGCTAGTCCTTGAATATGCTGAATAATTTCTCCACTCTTAAGCTGAATCTAATGAAGTATTGACCTTTCTCCTTTCTCTCTCTCTCTCTCTATCCAAAGTCCCTTCCACACAGAACCGGTCACAGTGGGACAGGAAGGACATTCCTGTTTTGCAATACCGTGGCTTATCAGCCCTAGTTGGAAAGAGCACAGGGAACAAATCATGGGTCCACATGCATGGTCTATATATTTACATGGAGTCTTGTGGATCTTCTCCTGACTAGATTTGGGGGGGCAGGGCTGCTTAACCCCCACTTGAAAGATTTGCTAGAAGTTCCCTGAGTTGCTCCACACTGGGTAAGCCTCTGATCTCTAATTATTTGATTTGCATGGGGTGGGTCTCATTTGATGACCATTGCCATAAAAAAAAAAACCCCACCTTTGCTGAGACAAAAGGAACATCAGTAGCCCCCATACACAAGCCTGCCCCATTGTGATAAATCTGTCTGTGTCCTTGACTTAACCACCTCTAACGCGGGTTCTAAAGCCATATTTCGTAGTTTTCTGCTTTATTTTTCCCCTCTTGCATCTCCACAAAGTCCTTTCTGTCTTAAGCTATTTCTATACCTGTGTAACTACTCAATGCACCTCAAAGTATCAACCTCGGGGCGACGGCTCACTCTAACACAACAGACTTCCATTCTGAAAAAGCACTTCCTAGTCAACTGTGAGGGCTGAAACTTTTTTTCCCAGTTACAATCAAGGATATAGCACATTGTTTTCATATAAATAAGAATTACTTTGTGCTTTGAGTCATTTTTATCACCAGGACAAAAAAAAAAAGTTACATTGTTTTCTTCTGCAATGAAATGCCGAGTGAATTGTCTCTGGCGGTGAGGTAGTAAGTGGTCTGAGCACAGTGTCCGGGCCGTCAATAACAGATGCCTAGGTATTTGCAATGGTCAACGAGCCTTGTCCCTAATTGACTCACTGTGTTCTTTTTCCTTAATTGACTCACTCTGTTCACAACAGAGTGATTTGTTTCATCACAGCGAGAAGTAGTCCGTTATGGACTGATTATTTGTGTCACTCCCCAAAATTTGTACAGCGGAGGTGAAACCCCCAGTGTAATATTATTCGGAGACGGGGTTTTAGGAGGTAGCACGATCAAGAGGGTGGTGCTCCCATGAATGGGATTAGTGCCCTGATGAGGAGGTAAAGAGACCGGAGCTCTGTTCAAGGAGAAGGCACCCATCTGCAACCCAGACAGAATACTCCCACCATAACTTTAATTTTCTAGCAACTTCATTTTAGACTTCCCAGACTCCCTGGAATTGTAGGAAATAGATACTTATTGTTTCAGCAAAAGCACCTCTTTGGTATTCTGTGACAGCCGTCCAAATGAACTTAGATACAACCTTTCCCTTTGACCTACCTCTTGTAATGAGAAACAGGTTATCAACAACGCAAGGGACAGACGGTGTGCATAGAAGACGGTCGTGCTTCTATGTTGAACGACCTTGTTTTCTGTCTCGTTCATTCATTCCCAGACTTAGTGTGGGATGAGGAAGGTAGATGAATACATTGTTTTCCCCTTAAGTGTTTTGGATTAAATTGGAGGATATATATGAACATTGGTAATTGTAATCAAAGGAGTAGCTATAGACAAAGATAAGAGCGACATATGTGTGTGTGTGTATATATAAGGTCTACCGGAAAGTTCTGTCCGTTTCTATCACAAGTTTCGACACGTAAGCACATGTTTATTTGGCACATGTGTGCCTCTCTATTTTTATCACTTAATGTATACATACTGACGTAGCAAATGAACTAAAACAAAGTTGATTCACGTTGGTCTTCTGTGTGAAGCCATAGTGTACCTATGGCTGCTGATAAAGTTCATTGACGCCACTGTCATTTTTACGAATTTCAACAAGGAAGAAATGCTACAGAAGCATGTCTGTCGCATCCGCCCTATTCCCCGGACTTAGCACCCTCCGACTCTCACTTGTTTTTGTCCTTACAGAATTTCTTGAAGGGCAAAAAATTCAAAAATGAAGAAGATATCAAACAAGCACTGGTTCCATTTTTCGCATCAAAAGATAAAACATTTTTTCCAAAATGGGATATACAAATTGCCCTCATGCTGGCAAGAAATCATGAATAATAATGGCAATTATATTATTTAATAAAGTTTATTGAAGGTAAGAAAGATTAGTATTTTGTTTTATTCCAAAAACGGACAGAACTTTCCGGTAGACCTTATATATATGTATATATATATGTGTGTGTGTGTATCTGTAATCTATCTATCTATCTACCTATTATCTATCTATCTATCTATCCATCCATCCATCCATCCATCCACCCACCCACATATCTATCTATCTATCTATCTATCTATCTATCTATCTACCTACCTACCTATTATCTATCTATCCATCCATCCATCCACCCAACTATCTATCTATATATCTATCTATCATCTATCTATCTATCCATCTATCATCTATCTATCCATTTATCTTAGAAATTAGAATAAGAGTGGGCTTATACCCCCCAAAATAAGTAAGTAGGGCAACACTTTGTGAAAGAGACTTTATTTTAAATTTCTGAGCATTGACCAATAGAGACATTGTGCCAGGGACAAGGTGAGTGTGCCATTCTGGCAGAGGTGGCCCAAGACGCAAAGCCCCTGCCACATGAAGATGTGAAGTCTGAGGAACCCTCCAGTTGGAACTGGAGTTAAAATCACCCCTCAGAGGGTGAGTAGAGGCCACACCCTCCCGGGAGAGCCCCTGGTGAAAAGCCCCGGGGATTCAGTGAGTTCCCTGACGCCAAAGCTTCTTTCTTTGCGGCTGTGATTAATGAGAGGAGGAACAGGAATCCACTGGGGGAAAGGCAGACACAGGACGATGCCGTTTCTGTTATCCCGGCAGTCGGCAGCAATTAAACGGGAATCGTCCTCATAAAACTCATGCGAAGAGGATGCTCTCTCATCATCTCGTGACGTGATAGGCGCTGGAATGTGCTTTGGATCACCTGGAGCATGAAGATACATTCTGGGGTACCGTTCTTGGGGAAAATCACTGCTTCTAAAACGATTGGGTTGAAAGATAGGAAAATATAGACATCACAGAAGTCTTAAAAAAAAATTTTTTTTCAGAGACAGAGAGAGAATCAGAGAGAGGGATAGACAGGAACAGACAGGAACGGAGAGAGATGAGAAGCATCAATCATTAGTTTTTCATTGCATATTGCAACACCTTAGTTCAGGGGTCCCCAAACTTTTTACACAGGGGGCCAGTTCACTGTCCCTCAGACTGTTGGAGGGCCGTACTATAAAAAAATCTATGAACAAATCCCTATGCACACTGCACATCTCTTATTTTAAAGTAAAAAAACAAAACAGGAACAAATACAATATTTAAAATAAAGAACAAGTCAATTTAAATCAACAAACTGACCAGTATTTCAATGGGAACTATGCTCCTCTCACTGACCACCAATGAAAGAGGTGCCCCTTCCAGAAGTGCAGCGGGGGCCGGATAAATGGCCTCAGGGGGCCGCATGCGGCCCATGGGCCGTAGTTTGGGGACCCCTGCCTTAGTTGTTCATTGAATGCTTTCTCATATGTGCCTTGACTGTGGGGCTACAGCAGACCGAGTGACCCCTTGTTCAACCTAGTGACCTTGGGCCCAAGCTGGTGAGCTTTTGCTCAAACCAGATGAGCCCGTGTTCAAGCTGGCGACCTTGGGGTCTCGAACCTGGGTCCTCCACATCCCAGTCCCACGCTCTATCCACTGCGCCACCGCCTGGTCAGGCAAAGTCTTAAAATTTCAAGGTTTTTTTTTGTTTTTTTTTTTTAATGGTTTGTCACCAGTCCCATGTTAAGGATCACAGAAAGTTAAAGTCTTTGCCCAAATTATAGAGTGAAGAAGCCTAGTAAAATATTCGTTTCATTACAGTGTGCCATGGAATGATGGAAAACATGGGACATTACCTAATCATTTTCATTTCCATGTGCTATCACGTGACTTCACTGGTCTGTTTCATGCGTGTGTGCTCTCTACAGTGAACTGTGAGCCATAGAAATTTTACGGTGTGCAAAATTATTATTATTATTATTATTATTTTAAGCAAGGAAGAGACAGAGACAGCCAGACAGGAAGGGAGAGAGATGAGAAACATCATTTTTTTGTTTCGGCACCTTAGTTGTTCATTGATTGCTTTCTCATATGTGCCTTGTCTGATGGGGGTGGTGGCTACAGCAGACCGAGTGACCCCTTGCTCAAGCCAGCAACCTTTGGGCTCAACCCACTGACAATGGGGTTATGTCTATGATCCCACGCTTAAGCCGGATGAACCTGCGCTCAAGCTGGTGACCTCAGGGTTTCAAACCTGGGTCCTCAGCATCCCAGTCTGACGCTCTATCCACTGTGCCACCGCCTGGTCAGGCTATGCTCTCCAGAATTCTAAACAACAAAAATTAATGTACACTTTAGGTGTCTGTTTTTTTAAAAAAAAAATTTATTTATCCATTTATTTTATTTATTTTTAGAGAGAGAGGAAGTCTGTGTGCATGAGAGAGAGAGAGAAATATTGATTTGTTGTTCCGCTTACTCATGCATCCACCAACTGATTCTTTTTTTTTTTTCCCTGAAGCTGGAAACGGGGAGAGACTGTCAGACAGACTCCCGCATGCACCTGACCGGGATCCACCCGGCACGCCCACCAGGGGTGACGCTCTGCTCACCAGGGGGCGATGCTCTGCCCCTCTGCGGCGTGGCTCTGCCATGACCAGAGCCACTCTAGCGCCTGAGGCAGAGGCCAAGGAGCCATCCCCAGTGCCCGGGCCATCTTTCCTCCAATGGAGCCCTGGCTGCGGGAGGGGAAGAGAGAGACAGAGAGGAAGGAGGGGTGGTGGAAAAGCAAATGGGCGCTTCTCCTATGTGCCCTGGCGGGGAATTGAACCCAGGTCCCCCGCACGCCAGGCCGACGCTCTACCGCTGAGCCTACCGGCCAGGGCCCACCGACTGATTCTTGTAAGCATCCTGATCGCAGATCAAACCCGGAAACTTGGGGGGTGTCAGCACGGCAGTGTGTCCAACTGAGCTATAAAGCCAAGCCAGGTGTTTGGGGTTTTTTTTAAAGCTCAGAATGCTTTAAGTCTTATGTTTTACGAAGCCAGGTCTCACGAACTATTGTAAAATAAAATCGGAGAGTGCGTGCCTATTATTGCCAAAAATATCATATCATTGCCTGCAGGGGGTGGAGGGGGGGGAAAATGAACCGATCTCTAAGCTTTTACCAGAAAGAAACTCTTTGATTGACACATCGGACAAGAGGCTGGTTCACAGTGTGCTGTGGTCTAATCTTTCACACCGTGTGCCTGAGGGTCCACTTGGCCAACATCGTTAGGGGAGATTAGAAAGACTCCGAACCAAGTTCGTGGGGAAGAAGCCTGCAGCAAGAAATCTCCGTCTCAGAATTTTATGACTCTTTGACAGGTAGAAAGAAGAATGATGTTGATTCGAGCTTTATTGGCACGTATGCTTATAAGTAGAGAAAGTTTCCCCGGTCAGCGGAGATGACGGATAGGTGTTTAATGGACCGGGGTGGACACTAGTCCAGGAGAGGGCTGTCCAGGTTTTATAAATATTATCAGATTACAACGCACTGTTTCTTCTGCTGCCTTCACATGGATTTCAGTCCGCACCCAGCTTGCTGAGTGAGATCACCGATTGGGTCTGGTTCATATATAATACATATCCCCTTGACAGCTGGTTCACGGTCCATGTAATCAAATCCTCGTCACCACCCTCAGTGTCACGGCAACGTAACCGCAGTTAGTAAAGGAGCTTGGGATAGAGAAACCAGAGGCCAGAAGACAGTGGTCACTGAAGCTTCATGTCCAATGTTCCCACGAAAATAAGTAGATACTGGAGAGTTTCCATGTCCACTCTTAACAGGCATCTTTACACTTGATCTTTGATAATTTATCCTTGTTTCTGTGATAGGGCATATCTGTGCAGATATAAGTACTGTTTCATAATTCTTTTTTTAAAAAATTTATTTATTTTTTTTAGAGAGAGAGAGGAGGGGGGAAAGAGAGAGAGAGAGAAAGAGAGAGAAACATTGACCTGTTCCTGTATGTGCCCTGACCGGGGATCGAACGCACAACATTCGCATATCAGGACGATGCTAACCAACCAAGCCGTCCAGCCAGGCCCACTTCACAATCCTAATTGTTGACCCATTAGGGCAGTGGTAGTCAACCTGGTCCCTACTGCCCACTAGTGGGCGTTCCAGCTTTCATGGTGGGCGGTAGCGGAGCAACCAAAGTATAAATAAAAAGATAGATTGAACTAGAGTAAGTTGTTTTATAAAGATTGATTCTGCCAGACTTAGCGAAAATCCGACATAAAGTACTTGGTAAGTAATTATTATTATTCTATGCTTTCAATTGCTGTCACTCTGCTTTATACATTTTATAAAGTAAAGTGACTTCCCTTCTTTATAAATCACCATGACTGTGGAACCGGTGGGCGGTGAGAAAATGTAACTACTCACAGAGATACAGAAGTGGGCGGTAGGTATGAAAAGGTTGACCACCCCTGCATTAGATGGAGTCGGAAGTGAGGATGTCAGAAGGTCAAGGAATTGAGGAATTTCTGGATCCCAGATGTGCTGATGTTGCTTCCAAATTGTGGACGGAAAGGCTGCACTATTTTATCCTAAGTGTTTACCTGCAGTCTTCAGTTCGATGTATTCTTTGTTCTGGATTGGGCATCCTGAGACTGAGATGCAGATAAGAAAAGACATCTTGTCCTTCGTGTGAGACGCTACGAGTCCTGCTGGCGGCAGTCGTAAACAGCACCAAGATTCCTTCCCGCTTCACACAATCACATCTCCTTTGCTCACACCAAGTCCCACGTGAACATTCGGTGAACCGGTGCTTCAAATGGCCCTTGTCCTCAGGGCTCTCTCTGAGGCGGGCGCCTGGGCAGCCGCCCCATGTGGAAATCACACATGGACATTCCTTACTCTTTTTTGTTTTGTTTTGTTTTTTGCATTTTTCCAAAGCTAGAAACAGGGAGGCAGTCAAACAGACTCCCTCATGCGCCAACCGGGATCCACCCGGCACGCCCACCAGGGTGCGATGCTCTGCCCATCCGGGGTGTCGCTCTGTTGCAACCAGAGCCACTCTAGCACCTGAGGCAGAGGCCATGGAGCCATCCCCAGCGCCCGGGCCAACTTTGCTCCAATGGAGCCTTGGCTGCGGGAGGGGAAGAAAGAGACAGAGAGGAAGGAGAGGGGGAGGGGTGGAGAAGCAGATGGGTGCTTCTCCTGTGTGCCTTGGCCGGGAATCGAACCCGGGACTCCTGCACGCCAGGCCAACGCTCTACCACTGAGCCAACTGGCCAGGGCCTTACTTTTTTTTTTTTTTTAACGTGCATCTGCGCAACAGCGTGTTTGTTCTAAGCGCCCGGAGTCGACGTTCATTCCGTCCACAGGTGACAAAAAAATTGCAAGTGAGGAAGCCGATCGAGAAGCAATATGGAAATCTCTTAAAATAACAGTTTTATTTTTTCTGTGTGTCCGGTATTTTTTTTTTAATTTTCTTTCATTCATATTTTAAAACTCTTATACCATTGTCTCATTTTGTGTGCCTCTTTTATTGTTCTTATTTACGTATTTAATGCGTGGAATAATCAACCACCTTTCAGCGCATCTTGTTTGGATACAGAAAACGGCCGTTAGGGCGGAGAACCGGTCGTTAAGTGATTTGAACGCCACCGCTGTTATGCAATGCTTTAGGTCTGCAGGATTTTCTTCTCTCTCCCATAGCACGCGCTGTCCGAGGAGCACAAGAGAGGCACACATAGCGTACGGACAATGACACAGGGACACTCTTTAGAGACCATGAGATCTTAGCCAGAGCCGTCACATGGTCTGATCATAAAACATCAGCATCACCCGGGCTGTCCCAATGTCTCCGCAGAGGACCTTGTTCTCTCCAGGGAGAGAATGCTTAGTTCAGGAGTCGGGAACCTATGGCTCGCGAGCCAGATGTGGCTCTTTGGATGGCTGCCTCTGGCTCGCAGACAAATCTTTAATAAAAATAATAATAACGTTAAACATATAAAACATTCTCATGTGTTACAATCCATTCATTTCCTACCGTAGCTCACGTTCATGGTTGCGGGTGGCTGGAGCCAATCACAGCTGTCCTCCGGGACAACACCACATTTTTATTGGATAACGCGTCAGGACCACGGGTTGTTGTATGGCTCCCACGGAATGACATTTTATAAAATATGTGGCGTTCGCGGCTCTCTCAGCCTAAAAGTTTCCCGACTCCTGGTTTAAGGTATAAATGACATTTTCTAAATAACTTATTGTTATTGAAAAAAGAATGTCCGATAGAAATCAAGGTAGGAGAACGGCTGAGTTCTAGGAATCACTGCAGACGAGAGACTCAGCGTCATTGCTGTGAGGTTTCTACACCGTCTAGGCATGGCTCTGCTGCTGGGCTTACCTCCCTTAATTATCTCTGTGGGTTTTTTTTTTTATAGTTTTCTCTTCTCTTTCCTCTTTCTTTGTCTCCTTCTCCTCTTCTTGTTCCTTCTCTTTTTCCTTCCCCTCTTCCTTTTCTTTCTCCTCCTTCTCTCTCTACCCATCTCTCTCCAGATAAAACCCTTAATTCTATTTAAACTAAATGGAAAAAAATATATATATATTTTTTGTATAGTGGACTTCAGGATGCCCAACTCTCAACCAAAGGAGAATGGCCGTCTTTCCTTTTCACACCCATCAAAAGGTATTAGTTACCTTCAGCTAGAGCAGGGGTCCCCAAACTACGGCCCACGGGCCGCATGCGGCCCCCTGAGGCCATTTATCCGGCCCCCGCCGCACTTCCAGAAGGGGCACCTCTTTCATTGGTGGTCAGTGAGAGGAGCACATTGACCATCATTAGCCAAAAGCAGGCCCATAGTTCCCATTGAAATACTGGTCAGTAAGTTGATTTAAATTTACTTGTTCTTTATTTTAAATATTGTATTTGTTCCCATTTTTTTTTACTTTAAAATAAGATATGTGCAGTGTGCATAGGGATTTGTTCATAGTTTTTGTTATAGTCTGGCCCTCCAACAGTCTGAGGGACAGTAAACTGGCCCCCTGTGTAAAAAGTTTGGGGACCCCTGAGCTAAAGGCTGGGGTCCACTCTGGGGCGACGAACAGGCTCAAACTGTATTAACCACACATTTTTTTTTTACTTTATTTTTAAATTTTTCTGAAGCTGGAAACGGGGAGAGACAGTCAGACAGACTCCCGCATGCGCCCGACCGGGATCCACCCGGCACGCCCACCAGGGGGCGATGCTCTGCCCCTCCGGGGCGTCGCTCTGCCGCGACCAGAGTCACTCTAGCGCCTGGGGCAGAGGCCAAGGAGCCATCCCCAGTGCCCGGGCCATCTTTGCTCCAATGGAGCCTTGGCTGCGGGAGGGGAAGAGAGAGACAGAGAGGAAGGAGGGGGTAGGGGTGGAGAAGCAAATGGGTGCTTCTCCTATGTGCCCTGGCCGGGAATCGAACCCGGGTCCCCCCGCACGCCAGGCCGACTCTCTACCTCTGAGCCAACTGGCCAGGACCTAACCACACATTTATAGAATGTCCATGGAGGGTGCATATCCAGAAAAGGGAAGCACTTTAGATAATTCTGTGACTGTCCGTTCCACTTTAACCCACACACGCTAGACTGGAGTGCAGATGTGGGGCGTCGTTCTTTGCTCCGTGTGAATTCTGGGGAAGAACTCTTTCTCCTGAGGGTCCCGTGGAAGACTCAAGATTAGTCAGTGACCACTGCCCCTTTGGTTGCTTAGCGACAGGTGGATTATGATCACCTCTGAATGACATTTTAATGCAGGGGTTCTCAGAGTGTGTGCCAGGGCACCCTAGAAGGTTTCCAGGGGCGCCCCATGGTATTCCAGAGAAATATGTGCCTGTTGGGGACCAAAACACCAACAGGGTTTTTGGAGTTTAGATTTTTTGGGGGGGGACAGAGGTGTGGGGAGTTGGATGTAAGCTGACAGTCTGCCCAACCCCCCACCTCACTTGCCTGATGAGGTTGCAAAAGGCTGTTCAGCTGTGGTGCTGGATTGTTTACACTGCCCCCCATGTTCCCCGGAAAGACTGGAGGCAAGTTTCTTCTATCCTTTGTTTGGTGTCAAGTTAAGATGTTATGGATGGTGGGGGTTTTGGATTGATGATGAAACATAAGGAATTGTCTCTTGAAGCCTTTTGGATTTCTATAAAAGAAGAATATGTGGCAATATCTAAAAAAAGCTTTGAACATTTTACTACAATTTATAACATCCTATTGATGTGAATTAGGATTTTCTCCCCTCAACACAATTAAGAGTAAAAAGTGAGGAATTCTTCAATGTATTGATAAGGAAATGAGAGTCTGTCTTTCAAATAGATGCCCAAACATTGAAGAAATCTCTACGACACATCAGGTTCATGTTTCTCATAAACACAAGAATGAAAGAACTTAACACATTCACTCTGGGACCTGCCAAATTTACTAAATCTTACTAAGAATGTATCTATATATATATAAAAAGATAAATTTTGTCAATTCTCTATTTTCTAACCCCTCTTTTTTTTATAAATTCTAAAAAGCATAACTCAAAAAATGTAACATAAAAACGTATTTTAATGTCAGCATAAATTTAATTTTGTCGTATTTATTTCGTTTAAATATCATAAAAGCACGCTTGGACTTTATATTTTTTTCTTTAATATCTGATTTAATTATTATAACATATTTTTCAGAAATTTGTATCTAGTGCGCCTACAATTACTTGTAGGATTTTTTTTTTTTGTATTTTTCTGAAGCTGGAAACGGGGAGAGACAGACAGACTCCCGCATGCGCCCGACCGGGATCCACCCGGCACACCCACCAGGGGCGAAGCTCTGCCCACCAGGGGGCGATGCTCTGCCCCTCCATGGTGTTGCTCTGCCATGACCAGAGTCACTCTAGCGCCTGGGGCAGAGCCCAAGGAGCCATCCCCAGGGCCCGGGCCATCTTTGCTCCAATGGAGCCTCGGCTGCGGGAGGGGAAGAGAGAGACAGAGAGGAAGGAGAGGGGGAGGGGTGGAGAAGCAGATGGGCGCTTCTCCTGTGTGCCCTGGCCGGGAATCGAACCCGGGTCCCCCGCACGCCAGGCCGACGCTCTACCGCTGAGCCATCTGGCCAGGGCTATACTCGTAGGATTTTAAATGCGCTTGACTTCAAAACGTTTGAGAACCACTGTCTTCACATTTTGTCTTTTTACACTGAATACAAATGCCCTGACGTTTCATACGAACGCCTAGCCATGGGCAGTTGATCAGAAATTCCCATTCCAACAGGCTGAGCTCCACACAGCCCTCGATGACAACAGTGTTGCCGCGGAGACTGGTGTGGTCCCCTCTGCCCTGTAAGCACAGCTCTAAAGCACCTTGAACTTGACCCTAAGGTCTGGAAGTAAGTTTCGCTCTAAGAGCCCGAAGGAATTGATTGATATTGGTAGCTCTGTGGGCCCTTAAGACCAGGGAAAGGAATGGAGTTCTGTCATCAATTAGCAAGTACGGCTTTGAGCAGAGAGGATATTTCACGATGTGAGTCTGTGAAGGATGCAGCTGGGCCCAGCCCGCCAGCTCAGCTGGTAGCGTCTGTCCCTTCTACACCAAGGTTGCAGGTTCCATCCCTGGTCAGCACCTACAAGAACCAGCCAAGGAATGCATAAATAAGTGGAACAACAAATCAATTCTTTCTTTCTTTCTTCCCTTCTTTCTCTCTCCCTCTCTCTCTCTTCCTCCCTCCCTCCCTCTCTCTGTCTTTCCTTCCCTCCCTCTGTTTTCTTTCCTTCTTTCTTTCTTTCTTTCTTTCTTTCTTTCTTTCTTTCTTTCTTTCTTTCTTTCTTTCTTTCTTTCTCTCTCCCTCTCTCTCCCTCCCTCCCTCTCTCTCTTTCCTTCCTTCCCTCTTTTTTTTTTCTTTCTTTCTTTCTTTCTTTCTTCCTTTCTTCCTTTCTTCCTTTCTCTCCCTTCCTCTCTCCCTCCCTCCCTCCCTCCCTCTGTCCCTCTCTCTCTCTCTTTCCTTCCCTCCCTCTTCCTTCCTTCCTTCCTTCCTTCCTTCCTTCCTTCCTTCCTTCTTCCTTCCTTTCTCTCTCTCCCTCCCTCCCTCCCTCTCTCTTTCCTTCCCCTCCCTCCCTCCTTCCTTCCTTCCTTCCTTCCTTCCTTCCTTCCTTCCTTCCTTCCTTTCTCTCTCTCCCTCCCTCCCTCCCTCTCTCTTTCCTTCCTCCTTCCTTCCTTCCTTCTTCCTTCCTTCCTTCCTTCCTTCCTCCCTCTTTCCTTCCTTCCTTCCCTACCTCCTTCCTTCCCTCCTTTCTTCTCTCTCTCTCTCTCTCTCTCTTAAAAAAAAATAAAATAAAAATAAAGACAGAGAGAGAACTCGCTCAGGGTCTGGAGACACTACAGACCTTCTGTGGCCTCCTGTCTCCTGCCCGTGAATGTGAGGCTCAGTGTGAACAGTCGTCCGTTCGTGCCCAACGAGGAGAAAGCACCGCTCCTTGGGGAAGACCCTGCGCATCTCATGTGGACATCAATGCAAGCTGGGGCTGGGCCAACCAGTCTTTGACTCCAGGGTATCAAAACGTGACTTCACTGATGTCGGGGACCTTCCATCCCAGGAGATGTCATGAAGTCACAAGGGTCAAGTCACCCTCCCTCGTGGAGAATGGGGAGCAGAGGCGAGTTGAGTACAGTAGGCAAGGATGAGGACATCTGAGAAACAGCCACTTCTGCTGAAGCCCTGAGCCAGGGCACCACTAACATCCGAAACCATTTTAATGCTGTAAGTTTGGATATTATTTATAAAAACGAGGAGAGCTCAGACATGACCAAAACAGGAAGAATTTTGGCTGGCTTCCACATCTCCATTAAAATAAAATGCTTAGTGCTGCTCAAAATGTCCTATTAGAGATGAACCATTCTTTCTCTTTTTTAAGTGCTTATTTTGTTAATTTGAGAGAGAGAGAGAGAGAGAAAGAGAGAGAGAAAGGAACACCTGTTCTTGTATGTGCCCTGACTGGGAATTGAACCGGCCACCTCTGTGCACCTGGACGATGCTCTAACCAATCAATCAAGCTGTCTGACAAGGGCAAGGCTGACATTTCTTGAAGGGACAAAAAATAAAAAATAAAAAAGGAATTATTTCCAAAGGCCAAAGTTGACACTACTTGACCAACCAAATGATTCAGTGTGTTATCACACTAAGTATTAAATACATATCCATTAGTTCACACTGATATAAATACACGATTAAAAAAATAAATAAATGTGGCCTGACCTGGGGGGGGGGGAGGGCGCAGTGGATAAAAGCGTTGACCTGGAATGCTGAGGTCTCCAGTTCGAAACCCGGGCTCGCCCGGTCGAGGTACAGAGAGGAAGATGATGCTTCCTGTTCCTCCCCCCTTCTCTCTCTCCTCTCTCTAAAAAAAAGAAAAAAATGTTGGCTCAGTGGTAGAGCGTCGGCCTGGCGTACAGAAGTCCCGGGTTCGATTCCTGGCCAGGGCACACAGGAGAAGCACCCATCTGCTTCTCCACCCCTCCCCCTCTCCTTCCTCTCTGTCTCTCTCTTCCCCTCCCGCAGCCAAGGCTCCATTGGAGCAAAGATGGCCCGGGCGCTGGGGATGGCTCCTTGGCCTCTGCCTCAGGCGCTAGAGTGGCTCTGGTCGCGACAGAGCGACGCCCCGGAGGGGCAGAGCATCACCCCCTGGTGGGCAGAGCGTCGCCCCCTGGTGGGCGTGCCGGGTGGATCCCAGTCGGGCGCATGCGGGAGTCTATCTGACTGTCTCTCCCCGTTTCCAGCTTCGGAAAAATACAAAAAAAAAAATGTATAAATAAAAGTCCTTTAAAAATAAGGAAAATAAATAAATGAGAAAGAATAGATGTATCCTTCCATTAAAAGCCTAAATAATTTACGTGGACACTGCACTTTCTAAGAGGTGGAACACAG
Source organism: Saccopteryx bilineata (assembly GCF_036850765.1). NCBI lineage: Eukaryota > Metazoa > Chordata > Mammalia > Chiroptera > Emballonuridae > Saccopteryx > Saccopteryx bilineata. Next base: position 145,146,353 of record NC_089502.1, read on the forward strand.
ATTTCTTCACTGTGTTCAGTCTGAATCGTGGGGCGATTCCCTTTCAGAGGAGACGACGCAGAAAGTTGGGGGAAAGAAGCAACTTTCTGGTAACAGGATCCTACAAACCACAACCTCAGCCAGCTGACCCAAGTCACCGTTACCAATAAGTCATGCTCGGAGTTTGTCCCTGAGATACAAAAGTGAAGAAAATCGACTTTCCCCTGTGTGTGGTCCCTTCTCCAGAAAGCCATCCCACGGGCTTGATCGTGAGAAGAAAGCATCAGACGAATCCCGGCAGCAGGACGTGCGGCAGAATGTCTGACTGGCGCTCCTGAAGACCGTCAAGGTTGCCAACAGCATTATGAAGACGGAGAAGCTGTCACAGACTAGAGAGATAAAAGATACATTGTTTCCGATGGCCTGGGTTATACTGAAACGCTAAAAACAGCTGACCTTTTTTTGTACAGATAAAAAAAAAAAAAAATCCTAAATTAAAATACGGAAGTTTATTTAAACACAAGAGCAGCGAGACACTTGGAGACACATTTCTCAGAAGCCATAGGAGGCAGGAATTCGAGGAGAAGAGAAGTCACCTCTGAAAATCGTCGCAGAGAATTCAAGATAGCAAGAGAGAGCTTCTAGGTTTTAGTAAGAGAAATATCATTAATGACCATTGTGGGGACAGTTAAAATAAAAAGCCAACATTTTAAAGTGGTTTCTTACTTACTATAAAATAGATTTTAAAAAGAGGCTTTTCCTGTTCTCACTTTTAAAGAAAAAAGACAATATTAATATTGTTATTATTATTTTTTTTGTATTTTTCTGAAGCTGGAAATGGGGAGGCAGTCAGACAGACTGCTGCATGTGCCTGACCGGGATCCACCCGGCATGCCCACCAGGGGCCACGCTCTGCCCACCAGGGGGCAATGCTCTGCCCATCTGGGGCGTCGCTCTGTTGCAACCAGAGCCATTCTAGTGCCTGAGGCAGAGGCTATGGAGCCATCCTCAGCGCCCGGGCAACGTTGCTCCACTGGAGCCTTGGCTGCGGGAGGGGAAGAGAGAGACAGAGAGGAAGGAGAGGGGGAGGGGTGAAGAAGCAGATGGGCGCTTCTCCTGTGTGCCCTGGCCGGGAATCGAACCCGGGACTCCCGCACGCCAGGCCAACACTCTACCACTGAGCCAACCGGCCAGGGCACAATAATATTTTAAATGTTTTAGGTAAACTCCTTTGGAGACCTCTACTATCATATTTCTGACTTTTGAGATTTGATTTTTGTCTGGACCGTGATTAAATGACATTTACCAATATATAATTTTCCAATAAAAATATAGAACTAGAATAAACCAGTCACCTGTAGAAATTCAAAAAGAGAGACTGGAAATACATAAAAATATTTCCTTTCTCTCAGGGTTACAAAGTCTTCTCTTGAGTTCTGAATGTTTACCGACAACCCCTGGACCAGATTCTCCGCTCTGGGAAAATAATGTTACAATTCACAAGTGGGGAAAGTGTAACATTGTGTTTCTGATTATGTCTACTCTACTCTACCGCCTACATTTATTCCTACTGCTAATGGTACAGGAGTTTCCTATTCAAGGCAAAGTGATATTTAGGTCAAGACTGTTAATTGGACAGTCTTAGCTAATATTGCTGGAAGAAGCCAATGTTAAATATACCAGGAATGAGGCAAACATAGGTTTTCTGTTGTGAGTACACAACACGCAGAATTCATTCTTGTATTATTATTTGTTAAGGATTGTCTTATTTTTCATACGAACCCCTGTAAGCTGATTTTTGCCCCACCCTGTGGACTTGCACTGAACTTTTATTAAAGTATTGTTTTTCTAGTCTTTTTTTGTGTGTGTGGCAGAGAGTCAGAGAGAGGGACAGACAGATAGGAAGGGAGAGAGATGAGAAGCATCAATTCTTTGTGGTGGCTCCTTAGTTGTTCATTGATTGCTTTCTCATACGTGCCTTGACTGGGGGCCTTCAGCAGAGCGAGTGACCTCTTGCTCGAACCAGCGACCTTGGGCTCAAACTGGTGAGCCCGGGCTCAAACTGGCTACCTTGGGGTCTCGAACCTGGGTCCTCTGAGTCCCACTCTGACGCTCTCTCCACTGCGCCACTGCCTGGTCAGGCTTCTTTTTTTTTTTTTAGTCTTTATTCATACTTTAGAGAGGAGAGAGAAAGAGAGAGAGAAGGGGAGAGGAGCAGGAAGCATCAACTCCCATATGTGCCTTGACCGGGCAAGCCCAGGGTTTTGAACCGGCAACCTCAGTGTTCCAGATCAATGCTTTATCCACTGTGCCACCACAGGCCAGGCTGAACTCAACTTTTTAAACCGCGTTTAGAGTCAGCAAGTTTGAAGTTTGTTCGGTAAAATTGTATCTCTAAACATTGTTCTTCTTTCTAGGTTTCAAAATTGTATCAGTCCTCTGGGAGTTTCCTTTGTAGCGTGTGGGCGCGTTTTATTCTGTTCCCAATCCACACAGGACATGGGGCGTTTTTATATTGGCACAGTTTAGCTGTGGCCCTTTCTGGGGTACAGGACCCAGAAGCTACTTTTCACTTCCTTCCAGGCGTCGCGGAGAAAATCCTGTCTCAGCTCACTGCGACAGATCCATCTTGTATTTTTTGCTTTGTATGTGGATACAAAATGTTTGTTTTGGGCTTTGCTTAGTCAACCTTTGAAATGTACCTCTTGGAAAAAGAAACAGAGGATTTTTTGAGAGCAAAGAATGCTTCTAGAGTTAAAGGACTGGGAGTCACGCATTTTTCACAGAAGAGGATAGAAGTTACTAAAAATGAAGATCTTTGATTTTTGATCAGTGGATACTGTTAAAATCCTACGCGAGAACAGTTTAGCTGTGTTCTCTCTCTGTCTCACTGTCTCTCCGTTTTAATTGCTGTCAAATTGGGTGACACCATTGGAAACTAGACTCCTACAAATATCGTGATTACTCTTAGGGGGGACTGATATTCATCACACGTGAAGTGATCACGGTTAATGGATGCAATCATGGTCCGCGCTTGACAGAATTGTGCAGCCAGGTGTGGAGTCTTGTTTGCAAGCAGAGACAAGGCAGATATAATTAGCTCAATTGAGGGCATGGTGGAGTAGGGTGCTTGCTTCATTCCGGATGACAGGTGTCCTGATAATAATGGGACTTGTGGATGCAGAGACACCTGGGTTCAGAAAAGCATGAATCAAGAAACTTTTAGACACTAGGAGAGAAAAATTAGACAGTTCTGTCCTAATGGCTTCACGGGCAACACGGCCCTGCCCACTCCTTGATCTTGGACTTGCGACCTCCAGAACCGCGAGAGAATGAATTTCTATGGTTTACAGGATCCGTGAGCCCTGGCTGGGTAGAGCATCATCCCGATATGCGAAGGTTGCCGGTTTGATCCCCGGTCAGGGCACATACAAGAATCAACCAGGGAGTGAACTGAATGCATAAGTAAGTGGAACAATAAGTTGATGTCTCTCTCTCTCTCTCTTAAAAAAGAAAATTAGCCTGACCAGTGGTGGCACACTGGATAGAGCATCAGACTGGGATGCGGAGGACTCAGGTTCAAGACCCTGAGGTTGCCAGCTTGAGCGTGAGCTCATTGGGTTTGAGCAAAAAAGCTCACCAGCTTGGACCCAAGGTCGCTGGCTTGAGCAAGGGGTCACTCACTCTGCTGTAGCCCCCACCCAGGTCAAGGCACATATGAGAAAGCAATCAATGAACAACTAAGGAGCCACAACGAAGAATTGATGCTTCTCATCTCTCTTCCTTCCTGTCTGTCTGTCCTTATCTGTCCCTTTCTCTGACTCTCTCTGTCTGTCCTACATAAATAAAAGAAAATTAAGAAAATAAAATACATAAAATAAAATAAAATAAAAAAGGGTCCAGACTGTTACAACAAGCCGAGTAAATGAAGGGGCGTCCTCTCCCTGCATCAGGGTTTGGGCACCCCCAGTGTGCACTCCACAGGAATAGGCAGACAGACAGATGGCCGGGGTCTTCCGTGCGAAGGCAGCTTTTCCATCTCAACTCTGTGACACCCGAGATGGATAATGGGTGCCTGGGGGGTTGCTCCCCTGCATTGGGGTCCCCTCCCCCCTACCCCCAGTTGCCAACAGAAAGCCCTCTTTCAAAGATACCACAACAAAGAATGTGCCCGCAGGCTTTGCCAAATGTCCTCAGCGGAGGCCAAGATCACCCCGGGCTGAGGCCCCTCTTCTTTATTCTTTTCCTTCTATTGTATTCTTTCTCGGTTACAGCTTACAGTCAGCGTTACTTTGTTTCGGTTTCTGGTGTGTCAGTTACTGTGTCTCGTGATTATGCCTGAGCAACACATCGCCCAGGCAAACTTCTCCTTCTCCTCCGCTGCCTGCTCCACTTTTTCCTTCTTCTTCTTCTTCTTCTTCTTCTTCTTCTTCTTCTTCTTCTTCTTCTTCTTCTTCTTCTTCTTCTTCTTCTTCTTCCTCTTCCTCTTTTCTTCCTCTTCCTCTTCCCCTTCCCCTTCCTCCTCCTCCTATTCCTCCTCCTCTTCTTCTTCCTCTTCCTCTTTCTCTTCCTCTTCCTCTTCCCCTTCCTCCTCCTCCTATTCCTCCTCCTCTTCTTCTTCCTCTTCCTTTTTCTCTTCCTCTTCCCCTTCCTCTTCCTCCTCCTCCTATTCCTCCTCCTCTTCTTCTTCCTCTTCCTCTTCCTCTTCCTCTTCCCCTTCCTCCTCCTCCTCCTCTTCTTCTTCTTTTCCTTCTTTTTCTTCTTCTTCTTCTTCTTCTTCTTCTTCTTCTTTCTCCTTCTCCTTCTCCTCCTTCTCCTTCTTTTTCCTCTTTCTCTTCCTCTTCCCCTTCCTCATCTTCCTCCTCCTCCTCTTCCCCTTCCTCCTCCTTCTCCTCTTCCTCCTCCTCCTCCTCCTCTTCCTCCTCCTCCTCCTCTTCTTCTTCTTCTTCTTCCTCTTCCTCTTCCCCTTCCCCTTCTTCCCTTTCCCCTTCCTCCTCCTCCTCTTCCTCCTCTTCCTCTTTCTCCTCCTCCTCCTCCTCCTTCTTCTTTTTTTTTATAAATTATTTTTTTTATTTATTCATTTTTTTAGAGGGGAGAGAGAGAGAGAGAGAGAGAAGGGGGGGAGGAGCAGGAAGCTTCAACTCCCATATGTGCCTTGACCAGGCAAGCCCAGGGTTTTGAACCGGTGACCTCGGCATTCCAGGTCGATGCTTTATCCACTGTGCCACCACAGGTCAGACTCCTTCTTCTTTTTTTCAATAATCACAAGCTGGTTCTTGGGAGTCATTCAGGGCAAGGCGTGTCCTGAATCCTTCCATTGCCTCTGTTTGCACAGTGACCCTTAGCTCATCGTGGACCAACCACAGAATGGTCCAAGGACCTCACTGACACACGTGATTTAATTCTCTTCCTTAAAGCATTCTGATACGCGTCCTTATCACACACTAAATTCACTAAGGTATTAAAAACCCTTTTAAAAGGGAGAGGAATCAAAAGCCTGTTAGGCAAACCACACACACAAGGCAATAATCCCTTCTTTTCTTCTTTTTTTATTTTAACCATTAAATTTATTGATTTACCATATTTTTTGCTCCGTAAGACACACCTGTGACCATAAGACACACCTAGTGTTTTCAGGAGGAAACGAAGAAAAAAAGTATTCTGAACCAAATGGTGTGTTAAAATAGTTAATAAAATACCATATTTTTTGCACCAATAAGATGCACAGGCATTTTCCCCTCCAGTTTTGTGTGGAAAAAAAGTGCGACTTGTGGAGCAAAAAATATGGTACTTATTTAACAAATATTACAGAGTTCTTTCTTGTTTCCACACAGTTGTGTTTGATATCATATGAACTGCAGATGTACAGTATAGTGGTTAGACCAAGGGTCGGGAAACTTTTTGGCTGAGAGAGCCATGAACACCACATATTTTAAAATGTAATTCCATGAGAGCCATACAACGACACGTGTGCGTGATGCATTATCCAATAAAAATGTGGTGTTGTCCCAGAGGACAGCTGTGATTGGCTCCAGCCACCCGCAACCATGACCATGAGCGGTAGGAAATGAATGGATTGTGATACATGAGAATGTTTTATATTTTTAACATTATTTCTGTTTTATTAAAGATTTGTCTGCGAGCCAGAGGCAGCCATCAAAAGAGCCACATCTGGCTTGTGAGCCACAGGTTCCTGACCCCTGGGTTAGACAGTTACATAATTTACAAAGTGTCACTCCCTGATAAATCTAGTGCCATCTGTCACCATCCAGAGTTACCACAATATTATTCACTACATTCCTTGGGCTGTATTCTACATCCCTGTTTTGGGGGGGGGGGTTATTTTTAGTTTCTTCAAACGTATTAAGGCAACACCGGTTAATAAGATGATAGATTTCCAGTGTACAGTTCCAGCCACCCAGAGTCTAGTCTCCGCTGTCAACATATTTTCGACCCTCTTTACTCTTTTTTTTATTATTGATTTTAATTTGTTGTGTTTACATAGTTACACGTGTACCCCCAAATATATCTCCCTCCCTCCGCCCCCGTGTTCTCCTTGATACACTCTTAGCCTCTCCCCCATTGCCTTCCCCCCTCCCTCCATGATATACTATCCTGCTCTCTCTCTCTCTCTCTCTGTATATACCTTCACTACTGTCTTTCCTTTCTTTGATCCCCTCCTCTCATCCCCTTTCCCTCTGGACGCTTTAACCCCTTCTCTGCTTCTCCTCCGTGCCTCAGTTCACGTTGTTCATTGGATTCCTCAGATGAGTCAGGTCATATGATATTTTTCTTTCTCTGCCTGGCTTATTTCACTCAGCATCATAGACTCCAGGTCTATCCATTGTTGTCGCAAAGGGTACGATTTCCTTTCTTTTTCATGGCTGCATAGTATTCCATTGTATACATGTACCACTGCTTTTAAATGCACTTGTCCAGTGATGGACACTTGGGCTGTTTCCAGATCTTGGGTATTGTGAACAATGCTGCCATAAACATGGGGGTGCATTTCTTCTTTTGGAACAATGCTATGCTGTTCTTAGGATATATTCCGAAAAGTGGGGTGGCTGGGTCAAAAGGCAGGTCCACTTTTAATTTTTTTTTTTAACAGAGTCAGAGAGAGAGTCAGAGAGAGGGATAGACAGACAGGAACGGAGAGATGAGAAGCATCAATCATTAGCTTTTCATTGCGCGTTGCAACACTTTAATTGTTCATTGATTGCTTTCTCATATGTGCCTTGACTGTGGGCCTTCAGCAGTCCAAGTAACCCCTTGCTCGAGCCAGTGACCTTGGGTCCAAGCTGGTGAGCTTTGCTCCAACCAGATGAGCCCGCGCTCAAGCTGGCGACCTCAGGGTCTCAAACCTGGGTCTTCCACATCCCAGTCCAATGCTCTATCCACTGCGCCACCGCCCAGTCAGGCCATTTTTAATTTTTTTGAGGAATCTCCATACTGTTTTCCACAGTGGCTGCACTAGTCTGCATTCCCACCAGCAGTGCAGGAGGGTTCCCTTTTCTCCACACCCTCGCCAGCACTTGGTCTGTGTTGTTTTGTCAGTGAGCCCTCATTCTGACAGGTGTAACCCTCTTTACTCTTTATCACCCCACCCCTTCCCTCCTGTGACCGCCGTGCCGCTGCCTGTGTTGGTTTTGTGTTTTGTTTGTCTTGTTCATTTCTTTGTTGCTTTCAGTTCTATGCCCCACCTATGAGTGAAATGATAGGGTTCTTGACTTTTTTTCTGACTTATTTTGGTTACCACGGTAATTCCTTTCTTTCTTTTTTTTTCCTGAAGCTGGAAATGGGGAGACAGTCAGACAGACTCCCACATGCACCCAACCAGGATCCACCCAGCACGCCCACCAGGGGGCGACGCTCTGCCCATCCGGGGCGTCGTTCTGTCATGACCAGAGCCACTCTAGCGCCTGGGGCAGAGGCCAAGGAGCCATCCCCAGCGCCCGAGCCATCTTTGCTCCAATGGAGCCTCGGCTGCAGGAGGAGAAGAGAGAGACAGAGAGGAAGGAGAGGGGGAGGGGTGGAGAAGCAGATGGGTGCCTCTCCTGTGTGCCCTGGCCGGGAATCGAACCCGGGAGTTCCGCACACCAGGCCGACGCTCTACCACTGAGCCAACCAGCCAGGGCCACCACGGTACTTTCGAGATCCATTCCTGCGGTCACCACAAAAACCCGGAATGGCAAGTTGCTACTTGCCCCACATCCACCCATTTTAGGAGGCACAAACGCCTCACATGGTTGGAATTCAGTCAGGTTTTTCATTAAACGTCACCTAATGCGGCCATAGAATGATAGTTTATTTTGCCTGACAAGGAATTAATCATATTAGATTTTGCAGCTGGACCAACACCTTCACCTCCACCTCTCTGTGTGACTTTTCTCCACACTTTCCCTTCTGAGTGACAAACAGATTTGCATGAACCAGGAGGAAAAAAGAAGATTGGCTTCGTTTGATGGTGACGTCTGACTTACAGGGTTCATCATACTGGAGAACCCAATTTAAATGTTCACGAAGGAAGCATTTCTGCTCACATGATCAATGCCATGACTAATGCAGGTCTTCATTCCCCACTCAACAATAATAGAAATTTATAAGGTATGACATTCAACACTTGGTTTTTTTGTCCTTTTTTTTTTTTGTCTGTTTGTTTTCTATTTTTCTGAAGTGAGAGGCAGAGATACAGACTTTTGCATGCACCTGACCGGGATCCACCCGGCATGCCCACTAGGGGGTGATGCTCTGCCCATCTGGGGTGTTGCTCCATTGTAACCGGAGCCATTCTAGCACCTGGGGCAGAGGCCATGGAGCCATTCTCAGCGCCTGGGCCAACTTTGCTCCAATGGAGCCTTGGCTGCAGGATGGGAAGAGAGAGATAGAGAGAAAGGAGAGGGGGGGAAGGGGGAGAAACAGATGGGCACTTCTCCTGTGTGCCCTGACCGGGAATTGAACCTGGGACTTCCACATGATGGGCCGACGCTCTACCGCTGAGCCAATCAGCCAAAACAAAAACCTTTTTTTTTGTTTTGATTTTCATTACTCAGATGGTAAGCTGTAACGTTCAGTTTTATTTCATGCTAAAGGTACATGCTGGCCGTTGTCATTAGTGATGCGTCTATTTTCCCATCAGTCTCGTGAACAGGAAGTCATCTGATGGTGTCCTATTTTCACGTCCTGTTGAATCCTTTCTGTCAGATGGAGAAGAGATTCATACCCAGTGTCAGAAATGTCAGGGAGAGAACAGCTGTTTACTCTGCAAACATTGTCTCCCCTGCAAATGACAGGTTGAGGCTAGACAGACGATGACAAAGTTAAAAATTAGCCTTCCAGCCCTGGCCGGGTGGCTCGGTGGGTTAGAGCATCTTCCCGCAGTGCCGAGGTTGCTGGTTTGATCCTCCGTCAGGGCACATCCAAGAGCAGATCAATGTTCCCGTCTCTCTCTAAAATCAATCAATAGAATTAAAAAAAAAATTAGCCTTCCAATCTGTTTTTGAGGTGACACGAAGAGGCCGTGAAATTTCTACCGGGGGGCAGTAAGATTGTAGCACACGCCCCCCGTAGATCCCAGAATTCTAGGGCATCATCTTCCCTCTTTCCTCTGTTCCCACTTTTCCATAAACACGATACTCTCTTGGCTGAGATACGATTGTTCTCTACCAAGAAGTCGTACAGGGCAAAAGTCGGTTTACAGTTGTTTGTACAGAAAAGACAGACTTTATTCTTTTTTTAAAAAATAAATAAATTTCCATCCAGTTGAGAGAGAAGATGAGAAAAAGGAGAGAGAGAGAGAGACAGAAGGAGAGAGAGAGAGAGAGCCAGAGAGAGAGAGAGAGAGAAAGAGAAAGAGAGCCAGAGAGAGAGGGAGAGACATAGAGAAAGAGAGAGAGAGAGAGAGAGAGAAACAGAGAGAAAGAGAGCCAGAGAGAGAGGGAGAGACAGAAAGAGAGCCAGAGAGAGAGAGAGAGAGAGAAAGAGAGCCAGAGAGAGAGACAGAGAAAGAGAGCCAGAGAGAGAGAGAGAGAGAGAGAGAGCCAGAGAGAGAGAGAGAGAGAGAAAGAGAGCCAGAGAGAGAGAGAGACAGAGAGAGAGAAAGAGAGCCAGAGAGGGAGAGAGAGAGAGAAAGAGAGCCAGAGAGGGAGAGAGAGAGAAACAGAGAGAGAGGGAGAGAGAGAGAGAAAGAGAGCCAGAGAGAGAGAAAGAGAGCCAGAGAGAGAGCCAGAGAGAGAGAAAGAGAGCCAGAGAGAGGGAGAGAGAGAGAGAAAGAGAGCCAGAGAGAGAGAGAGAGAGAGAGAGAGGGAGAGAGAAAGAGAAGCATCAAGTTGTTCCACTTACTTGTTTCACTTAATTGTGGAAACAACTCATTGGTTGTTTCTTCTTCTTGTGTGCGGGGATCATGCTCTATGCACTGAGCCATCTGGCCAGGTCCCAGAGTTCATTCTTGTATTATTATTTATTTATTAATTATAGTTTTTTTCCTTATGAACAGCGGTAAATCTCCTTTTGAAGCACCTTTTAAATCGTCAAGGAAGATGGCTGTCTTCGTTTCTTTTCATTATTTTCATTCAATTGTTTACTCAAATATAGAAATGTGTCAGACCCCCCATATTACTTAGGTCAAACGGTATGTTTCAAACCCAGTATGTCGGAAAAAAATATGCATTCTTTAGTCGAAACGAATTCTGAAAAATGTCAGTTTCACGTACACTGTATTCCTCCTTATGTATTATTGAAGAGCTGAGAAGTGAATTTAATCGATATCAAACATGAATTTAATCAATAAGTAGCCAACGAGTAAATTTGGTATACAATTCTTCGATGTAATTATAATAGTCCTGGAAGCAAAGAAAAACCACAGATTTTCTTTCTTCCTTTTTTTTTTTTTTTAATTTTTACATGATTTTGTTTTCGCCAGCATTTTAATTTATGTTGTTAGGACCTGGGTCCGCACACTTATAATTCTTTTCAAGCTGAGGGCTGTTAACTGTTGACACCTCTAACATGCCTCACCTGGAAGAAATTGCTCCTAGAAGTAGAATTTCAACGTAGACGACCGTTTGAAACCGCTTCTGTGAGAAAGAGGTGCTCTGTCTCTGGTCTAACGATCAGTTTGCATTGTGAGGAAGCGTGGTCGATTTTTAAGTTGACATTTTTACTTTACCTGTTTGGAGCTCTGAAATACATGGAAAGTCTCCAAAAGACCCCAGAGTACTCCATTATAACTTTTGCAGAAAACTTTGCTCAAAAATACCCATCCTCACTTTAAAAAAAAGAAAAGAAAAAACCCAAATTGTCCAACCAACCTTTGCTCATCCTGCATTGAAATGCTTTCATCAAAGCTTTTATTAATGACCAATACTGGTTTTCTCCTTCCGTAGCCATTATAAAAATTTGTAGCTTCCCATGTATCCGTGTCTCTATGTCTCTAAAAATTCTAGTTGTTCCGACATCTCCCCTCAAAAGTGAGTAGAATTTGTGGCTGTTACCTTGATCCCTTAATTGTCTGGGAATTTACGTAATCTCTCGTATCCACCTACGTCTATTTCAACGTTCACTAAATTTCAACACGGCTTTAACACGTGATTTGAGAAACAGCGAGAGATAATCCCCTTTTGCTCAAGAAAAAGTTCAAATCCATTATGTCTGAACAGTTCACTCACATCCACGTATATACTCTCATAAAATATACTTTTTTTTTTTTTTTTTTTAGCAATGCCTAGATTCCTCTCAGTGTGTTATCTCTGAAACGGTCTGTTTAGTAGCGCGAGAAAAATAATGTCATCTGTGCGCTGAACTTGTTTTCTTTGGGATGGTATCAGCCAGCATGGCGCAGGGGGGTCCAAGCTCATTATAGACTTAACATGATGCAAACCTTCAGAGGTGAGGCATAAGAACAAGAGAGAACTCATTAAATAAGAATCTACTTTCGGTCCTGGCCAGTTGGCTCAGAGGTAGAGCGTCGGCCTGGTATGCGGAAGTCCCGGGTTCAATTCCCAGCCAGGGCACACAGGAGAAGCGCCCATCTGCTTCTCCACCCCTCCCCCTCTCCTACCTCTCTGTCTCTCTCTTCCCCTCCCGCAGCCGAGGCTCCATTGGAGCAAAGATGGCACTAGAATGGCTCCGGATGCAACAGAGCAATGCCCCAGAGGGGCAGACCATCGCTCCCTGGTGGGCATGCCGGGTGGATCCCTGTCGGGCGCATGTGGGAGTCTGTCTGACTGCCTCCCCGTTTCCAGCTTCGGAAAAAAGAAAAAAAAAAAAGAAAAAAAGAACCTACTTTGTGTAAGAAACATATAGGATCTTTAGGAAAGGCAAGAAAATTCTTATCACCTGGGGAGAAGAGGTTTATTTGCGGGTTCAGGGGCGTTTCGGGGTGTCCAGAGTCAAGCAAACCCACCCAAATGTTTACCTCCCCGTGTTCAATGCAAGTATCTTCAAACATACGGGATAATGTTCACATCAGACGTGATCAGACGAGATCAGGCGTGTTCAGGGTGCTATGTCCATAGACTCTGTTTACACGAGACATGCATGGTGTTATGCACTCAATCCATCTAAGAGCCTTTTGGCCACATTCAAGATGAGAGTCTTTTTCAGGCTTGTCCAAAAAAATTTAAAAAAAAAAAAAAGTTTTTTTGGAAGTGGGAGATCCCTGGTCTTCTCTCACCATGGCCCGAGACAAGACAAAGTTTCAACTCACTCACGACTTCCAGGGATTAGCTGCCGATTGGCGTCAGATCACTCGGTGGGTCCCAGTGTGACTTCCCACCGAACATTCAGTCTGCTCGGCCATGTGCGCCGTGGGGGTTTTATCTTCAACGTGTTCTGCGAATCATGGGCTTCCATGTCCTGCTGACTGGGACAGAGATATGTCTCCTGACATGCAGCTCACGTGGGGTGATGACCCATCACATACCCAGACTTCTCTTTCTGTCTCCGTCTTATCACCTGGGGATAAGAGGTTTATTTGCAGGTTCAGGGGCATTTCGGGGTGTCCAGAGTCAAGCAAACCCACCCAAATGTTTACCTCCTCATGTTCAATGCAAGTATCTTCAAACATACGAGACAATGTTCACATCAGATGTGATCAGACGAGATCAGGCGTGTTCAGATCAGACGAGATCCGTCTCTCTCTCTCTCTCTCTCTCTCTTTCATACACACACACACACACACACACACACGCACGTGCACACACACAGGCATTCTGTTTCTCCCACCATAAGCCTCTCATCACCCTCGCGTTGAATCAATCAATAGTTGGGTTTATTATTTCCTTGTACTGGTAGAAGACCTATACTTGGAACAAAAGCTGGCTGTTTTGCCCCAAAATAAATAGGGGTGACGTACTTTGCTGCACTGGAAAGTAGTTCCACATCTCCTGCGTTTTTCAAGGGTAAAGAATCCATCATGGTGAGCGTTTCACAAACCAGTACCTTTGAAGAAGAGTTTTAAACACAGGGAAGTGTTCTCTCTCTCTCTCTCTCTCTCTCTCTCTCTCTCTTTCTTTTTTACTTTTTTTTTGTTACAGGGAAATTGGGTCGAAGCAGGAGGCAAGTCTGTGAAATTATGTGTCTGTCGGAAGGTTTACTGAAAAAACAGGCGTCATTAGCAACAGCGATAGTTCAGAAAGGTTTCGTGAGTCATTCTTGACGATGTCACACCGCAATCCGGCTCTCCGGACCCGTCTGCGTAGCTACTTCAAGTCAGACACGAACCAGAACGCTGGACGCAATGATACCAATTAGCGAAATCCTGTGACAGGTTTCACGACTCTTCTGAGAACAGAAGAGGGACCCTGCAAATAGAAATTGGCAAGGGTGGCATTCATCACGGCTCTGTGGGCATTACTCATATCAGAATGCACTGTAATTCACGCCTCTGCTGTAACTGCTCTTTCATGCTCAGAGGCTTTGCAAAACAGCCGTGTTTGGGCCTGAATTATGAACTGAGCATTAGAAATATTCATCCTCCTCCCCCCCCAAAAAAAAAACAATATCTTAAAATAGTGTTAGCTGTAATGATTTTTCTTCTTGAGCTTTGATTTGTACCCTTGTAGCTCTCAGGCGAAGTTGTTAGTTTGAAGAGGGCTTATTATGACGGAGGTTAATTTATAATGTGTCAAAGCTTTGTGAGACTGTGTAGAGATGTGTAGCCTGTCCCCAAGAACTCCTGTGTCTTGGCTCACACGAAATAGTCTTAGGAGGGCAAGCTGATACAATGTTTTTAGGTGTGTTTAAAACAGGGGTCGGGAAGCTTTTTGGCTGAGAGAGCCATGAACGCCACATATTTTAAAATGTCATTCCGTGAGAGCCATACAAAGACCCGTGGACGTGAGGCATTATCCAATAAAAATGTGGTGTTGTCCTGGAGGACAGCTGTGATTGGCTCCAGCCACCCGCAACCATGAACGTGAGCGGTAGGAAATGAATGGATTGTAATATGTGAGTATGTTTTATATGTTTAACGTGATTATTTATTTTATACAGGGTTTGTCTACGAGCCAGATGCAGCCATCCAAAGAGCCACATCTGGCTCACAAGCCATAGGTTCCCGACCCCTGGTTTAAATTAATATAATAGAAAAAACTTGGATTCCCCCTATTATATATATATATACACACACACACACACACACACACACACACACACACACACACACACACTAGAAAGCCCGGCGGTCATACGAAATGACTACTGTTCTAGATATTATAAATTGTAATTAAAATGATTTGTGCGAAGGTGTCTGCTAATTCAAACTGAATTACTCAGGGCAAGAGGCGAGGACGCCCCTTTTCTTAGTGCCCCACGGGGTTTCCCCCTTCTACTTGCTTAATTGGTGGATAATTCTCAATTAGTGGAACTACAATGTTTCCCTACTTACAACATTGAGAAAATCCTTTCTCGCCACAGTCAAATCGATTAGTTTCTAACTTGAAGTTTAAGGACTGACTGACGGTGTTCACATTTAATATTCATGTCACCAGAGGAATGCTCAAAAATTAAAGTTTCTCCTTTTGAAAATGTTTTAATCCTTTTTGCGTTTCGGTCAGCATTACTCTGTCGTTTTTTTTTTTTTTGCATTTCTCTCCTGCCTTTGTTCGAGGGACTCATTTTGTCGAGACAGGCTTTTTTGTCTTGCATCTGAGGCAAGCCTTGTTTCTCTATGCTCATCAGTCTCATTTTGCCGAGAAAGACGCATTTGCTCTGTGACTGAAGCAAGCCTTGTCTTTCTCTGCTCAGTGGTTGCTTTTTGTCGAGAAAGCCGTTTTTGTGCAGCTTTAGCTCCTTTTCTCTCCTCTTCAGTGCTGTATTTTCTAGGAGGAATTCTTAAAAGAAATTAGTTTAAGACGTAGTTTTTATGTAAAACAGATGATTGCTAATGCAAACAAATGTTCACCTTCCCCCTGACCCGCTCAATTTGCGTTCAGCCTTAAATTGTTTCAAAAGCAGATGATTGCCAATGCAAACAAATGTTCACCTTCCCCCTGACCCGCTCAATTTGCGTTCAGCCGTGGCAACTTCACCCCATTGGCTAGTACAGTTACGCAAGCAACCAATAAGCTATCGGCGACAAACAGATACTTAAGCTGCATATAATAAAGATTTTCTTCTTAGACATCACTACAATTTTTTTTCCTAAAAGAATGATGAAGGGGGGGGGGGAGATATATTCGGTGAGACACTTGAATTTATGTGAATTTTAATAAATTATAATCAATAAAAATGTTTTAAAAAGATGAACATTTTTGCTAGTCAGTTCATAATTACTCAACGTAAGAGATTATAGATCAATAGAGATAGAGATAGATAGATAGATGATAGATTCAGGTCAATGACAGATGACGGGTACATGAATACATATATACATATACATATGGATAGAAAAAGATGATAGATTTGGTAGATAAATAGTAAATAGATTCAGTAGATAGATGGTAGATAGAAAAATGATAAACAAATAGTGAAATCTATATGTACATATGTATGTAAAATAAATTTCTCCAGTAAAAGAATTGTGGTCTTTTTATATAATTCTTGCAATAAAAAGCCAAACGATTATGGTTCAGATGGAGAACTGAGCTTGTGGCTAAAAGAAAAACAAACAATTAAGTTAATATGATACTACAGACCACTCAAGTGACTTTCTCCTTCGTGAGGGAGTCCTCCTAGTTCAATAACAGTCCTAGTTCAGTAAAAGAATATGAGCTCTGAATCCTGAGGTCAAGAAAACTGCTAGTCCAGTAACCCACTTGAGACAGTGGTCCCCACCCCCAGTGGTCCGCAGGCCATTTGGTACCGGTCCGCAGAGAAAGAATAAATAACTTACATTATTTCCGTTTTATTTATATTTAAGTCTGAACAATGTTTTATTTTTTTAAAATGACCAGATTCCCTCTGTTACATTCGTCTAAGACTCACTCTTGACGCTTGTCTCGGTCACATGATACATTTATCCATCCCACCCTAAAGGCTGGTCCGTGAAAATATTTTCCAACATTAAACCGGTCCATGGCCCAATAAAGGTTGGGGACCACTGACTTAAGAAACATAGAGATTTTATATTGAAAACTCTGTGTTGTGTTTTTTTAGTCCATCCACAAAAATAAAGAACTGGTCACATTAGGATTTTAAGGAATCCCCCCCCCCAAAAAAAAATTGTTACAGTCTCTTTTTTGTAAGAAGGTTATTTGCCAGAACCTGAGTACTTACTCAGGTTATTAAATTAGGCTTAATAAGTTATTTAATTAGGCTTTTGTGTGGTGATATGACAGGTGAGAAGCAACAGGACACTTGTAAGAGGACTCTGTATTTATCCAGGTCCTACCGAGTTCTAGGGCACAAGCGAAAACATCACGAGGTGATGGTGCCTCTCAACTCTCACAATCCAGGGAGAGACAGAAGCAGCAGCCCAAGAAAGAAGAAGGAGGAGGAAGAGGAGGAGAAGAAGAAGAAGAAGGAGGTAGGAGAAGAGAAATAAAAGGAAGAGAGAGAAGATAAAATACATAGATGCTCTTTTTTTTCTTTTTTTTTTTGTATTTTTCTAAAGTTGGAAACAGGGAGGCAGTCAGACAGACTCCTGCATGCGCCGGACTGGGATCCACCCGGCATGCCCACCAGGGGGCAATGCTCTGCCCATTTTGGGGCATCGCTCTGCCGCAACCAGAGCCATTCTAGCGCCTGAGGCAGAGGCCATAGAGCCATCCTCAGCGCCCGGGCCAACTTTGCTCCAGTGGAGCCTCGGCTGTGGGAGGGGAAGAGAGAGACAGAGAGGAAGGAGAGGGGGAGGGGTGGAGAAGCAGATGGGCGCTTCTCCTGTGTGCCCTGGCCGGGAATCGAACCTGGGACTCCTGCTCACCAGGCTGACGCTCTACCACTGAGCCAACCGGCCAGGGCCCATAGATGCTCTTTATGAAAATGATTCCTATCCTAAATCTTTTGGGAACCCTCTCTGTCCCAAGTCTTAGGAAAAGGGGTGATTGCATGGGTCCTCCATCAGAAATGTTCTAGATACAGTATAATCTCCAAATCCTCCAGGTCAACTACTTTTAGTAACTTAAGTGGAAAAAAAAAAAGAAAAACACACACACGCATTTTGTTGCATTTTAATTTTAAATTAGCTTAATTTGGTCATAAATATAAATGAGTTAACTCATATAATATGAGTGGATATTATTACAGAAATTACAAGGAGGCACTTGGGGACATTTAAGACATATTAGAAATAGATTTAAATAAAATTGTCCTCTGTATATTGTTATTATGTACAAGTCTCAGTGATCAACTTTGTAATAAAATGCCAAACTTTCTCTAGGAAGATACAAATTTTTATTTAGGATGAGTTTAGACTTTTTTTGTTTGTTTGTTTGTTTGTTTTGCAGAGATATTCCAAACATAGTTTCAGTGTGTATATATATATATATTTTTTAATTGATTTTTAAGTTCTAGCCCCAAACTGGCACTCATGCAACAAACTCATGACCTTTCCTGGAGTAAATAATGTTTCATCGTTCAAATCAGATTGAATTTTAAACCCTGTATAGAAATGTTTTTTGTTTGTTTGTTTGTTTGTCTTTGTATTTTTCTGAAGTTGGAAATGAGGAGGCAGTCAGGCAGAGTCCCGCATGCGCCCGACCGGGATCCACCCGGCACGCCCACCAGGGGTGATGCTCTGCCCATCTGGGGTGTCGCTCTGTTGCAACCAGAGCCATTCTAGTGCCTGAGGCAGAGACCACAGAGCCATCCTCAGCGCCTGGGCCAACTTTGCTCCAATGGAGCCTCGGCTGCGGGAGGGGAAGAGAGAGACAGAGAGGAAGGAGAAGGGGAGGGGTGGAGATGCAGATGGGTACTTCTCCTGTGTGCCCTGGCCGGGAATCGAACCCAGGACTCCTGCATGCCAGGCTGACGCTCTACCACTGAGCCAACCGGCCAGGGCCTAGAAATGTTTTAACTTTGCCTTTACCTCTCAGCAATGTTTTCTTGATGGAATGCATCTAAATCCAAAAAAACAACCCTCTCGGTATTTATGCATGTATTGTATGCTATATGCGTACAGCGCATACCGTATGAAATATCTTCTCAGAAGAGTCGTAAAACATGTCACAGAATTTCTCATATTGCATTCTGCTGTTTCCTCATTCGTGCATTAAAGAGTTGACATATGTTTGTTTTATGTATGTGCAACATCTTGTAACATTTTATCCTTCCATATTAATAATATATTTCAATTACACGTGTTTGCAAATAAATGGGATGGGGAACACATGGCGCTGTAATTCCTCTTCATAAATAATATTTAATTTTTAAATGTATTTAGTTAATATGTAAATTATGTTGAATATTATTGATGTTCATGATTTGGTTATAAGTGCTGAAACTTTATGAATATTTCATGTGCAATAATGAATGTTAGGCACAGATGCTATATTGTTTGATTTCTGTAAGGCAGAAAAAGAGAAGCATTTTCCATAAGACAAAAAAGAAGCATTTTTTTAAATTTAAAAGATAAAAATATAAAGTGAAATGATTTTAATGAAATGCCTTGCTCTTAATTAAGGTTATTTTTTCCCTTCTATTATAAAATTAGGAGAGATTCACTTGAATTAGGCAACATTCAACACAGTTTAAGAATAAAAATGATGAGATAATTCAACAAAAATCCTTCATGAGAAGTGTGAATTGAAATTAGAAGTAGAAACATACTTACGATTGGGCTCATTTGGAGTTTGGAATGTGAACTGAGTAGGGAATGACAAGTGTAATTATTAATAATACAATAATGGCAATATTGCAATATATTAATAAATTTAATATTTTTACATTTTTTACTTTGCATTCCATAGAGCTTTTAGATTTGATATGCAAACTTATATAAGTACCTCCATTTTCTTTTTACAGTTGTTTGGATAGAGAAACTTAAGATAAAATTAGAAGAAACAATGCCACCATGGTGGTTTTGATTGTGATCATACAGAGGCAGCCACAATGGTCATGACGTTATGCACACTTTCTGTTCGGAATGGGTATCTTAGCAAGGAAGTGTGACTGTGTTATGTCTACTTGAGTAAGCACGCCCCTGCATATCTCAGGGGTCAAGAACCTTTTTTGGCCGAGAGAGCCATGAACGCCACATATTTTAAAATGTAATTCCATGGGAGCCATACAACGACCCGTGGACGTGACACATGATGCAATAAAAATGTGGTGTTGTCCCGGAGGACAGCTGTGATTGGCTCCAGCCACCTGCAACCATAAACATGAGCGGTCGGGAATGAATGGATTGTAATACATGAGAATGTTTTATATTTTTAATGTTATTTTTTTTAATTAAAGATTTGTGTGTGAGCCAGATGCAGCCATCCAAAGAGCCACACATCTGGCTCGTGAGCCATAGGTTCCCGACTCCTGGCTTATATTAAGATATTTTAACTTTCAACTTTGAATTTGAACAAATAAGTACTATTGTTGCTTGTTTTAAGAGCAATTTTCTATTTGAATTAAAATTGGAACTAGGTTCATTCATTTTGGGGGGGGGATTAATCAAATAAGAATATGGGTGTTATTTGGACATTTGAATGTGCACTGCAATTTGAATCAGTAAATATACTGTTGTAACCTGGAATTCAAGCTATTAAGTGTATAAGCACTTCTTTTAGGAAATATTCAGTGCTTATATTTTAAACACATAAAAATAATGGTTTTATATAGAATTTGACATAATAAGCTTAGCTGTGTTTGTGATCAAAGTTATTCAGATTTTGCAAGTTAAATTGTCATCTGAATGAATAATTAAAGCAGTAATTTTGGGGATTAGAATTGATAGGCAAACTATTGTTATTTGAAAATGTGAGTAAGTCTATCTGAGCTATATGCAATTGGAATTAATAAGTCTGCAGTCCTTTCTACCAGAAATATGTGAATGTTTGAATTGGATTTGCAATATGAGCTAATCAGAAAACTAGGATTATCTGAAATTGGAATTATTATATGTACCATTCCGTGTCATGGCATTATTTTGTAGTTTTAAATTTTAGTTGGGAATTCAATTAATGACTATGATAGTATTATTTAGAAATAAGTATTTGGGTTTGATTGAAATTGAATTCAAATTAGTAAGAAGACTCTGTTGTTCAGAATTCGAACCAGCAAGCACACAGATCTGTGTTGCCCAATTAATCTGGAGTATAAAAACCTGAATTGAAATTTGAGCTAGTTAATTAATCAATGCAATTTGCATTTAACCTAATAAGGGTAGTAGTCCTTGCCAGTGGTGTTTCTGGCATTTTGAAATTTCAAGTGGACAGTTCAACTGGAAGTTTTAGACTAAGTTACCTGGAACTTAAATTTTAGGTTATAATTGAATCCATAAATACATCGGAGTTATCTATGATTCATGTGGAATAAGTACATCAGAATTTCCTAGCTATCAAGGAAATGTACACCAGTCATAATTAGAATTTGAGATAACGCACGCCTCTGACATGCTTCTCATCAAATTTATTTGAATTTTAAGGTTGTCTTTGGATTTGGAACTAGTAAGTAAACAAAGTTGTTTGGAAGTTCAGCCAGTAAATGTAGGACTGTTTTTTTTTTCTTAACTTTTTGATGTAAGAAACTTGAATTAGCCTGACCAGGCGGTGGCGAAGTGGATAGAGCATCGGACTGGGATGCAGAAGACCCAGGTTCGAGACCCCGACATCGCCAGCTTGAGTGCGAGTTCATCTGGTTTGAGCAAAATCCCACCAGCTTGAGCCCAAGGTCACTGGCTCCAGCAAGGGGTTACTTGGTCTGCCGAAGGCCCACGGTCAAGGCACATATGAGAAAGCAATCAATGAACACCTAAGGTGTTGCAATGCGCAATGAAAAACTAATGATTGATGCTTCTCATCTCTCTCCATTCCTGTCTGTCTGTCCCTATCTATCCCTTTCTCTGACTCACTCTCTGTCTCTGTAAAAAATAAATAAATTTAAAAAAACACAAAACAAAACAGAAACTTGAATTAGAGTTCGTACAAATTGGCCCTGGCTGGTTGGCTCAGTGGTCGAGTGTTGGCCAGCATGTGGATGTCCTGGGTTCAATTCCTGGTCAGGACACACAGGAGAAGTGACCATCTGCTTCTCCACCCCTCCTCTTCTTTCTCTCTTCCCCTCTTGCAGCCATGGCTCCATTGGCTGGAATGGCCTCAAGCGCTGAGGACAGCTTCATGGCCTCTGCCTCAGGCGCTAAAAATGGCTCCAGTTGCAGCAGAGCAACAGCCTCAATGGGCCGAACATCGCCCCCTAGTGGGCATGCCGGGTGGATCCCGGTCAGGGTGCATGTGGGAGTCTGTCTCTCTGCCTCTCCTCCTTTCACGAAAAAATAATAAAAATAAAGGAAGGAAGGAAGGAAGGAAGGAAGGAAGGAAGGAAGGAAGGAAGGAAGGAAGGAAAGAAGGAAAGAAGGAAAGAAGGAAAGAAGGAAGGAAGAATTCGTACAAATAAATAGAGCACAGTCATCTTTAATTTTAGCTAATCAATGTACTAAGACGTTTTATCAGAATGAGTTAACTACTGTTAGTTTGAATTTGCTGTAATACGTAAACTAATGTTATGTGAAATTTGCGTATGTACCCTAGTATGATATTATTCAGAATGGAATAAGGAAGTGGAATGGTGCTTGTTATTGGAGACATTGGTTTTTTTACTGGAATTTTCATGGGCATTTAACAGATAATCACACCAGGATTGTGTGGTATTGTCCCTAAAGGGGTCCTCGTTAAGAGTGTTACGCAGGTTTGGGAATTTAAATTGGAATTTGAGTTGCTTAAAGCACCCCATTGTGAGGGTTTAAAATTCCTGAGTGTGACGGTGCTTTTCAGTAGAGAGTTGTATAATTTGGAGTTCTCACTGAACATTAAGCCAATAATTGGACTATAGACGTCTAGCCATTGCCAATGTTATCTGTATATTGCTGGTAAGTTGAGCACTTACCATTTTTTTTTAAAATTTTGCATTGGCATTTGAACTGACAGTTAGTTAAGCCAGGTGACTTGGAAATGGAACTCATCAATTTACCGATTTGGATTTGGGATAGTGACCTGGAACTTCAATTCCTAAGAACACCAGTGGTTGGTTATCATTTGAGCCGATAAACGATACCATTGCCTGGAACCAGATGTGGTCGTTGGGTGAGAACAGCATCGTTCCTCGAAACTTGAACTGATACCCCCATCGACGCTTGTGGCCCGATTTATTGATCTATTGGCACTTGGGGACTTCCCATGGCATTTGAGATGGACACACACTTAAGCTCGGTTGTCACAGGACCCCACCCATACATGGGGCTTATCTTGGAGTTTGAAGAATATGTGCATCAGAGCCGGTGGTCAGTTTTATCCGGCATTTGGGAATCGCAGTTGAGCGGTGAATTAATAAGTAAATCCAAATCATTTGGAACATGAATGTCTTAGTCAACACTGGCAGCTTGGAGTCTGAAAAATGTAAGCTTATGCCACGTGAAATCTGGCCCTGGAGCTGTGTAGGCACTGGAATTGGAGTTAATATATGGACTTTTAAATTCACTGGAGCATTTTGGAATTTGAGCGTAATCACCGTTGACGGGTAATCACCGTTTTTTTTTGGAGTTTGCGGTCGTCCTGGCAATTTATATTCTTAATTCCAACAAGACTGTTTGGCATGTCAAGTCAGAAAAGTGCCAGGCCTGGTTTTGCATCTATTTGGGTTTTAGAATTTGATTTGAAATAAATAAAACCACCAGCTTTTACTTGCTTTTTGAAATAATAATGGACACAGACACCAGTGATGGTTACAGAAGATATTAAAATACTGGAAATAGAATGGGAACATAGCTACATGTCAGTGCTACGTTGAATTTGAGCTGATGCAGGGTGTGTTATTACGGATATTGGGTTTTGGAATTTTAATGAAAGCCTGAACTAGTTATTACACTAGTGTTATTAAAATGGGAACTAATAGTATTTCCAATGCTTGATATACCAGGGCAATTTGAATTTCAGATTTTTTGAATTGGAACTTGAATTAACAAGAACACAAGGGTTATTTGCAATGTAAAACAATAAACACATTAATGTTTGGTCGTGGATACATTAAATAAATAGAAATTAGAACCAGAACATAAAATAATAAGTACAACGTTGCTTTTTGGAATTTAAACTAGTAAGAGGGGCCAGGATGTATTCTCGGTGTAATTAGGATTTTGAAACTTGGATTGCAAATGAAGATAAACACAGGAGTATTATTTGGAATATTTAATTAGCATTATAGTTTGACCCAGCACGTACAATGGTGTTCTTTACAATCCTACTGAATTAAGTGCTTCCTCACTGGGCTATTCAGACTTTGAAATCGGAAATAACCGTCCCAGTTTTACTTGGAATTTGAACAAATAAGTCTAATGAGACTAGTTTTCAGCTGTATTATCTCATTTTGACTTTGGTTTGGAATTATAAGGACATAATGTTCTTTCGGAAATGGGATGAAAAGGACCCCTTTCCTGTGCTAGGGGCGAGCTGTCATTTCAGGCAAGCATTCTCTAGTACAACTGGCTTCTTAGAAAAATCCTACCGATTAAAACTAACCTCACTTACGTATCCTAACAGCTCTGCCAGATGATCTGATTCACTGTGTCTGCCAGTTGACTTCTGTAGGCCCAAGGCGTGTCAGGGTCGTCAAACTTTTTATAAAAAACCGCCCACTTTTGCAGTGCCGGTCAACCTGGTCCCTACCGCCCACTAGTGGGTGGTCCAGCTTTCATGGTGGGCCAATCGCAGCGCTGTTTGGTTGCGAGGTAGGGACCAGGTTGACCAGCACTGCAAAAGTGGGCGGTTTTTATAAAAAGTTTGACGACCCCTGAATGTTGATGTGCTACGCAAATAAATTTCTAGTCTGGTCAAAAAGAGTAGGATTTTATTTATTTTTATTTTTTATTCATTTTAGAGAGGAGAGAGAGAGAGACAGAGAGAGAAGGAGGAGGAGCAGGAAGCATCAACTCCCATAGGTGCCCTGACCAGGCAAGCCCGGGGTTTCGAACCGGCGACCTCAGTGTTCCAGGTTGAGGCTTGATCCACTGCGCCACCACAGGTCAGGCTAAAAAGAGTAGGATTGTATTAAGACTTTAAAAGTGATGCTAGGTAATGATTAGAATCCCAGGCAAAATGACCAATCAGCAAGGAGACCTGAGAGTTCCATGATTAATGCATATCACGGAAAATACGGATGTGATTTCCTGGGAGACTGGAATAGCACAATTTGTATCTCACAGGATGAAGAGAGAACGTGGTAAGAATGTTACAGAGCCATGTTTCAATTGCTATTGCCAGCAAACAAACTGAGGAAGCTAGGCAAATCCCACTGCCAAGTGTTTCAATGGTCCGGTTGATACTGATACTGTGTATCAGCAGTGCAGTCTCTCGCCCAAGCAAGCGCTCTGAAATGACATCAATTATAAGGAAAAAAGTCATCTGTTTTCATACGAAATCTTTTTTTTTTAATATTTTATTTATTGATTTTTTTAGAGAGAGAGGAGTGAGAGAGAGAGAGAGACAGAGAGAGAAAGAAGGGGGAGGAGCAGGAAGCATCAACTCCTATATGTACCTTGACCAGGCAAGCCCAAGGTTTCGAACCGGCGACCTCAGTGTTCCAGGTCGACGCTTTATCCCACTGCGCCACCACAGGTCAGGCCCATACGAAATCTTACTATTTTTTACTTTTACTTGGTGATGGTACGCTCACATTCTTCTTTTACTTCTGTTTTTCAGTTACAGTTGACATTGAATATCATTTGATATTACTTTCAGGTCCACAGTATAGTGGTTAGACCAGGGGTAGTCGACCTTTTGATACCTACTGCCCACTTTTGTATCTCTGTCAGTAGTAACATTTTCTAACCACCCACCGGTTCCACAGTCACGGTGATTTATAAAGTAGGGAAGTCCCTTTACTTTATAAAATTTATAAAGCAGAATGACAGCAAGTAAAAGCATATAATAATAATAATTACTTACCAAATGCTTTATGTCGGATTTTCGCTAAGTTTGGCAGAATCAATCTTTATAAAAAAACAACTTACTATAGTTCAATCTATCTTTTTATTTATACTTTGGTTGCTACGCTACCGCCCACCATGAAAGCTGGAACGCCCACTAGTGGGCGGTAGGGACCAGGTTGACTACCACTGGGTTAGACAATAGGGTGTCTTTAAGGGCGCATTTTGTTGGTCTTTTATTGTTACAGATTAATTAATGAAGACTCTTCGAAAAACAGCACATGCCGCCACCACCACCACCGCCACAGCTTGTTTTAAATTTTCTTTGTCTTTTATTTTATGTTTTTGACCCTTTTTTTTTTAATTTTTTATTTATTCATTTTAGAGAGGAGAGGGAGAGACAGAGAGAAAGAGAGAGAGAGAGAAGGGGGAGGAGCCAGAAGCATCAACTCCCATATGTGCCTTGACCAGGCAAAGCCCAGGGTTTCGAACCGGCGACCTCGGCATTTCCAGGTCGACGCTTTATCCACTGCGCCACCACAGGTCAGGCCTGTTTTTGACCCTTTTTATTGTGTGCTTTTATTTATATGTAATGTTCGTGGGGTTCACAATAGCCTTCTGAGCATGCGTTTGACTTCAAGTCCCCAGAGTTAAAAAAAAAAATTTTTTTTTGAGGCTATGTTTTTCAAATAATTAATTCAAATATCGATTTTTCCCTCTCCCCTGCCCCCACTCCTGACACTCCACACGCATGTGTGTTGCCTCATTTTTTAATGTTTTATATATCAATATTTTTTTGGCCTCTTCTACTCTTTTGTTCTGTCTCTGTATGTATGCTCTTTCTACTCATCAGCTCTGTCTTCTACCACACCTGATCACCCGCCAACGGCATTCTCTAATCTTATTTTCAGTTCTTGTATTTCCACTTCAGTATTTTATGCTTTCCGCCACTCTGTTGAAATCTGCTGAATGACCATCTCATTTTTTTTTTTTAATTTTTATTTACAGAGACAGAGAGGGAGTGAGAGGGATAGACAGGGACAGACAGACAGGAATGGAGACAGATGAGAAGCATCAATCATTAGTTTTTCATTGCGCGTTGCGACTTCTTAGTTGTTCATTGATTGCTTTCTCATATGTGCCTTGACTGCGGGCCTTCAGCAGACCGAGCAACTCCTTGCTGGAGCCAGCGACCCTGGGTCCAAGCTGGTGAGCTTTTGCTCAAGCCAGATGAGCCCATGCTCAAGCTAGCGACCTCGGGGTCTCGAACCTGGGTCCTTCCACATCCCAGTCCAACGCTCTATCCACTGCACCACCACCTGGTCAGGCTCATTTTTTGAACACAGTGATCACAGAGACTGAAAACCCCTCTTCTGATGGGTGTCATGGCCGGTCCCCCCCCCCTCCCCCCGCCTCAGTTCTCTTTCTTCCATGTTCACCTTGGTTTTCAGAGGCTTGTTATAACTGCTTCCTCTTATCTCCGGTGCCTGGGATAAATGCTGGCCTCACGTGGAACAGAATTTTGGGAAACTGAAGTCTGACTTGGGATGCTGTGATCGTCTTCCAAAGAGGATTTATTTTCACTGGGTCTCATGTCCTACGGACAGATCTGATGCTGGCTTTCATTGATTGCCAAGAGCCATTTACTTGTTCATTTCTGGCTCATTTTTTTACTCCTCTGGTATAGCGCATCAGGATTCCAGAAGGAGGTGGGGCAGCCTCCTGCCACACAGCAGGGTCCCATGCCCAGCGTGACCCCTCCAGCTGCGGCATAAATGCCGTCGTCAGCTCTGGTCAAGGCTCCCGGCTCCCAGCCAATGCTTGTTTGAACTGGCCACAGGTGCCACCTTCTCATCTTCAGAGTCAAATTCATGTCAGGTGGTGACATAACTTCCACTGGTCCCCGGAACCCTCACCATCTCGGTCCCTCTCTGATATTTTCACATAGAAGGTCTTTTAAAAATGGTTTCCTTCCTGTAGGGTGGGTCGGTTAAAAAAGCTTCACCCAACTCAACACTTTATGCAACATAATAATATCAATAACACACAAGAACAATGATATGAAAATACTCATTCTCAAGAACAGGATTTTTAAAGTATCTCCCCCCTCTATGTGGGTAAGGTCTTAACTTCCACCTGAAAACACCAATACATTGTTCATTTCTTTCCTGGGTCTCTTGGGCTTAATTTTACTCTTAAATAGCTTTGGCTTGGCAATCCCTGAATGTCTAACAACTATAGATTTTCTTTCCTAGATACTGAGCTGGTGACTTGCACATTTTACTATATATTACCCAGTATGTATTTGTATTTGAAATGAGAGCAAACAGTCTCTGATTATTCTGGTCTATTGTATTGATCGGTAGTTATCGACATTATGATATTCAATTTGTTGGACATAATTGTGGTTCTTTTTTCCAATTCCTTTTAATTTTGAACACAAATACACATAAGCACACTCTATGCTTCTCTCTCCACTGGAAAATTCAGTAATTAAATTACACATTCCGAATCCTGGAGCTAATGAGATTCAAGAAAGAGAAAGAGATTGTGCAAAAATAGTCTCAGCCGTAAATATCCCCATGGATTTTTTTTTTTACAACTTTTCTTTCACCTTCTTTCATCATTCTAAGTGCATTTGTAGCTTTGCAAAATAGACAGAAAAATTGTGTTTACCACTGGTGCACATATTTTGTTCAAAGTTGATCATGGTGAAGAAAGCAAATAATGTCCTTATTGAAAATCAAGTAAAACATCTGAGGCCTCGCTGATTATTATTACGAGAACTAAAAATGTACGAAAAGATAGCTAAGTCTATTGACGAAGGTTGGGTAGAAAATGGAACGTTTTTATGTCTGTGTTACTGAATACAGTCTTCGTAGAAAGCGGGATTCGGTGCACGCAACTCGACTTGCAACATCTAAATACATTACCATTTCTTCTCTACAGTTACCTAGAATAGTTCCCTAAATGATTTTACTTCCCTCCTAAAAGTTGATAGAAGATAAAAAACAATGTGACGCTTGGCATCATGCAACAAAGAACAAACAGAAGAAACAGGGACATTGATACTGTTTAACCAGCCTTCAATTTCTGATTTGTTTGTTTTGGCTTCATGCCAGAATTTCCTACTACTTGAAAGGTGAGGGGGCTTGATGGCTCTTGGCTGGCTGAGGATTGGAAGCCACAGTTTGGATCACGGGTAGTCAACCTTTTTATACCTACCGCCCACTTCTGTATCTCTGTGAGTGGTAACATTTTCTCACCGCCCACCGGTTCCACAGTCATGGTGATTTATAAAGTAGGGAAGTCACTTTCCTTTATAAAATGTATAAAATAGAGTGACAGCAAGTTAAAGCAGATAATAATAATTGCTTACCAAGTACTTTATGTCAGATTTTTGCTACGTTTGGCAGAATCAATCTTTATAAAACAACTTACTCTAGTTCAATCTATCTTTTTATTTATACTTTGGTTGCTCCGCTACCGCCCACCATGAAAGCTGGAACGCCCACCAGTGGGTGGGAGGGACCAGGTTGACCACCACAGGTTTGGATGATGTAAATTTACAGACATGCTCCAGCAAACCCTCTTTTTTCTCACCTCCATCCCCTTTATTTTTAACCAGCACTTAATAAAACATTTTTTTTTTCAGTCACTTAAAAAATGTATAAACAAACAAGCAAAATGAACAATCTGATACAGGACTTATACTCTCCGTTTAAGAAAAAAAACAACAACTCGCAAATATCCAGTTATCTGTATGATAGTAATAAAGCTAGACTGTACCAAGAGAGGCTAAAACACTACATTTCAGGAAGCATCAACTCCCATATGTGCCTTGACCAGGCAAGCCCAGGGTTTCGAACCGGCGACCTCAGCGTTTCCAGGTCGACGCTTTATCCACTGCGCCACCACAGGTCAGGCCAGACTTACATGTATTTTGAAATGATTAGAAACCAAGTTTAGGGAGCATTCATCATCTCATACAGAAACGAGAATAGAAATGAAAAAAAAAAATTTTTTTCCCCCTTGTGATGAGAAACCTCTTAGCAACTTTTAAGGGTATTCGTCAGAGTCATCATGTTATACATGACATTCCCAGGACTTGTTTATCTTATAACTAAAAGTTTCTCCCGCCTGACCTGTGGTGGTGCAGGGATAAAGTGTCAACCTGGAAACACTGAGGTTGCCGGTTCAAAACCCTGGGCTTGCCTGGTCAAGGCACATATGGGAGTGGATGCTTCCTGCTCCTCCCCCTTCTCTCTCTCTCTCTTTATCTCTCACACTATCTCCCCCCTCCTCTCTAAAATAAATAAATTAATTAATTAAAAAAAAAGTTTGTCCCTTTGACCACCTCTATCCAATTCCCTCACCATTCACGGCTGGTCACTTATGTTTAGAAATGGAATGTATTGGGGGTGACACCGGTGAATCAAATAGCACAGGTTTCGGGGGTACAGTTCCCTAACACCTGTTCACTACACTGTGTGTTCGCCAACCCAAAGCATATCTCTTTCCATCATCCTTATCTCCCTTCACCTTCTTCTCTCTCCCGACCAAACCGGTGGAATGTCGCCTCTTCAGAGACGGAGATTTGCCCCAGTAAAGTCTAGCAGACGAATGTCCAAAAATTAGTAGGCATTCAAAAAACAAACAAACAAATCAAAAACAACTGCAAAGTATTCCCACATATGTGAAGACCAATGGACTCTTCAAACATTTATTGAGGACCTTCAAAGAGTCTTAAAATAATGTAGAATACTGCGGTGAGCAATAAAAAAAGGAAATCTTTCCCTTGCTGAGTTAAGTTTTAGAGGGGAGAGGGAGGGAGACGTTTCTGGTTGAGAATGTGCTTTGTTTCCGAGCATTGGTCATTTTTTCATTTCTTTCGTATCAAAACTTTATTTGGGGGTTCTATAATGTTATGCTCTCCTAAACCTTTGATATATATAATATATGTGTATATTATATATGTGTATATGATATATACTATATAAATATAATATAATAGGCCCTGGCCCATTGGCTCAGCGGTAGAGCGTCGGCCTGGCGTGTGGGGGACCCAGGTTCGATTCCCGGCCAGGGCACATAGGAGAAGCGCCCATTTGCTTCTCCACCCCTCCCCCTCTCTCTCCTCTCTGTCTCTCTCTTCCCCTCCCGCAGCCAAGGCTCCATTGGAGCAAAGATGGCCTGGGCACTGGGGATGGCTCCTTGGCCTCTGCCCCAGGCGCTAGAGTGGCTCTGGTTGTGGCAGAGCGACACCCCGGAGGGGCAGAGCATCGCCCCCTGGTGGGCAGAGCGTCGCCCCTGGTGGGCAGAGCTTCGCCCCTGGTGGGCAGAGCGTCGCCCCTGGTGGGCAGAGCATCGCCCCCTGGTGGGCAGAGCATCGCCCCCTGGTGGGCAGAGCTTCGCCCCTGGTGGGCGTGCCGGGTGGATCCCGGTCGGGCGCATGCGGGAGTCTGTCTGACTGTCTCTCCCCGTTTCCAGCTTCAGAAAAAAAATAATAAAATAAATAAATAAATAAATAAATAATAAATATAATATAATATATATAAATATGATATAATAATATATATTTATATAATATATATTTATTTTATATATTTATATATAATATAAACATTTTTATATATTATATAATATATATTTTATATATTTATATGTAATATAAATATTTTATATATTATATAATATATATTTATTTTATATATTTATATATAATATAAATATACATATATATTTTTTTTTCTGTATGCTCCCCCCTTCCTACGCACACCTACACGACTGGCTACTTCCTCAACCGTCTCTCAGTTCTTTTTCTCTCTTGCTCTGGGTGCTGACCTCCAAGTCCGAGGCTTCCATGCTGACTTACACGGATGGCGTTTGACCACTCAGCAGCCCCGCGAGTATCAGTATCTTTATTCCAAAACCATATGGCTCTGCTGCCTACTGGGAACATCCGCTTGTCTCATGGACTGGGATCTCAAAATCAACAGATAGGCATACGTCTCCCTCCAAACGAGCTTCTGCTCCTTAATGCCTTTCTGCTCCACTCAGTCATAAACCATCAGAGTCATGGCTGGAATATCCCTTCTCCTCGCGTCTCTTCACCCATAATTTGGTAAATCTGCCAAACCTCTCTGTTTCCCCTTTTCTTCCCGCGTCCGCCAACCGTCCCCTTTGAGTTCAAAGTCTCATCATTTCTCAGCTGCACTGAAAACTGTGCTCAGCTAATGCCTCTCTTGCAACGATTTGTCCAAATCCGGCCTGGCCTGTCAGGTGCACACACTCACCCCCTTGTTGAAAATGGACGTTTCTCGGTCAGTGGATACATTTGTCGTTGTGCTAGCGTCGATATAAGACATATCCCAAGCCGTGGGGAATATTTCACAGGAGTTTGTTGGAGCCAAGCTGATGATGTATACGAGCTGCTCTCTTGCGGGTTCATACCACCCTCGAGGGGTGTCGCTTTGGGCATGTCCAACGTGTATTCGTCTAGATCGGTGATAGTCAACCTGGTTCCTGCTGTCCACTAGTGGGCATTCCAGCTCTCATGGTGGGCGATAGTGGAGCAACCAAAGTATAAATAAAAGGATAGATTGAACTATAGTAAGTTGTTTTATAAAGATTGATTCTGCCAAACTTAGAGAAAATCCAACATCAAGTACTTGGTAAATAATTATGATTATATGCTTTCACTTGCTGTCACTCTGCTTTATACATTTTATAAAGTAAAGTGACTTTCCTACTTTAAAAATCACCATGACTGTGGAACCGGTGGGCGGTGAGAAAATGTTACTGCTCACAGAGATACAGAAGTGGGTGGTAGGTACTAAAAGGTTGACTAACCGGCCCTGGCCGGTTGGCTCAGCGGTAGAGCGTCGGCCTGGCGTGCGGGGGACCCGGGTTCGATTCCCGGCCAGGGCACATAGGAGAGGCGCCCATTTGCTTCTCCACCCCCCCTCCTTCCTCTCTGTCTCTCTCTTCCCCTCCCGCAGCCGAGGCTCCATTGGAGCAAAGATGGCCTGGGCACTGGGGATGGCTCCTTGGACTCTGCCCCAGGCGCTAGAGTGGCTCTGGTCGCGGCAGAGCGACGCCCTGGAGGGGCAGAGCATCGCCCCCTGGTGGGCAGAGCGTCGCCCCTGGTGGGCGTGCCGGGTAGATCCCGGTCGGGCGCATGCGGGAGTCTGTCTGACTGTCTCTCCCCGTTTCTAGCTTCAGAGAAAAAAAAAAAACAAACAAAAGGAACAGAAAAAAAAAATTTAAAAATCAATGCCTCTTGATGTGGACCTAATACCACCCAGAACGGCGGTGAATTTTCAGCAAGTGTTCTCTCTTCTTCCTGCGGTTTTTTTCCAGTGAGGGAGTCTTGCCATTATTGAGACTCACGCCTCTCTTCACCACTGTTGGGAGAATAGCTGTGTTAGGCTTGCTGCCTTGCACGTTGCATGACTGCTGCGTGACCACGTGGCGGAACCACGTGTGCACAGTTTATGTAAAGCGACGGGTGCTTTGCCTCGGCAGTGTTACATGCATCCCTTGCCGGTCACCGCGAGGGGCCGTTATTGCTGTGTGTTCATCTGCTCCCGGAAAGGGGTTTTCCCTCTGCCGTTGGGAGACTATTAAACGGAAACGGTCCAAAAAGTGCTATCTGCCTTCTTCTCCGTTCCTGTAACAGCACGTCTGTTCCTCTTATTTGTACTGATTATCACATTTATTAGTTTGTTCACTCGTTGTCTTTCTGAATGCACTGTACCACGGGAGATGGAGGAGGTCATGGATATACTCATGTTGATCTTTAGCTATTCAGCCCTCACTAATTCTATGTCTGGTCCCAGATACAGGATAAGTAACGCATGAGGTCAGTGTGCCCCCATGTGCACCTGGGCCTGTTCCCAACGATGACCTGGAGCTCAGTTATGGCTGGTAAGAAAATGTGACTGGGAGCAGAGATGCTGAAAATGATCTCTATTGCTTCTATGCAAGAGGTTTGGTCGTAATAATAACAATATAAATGCAAGAATTCTGACCAACCCCAAGGACGTGGAAATACCAAGCCGCTTTGTGTCTGCTGTTCCGAATTTAATGCAATGGGAGTCCCCTGTGGTCAGTCATGAGAGGTCATGTCTTGTGACCCGCTCTGGAGACTTGACAAAATAGTCCATATATATATATACACACACACACACACACACACACACACACATGTGTGTATACACATATATGTGTGTGCATGTGTGTATATGTGTGTATGCATATGTATACCTACATGTATATACATGTGTGTATATACACATGTATGTGTGTATAAATATGTGTACATATGGGTGTATATACATTATACACACATGTGTGTATATATGTGTGTATGTGTGTGTATATAGATATGTATGTGTGTGCATATGTATGCCTATGTGTGTGGATATATATTGTACACATATATATGTGTGTGTATGCACATGTATGTGTATATATATTGGTGTATATATGTGTGTATATATATTATACACGTGTGTTTATATATACACATGTATGTGTGTATATGTGTGTGTATATAGATGTGTATATGTATATATGGTGTGTATATATTATACACGTGTGTGTATATATACACATGTATGTATATGTGTATATATGTATGTGTATATGTGCATGTATGTGTGAATATATTTGCGTGTGTATGGGTGTGTATATATATTATACACATGTGTATGTGTATATACACAGGTAATGTGTATATATGTGTATATGTGTGTATATAGACATCTATGTGTGTATGTATATATGTGTGTGTATATATTTGTGTGTATATATGTGTGTATATAGTATATAGACATTTATGTGTGTTTTATATGTGTGTGTGTGTGTATGTATATGTATGATTGGCATGGTGTGTCACAGTGTCAGGTACAAGTGCATCACTGGCACTTGAAAACCCATCTGCCTCATTAAGGAGCCAGTTCATCCAGGTTCGTGTCACAAGAGGAACGCACATCACGCGTGGCTCCCGTAACAGGTGGTCTGAGTCAAGCCGCAGGTGCCGCGCCGGGGACCACATTGTTCACGAGCAGCGTTATCTCGCGTGATCTCGCGTGATCTCCCTGGGTCTTGGTTGGGCTTTTGCTGTGCGGGGGCAGAGGTCTTGGACGGTGTCTTGCGGGTCTTGGACGATCTCTCGCGGGTCTTGGACGATCTCTCGCGGGACGTGGGGGAAGGTGTTGGGGAAATCTCGCGGGGGATGCTGGAAGACACCACGGGGTTTTGGAAAGTCTGCGTGCCCGCCCTTGCACTGGCACACCCTCTGACCGCGGGGTGTCAGAGCCCGTCCCTCCCCTGCGTTCTCATGTTGGCTCACCGCCGTCTCCCTCCTTGTCTGCGCGCACAGTGTGGAATTTCCACAGCGAGAGTGGTCTTCGCACGCGGCCGGTCCACGCAAAGTGCCTCGCTTGTATCCCTACCGGAGCCTGGAACACAGAGAAAACAAAGTGACGTGCCACGAAGGAGGTAGTGTTTATCTTTTTAAATGCAGTTATTTTGTGATAGCGGTGGGCGTCGAGTGTCGTGGTTAGACAATCGCATGTTCTGCCGTGTGTCCAGCCAGCCGTGCTCAGCCTGGTGCCGTAACGGGGAGGACATGCATCTTCTATACTTGGCCTGAGAAGAACAGCCTGAGTTGTCCAACTTCCTAACTAAATAAATCTGCAACTTGATTGCTTAAACATGTAACACGGAGATACAGTTTACGGTTTTGTTACTATATTGCTGTCTCCCCGTGAAAATGTAACACGGAGATACAGTTTACGGTTTTGTTACTGTATTGCTGTCTCCCCGTGAAAATGTAACACGGAGATACAGTTTACGGTTTTGTTACTGTATTGCTGTGTCCCCGTGAAAATGTAACACGGAGATACAGTTTACGGTTTTGTTACTGTATTGCTGTGTCCCCGTGAAAATGTAACACGGAGATACAGTTTACGGTTTTGTTACTGTATTGCTGTCTCCCCGTGAAAATGTAACACGGAGATACAGTTTACGGTTTTGTTACTGTATTGCTGTCTCCCCGTGAAAATGTAACACGGAGATACAGTTTACGGTTTTGTTACTGTATTGCTGTCTCCCCGTGAAAATGTAACACGGAGATACAGTTTACGGTTTTGTTACTGTATTGCTGTCTCCCCGTGAAAATGTAACACGGAGATACAGTTTACGGTTTTGTTACTGTATTGCTGTCTCCCCGTGAAAATGTAACACGGAGATACAGTTTACGGTTTTGTTACTGTATTGCTGTGTCCCCGTGAAAATGTAACACGGAGATACAGTTTACGGTTTTGTTACTATATTGCTGTCTCCCCATGAAAATGTAACACGGAGATACAGTTTATGGTTTTGTTACTATATTGCTGTCTCCCCAGGAAAATGTAACACGGAGATACAGTTTATGGTTTTGTTACTGTATTGCTGTGTCCCCGTGAAAATGTAACACGGAGATACAGTTTACGGTTTTGTTACTATATTGCTGTCTCCCCATGAAAATGTAACACGGAGATACAGTTTATGGTTTTGTTACTATATTTCTGTCTCCCCGTGGGTCCTAGGTCTCTCCCTGGCTAAACCACAGCCTATAGGATCTTAAAGCATGTTGTGCATGAGAGGAAGGTGTTGTAAATACCTTTTCCATTGGGGATGAAAAGCAGGTCATTAGAAGATCTCTATTTGGGTCTTTATCTTCCCGTTATCCTTGACACACAATATTATATTAGCATCAACATGATCTTGCAACTGTCCATTTGTACTTCTTAATCCCATCACCTTCTTTACCTCCCTCCCGCAAGTCCACCCCGCTCTGGTCATCATCGGTCTCTTCTCCGTTCTGTGACCATGACAGTGAGGACGCAGACAATTAACTGATTGTTAACGAAGTTCGTGCCAGGACTTTTGAAGTAAGACCCGTGCTGTTGACAGTAGAGAGATACATTTTTGAAACTGCACGAATGATTTTTGAGATAGCGACTTGCACAGCCAATGCAACCAATATTTAATAAAGCCCCAAACTGCAACCCAATGAAGCAAGCCCGTGGAAATAACTCATGAAAAGAGACATCATTGAGAGAGTCGTGAACACAGAGGAGAGAATGACCTCACAGCTTTGGAAAGTTATCGTTGAGGGACTTTTCATGGGGCTGAATTATATGTCTTTGCTTATTTAATTGATCAACGTGGCTGAAAGATACCAATGCATCTATTTCTGCCATGGCCTGAAACATTTTCACTTTATTACTCTGAAATATTTTTGAGGAAACACTATACTTTGGATAATTTGGAAGATAAGTTAGTGAATTAGATCATAGGTTTTTAAAAAATTTAATGGAGAGCTTATTCTGATTGGCTGTACAGATGAATGAGGGCTATATGTATATACGAATGTACACACATATACATACATGTATATATATGTATGTATATATATATACAGAAGAAAATTTCTGATTTCTAGAACAGACACTTTTTTGCCTTATTCTTGAAATGTTTTGACTCTTTGAGAACTGTATATACACTTATATGTTATAATAAGTAAATATAAACATATGTAACATAATATAAATGTTGTAATTGAGTGAACCTGTAAGTCACAAAGAAAAATGGTTTACATATGAATTTACTTAATAGCCTTCATCAATGCTTTATGAGAAACAACTAAAAATGGTACATTTATTTTTTATTATTTTTAGTTTTAAAAATATTTTATATATTGTTGCAGGAAAAAATAAATTTCATGTAATATCTTTAACTGTGATGCTTTTACCAGTTGTTATTGACCTTTTTATTGCATCATAATGTGAAATAATATTACCCTAACATTCTCATTTAGGCAAATCTTCTAGTTTATTGTTTCCTGAAAAGCTAAATAATTTGGGTTACCTCTGTTTCCTATACTGGTTTATCCTAATAATACACTAGCATCACAATCAGAAAACACTGATTATAAAATAAAAGCATTGCCCTGGCCGGTTGGCTCAGCGGTAGAGCGTCGGCCTAGCGTGCGGAGGACCCGGGTTCGATTCCTGGCCAGGGCACACAGGAGAAGCACCCATTTGCTTCTCCACCCCTCCGCCGCACTTTCCTCTCTGTCTCTCTCTTCCCCTCCCGCAGCCAAGGCTCCATTGGAGCAAAGATGGCCCGGGCGCTGGGGATGGCTCTGTGGCCTCTGCCTCAGGTGCTAGAGTGGCTCTGGTCACAACATGGCGATGCCCAGGATGGGCAGAGCATCGCCCCCTGGTGGGCAGAGCGTCGCCCCTGGTGGGTGTGCCAGGTGGATCCCGGTCGGGCGCATGCAGGAGTCTGTCTGACTGTCTCTCCCTGTTTCCAGCTTCAGAAAAAAAAATAAAAAAATAAAAAAATAAAAAAAATAATAAAATAAAAGCATTTACTAAAACTAAATTATAAGTTATATATATTATATATATGATAACATTTGTTTTATCTCCAAAGAAAAGAGCACATTTTGAAAAAATAAAACTACATGAAAAACTCTCTCTCAATCTCTCTCTCTCTCCTCTAAAATGAATAAATAAATAAAAATAATTAAAAAAAATTTTTTTAAAAGCCTGACCTGTGGTGGCACAGGGGATAAAGCATTGACCTGGAATGCTGAGGTTGCTGGTTCAAAACCCTGGGCTTGCCTGGTCAAGGCACATATGGGAGTTGAAGCTTCCTGTTCCTCCCCCCCCCCCAATCTCTCTCTCTCTCCTCTAAAATGAATAAATAAATAAAAATAATTTAAGGCCCTGGCCGGTTGGCTCAGCGGTAGAGCGTCGGCCTGGCGTGCAGGAATCCCGGGTTCGATTCCAAGCCAGGGCACACAGGAGAAGCGCCCATCTGCTTCTCAACCCCTCCCCCTCCTTCCTCTCTGTCTCTCTCTTCCCCTCCCGCAGCCGAGGCTCCATTGGAGCAAAGATGGCCCGGGCGCTGGGGATGGCTCTGTGGCCTCTGCCTCAGGCACTAGAGTGGCTCTGGTCGCAACAGAGCGACACCCCAGATGGGCGCATGCCGGAGTCTGTCTGACTGCCTCCCCGTTTCCAGCTTCGGAAAAATTAAAAAAAAAAATTAAAAAAAACTACATGAAAAAACTTTCAGTGAGAATTTAGAAATTGAAACAAAAGTTTAAGTTTTGACTCTTCTCAAGAAGTAGTCAAGAAATGCTATTTTGTTTTTTATATTAACAAACATGAGAAGTGCGGTTTTGAAGCCTATAACTTCATGCGAGAGGGAGCTGAAAGGGACTCCACCTGGGGATTTAACAAAGCAAATGCAGTTAAAAGAAGAAAACGAAAGAAGGATAAAGGGATAAAGTAAGAGCATGAGGAGATTAACGTAAAATTTATGAAAATAAATAAAGCAATTGGAGGAGGGACCCGAGAGGAAAAAACACTTGAGATAAAATAGATACATAAAATGAGAAGGCAAGTCCTTTCACTGAAAAATCAGGTGGTGGGCACCGTATAAACCTAGCACCTGGGAAAATAAATAAATACCCGTGACGAGGCATAAACAGTTACTAAAGCGGCAGATTGCCAGGCCCGAGTGTGCTGTCCGTGTGGGAAGACACACGTGTATTCAATATGCGCAGAAGACACACACACGTGTTCAACGTGCGTGAGGTAGATTGACGGAGGGAATTTAGTACAGCTTGCAAGATTTTTAGAAAAGGGAGGTCGTCCGTTTTGGGGATGCTACTTGAAAGAAAGAAGCGAATGAAAAAAACCCCTGTGAGAGCGGGTGTGAATAATTGTAAGAATAGGAATATATTAGCATCCACGAAGGACAGGAGGCATTAAGATCAGGGACAGAGCTCTATAATAGAGACCAAGGCAGAAATGTCACCTGAGAACAAGGATCCTGTTACCTAACAGAACCCGATGTGTTCAAACACGAGAGTGGATTTTCATAGCTTATAATTGGTACTTCGGTCATCTTAAAAACCTTAAAACTTTTCTTGGCACCCAAGTTAAGCTGATTAAGTCCTTGGGGACACTCTTCCCTCTCTCTCTCTCTCTCTCTTAAATTCTGGTAAATCAGCTTGTTCACAAGTTTTCCCTGCTACACATGATATCGTCTTATAAGATTTTTCACGACATCAGTTTTGTTTTTACTTTAAAACGTAGAGAAAAAATTTAAATACCCGAGCCTGGAGTGACAAATTATAGCAGTTCCTACCAAAACCTGGTATTCATTTCTGAACTGAATTCTTTGTGTTGAGTCAGCTTTAATTAAACCAGTTCCTGCCCCCCCTTCCAAACAGATTTATTTCCTCTGATTCAGCTTTTTTGGGTTGCCTCAAAAGGCATCATTTTCTAGCTATCTCTCTCTATCTATATCTCTATATATCTCTCTATAAATAGAAAATTTTCTCTATATATAGTTTTTTATTTATTTTTATTTTTTACTCTTTTTCTGAAGCTGGAAACGGGGAGAGACAGTCAGACTCCCGCATTCGCCCGACCGGGATCCACCCAGCACGCCCACCAGGGGCGATGCTCTGCCCATCAGGGGGTGATGCTCTGCCCCTCCGGGGCATTGCTCTGCCACAACCAGAGCCACTCTAGCGCCTGGGGCAGAGGCCAAGGAGCCATCCCCAGCGCCCGGGCCATCTTTGCTCCAATGGAGCCTTGGCTGCGGGAGGGGAAGAGAGAGACAGAGAGGAAGGAGGGGAGGGGGTGGAGAAGCAAATGGGCGCTTCTCCTATGTGCCCTGGCCGGGAATCGATCCCGGGTCCCCCGCACGCCAGGCCGACGCTCTACCGCTGAGCCAACCGGCCAGGGGTCTATATAGTTTTATATATACATTTTCTATATATATAAATATATATATTTTCTATATATACATTTTTATATATGAATATATATTTCTATATATACATTTCCTATATATAAATTATATATATATATTTTTTTTCTCTTTGAAGACACTCTGAAACTTTGGAACAAGGCTCGCTGTCAGGTTTTTTTTTTTTTTTGCGTACAGGTGACCGAGATTGTGTGTGCTCTCACACACAGTCTGCAGGCTCCCGAGGGACACAGGACAGGTGGGCCGGTGCATTGGGAGAGACTCGCATGTCATTCCCGTCTGAAACGCCAGGGCTGTGACAGGGACACGCCAATTAAAAACCATCCCGCCACGTGTCAATGCCGGGCTTTGTCATTCACAGAAGCGTTCAGTTTTCAAAACCGTGAGTTCCGGAACCAGAACAAACGAACGACCTGCCCGTTCTAGGCTCAAAATACACCTTTTAGAAGGCGGTCGTTTAATTCATATGCAAAAAAAAAAAAAAAAAGTGAAGGAAAGGGCAGCTTCGTTGTGTGCCTGGCGTTCTGTTCAGGTTGAGTTATCAGAGGGGACGTGAGCACCGGCCATTGAGATGTGTCCTGTGATGTTGAATCCACATAGCTGGGGCCACCAGAGAGAGAAGAAATTCAGGAGGAAGGGGGCGTTCAGAGCCTCCTTCGAATATCAATGACGCTTAAAAGAGAAAAATCTGACTGTTTCATTTCACTGACAAACAAGTAGAAATGCTACCTTGTAGGTAAGAGGTGGCATTGTGCAATTCCATCTATTTAGAATATCGGAATGATTCCTTGAGGAAATTCACTCCTATTTGCTGGGAAATGGTCTTATATTATCTCATCAAATGTCATAGCATATGCGTTTTAGTACATTTTTTTCTTTTGTTGTTGTTGTTGTTTCTTTTTCAGAGACAGAGAGTTAAAGAGAGGGACAGACAGACAGGAATGGAGAGAGATGAGAAGCATCAATCTTCAGTTTTTCGCTGAGACACCTTAGTTCATTAATTGCTTTCTCATATGTGCCTTGACCGCGGGCCTGATTCAGCAGACCGAGTGACCCCTTGCTCAAGCCAGCGACCTTGGGTCCAAGCTGGTGAGCTTCTGCTCAAACCAGATGAGCCCGCGCTCAAGCTGGTGACCTTGGGGTCTCAAACCTGGGTCCTTCGCATTCCAGTCCGACGCTCTACCCACTGTGCCACCACCTAGTCAGGCTAATAAATTTTTTTCAAATAATGAATGAAATAGAAAAATCAGAGATTCTTTTTTATTTCTCAGCCTCTGATGGCACCGTAGCCTTCACATTAACCGACCCGAATAAAATCCATAACGGTAAAAATTGTCCATGGCACGTATTTGTTGAGGAAGACAGAGTTTGCAGCGGCCGTAATTGTTGCATTTGGTCGCGTGGAGACTCAGACGGGGAGAGTTATCCAAGGTGCAGATGTTACGGGTCTGTAATGCTCCTGTTGCTTGTTAACTAACACAGAGGTGCCCCGCTCTCTGGAAAACTGCAAACCGGCAGGTGTCCACCAGCTGTTGTCAGGAGTGGGAGGGGATTTCGGAATGCCCTGTTGTCTTCCACATGTCTTTCCAGTGCTTTCCAGGGCAGGTGTGACTTTTGACTAGTGGCCACACAACCCTGTCAAGGGACATGAATTTTAATAATTCTGAACGCACAGCGTGTCGTCTGTCAGAAAAAAAAAAAAACAAAAAAAACAGGTGCTCCGGCATCCAGGTGAGGAGAGAAGATACAGGTAGCAAGCTCTTTGCCAAGGTGCCCAGAGGACTGGAAATGCTATTGGGGTTGATGAGCCCAGGAAGACATGAGCCCCGTTCGGGAGCCGTCCCCGCCCCCTTAGAGCTCGATGGGGGACCTGGAGTCCAGGCGCTGGACCTAAGCGGTGGGACCGTGGCAGCCACGCAGGGGACAAAGCCCAGAGCTTCTTCCTGAGGAGTGGAGATGATGGAGGACTGTGTGTTCTCCCCTGCCTCCCTATCCCGGGCCCACCCCCACCACCATGGCCCCCATGCTGAGCCCACTGAAGAATCCAATAGTCCTAATGCAGAATCACAGATTCCAAATAGAGTCCGTCCCCAGCCCTTCCCACATCTCCTGGCCGAGAGTGTCCGTGGGAGGGAGCTGGGGACACTTGACCCCCACTTCTCCGGGAAGGAACTTGGAGGTCTCAGCAGTTCAGACCACACACTGAAGATGCCACCACGCGCGGGGAGTGACCGTTTCCATCGCCTGAGACAGTTTTCTCCCGGAGGTTCACAGAGAAACCTGTGAAAGATTGGACTGTCTGCAGAGAATTGAAAAGCTATTAACCTTGGACAGTCTTCTTGCACATGCCTACTACATTTTTCTGGTATATTTAATTTTTTTCATATTGTGCAACAGGCTGACTTTTCTCCTTATATTATTTTCTCTTTTCCGTTAGCTGTGTTTCAGGCACGCACATACTTACACGTATGAATGCATGTATTCTCAAACACGTATGTACATGTATACTTACACATATGAAGGCATGTATGCACAAACACATATGCATGTACATACTTACACATATGAATGCATGTATTCACAAACACGTATGCATGTACATACTTACATGTATGAATGCATGTATTCACAAACATGTATGCATGCACATGTATGAATGCATGTATTCACAAAAACGTAAGCACGTACATACACGTATGAATGCGTTTTCACAAACATGCACGTACATACTTACATGCATGAATGCATGTATTCACAAGCATGCATGCACATACGCATATGAATGCATGTATTCACAAACACGTATGCATGCACATGTATGAATGCATGTATTCACAAAAACGTAAGCACGTACATACACGTATGAATGCATGTTTCGACAAACACGCATGAATGTACATACACGTATGAATGCATGTTTTCAAACACGTATGCACCTACATACTTACACATACGAACACATGTATTCACAAACATATGCACATACATACTTACACGTATGAATGCATGTATTCTCAAACACTGAATGTATGTATTCACAAACACGTATGCACGTACATACTTACACGTATAAATGCATGTATTCACAAACACTATGCATGCACATGTATGACTGCAAGAATTCACAAAAACGTGTGCATGTACATACTTACACTTATGAATGCATGTATTCACAAATGTATGCATGTGCATGTATGAATGCATGTATTCACAAAAACATATGCACGTACATACACATATGAATGCATGTTTCCACAAACACACATGCACGTGCATACACATATGAATGCATGTTTTCACAAACACATATGCACCTACATACTTACACGTACGAATGCATGTATTCACAAACATATGCACGTACATACTTACATGTATGAATGCATGTATTCACAAGCACGTGTGCACATACATACAGATATGAATGCATGTATTCACAAACACATATGCACCCACATACTTACATGTATGAATGCATGTATTCACAAACACTATGCACGTACATACACGTATGAATGCATGTTTTCACAAACATCTATGCACCTACATACTTACACGTACGAATGCATGTATTCACAAACATATGCACGTACATACTTACATGTATGAATGCATGTATTCACAAGCACGTGTGCACATACATACAGATATGAATGCATGTATTCACAAACACATATGCACCCACATACTTACATGTATGAATGCATGTATTCACAAACACTATGCACGTACATACACGTATGAATGCATGTTTTCACAAACATCTATGCACCTACATACTTACACGTACGAATGCATGTATTCACAAACATATGCACGTACATACTTACATGTATGAATGCATGTGTTCACAAGCATGTGTGCACATACATACACATATGAATGCATGTATTCACAAACACGTATGCACCCACATTCTTACATGTATGAACACATGTATTCACAAATGCGTATGCACGTACACATCTGTTACCTGTATGGCCTTACATATACTGATGCATATCATGTACAGGTATGCTTACTTACATATTAGCTGCTGCTATACATGGCCCTTTGAAAAATTAAGGTGCACTCTACTTACAAAGTGATACATTTTCATCTTGGCTGCTGGTATAAAAAATCTTTTATTTTGT
Source organism: Saccopteryx bilineata (assembly GCF_036850765.1). Classification (NCBI taxonomy): domain Eukaryota; kingdom Metazoa; phylum Chordata; class Mammalia; order Chiroptera; family Emballonuridae; genus Saccopteryx; species Saccopteryx bilineata. Next base: position 145,190,819 of record NC_089502.1, read on the forward strand.
AAGAGTCAACTGTTTTAATTAAATAAACACTGTGCTGCTTGGCTGATAAAAATATACCTCTAGTTTGATATAGTCCTATTTCTTTATCCTGTCTTTTATTTCACTTCCCCGTGGAGATAAATCAGCAAATATATTGCTCCGAGAGATGTCAGAGAGCTTACTGCCTATGTTTTCTTCTAAGATGCTTATGGTTTCATGGCTTACATTTAAGTCTTTTATCCATTTTGAGTTTATTTTTGTGAATGGTGTAAGCTGGTGGTCCAGTTTCATTTTTTTGCAGGTAGCTGTCCAATTTTCCCAACACCATTTGTTAAAGAGGCTGTCTTTACTCCACTGTATGCTCTTACCTCCTTTGTCAAATATCAGTTGTCCATAGAGCAGTGGGAGAAATGCACCCCCATGTTTATAGCAGCATTGTTCACAATAGCGAAGATCTGGAAACAGCCCAAGTATCTGTCAGAGGATGAGTGGATTAAAAAGCTTTGGTACATATATACTATGGAATACTACTCAGCCATAAGAAATGATGACATCGGATCATTTACAACATGGATGGACCTTGATAACATTATACTGAATGAAATAAGTAAATCAGAAAAAAAACTAAGAACTATATGATTCCATACATAGATGGGACAGAAAAATGAGACTCAGAGACACAGAGAAGAATGTGATGGTACTGGGGAGGGTATGGGGGAAGGGGGTGAGGAAGGAGAGGGAGGGGGTGGGGGGAGGGGAGCGGCACAAAGAAAACCAGATAGAAGGTGACAGAAGACAATTTGACTTTGGGTGAGGGGTATGGAGCATAATCAAATGTCAAAATAGGCCTGACCTGTGGGGGCGCAGTGGATAAAGTGTTGACCTGGAAATGCTGAGGTCGCCAGTTCAAAACCCTGGGCTTGCCTGGTCAAGACACATATGGGAGTTGATGCTTCCTGCTCCTCCCTCCTTCTCTCTCTCTGTCTCTCTCTCCTCTCTTTCTCTCCTCTCTAAAAAAATGAATGAATAAATAAATAAATAAATAAATAAATAAAACTGTGTGTGTCAACTATTAAAAAAAAAAGAAAGCTATCTTTTCAAATAATAGCTATTATTCTTTAAATGTCAAAATAATCTGTGGGATGTTTTCTCTGAACATATGTACCCTGATTTATCAATGTCACTGCATTAAATTAAAAAATATATATATATATATATATATATATATATATATATATATATATATATATATATATATACCTCTAATGGCGGAATCCCTGGCAAGTTGCTGAGAAATCAATCAGGAATCAGAGATGGTAGCAGTGAGAGCCTAAAAGTGCTTTCCCCGACTGTGGACAGTGAGACAGGGTGTAATGGCTGGTCCCAGCGTTGCCAGGAGATGAGCAGTCGGACTGTGGCCGTGCAACTGGAAAAGCAAGTGTGTGGAGGTGGAACTGGGTTATGGAAAAGCCCCAGGTGTTTTATTCAAGAGCCTGGAAATTGCACTGGGAGGCCTTTCAGAGAAGGTTTGCTTTCCAAATAGACCTGCATTCACATGCTAAGTTCATCTTCCGCTGGGCTAGACGTGATCGAATGCGGTGTCCCCCAGAGAATCTAAGACAGTTTTGTACTCCTGTGTCAGTCAGTAACGGAGATTTGCCCTTCGTAAAATTATTATTATTATTATTATTATTTGTATTTTTCTGAAGCTGGAAACGGGGAGAGACAGTCAGACAGACTCCCGCATGCGCCCGACCGGGATCCACCCGGCACGCCCACCAGGGGCCATGCTCTGCCCACCAGGGGGCGATGCTCTGCCGCGACCAGAGCCACTCTAGCGCCTGGGGCAGAGGCCAAGGAGCCATCCCCAGCGCCCGGGCCATCTTTGCTCCAATGGAGCCTCGGCTGCGGGAGGGGAAGAGAGAGACAGAGAGGAAGGAGAGAGGGAGGGGTGGAGAAGCAGATGGGCGCTTCTCCTATGTGCCCTGGCCGGGAATCGAACCCGGGTCCCCAGCACGCCAAGTCGTAAAATTATTTTATTCCAAGGGTTCCTTTTATGAGTGTCCTGCTGATGACCTCGTTCACTTCCTCCTCGTCACGAGGACAAAGTGACGGACAGAGGCCGGCATGCGTGACCGACAGTGGTCAGTCACAAGGTGACCGGTCGGGAGTGAAGATCAAAAGAGGAGCTCTTTCATTTCATGGATGTTCGTTCTCTAAGGCAAAGCACTTGTCTATAGCATTTGAAAGAGACACGCTTCAGTACCTGATTTTGAAAACCACGTATGTAGACTTGTACTTCCTTTAAAAAAAAAAAAAGGACAATAGTGGAGTGTTCAGCTTCATTCTGCTTATAAAACATTTGGCTAAGGATCTATGCAGAACCCTGAGCAGCGAGTTTTTAATTCTATTTTTACCTTTTCTATTCCATCTGTAAGGTTTCTCTCTTAAATTGTATACTTAGGTGCCTAATTCTTTTTCTCTCTTGGCGATGTTTTCTATTTAAAAGTGTACCATTAGATAGACGTGTTTAAGCAATTTCATGTTGTTCTTCGGTTGACCTTGGAGAATTTGAACGAGTGGACCACTTGGGATCACTTGCAACTTTCTTTTCGTATGAAAATTATAGTTTTTTCCCATCCTTCTTAGATGGCAGGTTAACAGATACATAACCAGCAAACGTTTTTTTTTTTTTTTAATATGCATATACTGGACACCTTGATTTATTACAGCACACTAATTTAAGTTCAGAAAATAGGATTTGCCTGACCAGGCGGTGGCGCAGTGGATAGAGCGTCAGACTGGGGTGCGGAGGACCCAGGTTCGAGACCCCGAGGTCGCCAGCTTGAGCGTGACCTCATCTGGTTTGAGCAAAAGCTCACCAGCTTGGACCCAAGGTCACTGGCTTGAGCAAGGGGTCACTTGGTCTGCTGTAGCCCCCTGGTCAAGGCACATATGAGAAAGCAATCAATGAACAACTAAAGTGTCGCAAAGAAGAACTGGTGATTGATGCCTCTCATCTCTCTCTGTTTTTGTCTGCCTGTTCCTATCTATCCCTCTCTCTGACTCTATCTCTGTCTCTGTAAAAAAAAAAAAAAAAAAAGACTTAAGAAGAAAATAGGGTTTGAACAGTAAAGAAGATAACAGACTTTCCCGTGGCCCTTTTACCCTTAGTTATTACGCATAGTTTCACTGCATGCTATTTGCCAGTGTCCTAGCTGCGTTTATACAATTTAAGAGTCCTTTCTCCCGTTTCCTCTCCCTTCTTGACCACCCCAGTCTCTGAGAATCCTTTCCCCCCCCCAGAAAGCAGTACGATAGATAGATGAGCAAAGTCCTTATGTTTGTGTCAACCTACCGAGGGCAAAGCCTTTCAGGAAAGCGAGGAGATGCCGTCCTTGACGGCTAGGGTTCCATCGAGTCCCGCTGCCCGGTAGGAAGGGGAGAGACGCCTCACGCGTAGCAACGTGCTGTCGTTCCGTCTCCGAGCTGAGGGCGCAGCCTGGGTGACGGTGTACACTGTCCCCACAGAGACTCTGTTCTCATGACTGATGATTACATCACATAGATGAATGTGAACCCTCGAAGAGCCTGCCCGGCAGCCTTTGATGCACACTCACTCTGTTGTTGCCTTTCTTAATTTATTTTTGTCACAAGATATCCTCTTAAGCTACAGCGCTTCCAGGATCGATTTGAGCTGTTACCCGGTTCCTGGATGTGATCGCAACAATGTTGCCTCCTCCCCCCCCCCCCGTTGTCATTATTATTATTGTTGTTGTTGTTGCAGCTTTGTGTAGGATGGCGTGCTCACTAGATTTAGACATATCCACTTGGGCTTTGTGGCACCGTTTCAGGTATATTTAAAAGGTGGAAAGCACAACAAGAAGTGAACTGGCCTTGCATTGCATAAGAAGAAATAAGAAATTTAATCTCACCTCCTCTCTCTCTCTCTCTCTCTCTTTTTACAGAGGCAGAGAGAGAGTCAGAGAGAGGGACAGACAGGGACAGACAGACAGGAAGGGAGAGAGATGAGAAGCATCAATCACCAGTTTTTCGTTGCGACACCTTAGTTGTTCATTGATTGCTTTCTCATATGTGCCTTGACCGCGGGCCATCAGCAGACCGAGGAACCCCCTTGCTCGAGCCAGCGACCTTGGGTCCAAGCTGGTGAGCTTTTGCTCAAACCAGCTGAGCCTGGGCTCAAACTGGCAACCTCGGGGTCTCGAACCTGGGTCCTCTGCATCCCAGTCCGATGCTCTATCCACTGAACCACCGCCTGGTCAGGCTCACCTTCTTCTTTTGATGAAAATTTTCCTCTTCTGTTGTAGTCAGTCGGGATATTTGCATGTAATTTGATTTTCTATCAAAAGGAGAGTGCACTCAGAGAAGGAGGGCGGACCATGGTTATTCTGAAAGGTAACTAAGAAGTAGCCGGGTTTCAATGACTGAACCATTAAATACTGTTTCTCATGACCGGTTACACCGGGAGATTTTCACACCCTGGAGCCACCGGGCTGTTCGGACACGTGTCGCTGTTGAGGATGTCTGTGCTTGTGTTTGAACAGGGTAAGCCCGTGTTCCCACCGTGAGCTTCAGAAGCACCCCCCTTGCAACCCCACCTGAGGTGGTGATGATAGGACAGACCGTACTGTGCCATGAAGTGGGGTCCTCGGTGTGTGAACGGCACCGTGGGAGGTGCTCGAGAGCGCCTCCCCCTGGCAGTCCCAGCGCCATTCTCAGTTTCCCAGATGGAGAACAAGGGGAGCAGGGAATAGGGTGCATCCCATTCACCTTCACCTTCCTCCCGACCACGGCCCTGTTTGTCACTCTGCATGCGCTTTACAGAAGATCGTTAGATCGCGGCTTGTTTCTCTATTGCTGGAATTTTCTCCTCATGGATCTGCTCAACAGAATCATTGGATTTCTTAACTTTTCTTTTTTCATTTTTCCGAAGCTGGAAACGGGGAGGCAGTAAGACAGATTCCCGCATGTGCCCTACTGGGATCCACCCGGCACGCCCACCAGGGGGTGACGCTGTGCCCATCTGGGGCGTTGCTCTGTTGCATCCAGAGCCATTCTAGCACCTGAGGCAGAGGCCACAGAGCCATCCCCAGCGCCCCGGCCATCTTTGCTCCAATGGAGCCTCGGCTGTGCGAGGGGAAGAGAGAGACAGAGAGAAAGGAGAGGGAGAGGGGTGGAGAAGCAGATGGGCGCTTCTCCTGTGTGCCCTGGCCAGGAATCGAATCCGGGACTCCTGCACACCAGGCCGACGCTCTACCACTGAGCCAACCGACCAGGGCCTCTTAACTTCTTTAGTTCCTTTGGAGATGTGTGTGTAGTGTGTGTGTGTGTCAGAAAGAGAGAGAGAGAAGAACAAGTATTAGTGAGCTACTGAATATCTGGCCAAAACATAGCAAAGCCATATATTTCCACGTTCAGCAGAATCTGAAAGTTCTTTCTGTCACCATGTAAGAGACATCACGTGTGTGTGTGTGAAGGACTGTGGGTCATGCACTCAGCAAGGCAGAGCAGAGCAGAACTGAAGTGTCCTCTGTAGATAGCTATCCTACTCTGGGACATCAATCCAGGGTTGCCTGGATATTAGGCCTGTTGATAGGCATGTTCTGTAGAGTCTGAAATGGAACGGACAGGAAACAACTGGGGCATAGTTAGACCACCTTTCCAAATGGAAAAGCTAACGCATAGCGTTGATACGCTCGCCTGAGAGTGTTGGGTTGTTGGATAGCCTTAGAATGTATAATGAGCCTGACCAGGCGGTGGCGCAGTGGATAGAGCGTCGGACTGGGATGCGGAGGACCCAGGTTCGAGACCCCGAGGTCGCCAGCTTGAGCGTGGGCTCATCTGGTTTGAGCAAATGCTCACCGGCTTGGACACAAGGTCGCTGGCTCTAGCAAGGGGTCACTTGGTCTGCTGAAGGTCCACAGGCACATATGAGAAAGCAATCAATGAACAACTAAGGCAGGGGTCCCCAAACTACGGCCCGCGGGCCCCATGCGGCCCCCTGAGGCCATTTATCCGGCCCCCACCGCACTTCCAGAAGGAGCACTTCTTTCATTGGTGGTCAGTGAGAGGAGCATAGTTCCCATTGAAATACTGGTCAGTTTGTTGATTTAAATTTACTTGTTCTTTATTTTAAATATTGTATTTGTTCCCGTTTTGTTTTTTTACTTTAAAATAAGATATGTGCAGCGTGTATAGGGATTTGTTCATAGTTTTTTTTATAGTCCGACCCTCCAATGGTCTGAGGGACAGTGAACTGGCCCCCTGTGTAAAAAGTTTGGGGACCCCTGAACTAAGGTGTCGCTACGAAAAACTAATGATTGATGCTTCTCATCTCTCTTCGTTCCTGTCTGTCTGTCCCTATCTATCCCTCTCTCTGACTCTCTCTCTGTCCCTGTAAAAAAAAAAAAAAGTATAATGAGGCTGTAATTACCAATAACAGGAGAAATGGAACCTTACTTGGCACCCTGACATCCGAGACGTAACGGATGTGAGCGTGACGCAGAAAGGGCTCACGGCGACGTGGGCTGAAGCCGTAGAGGTATAAAGTCTGGAAAGCCTCCTTAGATCCAGAATCGTGGCCAAGCCTCCTGAAGTCTGTTTAATTCGTCCGCTCTCGGGGAGGTTCACCTGGGAAGCATAGCGTGCTTGAGATAAAGGCAATCAGAATGACTCTTGAAGTGAGGAAGAATCAATTAATAACAGCTATTATTCCGCTGTACTTAATCTAAGCATCAAATAGGCTGCTTTTTTTTTTCTCTTTTTATAAAGTGAAATTTAAATGATACTTAACCTCTGTTCTATTGTTTGAAAATAATGAAAAGGGCCCTTCTTGTTAAATAAGTCGAGTTGAGAGAGGGGTGTACAGGGAGAATTTCTTTTGAGTTGGGTGCCACGTTCACGAATCCAATCCAGCAGTATATATATCAAAAGGTGATGGCCGGTTGGCTCAGCGGTAGAGCGTCGGCCTAGCATGCAGAGGACCCGGGTTCAATTCCCGGCCAGGGCACACAGGAGAAGCGCCCATTTGCTTCTCCACCCCTCCGCCATGCCTTCCTCTCTGTCTCTCTCTTTCTCTCCCGCACCCAAGGCTCCATTGGAGCAAAGATGACCCGGGCGCTGGGGATGGCTCTGTGGCCTCTGCCTCAGGCGCTAGAGTGGCTCTGGTCGCAACATGGCGATGCCCAGGATGGGCAGAGCATCGTCCCCTGGTGGGCAGAGCGTCGCCCCCTGGTGGGCGTGCCGGGTGGATCCCGGTCGGGCGCATGGAGGAGTCTGTCTGACTGTCTCTCCCTGTTTCCAGCTTCAGAAAAATGAAAAAAAAAAAAAAAAAAAAAAGGTGAAGGCCTCATGGCCAAGTGTTTTGTTTTTTTTTGCCCAGAAAAGTGAGATGCAATTGATATTTGGAAAGGAATGTTTTTCTCTGTCATTCCATTGACCAGAATAAAAATGAAAAGCCAGATGAGCGATGTAGTGGGTATAGAGGACACGGAAAAACCCAGTGGGAAAAATGGATAACCCATTTTATCCACCCGTCGTATATGGATACGGAGGGATATTTGTTCCCTGAGGAAAAGAAAAGTCAAGTGCTGATTAAGGGCAGAAGTTGGTGGCACTCGGAGACCTTGGGTTGCGTGAGGAAACCAGACACAAACTAGCACGTATGTATAAGGTCTACCGGAAAGTTCTGTCCGTTTCTATCACAAGTCTCGACACGTAAGCACATGTTTATTTGGTGCATGTGTGCCTCTCTATTTGTATCACTTAATGGATACATACTGACGTAGCAAATGAATGAAAACAAAGTTGATTCACGTTAGTCTTATGTGTGAAGTGATAATGTACCCATGGCTACTGATAAAGTTCATTGACGCCACTGTAATTTTTACGAATTTCAACAAGGAAGAAATGCTACAGAAGCATGTCTGTCGCATCCACCATATTCCCCGGACTTAGCACCCTCCGATGATCACTTGTTTTTGTCCTTACAAAATTTTTTGAAGGGCAAAAAATTCAGAAATGAAGAAGATATCAAACAAGCGCTGGTTCAATTTTTCGCATCAAGGGATAAAACATTTTTCCAAAATCGGATATAACAAATTGCCCTCATGCTGGCAAGAAATCGTTAATAATAATGGCAATTATATTATTTAATAAAGTTTATTGACGGTAAGAAAAATTTGTGTTTTGTTTTATTCCAAAGACGGACAGAACTTTCCGGTAGACCTTATCCATGCAGAAGTTGCATTTATTTGCCGTCCAACAGGCAAAAAAAAAAAAAAAAAGATCAAGTCGGGATGATGCAAAACGGACCCTGGTTTGTTCCCGAAAGGCACACAAGATTTTTCCAGGGATGCAAATATTCCCCATCTTGATTGAGGTGCTTAATTCACGGGACGATCCAAATATCAAAAACACCTTTATGGCCTGACCTGTGGTGGCGCAGTGGATAAAGTGTCGACCTGGAAATGCTGAGGTCGCCGGTTCAAAACCCTGGGCTTGCCTGGTCAAGGCGCATATGGGAGTTGATGCTTCCTGCTCCTTCCTCCCTTCTCTCTCTGTCTCTCTCCTCTCTTTCCCTCTCTCTCTCCTTTCTAAAATGAATAAATAAATAAAATAAAAAATTAAAAAAAAAAACAAAAAACAAAAAAAAACACCTTCATGGCCCGTGCCTGTCCCGTGGGCCGTTTCTGTCTTCTAACTCATCACTCAGCAGGTGTGCGCTCCCCGAAGGTGACCCCACAGACGTTGGGAAGGAAAAGTGGACAGGAACCGGTGGTCCCTAACCCAACGCGGCTCTCCTCGGACACAGAGAGCCTTACGCCCTGGCTTTCTGTCCTGTCGGGGAGATTCGCCTCCATTTCTCTTGCTCCCAGAACCGTTCCCTGTAAACATGACATTTTAAATTATTTTCCGCGGAGTGACATGATTGCCAAAGACGTCAGTCAGTTACTGTTTTCTCCCCATTGAAGTTCCGTTCGCACACTTTTTTTTCCTGCGGAGAGTCAGCATGGAATGGGATGCTTCTTCTCGAACGCGTGTCTGGGATCCAGGCGGGGAGGGCGGGGAGGGGGTGCTCACTGCCTTCCATCTGTCACTGGCCAGGTTTGAGCCCTCTGATCCCTGTCACCGGGTCGTAGAAAGAGCATGCCCCCCTCTCTCCTGCTCCGATACCAGGAAACTTGATCCCTTTCTTTCTGCCAGGGATGTTTATAGCTTGTAACTGTTAAATGGTTAGTGTATCTCTCCTTGTTCTATGTTTATGTTATATGTTTATAGTGGGTCATCCGTGCCAGTGGGGCCATTGAATGACTGTGCTTCCGTGGGATAGAGACACTTGAGCACATGGGACCCAGGGTTCTGCAAGATGACATCGAAGTCACACAGGGGACTCACACAGCACAGGGCGCAGTGCCCGGACGCCACAGCAGGCATCCTAACTCCTGTTCTTCAGTTGTGATCAGCCCAGTTGGGGGTGAAGGTCGCCTGTTCAAAATGCAGCTGGGGCCCCTGGCTGGGTAGCTCAGTTGGTTGGAATGCCATCCTGATCATCTCAAGGTTGCGGGTTGGATCCCGGTCAGGACACATACAACCAATGAAGGCATGAGTAAGTGGACCAACAAACCAACATCTCTCTCCCCCTCTCTCTCTCTCTCTCTCTCTCTCTCTCTCTTTCTCTCTCTCTTCCTCTCTCCTTAAAAAAAAATCATCAGTGAAATAAAGCTAGGGACATTTGAATTCTTCCCACCAAACCCAATCTTGCTTTTTCTCCCCCACGTTGACAGAAAATGTCGCATTTTCCACTTCTTTGTTCTCATAATAGTTCCCACATCAACCTGTAAAGAAAGGCAAAGAATAGACAGTTCTTTTTTTTTTTTTTTTTTTGTATTTTTCTGAAGCTGGAAACAGGGAGAGACAGTCAGACAGACTCCCGCATGTGCCCGACCGGGATCCACCCAGCACGCCCACCAGGGGGCTACGCTCTGCTCACCAGGGGGTGATGCTCTGCCCCTCCGGGGCGTCGCTCTGTCGCGACCAGAGCCACTCTAGCGCCTGAGGCAGAGGCCAAGGAGCCATCCCCAGCGCCCAGGTCATCTTTTGCTCCAATGGAGCCTCGGCTGTGGGAGGGGAAGAGAGAGACAGAGAGGAAGGAGAGGGGGAGGGGTGGAGAAGCAGATGGACGCTTCTCCTGTGTGCCCTGGCCGGGAATCGAACCCGGGACTTCCGCACGCCAGGCTGACGCTCTACCACTGAGCCAACCGACCAGGGCTCTCTGGAAGGGGCTATTTTCAAAGACGTACCTGGCTGAAGTCTCGTCTTTCCCCTGCCTGCTTCTTGGGCTACCCCTTTTCTGGACAGGTGCCGGCCCGGAACGCAGGAGGCCTTTTAACCATTCACAGGCCAGTGCTGCAGGGCTCTGGGTCATCCTTGAACGGATGTCGTGCAATCGGCTCGGTGAGCGTGGGACCAACGTCAGAAAGAAACATCTCCACGCTTGAATTTGCCCCCCCCCCGGACTCACATCATCAATTAGGCACCCTTGCTGGCATCTCATGGTCAGGTCGCTGGGTCCGAATGTCCTCAACTTACTAGCCAGGGAAGGCGAGGAGAAGGAAAGGGAAGGGAAAGCGTTGATGGACTTCAGCTCATTTTAACAACATTTGGAAACACACAGAAACCCAGCTGATGGAGATAATTATGACCCAGATTGCCCCGACCCGTGTCCTCCTCCTCCCCTGTGGACCAAGTGGCTGGAGCTGCTCACGGAATGCAGACGGGTTCGATAAAATATGTGTCACCTTACACCGGGCCCCATCTCGAATTTTGCTTTCTTTTCTGACTTTCCACGGGGCTGGATTGGGATGCAGCCGGCAGCTACGTGGCAGCGATGACGGTCCTGTTTAAAGGACATCCGTGAGAATACCTCGCAGGTTCTGTTTGAGTCTCAGACGCTTTGCTGTGTCACGTCCACAATTAAGGACAGACAAGCAGGTGCGGTCAAGACGTACTGCTGACGGCTGGTAGCTCAAGGACACTGAAATTGATTCCCCTGTTTCCTTTCGGCAATTTATTATTTTTGCAAATATATATATATATATTTTGTATTTTTCTGAAGCTGGAAACGGGGAGAGATAGTCAGACAGACTCCCGCATGTGCCCCACCGGGATCCACCCGGCACGCCCACCAGGGGCTACACTCTGCCCACCAGGGGGCGATGCTGTGCACCTCCGGGGCGTCGCTCTGCTGAGACCAGAGCCACTGTAGAGCCTGGGGCAGAGGCCAAGGAGCCATCCCCAGTGCCGGGGCCATCTTTTGCTCCAATGGAGCCTCGGCTGCAGGAGGGGAAGAGAGAGACAGAGAGGAGGGAGAGGAGTGGGGGTGGAGGAGCAAATGGGCGCTTCTCCTGTGTGCCCTGGCCGGGAATTGAACCCAGGTCTCCCGCACGCCAGGCCGACGCTCTACTGCTGAGCCAACCGGCCAGGGCCATATTTTTGCAAATATTTTTAACCATACTTTTACTGCTTTGTTTCTTCTTGTTGGTGGTGCTGTTTTAGAATATGTATGTATTTTATCCAGACTCAAACATATAGCTGAATAGTGTTTCTCTTTACTTCACCTTTTCACTCAGTTACAAGACCCACACAGGCGCCGTCTGTGAGAAATGTGTATTTTCTATTTTCTATCATCATAACCCTGTTGAGAGGCCTTCTATTTTGGGAGCCGATCTTGATGTTTTAGTTAACAGAATACAGATGGACTTTCAGGAGGAACCAAGGACATAGCTTGCCTGCGTATTTTTCTTTGGGGGGGGAAAAAATGACATACCAGCCAACAGCCCACCACATTTTCAGAGCTCTGACTACTTCTGATACACAGTTCTTTTATTTTTTTCTTTTAAAATGCCATCAAACTTCTATCTCTGTGTAAAGGTATACATCCCATTTTGCTGGAGTATTAGAATTAATTTCATTTTCTTCTAGTTGACACATTTTATTGACCTGTGATGTATGTAGCCTGAACTAAAGTGTGATTTCTAAGATGAAAACACAAAATGATGCTAAGGTCAAAATTGTGGCTTCACCTAAGTGACTCAGCACTTTTCCATCAAGAGTATGACTTAAAATATGAATCACTATTTTTGCTCTATGTAGAAATTTTTATTCTATACAGAAAAACTAATTTTTAGAGTAACATAGAAAAATAGATTGCTATTTCTTTTAATTGCATGGACATAGGTCCTGTGTATAACAAGTTTTCCACAGTAACAACATCTTTATAATCGGGTTTAAAGGAAACACAGCTGGCATTGTTTTCCTTTGAGAAAACGATACACTGTTAGATATACATAGAATTCATTTTTTAAAATTCAGCTTTGTATCCATCCCATCTGTAAACAGGGACGTTTGTAGCTTGTAACTGTTAAATGGTTAGTGTATCTCTCCTTGTTCTATGTTTATGTTATATGTTTATATGATAGCTGTCACCCTGCTCTCTACCTAATAATATGCTAATAGGAAATTAATGTCTCCATTTTTGCAGTCGCTGTGGAATCTTTATTTGCTACAAAGACTGTATGTCTATATCCCTTTAAAAAAAAGAGTCAGGTTCGTAGAAAAATAAGCATGTTTTGCACAAATATTCACTCCATTTGCTAGTGGTGGGGTGGAGGTGGGCCTATCAAAATACCCAAGTGTGGCCACCTGGCCAGTTGGCTCAGCGGTAGAGCATCAGCCTGGCGTGCGGGGGACCTGGGTTCGATTCCCAGCCAGGGCACATAGGAGAAGCATCCATTTGCTTCTCCACCCCCCCCCCCCTTCCTCTGTGTCTCTCTATTCCCCTCCCACAGCCAAGGCTCCATTGGAGCAAAGATGGCCCGGGCGCTGGGGATGGCTCCTTGGCCTCTGCCCCAGGCGCTAGAGTGGCTCTGGTCACTGCAGAGCGGCGCCCCGGAGGGGCAGAGCATCGCCCCCTGGTGGGCAGAGCGTCGCCCCTGGTGGGCGTGCCGGGTGGATCCCAGTTGGGCACATGCGTGAGTCTGTCTGACTGTCTCTCCCCGTTTCCAGCTTCAGAAAAATACAAAAAAAAAAAAAAAATACCCAGGTGTGACCTTGAAACATACTATCACTAAACAATGCTTTTTAAAAGAAGAAACAAGTAAAATATTTGTAGTTCTGTTCAAATTTGAATGAATGCATTGATGGATGCCCACAATAATTATTTTTTTTATTCATTTATGTATTTATTTTAGATTTTTAATCTATTTTTTTAGAGAGAGGGTACAGAGACAGAGAGACAGAGAGAGAGAGAAGGGGGGAGGAGCAGGAAGTATCAACTCCCACATGTGCCTTGACCAGGGAAGCCCGGGGTTTCGAACCGGCGACCTCAGCATTTCCAGGTCGACGCTTTACCCACTGCGCCACCACAGGTCAGGCTGATGCCCACAGTAATTCTTGAACAGCCACTCAGCGTCAGACACAGGTCCAGTCTCTAGATAGATCGCTCTCGATATGAACCTAATCAAAATGTTATACCCTGGCGGACTTTCATTTCATATGCTGACATATACTCAGGAGGCAGTGGGAATCATGAGTAAATTATACAGCATGTTAGAAAGTACTAGAAAAAGATATGAACCAACCCTACAGATCGGAAAGGGAAGCTATAGCGTGCACCTAGTTCTCCTGAGCTGTGCCCTTAAAGGTTGTGAAGGTAGCAAATTTTTTTTTACTATGTATTTTAACAAAATAAAATAAATATATAGCCTGACCTGTGGTGGCGCAGTGGATAAAGCGTCGACCTGGAAATGCTGAGGTCGCCGGTTCAAAACCCTGGGCTTGCCTGGTCAAGGCACATGTGGGAGTTGATGCTTCCAGCTCCTCCCCCCTTCTCTCTCTCTGTCTCTCTCTCTCTCTACCTCTCCTCTCTAAAATGAATAAATAAAATAAATATATATATATGAAAAAAAGTAGATTAACTTCAGATGAGTATTAGTATAGTAGGTCAATTGTAGATAGGGATTTTTTAAGTTCCTCCCAACTTTAGCTCAAATATGTATGTGTGTGTGTACACCCATTATCTACAGGTAGATACATATGTACACACCTATCCTCCACACGAAGGAAACATTTACAAAGACTAGTATCAAGTGAAATATTGCTAACATGCAAAAGAGGAAAAAACCATGATCAGTCATGTGACAGTAACAGAGGTTCTTACATAGAAGCCGGCCAGGAAACAACACAGAAAATAGAACTGACAGATGAGGGCACTCAATGTACCTTGAGGAATAGAGCAGATAAGATTCAGAAAGGTGGCCGGAACTTCACAGCCTCAGACAGAGGGTCAAGAAAAATGCAAGAAGGAAATCAGTCTTCTAGAGTTAACAGGCGCCCTGTCAGCGATAAAGAGGAAAGTGGGAGGAATTAAACATCAGGTGGACACTGCAAAATAAAGGATTAGTAGTGAAATTAAAAAAAAAAAATTTAGGCCCTGGCCGGTTGGCTCGGTGGTAGAGCGTCGGCCTGGTGTGCGGAAGTCCCGGGTTCAATTCCCGGCCAGGGCACACAAAAGAAGCGCCCATCTGCTTCTCCACCCCTCCCCCTCTCCTTCCTCTCTGTCTCTCTCTTCCCCTCCTGCAGCCAAGGCTCCATTGGAGCAAAGTTGGCCCGGGCACTGAGGATGGCACCATGGCCTCTGCCTCAGGCGCTAGAGTGGCTCTGGTTACAACAGAGTGACGCCCCGGATGGGCAGAGCATCGCCCCCTGGTGGGCGTGCCGGGTGGATCCTGGTCGGGTGCATGCAGGAGTCTGTCTGACTGCCTCCCCGTTTCTAGCTTCAGAAAAAAAAATTATTAAAACATCAAGATGAAAATTACTAAAATAATAATAATAATAATAATAATAATAATAATAATAAACAGGATCCAGTGAATTCTGTAAGACAGCCTCAAGCAGAATCAGGTGCATGTGGTTGGAAATCCAGAAAGAGTGGGAAGAGAAACATATTTAGGTCAGTAATGCCAGTTTTTCTAAAGTCTAATGAAGCCAATGGATGCACAGTTTGAAAAAAAAAAATCCAGTGAAGGTGAAATGGGAGAAAATGGAGGAAAAACGAGAGCCAGATGCATTCTCATCAAAGCCTTATACGCTAGCAATAGAGAACCTTTCCCAAGGAACCAGGGAGAAAAGACAGGGGCGAGCACGGCTCTCTCTTTATAAAGGAGGCAGGCAGGAAAACTGTGGAGAGCCCTCTCTCCAGAACGGGAAGGGACGTTCCTCTTAGAATTTGAAACGGAGTGAAAAGGTCTTTTCAACAAAGAAAACGCAGGCTTGTTGAGCTCCCCAGAGCCCTGATCGGTCGGAGCAGAACAGAACACACGAAAGGACTCTTAGAAACCGGCAGGACCATTACAGCAGGTGTGGCTGGAACTACAGGAAAGGCTGAGGGACTTCCAGAATGATGCCCGCGGCCGTCGGCGTGGAAGACTGTCCATTTCTTCAAACTCTCGGTGAAGCCCAGGCATTATCAAAGCGGACAGAAAACAAGCCATGCTGTGGTGAATTGCAGCAGGAGGAGTACAAGTTGTGATACCAGGAGCACGGAGCTGGTCACTGTAACAGTATAAAATGGCTACACTGTGTGTATCTTGGTATAAGATGGTACACAGCCCATTGTGATAAGTTAAATGTGTGTGATGCAAGCACAGAGGAAAATTTCTTTATTTTATTTTTTTAAATTTAGTAAGAGGAATGGAGGCAGGGACAGATTCTTCATGCGCCCTGACCAGGATCCACCCGTCAAGTGCACTAGGTGGCGACGCTCTGCCCATCTGGGGTGTTGTTCTGTTGTTCAGCAACAGAGCTCTTTTTAGTACCTGAGACGAAGGTCGTGGAGCCACCCTCAGTGCCTGCGGCCAACTTGCTCTAATTGAGGCATGGCTGCAGGAGGCAAACAGAGAGAGAGAGAGAGAGAGAGATAGAGAGACAGAAAAAGTGAGAGGGGGAGGGGTGGAGAAGCAGATGGGTGCTTCTCCTGTGTGCCCGGATGGGGAATTGAACCCTGGACTTCCACACCCTGGTCGGACTCTACCACTGAGCAAACTGTCCAGGACCAGAAAACTCTCATAAGAAAAGTTATAGCTGATGGTTCAAGCGTGAACCTAGACTATAGTCAATAATCACTCAGGCTAAAAGAAGACCACAATAATTAGGAAAAAGAAAATGAGAGGGTAGGGGAGGCAGAAAACAAATAAGGAAGATATTACATTTAATAACCCTACGCGTCAATTATCAACTCAAAAGTAAATAATGTGTAAGCACCTCAATGAAAAGGCAGAGAGACGGAATTAGAAGGGAAGATTCTATTATAAGCTGCAGACGGAAACACACTTGAAAATATAGGGAAGTTAACATCATGGGCGGGAGGAGATATGGGGACACTGACTTCAAGAAAGACGGCAGCGAGGCCGTAGGAGTTGCAGACCGAGCGCATGCCAGAGCGAGGGTGGAAGAAACGAGAGAAGTCCGTCAGCCTCAGCTGAGGGGCTGGCTCCATCACGAGGACGCAGCGGTGCTGAGTAGTTATGGAGTTTACTGATGCAGCCCCAGCGTCCACGAAGCAGAACCCAACCCAGTGTGCAAAGAAGCAGCAACTAATTTATAACTGGAGTCAAGAGGTTTCATAACCGCCCTCTCAATTTTTAATAAAACGTGGACGCAGAGAACGAGCGAGGACCAAGGAGACCCACATGCCCCTGTTATGAGCACAGTCATCTGTTTCGGGAGCGACAATGGATGGGTGATAAACCAAGTTTCAGTAAATCAATAGGTAAAACGTTCTCGTTCTGCATGAATTGTTCCCGACGCTCATTCGAAGAGACTTAAGATGCCCAGAGACCAAAAGCAGACCGATACATTGTAACTGGGGGAAAAATACAGTACAAAAAAATATCCCTTAGCATCACAATGATAAAAATCCTTTAAAAATAGTAGCCAAAATGTATCCAATACCATGTCAATAACACTCGTGTGTGTGTGTGTGTGTGTGTGTGTGTGTGTGTGATATTTCAAGATGACAAATGTTGATGACAGCTACAGTACACTGGTCCCTCATCTAAAACACAGAGGTTAGGTTCTAGAACAGGGGTCGGGAAACTTTCTGGCTGAGAGAGCCATGAACGCCACGTATTTTAAAACGTCATTCCGTGAGAGCCAGACAACGACCCGTGTATGTCACGCATTATCTAATAAAAATATGGTGTGGTCCTGGAGGACAGCTGTGATTGGCTCCAGACACCTGCAACCATGACCATGAGCAGTAGGAAATGAATAGATTGTAATACATGAGAATGTTTTATATTTTTAATGTTATTATTCTTTTTATTAAAGATTTGTCTGCGAGCCAGATGCAGCCATCAAAAGAGCCACATCTGGCTCGCGCGCCATAGGATACCAACCCCTGCTATAGAATCCTCTGCAGAAGGCAAAAATCTGCGAAGTAACAACCTTCCATTTTATTATTTACATATTTTAAGGCTTTATAAACCCTCTCCACATTTTATAAGCCTTTCCCACACTGTTATTAACCTTTCCCACACTTATTTTGCTTATTTTACCACAAAAATAATTCAAATGATAAATATATTAAAAACACCTATATACTGTAAAATCCCAAGATAGAGCGAAAAACCCGCGATACAAAATTAGATAAATACAATTTTAAAAATCCGCGATATAATGAGACCGCAAAAAGTGAACTGTGATATGGCGAGGGATGACTGTGTTATATTTTATGGTGAAAGACCGAATTTTCTTCAATAAAATAAGGCTGTAAAGTGGTTTAGTTTCTATGCAGTCTTCCTTTATTATGCTTTAAATATCTGCTATATTTATAGTGATATTCTCACTTTGTTTTTAATCCCGATTGTCTTATTGTCCTAATTACCGTTGTTAAAGTGTACCAGTTTGATTAATATTCTCAGAGAACCAGCTTTGGATGTTATTTTTATTTTCCATAAATTTTTTGTTTTTTGTTTCACTGAATTCTACTCTGATCCTTATTTTTTATTTCTTTATTTTTTGTGTGTGTGACCAAGACAGAGTGAGACAGCAAGAGGGATAGACAGACAGGAAGGGAGAGAGATGAGAAGTATCAAGTGCGGCTCCTTAGTTGCTCATTGCTTGCTTTCTCATATGTGCCTGGATCGTGGGGCTACAGCAGACCGAGTGACCCCTTGCTCGAGCCAGCGACCTTGGGTCCAAGCTGGTGAGCCTTGCTCAAAACTGATGAGCCCGCGCTCAAGCTGGCGACCTCGGGGTCTCGAACCTGGGTCCTCCGCATCCCAGTCTGACGCTCTATCCACTGAGCCACCGACTGGTCAGGCTGATCCTTATTATTTCTTTCCTCTGCTTAATTAAGAATTAAATTTTAAATCACTTTGTCTCTCTCTTTGACATCTTTGAGTTGGAAGCTGCGGTCACTGATGTGAGCGCCTCCTACCGCAGGAATTGGGTGCTGGACAAGTCCCTCTAAACACTCCTTTCTGTGCATCTCGCACATTTGTAGGCGTGTTCTGCTCTTGTCGGCACTCAGTTCAAAATAGTTAATTTTCCTTTTTATTTTTCTGTGACTCACACGAAAGTGTTATTTATTCTCAAATGCCTTTGGACTGTCTAGTCTCCTGTTCACGATCTCAAAATTAATTCTTCTCTGGTCAAAGAACATTCAATAATTCATAAGTTCAATGCTTGTGGCCCAAGCTTCCTTCAGAAAATGTTCTGACTTCACCAGAATTAGCTGTAAATTCTGCTGCCGTTGGGTCACTGTTCTCTAAAGATGTGTGAAGTCTAATCAGTGGGTGATGTGCTTCCTGCATTTTGTTTTATTTGTTTAAACTTTTCCTACTCTTCCCTCTACTGTTCTGTCAATCATGGATGGAAGCTCAAATTGTGAATTTCTCTGTTTCTCTTCGTACTTTATTCTGCTGTTTCTTCATGTACCGCATTTTTCACTCCATAAGGTGTACTTTTTACCCCAAAAAGCGGAGGAGAAAATGCCCGTGCATGTTATGGAGCAAAAAAAAAAAAATACGATATTTTATTAAATATTTTAACACACCATTTAGTTCAGAATATGTTTTTTTCCTCACTTTCCTCCTTAAAACCCTAGGTGTGTGTCTTACAGTCAGGTGTGTCTTATGAAGCAGAAACCACAGTATTTAGAAGTCTGTAATTAAAGGCGCACACTTTGAGGGCTGCTCTGTGCTCCTGAGGAAATGACCCCTGTGTCATCATGCAATGATGCTGTTGATCCCTGCTGATACGCTGTGTACAGAACTTCCTTCGGTATCGACTTATCCATTCTATATTCCTTCCCATTAATGTTACCAGTATTTATCTATATCTTTTACTTCTAGCGCATTTGTGCCTTTCAATTTCCACAGGTTTCTTTAGGAAGTATATCTTTGAGCCTTGTTTTTTTTTATAATCCAGTAGCAGAATGTCGGCCCTTTAATTGGGGGTGTTTATGACATTTACATTTAATGTGATTATTCCTGTGGTTGAGTTTAAACCTTCCTTGTTGAAGGAATAGTGTGCTAATAGGTAAATATGTATGTTAGAAAAGATGACAATGGTATAATGTGGTTTCCTTCCAAAATTTGACTATTGTTTCTGTAAAATTTACCTCTTCATGTTTTTTTTTTTTTGTATTTTTCTGAAGCTGGAAACGGGGAGAGACAGTCAGACAGACTCCCGCATGCGCCCAACCGGGATCCACCCGGCACGCCCACCAGGGGCGATGCTCTGCCCACCAGGGGGCGATGCTCTGCCCCTCCGGGGGGTCGCTCTGCCATGACCAGAGCCACTCTAGCGCCTGGGGCAGAGGCCGAGGAGCCATCCCCAGCGCCCGGGCCATCTTTGCTCTAATGGAGCCTTGGCTGTGGGAGGGGAAGAGAGAGACAGAGAGGAAGGAGGGGGGGTGGAGAAGCAAATGGGCGCTTCTCCTTTGTGCCCTGGCCGGGAATCGAACCCGGGTCCCCCGCATGCCAGGCCAATGCTCTACCGCTGAGCCAACCGGCCAGGGCTACCTCTTCATGTTATATAGCCCACAATACACTGTTGTTATCATTGCTTTTGAAAGCCTGTTACCACTTTTAAGGACATGTAAATTATAAGAAAAATAAAAATATTTTTTCTTTTAGAGAAAGAGAGACAGGAAGGGAGAGAGGTGAGAAGCATCCATTCTTCGTGGCAGCTCCTTAGTTGTTCATTGATTGCTTTCTCACATGTGCCTTGACCGGGGGACTACAGCAGAGTAAGTGACTCCTCACTCAAGCCAGCGACCTTGGACTCAAGCTGGTGAGCTTTGCTCAAACCAGATGAGCCCACACTCAAGCTGGTGACCTCAGGGTCTCGAACCTGGGTCCTCAGTGTCCCAGTTTGATGCATTATCCACTGTGCCACCGCCTGGTCAGACGGGAAAATGTGGTTGTCTACCCACTGACCACTTGTGCCGCTCTTTATTCTTTCGTGGGGGTGAGAATCTCATCGGATAACACGTCCCTCGGCTGGAAGAATGTGACGGCTGTTTCCGCTTTTATCCGTGTGACAAAGCCTTTGTTCCATCAGCTCTCTTTTCTTCTGTGTGTTGTGTTTTTCATGTCTATCATGTATGGGCGGTTCCTTCTTCTTTTTTTTTTTTTTTTTTTACAGAAACAGAGAGAGAGTCAGAGTGAGGGATAGACAGGGACAGACAGATAGGAATGGAGAGATGAGAAGCATCAATCATTAGTTTTTCATTGAGCATTGCTATGCCTTAATTGTTCATTGATTGCTTTCTCATATGTGCCTTGACCGTGGGCCTTCAGCAGGCTGAGTAACCCCTTGCTTGAGCCAGTGACCTTGGGTCCAAGCTGGTGAGCTTTGCTCAAGCCGTATGAGCCTGCGCTCAAGCTGGCGACCTCGGGGTCTTGAACCTGGGTCTTCGGCATCCCAGTCCAACGCTTTATCCACTGCACCACCACAGGTCAGGCTGGGTGGTTCCTTCTTATGCTCTTCTGTTGTTGTTTTTTGTTTGTTTGTTTAGGTTTTTCTGTTGCTTACAAATGTTTGTGGGAGGAGCATAACCTGCAAAGAATTCTTACGTTTGGCGCTTCAAAATTCTTGTTGGATGGTTTCATCTCAGCGTGGATTGTCTGATGGTTTAGGCTTCTCATTCCGGTGGTCATTTTCTCGGCTGTGGCCGGGCAGGTGACTTGATGGCATTGTATTAATGAGGCCCCGGATCCTCGTTAAGGTTCTGTGTGGACAGAAAATCGTGCCGTTTAGAATCGGTGTGCAGAACCTGGCTGACTTCTGTGTTCTGTGTGTGTGCGTGAGCGCGTGTCAGTGTGTGAACGCCAGTGGCACTCTCTGAAAGGCGGGACGCGTGACACACCGTCACCCAGGCCCGCAGCGTGTCACTGTCCTGAACACCAGTACCAAACAGTGTCGTGCATAGATCAGATTTAAGCAAGAAACAGTGCCACCTGGCCTCCTCACACTCATAAGCTCTGTCTGCTGTCTCAATCCCACTAGAGTCACTCTCCTACAGCAGTGGATCCCCAACCTTTTTTGGGCCACAGACCTGTTTGATGTCAGAAAATATTTTCACGGACCGGCTGGCCTTTAGGGTGGGACGGATAAATGGATCACGTGACCAAGACAAGCATCAAGAGTGAGTCTTAGACGGATGTAACAGAGGAAATCTGGTCATTTTCTTAAAAATAAAACATCGTTCAGACTTAAATATAAATAAAACGGAAATAATGTAAGTTACTCTTTCTCTGCATACCGGTACCAAATGGCCCACGGACTGGTACTGGTCTACGGCCCAGGGGTTGGGGACCACTGCTCTATAGTGTCCTCTGCCCCCCAACAAATTGCTTGGAGAACATTTCACATCTGAGCCTGTATATATCAGGGGTTGGGAATGTTTTTGGCTGAGAGAGCCATGAACGCCACAGATTTTAAAATGTCATTCCGTGAGAGCCAGACAACGACCCGTGGACGTGAGGCATCATCCAATAAAAATGTGGTGTTGTCCTGGAGGACAGCCGTGATTGGCTCCAGCCACCCGCAACCATGAACACGAGCGGTAGGAAATGAATGGATTGTCATACATGAGAATGTTTTCTATTTTTAACGTCATTATTTTTTTTTTTAATTAAAGATGTGTCTGCGAGCCAGACGCAGCCATCCAAAGAGCCACATCTGGCTCACATGCCATAGGTTCCCGCCCGTCTCAAGAAGAAATTAGTCACAAAGTGTACAAGAAACACCGTGGCTGGTCATAGAAAAACGTAGCCCTGTCTCCCTTTGCCCGCCCCCAGTGAAATTAAGCAGCGCACGCGGGGAGCACAGCTCCCGGGGGACAGCGCCCTTCCCTTCACGCTGCTGCGTCATTCATTTCCCGGGGCGCAGGGGGTCTGTGCACGGACGCCCCTCTCGCAGACTCCTCCCATCTCTTTCAGACTGCTCCCCGCCTCCACCCGCCTCTGCAGGGCCCACCCACACAAGGGCTCCCACAGACTCGTTTCTGTCCCTGCCTGTTTCCTCGGGGGGGGGTCTGGGGTGGACGATATCATTCCCTCGGTCCTCACAGAAGCAGGAAGGTGGGCCGGCCCCGGCTCGACTCCTGATGATATTGGAGAAGAGACATTTAGGAAACACCCCAGTTTCTGGCTCGCCAAGACGATTCGGTTCAGGAGTCGCCTGAATGAGAGAGAATTGTGCTTCCTGGATTAAACAGGTTGGGCCAAGGTGTCGAACGTACGTGGGCTGGAGTGACAGAGCTGTGAATCTGGAGATTGTGGCGGGACATCTGGGGTGACGTGGGCTCCCCGCCACGTCCCAGAGATCCTGCCCCTGAGAAGGCAAGGTACCCGGCTGAGTATTTTTTCCAGGTTTACTCAAAAGTACCGCTGGGACACTCGCCTTGGGGTAAAGCCAGTAGCCGCGGCCACCTTCACAGCCGCCTGGCCCCATGCAGGTTCACATTGGATTCGGACAGACGGTAATGAAACAACGGAGCCAAGAGCTGGTGGGCCATTAGCTTTCATCCTAGCTTGCATCCGGCGGGCAAGTAAAAACACACAGTGGGCTCCAAAACCCACTTATTTTCAGTACTCACGAAGATACTGACTTATCTGAATTTCCTAGAATCAAAGGTTTCTAGTTCACCAGCTTTATTCACCTCTGTTCCCCATCTCCTTCTCTCTGCACAAACTGTCTTCTCCTTCAGCACAACGCCATCTTGGCTGCTTCTCCTCTCCTCCACGTGGCCTTTCTCTGCTCTCCTGTCTAATGCTAATCTCAGGAACTGAGAGAGAGCAAGCTCCCGGTCTGCCCCACTTTATAGTGTAGAAATCAAAACTTTTAATCCAGTATACAAACAAGGAAGTCTCTGATACAAAGTCAGTGATCTGAAGCATAATAGGATTCCTCATGAGAGTGCACCACCCCACATCATGCAACAGTCAAGGGTGTGGGGAAAAGCTTAGTCTTAAAACTAAGCCTTAGGTTATAACCACCCTGCCTGCTTACAGCGTGTCCCCCACACCCAATGCAAACTATAAGGGAGCAAAGATATACATCATATTTACAAACTTATTTGACCAACACTTGGTAAGAACGATCACATACTTAGAAAAATGGTCTGTTGTACGTCAAACCCTTCAAACTATACAGTTCCCTGCTGTTCTTTCTTTCTCAGCTGCATACAGCTCTAGCTAATACCCAACCATGAACACGTTGGTTCAACTGGCTTCACGTGGCCAGCCCCAGAAAGAGCACTTTTTTAAGGACATGTCCCGAAGATCACTAGAAAGATGGGCATAT
Source organism: Saccopteryx bilineata (assembly GCF_036850765.1). NCBI lineage: Eukaryota > Metazoa > Chordata > Mammalia > Chiroptera > Emballonuridae > Saccopteryx > Saccopteryx bilineata. The sequence goes on from NC_089502.1 coordinate 145,214,696, forward strand.
ACAACTTCTGACAATTCTAGATAAACGGCCATGGCGTGACCGGACGGTGGTGCAGTGGATAGAGCATCAGACTGGGATGCAAAAGACCCAGGTTCGAGACCCCGAGGTCACCAGCTTGAGCGCGGGCTCATCTGGTTTGAGCAAAGCTCACCAGCTTGGACTCAAGGTCACTGGCTTGAACGAGGGGTCACTCGGTCTGCTGTAGCCCCATAGTCAAGGCACATATGAGAAAGCAATCAATGAACAACTGAGGTGTTGCAACGAAAAACTGATGATCGATGCTTCTCAATTCTCCGTTCTTGTCTGACTGTCCCTGTCTACCCCTCTCTCTGACTCTTCTCAGTGTAAAAATAAAAATAACAACAACAAAAAACCGGCCATGGATACAGTTGTTTTATGTTTCTTTTAACTGAGTAATTTTGTTACTCTGATGAATCCATTTTATTTCATATCATATTATAAAAATGTCAGTGGGAAAAGAAAAAACGGTCAAAGTGTGTGCCTCTGATATTCAAATCATGTCACCGAAACGTTGACATTCTTCCCTTTAGAAATAATTACTGCACAAAGAGAGCCTCTGGGGCCCTCTGTTTTTCCCTCATAAAAGGAAAAACATAGATTTACTAAAAGGGGCCCGCAGGGGGCTTTCGGCACCATAATTAACTTTCAGATGGGTTGTTTGAGTCTTTTTGACTCATTAAACCCTATTTTGGAGGCAGTCTATTCTGTAATCAATACTTCCCAGTTTTCTTTTTTTGTGACATAATATGAAAAGTGTGTGTGTGTTTTTTAATATTTACAAAGCATCAATAATACAACTGTGTGTTATAAACATGGAGACTCTGGAAATGGGAGAATGTTGCAGAGCGTAGAACTGACTCAGAAGAGGTGGATGATTTCTCAGATGTGAATTGGAAATACGTGAAAGAAATTGTGTTAATTTTATTGGGGGGGAGGGAGGCAGAGAGGTCATTCATTCCCAGAGAGAGCTCATACAAGACAAAAACTATAGATTAGGCCCTGGCCGGTTGGCTCAGCGGTAGAGCGTCTGCCTGGCGTGCGGGAGACCCGGGTTCAATTCCCGGCCAGGGCACATAGGAGAAGTGCCCATTTGCTTCTCCACCCCCCCTCCTTCCTCTCTGTCTCTCTCTTCCCCTCCTGCAGCCAAGGCTCCATTGCAGCAAAGATGGCCCGGGAGCTGGGGATGGCTCCTTGGCCTCTGCCCCAGGCGCTAGAGTGGCTCTGGTCACGGCAGAGCGACGCCCCGGAGGGGCAGAGCATCGCCCCCTGGTGGGCAGAGCGTCGCGCCTGTGTTCTTCCTGGTGGGCGTGCCGGGTGGATCCCGGTCAGGCGCATGCAGGAGTCTGTCTGTCTCTCCCCGTTTCCAGCTTCAGAAAAATACAAAAAAAAAAAAAACAAATTAAAAAAACTGTAGATTAGGAGTTTTTTTTTTTTTTCAGTGACAGAGAGAGAGTCAGAGAGAGGGATAGACAGGGACAGACAGACAGGAACAGAGAGAGATGAGAAGCATCAATCATCAGTTTTTCCATTGCAACACTTTAGTTGTTCATTGATTGCTTTCTCATATGTGCCTTGACCGTGGGGGCTACAGCAGACCGAGTGACCCCTTGCTCAAGCCAGCGTCCTTGGGTCCATGCTGGTGGGCTTTTGCTCAAACCAGATGAGCCCACACTCAAGCTGGCGACCTCGGAGTCTTGAACCTGGGTCCTCCGCATCCCAGTCCGATGCTCTATCCACTGCGCCACCGCCCAGTCCGGCAGATTAGGAGATTTTATACGACAAATAAAAGGTGAAGTTAGGGAAATAAAATTGCAACAGTTCCCAAAATATATTGTTAGCACGCATGTCTTACCTTGTTTTTTTTTTTTTGGTCTCACCATGATAATTGTCATTCTTTTTAAATGATTTGTATCGCCCGCCCGCTGACCCATCATGATAAAGCTATGTTTATTATGCACCCCATACCCTCAGCATCCACAGCACCCCTCTTCCAAGACCACCCCTCCGGACAGGTCACATCTTTGTCACACCCTCCCTGGGTGTGGGCTGCAGCTGGTGTCCTGCTTCCAACCAGTGGAGGACAGGAGCCGAGACAGGGTCACATGTGACTGCCTCAGACTTTTCCAAGCGTAAGATTCCAAGGTGTCCTTTTTCTGAAGTGAGAAGCAGGGAGGCATAAAGACAGACTCCCACGTGCGCTCGACCGAGATCCACCTGGCATGCCCAGCAGGGAGCGATGCTCTGTCCATTTGGGGCGTTGCTCTGTTGCTCAGCAACTGAGCTCTTCTTAGCACCTGAGGTGGAGGCCATGGAGCCACCCTCAGTGCCCGGGCCAACTTTGCTCCCATTGAGCCTTGGCTGTAAGAGGGGAAGAGAGAGACAGAGAGGAAGGAGCGGGGGAAGGGTGGAGAAGCAGATGGGCGCTTCTCCTGTGTGCCCTGGCTGGGAATCAAACCTGGGACTTCCACACGCTGGGCCAACGCTCTACCGCTGAGCTAACTGGCCAGGGCCAAGCTGTTGTTTTCTAGAGAGTGTTCTAGAAAACAGACTTTGTGGAAGCCGGCTACCAGGAGGTTGGCAGCCCTGGTGGAAAAGCCCCCATGACAAGGGACCATGGGTGCCCTCGGGGACGTGAGGTTGTCTTTACTCATAAAATCCTCTCTCAATCAGTCTGTGAATTGAATCATCTTGTACAGAAGGGTGTTAACAGCAACTGGGAAAATTAACTTAGAAAGGTGGGGAAATCCAAAGTCACCATTATAGATGTTAGCCCGCCGGTTCCTGTAACGTAAATGATTTAAAACAAGAGTAGAAATTAGTGAAGGCTTTGAAAGAAACCGTGTTAACGTGCTGTAGTGGGTGTGTACAGAAATGAATGTGGATCCATTAGAACAGGGGTCCCCAAACTTTTTACACAGGGGGCCAGTTCACTGTCCCTCAGACCGTTGGAGGGCTGGACTATAAAAAAACTATGAACAAATCCCTATGCATACTGCACATATCTTTTTTAAAGTAAAAAAACAAAATGGGAACAAATACAATATTTAAAATAAAGAACAAGTAAATGTAAATCAACAAACTGACCAGTATTTCAATGGGAACTATGCTCCTCTCACTAACCACCAATGAAAGAGGTGCCCCTTCTGGAAGTGCGGCGGGGGCCGGATAAATGGCCTAAGGGGGCCGCATGTGGCCCGCGGGGGCCGTAGTTTGGGGACCCCTGCATTAGAACATATAGGTCGTTTCAGGCACACACCGAACGGATATTGGACTGGAGAGAAAAATGGGTGTTTCAACTTGATTGTGGCTTTCTGGGCAAAGTGCACTGAAACTCGTGTGAAGGGACAGACTTTGCAAGTCAAAGGGTGGCTGCGTGTACAGTGAGGACCAGGGGGCGTTTCTCTGCCCACTGTGTTCAGAGTCACACGGGGGTTGTATCGGGGTCCCTCCAGCCATCCTCAGACTGGCTGACATCCCGGGAGGAATCAGTGTAGAGAGTCACAGGAATGACTGAGCGTAGGGAAAGGTGCACAGCTAACCCTCTCCGGGGAAGTGGCCCTTTTGGGACGAAGTCCAGAGGATTCCAGGCACAAGATGTCTAGGGTCCTCTCCCAGGGGGACAGGCTGTGTTTCTCCACCAGTGGGTGCGCCCAGCACCTGCGCTGTGTCGTCCCATCAGGAAAGCTTCAGGTCCGTCCTGGGATCGCACTGTTTCTACAAAATTCTAGGCAAACTGAGCTAGCTGCTCTTATCAGTGAAGGGGTGCAGGAAGCCCCCCAGGAATCCAGGTCCCCGCACGGCAGCCAAGGACCGGCCTGACCAGAAGAAGTTCCCAAGAAGAGCCGCCGTCTCAGAACTCCTGTCTACAAGGCGCCGCGCGGCCGGGTGTGCGAAATTTATCTTCCAATGTCCACTTACCGTGTACTGGGTAAGGGGCCGGGAACTTTATCCTCCTGCAGAGGGGAATTGGGCATTTTGTCCTGAGGGGATTCAGGGTTTCTCACCCCCTGCCATCAGTGATGAAAAGATAGACACGGTAAGGGACCAACGTGGAAGCTGTGTCATCATCAGGAAGGACTAGGAAGTACTTGTGAGGTGACGTCTTCCTTCTCAGAGTTTGGGCTCAGTCTCAGGGTCCTGTACCTCACCCCCTTCCCTCTGCCTCAGATATGTCACTCATCCCCCTTCCCTCTGTCTCAGGTCTGTCACTCATCCCCCTTCCCTCTGTCTCAGATCCTGTCACTCATCCTCTTCTCTCTGTCTCAGATCTGTCACTCATCCCCCTTCCCTCTGTCTCAGATCTGTCACTCATCCCCCTTCCCTCTGTCTCAGGTCTGTCACTCATCCCCCTTCCCTCTGTCTCAGATCTGTCACTCATCCTCTTCCCTCTGTCTCAGATCTGTCACTCATCCCCCTTCCCTCTGTCTCAGATCCTGTCACTCATCCCCCTTCCCTCTGTCTCAGATCTGTCACTCATCCCCCTTCCCTCTGTCTCAGGTCTGTCACTCATCCCCCTTCCCTCTGTCTCAGATCTGTCACTCATCCTCTTCCCTCTCTCTCAGGTCTGTCACTCATCCCCCTTCCCTCTGTCTCAGGTCTGTCACTCATCCTCTTCCCTCTCTCTCAGATCTGTCACTCATCCCCCTTCCCTCTGTCTCAGATCTGTCACTCATCCTCTTCCCTCTCTCTCAGATCTGTCACTCATCCCCCTTCCCTCTGTCTCAGATCCTGTCACTCATCCCCCTTCCCTCTGTCTCAGATCTGTCACTCATCCCCCTTCCCTCTGTCTCAGGTCTGTCACTCATCCCCCTTCCCTCTGTCTCAGATCCTGTCACTCATCCCCCTTCCCTCTGTCTCAGATCTGTCACTCATCCCCCTTCCCTCTGTCTCAGATCCTGTCACTCATCCCCCTTCCCTCTGTCTCAGATCTGTCACTCATCCTCTTCCCTCTGTCTCAGGTCTGTCACTCATCCCCTTCCCTCTGTCTCAGATCCTGTCACTCATCCCCCTTCCCTCTGTCTCAGGTCTGTCACTCATCCCCCTTCCCTCTGTCTCAGATCTGTCACTCATCCCCCTTCCCTCTGTCTCAGATCTGTCACTCATCCCCCTTCCCTCTGTCTCAGATCCTGTCACTCATCCCCCTTCCCTCTGTCTCAGGTCTGTCACTCATCCCCCTTCCCTCTGTCTCAGATCTGTCACTCATCCTCTTCCCTCTGTCTCAGATCCTGTCACTCATCCCCCTTCCCTCTGTCTCAGATCCTGTCACTCATCCCCCTTCCCTCTGTCTCAGATCCTGTCACTCATCCCCCTTCCCTCTGTCTCAGATCCTGTCACTCATCCCCCTTCCCTCTGTCTCAGATCCTGTCACTCATCCCCCTTCCCTCTGTCTCAGATCCTGTCACTCATCCCCTTCCCTCTGTCTCAGATCCTGTCACTCATCCCCTTCCCTCTGTCTCAGGTCTGTCACTCATCCCCCTTCCCTCTGTCTCAGATCTGTCACTCATCCCCCTTCCCTCTGTCTCAGATCCTGTCACTCATCCCCCTTCCCTCTGTCTCAGATCCTGTCACTCATCCCCCTTCCCTCTGTCTCAGATCTGTCACTCATCCCTCTTCCCTCTGTCTCAGGTCTGTCACTCATCCTTCTTCCCTCTGTCTCAGGTCTGTCACTCATCCCCTTCCCTCTGTCTCAGATCCTGTCACTCATCCCCCTTCCCTCTGTCTCAGGTCTGTCACTCATCCCCCTTCCCTCTGTCTCAGATCTGTCACTCATCCCCCTTCCCTCTGTCTCAGATCTGTCACTCATCCCCCTTCCCTCTGTCTCAGATCCTGTCACTCATCCCCCTTCCCTCTGTCTCAGGTCTGTCACTCATCCCCCTTCCCTCTGTCTCAGATCCTGTCACTCATCCCCTTCCCTCTGTCTCAGATCCTGTCACTCATCCCCTTCCCTCTGTCTCAGGTCTGTCACTCATCCCCCTTCCCTCTGTCTCAGATCCTGTCACTCATCCCCCTTCCCTCTGTCTCAGATCCTGTCACTCATCCCCCTTCCCTCTGTCTCAGATCCTGTCACTCATCCCCCTTCCCTCTGTCTCAGATCCTGTCACTCATCCTCTTCTCTCTGTCTCAGGTCTGTCACTCATCCCCCTTCCCTCCATCTCAGGGTCCTGTCACTCATCCTCCTTCCCTCTGTCTCATGGTCCTGTCACTCATCCTCTTCCCTCCTTCTCAGGGTCCTGTCACTCATCCCTCTTCCTTCTGTCTCAGGATCCTGTCACTCATCCCTCTTCCATCCCTCATTCAGCGAAGGCACCAAATTATCCACGAGAAACAGAGCCGAAGGTGCTCCCAGCACAGACAGAGAAAGTGTTTTACAAAGTCGTTGCACCCCTAAATTTCTAGACCACTTTCTGAAGTGTTATGCACGGAAATGGTGTCCACTGAGTAGTGATTCTATGACTACGGGGCATTTGAATAAGTGTCAAGAATCAACGCACATCGGACGATATTCTGCATTTCCCGCAGGACCAGAGCAGTTCTCGCTCTGAGGACAGGATGGGGCGCGCATCGCAGCAGGAACAGCTCTCTGGTGACGTTATGGGACGTCCTCACAGAGCATGCCTGTCCCCCTCCCCCCCAGGACGGGCAGGGACTCCACGTGTGAGCGAGGGGAATGCATGAGGCTGACGACCTTTCGTCACCCATGGTGATGTGACCCGTGTGATTTGAAGCCACGGGCTGAGTGCTGAGGCCCAGGTATCGACCGTGATTCCTCCGTCCAGGCGGTGTTTTAAAGCAGGACTAGCATCCTGGCTGGCGTGTCCTGCAGTCAGCTCCCACGTGTTCCCAGCCAGGCCAAGCAAGGATGTCATGCAGTGTGGCGCTCACCTTGGTGGGGCAGGTGCGGGCGTGGCGTGCTCCCTACCACTGCGCATCCAGGGCGAGGCCACTGAGCGCCTCAGATCTCACCCCAACCTCAACAACAACAACAAAAACAACACCGACACTGGCAACCCCGCGAACAGAACCAGTTCTGTTCTGGGCCAGAACTGGGGGGGCCAAACCGGGGGGGGGGGGGTGAGAAGCTCAGCCATCCCACCTCCTAGCCCTTCAGGGGGACGGGGAATTGAAACGTGGACACTGGGTGAGGCCAAAAAAAGAAAAAAGAAAATGCAGCGTTTCTCTGTCGTCATATCTACTCCCCAAATATGGCGTGACGAAGAAGATTAACTGAATGAGGGGAACAGAATGACCCTGGAATTTGGGGTCCAGATCTGACGGGACGGGAGTCAGGGGTCTCCTTCTCCGAGGAGCCACTTCCCATGAATTACCATAATTTTTTATTCCTTAAGATGCACCTCACCCTAAGACACACCTACGTTTTTTATTTTTAATTATTTTTATTTATTCATTTTAGAATAGAGAGAGAGAGAGAAGGGGGGAGGAGCAGGAAACATCAACTCCCATAGGTGACTTGACCAGGCAAGCCCAGGGTTTTGAACCGGCGACCTCAGCGTTTCCAGGTCAACGCTTTACCCACTGCGCCACCACAGGTCAGGCCACACCTACGGTTTTAAGGAGGAAAATAAGAAAAATAATATCCTGAATCAAATGGTGTGTTAAAATATTTAATAAAATCTGTTGTCTTTGAACATACGTACCCTGATTTATCAATGTCACCCCATAAAAATTAATAAAAAAATTATTAGTAAAAAAAAAAACCTAAAAAAATTTCAATAAAATACTGTATTTTTTGCTCCATGAGATGCACGGGCTTTTTCCCTTCCACCTTTTTTGGGTAAAAATGCGTCTTAGAGAGCGAAAAATACAGTATGACTTTTTCCGTTAGCAGCAGGCCGGCCTTGGTTCAGGCTGAGAGGAAAAGCCAGAATTTGAGTTTCGGAATCTCGGAGCAAGGCCTCACAGGAAACCTGAACACATCTGGGGCTCCTGTTGAATATTGATCACGGCGTGGGCTGCGTTAATTATGGGCTCCAATCAGGATGTCAATGGCGGTTCCCCCAAATTCCTCTTTGAGCTGCAGGTCCCCAGACTGCCCAGAAAAAAAAAATCTCGGGCCACAGAAAAGAATGACTCATTTCAGGATGGCGACCAAATCGGTGGAATGGGACTTAATAACGCCCATTAGTCATTTGAGTTGAGAATTTCCATCAGGAGTTGTGAAATTGCAGACACTTGAAAATTGAATTGAATCAGTGCCCACCCCGAGGTGATCTATTAGCAGAGTCCCTTTGGAACGTGTCTAACAAAAAGCGTGGGCCTCACAGAACTGCCTGCTTGGAGGTTATTTCAAATCTGAATCACAAGGTAGTGGAGAAGACGGCTGATTTTTTTTTTTTTTTTTTTTTTTTTTTTAGGTTTAGCATTTGGTAGTAAGACGGCTCACCCCCATGCTCTGCCGGGCTTTCCTCTGAGTTGTAACTCTTCCCAGTTTTCTAATTAACGTACACGACCCTATCAGATGATGAATTATTACTGTCCCCTTAAAATGTTGGGAATTCACACACCAGATTCGTCACTCAAATTAGTAGTACCTTTAATTCCTTGGGGTGTGATCGGTGATTTCTTTTTCTTTTTCTTTTTTTTTTTTTTTTCTGAAGCTGGAAATGAGGAGAGACAGTCAGATAGACTCCCACATGCGCTGGACCGGGATCCACCCAGCACGCCCACCAGGGGCGACGCTCTGTCCACCAGGGGGCGATGCTCTGCCCCTCTGGGGCGTCGCTCTGCCGCGACCAGAGCCACTCTAGCGCCTGGGGCAGAGCCCGAGGAGCCATCCCCAGCGCCCGGGCCATCTTTGCTCCAATGGAGCCTCGGCTGCGGGAGGGGAAGAGAGAGACAGAGAGGAAGGAGGGGAGGTGGGTGGAGAAGCAAATGGGCGCTTCTCCTATGTGCCCTGGCCGGGAATTGAACCCGGGTCCCCCGCACGCCAGGCCGACGCTCTACCGCTGAGCCAACCGGCCAGGGCCTGATCTGGTGATTTCTTTAAGAGGCTGACCTGGAAACCGTCCCAGTGGATACAGTTACATGTACTCAGTTGAATATTTTGAAAATTTTGACCCCGTAGTGTGGGTTACTATTTGCCGTGTATTTCATTAACGCCTGGTGTTTCTTCATGTTCTCTTTAACGTCTCTGCTGTCTTCCAATGAATGATATCAAGCCTCTTTTTATACTGGATATTAAATAAGAACCCTAGCAATGTGAGCCAGTCCATTCCTAAGCTGTTCACGCCAGAACTATGTGTATAGTATTTCCTTGAAAACCTTTATATCTAGGTTTTGGGGTAGGGGGGAAAGTACTGTTCAATTAATCCAGTGGGTCTGTTAGCCTTATGTATTACAAGAATAAGATATTCAATATAGTCAATACATTTCTCATGGAAGTGAATTTTATTTTAAATATAATCTTGTGTTAAAATACCTTACAAGAAAAAGGTCCTTGCCCTGGCCGGTTGGTTCAGCGGTAGAGCGTCGGCCTGGCGTGCAGGAGTCCCGGGTTCAATTCCTGGCCAGCGCACACAGGAGAAGCGCCCATCTGCTTCTCCACCCCTCCCCCTCTCCCTCCTCTCTGTCTCTCTCTTCCCCTCCCGCAGCCAAGGCTCCATTGGAGCAATGTTGGCCCCGGGCGCTGAGGATGGCTCCATGGCCTCTGCCTCAGGCACTAGAATGGCTCTGGCCACAAAGAAGCATCATTCTTGATGGGCAGAGCATCACCCCCTGGTGGGCATGCTGGGTGGATCCCAGTCGGGTGCATGCAGGAGTCTGTCTGACTGCCTCCCCCTTTCCAGCTTCGAAAAAATAAAAAATAAAAAATAAATAGGTCCTTGCTTTGTGTGTGTGTATGTGTGTATTTAAGTCCATATTTTTCCATTAACATTATAAGACCGAAATATTTGCAATGTATTATGGAAACTTTACACCAGTTTCAGAGAACTGAACTGTTTGAGCCATACCACCTTGCTTCTAGACTTGGTTCTTTTCGGGGTGTTAATCCATAAATAAGAAGATGCAACTCTCCTTGGTGAGGGCTGTGTGTAGGCTCCCTTCCGTACTGCTTTGGCGATGAAGAATGAGAGTATCATCAGTTAATTAATTCAGGAACAAGTGTAGCAATTCTGTGGTACATTAAGTTTCCCTTGAAGCAGATATAAGGAAAAAACAAACAAACATCTAGTAAGCTCTGATTATGTTCTTGTGTATAAATAACTCGCAAAATTACCATGAATCGTTAGTTTCCTTTATTATTAAAAATGAACATGCAAGTCATCACATGTGGGTGTGCATACTCGTCTATATTCACACAATACTCATCTATATTGATACAATATACGCTATATTATATAAAACAATGTATATCATTGACACATAGACCTCGGTCATGCATGTTACACACACATCTAAGATTAATGAAAAATTTCAATGTGCACTAACAATTGCTATTATATGTATGTGTATATATATCAAGCACCAAACGATGAGCTGTCACCAGTGTTTTATTTATAACGAAGGGTATTGACATGGAATTGATCCCAATCCATGCACTGTGATATAATTAAGGAAGTCCTTTTTGTACCAGTGCTTGGATTAAGAATCCTTACCATATGGTGTACAGACATGTAGAATTTGGCACCTTGGAACCTTCATAATTATGTTAAGCAGCGTCACGCCAATAAATGCAATAAAAAAATTTAAAAAAATATATAGAAAGAATTCTCATGACTGAAATGGCTGTGACTTGAGGTAGAGCCTTTCACCCCACAGTTGATGAAGTTAATATCCTATCCTATATTTTCCCAGGTTTATATTTCATTTTTTTCTTTCTTTTTTTTTTTTTTTTTTTTGTATTTTTCTGAAGCTGGAAACGGGGAGAGACAGTCAGACAGACTCACGAATGTGCCCAACTGGGATCCACCTGGCACGCCCACCAGGGGCGACGCTCTGCCCCTCCAGGGCGTCGCTCTGCCGTGACCAGAGCCACACTAGCGCCTGGGGCAGAGGCCAAGGAGCCATCCCCAGCGCCCGGGCCATCTTTGCTCCAATGGAGCCTCGGGTGCCAGAGGGGAAGAGAGAGACAGAGAGGAAGTAGGGGGGGGTGGAGAAGCAGATGGGCGCTTCTCCTATGTGCCCTGGCTGGGAATCGAACCCGGGTCCCCCGCATGGCAGGCCAACGCTCTACAGCTGAGCCAGCAGGCCAGGGCCAGGTTTATATTTCTAATGCAAATTGCCTCCTGGCTTTAGTGGTAAACACTGCCTGTGTGACTGGATTCCCCGCTGTTACTTTGTAATCTGTACAAACCCGGGAGGCAGTCAGTCTGTGGGTTTCTTTTTGCACGTGCTCCTGGCTAATTTTAGAAGCAGAGGCGCCGATTTCATCATGAATCCATCGCAAAGCAGAAACAAGCAGAGAGAGAGAGAGGGGGGAGATCCCAACCAGAGCAAGACATAGGAAGAAAAACAGCTGTCCTCAGGCATCTGTGTCCTAACCTTTATTCTAGGAACTTCTTGCACCTTGGTAAACAACCAGCCTCCTCTACAGGGCTCCAGGGGACGCCTGGGGCTCACAGAGCAGCTGGGGGGAGGGGAGCTCCCTGCTATTCCTTGTGTTCCAATTACCTTCACCTGGCAGCAGTAACACCAGGCTTGAGGCTCTGGTCTCCATCACCGACACACTTAAGCACTGGTATTTGCAAAGGGTGAAACAGACCAATGCAGAAGGAGGGCCGATGGAGATTTGCATTTTCATGGAAACAATCCACTTCTTAGCAATGCTTCATTATGCAATCTGACTTAACAACAACCTGACCCTTTGCAGAAGCATTTTTTTTTTCCAGGAAGCATTCTCACGCCTCTTTTTTTAAAAAAAATTAATTTATTGTGTTTACATAGATCTTAGTGTCACAGGGAATGCATTCCCCCTCCCCCCCTATTCTCTTCAACATCTCCCTTGCGCCCCTCCCAACAGCGCCCTCCCCCCTTCCCTTCAGGTTTACCCCATCCTCTCACCCCCTTTCCCTCTGTCCTCCTTTCCTCTGGTCCCTTTGATCCCTCCTCTGTCTCAATTCCATCCTTCAGTTAACACTGTTCATTGGATTTCTCTTTCTTTTTTTTTGTATTTTTCCGAAGCTGGAAACGGGGAGAGACAGTCAGACAGACTCCCGCATGCGCCCAACCGGGATCCACCCGGCACGCCCACCAGGGGGACGCTCTGCCCACCAGGGGGCGACACTCTGCCCACCAGAGGGCGATGTTCTGCCCCTCCGGGGTGTTGCTCTGTCACAACCAGAGCCACTCTAGCACCCGGGGCAGAGGCCAAGGAGCCATCCCCAGCGCCCGGCCAACTTTGCTCCAATGGAGCCTTGGCTGCGGGAGGGGAAGAGAGAGACAGAGAGGAAGGAGAGGGGGAGGGGTGGAGAAGCAGATGGGCGCTTCTCCTGTGTGCCCTGGCCGGGAATCGAACCCGGGACCCCTTGCACACCAGGCCGACGCTCTACCACTGAGCCAACCGGCCAGGGCTGAATTCCTCTTTTTGTAAAAAAAAAGTTTTTTTTATTGATTTTAATGGGGTGACATCAATAAATCAGGGTACATATGTTCAAAGAAAACATGTCCAGGTTATCCTGTCAATCATTTATGTTGCATAACCATCCCCCAAACTCAGATTGTCCTCCATCACCTTCTATCTAGTTTTCTTTGAGCCCCTCCCCCTCCCCCTCCCCTTCTCCTCTCCCTCTCCCCCCCCATAACCACCACACTCTCGTCCATGTCTCTTAGTCTCGTTTTTATATCCTACCTATGTATGGAATCATGCAGGTCTTGTTTTTTTCTGATTTACTTATTTGACTCCATATAATGTTATCAAGATCCCACCATTTTGCTGTAAATGATCCGATGTCATCATTTCTTATGGCTGAGTAGTATTCCATAGTGTATATGTGCCACATCTTCTTTATCCAGTCATGTATTGAAGGGCTTTTTGGTTGTTTCCATGTCTTGGCCACTGTGAACAATGCTGCAATGAACATGGGGCTACAAGTGTCTTTACGTATCAATGTTTCTGAGTTTTGGGGGTATATACCCAGTAAAGGGATTGCTGGGTCATAAGGTAGTTTATTTTGGAGTTTTTTGAGGAACCACCATACTTTCTTCCATAATGGTTGTACTACTTTACATTCCCACCAACAATGTATGAGGGTTCCTTTTTCTCCACAGCCTCTCCAACATTCGCTATTACCTGTCTTGTTGATAATAGCTAATCTAACAGGTGTGAGGTGGTATCTCATTGTAGTTTTGATTTGCATTTCTCTAATAACTAAGGAAGATGAGCATCTTTTCATATATCTGTTGGCCATTTGTATTTCTTCCTGGGAGAAGTGTCTGTTCATGTCCTCTTCCCATTTTTTTATTGGATTGTTTGTTGTTGAGTTTTATGAGTTCTTTGTATATTTTGGATATTAGGCCCTTATCTGAGCTGTTGTTTGAAAAGATCATTTCCCATTTAGTTGGCTGTCTGTTTATTTTTTTGTCAGTTTCTCTTGCTGAGCAAAAACTTCTTAGTCTGATGTGGTCCCATTCATTTATCTTTGCCTTCACTTCCCTTGCCTTTGGAGTCAAATTCATAATGTGCTCTTTATAACCCAGGTCCATGAGTTTATAACCTATGTCTTCTTCTATGTACTTTATTGTTTCAGGTCGTATATTTAGGTCTTTGATCCATTTTGAATTAATTTTAGTACAAGGGGACAAACTGTAGTCGAGTTTCATTCTTTTGCATGCAGCTTTCCAGTTTCAGATGAGTGAGGTCGTATGGTATTTTTCTTTCTCTGCCTGGCTTATTTTATTTAACACAATAGTTTCCAGGTCCATCCTTGTTGTCGCAAAAGGTAAGATTTCCTTTTTTTTCATGGCTGCATAGTATTCCATAGTGTATATGTATCACAGCTTTTTAATCCACTCGTCCACTGATGGACACTTGACTACAAAGTTAATTTGCAGTTGGCCCTGTGGGATCCAGTCTGTGTTTCTTTTCTTTAATGAAAGCTTCCCGGCCTGCTTGGTCAAGTGAGGCCTTCTTCCAAACACGTTGCAACATGCACGTTTACACATCACACCAAAGCTCTCTGGGCACAGCCCAGGAGACCAGCCACAGAATGAAAAAGACAAAACCACTGAGTGGGAGAGCATATTCCCCGGTGCCTCGGATAAGGGGTTCATTTCCAAAGGAGATAAAGAACTTGTGCAACTCCACACCGGGAAGACGAACCATCCAATTAAAAAACGGGCAAAGCCCGCACACCAGGCCGACGCTCTACCACTGAGCTAACCAAGGCACACAGGAGAAGCGCCCATCTGCTTCTCCACCCCTCCCCCTCTCCTTCCTCTTTGTCTCTCTCTTCCCCTCCCTCAGCCAAGGCTGCATTGAAGCAAAGTTGGCCAGGGTGCTGAGGATGGCTCTATGGCCTCTGCCTCAGGCGCTAGAATGGCTCTGGTTGCAACAGAGCGATGCCCCAGATGGGCAGAGCATCACCCCTGGTGGGCATGCCAGGTGGATCCCGGTCGGGCGCATGCGGGAATCTGTCTGACTGCCTTCCCACTTCCAACTTAAGAAAAATACAAAAAAAAAAAAAAAAAAAAAGCCTGACCTGTGCTGGTGCAGTGGATAAAGCGTCGATCTGGAAATGCTGAGGTCGCCGGTTTGAAACCCTGGGCTTGCCTGGTCAAGGCACATATGGCAGTTGATGCTTCCAGTTCCTCCCCCCTTCTCTCTCTCTCTCTCTCTCTCTCTCTCTGTCTATCCCTCTCCCTCTCCTCTCTAAAATGAATAAATAAAAAATTTAAAAAAATGGGTAAAGCCTTGGCTGGGTGACTCAGTGAATAAATAAATCATCAACCCAGAGCACCAGAGGTTGGGGGTTCAATCCCTTGTCAAGGAACATTGGAGAAGCTACCATTGAGTGCACAAGGGAATGGAGCAGCTGAGTGGAACAAGGAAGTTGATGCTTCTCTCTCTCTCTCCCTTCCTTCCTCTCTCTCTTCCCTCCTCTCTCCTTCTCCCTTTCTCAAATCAATGGAAAATTTAAAAAAATCAGCAAAGGACCTGCAGAACCACATGTCCAGAGAGGACATACAGATGGCCAATAGACATGTCAAAGATGCCCAATGTCACTCATCATCAGAGAAAGGCAAGTTAAAACCACAATGACCTATCACCTCATACTTTTTGGAAGTACTCTTCTCAATCAATAAACGTACAATAAGTGCTGGCGAGGGTGCGGAGAAAAGGGGAACCCTCCTGCACTGCTGGTGGGAATGCAGGCTGGTGCAGCCACTGTGGAAAACAGTGTGGAGTTTCCTACAAATAAAAACAGAGCTGCCTGGCCTGACCTGTGGTGGCACAGTGGGTAAAGCGTCGACCTGGAAATGCTGAGGTCGCCGGTTCGAAACCCTGGGCTTGCCTGGTCAAGGCACATGTGGGAGTTGATGCTTCCAGCTCCTCCCCCCTTCTCTCTCTCTCTCTCTGTCTCTCTCTCCTCTCTATCCCTCTCTGTCTCTCTCTCTCTCCTGTCTAAAAATAAATAAAAAAAAATAATTCCTCACTACTGGTTTCATGTCCTGGCCTCCACCTACATCTCCTCTGTCATATCCTCTCTCATCCCTTTATTCACTGAGCTCTGGTTCCACTCATTTAAAAACAAAAAACAAACAAAAAAAAAACCCAGAGCTGCCTTATGACCCAGCCATCCCGCTTCTGGGAATATATCCTAACAATCCCAAAGCACTAATTCAAAAGAATAAATTCCCCCCGTGTTCACTGCAGCATTATTTACAATAACCAATATCTGGGAATTATCCCTGTGCCCATCAGTAGAAGAGTGGATAAAAAAAAGCTGTGGTCTATTTACACAGTGAAATACTATAAAGCCATGAAAAAGGAAAGCTTACCTTTTCCGACAGCATGGATGGAACCGGAGATGATTCAATACTCAGTGAAATAAGCCAGTCAGAGAAAGACAAATGCCGTGTGACCTCACTCAGAGGTGGACTCCAATGAACACAATAGACTAAGAAACAAAATAGAAACAGAGGCGTGAACCCATGGAACAGAGAGACAGCTATCAGAAGGGACGCAGGATATAGGAAGCCGTCGTCTCCCAAACGCAGGGCAGAACGCCGTGTGGTAAATAGTGACACAGCCAAAACAGCACAGTGAGCAAAGGAGCAAGGGATTTACCTGCAGGTTGGGTGGACGAGTGGGCGTCCTCCTGTTTTTCTGGCATCCGGAAAGGTCAGCCTCGCTGGCTACTTGGATAGCGAACCAGAGGTGAATGCCTTTGACGGGCACAGGTGGCTCATACCACCTGGCTCTTTTTCCAGAACGCGGTTCCTTAGCCTGAATGGAGGGAGGAGAGATGAATAGAAGTATTTTAAAACCAACCTTATAAAACACTCCCTCAAGATTTCTCCATTTATGTGCTCTATAAAGCATATTCAGGGCGCTTATTACTGAGAGCAAGTGCCCATTTATCCGTAGAAACCCAACATGATGCCATTGACATTTTGTTAAACGAGCTACAGTAACAAAAATCAGCTCATGCCAGAAAAACAGGATCCTTTTTCTCCGAGTAAATAAACCTCCTGTCTAATTAACACTGTGCAAAAAAAAGAAAAATAAATGGAAACATCTACAACAGAGCAACAAAGTGGCTGATCAGGGTATTTCCATAAAAGCCTGATGTCTAAATGAATACCTTAAAAATAGACTTGAAGCTTCAGACCACCCAAGAAGACCTTCTTCTGGCTTTCAGCTGCCATGGGTCCTTCAACCCGGGCAGGGGTCGGGAACCTTCTTGGCTGAGAGAGCCACGAACGCCACATATTTTAAAATGTAATTCCATAAGGGCCATACAACGACCCGTGTACGTGACGCATGATCCAATAAAAATGTGGTGTTGTCCCGGAGGACAGCTGTGATTGGCTCCAGCCACCCGCAACCATGAACATGAGCGGTCGGAAATGAATGAATTGTAATACATGAAAATGTTTCCTATTTTTTAACGTTATTATTTTTTTTATTCAAGATTTGTCTGCGAGCCAGATGCAGCCATCAAAAGAGCCACATCTGGGCCCTGGCCGGTTGGCTCAGTGTTGGCCTGGCGTACAGGAGTCACGGGTTCAATTCCCGGCCAAGACACACAGGAGAAGCGCCCATCTGCTTCTCCACCCCTCCCCCTCTCCTTCCTCTCTGTCTCTCTCTTCCCCTCCCGCAGCCAAGGCTCCATTGGAGCAAAGTTGGCCCGGGCGCTGGGGGTGGCTCTGTGGCCTCTGCCTCAGGCGCTAGAGTGGCTCTGGTTGCAACCCAGGTGGGCAGAGCATCGCCCCCTGGTGGGCGTGCCGGGTGGCTCCCGGTCGGGCGCATGCGGGAGTCTGTCTGACTACTTCCCCATTTCCAACTTCAGAAAAATACAAAAATACAAAAAAAAAAAAAATAAGAAAAGAAAAGAAAAAGAGCCACATCTGGCTCGTGAGCCATAGGTTCCCAACCCCTGGTCCAGGGTTTCCCAGTGCGGTCCCTGCTGGCACTGGAAACCACACAGTTCTCTGTGGTAGGGGCTGTTCTGTGTGCTGCAGGGCGTGAGCAGAAGCCACCACATACCCGGACCACCACTTCTTTCCCACTGTGGAGACAATGAAAAATGTCCCCAGCTATTGCCGGTGACGACTGCGGGAGTTTGTTGTTAGGAGTCTTGGGACTGTTGTGAGGAAGGGTCTTCGGGATTTCTCCCCACGGGAAACATTCCCCCAAGTGGGAATGCAGGAAGGCACTTCGGCACGGCCAGAGAGACGTGCTCACCAACGGGAGTGCTTACAAATTTGACGCCTTTGGAACAGGATCTGAGGAAGGAGCCCGAATTTGTATGAATCTTTGTTAAGACATGGCTGGAGGCAGGAGGAGTCAGAGTGAAAGAAAAGCGATGTCCCCTGCCCGGTTGGCTCAGTGGTAGAGCGTTGGTCTGACGTGCAGGAGTCCTGGGTTCAATTCCCGGCCAGGGCACACAGGGAGAAGCACCCATCTGCTTCTCCACCTCTCCCCCTCTCCTTCCTCTCTGTCTCTCTCTCTTCCTCTCCCTCAGCCAGGGCTTCATTGGAGCAAAGTTGGCCCGGCGCTGGGGATGGCTCCATGGCCTCTGCCCCAGGCGCTAGAATGGCTCTGGTTGCAACAGAGCGACGCCCTGGATGGGCAAAGCATCACCCCCTCGTGGGCGTGCCGGGTGAATCCCGGTCGGGCACATGCAGGAGTCTGTCTGACTGCCTCCCCGTTTCCAACTTAAGAAAAATACACACACACACCCCCACACACACTAAAAAGAAAAGAGATGTGAGCGTTCCTTTGGTGTAAAGGAGCAGTGAACACGTAGCCCTGTGTGGCAGGCAGACACCTGGCCCCCCCAAGAGCTCCGTATCCCAATCTCAAGAACCATGGCGACGCTGTGTTCCAGGGAAAACTGGAAACAAGCTTACAGAGGAAATTAGGGTCGCCAGGCAGCAGGTTTTGAGTCGGATCGCTTACCCTGTGTTATCCGTGGAGTCCAGTGCCATGGGTCACCGGCATCCCTAAAAGTAGAAGCTGACAGAGAGATGACAAGGGTCAGACAGAGGCGTCGACATAATGCGCACATGCATAAAACACTTGAGGTTTCTATTAACATACACTTGACATGGGACAGATTCAACTGCTCATGAAAATTAGGGGGTATTTCAAAATGAATATAAAGTGATAAAATATCCCCTGATTTTTTTTTTTTTTTTTTTTGTATTTTTCTGAAGCTGGAAACAGGGAGAGACAGTCAGACAGACTCCCGCATGCGCCCGTCCAGGATCCACCCGGCACGCCCACCAGGGGGCGATGCTCTGCCCCTCCGGGGCGTCCTCTGTTGCGACCAGAGCCACTCTAGCGCCTGGGGCAGAGGCCAAGGAGCCATCCCCAGCGCCCGGGCCATCTTTGCTCCAATGGAGCCTCAGCTGCGGGAGGGGAAGAGAGAGACAGAGAGGAAGGAGAGGGGGAGGGGTGGCGAAGCAAATGGGCGCTTCTCCTGTGTGCCCTGGCCGGGAATCGAACCCGGGACTTCTGCATGCCAGGCCGACGCTCTACCACTGAACCAACCGGCCAGGGCTTATCCCCTGATTTCTGGGAGCAGTCTAGTTTTAGGTACACAGGAGACCGGTTTGATATTGGTATATATTGTGAATTGATGATCGTGATCGATTAAAGCCTAGTTCCCCTCCACCACCATCTATAGTTACAAAGTTTGTCTCTGTGATGAGAACACTCAAGAGCTACTCTCTTAGCAACTTTCAAATATACGATGTGATATTAACTCTCATCACCTCGCTGTCCGTTACAGCCGCCCGCCTTATCCACTGTATGGTCAGTTTAGATCCCGTTGGGAGTGAGGTCAAACAGCATTCGCCTTCCTCCGCCTGCCTGATCTCACTTAGCACATAAGTCCATTCTAGGTCCGCCTGTAACATTGCAGATGGCAAGACAGCCCCTGTGCAGAACCTTCCCGGTTTGGTGTGAGTCATGTACCGTTGAGTACGGATGAGTCCCCCATTTTCTTCATCCGTTCCTTCACCGATGGGCACTTATTGCCGCCCTCATGTCTCGGCTATTGGAAAGGATAGTGCGGCCTGAGTAGTGGTGGTGCAGTAGATCAAGCGTCATCCCGAGATGCTGAGGACCCAGGTTAGAAACCCCGAGGTTGCTGGCCCGAGCGCGGGCTCAGCGGCTGGAGCGTGGGGTCGCTGGTTTGAATGCGGGGTCATCAACCTGACCCCCTGGCCACTGGCTTGAGCCCACAGATCACTGGCTTAAGCCCCCTTACCTCGGTCTGAGCACATATGAGAAAGCAATCAGTGAACAGGTAAAAGTGATGCCACTCTGAGCTGATGCTTCTCATACTCTCTCCCCTCTTTCCTCCCTCTCCCTCCCTTCCTGTCTCTCTCTCAAAAACAGAAAGAAAAAAAAAAGGCCCTGGCTGGTTGGCTCAGTGGTAGAGCGTCGGCCTGGCGTGCGGGGGACCCAGGTTCGATTCCCGGCCAGGGCACACAGGAGAAGCGCCCATTTGCTTCTCCACCCCTCCCCCCCTCCTTCCTCTCTGTCTCTCTCTTCCCCTCCCGCAGCCAAGGCTCCATTGGAGCAAAGATGGCCCGGGCGCTGGGGATGGCTCCTTGGCCTCTGCCCCAGGTGCTAGAGTGGCTCTGGTCGCGGCAGAGCGACGCCCCGGAGGGGCAGAGCATCACCCCCTGGTGGGCAGAGCGTCGCCCCTGGTGGGCGTGCCGGGTGGATCCCGGTCGGGCGCATGCGGGAGTCTGTCTGACTGTCTCTCTCCATTTCCAGCTTCAAATAAAAAAAAAAAAAAATAGAAAAAAAAATGTAAAAATAACATAATGCTGCCATCAACGTAGGGTGCTCAAATCATTTTAAATTAGCGTTGTCATTTCCTTGGGCAGGTAGCCGGTCGTGGAATTGCTGGATGGTGTGATAGCCCTGTTCTGAGTTTTCGAGGAATCTCTGTACTGGTCTGCGTAGTGGACACGCTCATTTACCATACCACCAACACGGCTCGAGGTTTGCCTTTTACCCGCATCCTCCTGGGCTCTTGTTATCTTGGATAACGGCCATTCTAAACAGGTGTGAGGTCATGTCTCACTGCGGTTTCGATTTGCATTTCCCCGATGGGTGAGTGATGCTGAACATCTTTTCCTGTGTGTCTGTTGGCCATCTGTCTGTCCTCATTGAGAGAGAGAAAAAAAAGTCTATTGAAATCCTGTGACCATTTTTTTTAACTGTATTCCTTTTTTTTTTTTTTTTTTTTTAATATGGAGTTGTATGAGTTTTTCCATAAATGATGAATATCAACTTTTTTTTTTCTTTTCTTTTCTTTCTGAAGCTGGAAACGGGGAGAGACAGTCAGACAGACTCCCGCATGCGCCCGACCGGGATCCACCCGGCACGCCCACCAGGGGCGATGCTCTGCCCACCAGGGGGCGATGCTCTGCCCCTCTGGGGCATCGCTCTGCCACGACCAGAGCCACTCTAGCGCCTGGGGCAGAGGCCAAGGAGCCATCCCCAATGCCCAGGCCATCTTTGCTCCAATGGAGCCTCGCTGCGGGAGGGGAAGAGAGAGACAGAGAGGAAGAAGGGGGGGTGAAGAAGCAAATGGGCGCTTCTCCTATGTGCCCTGGCTGGGAATCGAACTCGGGTCCCCCACACGCCAGGCCGATGCTCTATCGCTGAGCCAACCGGCCAGGGCCGGGTGCAATTTGATGTTGTCTCTGTTTTTCTTTGCTGTGCAGAACCTTCCCCGTTTGGTGTTAACTTTTAGCTTTCGTTGCCTTTGGCTGTTGCAGCCAGATCCAAACAATTCGTATGCCACACTGATCGATGTCAGGGATCTGACCACCTGCGTTTTCTTCTGAAAGCATTTCTGTCTTCTGGGCTATGCTCACGCCTTCAATCTCTTTGGAGTTCATTCTTGTTCATGGTATAAAAGAGTGGTCTGGTTTCTTTCTTCTGCATGTGGCTGTCCAGTTTTGCTGCAGGGACCGTGGCTTCTTAGCTCCTTTGTCATAAATAAACTGACCACAGCCCTGGCCAGTTTGCTCAGTGGTAGAGCGTCGGCCTGGCGTGCAGAAGTCCCGGGTTCGATTCCCGGCCAGGGCACACAGGAGAAGCGCCCATCTGCTTCTCCACCCCTCCCCCTCTCCTTCCTCTCTGTCTCTCTCTTCCCCTCCCGCAGCCAAGGCTCCATTGAAGCAAAGATGGCCCGGGCGCTGGGGATGGCTCCTTGGCCTTTGCCCCAGGCGCTAGAGTGGCTCTGGTCGCAACAGAGCGATGCCCCGGAGGGGCAGAGCATCACCCCCTGGTAGGCAGAGCGTCGCCCCCTGGTGGGCGTGCCGGGTGGATCCCGGTCGGGCGCATGCGGGAGTCTGTCTGACTGTCTCTCCCCGTTTCCACCTTCAGAAAAATACAAAAAAAAAAAAAAAAAGATAAATAAACTGACCACACACACACGTGCGGGTGCTCAACACATGATACGCGTAAAAACATATGGCTCCTTTTAAAGTTTAATTTTCATTGGTTTAAAAACATCTGCATAGCTCTAGACATACTGGCATAATACATCTCCCCCTTAAAAAGAACTGCTTAAATTTTTTAAGCAATGTGGTCGAAATTGATATCCAACATGCACCCACACACATATTCTGAAAATTGCCCCCCACGATGTGGAATGGGTCCACTGTGCAATTTTCCTTCTAAAGCCCAGCATGCTAAAACTCCCCTAGAATGACCCTAAAGCAGTGGTCCCCAACCTTTTCTGGGCCACGGACCAGTTTAACGTCAGAACATATTTTCACGGACCGGCCTTTCGGGTGGGACGGATAAATGGATCATGTGACCGAGACAAGCGTCAAGAGTGAGTCTTAGACCAGGGGTCCCCAAACTTTTTACACAGGGGGCCAGTTCACTGTCCCTCAGACCGTTGGAGGGCCGGAATAAAAAAACTATGAACAAATCCCTATGCACACTGCACACATCTTATTTTAAAGTCAGAAAACAAAATGGGAACAAATACAATATTTAAAATAAAGAACAAGTACATTTAAATTAACAAACTGACCAGTATTTCAATGGGAACTATGCTCCTCTCACTGACCACCAATGAAAGAGGTGCCCCTTCCGGAAGTGTGGTGGGGGCCGGATAAATGGCCTCAGGGGGCCGCATGTGGCCCCTGGGCCATAGTTTGGGGACCCCTGTCTTAGACAGATGTAACAGAGGGAAGCTGGTCATTTTTTTAAAAATAAAACATCGTTCAGACTTCAATATAAATAAAACGGAAATAATGTAAGTTATTTATTCTTTCTCTGCAGTCTGGTACCAAATGGCCCACGGACCGGTACCGGTCCGCGGCCCCCGGGGGTTGGGAACCACTGCCTTAAACGATTGCCGTGCTTTTTTAATTATTATTATTATCTTGTATGCTTATCTTAGGTGTCTCAAGCAGCCCCCAAACCTCTTTGACAGCAGCTTCGCCCCCCAGTCTCGTGGTCTTGCACTCCTTCCCGGGACAGATGTCCCCATCCTGTCCCCCAGTAACTGATTGCCTCATGGGAAAGAACGGGCCCTCTGCGGTTCCTCTCTGCTGCGGACGCGTCCCCTCTTCCCCGTCAGCCAGGACGTCTGTGGGCATTCACTTTCCCCTCGCGTCCACAGAAGCGGAGCCCACGTGAGCCAAGTATCAATTCAGACGCGTTTCAGAGGGAGCTCTGCTCTCATCACCGTGACAGAATAGACACCTCTCCCTTGAAGAGCTGGAATCCATCTGCAGAAATCGCTCCTTGGCCCTGATAAGAGGAAAAAGCAGCTAGAACCGGAGGACCGTGGGGACGGACCACCTCCCACTGAGGAACACAGCGCTGGGTGTGTCCACCCCGCAGGTGTTGGCAGAGTGGCCCCCTTGAGCGCTGGCCGCAGAGTCAGACTCACGTTCCGGGGACAAAGCCCCTTGCTCCACATGGATGTCTTCTGGGAGCTTAGTGTCAGGCCACGCTGCGTGTGCAGACCCGGCGTCCGTGGAGAGCGCGCACGTGCAGGGGGGACGTCGAGGGGCCCGGTGAGTCCTGGCGGCGGTCACAGTCTGCCTGGCTGGTGGGGGCGTCCGGCGTGGGAGCGGAGGGAAAGGCGGGACGAACCGCGTGGGCCGTGTGAGCAGAGGCGGGGGGGGGGGGCGAGCCTGTGCCCGCGTGCGTGACGCAGAGCCAGTGCTCGCCGCGGTCTTGGGCCCGTGATGATCTCGCGGCCTCCCGCACAGACAGCTGAGCAGCAGCCGCCCCCCCCCCCCCGACCTCCAGCCGCAAGGGAGGAGACGTTTCTCCCCGGGGGACGGGGGCTGGGTCCGTGGAGGAACAGACCCGAAGACGTGCTGAGCGCAGGTGAACGCACCAGAGCGCACCGGACAGCCCACGTGCGCTCTTACCTGCCCTGCTCAGGTGTGCGCTGCCACTGCATCAGACAGCGAAGCCCCTCGCTGTGGCTGCCTTCCGGTTCCCAGGGTGCCTGACAGTGATTGTAACCCCTCTTGATCCTGGCTTTAGAGTTCTACCAGGCACAGCGGCGATGTCACCGAGTCCCCACGCTCAGATGCATGGCGGCCTTCGGGATCTGACGCAGTCCAGCGCCGCAGGAAGTCAGCACACACACACCCCCCACAAGGACGCAGCACCCCCCCCCCACTGTTAATCCAAATTCGGAGGGACCCGAATTATGGAAGACAGAAGCAAGGTCCGTCGTTTACACATTAAAGCTATATTGTCTAGCTTGGCCAAGCGGCCGGAACTCCGACAGAAATCTGACAGAGAGCGCGCCGGCCCTTTGTTCTACTTAGTTTTTATAGTTTTGTAAGTGGGAAGTACAGAAGCAAAACTTGCAATTAGGAGCCCCTTACCGCTATTGGTTATAGCCATATGTCCTTTAACATGATAGGACCACGTTCAATTTGCAAGTCATACATCATTTTGGAGAAAACAAAATTTACAAGTCAACACAATGGTAGAAAGATGTCTCTACATATTAAAAGGCCTTCCTATATTTTCTAGTGTTCATCCGCCATCTCTCTGTCCAGAGTCAGACGTATTAACCACATGCATTTACATAAGAGAGGTAGTTTCCGTGGGGACAAATGCCCGCAAATGGCTCATAGTTATAAGAAAAGGTTTATTTTGCCTTTTCCCTTCCTGCACCTGGCTAGCCATTCACTCCTTTCCCCACAGGTGTGGTGGAATGTCAGGGAATCTATGCTTTCCTTCCCTTTTCATTTACAATACACTGGCAAGAGCCATCCTGGTTATGCCAATCACACAGTACAGAGACTATTCTCACAATTTCTCTGCACACCTTAACCCAAATTAATAACATGTTCTCCAAGCCTCCTAAAATATTAATATTAATTCTGTAGCCTTTTGGTACTTTACAACACCTGCAGGTGAAATGGCTCAGTGGCTCCTCACCACCAGGCTGCAAGACCCCCCACCAGGACGCAGGACCCACCACAAGGACTCAGCACCGCCCACAAGGACGGCAGCACCCCCCCACCAGGCCGCAAGACCCCCCACCAGGACACAGCACACACCCCCACCAGGACGCAGGACCCATCACAAGGACGCAGGCCCCCCTACAAGGACTCAGTACCGCCCACAAGGACGCAGCACCCCCCCACAAGGACGGAGGTCCCCCTACAAGGACTTAGCACCGCCCACAAGGACGCAGCACCCCCCCACAAGGACGGAGGTCCCCCTACAAGGACTTAGCACCGCCCACAAGGACGCAGCACCCCCCCACAAGGACGGAGGTCCCCCTACAAGGACTTAGCACCGCCCACAAGGACGCAGCCCCCTCCACAAGATGCAGCACCCCCACACACAAGGACACAGCCCCCTCCACAAGGACACAGCACCGCCCCAAGGACGCAGCAGCCCCCACAAGGACGCAGCACTCTTTACAAGGACGCAGGACACCCCCACAAGGACGCAGCACCCCCCACAAGGACGCAGCACCTCCCCCACAAGAACGCAGCACCCCCCATGAAGATGCAGCACCGCCTCCCCCCCAGGACAGATTTTGCGGGGGCACTCATGTATCCGTCCTCAGTGTATTGGTAAAGAAACGAAAGAAAACTGACGTGAACTTATTTGACTGTTGAAAGAAATGACGCAGCTTTGCTGAAGACGAGGAATTAAAAAACAACCCTAGAAAATGTGGGGAAGGGACTGAAAGCGGAGAATGCACACACCAGAAAAATACTTCTCCGGCGCTGTGGGAGATGTGAGAGGAAAACGGGGGACAGAGGAGGCTGCCCCTGAAAAGCTGTCACCTCGGAGTGTTCCCGCACTGGTGAAAGGTCCAGACTGTCATTCTGAGAGCCAAAGACATCCAAGCGTGAGAAGGACAGAGTCAGAGCTAGAAAAGACAGAGTGTAGGCCTGACCTGTGGTGGCGCAGTGGATAAAGCGTCGACCTGGAAATGCTGAGGTCGCCGGTTTGAAACCCTGGGCTTGCCTGGTCAAGGCACATATGGGAGTTGATGCTTCCAGCTCCTCCCCCCTGTCTCTCTCTCCTCTCTCTCTCTCTCTCTGTCTCTCTCTTCTCTAAAATGAATAAATAAAAATTTAAAAAAAAATTAAAAAAAAAAAAAGACAGTGTAAATTGAGAGTGCCAAGGCCAAGAACAGATCTTAAAAGTAGGTAAACACACACACACACACACACACACACACTCACACACAAAGTGTGTCCGTAAAGTCATGGTACACTTTTGACCGGCCACAGGAAAGCAATAAAAGATGATAGAAATGTGAAATCTGCACCAAATAAAAGGAAAACTCTCCCAGTTTCATACCTATTCAGTGCAGTTCCATGTGGGCTCACACACAGATTTTTTAGGGCTCCTTAGGTAGCTATCCCGTGTAGCCTCTACAGACTCGTCACTGAGTGATGGCCTACCAGAAAGGGGTTTCTCCACCAAACTGCCGGTTTCCTTCAACTGCTTATCCCACCGCATCATGTTATTCCTATGTGGTGGCGCTTCGTTATAAACGCGCCGATATTCACGTTGCACTTTGGTCACGGATTCGAATTGAGCGAGCCACAGAACACACTGAACTTTCCTCTGTACCGTCCACATCTGGACTGGCATGGCCGTGGGCTGCTCCGCTGTATACACGGTGTGACATCATCATCTGCGCATGCGCACATGCTGCCACATCATCCTACAGAAACTGGGAGGCTTTTCCTTTTATTTGATGCAGATTTCACATTTCTATCGTCTTTTGTTGCTTTCCTGTGACCGGTCAAAAGTGCACCGTGACTTTACGGACACACTGTGTGTGTGTGTGTGTGTGTAATATATATATATTAGTTATATATATATATATATTTTAAACAGACAAAGAAAGGAATAACAATGAGTGCGGCATCAGATTTCTGAGCAAAAACACCGCGCAAAGATTCTAAATGTGTCAGAAGCTCTTTCAAGGGCAAGGACAAAGCAGAGATGCTTCAAGTCAAACAGCCTTAGAATTTATCTTCGTGATGCCGGAACCGTCGCAGCGAGGCCGTGAACGGGATTTTAATAACGGCGGCTCTGCCTCGGGAGCGGAGAGCACAGCCTCACACTCGGAGGTCGGGGACGCGCGGACACGGGGAATGTGACAAGGGGTGACATACGCGGCTCCGAAGAAACAAGTGATGACTTTATTACACGGGAACAGCGGTGTCGGTGCCGTGATGGAAATGAAACCCAGACCCAGATAGACCTCGCTCAATCGAGACAACAAGCACCAGGTTGTGAATTAGAAAGGGAACGTCTTCGGGGGGTCTTCACGCTTTCCAAGACCCCCGCTGATATTCAGGAGAGGGAAGAAAAAAAAAAAAAGATTGTTTGCATTCAGATTTTGTGGATTCAGATAAAAGTGTGTTTGCCAAAAATAAACGCGAGGTATAACAGTCTCTGCTCTCGACTTAGATAGCAGAGGATAAAAATGGGATGAGAGAAAAATAACCCCCGAGTCACAAAGAGATAAAAACCAGGCCAAAACAGCACGTGGAAGGAGCAGAGATCACAGCATGTAGGTCCACGTATTTAGAAGTAACTGAAAAAGATACAGGATCTCTTCTTCACTGGAATGGTCCACTCCAGAAAACAGGGCCACGTCCCTGAATCACTAACAAGGCATCTGCAGGAGCAAGGTCCAAAGGGCTGGGGATTACCCTGGCCGGTTGGCTCAGTGGTAGAGCATCGGCCTGGCGTGCAGGGGGCCCAGGTTCAATTCCTGGCCAGGGCACAGAAGAGAAGCACCCATTTGCTTCTCCACCCCCCCCTCCTTCCTCTCTGTCTCTCTCTTCCCCTCCTGCAGCCCAGGCTCCATTGGAGCAAAGATGGCCCGGGCGCTGGGGATGGCTCCTTGGCCTCTGCCCCAGGTGCTGGAGTGGCTCTGGTCGTGGCAGAGCGACGCCCGGGAGGGGCAGAGCATCGCCCCCTGGTGGGCAGAGCGTCACCCCTGGTGGGCGTGCCGGGTGGATCCCGGTCGGGCGCATGCGGGAGTCTGTCTGACTGTCTCTCCCCGTTTCCAGCTTCAGAAAAATACAAAAAACAAACAAAAAAAAAACAAAAAAAAAAAACAAAAATAAAACAAAGGCTGGGGATGGTCGGCCACGTGGCCACCGATGCCGTCTGAACAAACGTGAGGTCAGAGCGCGGTCATTCCAGGGGTGGCCGGGCTCCGCGTTGCCTGAGCTTTGTGCCCGCGCTGAGGGAGGGCGGCCAGGACGCGTGACAGAGCATGTCGCCTTCAGGGAAAAGGGCTGACGGGACGCTGTGTCTTCAAGGTCAAGCCGGGCGCTGGAGGAGCTGGGGGACCCCTGTGCAGAAGAGGAGTGAGCAGGTAATCTGAGAACATAGCAGTTCCCCCAGGGGGACCACAGGGGGCTGCCCCCCAGGGCTGGAGGAGGGAGGGAAGAGAGGAGCTGAGGTAGAAAACACCCCCTCCCCCCCCCCCCAGACTCCACACGATATGGAGATAAATGTGCGAAGATGGTGAAGGTGTGAGGCCGTGGTGGAAGGGGAGACAGACCCTCTGTCCGCTGCCGTCCATGACATTCAGGACATAGGTGAATGATTCTGCTACAACGCCATCATGATTTCTTTTAATTTTTTATTTTATTTTTTACAGAGATAGAGAGAGAGAGAGGGACAGATAGGGACAGACAGAAAAGAATGGAGAGAGATGAGAAGCATCAATCATCAGTTTTTCATTGCGACACCTTAGTTGTTCATCAATTGCTTTCTCATAGGTGCCTTGACCGTGGGGCTACAGCAGACCGAGTGACCCCTTGCTCGAGCCAGCGACCTTGGGTCCAAGCTGGTGAGCTTTTGCTCAAACCAGATGAGCCTGCGCTCAAGCTGGCGACCTTGGGGTCTTGAACCTGGGTCCTCCGCATCCCAGTCCGATGCTCTGTCCACTAGGCCACTGCCTGGTCAGGCCCGTGATGATTTCTACTGCCAGCACAACATGTCATTTCAAGAGCTTGATGACCCAGCCACACGCCATTCCCAGCTGGTTCATCTGGTGACCGCGCAGGTTCAAGGGAGATTCGCTTCCAGGACATTGTAACCAGCATCCCGAATGGACTCAACGCTCTGTGTTGAACCTTATAAATGGGACACGAGACATGGTTTTTTGCATTGCGTAGCAGCTGACACCCCAAGTTCCCAAACGCTGTGGAAGACGCCGTGAGGGTCACTGCGTCCCAACGACGGTTATAGCTGAGGGTCCCATCTGGTCAGCCTCGGTTGACCCGGCTGAGTGAGTCGCTTCATTAATGCAATAAAAGGGAAGCTGTTGAAAGGTCCCTCGCAGACTGGCAACGGCTCCCGCGTTTGGGAAGCTCAGACACAAGTCAGGATGGTGAAGCCCCACCAACCGTGCGTTACAAGCCACGCAGCTGTTTTCTGTCTAATGACGTCATCTCTCCAGACGGTTCCAGGCAGCTCTCCAAAGGCCATGCGGAAAGATGCTTTTACTTAAAAACCATCAGCTGCCACTAGCAAGACTGATAATATCTCATTCATTTCACACTCCGGGGACCCGGATGATATCATTTTTACCTTTTTTGAGCATCATTTATCTTGGCATTTATGCCTCTTGATAGTTTTTCTTTTTTTCTTTTTTTTGGTGAAATTTGATCGGATTCTGTCAAATTATTGTACATGTCTTCATTACCCAAATCCTACGGGGTAGACACTAACGGGATTTGAAGCCGTTTTGTTTCTTATGTTGTTCTTGCATAACTGTCTAAACCAGTGGTTCTCAAAGTGTGCACCCTAGAAGATTTCCAGGTGCACCCCATGGTATTCCAGAGAAATATGTGCCTGTTGGGGACCAGAACACCAACTGGGTTTTTGGAGTTTAGATTTCTGGGGGACAGAGGTGTGGGGAATTTGCTGTAAGCTGACAGTCTGCCCAACCCCCCCACCTCACTTGCCTGATTAGGTTGCAAAAGGCTGTTAAGCTGTGGTGCTGGATTGTTTACACTGCCCCCCATGTTCCCGGAAAGACTGGAGGCAGGTTTCTTCTATCCTTTGTTTGGTGTGAAGTTAAGATGATATGGATGGTGGGGGTTTTCTGCACTCAACACAATTAAGAGTAAAAAGAGAGGAATTCTTCCA
This sequence comes from Saccopteryx bilineata, assembly GCF_036850765.1. Lineage (NCBI taxonomy): Eukaryota > Metazoa > Chordata > Mammalia > Chiroptera > Emballonuridae > Saccopteryx > Saccopteryx bilineata. The sequence goes on from NC_089502.1 coordinate 145,245,012, forward strand.
TGTATTGACGAGGAAATGAGAGTTGGCCTTTCACATAGATGCCCAGACATTGAAGAAATCGCTAGGACACATCAGGCTCACGTTTCTCATAAACACAAGAATGAAAAAACTTAACACATTTGTGCCAGGACCTGCCGAATTTACTAAATCTTACTAAGAATGTATCTATATCTATAAAAAGATTGCTTTTTTTGTAGTTCTTTTATTTTTTAACCCTTCTTTTTTACAGATTCTAAAAAAGCATAACTCAAAAAAATGTAACATAAAAATTTTTTTTTTTTTTTTCATTTTTCTGAAGCTGGAAACGGGGAGAGACAGTCAGACAGACTCCCGCATGCGCCCGACCGGGATCCACCCAGCACGCCCACCAGGGGCGAGGCTCTGCCCACCAGGGGGCGATGCTCTGCCCATCCTGGGCGTCGCCATGTTGCGACCAGAGCCACTCCAGCGCCTGGGGCAGAGGCCACAGAGCCATCCCCAGCGCCCGGGCCATCTTTGCTCCAATGGAGCCTTGGCTGCAGGAGGGGAAGAGAGAGACAGAGAGGAAAGTGCGGCGGAGGGGTGGAGAAGCAAATGGGCGCTTCTCCTGTGTGCCCTGGCCGGGAATCGAACCCGGGTCCTCCGCACGCTAGGCCGACGCTCTACCGCTGAGCCAACCGGCCAGGGCCAAAAATGTTTTTTAATGTCAGAATAAATTTAATTTTGTTGTATTTATTTCGTTTAATTACAATAAAGGCCTGCTTGGACTTAATATTTTTTTCTTTAATATCTGACTCAATTATTATAACATATTTCTGAGAAATTTGTATATACTGTGCCTACGATTATTTGTACGATTTTAAATGTGCCCTCACTTCAGAAAGTTTGAGAACCACTGGTCTAAACTGATGCATCTAACCAAAATTTAGTTAATGCATGCATTGTGTAATAATTCTGAAAAGTCAGGAAACGCCGGCCTCTTTGAGTTGAGTGTGTGTCTTCACTTGTGGTATGAGCAGTGATAGTGTAACAGTGAGCTCTGTGCATTCCAATCTCTGTCACCCGGTGGGCTGAGCTAAAAGGCAACTCAAAGTTGGGAGACGATTACAGCAAAAAAAAAAAAAAAAAAACCCCGCAAAAAACAATCACTGCTCATCATTCCCCAATCTCCATCTTTTCTCTGCTTTTATTTATCAACATGATTTGATTCAGAGTTCATGGAGTGTTTACAGAATATAAAAATTACGGAGTTATAACAGGAACAAGACAATCCCCCTCCCCCACCCCCCCACCCCACCCCCGGAATCGCAAACGCTACACTGTTACAAGCAAGACAATGCACGAATACATCATCCGGCTGGAGAGGGAAAAAACCCGTGGAGCAGTCCAAACAAACTAAATTGTAAATGAGGAGTGTTTGGAGCCAAATGACATACCAGGCTGAGAGCATTTTCCCAGCGATCCATTATAGAAGCCGCATCTTCTGAGACATGACAGGTAGCAGTTACACTGTAACTGTTACAGGAAGCGAAGCCAGGAGTCCTTCCACGCAGAATGAGAGAATGACAGGGAGATGCTGCCCCAGAACTCACTTGCCAGTTTCTTTTCTAGCCCTTACTAACAGACCATGGATCTACACTGCTGACTTCCGTTGGTTTACGAAATAACTTACCAAAAATACATCCTGAGTTTGATAGCGTTTTAAATCTTGCTAGACTTCATAGCGCGATGCTGTGAGCATTGTATGAGAACCTTCCCGGACTTTATTTAACCTGTTTCAGCCTTAAGATCCATGTCCTAAAGCAGGGTTCGGGAACCTATGGCTCGCGAGCCAGATGTGGCTCTTTTCATGGCTGCATCTGGCTGGCAGACAAATCTTTAATAAAAAGAAAACAATAACGTTAAAAATATAAAACATTCACCTGACCTGTGGTGGCGCAGTGGGATAAAGCGTCGACCTGGAATGCTGAGGTCGCCGGTTCAAAACCTTGGGCTTTCCTGGTCAAGGCACATGTGGGAGTTGATGCTTCCTGCTCCTCCCTTCTCTCTCTCTCTCTCTCATCTGTCTAAAATGAATAAATAAAGTCTTTAAAAAAAATAAAATAAAATAAAATTAGATAGTGGAGATCATTACACAATTCTGTGAATATACTAAAACCCACTGGCCTGACCTGTGGTAGCACAGTGGGATAAAGCGTCAACCTGGAACACTGAGGTCGCCGGTTCAAAACCTTGGGCTTGCCTGGTCAAGGCACATATGGGAGTTGATGCTTCCTGCTCCTCCCCCTTCTCTCTCTCTCTGTCTCTCTCTCTCACTCCTCTCTCTCTAAAAAATAAAATCAATAAATAAAATATTTAAAAAAATATATAAAACATTCTCATGGATTACAATCCATTCATTTCCTACCGCTCATGTTCATGGTTGCGGGTGGCTGGAGCCAATCACAGCTGTCCTCCAGGACAACAACACATTTTCATTGGATAATGCATCACATCCACGGGTCGTTGTATGGCCCTCACAGAATTACATTTTAAAATGTGTGTGTGTGTGTGTGTGTGTGTGTGTGTGTGTGTGTGTGTATGAAAGAGAGAGAGAGAGACAGGAAGGGAGATGAGAAGCATCAATTCTTCATTGCAGCACTTTAGTTGTTCATTGATTGCTTTCTCATATGTACCTTGATTGGGGAGGCTACAGCAGAGTAACCCCTTGCTCAAGCCAGTAACCTTTGGGCTCAAGCCAACTACTACGGGGTCATGTGTGTGATCCCACACTCAAGCCAGCGACCCTGTTCTCAAGCCGGCGACCTTGGGCTTCAAGCCAGCGACCTTTAGGTTCAAGCCAGTGACCACGTGATCATGTTGATGAGCCCCCAACACAAGCTGGTAACCTTGGAGTTTTGAACCTGTGTCCTCAGCATCCCAGTCCGACGCTCTGTTCTCTGCGCCACCACTGGTCAGGCCACCTGTGTTGATTTCCAAGAACGAGAAACGGGAAGACATGTCATGAGCATTCGGCTTAGAGGAGAAAAACAAAGGGAAATTAAGCTGTAAGCAGGAGAGCCGGATACCTCCCCCTAGTACAGGGGTCCCCAAACTACGGCCCGCGGGCCGCATGCAACCCCCTGAGGCCATTTATCCAGCCCCTGCCATACTTCTAGAAGGGGCACCTCTTTCATTGGTGGTCAGTGAGAGGAGCATAGTTCCCCATTGAAATACTGGTCAGTTTGTTGACTTAAATTTACTTGTTCTTTATTTTAAATATGGTATTTGTTCCCGTTTTGTTTTTTTACTTTAAAATAAGATATGTGCAGTGTGCATAGGGATTTGTTCATAGTTTTTTTTTTTTATACTCCGGCCCTCCAACGGTCTGAGGAACAGTGAACCGACCCCCTGTGTAAAAAGTTTGAGGACACCGGCTTTACAGAGAATGCCAAGGGACTTTTACCACAGGAAACGTTTTAAAAAGCCCCACACTCAACTCATAAATTCAACATTAGCTATTACATAGCTAACCCCTCCTTTGTATGTTTCAAGAATGGTTGGCTGTCATTTCAAACACATGTTCAATGCATTCTAGAAGTTTCTAACTTACAGCTAATGAGAGAGATGTCTGGGTGTAGCAATTTATCTCATTTATATAAAAATTGTCGAAGTACTAATATATATATATATTTGTATTTTTCTGAAGCTGGAAATGGGGAGAGACAGTCAGACTCCCGCATGCGCCCAACCGGGATCCACCCAGCACGCCCACCAGGGGCAACGCTCTGCCCACCAGGGGGCGATGCTCTTTTCCTCCGGGGCATCGCTCTGCCGCAACCAGAGCCACTCTAGCACCTGGGGCAGAGGCCAAGGAGCCATCCCCAGCGCCCGGGCCATCTTTGCTCCAATGGAGCCTTGGCTGCGGGAGGGGAAGAGAGAGACAGAGAGGAAGGGGGGGGGAGTGGAGAAGCAAATGGGCGCTTCTCCTATGTGCCCTGGCCGGGAATCAAACCTGGGTCCCCCGCACGCCAGGCCGACGCTCTACCGCTGAGCCAACCGGCCAGGGCCAAAGTACTAATATTTTAACTTTTATAAAAATGGTGACCTTTGAATTGTTGATCGTTTCGGTTGAATTTATGTGTCTATTTTTATTTTTCCCCCTAATCCTATTTCTTTAAATCCAAACGATACCCATGATAATGTCATATATATATATATATATATATATATATATATATATATTCCCCCCCCCGGGTTTTCTTCCTCTCGTCTGCAATGCATTTTATATCAATCCTAATACTTTTTTAAGTCACCTTAATTTGGTGCCAAATTGAAAAATGGAGACGATGGCTCCCTTTAATAACTGGAGAAATCATTGTGCTATGAGCGCTGAGCTATTTGAATAAGCTGATGGGCCATGGACACAGTTAATGATGTCTGAAAATGGTTCAGTCCTGACGATGTCGACGATTTTTTATATCAAATCTGCATCTGTCTCGGGTTGCGTCCACCCACCCCTTGTGTGCTGGTGGCTGGTCAACACCTATGGCCATTTGTCCGTCCTCCAAACTTCTCTCGTTCCCACAGAGCCAATGTGTGTCCGCCGTTCAGGGCCGCCGCGGCGGAACTGGCCGGACTTCCATGATCTGTAGCATCTGTCTCAAAGTGTGTTCGATGAAATGTTCACTTTAAAATGCAGAGGAAAGAGCCGCCTGACCTGTGGGGGCGCAGTGGATAAAGTGTTGATCTGGAAATGCTGAGGTCGCCGGTTCAAAACCCTGGGCTCACCTGGTCAAGGCACATATGGAAGTTGATGATTCCTGCTCCTCCCCCCTTCTCTCTCTTCCCTAAAACGAAAAATAATTGAATAAAATGAAAAAAATCTTAAATGCAGAGAAAAGAGCCTGACCAGGTGGTGGCGCATTGGATAGAGCGTCGGACTAGGATGTGGAGGACCCAGGTTCGAGACCCCAAGGTTGCCGGCTTGAGGGCGGGCTCATCTGGTTTGAGCAAAAGCTCACCAACTTGCATCCAAGGTCGCTGGCTCGAGCAGGGGTTACTCAGTCTGCTGTAGCCCCCCGGTCAAGGCACATGTGAGAAAGCAATCAATGAACAACTAAGGTGTCACAACGAGGAATTGATGCTTCTCATCTCTCTCTCCCTTCCTCTCTATCTGTTCCTATCTGTCCCTCTCTGACTCTCTCTGTCTCTGCCACAAAAAAAAAAAAAAAAGAAAAAAGAAGAAGAAAGAAAGAAAAGAAAAGCAGAGAAAAGACTTACAGGCACCCATATACACATGAGGAAGTTGCCTCTAGCCTTACAGCGGCATATAACCTAAACATCCCGAGTTTGCAAGTCGAGGGGTGAACTGCGTGGATGGACACGGAATGCAGCTGGGTACCACACACGCCGGTCACTAAGTGGAATAAACAGTCCCAGTCCGTCCGGTGATGTTGTTCACACATGGCTGTCATGACGCATCTGCCCAGACGTACTCACCTTCAGTGAACTCTGTCTGGTTTAAGTTCTTACAAAAGTAAGGCCAGGCCACTTTCTTGGCTTTCTGTTGTTTCTTTATTTGTGCTATTGTTTGTAATTAGGCCCAATTTGTCTCGTTTCTTTGTGACACTCTGTTGCCTGCGTACCCTACCATTTTATTCATTCATCCTGTGACCATCACCACCAGACATCTGTCTCATCCCCGGGTTGCAGATACAGTACTAGACATCATGCTTCTTGGTCCCGAAATAACTGTGTGTGTGTCCGTTGCAGTTTGAAATGATGCCTTTAACTTGAGCTTTGTCCCTGGTCGTGTCTGTAATCAAAGGGAACATTCCCGCTACCTTTCAGACGGTATACAAGCTCTTGTGTGTTGACTATCCTAAGTATGTTGTCTGCGATAGATGGTAGTTGTCGTATTTTTAGTGCTTGTCAGATGTGAATAGTCTTACCGCCTGCCATTTTGTGGGAGGTATGTCCTCAAACAAGATGTTCAATACTTGTAGGGTTATCTTTTTTATTTATTTTGTGGCAGAGACAGAGAGAGTCAGAGAGAGAGACAGACAGACACGAACGGAGAGAGATGAGAAGCATCAATCATCAGTTTTTCGATGTGACACCTTAGTTATTCATTGATTGATTTATCATATGTGCCTTGACTGGGGGGCTACAGCAGACCGATTTAACCCCTTGCTCAAGCCAGTGACGTTGGGTCCAAGCTGGTGAGCTTTGCTCAAACCAGATGAGCCCATGCTCAAGCTGGCGACCTCGGGGTCTCGAAGCTGGGTCCTCCGCATCCCAGTCCGACGCTCTATCCACTGCACCACCACCTGGTCAGGCAGGGTTATCTTTTTTTTTCCTTGGTGCTTTGAATCTTGGCAGAACCTTCAAAAGTCATCCATTAGGAAGTAAAAGAAGCCCAGTTGTGTCCTTAAATTTATGAAATGTTTCTGTAAACTAAACGAATCAAGGACTGATGTTCTCTTGGGACCTTAATTATTTTTTTTTTACACTGGGTTGTTTATATTATTTACTCATTTGTTTGTTTATTGTTAAGCGTTTACCTACATCGAGAGGTATTCTGAACTGAAATGGACTCGCTATCCATCTTCAGTGATCACCAACCACCGTAGGACGAGCCTGTCTCAGCTACACCCGCCGGGGGCTTGGCGCCTGATAATGCTGTACCTTTGAGCTAATTGTTGGGGGTCAGTAACGGACAGAGATGGAGGAAAGAGTATCTTCTTGCCGGCCTCGGACTGTTTCACAGGTTAAGGGCAGAGTCTGTGTAATAACACATTATACTGCTTGCAAAAATGAGGCGATATTTTATAGCTTCACAGTCATTTTGAAACGGACCCTACAACCTGTGAGCGGTCCGTTGTATTCTGTTGTGGTGTCGTTAATGCTTCAGGACACTGCTGTTGACGTTTGACGCTGCTTTTTTAAACGCTCTGCCCAACCTGGCCAATTTCTTTTTTTTTCTTTTTTTTTTTCATTCGCCAGTGTTAAATTTTATTTGCTCTATTGCAAACCTACCCGGTGATCTTCCTCCTATTTAACTTTTACTTTTCTTCTTATGACCTTTGCATTGAATATGCCTTTGGATTCTGTGTATTTTTCTATTTCCGTGATACATTTCTTTGAAAAACGCTTGAACTGTTCAGAAGCATATGTTTCACGACCCAAGTCTGTGGCTTTGCTTCTCAAGGAATTTTTTTTTTATTTATTTTTATCACTTTCTCACTTGAGTGCAGTATTTTCTGTGACGTAGAGAGTTACATTATCTGGTTGCTATGTGTTCTGGTTTCCTGGTTAGCAGTAGATTTGCAATTGTTCCTGGCATGAAATGTTCTATAAAAATCTGTCAGGACAATCATCTTAAGTATTCTAGCTTGTATCTACCTCAGTTTTCTAAAGGGTTTTCTGCTTGCAGAGTATATTGGAGAATGATACATTTAAATGTAACACTGCTTGTGGCTTTGCCTGTTTTTCTGTTTCCATTGGCTGTGTGTGTGCGCGTGCGTGTGTGTGTGCATGCGCTATTTTCTTAGATGCAAGCAAGGTCAGTATTTTGGTGATTTTTTTTTTTTTTTTGGCCGTCATTGCAAATTTCTGGGTGTTTTCTCGCCAACTCTGCTGTCCGAATAGGCCTGGAAACACATAGCTGCTGCAATGGCCGCTCTCAGGCTCTGAGCTGTTGGGCAGCCAGGCTGCACTTCCATCATTTAAGATAACAAGAGGGCTCACAGTACTCTGAGTCCCAGGCAGCAGCAACTCCTCACAGATAGCCGCTTCCAGCTGGACGCGGACTCTCCCGTGCTCCGCTGCTCCCCACACAGCCTGCTGGGCAGGCAGGATGACCAATGTCCACCTGCGGTCAGCGCCGGAAACAGACCGAACTGGGGTTCAGGGAGTGAGTATACCGGTGTGTGGGACTGTTCTCTGTGTCTGAGTCCCCTTCTGGCTCTGTTTCTCCCTTGAGTCTTCAGACTTCCACACACGCCCAAAGTCACCGGAATTCGTTTTTCTCTGACATCCCACACTGAGCGCCACCCCCTCCCGAGGTCGGTCCCTCTGGTGGCAGACACGGCAAGACTGCATTCTGCTTTGTGGCCGAGTCACATTCCATTGTGTGTGCGTGCGCGCCACACCCGCGTGCGCGTTCACGTTACGTTTAAGTCTTGGGAGCTGCACCACCGCACAGAGGACAGAGTCAGAAGGACAGCTCATCTGTGGGCCACGTGCGTGAGGGCCAGTGGAAGTCCAGCGTGCCCTGGGGACGCACATACTGAAGAGGAGGGGGCACCGGAAGCCCAGCGTGCCCTGGGGACGCACGTACTGAAGAGGAGGGGGCACCGGAAGTCCAGCGTGCCCTGGGGACGCACGTACTAATGAGAAGGGGGCACCGGAAGTCCAGCGTGCCCTGGGGACGCACGTACTGAAGAGGAGGGGGCACCGGAAGTCCAGCGTGCCCTGGGGACGCACATACTGAAGAGGAGGGGGCACCGGAAGTCCAACGTGACCCAGGGACGCATGCACTAAAGAGAAGGGGGCGCCAGAAGTCCAGTGTGCCCTGGGGCGCACGTACTAAAGAGAAGGGGGCGCCGGAAGTCCAGCGTGCCCCGGGGATGCACGTACAAAAGAGAAGGGGGCACCGGAAATCCAGCATGCCCTGGGGACGCACACACTAAATAGAAGGGGGCACCGGAAGTCCAGCGTGCCCTGGGGACGCACACACTAAATAGAAGGGGCACCGGAAGTCCAGCGTGCCCCGGGGACACACACACTAAAGAGAAGGGAGCACCGGAAGTCCAGCGTGGTCTGGGGACGCACGTACTAAAAAGAAGGGGGCACCGGAAGTTCAGCGTGCCCTGGGGAGGAAAAGACTAAAGAGAAGGGAGCGCCGGAAGTCCAGCATGCCCTGGGGACGCACGTACTAAAGAGAAGGGGGCACTGGAAGTCCAGCGTGCCCTGCGGACGCACACACTAAAGAGAAGGGGCACCGGAAGTCCAGCGTGCCCCGGGGACACACACACTAAAGAGAAGGGAGCACCGGAAGTCCAGCATGCCCTGGGGACGCACGTACTAAAGAGAAGGGGGCACCAGAAGTCCAGCGTGCCCCTGAGAAGCACGTACTAAAGAGGAGGGGGCACCAGAAGTCCAACGTGCCCCAAGGACGCATGCACTAAAGAGAAGGGGGCGCCAGAAGTCCAGTGTGCCCTGAGGCGCACGTACTAAAGAGAAGGGGGCGCTGGAAGTCCAGCGTGCACTGGGGACGCACGTACTAAAGAGAAGGGGGCATAGGAAGTCCAGCGTGCCCTGTGGACGCACAAACTAAAGAGAAGGGGGCGCCGGAAGTCCAGCGTGCCCCGGGGATGCACGTACTAAAGAGAAGGGGGCACCGGAAGTTCAGCGTGCCCTGGGGAGGAAAAGACTAAAGAGAAGGGAGCGCTGGAAGTCCAGCGTGCCCTGCGGACGCAGGTACTAAAGAGAAGGGGGCACCGGAAGGACAGCGTGCCCTGGGGACACGCACACTAAGAGAAGGGGGCATCGGAAGTCCAGCGTGCCCTGGGGACACACATACTAAAGAGAAGGGGCACCGGAAGTCCAGCATGCCCTGGGGACGCACACACTAAATAGAAGGGGGCACCGGAAGTCCAGCGTGCCCTGGGGATGCACACACTAAAGAGAAGGGGGCACCGGAAGTCCAGCGTGCCCCGGGGACGCACGTACTAAAGAGAAGGGGGCACCGGAAGTCCAGCGTGCCCCGGGGACGCAGGTACTAAAGAGAAGGGGGCACCGGAAGTCCAGCGTGCCCCGGGGACGCACACACTAAAGAGAAGGGGGCGTCGGAAGTCCAGCGTGCCCCGGGTACGCACGTACTAAAGAGAAGGGGGTGCCGGAAGGCCAGCGTGCCCCGGGGACACACGTACTAAAGAGAAGGGGGCGCCGGAAGTCCAGCGTGCCCCGGGGACACACGTACTAAAGAGAAGGGGGCACCGGAAGTCCAGCGTGCCCCGGGGACGCACGTACTAAAGAGAAGGGGGCCCCGGAAGTCCAGCGTGCCCCGGGGACGCACGTACTAAAGAGAAGGGGGCGCCGGAAGTCCAGCGTGCCCCGGGGACCCACACACTAAAGAGAAGGGGGCGCCGGAAGTCCAGCGTGCCCCGGGGACGCACGTACTAAAGAGAAGGGGGCACGGGAAGTCCAGCGTGCCCCGGGGACGCATGTACTAAAGAGAAGGGGGCACCGGAAGTCCAACATGCCCTGGGGACGCACGTACTAAAGAGAAGGGGGCACCGGAAGTTCAGCGTGCCCTGGGGAGGAAAAGACTAAAGAGAAGGGAGCGCCGGAAGCCCAGCGTGCCCTGGGGACGCACGTACTAAAGAGAAGGGGGCGCCGGAAGCCCAGCGTGCCCTGGGGACGCACGTATAAAGAGAAGGGGCACCGGAAGTCCAGCGTGCCCTGGGGACACACAGACTAAAAAGAAGCGGGCACCGGAAGTCCAGCATGCCCCGGGGACGCACAGACTAAAAAGAAAGGGGCACCGGAAGTCCAGCATGCCCTGGGGACGCACACACTAAATAGAAGGGGGCACCGGAAGTCCAGCGTGCCCTGGGGACGCACGTATAAAGAGAAGGGGCACCGGAAGTCCAGCGTGCCCTGGGGACGCACGTACTAAAGAGAAGGGGGCGCCGGAAATCCAGCGTGCCCCGGGGACGCACAGACTAAAAAGAAGGGGGCACCGGAAGTCCAGCATGCCCTGGGGACGCACACACTAAATAGAAGGGGGCACCGGAAGTCCAGCGTGCCCTGGGGACGCACACACTAAATAGAAGGGGGCGCCGGAAGTTCAGCGTGCCCTGGGGAGGAAAAGACTAAAGAGAAGGGAGCACCGGAAGTCCAGCGTGCCCTGGGGACGCACGTACTAAAGAGAAGGGGGCACCGGAAGTCCAGCGTGCCCTGCGGACGCACACACTAAAGAGAAGGGGCACCGGAAGTCCAGCGTGCCCCGGGGACACACACACTAAAGAGAAGGGGGCACCGGAAGTCCAGCATGCCCTGGGGACGCACGTACTAAAGAGAAGGGGGCACCGGAAGTCCAGCGTGCCCCTGAGAAGCACGTACTAAAGAGGAGGGGGCACCGGAAGTCCAACGTGCCCCAGGGACGCATGCACTAAAGAGAAGGGGGCGCTGGAAGTCCAGCGTGCACTGGGGACGCACGTACTAAAGAGAAGGGGGCGCCGGAAGTCCAGCGTGCCCCGGGGATGCACGTACAAAAGAGAAGGGGGCGCCGGAAGTCCAGCGTGCCCCGGGGACGCACGTACAAAAGAGAAGGGGGCACCGGAAGTCCAGCGTGCCCTGCGGACGCACACACTAAAGAGACGGGGGCACCGGAAGTCCAGCGTGCCCTGGGGACGCACGTACTAAAGAGAAGGGGGCACCGGAAATCCAGCGTGCCCCGGGGACGCACACACTAAAAAGAAGGGGGAACCGGAAGTCCAGCGTGCCCTGGGGACACGTACACTAAGAGAAGGGGGCACCGGAAGTCCAGCGTGCCCTGGGGACGCACGTACTAAAGAGAAGGGGCACCGGAAGTCCAGCATGCCCTGGGGACGCACACACTAAATAGAAGGGGGCACCGGAAGTCCAGCGTGGCTTGGGGACGCACGTACTAAAGAGAAGGGGGCACCGGAAGTCCAGCGTGCCCTGGGGATGCACACACTAAAGAGAAGGGGGCACCGGAAGTCCAGCGTGCCCTGGGGACGTACGTACTAAAGAGAAGGGGGCACCGGAAGTCCAGCGTGCCCCGGGGACGCACGTACTAAAGAGAAGGGGGCACCGGAAGTCCAGCATGCCCTGGGGACGCACGTACTAAAGAGAAGGGGGCACCAGAAGTCCAGCGTGCCCCTGAGAAGCACGTACTAAAGAGGAGGGGGCACCGGAAGTCCAGCATGCCCTGGGGCGCACACACTAAAGAGAAGGGGAACCGGAAGTCCAGCGTGCCCTGGGGACGCAGGTACTAAAGAGAAGGGGGCACCGGAAGTCCAACGTGCCCTGGGGACGCACGTATAAAGAGAAGGGGGCACCGGAAGTCCAACGTGCCCTGGGGACGCACATACTAAAGAGAAGGGGGCGCCGGAAGTCCAGCGTGCCCTGGGGCGCACACACTAAAGAGAAGGGGAACCGGAAGTCCAGCGTGCCCTGGGGACGCAGGTACTAAAGAGAAGGGGGCGCCGGAAGTCCAGCGTGCCCCGGGGACGCACATACTAAAGAGGAGGGGGCACCGGAAGTCCAGCGTGCCCTGGGGACGCACACACTAAAGAGAAGGGGGCGCCGGAAGTCCAGCGTGCCCTGGGGCGCACACACTAAAGAGAAGGGGAACCGGAAGTCCAGCGTGCCCTGGGGACGCAGGTACTAAAGAGAAGGGGGCACCGGAAGTCCAACGTGCCCTGGGGACGCACGTATAAAGAGAAGGGGGCACCGGAAGTCCAACGTGCCCTGGGGACGCACGTATAAAGAGAAGGGGGCACCGGAAGTCCAACGTGCCCTGGGGACGCACATACTAAAGAGAAGGGGGCGCCGGAAGTCCAGCGTGCCCTGGGGACGCAGGTACTAAAGAGAAGGGGGCACCGGAAGTCCAACGTGCCCTGGGGACGCAGGTACTAAAGAGAAGGGGGCACCGGAAGTCCAGCGTGCCCCGGGGACGCACACACTAAAGAGAAGGGGGCGCCGGAAGTCCAGCGTGCCCCGGGGACGCACACACTAAAGAGAAGGGGGCGCCGGAAGTCCAGCGTGCCCCGGGGACGCACACACTAAAGAGAAGGGGGCGCCGGAAGTCCAGCGTGCCCCGGGGACGCACACACTAAAGAGAAGGGGGCGCCGGAAGTCCAGCGTGCCCCGGGGACGCACACACTAAAGAGAAGGGGGCGCCGGAAGTCCAACGTGCCCTGGGGACGCACGTACTGAAGACAAGAGGACTCCCCCTTCCTGCAAGGAATTGGGGGATCCCATAAGCCTTTTCCTCATTTTCACCTGCACAGAATACCCAGACGGAGAAAACCTGTGAGGCTTTGGAATAAGGCCCTGTGGGAGGACACAGCATCCGTCTCTGTGGGCGACTCTGGCCTGGAGAATCCTTTCTCCTAAATGTTGCGAGAAGGCGAATGGCCGCTTGCTGTCCGCAGGAGCTGCAGCTTTGGCCGGGACAGCTGTGGGCTTGGTCCCCGGCAGCGGCCGCTGGAAGCCCTCGGAAGTGTACCAGATGGGGTGACGTCACCAAGGTGACCCCAGTGCCCCTACGTTCCTGTCTAAAGCACTTCGATGGACCTTTAAAGATTTTTTTAAATTTATTTATTTTAGAGAAGAAAGAGAGAGAGAGAGAGAGAGAAGGGGGGAGGAGCAGGAAGCATCAACTCCCATATGTGCCTTGACCAGGCAAGCCCAGGGTTTTGAACCGGCGACCTCAGTGTTCCCAGGTTGATGCTCTATCCACTGGGCCACCACAGATCAGGCACTTCGATGGACCTTTAAAAGAAGCTCTTCAATTGGAGGTCCAGGGTTTACGGTGTCACCAAGCAGGGGCAGTGAAACGGAGAATTAATTCTATCAGTGGTACGAGGAGCACTTTGATTACAAAGGAAGGAGATGAGAGACAATGGTTTTTTCTATCGCTAGCTGGTGTGTACAAACGTGTGTGTTTGTGAGTGTATCTTTATAGACACACACCTACATATAAGTCACGGTTACTTAATAACTTGCGTGTAATCTGCGTTTAGATTTACAAAGTTAGCCTGACCAGGCAGTTGGGCAGTGGATAGAGCGTGGGGCTGGGATGTGGAGGACCCGGGTTCGAGACCCCAAGGTCGCCAGCTTGAGAGCGGGCTCATCTGGTTTCAGCAAAGCTCACCAGCTTGGACCCAAGGTCGCTGGCTTGAGCAAGGGGTCACTGACTCTGCTGTAGCCCCCCAGTCAAGTCACATACGATAAATCAATCAATGAACAACTAAGGTGCCGCAACAAAAAACTGATGATTGATGCTTCTCATCTCTCTCTGTTCCTATCTGTCTGTCCCTATCTGTTCCTCTCTCTGACTCTCTCTCTGTCTCTTAAAAAAAAAAAAAAAAAAGATTTACAAAGTCATACACTTTCGCAGAAGAAAAGATCATCTTCAAACGCAGAGAAAAAAATGAAATAAAAGCACATTGTCGCTGAAGACCTCTTTTTTCCCGTTTCCTTGACCACGCTCAGGTTTCTCTTGTCTGAGACTATTTCCAATCTAAGATCGTTGTTTTCACCAAGTTTTGTGCGTTAGACCGAGGGCAGAAGTGTGGGAAATAGAGCTTGCCTGCAGCCTGCAGTGAGGTAAACTGCTCTCACTCTGCTGAGTTGGCGGTATGGCGAAATCTCACGGGTGTGTTCCTCTTCCTGGGTTTTCTCAAGACAACCATCCCGCATCTTGGTTCCGTTGGAAGTCCTGTGCAGTCGCGTGCCCTCGTCCGTTCAATGTGTTGTTACACCTGCTGCTGACGTGCAGGGGTGAACACGTGGTCATTACGAACAATTAGCACGAGCAGCTGTTCATGACTGGGGACACAGGAGAGGGAGGAAGTGAGAAGGAGTGTGGGAGACCGGCTGTGGGCTGCTGGGGTCGTCGTAGACTAAGGCTTGGTTTGGGATTAAGCCCTTCCCACTCTTTTAATGCTAAGATCTCTTAATACTAAGATCTTTTAATGCTAAGATCTCTTAATACTAAGATCTTTTAGTGCTAAGATCTCTTAATACTAAAACCTTTTAATGCTAAGATCTCTTAATACTAAGATATATTCAACACCAAGCTTTTCTCCACACCCTTGACTGTTGCATGATGTGGGGTGGTGCACTCTCATGAGGAATCCCATTATGCCTCAGATCAGTGACTTTGTATCAGGGACTTCCTTGTTTGTATATTGGATTAAAGGCTTTAATTGTCCAAGCCAGGGGTCCAGAACCTACGGCTCCAGCACCAGATGTGGCTCTTTGGATGGCTGCATCCGGCTCGCAGACAAATCTTGAATAAAATAATAATAATAATGTTAAAAATATCAAACGTTCTCATGTATTACAATCCATTCATTTCCTACCGCTCATGTTCATGGTTGCGGGTGGCTGGAGCCAATCACAGCTGTCCTCTGGGACAACACCACATTTTTATTAGATGATGCGTCACATACATGGGTCGTTGTACAGCTCTCACGGAATTACATTTTAAAATATGTGGCGTTCATGGCTCTCTCAGCCAAAAAGCTTCCCCACGCCTGATATATAATAAAGCAAAGACCAGGGGCTCGCTCTCTGTGATGTTGCACTCACCATTGAAGAGGCCTCCTGATCCCATCCTCTGTTCTCAGTGAGTCCATTTTCTTAATTCCGCACCGTTCTCCCTCAGGACCCGGAATGACTAGCCGCACAGGTCCGCGGCAAAGGTGCTCGCAGGGACGTCTTCGTACGTGGCGGTGGCCTGCGCAAGCGTGCTTGCGGACGGTGATGGCGCAGAGCCAGAGGGGGTCGGGGCGAATCCGGACGGAGGCGTGTAGTGACGCTGTGCAGGTGCATTCCTGCAGACAAGTGCAGTTACCTTGTCAAACAGCAGGCGATCAGATCGCTTTCTCCGTGGTGCCACCGAACCACACAATGGTACCGCCATCCCTGCTGTCACCGTCAGTTACTGTGTGTTGCCAGGACGGCGTGACCAGGTTGCTCCAGGGGTCTTGATGATACAGTTGTATTTTTTATCAAAATGTCCCGATTGGACTTTCTAGTTGGATCAAGGAAAACATTAAAATAAAGTCAATGCATGCATATCTTTTTAACCACACACACACACAAATACAAATTTTTCTCATAGACTAGAGCACAGCTTGCTCTTTGTTTTGGATTTTGTCTAAGTAATTGACACATGGGTTGAGACGTGACTCACACCTGATGGGAAGAAGCCAGATAATGTTCTCAGGATGCGTCTGAACACCGTTGGTGGGTGTTCAGATGGGTCTGTGACACCGTTCAGAGTCCAAGCACAAGACGGTTCTCCTGTGTCCTCCGGACACTGTCACGACTTCCTCGTGCGCTGATCTTGTTAAGACGCATCCGTGGCTGTTCACGCATCGTACCGTTTCTGATTGCACGTCGGGGGCACACTTAGGATAATACCGGAGTGTCGTAAACAACAGGGAAACCGCTGTTTTTGTCATTTGCACCCCAAACCACGCTCTTTCAACTGCATTACAACATCGTCCACCCACCACTCCCGGGTCAACAATAAAGATAGAATCCAGCTCACCAGTGATTCCCACTCACCCTTGATCATGTCAGAGGACGGTGTTCAAGCTATGCAAAGAGACAAACAGAATGTTATCTACTGACAAAAAATTCACGAAGTCACAAATTGTTATTAGCACAAAGCTGTCACAGATGACCTGCTTTGTCTTCTTACTGAGTGCTGGTCATGGTGAGGGGTCTTGTTGGCACGTCCTCATCCGGTGCTCATAGCAACCCTCTGAAGGAGTGACCACTGTTGTCCGATTTCACAGATGAAGATATTAAGGGTTTCAGTATTGAAATAAAATCAGTATTCGTTGTTAAACATATACTACCCTGTCTAGGAGAACGTTTAAACTGTGAAACAACCCTAGGTTTATAGCAGTGGTGGTCAACCTGGTCTCTACCGCCCACGAGTGGGCATTCCAGCTTTCATGGTGGGTGGTAGCAGAGCAACCAAAGTATAAATAAAAAGATAGATTTAACTATAGTAAGTTGTTTCATAAAGATTGATTCTGCCAAAAGTAGCGAAAATGCGATATAAAGTACTTGGTAAGTAATTATGATTCTATGCTTTCACTTGCTGTCACTCTGCTTTATACATTTTATAAAGTCGAGTGACTTCCCTACTTTATAAATCACCATGACTGTGGAACCGGTAACCGGTGAGGAAATGTTACTACTAACAGAGATACAAAAGTGGGCGGTAGGTATAAAAAGGTTGGTTACCCCTGGTCTAAAGCATGTGTAAAGTAGCAACAAAGTGAATTCCGCTGTTCCTGGCAACATAGTGTTTCTGCCAGTGCATTTCAGGAGAATGAACTAGTCAATTTAAGTGATAACCATCTAATTGAGAATGTTATTTCTGTCAGGTTCATGGAAGCTAATCGCATCTTAGATTTTGTGATGGGCTAATTATTTTCCTCATTAGATGTGTCTCGTAAGATACAAGGAATAGGAGAAGTCAGTGAGTCAGCGTGATACTTGAAAAGTACCAGTATTGTGCGACATTAAGTATTTTAAGTATTGTTTCAAAATAAACACATTATTTTGAAACAATATTTAAGATACATGATTGTATG
Source organism: Saccopteryx bilineata (assembly GCF_036850765.1). NCBI lineage: Eukaryota > Metazoa > Chordata > Mammalia > Chiroptera > Emballonuridae > Saccopteryx > Saccopteryx bilineata. The sequence continues at coordinate 145,262,354 of NC_089502.1, forward strand.
ATACGGTGAAAGATGAGGACAATGTATTGTCCTAACTGCCTTCTATCCATCTGAACGCAATAAAATTTCATTTTCCTACATTTCTTCTATATTATTCTGTTAAAAAGCCTGATACAACCTTCCTGCCATTAATGTCTTCTCATTTTTTTCTACAAATACAGACAAAGTCTTTACCCGACCTGAATGAGACGATGACACCGTCAAAAGGGAGAAGGGAAGAAATGGATACGTTAGCTTTCAGTCACATCGCTGGCAGTCAGAGAGCCCCCGAGTCCTAGGTCACCCCCTCCCAGAATCCGACTTGAGGAATTTGCAGCGATCTGGGGGAAGCTTGGGGCCGCTCTACTCCAGGGTTAGCTGATCCACCCTGATCTTTCCCCTAAAGCTCAAGCGGATTTACCCTCTCTCGTTCTTCCCATCCGTCAGCTGAGCACGCACCGGGCAGTGCCCCCTTAAAGCAAGTTCAACCCCCGCTGAGCCCTTCAGCGCCTGCCTTCCAGAGCTGTGGACCGAGGGCGGGCTGCTCTCCCTCCCTCCCTCCCTCCCTCTCCGCTGCCCCCCACGGACCCCCTGCCCTGTGCCACGTCCCCCTCCATCACCTGCAATACGAGCTCCTCCGCGCAGACACTCTCCCGTAACCGGCCACTGGATAACCAAATGCTCTGACGGACGTCTTTCAAAGCGTGTTCTCAAAAACAAAATGCAAAGTCCAGTAATCACCTTCCCAAAAAACGTTTCCCAGTTGTCCGAAAGGCAGCCTTCCTAGCCGTCCCTGTATATTCACCCGGGTGAACCTGTAGGTACAGACTGACCGCGCATGCCCTGCAGCGATGGACTTCTGACATGTGCCATTTTACAGTGAGCATTCTCTGTTCCCGGGCACGGTTGCCTGTGGGCCCTCTGCTGGGCTCCCTGCTGGCACCCTTGCATGGCACCGACAGTAGGCTGCTGTTTGCTCTGCTGTGCATAAGAAAAAAAAATGGGGTTCCTTTTGCAAGATTTTTCCCTTTGAAATACAGTGTGTCCGTAAAGTCATGGTGCACTTCTGACCGGTCGCAGGAAAGCAACAAAAGACGATAGAAATGTGAAATCTGCACCAAATAAAAGGAAAACCCTCCCAGTTTCTGTAGGATGGCGTGGCAGCATATGCGCATGCGCAGATGATGACGTCACACCGTGTACACAGCGGAGCAGCCCACGGCCATGCCGATGGAGATGTGGACAGGACAGAGGAAAGTTCAGTGTGGTCTGTGGCTCCCTCAGTTCGAATCCGTGACCAAAGTGCAACGTGAATATCGGCGCGTTTATAACAAAACGCCACCACATAGGAATAACATGATGCGGTGGGATAAGCAGTTGAAGGAAATCGGCAGTTTGGTGGAGAAACCCCGTTCTGGTAGGCCATCCGTCAGTGATGAGTCTCTACAGGCTATACGGGATAGCTACCTAAGGAGCCCTAAAAACTCTGTGTGTGAGCCCACATGGAACTGCACTGAATAGGTATGAAACTGGGAGAGTTTTCCTTTTATTTGGTGCAGATTTCACATTTCTATTGTCCTTTGTTGCTTTCCTGTGACCGGTCAAAAGTGCACCGTAACTTTACGGACACACTGTTAGATGACTCCTTTTCCGGCAGAGGTAGGAGTGTGGGTGCTTCTAGCGACCATGCATTGGAAATCTGTTTGCTGTGGGCGTGTCTGTCTGTGACCTGACCTCCTGTTCTCCACATCGCTGCCCTAAGCAGCGGTCCCAAGGGTCGCGTAACCATCATACTGTCTGTGTGTGTCTGTGGGTGTGAGCTCTTCCTGGATGTATTCTTCTGCGGATGGCTGTAGACTAAGCAAGTGTATCTTTGGGTCTGGTCCTCAAATCACCCTTTTGTCCTGGGAGCCCCACTGCCTTTTCTGGGAGACCGGCATGGACAGCAGAGATGCTTGAAACAAACAGTGTGTTCTTTCAGAGAGCCGTGGAACACCTGTCTGCATACTGACTTCTCTTTTTGCCCCCGTCGCTGAAAGCTTCCGTACCTAAGACCTGTGTCTGTGTGTCGAGCTGTGTTTGAGAACACGGCGCTGGCTCCTCCAGCTCCAGGTGCACGGCCAGGTGGATCCTTCCGGACTTCTCCATGGCTTCTCTCACGGCGCTCTCTCCAACGAGGACAGGACAGGCTCCGACGTCCGGCCATCCCTTTCCTAATTCGTCCGTTCCAGTGGTGTCCGTGACGCCTCACTCCACGTCATCCCTGGGTTCTCCGCCTCGGAGCAGAGCCACGTATAATTAAACCACCCCGCCTGTCCGCTGACTGAGACGGACAGGAGTTCATCAGGTCCTTTGTCATCCCGGCGACATTGAAACAGGATAATGTGAAACGAAATGACGTCATTTGGGACTGTGCTGTGTGTAGCAGCAGGACCACAATTTTTTTTTTTTTTTTAATTTTTCTGAAGCTGGAAATGGGGAGAGACAGTCAGACAGACTCCCGCATGCGCCCGACCGGGATCCACCCGGCACGCCCACCAGGGGCGACGCTCTGCCCACCAGGGGGCGATGCTCTGCCCCTCCAGGGCGTCGTTCTGCCGCGACCAGAGCCACTCTAGAGCCTGGGGCAGAGGCCAAGGAGCCATCCTCAGTGCCCGGGCCATCTTTGCTCCAATGGAGCCTTGGCTGCGGGAGGAGAAGAGAGAGACAGAGAGGAAGGAGGGGGAGTGGAGAAGCAAATGGGCGCTTCTCCTGTGTGCCCTGGCCGGGAATCGAACCCGGGTCCCCCGCATGCCAGGCTGATGCTCTACCGCTGAGCCAACCGGCCAGGGCCAAGGACCACAATTATTAACCCAAACCCCGTAGGACGCAATTTCGTCACCAGAAGCTCCGTGTGTCTGTGCAGTTCCTCCTTTCTGCTGTCGTGGTAGTCGGTCAGCGCGTCCACCACCCTCACAACCGCAGCGAGGCTGTTTCACCCGTGTGCACCAGCGGGAAATTCTTTTATCCCGGTGGGGACTTCAGCCCGGGGATCCCTTCGTTCCTGAAAATGTCTGGTGTTGCTCTGCAGGCCAAACGTCCAGTAATTGTGCTGCAAATCTCCGTAGACTTCTGACCCATGCACAGGGCCACCTAGCCACCACCATCAGCGTTTTGGACAGAAGAGCCCAGCCCCTGCACGCCTCACCTTCTCTGCACTCTGCCTGCCCCCAGCGTCTCTTATTGATTTTATTTTTTGTATTTTTCTGAAGCTGGAAACGGAGAGAGACAGTCAGACAGACTCCCGCATGCGCCCGACCAGGATCCACCCGGCACGCCCACCAGGGGGCGACGCTCTGCCCACCAGGGGGCGATGCTCTGCCCCTCCGGGGCATCGCTCTGCCGCGACCAGAGCCACTCTAGCGCCTGGGGCAGAGGCCAGGGAGCCATCCCCAGCGCCCGGGCCATCTCTGCTCCATTGGAGCCTTGGCTGCGGGAGGGGAAGAGAGAGACAGGGCCCCCCCCAGCGTCTTTTGTCAATGGAACCCTACAGTGCAGACCACCCCGTCTCCCTTCCCAGTGTGCCCGGAAGCTTCCTTGCGTCTTTTCACGACTCGGTGGGTGACGGCTTAACTTTCGTTGGTGAATGCTATGCCCTTGGCACAGAGGGCTACCATTTCTCTGACTAGGTAAATGGCTTCACGGGCTCTTCCTTATGCCCCTTCCATAATGGTAGACCCCCACCAACTTCACAAGGATGGGATGCATTGGAGAACGTTGGTCATCCACAAGCGGTGGCCTCAGCCCTGGCCCTGGAATCTCGCACTGTCATTCTCATCGTGGAGGGAGGATCTAGTTCCGGGCATCTTCTTCTCCTGTGAATGTCAGGACTGGTTAACGCGAGGATCGCCCTGCTGTCTGGGGGCTGTGACAATCCTGACTCTGTCACACAGAACGGCGGGGAGTTACCTGCCCGCCCAGACGCAGGGCTCCTCACCGACAGCTTGGAGCGTGGCGCACATGCTGACGGAAGTCTGTCTGGTGGTGGAGACACCCGTGTTCCGACTCACCGGTTGGTACGGGGTGTGAGTCTCTGCTTGTACAGTTTTCCTGGGGCGGCTGCAACAACTCACCACACACCGAGCGGCTTCAAACAACACCCTCTCGTTGTTCGATCCCCCTGCTGATCCCAAGTGTGACCTGGGCCTCCCTGCGTTCTGTGCTGGGTGTTCTTGGCTCGTCACCTCCTCTTCCGTCTTTAAAACCAGCAGCGGCCCAGCAGGTCTCCCCCAGGACGTTTGATCTCAGGTTCAAATTCATCTTCCCTGCTCTTCCAGGTACCAAACAGGGACCCTCGTTCTTAGACTGGGGCCCACTGGACCAAGGCCAGAAAACGCCCCCCTGTCAACTTCACTGCCCAAGTCACATCCGCCGAATCCACGTTCTCACGTCAGGGGACATCCTTGTCACTTAAGGCAGTGGTCCCCAACCCCTGGGCCGCAGACCGGTACCGGTCCATGGACCATTTGATTCCAGTCCGAAGAGGAAGAATAAATAACTTACATTATTTCCATTTTATTTATATTTAAGTCTGAACGATATTTTATTTTTTTAAAAAAAAGACCAGATTGGCCCTGGCCGGTTGGCTCGGTGGTAGAGGGTCGGCCTGGCGTGTGGAGGTCCCGGGTTCGATTCCCGGCCAGGGCACACAGAAGAGGCGCCCATCTGCTTCTCCACCCTTCCCCCTCTCCCTCCTCTCTGTCTCTCTCTTCCCCTCCCGCAGCCGAGGCTCCATTGGAGCAAAGATGGCCGGGCGCTGGGGATGGCTCCTTGGCCTCTGCCCCAGGTGCTAGAGTGGCTCTGGTCGCAACAGAGCTACGCGCCGGATGGGCAGAGCATCGCCCCCTGGTGGGCGTGCTGGGTGGATCCCGGTCGGGCGCATGCGGGAGTCTATCTGACTGCCTCCCCGTTTCCAGCTTCAGAAAAATACAAAAAAACAAAAAACAAAAAAAAAAGACCAGATTCCCTTTATTCCATCCGTCTAAGACTCACTCTTGATGCTAGTTTCGGGCATGTGATACATTTATCTGTCCCACCCTAGAGGCCGGTCCATGAAAATATTTTCTGATGTTAAACCGATTCGTGGCCCAAAAAAGGTTGGGGACCCCTGACTTAAGGTCACACATCCGCAGATCCCAGGGATTAGGGTGTGAGCACCTTGGGGAGGCCCAGGGGGAGGGTGGGACTCAGACAGCCCCACACACACAAACACACACACACACGAGTGCAGTCACCTCTCCGTGTTTTGTACGTGAAGATATGCTCAGATGTGAGACGGGTTCACGGCTGCGGTTGGAAGGATCAGAGCGGTTCACATGTGTGATGGCTGGTGGCGTGAGGATCATGGTCAATGCAAGGTGGTGTGTCCAGCCATCCCTGCCCCCCTGTGGCCTGTGGGCCACGTCCCTACACATCACCCAGGACGGGTAGCCAGGTCCCGGCTGTCCCCCGGCGTTTCCGCCCCAGACCGCTGAAGCCAGGACAACAGGCCATCGCCGGGGAGGCGTGCGCCTTCCCGGGGAGTTCGCTGTGAAGAATGCAGAGCATGTGGCCTTTGCCCCTCCGTGCGGACACGTCCCGGCGAACAGTCCCTTTTTCTCTACGTGTGCTCACTCACCCCTCTTGGCCTCTCTCGAACAACAACATTTATCATGTTCAGAAGGCGCTACTTTGGTTTACAAAAAAATAAAAAATAAAAGCTGCCTACTGCGGAGAGAGGGAGTTATGACCACCCACGTCCCTCTGGGCTTTACCAGGTCAACTGTGTTCCCGACAGTTTCTTCGTGGGCTCTGTGCCAAGCAGGCTCATACGTGTACAGTGTACAGAACATGCCTTTTTCACTTACTGTATTTTTCGCTCCATAGGACGCACATGACCGTAAGACAGGGGTCCCCAAACTTTTTACACAGGGGCCAGTTCACTGTCCCTCAGACCGTTGGAGGGCCGGACTATAAAAAAAACCTATGAACAAATCCTTATGTTCACTGCACATATCTTATTTTAAAGTAAAAAAATAAAATGGGAACAAATACAATATTTAAAATAAAGAACAAGTAAATTTAAATCAACAAGCTGACCAGTATTTCAATGGGAACTAGGCTCCTCTCACTGACCACCAATGAGAGGTGCCCCTTCCAGAAGTGCGCTGGGGGCCGGATAAATGGCCTCAGGGGGCCCGCGGGCCATAGTTTGGGGACCCCTGCTGTAAGACACACCCCAGATTTTAAGGAGGCACATAAGAAAAAAAAATTCTGAACCAAAGGTTGTGTTAAAATATTAAATAAAATACTGTATTTTTTGCTCCATGAGACACACGGGCATTTTCCCCTCTGCTTTTGGGCGAGAAAAAAATGTGCGTCTTATGGAGAGAAAAATACGGTGCTGAAAGGCACAATCATCAGGCAATCGTGGTGAAAGAAAGTGACTTCTCTATACCTGCCCCGAGTGGAAGCGGTCATCACCGTGGGCTGTACACCTCTGCATCTTCCTCAGGGTGAGAGCATCATGCCATCACTGCAAACTCTAGAGCAGGGGTCCCCAAAGTTTTTACACAGGGGGCCAGTTCACTGTCCCTCAGACCGTTGGAGAGCCAGACTATAAAAAAAAAAACTATGAACAAATCCCTATACACACTGCACAGATCTTATTTTAAAGTAAAAAAACAAAACAGGAACAAATACAATATTTAACATAAAGAACAAGTAAATTTAAATCAACAAACTGACCAGTATTTCAATGGGAACTATACTCCTCTCACTGACCACCAATGAAAGAGGTGCCCCTTCTGGGAGTGTGGCGGGGGCCGGATAAATGGCCTCAGGGGGCTGCATGTGGCCCGCGGGCTGTAGTTTGGGGACCCCTGCTCTAGAGTCTTCATTATTCGGGCAGCCCCTCCCCCATTTCTCTTGATTCTTCAAGTCACAAAGATGGAAGGGAAACGGAAGGAAAGAATCTTTGCTGAGTCATGGGCTGTCTCCTGACCTGTCCTCTGAGGCCGGCCCTCAGACACCGGCTGCTGCAGCGGGCAGAACGCAGGCTCCTTCCTCATCCAGTCCACTCCGCTGGTCGAGCGGATGGCTCCCTGTTGGGCAGATGAGTTTGTAAAGTTTGTATTTTTTTTCTGTTTGCTCACTTTCCTTGTTAAAAATGGCGCTGGGCGGCCACGTGTGTGCTGGCCCTCAGAGCAGGGCAGCTGATTGCAAATTGCAGATTGCATTCCTGCTTGGGAGGGACCGTCGTGATGCTAATGTTGGCTGAAGGAAGGGTTTTTGGCACCAAAGACATTTTAAAAGGAGAAAAGAAGGAGGGAGGGAGGAAGGAAGAAAGGAAGGAAGGAAGGAAGGAAGGAAGGAAGGAAGGAAGGAAGGAAAGAAGGAAGGAAGGAAGGGAAGGAGGGAGGGAGGGAAGGAGGGAAGGAAGGAAGAAAAGGAGGGAGTAAGAAAGAAAGGGATGAATAGGAAGAAGGAATGAAGGAAGGAAGGAGGGAGGGAGGGAAGATGGGAAGGAGGGAAGGAAGGACAGAAGGAAGGAAGAAAAGGAAGGAAGGAAGGAAGGAAGGAAGAAAGGAAGGAAAGAAGGAAAGACTAGGAAGAAGGAAGGAGGGAGAGATGGAGGGAGGGAAGGAAGGGGGAGGGAGATTTGTAAACATCTTTGATTGTGTTACCTTGAAAGTCTTTTTTTTTTTTTTAACACAAAGAGAGAGAAAGTCAGAGAGAGGGATACAGAGGGACAGACAGACAGGAATAGAGAGAGATGAGAAGCATCAATCATCAGTTTTTCGTAGTCATGCCTTAGTTGTTCATTGATTGCTTTCTCATATGTGCCTTGACTGGGGGGCTACAGCAGACTGAGTGACCCCTTGCTCAAGCCAGCAACCTTGGGTCCAAGCTGGTGAGCTTTGCTCAAACCAGATAAGCCTGCACTCAAGCTGGGGACCTCGGAGTCTTAAACCTGGGTCCTCTGCATCCTAGTCTGACTCTCTTTCCACTGTGCCACCGCCTGGTCAGGCTGTAGAAGATTCTGCGGGAAGGCCAGGCAGCTGCAAGAGGAGGTGGAGCAGCTGAAAAGTGGAGGCAAATCTTACGAAACGCAGGCCCTGTGATGGAGCTGCTGTCAGCTCTAAGCAGGGGGAAGTGCTCCTTCTACCCAGGTGGGCCCCTCCCACGTGACCCAGGCACAGAAAAGGCAGACACAAAGAGAGAACAGAGGGGCAGCTCCAGACGGGTAGCCCAGGGCAGGTTACAAACAACGTCAGACATCAATCCGTACCCAGACCCCGCCTGAGATGACCCACAACCAACACAACCGGTAGTGGGAACTAGGCCACACCAATGCTGGACTCAGGCAGCCACGCATGAGGCACGATCAGAGGAGGAGTCCAGCAGGCAGCAGACCCTGCTCAGAAAAAGTACGCTGGGTCTAAGGGTTCACGTACAACAGGAGGATATACAGGACTTTGGAGTCATAGCACAGGTGCCCAGTACACAGGGAAAAAAATGGGCAGACAAAGAACTGTGACCCAAATGCATCAAGAAAAAGTATTCAATGAAATAAAAGTAACCAAATTACCAGACACAGAGTTTACAAGGATGGTTATTAAGATGCTCAAGCATGCTGGAGTGGAAACAAATGTATCATAGTGAGAACTCTGTAAAGTCATGGTGCACTTTTTAATTTTTTTTTTTTTTTTTTGTATTTTTCCAAAGCTGGAAACGGGGAGGCAGTCAGACAGACTCCTGCATGCGCCCGACCGGGGTCCACCCGGCACGCCCACCAGGGGGCGATGCTCTGCCCCTCCGGGGCGTCGCTCTGCTGCGACCAGAGCCACTCTAGTGCCTGGGGCAGAGGCCAAGGAGTCATCCCCAGCGCCCGGGCTATCTTTGCTCCAATGGAGCCTCGGCTGCAGGAGGGGAAGAGAGAGAGAGAGAGAGGAAGGAGAGGGGGAGGAGTGGAGAAGCAGATGGGCGCTTCTCCTGTGTGCCCTGGCTGGGAATCGAACCCGGGACTTCTGCACGCCAGGCCGACGCTCTACCACTGAGCTAACCGGCCAGGGACATCATGGTGCACTTTTGACCGGTCACAGGAAAGCAACAAAAGACGATAGAAATGTGAAATCTGCACCAAGTAAAAGGAAAACCTTCCCAGTTTCTGTAGGATGATGCGGCAGCATGTGCGCGTGCGCAGATGATGACGTCACACCATGTATACAGTGGAGCAGCCCACGGCCATGCCAGTCGAGATGTGGACGGTACAGAGGAATGTTCAGTGGGTAGCTGCATGGATAAGGAAACAGCACCATGTATAACATGGGTCCGCAAACCTTTTACATGGGGGCTAGTTCACTGTCCCTCAGACCGTTGGAGGGCCGGACTATAAAAAAAACTATGAACAAATCCCTATGCACACTGCACATATCTTATTTTAAAGTAAAAAAACAAAACGGGAACAAATACAATATTTAACATAAAGAACAAATAAATTTAAATCAACAAACTGACCAGTATTTCAATGGGAACTATGCTCCTCTCACTGACCACCAATGAAAGAGGTGCCCCTTCCGGAAGTGTGGCGGGCGCCGGATAAATGGCCTCAGGGAGCCACATGCAGCCTGCTGGCTGTAGTTTGGGGACCCCTGCTCTAAAGAGTCTTAGAATAAAACTCAGACGCAATCTTTGCACCTCTGTGATCTGAGGGCATCACAGGGAGTAAGTGGTCCTGCTGCCCATATGGAGGTCATGAGTGTAGACACCCACTATCCCCATGTCCAAGCAATGCACTCCCCAGTGCTGACCCGGGCATCAGCATCATTGGGAACGCACTACCTGGCCTGCTCACCATTGGAGGGCCGGGCTATAAAAAAAATTATGAACAAATCCCTATGCACACTGCACATATCTTATTTTAATGTAAAAAAACAAGCCTGACTAGGTGGTGGCGCAGTGGATAGAGCGACTGACTGGGATGTGGAGGACCCAGGTTCGAGACCCCGAGGTCTCCAGCTTGAGCGAGGGCTCATCTGGTTTGAGTAAAAGCTCACCAGCTTGAGCCCAAGATCACTGGCTTGAGCAAGGGGTCACTCGATTGCTGAAGGCCCGTGGTCAAGGCACATATGAGAAAGCAATCAATGAACAACTAAGGTGTCGCAATGCGCAACGAAAAACTAATGATTGATGCTTTTCATCTCTCTGTTCCTGTCTGTCTGTCCCTGTCTATCCCTCTCTCTGACTCTCTCTGTCTCTGGAAAAAAAAAACCCAAAAAACCAAACAAAACAGGAACAAATACAATATTTAAAATAAAGAATAAATAAATTTAAATCAACAAACTGACCAGTATTTCAATGGGAACTATGCTCCTCTCACTGACCACCAATGAAAGAGGTGCCCCTTCCGGAAGTGCGGTGGGCGCCGGATAAATGGCCTCAGGGGGCCGCATGCAGCCCGTGGGCCATAGTTTGTTGTATAAGCTGCCTACAGAGACAAAAATATACAGATGCCTCAGAACAAAAGATACACACAAGACTGAAAGCAAAGAGATGGGAATAAATATTTCATACAAATAGAAATGGAAAAGAAAAAGCTGGGGTAGCAATACTTAGTTCTGCCGAAATAGCCTTTAAAACAAAGTCTATATAGTAAGGGACAAAAAAGGTCACTCTGTAATGAGAAAGGGAGCAATCCAACAGGAGGATATAACCATTATAAATATTTATGCACCCAATGTAGGAGCACCTAAATATATGATTTAATGCAAGATTCTGATGGGACACACCAAAAATAGTCCTAAGAGGAAAGTCCATAGATCACAGGCATACCTTAAGAAGCAAGAAAAAGCTCCAAGTAGCAATCTTGACCCTGCACTGAAAAGAACTAGAAAAAGAACAACAAGTAAATCCCAAAAGAAGTCGAAGGAAGGAAAGAATAAAGATTAGAGCAGAAATAAATGACACAGAGGCTAAAAAGAACACACACACAAAAGATCAATGAAATCAAGAGCTGGTTCTTTAAAAAAGTAAACAAGATCGATAAACCTTTAACCAGACTTATCAAGAAAAAAAGAGTGAGGACCTGAATAAATAAAAATACACCTGAAATAAGAGAAGTAACAACTGACAGCACAGAAATACAAAGATTGGGAAAAAATACTGTGAAGAACTGTTTGCCAAAAAATTGGACAAATGTGGGTGAGATTGATATATTTTTAGAAACATACAATCTTCAAGAATGGAATCGGTAAGAATCAGAAAATCTGAGCAGACCTCTTACAACAAATAAAATTGAAACAGTTATCAGAAAAACTTCCAGCAAACAAAAGTCCTGGACCAGATGGCTTCAGAGGCGAATTTTTACCAAATATTCAAAGAAGAGCTAACACCTGTCCTTCTGAAGCTATTCGAAAAAATTCAAGAGAAGGGAAGATTTCCAACCTCATTTTATGAGGCGAGCGTCACCTCATTCCAAAACCAGATAAAGACACTTCAAAGAAAGAAAACTAGAGGACAATATTCCTGACGAACAGTTACTAAAATTCTCAACCAAATATTAGCAAACCGGATCGAGCCGTACATTTAAAAGATCATACATCATGATCAAGTGGGATTTATCCTGGGGAGGCACGGCTGGTACAATATTCACACATCAATAAATGTGGTTCATCACACAAATAAAAGAAAGGATACAAATCATGTGATCATATCAATAGATCCAGGAAAAACTTTTGATAAAAATCCAGCACCCATTTATGATTAAAACTCTCAGGAAAGCAAGAAGACAGGGAACATACTACATACTACAGAATGAAGACCATATATGACAAACCAATGGCCAACATCATACTCAGGGCTAATCAACCTTTTTTTATACCTACCGCCCACTTGTGTATCTCTGTTAGCAGTAAAATTTTCTAACCACCCACCGGTTCCACAGTCATGGTGATTTATAAAGTAGGGAAGTCACTTTATAAAATTTATAAAGCAGAGTGACAGCAAGTGAAAGCATAGAATCATAATTACTTACCAAGTACTTTATGTCGGATTTTCGCTACGTTTGGCAGAATCAATCTTTATAAAACAACTTATTCTAGTTCAATCTATCTTTCTATTTCTACTTTGGTTGCTCTGCTACCACCCACCATGGAAGCTGGAATGCCCCCTAGTGGGCGGTAGGGACCAGGTTGACCACCACTGACCATTCTCACTGGGCAAAAACGAAAAGCGATCCCCTTAAGACTGGCCCTGCCTGTTAAAGTATTCAGGTAACGTGTTGGTGTGTGCCAGCCGAATGAGGAATGATGACTTTTACATTTCATCAAATGGCGTAAGCCTATATGGTCCTTTGTCAATTTCCTTAGCCTGTTACCATGACAACAGCAAGACAACAGCACCACCAGTTGTATGAAGGTTCACTTTTCTGACCTCATGTCCCTTCCTTCACCACGGCTGTGTTGGGATTCCTAGCAGTGAGCCACCTTCATTTTCCACTCCTGTTCAAGGCTGCCGTGAGCTACAATTATTGATCGACTTACGACCCATGCAACTTATGACCATTCGACTTGACGACCACAATCGCTAGCCACGACTGCTCCGCGTCTGGCAGCGCAAGCGTTGCCCAGCTGGGCGTACGACAGTGCGGACCAGCTTCCGGCAGCACTACCATCTCCGCGTGCACCGTTTCAACTGTTATCCCAGACTCGGTACGGCAATTTCTGTTTTGTGTCTTGGATATTTTTCATCCCAACCCCTCCCAAGATGTCTACCAAGAGGAAATTGTCTTTGCAAATACTAAACCAGTTGTACTGGTAATGCAGTGTTTTACTTAAACCTGACGAATGTAAAAATAAGAAACAAAATGGTGTCGAGATGATTCAAATGGCATAAAATGAACAAAGAAAATGATGATATATAACAATAATGAAAGAAAATTATGATAAAATATGACTTAAAGATTTTTATAACATCATCTCACAGTACTGTACATACAGCCTATTCAGCTTACAACCAAATTGTGTTACGACCGGTCTGTCAGAACCAATCGTGGTCGTAAGTTGAGCACTAGCTGTATATAGTATCAGCCTGTTCCCAATCTGTCACTCTCTGAGTGTTAAGTCAATGAAACCGTAGACATTTTTGGACACTGGGACACAAATCTTGAACAGGCCAGATAATTGTAGCCATCCACTTGTGGCGTGCTCCTCTCAAAACAAGTAGGGAAGTTAAACAGTGGTTGATAAGCCCAGTGGACTCAAGTCTACCCCTCACCATCACCAAGGATAATGAACAATCACCTAATTTATTGAGTCCAGTGGGCCACAGTACGTATCTTTCGTTTCTATATTTTAATGATATTTTCCTACATAATTCTTCTATTGTGCAAATAACTCTCCAAAAATTAAACCTTCTGGGAAGGGGCAATCGCATTAAAATATAGGTTAGCCGTTGTTTTCGCGATTCTTAATGCTCTAAAAAATCAAACACACCTTGTCAGTTGAGCTCTGAAGGGGTGTGGAAACTGTTCATCTCCGTTAAGCTAGACATCAGATTAATTCTTGCAAAGGTAGCCCATGAAGTGATGGGGACATATGAGAAAACAGCCGTTCATTATTTAAAAAGAATTGTGACTGAGGCACAATTCTCTAAGTATTTTTTTTTCTTTGTCAAGCAAGGCATTATAAAATTCAGTGTATTTTCAGGTTTCATTGATTCCTGTATCAAGATAACATAATTTTATTGATCTAAAACATCAAACTGCTTTAGAAAACAAGTTATCCGGGCTCTGTGCTTTGATTTTTGTTGTGTCTGCGCTCATGAAAATAGGCATTACATTTTCCCCCTGTCTCAGAATTACCATAATTTTGTCTTTAAAGAAAAACAATCTTGATCCCCTGAAGTGATGGATGAGATTACAAGGGCTGGGGTAGTTTGCCTTGTGTTTCTTTCAGAAAATGAGTAAAATGACTAGAAATTGTCCTGTAATAGATAGCGGAGTCTGGTTTTTGAAGAAGGTAGCTTTTTTTTTTTCTTTATACATTCAGTCCAGACGGGCTATTCCGGAGCCTTCAGCCAAGCTGCAGAGCTGTGCTTTTGTAAGCATCATCCTCGTCATTTGAAAAGGAACTGGCAAAAAAAATACAACCAAAAATAATATCAATACCTGGGAATAGATCTATTGGACAAGATGGTGTAAGTAAAATTATGCCAGCTAGGTTGGTGTGTGTGGCAGGCACTCAGGGGTGGCTGTCTAAGGTAGGCTTCTGTCCTTGTCCTCTTTCTCTACACCAAAAACTGGGGTAACCAAGGTCTCCCCTGACTCACCCAGCCAGGGATGGGGGTGTGTGGTCGTGCTGCAGAGGGAGGCTCTTGGATGCTTTACTCATCTCCTCCCCTTTCACCTGGGTATTTACAGTCTTTGGACACCCAGGGTGTGTGTGTGTGTGTGTCTGTCTGTCTGTCTGTCTGTAGATGGGTAGATAGATGAACACATGTAGATAGATGTGTGTGTGTGTGTGTAGATGGGTAATACATGAATACCTGTAGATAGATGTGTGTGTGTGTAGACAAGTAGATAGATGAATACCTGTAGATAGATGTGTGTGTGTAGATGAGTAGATAGATGAACACCTGTAGATATATGTGTATGTGTGTGTGTAGATAAGTAGACAAATGAACACCTGTAGATAGATGTGTGTGTGTAGATGGGTAGATAGATGAATATCTGTAGATAGATGTGTGTGTGTGTAGACGAGTAGATAGATGAACACCTGTAGATAGATGTGTATGTGTGTGTAGACGAGTAGATACATGAACACCTGTAGATAGATGTGTGTGTGTAGATGAGTAGATAGATGAACACCTGTAGATAGATGTGTATGTGTGTGTGTATACGAGTAGACAAATAAACACCTGTAGATAGATGTGTGTGTGTAGATGGGTAGATAGATGAATACCTGTAGATAGATGTGTGTATAGACAAGTAGATAGATGAATACTTGTAGATAGATGTGTGTGTGTGTGTAGACGAGTAGATACATGAATACCTGTAGATAGATGTGTGTGTGTGTGTAGATGGGTAGATATAGATGAATACCTGTAGATAGATGTGTGTGTGTAGACGAGTAGATAGATGAATACCTGTAGATAGATGTGTGTGTGTGTGTAGACGAGTAGATAGATGAACACCTGTAGATAGATGTGTATGTGTGTGTAGACGAGTAGATACATGAACACCTGTAGATAGATGTGTGTGTGTAGATGAGTAGATAGATGAACACCTGTAGATAGATGTGTATGTGTGTGTGTATACGAGTAGACAAATAAACACCTGTAGATAGATGTGTGTGTGTAGATGGGTAGATAGATGAATACCTGTAGATAGATGTGTGTATAGACAAGTAGATAGATGAATACTTGTAGATAGATGTGTGTGTGTGTGTGTAGACGAGTAGATACATGAATACCTGTAGATAGATGTGTGTGTGTGTGTAGATGGGTAGATATAGATGAATACCTGTAGATAGATGTGTGTGTGTAGACGAGTAGATAGATGAATACCTGTAGATAGATGTGTGTGTGTGTGTAGACGAGTAGATAGATGAATACCTGTAGAGAGATGTGTGTGTAGATGAGTAGAAAGATGAATACCTGTAGATAGACATGTGTGTGTGTAGACAAGTAGATAGATGAATACTTGTAGATAGATGTGTGTGTGTGTAGACGAGTAGATAGATGAATACCTGTAGAGAGATGTGTGTGTATAGATGGGTAGATAGATGAATACCTGTAGATAGATGTGTGTGTGTAGACAAGTAGATAGATGAATACTTGTAGATAGATGTGTGTGTGTGTAGACGAGCAGATACATGAATACCTGTAGATAGATGTGTGTGTAGATGAGTAGATAGATGAACACCTGTAGATAGATGTGTATGTGTGTGTAGATAAGTAGACAAATGAACACCTGTAGATAGATGTGTGTGTGTAGACGAGTAGATAGATGAATACCTGTAGATAGATGTGTGTGTGTAGACGAGTAGATAGATGAATACCTGTAGATAGATGTATGTGTGTGTAGATGAGTAGATAGATGAACACCTGTAGATAGATGTGTATGTGTGTGTAGACGAGTAGATACATGAATACCTGTAGATAGATGTGTGTGTGTTTAGACAGGTAGATACATGAATACCTGTAGATAGATAGATGTAGATACAGATAGCAATGGGTGGATGGAGGGAGGAATGGATGGATGGGAGGAAGGAGAAATACAAAGATATATAAGTGGTATATACTATATATAGACTCATATGCGATAGATGATTCACAGGTCACAGACAGATGGAAGGATAGATGTTAGACAGAAAGAAATATAAATGATCTTTATGGAAGAGAGGGGACAGATAGATGGGTAGATGTTGGATGGACAGATGATGGAGGGAGGGAGGGAGGGGTGAATGGATGGAAAGAAGGAGAGATAGAAAAAAATATAAGTGATATATACTATATATATATATGCTCATATATATGAGAGATGATTCACAGGTCATAGATGGAATGATCAATGTTAGAAAGAAAGAAATATAAGTGATCTTTATGGAAGAACGGGGACAGATAGATGGGTAGAGGATGGATGGATAGATGGCGGGAAGGGTACAGAAATGACGTGAAAGGCAGATGCTACTTAGATCTTAGAAATAGGCTATGATAGATGGTGTACACCTCTTTCTCTTCATTGATATGATGTGCAGGTGCCAATACATACACACCTCCCTGGTGTGCATATGCAGACATACATGTCCACCCGGATGTGACTAGCTAGATACTATGTACCTGCATTCTGCAAACACCTTTTCTCTTCTCACTTAGTTAAGTAAGTTGCAGTCAGAGATGATCAGGGTGGAAATCTGGTTAGATTCCTCCTCACTGCTTTCCAGATTGCTCCAGCCTCGAACGCCCACCATCCGATGATTTAAACAGTTCTGGTTTTCTTTTTTTTTTTTTTTAATTTTTTTTATTTATTCATTTTAGAGAGGAGAGACAGAGAGAGAGAGAGAGAGAGAGAGAGAGAGAGAGAAGGGGAAGGAGCTGGAAGCATCAGCTCCCATATGTGCCTTGACCAGGCAAGTCCAGGGTTTCGAACCGGTGACCTCAGCATTTCCAAGGAGTTCTGGTTTTCAACCTTCCCAGTCTAGCCGGGCTCAGAACGCTTAGCGGCCCAGCGGCCCCCTGTGGGAGCACTAGCCGTGGTTCTGCAGGTGGACGGACCTGCCTGCCGCTCTGTGAGACACCCTGAACCCCCCACCCCCGCTCACCCTTGGGGCTCTCCCTGCAGCCGCTGTAAACAAGAAGGATAGAGTGTGGTCATCCGTCCATTCCGCAGACCCCTGAGGGAGCAGGGGGCTCATGAATAATCTTTTGATGCCTGCCTTCTTGTGGAATGTTATTTGTCCACATGAAATCATTGCCATTTGGTATTAAATCCATTTTTCGGGGGGACTTTAAAAAAAACAACAACTTTGCTGTGTGTGCCGTGAACAGCCATGAGGCATTGTGTTGGCAAACACAGCTGGTTCCTCCAGTTGGCGAGAGAGAGGGGTCCCCACATGGTGTGCCGCAGGTGTCTGTCATGCGTGGAGAGGGGTGGGAGGGCCCCCCTCCCACGAGGGCTCTGTCCTGGGTCCCAGCGCCTCCCTCCGCCGTGGGACATACAGCATGTTCTTCTCCAAGGTGGTCTGTGTGGGGACCTCGTGGTGGCTCAGGACCAGGAAAAACTAGGCATGGATTCTAATAAAGTATTTAATATTGATTTCCTCCTCTGACACAGACTCCCATACTTGAGATGGGAAGATGTATCCTTTGCCAGTCCTTTGGAAACCCCCACATTCCCCAAGTATTTCATCAGCGTCAGACCCATCTCTTCTCGGGGTCCACATCCGCGAGGGGCTTTGCTCCGTTGTCTTTCATCTTTATTTTATTTTATTTTTTTAAAAGCTTAGTTTATTTATTTATTTATTCATTTTAGAGAGGAGAGGGAGAGACAGAGAGAGAGAGGAGAGACAGAGAGAAGAGGGGAGGAGCTGGAAGCATCAACTCCCATATGTGCCTTGACCAGGCAAGCCCAGGGTTTCGAACCAGCAACCTCAGCATTTCTAGGTCGACGCTTTATCCACTGCGCCACCACAGGTCAGGCAATCTTTCATCTTTAAAGAACAATGTCGGGGCTCTTGTCATCTCCGGTGGAACTGGCACGGTCAGTTTTGATTTTAAAATAAATTGGAATGATCATCTCTGTCTCCCATGATGTCATTCTAATTTAATGTTGACTAGTTCCAGGTGTTGTAGAGGTTATTATATTATTTGTCATCTAATCATAACCCATACTTTGGTGTGAACATTCCTTGACTTGATAGGTGTGTGTGTGTGTGTGTGTGTGTATGTGTGTCCAGAAAAAATTGTAACCGGATCTGTCTGAGCCTGAGAATTATATATTTTTCTCTCTCTTTAATGTCACTCGCTGAGATGAGAGTTAGCTCTTTAGCTATTCCTTTTCATCCTGAACAACTCCCCTTGGGAGTCGTGCTGCGCCCCGATTGGGCTCTGAGAAATTACGAATTCCGTGCAGGAAAAGGATTTCCCACCGGACACTTTCATCCATCAATGTGAGGTCTTCAAATGGGAGGCTGTGTGTGTGTGTGTGTGTGTGTGTGTGTGAGTGTCCTCTGCTCTTCTCCCCGGCATGGCTGGCCTTTTCTTGCCCAGCTACAGCCCGCTCATCCCCGCAAGGTGACTTTGAGAGCACGGAGTAATGTGGTGTTGTCCCAGAGGACAGCTGATATTGGCTCCAGCCACCCGCAACCATGAACGTGAGCGGTAGGAAATGAATGGATTGTAATCCATGAGAATGTTTTCTATTTTTAACGCTATTATTATTTTTTTTATGAAAGATTGGTCTGCGAGCCAGAGGAAGCCATCCAAAAGAGCCACATCTGGCTCCTGAGCCATAGGTTCCCAACCCCTGCTCTATCCAGAATGAAATTCATAATTCATATCCATTACAAGAAGCTTTTCTTGTTTGACATATTCTGTCGTGATTCATATTATCTCTCTAATCAGGGAGGAAAATAAGACCCAGTGACTGATCCTGGACCAGGTTTAAAAATTCTCCGATGTGGGAGGTCATTAAGGGCTGAGAATGTAGCCCTGTGGCTCCCAGTTGAGCTAATTAAGGGCTTAATGTTCAAGGTCTCTTTTGCCCCCATAACTCTTTTTTTTTCTTTTTTTAATCATTAAAAATTTCTGAGAGATTGGAAACAAGGACACGCTCTAAATCATTTACACATCTGACAGGAGGGTACAAATTGCCGCTGTGACTTCAAAAACCAACTTGAGTCACGCAAATTATGCGAGGGGAAAAGTGATTTACCCAGATAGGCAAACATTAATTTAATATTTATATTTATATATGCCTCGCCATGCCTCTCACGCATAATAAATGGAGGCTTAATATAAGATTTCTGTCACACTCCACCAAAAATTTAATTTTTGGCGTGTTGCATTCATTCGGGCCTCATGATTTTTCCATGAGTGAGAAAAGACGTACAGTTCAGTTAATTCCGTAATTTAGGGCTGGATTTTTGAAATATTGTCTGTACGTTCCAGTGCCTTTCACATCAAACTTATTTTTTGTTTCTGTAATTAAATGACATGGCTTACTCCAGCAGAGCCGTGAATCACAAGAATTAACAGTGGCTGCCAAAAAAAAACATCACGCTGAGTGGTGGTGGTACGTACCCATGGGCAGGAAGGAAAGAAAAACAGAGAGATTCTAGAGAGAGAAAAAGGAGAGTTTTCTTGAATTTCTGTTTCCCTCAGCGTCAAGCTATCACACAAGGCAGTTGACTAACCTCCTAACAGCTTTACGCTGACAAAATTATGATTCAGTGTGAACGATCTCGGGCACACTTATGAGCACAGCGTGATGGGATCTGCTTATTTTGGTAAGACGTGGAAGTTTAGTAGCGAATCACAAAAAGAACGCACAAAAATGCCTTCCACCCGGGGCAGAAGGATTTCATGAGGTGCACAGCCTGTCTCTAACACCATCCAAACCACGAAAAGATAACACTATCCATTTATCACCCGCCCACATACTCGCCCACCCATCCCTTCCTGTCTACCCTCATCCATAATTTATCCACCCCACCCACCCCATCTACCTCCTATCCACCCATCCACCCTTCATCCACCCCACCCACCCATCTACCTGCTATCAACCCCATCCACCCTTCATCCACCCCATCCACCCTTCATCCACCCCACCCACCCCATCTACCTCCTATCCACCCCATCCACCCTTTATCCACCCCACCCCATCTACCTCCTATCCACCCATCCACTCTTTATCCACCCCACCCACCCCATCTACCTCCTATCCACCCCATCTACCTCCTATCTACCCCACCCACCCTCATCTACCTCCTATCCACCCCATCCACCCTTTATCCACCCCACCCACCCCACCAACCCCATCTACCTCCTATCCACCCCATCCACCTCCTATCCACCCCATCTACCCATTATCCACCCCACCCACCCCATCTACCTCCTATCCACCCCATCTACCCTTCATCCACCCCACCCCCATCTACCTCCTATCCACCCCACCCACCCTTTATCCACCCCACCCCCATCTACCTCCTATCCACCCCATTTACCCTTTATCCACCCCACCCACCCCATCTGCCTCCTATCCACCCCACCCACCCTTTATCCACCCCACCCACCCCATCTACCTCCTATCCACCCCATCCACCCTTTATCCACCCCACCCACCTCATCTACCTCCTATCCACCCCATCCACCCTTTATCCACCCCACCCACCCCATCTACCTCTTATCCACCCCATCCACCCTTTATCCACCCCACCCACCTCATCTACCTCCTATCCACCCCATCCACCCTTTATCCACCCCACCCACCCCACCCACCCCATCTACCTCCTATCCACCCCATCTACCCTTTATCCACCCCACCCACCCCATCTACCTCCTCTCCACCCCATCCACCCTTTATCCACCCCACCTACCACACTCACCCATCTACCTCCTCTCCACCCCATCCACCCTTTATCCACCCCACCCACCCCACCCACCCCATCTACCTCCTCTCCACCCCATCTACCTCCTATCCACCCCATCCACCCTTTATCCACCCCACCACCCCATCTACCTCCTCTCCACCCCATCCACCCTTTATCCACCCCAACCCATCTACCTCCTATCCACCCCATCTACCTCCTATCCACCCCATCCACCCTTCATCCACCCCACTCCCATCTACCTCCTATCCACCCCACCCACTCCATCTACCTCCTATCCACCCCATCCACCCTTTATCCACCGCACCCACCCTTTATCCACCCCATCCACCCCATCTACCTCCTATCCACCCATCCATGCTTTATCCACCCCACCCACCCTCATCTACCTCCTATCCACCCTCATCTACCTCCTATCCACCCCACCCACCCTTTATCCAACCCATCCACCCATCTACCTCCTATCCACCCATCCACCCTTTATCCACCCCACCCCCATCTACCTCCTATCCACCCCACCCACTCCATCTACCTCCTATCCACCCCATCCACCCTTTATCCACCGCACCCACCCTTTATCCACCCCATCCACCCCATCTACCTCCTATCCACCCATCCATGCTTTATCCACCCCACCCACGCTCATCTACCTCCTATCCACCCTCATCTACCTCCTATCCACCCCACCCACCCTTTATCCAACCCATCCACCCATCTACCTCCTATCCACCCCATCCACACTTTATCTACCCCACCCACCCCATCTACTTCATGTCCACCCCCATCTACTTCCTGTCCACCCCCCCACCCATCATGACTGTAATAATTCAATAGCACACAATAACTCTTCAAGAGATAACAGTTAAAAAGACAAGCAAAAGTTTTAGCATATAGATTATTTTTTAATAGAAAATCTCGTGTGTACAGTTTGGTTGAAGATTGATCAACAGCCTACCTCAGTGCCTCAACTCCAAGCAAGTCATATCAAGGGTTCTTTGAAATAGCACTGTTCAGCATTTGGGTTCAAAATGGACCAGGGTACAGGAGGTGCAGGATTTTGTCCATGGACTGTCCACCGTTAGCCCATGGGCATTCTAATAGAACCTCCTATAACAGGGGGTCGGGAACCTTTTTGGCTGAGAGATCCACAAACGCCACATATTTTAAAATGTCATTCCCTGAGAGCCATGCAACGACCTGTGTACGTGACTCATTATCCAATAAAAATGTGGTGTTGTCCCGGAGGACAGTTGTGATTGGCTCCAGCCATCCGCAACCATGAACAGGAGCGTTAGAAAATGAATGGAATGTAATACATGAGAATGCCTTATATTTCTAACGTTATTATTTTTTTATTAAAGATTGGTCTGCGAGCCAGAAGCAGCCATCCAAAGAGCCACATCTGGCTCACGAGCCATAGGTTCCTGACCCCTGTCCTATCAGGGGAGTCCTTATCAATTCAACGGGCACCAAGAGGAAACTCTCTAAGGCAGCCTGTGCTCTGGACATCTCTCAGTGGTGTCACGGTCACCGAGCATCTGCACGCTCTCTGCCAGTAAACTGTGGGTGCCACCGGTATGTGGGCGTGTCCAGCATTCGGGCGTTACAGGTGTGGAGATGGACGTGGGTGGCTCCAAGAGCAATCATCGATTTGTGTTACTCCTGTGGGGTAAGGCAGGGGAGAACCAGCATCCCTGTCGTGACGTCACCTTTCTGATATGTGTACATTATACTCTCCAAGAATTGTTATCTTTATTTATTTATTTTTTTCAATAATTTTATTTTTTTAATGGGGTGACATCCATAATTCAGGATACATATATTCAAAGATAACAAGTCCAGGTTATCTTGTTGTTCAATTATGTTGCATACCCATCACCCAAACTCAGATTGTCCTCTGTCACCTTCTATCTTGTTTTCTTTGTGCCCCTCCCCCCTCTTTCCCTCTCCCTTTCCCCTCTCCCCCCATAACCACCACAATCTTATCAATGTCTCTTAGTTTCACTTTTATGTCCCACCTACGTATGGAACAATGCAGTTCCTGTTTTTTTCTGATTTACTTATTTCGCTTGGTATCATGTTATCAAGATCCCACCATTTTGCTGTAAATGATTCGATGTCATCATTTCTTATGGCTGAGTAGTATTCCATAGTGTATATGTGCCACATCTTCTTTATCCAGTCATCTATTGACAGGCTTTTTGGTTGTTTCCATGTCCTGGCCACTGTGAACAATGCTGCAATGAACATGGGGCTGCATGTGTCTTTACGTATCAATGTTTCTGAGTTTTGGGGGTATATACCCAGTAGAGGGATTGCTGGGTCATAAGGTAGTTCTATTTTCAGTTTTTTGAGGAACCACCATACTTTCTTCCATAATGGTTGTACTACTTTACATTCCCACCAACAGTGAATGAGGGTTCCTTTTTCTCCACAGCCTCTCCAACATTTGCTATTACCTGTCTTGTTAATAATAGCTAATCTAACAGGTGTGAGGTGGTATCTCATTGCAGTTTTGATTTGCCTTTCTCTAATAACTAACGAAGATGAGCATCTTTTCATATATCTGTTGGCCATTTGTATTTCTTCCTGGGAGAAGTGTCTGTTCATGTCCTCTTCCCATTTTTTTATTGGATTGTTTGTTTGTTTCTTGTTGAGTTTTATGAGTTCTTTGTATATTTTGGATATTAGGCCCTTATCTGAGCTGTTGTTTGAAAAGATCATTTCCCATTTAGTTGGCTTTCTGTTTATTTTGTTATCAGTTTCTCTTGCTGAGCAAAAACTTCTTAGTCTGATGTAGTCCCATTCATTAATTTCTGCCTTCACTTCTCTTGCCTTTGGAGTCAAGTTCATAAAATGCTCTTTAAAACCCAGGTCCATGAGTTGAGTACCTATGTCTTCTTTTTTGTACTTAATCTTTAAAGTAAGCCTGGAAAGTCCCCACCCCATCTCCCATGCTGGTGGCCAGTGCGTGAATGTTTCCTGCCTTCCAAAAGCAGAAGCTAGCCATTCTCTACTTTTTTGTCACTTTACTTCAACAAAGATATGGCCGTGTTATCTGAATATTTGATGGAGAGTCCAGGATTTGAGGTAAAAACTCTCCATGCCAAGTGCACCATTTTCCTCTCTTGACACAGGAATGTGTGAGACTCCATCCAGCCAGGTGTTTACGTTTTCTTTCTTCTTTGGGAGTTAAGAACAGAGGAAAGACTCAGCCCAGGAAGGACGTTCTGACTGCCCACAGGGGGGACCCGACCCCAAAAAGGACCTTTCTTCTGGTGGCTCCCGCCCGTCACCTCTTTCCGAAAGGTCTCTGCTTCCTCAGGGAAGTTTGTGGTTTAACCAAAACTCTCTCTACGATCACTTGGTGTTAATTAAGCACGCAAGTTTTCTAAGCAGCTTGCACCTTTTCCAAGAGAGGCTTGTGAGGCAGAGTACGGGGGAAAATTGCTGAAACGGTTATGTGGTGGGTGGGCTTCAAGGCAGATCGTCCCAGGAATGAGAGAGCCTATAGCAGAACAAAAGTTTCCAGCAGTTGCTAAATGGTTAAAAAAAAGACAAAGAGATATCCATAGTGCAACCAAATCAGCTTCTATTAATATATAGAGTGTGCTGGTAGATGAGGTGTCTAGGATACCATGTTTCCTTTTCAAACTTGATTTTTTTTTTAATCAGTGCAAATGCTCTGTGCCATTAGTAAGCTAACTAAAACAGAAGCATACATGAAAATAACTCCGGCTGATATTATTCTACAACATTAACATGTACATTTGAAATGTAATGCCTGACCTGTGGTGGCGCAGGGGATAAAGCGTCAACCTGGAATGCTGAGGTCATTGGTTCAAAACCCGGGCTTGCCTGGTCAAGGCACATATGGGTGTTGATGCTTCCTGCTCCTCCATCCTTCTCTCTCTCTCTCTCTCTCTCTCTCTCTCTCTCTCTCTTTTTCCTCTCTAAAAATGAATAAATTAAAAATAAAATTAAAAAAGTATTTAAAATGTAAATACGCACACACACACATATATGTATTAAACACACAGGTGCAGCCATACTTAAATGATACACTTGCAGAAGAACATTGCTCTGTTGCGTAAAACTAGTCGCGGTAAGACTTGGTCTTTTCACATTCATGTTTTCATCTCTTGATTTCATCCTTTGAGGCTAGAAAACCTCATTTAGCTTTTACAATTCCATCCAATGGTCATGGCATGCTGAATGACAGATTTTAAGATAGTGGCAGCCTGTCCAATTTTTTTTAAATTTTTTTTATTATTATTAATTTTGAGAGAGGAGAGAGAGAGAGAGAGAAGGGGGAGGCAGGAGCAGGAAGCATCAACTCCCATATGTGCCTTCACCAGGCAAGCCCAGGGTTTCGAACCGGCAACCTCAGAGTTTCCAGGTCGACGCTTTATCCATTGCGCCACCACAGGTTAGGCTCCAATTTTTTTTTATTATTATTAGTTTCACAACCACTGGTCTACACAGACACACTGTATCGATCTGAGACATCCAGAGGAGAAATATTAGATTTTCAAATGACTCATGGGTATGCAGATTTTGTGTTGGTTGTCAGAGATGCCTTCCTTCTTCCTGACAAGGTTGACTCCGCTTCTGTGGAAGTAACTCATCCTCGAAGGGCACGTCCTGGGATGCACGCGGGGCCTCGGGCAGTTCCACTGCCTGCAGCGTGTTTGATGTTCCGAGACGTGCCGGGCTACCATCATTAGAGACTTTAAAAATATTGAAGTCTTAGCCCTGGCCGGTTGGCTCAGTGGTAGAGCGTTGGCCTGGCGTGCAGGAGTCCCGGGTTCGATTCCCGGCCAGGGCACACAGGAGAAGCGCCCATCTGCTTCTCCACCCCTCCCCCTCTCCTTCCTCTCTGTCTCTCTCTTCCCCTCCCACAGCGGAGGCTCCATTGGAGCAAAGATGGCCCGGGCGCTGGGGATGGCTCCTTGGCCTCTGTCCCAGGCGCTACAGTGGCTCTGGTCTCAACAGAGCGATGCCCCAGATGGGCAGAGCATCGCCCCCTGGTGGGCATGCCGGGTGGATCCCAGTCGGGCACATGCAGGGAGTCTGTCTGGGTGCCTCCCCATTTCCAGCTTCGGAAAAATGAAAAAAAAAAATTGAAGTCTTTAGTATTTTTAAATTCTAAAGAAGTAATTTTTTATTTTTTTTAAAGCATTACACCAACACTCAGGATTCTCGGAAGATCAAATGTGCTGTTTGTTTTTCTGGATACAGTCAGATGGTCACTGAAAAATTGCAAGTCCGCCTGATGCTGTTCATTTCCTTCTCTCCGTAGAGGGTCACGGGGGGGAGGGTGTCTCTTGCTTTTATGAAATTCTGGTGGGCTCTTCCGACCCACAGTCTGATCATGTCGCCCACAGGGTACGCCTTGCTGAACGACATACCTAGTCAGCGTTTGGAAAATTGATGCGAGGTGTCCAAGGCTCGCCTGTCTCTTGCTGCAAATGATTTCCCTCCCTGCTCTGTTATGCATCGTTCTAGCACCCAGATTTTGAAATTGCGGTAAGTGACCCATCTGGGCCAACGCTGGAATCGACTTTACTCACTTTCCTTGCTGGAATCAGTCATTTCCATTTTTCCCTGTTTACAGAATCCACGCCAAGGGACACATTTTCCATGCCTTTTTGTATACATAGAGAGAAACATTTCCTTGTTGTTACTGTTTTTCTTTTTTTTTTTTTACTGCTCTTTTAAAAATATTAAACTCATTTGTCCTCAACACAACTCTGTTTGTACCCAGTTTACAAATTAGCGTCTAAGGCCCAGTAGCTAAATTTTTAAATAGCACAGCCAGCAACTGGAATCGTTAAAAGCAAATCCAGACTGCCCCCCCCCAAACAAAACCCTGCAAAGACATGTCTTCTTTTTGACCAAAAGGTATTATTCCCAAGGCACATAGGAGGAGGGAGCGTCTCTGCTACATTAGACGATACCAAATCGCTCTTCAAAATCTGTGTAGAGGCCCTGGCCGGTTGGCTCAGCGGTAGAGCGTTGGCCTGGCGTGCGGGGGACCCGGGTTCAATTCCCAGCCAGGGCACACAGGAGAAGCGCCCATCTGCTTCTCCACCCCTCCCCTTCTCCTTCCTCTCTGTCTCTCTCTTCCCCTCCCGCAGCCAAGGCTCCATTGGAGCAAAGATGGCCCGGGCGCTGGGGATGGCTCCTTGGCCTCTGCCCCAGGCACTAGAGTGGCTCTGGTCGCGGCAGAGTGACGCCCCAGAGGGGCAGAGCATTGCCCCCTGGTGGGCAGAGCGTTGCCCCTGCTGGGCGTGCCGGGTGGATCCCGGTTGGGCGCATGCGGGAGTCTGTCTGTCTCTTCCCGTTTCCAGCTTCAGAAAAATACAAAAAAAAAAAAATCTGTGTAGAAATGTCCCCTTTCCACAATTTCCCATTGACGCGTAACAGCGCATATTAAATTTTTACTAGGCTGATTATGGCTGCGAGCTTACATTTCTTCTTTTCATTTTTAATTTTGTGACAAGTAGATCGGAATCCAATAGCGTACATCTATTAAACTGTAAGATTGTCCTCACTCGGACAAAATAGGCTAGTTTCATTTTTTTGTAAATGAAGTGATGGCCTGCGAAAGCAATTTGACAGTGATACATGCATATTTTTATTTTCTAATGAAGTGTTTGCTATTCCAGCAGGCTCTCTCAGCTGTTATTCACAAAAGGACCAGTAAAAGTCTAAAATCGGGGGAGCTCGCCCCAGAAAAAAAATCTCATTTTCCTTTTGTCAAATGCTGACACAGATAGATCGCGCCGACTTTTAAATTTAATTTTCCTCCGCGTTGTCAGGACAAAACTGTTTCTTCGGCTTGGAAAGTTCCCTGCTGGAAGTATGTCATTTATGAAGGTGCAAAACTTATTACGAAGCAGGTGGCTGAGTTTTGTCCTGAATAGTCACATCACAGGAGAAAAAGCCAGAAAACTCTGAGAAAAGACGTTTTACTTTACCTACTGCGCCGCTTGAATGACATCAATTGAAACCATTTCGCTAGTTTCAAAAACTGTTCTTGAACAACAACAACAAAAAGACAAATACTGCATTTTCTCAGCTTATACCATAAACATAAATGCTGTCTAGGAATATTTATTCACCAGTATGTATGTAAAAATACATATATTAAGAAAGGAAAAAGAAACAGTTTGGGTAACATCCTGTGAAAGAATGCTTTTGCAAACAATTTCCTACGTATTTGATACCTTTTTTAATCTTCCTAATTTTCAGTTGTAGTTGACATTGGCGTGTGTGGTGTGTGTGTGTGTGTGTGTGTGTGTGTGTTCCTGTTCTGTTGCGTAGCTAATCACCCCTATTTTAAAACTACTTGTACAACAGGAATCATTTTACTATGCGGATGCCGTTATGCTGAGGGTGTCTGTGAGTCAGGAATTCTCCAGAAGGACTCCTTGCAGTTGGCTTGTCTCCTCTCGTAATGCAGGGGTCGGGAACCGATGGCTCACGAGCCAGATGTGGCTCTTTTGATGGCTACCTCTGGCTCGCAGACAAATATTGAATAAAAAAAAAATAATAACGTTAAAAATAGAAAACAAGGCCCTGGCCGGTTGGCTCAGTGGTAGAGCGTCGGTCTGGCGTACAGGAGTCCCAGGTTCGATTCCCAGCCAGGGCACACAGGAGAAGCGCCCATCTGCTTCTCCACCCCTCCCCCTCTCCTTCCTCTCTGTCTCTCTCTTCCCCTCCCGCAGCCGAGGTTCCATTGGAGCAAAAAGATGGCCCGGGCGCTGGGGATGGCCCCATGGCCTCTGCCTCAGGCGCTAGAATGGCTCTGGTTGCAACAGAGCAACGCCCCAGATGGGCGGAACATCACCCCCTGGTGGGCGTGCCGGGTGGATCCCAGTCGGGCATGCGGGAGTCTGACTGCCTCCCCGTTTCCAGCTTCAGAAAAATACAAAAAAAAAAAAAAAAATAGAAAACATTCTCATATATTACAATCCATTCATTTCCTACCGCTCATGTTCACGGTTGCGGGTGGCTGGAGCCAATCACAGCTGTCCTCCGGGACAACACCACATTTTTATCGGATAATGCGTCACATACATGGGTTGCTGTACGGCTCTCACGGAATGACATTTTAAACTATGTGGCGTTCGTGGTTCCCTCAGCCAAACAGTTTTCCGACCCCTGTCGTAATGTTTCGGGATCTCACCTGGCAGGTTCTGTGGTTGGTTATTAGAAAGGGTGGGTGGTTCTCCCCTGCCTCATTCAACAAGAGTTAAAATAGACTCAATGTTCTGTACGGGAGCTCCCCATGTTTTAATCCAGACGCCTGTGATAACACCCAAGCACTGGACACGTTGGCATCAGTGTGGTATCTACAGTTAGTGTCAAAGATCACGCCGACGCTGAGTCGCGTGACGCCCTGAGGGATGTTCAGAGCGCGCTGGGATGTCAGGAGACGTCCTCTCTCTGTGTCCGATGACAGCTGGCTGCCCGAGGGGGCCCTCGCTGGGCTCTCAGGCGGAGCGACTGTTCACGGCACCCCTTGTGCTGAGGGGAGCCGTGTTCTCTCGCGGGGTCACGGGGAAACACGCATTGTCACAGGACTGCCAGTTGCAGGGCGGCGGCCGCCGGAGGCGGGATGGAGTTCAAATGGAAGGCTGCCCACCGGTCCCCAGCATCTCCTCTCTCCCTCTGACCCGCCACGGGAATCGTCCAAGCTCCTGTTCACGGGCTTGACACCAGGGTTGGCGGCCAGTGGCTCTGTCTGTCCCGTGGATTCAGTCCCTGCCGAAGTTCAGTCCCGTCCAGGCCCTGCTGGGAGCCGGGACCGGTGCATCCACTTGGGCTGGTAGGCTCGCCGCGTGGCGCTGAGACAGGCTGGGCACCCACGGGGAAGCCTGGGTCCCCAGCAGGAAGAGAAGGGACGGGAGGGGCCCCTCGTTCAGCCTGTGTTTGTGTTTTGGGCGGGGAAGACCTGGTTCTTCTTTCAACCAAGCAGTCAGTGACTTGTCTTCTGAGGGTTTATCACGTTCCCTCTCTCTCACCAATCCGGCCCTTCTTCTAGGCGAGACAGAGTGTGCAATGGATAGTCTGGGAAACAGGCTGGCTGTCCCCCGGGGACACTCTTTCTAGGGGGCTCTGGGCTTAGGGAGGAGTAAGTCCTCAGGGCGGAGGGCACGGTGGTCCCTGGGAGAGAGAGAGAGAGAGAGAGAGAGAGAGAATGAGCTCGTCAATGCGACAGCATCCTAAATAAATGGAGCGGAATGAAATGCTTCCCAGTTTTCTTAACCTTGATACTGGATTCCGCTTTTCCCCTCTATGACGCTCCATGTCTGATTTCCTCTGCTCTCTGACCTGATCACCGCTCAGCTGACCGCCGGCGCTAACACCTCTGTGTAGCTCTGTGGGCCCCTCCACGGCGCGGTGGCCGAGTTTCAAGAGCAAGACCACCACCCACGCCAATCAGAGGGCGTCATGTGGTGCAGCCTCCTGTGACCCGGCCGTCACCAGGTGCTCAGTGTCACTCCCTCCTGAGCTGACGGTCGTCACAGAAGGACGCTGAAACTGTCAGGCGCCCCCTAACCCTGTCCGTCGTGTGGCCTGTTGGCACGTGGCAGCTCCCCTGTCACTTGTGTTCCTCCCTCCCTCTCCCTGCAGGCTGGTTCTCTAAAGATACGGTACCTGCCACTTTCTAGGGTTGACTGGGAACGTCAGCATTGACGGACGGAGGCTCTAGCTATCTCAGGGTTCTTGAAAAAAACTCACCCTTTATTCATAGCCTGCTGTATAGAAGAGGAGAAATCAAGTTGGGTTCTAAAACAAAGAAACACCTTTATGAGTTTTTTTTTTCTAATTACAGTACTTTTTACTCCATCAGACACACCTGGCCTGACCAGACGGTGGCGCAGTGGATAGAGCATGGGACTGGGATGCGGAGGACCCAGGTTCGAGACCCCGAGGTCGCCAGCGTGAGTGCAGGCTCATCTGGTTTGAGCAAAGCTCACCAGCTTGGGCCCTGGCCGGTTGGATCAGCGGTAGAGCGTCGGCCTGGCGTGCGGGGGACCCGGGTTCGATTCCCGGCCAGGGCACACAGGAGAAGCGCCCATTTGCTTCTCCACCCCCCCCCCTTCCTCTCTGTCTCTCTCTTCCCCTCCCACAGCCAAGGCTCCATTGGAGCAAAGATGACCCGGGCGCTAGGGATGGCTCCTTGGCCTTTGCCCCAGGCGCTAGAGTGGCTCTGGTCGTGGCAGAGCGATGCCCTGGAGGGGCAGAGCATCCCCCCTGGTGGGCGTGCCGGGTGGATCCCAGTCGGGCGCATGCGGGAGTCTGTCTGACTGTCTCTCCCCGTTTCCAGCTTCAGAAAAAGAAAAAATTAAAAAAACAAAACAAACAAACAAACAAACATTTTTTTACTTAGGAAATGTCTGTAAAAGAAGAGAAAAAGAATTCTTACCCGGCGTGATGTCCTTGCTGTAACGCTAATCAACGGATGTGGTTCGATGTGGGGTGGAGGTCAGAATCCATCTCATTAAGAAAGATGAAATTAAATAGTAACAACAGAAAAATTAAAACCACGTGCTCTTAAAACCCGCGTGTTAAAATTCGCTTCACTCTTGCTTCAAAAGGAATTTATTTCGTAGCACGATTTGTTCTTCTCTAAACTATGATTTAATAAATGTAACCTTTGTGAACCGAAATGTAAAAAAGAAATAAAATAAAAATAAATAAATAAAAAGCAGAGAATTCGCCGTGTTGCTACCCTGAACAGAATGATGATGCTATCAAAATTAACTGGGGCCTGACCAGGCGGTGGCGCAGTGGATAGAGCGTTGAACTGGGATGCCGAGGACCCAGGTTCGAGATCCCGAGGTCGCCGGCTTGAGCGCGGGCTCATTTGGTTTGAGCAAAGCTCACCAGCTTGGACCCAAGGTCGCTGGCTCGAACAAGGGGTTACTTGGTCTGCTGAAGGCCCGCGGTCAAGACACATATGAGAAAGCAATCAATGAACAACTAAGGTGTCGCAACAAAAAACTGATGATTGGTGCTTCTCATCTCTCTCCGTTCCTGTCTGTCTGTCCCTATCTCTCCCTCTCTCACTCTCTCGCTGTCCCTCTAAAAATTAATTAATTAATTAATTAATTAACTGGGATTCTTTTTTTTTTTTTTTTGTATTTTTCTGAAGCTGGAAACGGGGAGAGACAGTCAGACAGACTCCCGCATGCGCCTGATCGGGATCCACCCGGCACGCCCACCAGGGGCGACGCTCTGCCCACCAGGGGGCGATGCTCTGCCCCTCCGGGGCGTCGCTCTGCAGTGACCAGAGCCACTCTAGCACCTGGGGCAAAGGCCAAGGAGCCATGCCCAGCGCCCAGGCCATCTTTGCTCCAATGGAGCCTTGGCTGCGGGAGGGGAAGAGAGAGACAGAGAGGAAGGAGGGGGATGGGGTGGAGAAGCAAATGGGCGCTTCTCCTGTGTGCCCTGGAATCGAACCCGGGTCCCCCTCACGCCAGGCCGACGCTCTAACGCTGAGCCAACCGGCCAAGGCCTTAACTGGGATTCTTAACTCGTCAGACAAAACGTCACACCTCTTTGTATAAACATTAAAAACACGCACACAAATGTCCATACGCCATCTATTTACTGAAATGAGTGAATTTTAGATGGAGCGCGTGAGGCTGAAAGCTGACCTCCCACGTTTGTCACTGAGCTGGGAGGAGACTCAGGGTGAGTAGAAACCATATCCCATATCCCCAAGTGTCTGCCGAACTCATAAAAAAAGAAGGCGATGCTTCTCACCTACCTGCCTGTCCCAGGACGTGGGGCAGCTTGTCCTCTGCCGCCTCCTGATTTACAGGCGTATTTCATACCTAGCTCATCAAAAGCGTTTCATCACCTGTGCGTGGCAGGCGTGTGCACACACACACGCGTGTAAACCTGCCTTCCCTCGCTGCGTTTCAAGGATGCCCTGGTGGGGAAGAGATTGAGGCTGTGTTTTCTCATGATGGCTTCCTACCTCCTCTGTGTGTGTATGTGTGTTTGTGGGGGTGTTTCTTGTTACTGTTCCCCACGTTTTATTTTTTTTTTAAATTTTATTTATTCATTTTAGAGAGGAGAGGGAGAGACAGAGAGAGAGAGAGACAGAGAGACAGAAGGGGGGGAGGAGCAGGAAGCATCAACTCCCATATGTGCCTTGACCAGGCAAGCCCAGGGTTTTGAACCCGTGACCTCAGCATTTCCAGGTCGACGCTTTATCCACTGCGCCACCACAGGTCAGGCCAAATATAGATTTTTGTGATCCTTTTGTTCTTTCTTTCTTTCTTTATTCATTTTAGAGAGAAGAGAGAGAGTGAGAGAGAAAGAGAGAGAGAGAGAGAGAGAAGGGAGGAGCAGAAAGCATCAACTCCCATATGTGCCTTGACCAGGCAAGCCCAGGGTTTTGAACCAGCGACCTCAGCGTTCCAGGTCGAAGCTTTATCCACTGCGCCACCACAGGTCAGGAAAGATTATTTTATTTATTCATTATAGAGAGGGGAGAGAGAGAGAGAGAGAAGGAGGGAAGAGCAGAAAGCATCAACTCCCATATGTGCCTTGACCAGGCAAGCCCAGGGTTTTGAACCAGCAACCTCAGCGTTTCCAGGTTGACACTTTATCCACTGCGCCACCACAGATCAGGCAAGATTCCGCATGTTTCAAATAGCATCTGGTTCCAGCCCCGGTCCTGCCGATAACATAAATCTGAGGACCTCCTCCTGTCGGAACCGGGAGCACGGTCTCCCTTCTGCGCTGCTAACTTAGAAATGGATGTGGTTGGCCCAGGATGGGGAGGTGTATTCAGGCTTCTGAAATTTCCCAGCCGGGTGTGGAGAGGATGCTGCAAACACTATGGTTCTTTTGCTCCCTGTGGCTCTGACCTTTTGGAGAATGGAAGCCTGTCTCCTCAGAACCGTTTGCCCTCCCAGTATGAGCAAGCTCTTCTTGTTGCTCCCCCAATTTCCCAACAATTAGATGCAGCCTGTGCCCCTGCCAGCTCCGTCAGACCAAAACCTTTGGGGACCAAAGCTCCGAGGGAAAGGATTGTGTGGTGGCTTCCTGAAAGCCCGCGTCGGGGCGGAATCAGTCAGCCAAGTTGTCCTCAAATGACAGCTGCACAAAACCCAGCAGCTGCCGAGCACATCCTCCATGAGAAAAACTCAGCCCCGTGAGAGAGGACCCTGGTCCTGCATCTGCTCTGCTACACCCGGGTCCCCCCAGTGTGAACCCAGAGTCCCTCTGCCTCGGTGACTTGCACAAGAAAGTTTGAAAATAGAGAAAAAGGAACCCTCATCCACTGTTGGTGGGAATGTAAAGTAATACAACCATTATGGAAGAAAGTATGGTGGTTCCTCAAAGAATTAAGAATAGAACTACCGCCCTGGCCGGTTGGCTCAGTGATAGAGCGTCGGTCTGGCGTGTGGGGGACCCGGGTTCGATTCCCAGCTAGGGCACGTATGAGAAGCGCCCATTTGCTTCTCCACCCTGCCCCGCTCCTTCCTCTCTGTCTCTCTCTTCCCCTCCCGCAGCCGAGGCTCCATTGGAGCAAAGATGGCCCGGGTGCTGGGGATGGCTCCTTGGCCTCTGCCCCAGGCATTAGAATGGCTCTGGTCACAGCAGAGCAACGCCCCAGAGGGGCAGAGCATCGCCCCCTGGTGGGCAGAGCATTGCCCCTGGTGGGCGTGCCGGGTGGGTCCCGGTCGGGCGCATGCTGGAGTCTGACTGTCTCTCCCCATTTCCAGCTTCAGAAAAATACAAAAAGAAAAAAAATAATAATAATAAAAGAATAGAACTACCATATGACCCAGCAACCTCTCTACTGGGTGTATACCCCCCAAAAGTCAAAACATTGGTACGTAAAGACACATGCAGCCCCATGTTTATTGCAGCATTGTTCACAGTGGCCAAGACATGGAAACAACCAAAAAGCCCTTCAATAGAAGACTGGATAAAGAAGATGTGGCACATATATACTATGGAATACTACTCAGCCATAAGAAATGATGACATCGGATCATTTACAACAACATGGATGGACCTTGATAACATTATACGGAGTGAAATAAGTAAATCAGAAAAAAACTAAGAACTGCATGATTCCATACATAGGTGGTGTTGGGCAGATAAAATATATTATGCTCACTTTGTTAAAGATGGCGCTGCCTACGTGGAAGCCCGTCGCCCAGATGATATTAATGTGTGTCTCTGTGGGCTGTGGGCAGGCAGGATCCTTGTAGCCTGGGGCTTGGTTTTAGGACTAAGCCTTTCCCATCCTTTTTGATGTGGGGTGGTGCAATCCCATCATGCCTCAGATAAGTGACTTTGTATCAGAGACTTCCCTATTTTGTATATTGGATTAAAGGTTTGGATTTCTACAATATAAAATGGGAGCAGAGTGGGAGCTTGCTCCCTCAGTTCCTGAGATTATCATTAGAGAGCAGAGCAGAGAGAGGCCACGTGGAGGAGAGGAGAAGCAGCCAAGATGGCGGAGTGCTGAAGGAGAAGCCAGTTTGTGCACAGTTTGTGCAGAGAGAAGGAGATGGGGAACAGAGGTGAATAAGGCTGGTGAGCTAGAAACCTTTGATTCTAGGAAACTCAGATAAGTCAGTAGCTTTGTGAGCACTGAATGAGTGGGTTTTGGAGCCCAGTGTGTGTTTTACTTGCCTGCTGGGTGCAAGCTAGGATTAAAGACTATGGCCCACCAGTTTTTGTCTCCGTTGTTTCTTTACCGTGTGTCCGAATCCAATGGGAACCTGCATGGGCCGGGCTGCTGTGATGGTGGCCCCGGCTACTGGCTTCACAGGTGGGACATAAAAATGAGACTCAGGGACATGGACCAGAGTGTGGTGATTACCAGGGGGGGAGGGGAAGGAGAGGACGGAGAGGAAAGGGGTGGGGGAGGGGGAGGGGCACAAAGAAAACCAGATAGAAGGTGACGGAAGACAATTTGACTTTGGGTGATGGGCATGCAACAGAATGAAATGTCAACATACCCTGGAGATGTTTTCTCTAATCCTATGTACCCTGATTGATTAATGTCACCCCATTAAAATTAATTAAAAAAAAGAAATAAAGGACAAAAATCACATGAACCCAGACGTCCCCCCCCCCCACCTGCCTTGGTGACTTGAGTCAGAAAGAACGAAAATAACCGCGTGGTAAAAATAGAAACAGCCGACCCAACATAAGGAGGCGAGTATTCAAAGCGCTCTTTCTAAACAAGGCTCGAAGAAACTGCTGTTATTTGTCAGTGAAACACGTTGGAAGGTCCTTAGCTACGAGGAAGAATGTTCACCATGCTGCTCTTTTCGTCAGCGACAGATGACAGATGTCCTGTGTTCTGCAAGGGCATTCCTAATCAGGAGTCCCTGCTCCGATGACCCACCCGGGGAGGCACGAATGTTCCAGCATCCAGTGTTCGCATCCTGGGCAAGGTCGGGTGACGCAGAGGACAAAGAAGGGCTTCCCTGAGTCATCTCACCCGGCGGCGGTGGCTGGAGAATGTAGGAGACGGAACGAGAGGGGTCGTGCTGGGAGGGTCAGTGTCGCCATGTTACTCGTGGGAACTTCGCTTCTGGGCAGCTGTGGGTACCTGGAGGCTGAGCTGAAGGAGAGCCCTGGACCCCACACAGCACGCCCAGCGAGCTCTCCACTACGTTACCAAAAAGGATACAATACACGCGGCCTACCCGCATCTCTTCTGCTCCCATTCAGTGGCGGAGGGATACCTTCGAAAGATACTCTGTAACAGGGAAACAACCACTCAGAAGAAAAAAAAAATGTTTCAAAACTCAGCCTATAAAAAAAGTAACTTCTTTGTTTCCCGTGTCCACGAGCAGATATTAAAATGCCATGCCGTACTTTTCGTAAGAAAGGGCCGTTATATGGTAAAAAGGATGCCTAAAAGGGAACCTCTCTTTAAGAAGAATTGATGGTGCAGACTAGAAAAGAAGTGAATGACAACTGAATTTTAAATGACTGACAAACACAAACGAAATATTTATTTTGCAATGAAAAGGATGGCCTCTCTAACAAAACAAATGCTCTGGAATTAAATAATTAAAATTTAACAATCTTTCAATTATCTAGTTGAGCCTGACCAGGCGGTGGCGCAGTGGATAGAGCGTCGGAATGGGATGCGGAAGGTTCCCAGGTTCGAGACCCCGAGGTCACCAGCTTGAGCGCGGGCTCATGTGGTTTGAGCAAAGCTCACCAGCTCGAGCGCTGGCTCGAGCAAGGGGTCACTCAGTCTGCTGAAGGCCCATGGTCAAGGCACGTATGAGAAAGGAATCAATGAACAACTAAGGTGTCACAGCAAAAAATTGATGACTGATGCTTCTCATCTCTCTCCGTTCCTGTCTGTCTGTCCCCATCTATCCCTCTCTCTGACTCTCTCTCTCTCTCTCTCTCTGTCTCTGTATAAAAATTAATAATAATAAGTTATTGAGTTGAATCTGATTCACTGGGAAACATTTATTATAAGGCTGATATTTTAGCAAGGTGGGTGTGGTAGCTAAAGTCCTGGTTGCTGAAGATGTCCACGCCCTAACCCACGGGATCTGCTCTTTGAGTTCGGGAGATTATCCCAGATTAGATCGGCGGGCCCGTTATAATTTCAACAGTCTTTCTAAGAAGGAATCAGAAGGGTTGTTCTGACAAGCAGAGAAGACATAAGGGAAACAGAGGTTGGAGTGTTGTTACTGTCAACGGCCAGTAAATGCTGGTGGGTCTCTAGGATCTGTGCAAAAGAAACAGTAGTTCAGCCCCTAGAAGAGCAATTTCCTAAAATTTTAAAACATGTAATACCTAACTACCTAGGGTCACTGACCTCTTTTTCTTTAGGTCATCAGATTAAAAAAAAAATGACAAGAAGCAACACAATAATAGTCACTGCGTGTGAATGCCCTGTGTTTGAACCATAAATACAATATATAGATCATGTCACAGTGTAGCATTTTATTGGTTACATCACATAATAATGTTGCATCTGATTGGTTAATAATGTTGAGTCTGATTCATTAATAACATTGTGTCTGATTGCTTCATGCTTCATACCAGAAATCCTATATACAAGTTATAGGCACCTGATTTATTAGAAAAAAAGCCACTTTGGACCCAAAAGGGTAGTTAATTACTATTATTATTTTTTAACTCGATTGAAATCATACCTAGTTTTAATTTTGTCAGATTGGCAAAAAAAAAAAATGTATTTTTGGTATGCTGCAGAATTTTAGTAATTACTTATTGTGTTCCATGAGAGAAAAACATTGAAATTGCTGTCCCCGTCTTGAGAGGGAACACAGTTCTGCTGAGCCATTCTAGATTGCTGACCTCAGAAATGTATGATAAATTTCTGCTGTTGAAGCCGCTAGGTTTTTGCCACGTTGTTATAACAGCGATAGAAAATCAACAGAGTGGTAGAAAATCTCCATTCTCCACAATAAAACCGAATAGCTACTGAGTACCGTATTTTTCCCTCTATAAGACGCACTATTTTCCCCAAAAAATATGGAGGGGAAAATGCTCATGAATCTTATGGAGCAAAAAAAATATGGTATTTTATTAAATATTTTAACACAGCATTTGCTTCAGAATATTGTTTTTTCTTCTTTTCCTCCTTAAAAACCTAGGTGTGTCTTACAGTCAGGTGTGTCTTCATGGAGCGAAAAACACAGTCTATGAGTATTAAACAACACGCTGACAATTTCTCCTGGAGCTTTGAGTGTTTATGGATGTAAAGTAGGAAGCAGTGGTAGTCAACCTGGTCCCTACTGCCCACTAGTGGGCGTTCCAGCTTTCATGGTGGGCGGTAGCGGAGCAACCAAAGTATAAATAAAAAGATAGATTGAACTAGAGTAAGTTGTTCTATAAAGATTGATTCTGCCAAACGTAGCAAAAATCCGACATAAAGCACTTGGTAAGCAATTATTATTATCTGCTTTAACTCGCTGTCACTCTGCTTTATACATTTTATAAAGTCAAGTGACTTCCCTACTTTATAAATCACCATGACTGTGGGACCGGTGGGCAGTGAGAAAATGTTACCACTCACAGAGATACAAAAGTGGGCGGTAGGTATCAAAAGGTCGACTCCCCCTGGTATGAAGGAGTAACCTTTGCACCCGTAAACGCTCGCTTCTCTCCTGGCTCGGGATCAGCCAGTGTGTCCTGTGGCGTGCCTCACCCACGGTCTGTGGTCCGGCGATGGCTACATGCCAGGCAGAGTTCTCTGTGTCCAGCCAGATGTGGACAGGAGCCGCAGGACCTTACTTTTTACCGTACCTGTCACTGTTCAGAATGAAGTAGAAATAGTGTATGTCATTCCCGGAGACACTGGTCTCCTGGTCAGTTGGTACTTGTTAGTACCAATAGCCACTGCTCCTGTGTGTGTGTGTGTACATATATACACACATATATACATATATGTACATATATATACATATATGTGTGTATATATGTGTATATATATATATACAACATTATGTTTATTTCTCAACTAATAGACATTTGGAATGTTGGCACTCTGGTCATAGTTCTGCTTCAGTGTCTAGCCATGATGTGTCTCTCTCTCTCTCTCTCTCTCCCCCCACTACACTGTTTTCCAAAGCAGCCACACCGTGTTATGATATTCCCAGCCAGCAACGCAGCACGGGCCGCCCTGCGTGTTCCGCAGCCCTGCCGACACGAGTCGTCGTCCGTCCATCTGTTTGATGAGAGCCCCTCCTAGTTCGTCTCTTTGTAACTCAATCTCTCGTAGATGGGTTGTTAAAAATCTGTTCTGCCAGCCTGACCTGTGGTGGCGCAGTAGATAAAGCGTCGACCTGGAAATGCTGAGGTCGCCGGTTCGAAACCCTGGGCTTGCCTGGTCAAGGCGCATATGGGAGTTGATGCTTCCTGCTCCTCCCCCCTTCTTTCTCTCTGTCTCTCTCTCTCCTCTCTCTCTTTCTTCCTCCTCTCTAAAAATGAATAAATAAAATAAAAATCTGTTCTGCCAGCCTCTGACTTCTCAATGGAGAGTTGAATCCAATCATTGTCATAATCGATGACCTCTGTGTCTCGCATTTGAAAAAAAACAAAAACAAAACGAAAACAAAAAACTGGACAGTGTATATAAATAACATAGCCACTCTGAAAATTAGATTTTTCCTGCTGCTTCAGGCTTGTCATTATCACTGCTCCTCACTGTCATTGCCATTCTGTCACCGCCATGTATGTGTTTGTGTCACGAGCTTCCTGATCTGATTCTGGAAATTCTCTGTTATATATTTTGCCACTGAAGTCTCTAGTCTGTCCCCTCAGTGTTCAGCCAATGAGTGGACAGATAAGAGATTGGCTGAAGCGTTGTGAGAAGGTGCCAAAGAACTGTAAAACTTAGCATTGGCTACGCCATTTTAAAAAGGAAAAGTCAAGCTTCTTGCCCCCTCGTTATAGAGAATGGAGGGAGACAGATGTGGGGGCTTCCTGTCTTACAAGGAGGACTGGGTCATTGAGTTCAACTATGGTTCTCTGAAAAGAATAAAGGTTATCTGAAGAACTTCCTCTCCCTTTCAATAAGAGACAATATTTACATATCCTACACTGATTTGAACTCTTCCTCCCTTCCTGGAGTCCTGAGAGTAACACGTACCTTTAGACCAGGGGTGGTCAACCTGGTCCCTACCGCCCACTAGGGGGTGTTCCTGCTTTCATGGTGGGCGGTAGTGGAGCAACCAAAGTATAAATAAAAAGATAGATTGAACTAGAGTAAGTTGTTTTATAAAGATTGATTCTTCCAAACTTAGCAAAAATCCGACATCAAGCACTTAGTAAGCAATTATTATTATCTGCTTTAACTTGCTGTCACTCTGCTTTATACATTTTATAAAGTAAAGTGACTTCCCTACTTTATAAATCACCATGGCTGTGGAACCGGTGGGCGGTGAGAAAATGTTACCACTCACAGAGATACAGAAGTGGGCGCTAGGTATAAAAAAGTTGACTACCCCTGCTCTAGACAAAGGAATGGGAGGTAGACACTAAAAGATTTGTGAATGTCTTTCATATGTAAAATGAGATCACTATAGTGTTACCTTGTAAGTTTTAATATGTAGAAATGTTTTTATAGATCCTCTAGACGAATGTTATCAGCTTATTAATAATTAATTATTGTGTCATGCTCCCCCTCCTTTTCCCCCAACCTATATGTGATCATGTCTATAGAATGAGCTTCAGGGCTATTTTGCACACACACGATTTAGGTCAGCTATACCCCGTGTAAGTCATATGCAGTCAGCTTATTAATAAACCTCCTCCTAAAAATTATTCTGTATCCTGCCTTGGTGTCTGTATATAATCCCATGGAATTAAGGCATGTTACTTTACAACAGTGTCTGGAATCCCACATAGTAGACAACAGGCTGGGTGCGTCCATTTGGTGCAAATCTTTACACTTGGAAAGTGTTCCTGCTGTTCTTTTTTTTATATATTTATTTATTTTTATTCATTTTAGAGAGGAGAGAGAGAGAGAGAGAGAGAGAGAGAAGAGACAGAGAGAGAGAAGGGGGGAGGAGGAGCTGGAAGCATCAACTCCCATATGTGCCTTGACCAGGCAAGCCCAGGGTTTCGAACCGGTGACCTCAGCATTTCCAGGTGGACCCTTTATCTGCTGCGCCACCACAGGTCAGGCC
This sequence comes from Saccopteryx bilineata, assembly GCF_036850765.1. NCBI lineage: Eukaryota > Metazoa > Chordata > Mammalia > Chiroptera > Emballonuridae > Saccopteryx > Saccopteryx bilineata. The sequence continues at coordinate 145,304,142 of NC_089502.1, forward strand.
ATGTTCCTGCTGTTCTTACCGGGATTTAACAGGTTTCCCTGAACACGTCCTCCTGGAGTCCTTGGAAAACCTTTGGTTAATAATGTCCAGGGCTGGTCACCACCTCTAGCTTCCTCTTCCTCAAGGTCACCCAGGCGTATTAGCTGTTTCACAGAGGACATGCCATTCTCCACATTTGGTTTTCTTTTTTTTGGTTTCTCTTTCAAGATTTTTTAGTAGCTTGTTATTTGCCCCAGTTTCTGTAACTGCCTCAGGCAAGTGTGTGTTAAAACAGTTGCCTCTGATTCCGTTAGACTTTCTCTTCCTGGGCGAGGGCTATTCTGTGGGCGGACCCTGTCAGCTGAGATCAAGACAGCCTTGGTGAAAGGGGTCCCTCCAGGAAACTGCAGGACGGGTCATCATTGCTGCTGGCTCCGTGGGCTTCTCGTCTTCCCACCGGCTTTGAGGTTGCTGGGTTTCCACCCCCAGGTTTGCGAGAGGTTGCTCAGCTCAGAGGCCAGGACCTTCCGGAGAGGACACAAGTACGCTCAGTTTAAGACCTTCCAAAGCTGAACAGATATGAGCACCATTTATCTCTTTTTCTGAAGTAATTGCTCTGTGAATTCTTGTTAGGTTTTGTTCTCTTCCATGCTGCTGAAAAATACCGTATTCGGTAAGTTTTTTTCCCCCACGTCATTTTTTAGGGGGGCTCACATTTTTTAGAGGACCTTTTTTGGAGGCCCATACTGTATTATTATTATTATTATTTTTAAAGAATAGTTTATCTTTTTAAAATTTTTTTTATTTTATTAATTTTTAGAGAGGAGAGAGAGAGAGAGAGAGAGAATGGGGAGGGAGGAGTAGGAAGCATCAACTCCCATATATGCCTTGACCAGGCAAGCCCAGGGTTTTGAACCGGCGACCTCAGCATTCCAGTTCGACGCTTTATCCACTGCGCCACCACAGGTCAGGCATACTGTATTATTGTAAAGGAGTTCAGTCTACATTTTCCCACTGCCCGTGGCTGGTGTTTTGTTTTCCAGCTGTGGGCCGGCACACACATTCTCTTGTTCACCATTCGGGGGGGGGAGTGGAAATCAGATTCCACTCAGGTGAGACTTCTCACAGGCACCACAATGCCCGTGAGTTCCACGCATGCAACACCTCAGCTGCTGACAGTATACACCAGACCGGCATTGCGGAATTAGGCGCGCGTTCTTTGTGCCGCAAAATAGCACAGCCCTCTCTGCCTACCTGGGTTGAAACAATCAGTCTTCTTTTTAGCCCATGGGGTAGAGGCATGATTTATATTATTAGGGGTCGGGAACCTTTGTGGCTGAGAGAGCCACACAAACGCCACCTATTTTAAAATGTCATTCCGTGAGAGCCATACAACGACCCGTACACGTGTCGCATCATCCGACAAAAATGTGGTGTTGTCCCGGAGGACAGCTGTGATTGGCTCCAGCCACCCGCAACCATGAACACGAGCGGTAGGAAATAGAATGGATTGTAACACATGAGAATGTTTTATATATTTAGAGCCGCATCTGGCTTGCGAACCATAGGTTCCTGACCCTTGACTTACGATTCCTTCTAACATCGTCAGGAGCTGAGGAGCATCATTCCTGCTAGGCGAGGAGAAAAATCATCTCTCAATCAATGACTTAGCTGTTCGTGCAGCATTTATGGACACCCCTCTTTGTTTATTGCTCTTACTGTTCATAGGAACTGTGTATAGACACACACACATGCACACACATGCATGCACACACACACACATGCACACACACACACAAATGTATATTTGAATGCGCTGAATGGAATTTTCTCCATAAGGAAGAAGGCATTTTGTAGAACAGACCAGCATCTTAAACAGCTGTGTTGACTGAGGCTCTCTTTGCACCGGCCCCAGGTGTTGGGGAATGACGGACTCTCAGGAGACTGTCAGCGCCAGGGGTTAGAGTCCTTCAGCGATATCAGGACCAGGAATTGTGGACGAGGTAACATTCATGCCGCAAAGAAAAGAGCACACATTTTGAAAGATGTAAGCTAAACGCCCCAGCTCCTGCAGGCCTGGGAGAACGCACTCAGGGTCCGGACCTTCCACCGGTCATCTCTTCTTTTACCAGAGGCTGGAGATCCCGTGAGGAGAAGAAGAATGGACCCAGGCATGGGACGGTCTCCGCGTGACTTCTTGCTCTGCCCCTCCCCCCACCGGCTGGGATGCGGAGGACCCAGGTTGTTTTGTTTGTGTTTTTTTTTTGTATTTTTCTGAAGCTGGAAACGGGGAGAGACAGTCAGACTCCCGCATGTGCCTGACCGGGATCCACCCGGCACGCCCACCAGGGGCGACGCTCTGCCCACCAGGGGGCGATGCTCTGCCCCTCCGGGGCGTCGCTCTGCTGCGACCAGAGCCACTCTAGCGCCTGGGGCAGAGGCCAAGGAGCCATTCTCAGCGCCCGGGCCATCTTTGCTCCAATGGAGCCTTGGCTGCGGGAGGGGAAGAGAGAGACAGAGAGGAAGGAGAGGGGGAGGGGTGGAGTAGCAGATGGGCGCTTCTCCTATGTGCCCTGGCCGGGAATCGAACCCGGGACTCCTGCACGCCAGGCCGACGCTCTACCACTGAGCCAACCAGCCAGGGCCGAGGACCCAGGTTTGAGACCCCAAGATCGCCAGCTTGAGCAAGGTTTGAGCAAGGCTCACCAGCTTGGGCCCAAGGTCACTGGGTGGAGCAAGGGGTCACTCAGTCTGCTGTAGCCCCCTGGTCAAGGCACATATGAGAAAGCAATCAATGAACAGCTAAGGTGTCACAAGGAGAAACTGATGATTGATGCTTCTCATCTCTCTCTGTTCCTGTCTGTCTGTCCCTGTCTATCCCTCTCTCTGACTCTCTCTCTGTCTCTGTAAAAAAAAAAAATCTATTTGAAATAATAAAACGTGTGGAAGTGATTGTAAACTGTGATGGATATAAGACAGCCAGTAGATTTGAGCTCTGAGAAAGGTCAGGTCTTTTGCAGAGAAGACAGGGAAACACGCCAGGGGCAGTTAGTTACTGCAATGCAGAGCTAGGCTGTTACACAGGGGGCCCGTCTGACCCTCGTGTGCAGGCCCAGGAAGAGGCGGAGGGGCCCGAGGCAGTATTTGGGGTGTAGAACTTAAAGGGGTTCTGAAAACTCAGCCACCAGGATACATGTCCCTAGGGCAACCTTTGCCGAAAGCAAAATCAATGTGAGAACCCCACCGTGAGCGAGCGAAACACCACATTTGTAAAAGCAGAGAGGGTTTGAGGGGGCCGTGGGTGAGGGCGAGGGGGCAGGGTGAGCCAGGCAGAGGCAGGGATGGTTTCACCTGGGCGTCTCGGTGCTGACCCTCATCGGATGGATGGCGGTCCGAATGGAGGCGCGATCATTCCCACATAAGCCAGAAATAACATCACAGCTGCTGATTCGAGTCACTGGTGCTAAGGCAGTGAGTGACATCCCCAACTGACCCTGAGTTTTTTTTTCCCAAGCGGCAGTTCGGGGACGTTACAGGTTCAACTGTCCCCACCCCACCCCTACCCCCCAAAAAAGCAAAAGACATGTGGAAATCTGAAAACCTATGAATGTGTCTTTTTTTTTTTTTTCAGAAATGGAGTCTTTGCAGATATAATCTGCAGAATTTCAGGGGGAGGTCATGAGGGCGGGGCTCTGATGGTGCCATAGGGTGACTGGCGTTGTGAGAAAAGGGGATTAGGTTCGGGGGGCAGGGGGGGGGGACGGACACTATCCTGTGAAGACACAGAGAGAAGACAGCTGTGTGAGGAGGGACGCAGGCACTGGAGTTAGGTAGCTACAAGCTGCCAGGAACCAGCGCAGCGAGTCATTCCAGGTCCTGCATGGGAGTGGCGCGGAGTTCAGAAAATAGGCTTAAAGAAAAAAAAAAAAAAGAAAGATGGGGTCGGGAGGGCTCTCTGCAATGCCAATGGCAAGAACAGAGCGCACTCCACACCTCTTCCTGCTTTATGTATAGGGCAAAGTGGGCTGTTAGCAAATCAAAGAGATCTCTGATCACATTTTAGAGAAGAGAGAGAGAGAGAGAGAGAAGGGGGGAGGAGCAGGAAAGGAAGCATCAGCTCCCATATCTGCCTTGACCAAGCAAGCCTGGGGTTTCAAACCAGCAACCTCAGCATTTCCAGGTCGTCGCTTGATCCCCTGCGCCACCACAGGTCAGGCGGCATAAATAACATCTTAACTTCACAAAGCAAAGGATAGAAGAAACTTGCCTTCAGTCTTTCGGGGGGAAACATGAGGGGCAGGATGGGTATATACAGTCCAGCATCACAGCTTAACAGCCTTTAGCAACTTCACAGAACAAGTGAGGTGGGGGGTTGGGGTTGGACACACTGTCAGCTTACAGCCAGTTCCCCACACCTCTGTCCCCCCAAAATCTAAACTGCAAAGACCCCGTTGGCTTTCGGTCCCCAACAACAAGCCAAGAACGGTGGGCCACCCCCTGGAAGCCAGAAGAGGCAAGGAAGGGTTGTCCCCTGTAGCTGTCTGCGAGAGCTTGGATGGGGAGAGGAGATCTCCTGTTGTTACTCAAAGCAAAGAAGTCATCCTGGCTTTTTAAAACGCTTCATTTTTTTCCCTGTTCCATTGGTAAAATCTCCATATGGACACACACACACACACACACACACACACACACACACACACTGCTGCATGGACTTCTGTAGTATCATTGCACAAACACCAAAAGTGACGTATTCACATCGCTAGGCTAATGGGATTACTTCCCTTCTTCTGCTGTAGCACAATAGGAAATATTTCACATCCGACCTGCATAATTTCCTTTCCGAGCAGGGGTCTCCATACTTTTTACACAGGGGGCCAGTTCACTGTCCCTCAGACCATTGGAGGGCTGCCAAATACAGTGGTCCTCTCACTGACCACCAATGAAAGAGGTGCCCCTTCCAGAAGTGCAGTGGGGGCTGGATAAATGGCCTCAGGGGGCTGCATTGCGGCCCGTGGGCCGTAGTTTGGGGATGCCTGCTAACAACGTTTGTTTTAGCTTAACTTCCTAATTAAGCAGTTTTTTATTTTATTTTATTTTATTTTATTTTGTGGGTCAGCGGTCACAGGTATGGCGATACTCCAGCAAGGTAAATCATGTTATGTAGAACAGAGCGCTCAAGAGGAAGGGGGGTGGTGGCTGCAATTATAATCAGAGTATTACCAGCGAAATGCTAATGAGACATTTTCATTTGAAAAGCGTGACCTTTTGAGCACCTCATCTAGAGAAAGGCAAGAAGTTTCCAGAGGGGTTCTTTTTTTAGCCAACCTTCAGCGTAAAAATAAATCCCTTTCCTTTCTGCGTGTCTATTTTTAACTCCCCTGATGACGTCTGAAACGCCTTTTGTGGAAGCCTAGTTATTTCTAATATAACAGCCCTGGAGAACGCGTGGGACTCCCAGGCTCAGCCTTCTGCGTCCCTGAGACAGCTCGTTTTTAAAACATTGTGGCAAAATACAGAGAACCCTTTTTCACCAGTGTGATGTGCCCAGCTCAGCGGCATTAAGCACTTTCAGATGGTTGGTCCAGGTCGTCACCACCATCACCTCCAGAACTCTCTCAGCTTCCTAAACTGAGGCTCTGTCCCCCTTAAACTCCCATTCTGCACCCCACTCTTCCGTCCCTGGTCTCCTACCATTCTACTGTGCCTCTCTGTGTGTTTGATTCCTCTAATAGAAACGGAGTCATCAAACACTGCTCTCTGCATCACTGGCTTGTTCCATTTTAGCATCGAGCCCTCAGGGTTCACTGACGTTGTTGCAGGTGTCAGGATTGTAAAAACCTTTACGACCGAATATACTGCCTTTTCTTCATTCGTTCATCCCAGGTGTGGACATGGGTTCCTTCCCGTCTTGCCTGTGGTGACTCGTGCTGCTGTGAACAGGTCTGTGCTCTGTCCATGCTGACCTTCCTCTGGGGAATACACCGAGTAGTGAATTGCTGTCTTGAGTGGTGACAACTTTTCACTTTTTGAGGAAATTATATACAGTAGGGTCCCTGTCTCCAGCGATGTTTGAGGTGCAGTGTGTTCTGGCTGCCCCTGGCTCTTCTTTCTGGTGGTCTGGAGTATCTGGACAGCTGCCTGCAACACCATGTGTTCGGTTAATCTTTTTTTTTTTCTACCAGCATCTTTACTTCCAACTTTTGCATCTCTGCCTCTTGACATAGTCATTGGGAATAGGAGGGTGTGGAAACCTGGCCTTGGCTCCCTCGGCTATAGAGATACATTTATGAAGAATGACCAGCCATGTGCAAGATGCTATATGACAACTCAGACAATGGGAGAAACCCTGGGTGTCGAGGGGGATAGACTTGTGATAGGTATTTGAATATACGGTCACGCTGTATTTTCAAGAGACCCGTGGATAAACAGTGCTCGCTAGTCACCAGACCTTGTGAGGGTGTCTTCTCAGAGGGGAAACAAACTTGAGAAGGAGAAACCTAGTGAGGAAGAATTCTCTCTTCAATATGAGCACCAGTGGAGGAGAGTAAACCAAAGGGAAACGTGGAGGTTTGAATCATCAACAGATGGATGTAGCAAAGGGGTTGAACATCCAGTCTGTTCACACACCAAGGATGTCAGATGGTACAACATAATCTCTTGCAACTCAGTTGCAGCATGGTGATAAGTGTCAGATGGTGCAACATAATCCCTTGCAACTCAGTTGCAGCGTGGTGATAAGTGTCAGACGGTGCAACATAATCTCTTGCAACTCAGTTGCAGCGTGGTGATAAGTGGCAGATGGTGCAACGTAATATCTTGCAATTTAGTTGCAGCGTGGTGATAAGTGTCAGACGGTGCAACATAATCCCTTGCAACGTAGTTGCAGCATGGTGATAAGTGTCAGACGGGGCAACATAATCTCTTGCAACTCAGTTGCAGCGTGGTGATAAGTGTCAGACGGTGCAACATAATCTCTTGCAACTCAGTTGCAGCGTGGTGATAAGTGTCAGACGGTGCAACATAATCTCTTGCAACTCAGTTGCAGCATGGTGATAAGTGTCAGACGGTGCAACATAATCCCTTGCAACGCAGTTGCAGCGTGGTGGTGAGTGGCAGATGGTGCAACATAATCCCTTGCAACGTAGTTGTAGCATGATGATAGTGGGGGATGGAGATGACGATTTATTAACAGTTGACACAACTATGCTGGAGATTCACCCAACAGGCTAGAAGAGGAGTTTCTCTAGAAAATGGGACAGAACTCTTCTCAAATGGAGGCGTGTTTACCTGACTCAGAAGAACAATAGGCTGAACGCAGGTTCTGTGAGGAGGAACGTCTGGGAAGATCCCACCAGGAGAGAGAACAATGTCCGGGGATCTCTGGGGCGCACTGTGTCAGCTTGACCCCTGAGGAAACTGGACACTGAGTGGCTGCAGGCCCTCGGTGCCCACATGACTGACCTCGCAGTTCAGCCCCTGAAAGCAAGACTCTGGTGAGCTTTCCTAGGTGACCCTGTTCCCTATTATGTCACCTGCACTTACCAGAAGAATCAGTGCTGCCCATACCAACCCCCTGGGAGAGGGCTCCCCCCACCCTGTTCCTGTTATCCCCTGTCTTACCTGTTCTCCTCCGTGTCTAACCTGCACCCTTCCCCTGTCATCAATCGCTGCCGCGAGAAAAACTGTTTGGCTGGGTCCCTCTACCCCTTCCAGCAAATCACCAGACACTGAGCTCCTCAAACATCACCCCAGTGATTTTTTTCAATTCACCCCAGTTTCCAGTGACTGCAATTAAAACTGAGCATCGACTCAGAGAGAGGAAAAAAAAACCCACCTATATAATTATCGTCTTCCAAGCGTTCAGATTATTGATTCACTTTAATAAGAGGTTCCCTGTGAATATTTGCCCTGTGTCGGTGGAGAAAAAGGGTTATTTATCATCGATTCTGTGGGTAAACTCCCATTAAAATGGATATTTACAAACTAGGGAAAGTTGTTTTTCGCAAAATAGAAAATCCATCGTGTGGATTCCCAGTCATTTCCCGAACAAACACTGCTCTGTTCCCAGCTCGCTAGTGGTCACGAGGGTGCCCCACTGTCCTTCTCTCCTTCTTGTTAGGGGCTGGAGAGATTCTATACAAGAGCAGATACATTGCAGGATATCTTTTCCCTTTAATTACCTTAAAATATCCTTGATTAATTATTCTGATAGATACTCAAAAGCAGTGATCCCCAACCTTTTTTGGGCCACGGAACCGGTTTAATGTCAGAAAATTGTATTTTCACGGACCGGCCTTTAGGGTGGGACGGATAAATGCACAAAAATAAAATTATGCGACCGGCGTAAAAACTGGGGTGTTTTTAAATATAATTGTCGAACTTACGGTACTTATTGGGCTAAGTTGACGGAGGAACGAGCATGTCCTCATTATTCAGGCTGTATTTAAATTTGTTATTCTTACAACATTTCATGTTATTTATTCTTTCTCTGTGGACCGGTACCAAATGGCCCACGGACCGGTACCGGTCCGCGGCCCGGGGGTTCGGGACCACTGCTCAAAAGCATTTGATTTTTGATAACAACTATTTAGCATCTGTTCTCATGGTGTTCAAATGGAAATTCTGTAGGATTAAGACTTGGGCTTTATTATTTTTTTTTCTCTTTATGCTGTCAATTCTGGTAACGTATTAATTACTTGACGTACTCTCTGATAATAATTAGCCACCCAGGAATATTTTGGGGGAAATAAATCATCTTATTTTACATTTTTTACTTGTGCGATAAATACCGTGTAATAAACGAGTTCCCTCCCTTAAAAAAAAATCTTTTTTCCTGAGCCCCGCCCATGATGGCCCCCCCGAGTAGCAGAGTGGAAGCTGACATTCATTTACATGTTTCAAGGTGAAAAGAATTCTCCGCTGACTTCCCCGTTTGCGGGCAAATGATGTGTACAAATGAAATCTATAACACGCAGAGACGTTTGTTTTCTAAACCGTTTACGGGCGGAATCCACAAACAGGAGAAGGGGCTGAACCGGTGCAGGTTTGATTTTTCCCTGTTTAGGCGAAGTCTCTTCCCATTAGAGCGTTGAGAGATGATTGTCTGGCATCCCGTCAGCCGGCTTTGAACGGAGCTAACTTGAGCCAGGAGCCACATCTAAACATGATTAATAAAGGGTGTTAAGAAAATGGCAACAGCTTTGCTTTTAAAAACACCGGAATGATCTGAGGGAATACTCTCCCCATTTTTGAATATGAGCCGAAAAGGATTCCGAAGTATCGACTGGGGCCAGGAATTCATTCAGAGAAATGCAAAGTCAACATGACCTAAACAGTAATAATTCTCTATTTCTGTGTCTTATTTATTCCATAAGAGTCAGGGATGGATGAGACATGGGAATTGCAGTTAAATATGTTAGATATTCTCTTTTCTGTGTGTGTTTTATTCTGAATTAACCCAAGATTATTTATCAAAGATCATTGTTACGGTGGAACATGGGTGTATTAGTCTTCTTGGCCTTTCGGGACTAGATTCACAGAGTGAGCTGGTTAAACAACAGACGTTTGTGTCCTCCAGTTCCTGGGGGCTGGAGTCTGAGACCCGGGTGCGGACAGGGCCGGGTGCCCCTGAGGCCTCTCTCCTGGGCGTACAGACGGCGGTCTCCTCCCTGGGTCCTCACACGGCCGTCCCTCTGTGTGTGTCTGTGTCTCCTCCCCTCCCTGGGTCCTCACACGGCCGTCCCTCTGTAGGTGTCTGTGTCTCCTCCCTGGGTCCTCACATGGCCGTCCCTCTGTGTGTGTCTGCGTCTCCTCCCCGGGTCCTCACATGGCCGTCCCTCTGTGTGTGTCTGTGTCTCCTCCCTGGGTCCTCACACGGCCGTCCCTCTGTGTGTGTCTGTGTCTCCTCCCTGGGTCCTCACACGGCCGTCCCTCTGTGTGTGTCTGCGTCTCCTCCCCGGGTCCTCACACGGCTGTCCCTCTGTGTGTGTCTGTGTCTCCTCCCCTCCCTGGGTCCTCACATGGCCGTCCCTCTGTAGGTGTCTGTGTCTCCTCCCCCGGGTCCTCACACGGCCGTCCCTCTGTGTGTGTGTCTGTGTCCTCACCTCCTCTTCTTATAAGGACCTCCGTCCTGTGGGGTCAGGGCCACCTCCCTAGTGACCTCATTTTCCCTGCATCCCCTCTTTATAGCCCTGTCTCCAAACTCAGCCCCATTCCGAGTCCCGCAAGATTAGAGCTTGCGAACTTTAGACCCACCCGGCTCCGTCCATAAGAATGGGCCAACTGTGTTGCTTTTCATCTCAGCAGTCCCTTAAGCGTTTTCTCACATACTGTTAAGCATTGTGATAAAACTGCTGCTATTTTCTCTCCAAATTGAGAAATGGCATCTTTGCATATATGTAAAGATAAAGAAGGGGGCGGGACAGGGTAACTGATGGATGAGCTCTGGAGACATTTCTAAGAAGGCTGGAAATCAGGACACAGCCGTGCAGTAAGAATTGCCACTGACCTAGAATCACAGATTGTCCCAGAGCCGGTTGGATGGGAGACTGTGACATGCATCTCTTAGTTTTTAGGGGACCTCTTTGGAATGACTTTGCCCCGCAGGGGACAGCTGGGCACATTCTCCTCATCCCACCGGGGGTGGGGGGGAGGGGAGGTGGTCCTCACATCCAGTGGATGGGTGGGGGGAGACTAGAGATGCTGCTGTCTATCCCCCCCCACCGTGCACGGGGTGGCCCCCACGGCCCCCACCAGCCCTGCTCCCAAGATGAGGAATTCTGCACGGCCTCTGCGGTCCTCTGTCATGTTCTGCTCAGCGGACACTCCGGCTGATCCAAGAGAGATCATGCCTCTTGCTACACCTTTCCCCGTGACTGGCCCAGTTTGGGTTTGACACAAGGGTGCTCCCGCATTCTCCGACACCCCCCCCCCCACCCCGTGCAAGCCTGGAGAGAGCGACCCTCCGCGCCTGCAACCATGGTGTCCTGTCACTCAGCGGGTCCGTTCCCCGCCTCCCTGCTCCTCGACTGACCCGCGGACAGCACGTGTGACTCCCGGTCCCCGGCCCCGCCCTGTCCCGTGGAACCGGACTCATGGAAATGTCAGCTGGCCTGGCCGGGCCGCCGTCACGGGCGGGTGGCGTTTCAGCATCGCTCCCGCGACGTGACTTTACATAATGCAGACGCAGAGGGCTTCCAATGTGTTTTATAAAAGCATATAATAGGAAGTTTCTGTTCCCGCCTCTGCCTCCTTATTACAGTGATGTATCGGCCGGCCACCAGCCTGATGAATAATAAATAATAGCTCAGCTGAGGCTACATTTCAATTACGGGCTGCGGCACCAGCCCACGTGTGAAAGACGGGAGTTTCGCAAAGCACTTCTTACCTCCTGATGAGTGCTTTTTTTATTTTATTTTTATTTATTTATTTTTTTCTGAAGCTGGAAACGGGGAGAGACAGTCAGACAGACTCCCGCATGCGCCCGACCAGGATGCACCCGACACGCCCACCAGGGGGCGATGCTCTGCCCCTCCGGGGCGTCGCTCTGCCGCAACCAGAGCCACTCTAGCGCCTGAGGCAGAGGCCAAGGAGCCATCCCCAGCGCCCCGGCCATCTTTGCTCCAATGGAGCCTCGGCTGCGGGAGGGGAAGAGAGAGACAGAGAGGAAGGAGAGGGGGAGGGGTGGAGAAGCAGATGAGCGCTTCTCCTGTGTGCCCTGGCCGGGAATTGAACCCGGGTCCCCCGCACGCCAGGCCGACGCTCTACCGCTGAGCCAACCGGCCAGGGCCTTTTTTATTATTTTTATTTTTTTTTATTTTTTATTGTTTTTAAAAACTTAGTTCTCCGAATGACGCAGCTAAATAAATCCGGCAATCAAATTGATTAAATCAAACCGTATAAAAAGATCATTCTTTCGGGGAACCCATTCTGGCATTGCCTTTTTCTTCTTCTCTGTATTATTATTGTTTTTTTTTTTTTTTTTACAATGCCTATATTTATTTTGCACAAAGAAAACTAGATAGAAGGTGACAGAGGACAATCTGACTTTGGGTAAGGGGTATGCAACATAAGTGAATGACAAGATAACCTGGAGTTGTTATCTTGGAATATATGTATCCTGATTTATTGATGTCGCCCCATTAAAAATAAAATTATTTAAAAAAAAAATAAAAAAAAAGAAGTTATATGAGAAAGCAGTGGCCTTTCTCTAGTAAAGGGAAACTGTTTATCATATCAAGGAGGCTTGCTGTGGTTCCCAGAACTGGCTGTCACTCTGTGAAATCATGGACCCTGGGTCACTAATCAAGTCTCTGCGATACGTCAGGCAGGCCAGTGTGACCATAAGCAGCAAGCGGACAAGTGCACGCTTTTGCTTGGCCGGGGGGTGAGCAGTGCCTCCCACTGAGAAGAGTGACCACTGGCTCCCACTGATAAAGAATTGCTAAGACACATCGCACCTGAGTCACGGCCCACGGGCAGGAAGGTCACCAGTGTCTATTGGCTGGCTGCAGCCACCGCCCCCGCCCGGACCACTCCAGTAAAAGGCTCAGAGACGCTTAACATGCATCTCCTAGAATTTGCATCTCTCTGGTCACAGTTCAGAAGTCTTTAAGGAGATTAACTGGAAAATGCCTTCAGAGCACCTCATATCTGATCAAGAAAATGGAGCAGAGGGAGGCAGAGGATTTTTCTTTAGCTTGCTTTTTTAATATCTATCCAAAGAAATGGAGCTACTTAAGGACAAACTGATTTTTAGCAGAGTCACATTGACCTATCCAAAACATCATGTAAACAGGGGTAGTCGACCTTTTGATACCTACCGCCCACTTCTGTATCTCTGTGAGTAGTAACATTTTCTCACCGCCCACCGGTTACACAGTCATGGCGATTTATAAAGTAGGGAAGTCACTTGACTTTATAAAATGTATAAAACAGAGTGACAGCAAGTGAAAGCATAGAATCATAATTACTTACCAAGTACGTTATGTCGGATTTTTGCTACGTTTGGCAAAATCAATCTTTATAAAACAACTTACTCTTGTTCAATCTATTTTTTTTTTGTTGTTTGGTATTTTTCTGAAGCTGGAAACAGGGAGAGACAGTCAGACAGACTCCCGCACGCCCACCAGGGGGTGACGCTCTGCCCACCAGGGGGCGATGCTCTGCCCCTCCGGGGCTTCGCTCTGTTGCGACCAGAGCCACTCTAGCGCCTGGGGCAGAGGCCACAGAGCCATCCCCAGCGCCCGGGCCATCTTTGCTCCAATGGAGCCTCGGCTGCAGGAGGGGAAGAGAGAGACAGAGAGGAAGGAGAGGGGGAGGGGTGGAGAAGCAGATGGGCGCTTCTCCTGTGTGCCCTGGCCGGGAATCGAACCCAGGACTTCTGCACGCCAGGCTGATGCTCTACCACTGAGCCAACCAGCCAGGGCCTCAATCTATCTTTTTATTTATACTTTGGTTGCTCCGCGACCGCCCACCAGGAAGGCTGGAGCGCCCACTCGTGGACGGTAGGGACCAGGTTGACCAGCACAGCTGTAAAGAGATGCACGTTTTACATGTGAAAAATGGAAACACTTTCAGGATCCCGACCGTAGAAGACGCACGCAGACAGACTTCTCTGTGCAGTCCAAGATGAGCGGAAATGGAAGAAAAGTGGGCGTCCTGTATAGGTCTGGGCTGCCGATTGGATGAGGGGTATGTCACAGACAACGCTATCATCGGAATAGCTTCTAGCAGCTTCTGAGAGGACGTGGTTGCAGATTGCATGTTCCCGGCGAGTGAGAAGCAGAAAGTCCACCTTCCTTCATGCCCAGCGGACCCTCGGAGGAGGGCGAACGCTTTGGTAACATCTTGTGACTGTGTCTGTTACATCTGCCTGCTTGATACGCCATACAGATTTTTTGAACTATTCAAAAAATTTTTTATTTATTTATTCATTTTTAGAGAGGAGAGAAAGAGAGAGACAGAGAGGGAGAGAAAGGAGAGAGAGAGACAGAGAGAAGAGGGGAGAAGCTGGAAGCATCAACTCTCATATGTGCCTTGACCAGGCAAGCCCAGGGTTTTGAACCGGCGACCTCAGCATTTCCAGGTCTGTCTACGCTTTATCCACTGCGCCACCACAGGTCAGGACTTGAACTATTTTTAAAAACTGCTGTTTCTTGGCTCTGGCCGGTTGGCTCAGCGGTAGAGTGTCACCCTGGTTTGCGGAAGTCCCGGGTTCGATTCCCGGCCAGGGCACACAGGAGAAGCGCCCATTTGCTTCTCCACCCCTCCGCTGCGCTTTCCTCTCTGTCTCCCTCTTCCCCTTCCTCAGCCAAGGCTCCATTGGAGCAAAGATGGCCCGGGCGCTGGGGATGGCTCTGTGGCCTCTGCCTCAGGTGCTAGAATGGCTCTGGATGCAACAGAGCGACGCCCCAGAGGGGCAAAGCATCGCCCCCTGGTGGGCATGCCGCGTGGATCCCGGTCGGGTGCATGTGGGAGTCTATCTGACTGCCTCCCCGTTTCCAGCTTTGGAAAAATGAAAAACAAAACAAAAAACAAACAAACAAACAAAAACAAAAAAACCCCTGCTGATTCCAACGAGAAACAGGGTACAAAGTGATTAATATGCAAGGATGATTCTGGGTTTGCTCTGTTCCTCCCTGTTTCCATCTGTGTTTGCTCTATGGGTTTGGCTGTCCTGTTATCAGTTGTGTAGACATTTATAAATATCACATTTTGACATGCTGGGAAATAGATTATTTTGAAACATGCCACTTTCGCTCTGGGCATACTGACTCTCATATTCATATTAATAAAGTGCCACCTTTCTTTTCATCAGTGTTTGATTATCGTTCGCATGGTCTATGTTTTTTATTTTTTTCATTCTTATATTTTAGTCCGTCTTTCTATTTGAAGTTATAGGTAACATGCCATTGGATCTTTTTATTTTTATTTTTTTTAAATCAAGTCTTATGATGTCTGCCTTTTATTTAGAGTGTTAAAGAGGTTCTGACCCATAGAGTAGCCACTAGCCACGTGTCGCTGTTTGATATAAACTTAAATTGATGAAACGTCAGTACATTGAAAATTCAGTATGTTAGTCACAGAAGCCACAATTTATCTGCTGGTATCGGCTTTAGATGTGACAGCCCCTCTGTTACTTAATGTGACATGGTGTCTACAGGGATCCTGGTGTCCATAGCTGGTAGCGAGTGCAAACATGGAATTTCAGGCCCCCAAAGGCGCCTTGTCCGGAAATGAACAGACTTCGCTATAACATCAGTCTTGTAACCCATGTGTCTTCCTGCTGGCTTTTATTTTATTTTCATTTTTTTCAATAAGAGACAGACAGAGTCCGAGAGAGAGGGACAGATAGGGTGAGAGATGAGAAGCATCAGTTCTTCGTTGCGACACCTTAGTTGTTCGTTGATTGCTTGTTCATCAATTGCTTCCTCATGTGTGCCTTGACCGGGGAGCTACAGTAGAGTGAGTGACCCGTTGCTCAAGCCAGTGACCTTGGGCTTAAAGGCAGCGATCTTTGGGATCAAGTCAGCGACCTTTGAACTCAAGTCAGTGACCTTGGGCTCAAGACAGTGACCTTTGGACTCAAGTCAGTGACCTTGGGCTCAAGCCAGTGACCATGGGGTTATGTCTATGATCCCCTTGCTCAAGGCAGCAACCCCACTCTCAAACTGATGAGCCCACATTCAAGCCGGAGGAGCCCGCGCTCAAGCCGGTGACCTCGGGGTTTCAAACCTGGGTCCCCCACATCCCAGTCCCATGCTCTATCCACTGCACCACGTCCTGGTCAGGATTTCAGAACCCCTGCCTGCACCGTGCGGGTGGCTTTCCTCTTCTCCCCCTTTAGCTGGTGCTGCCATCGAAAGGGATGGGGACACTGCTGTGTGCAGTCCAGATGCCCACCGGTCCCTGGGGGGCTGGAGCAGTGGCCAGTCGACGGACTTCCCGGGGGAGACCGCTCTATCATGTGGTCATTTCATTCTGATTCCTCACGGTGGTTTCCTTTGGATCAATTCAGTATATACTTTCTTTTCTTTCTTTTTTTTTCTTTTGTGAGAGAGACAGAGAAAGTCAGAGAGAGGAGCAGAGAGACAGGAAGGGAGAGAAATGACAAGCATCAATTCTTTGTTGAGACACCTTAGTTGTTCATTGATTGCTTTCTCATACGTGCCTTGACCACGGGCCTTCAGCAAAAACGAATGACCCCTTGCTCAAGCCAGAGAACTTGGGTCCAAGCTGGTCCAATGCTTTGCTCAAACCACATGAGCCCGTGCTCAAGCTGGTGACCTTGGGGTCTCGAACCTGGGTCCTCGGCATCCCAGTCCGACGCTCTATCCACTGCGCCACCGCCTGGTCAGGCTCAATATGTGCCTTCAAGGAGCGTTCTCACACAGAACAGGTGAATTCCAGACTCTCTTGGTTGCATTTGAAGACCCAAGGCAAGGCTGCCCCTGCATCAGAGACTCCTACTTCCTCAAACAGAGGAAGGCACATCCGTGCAGGTGACGGGCGATGAAAGGCGTGCAGAGGCCGGCTGGGTCACCGCCCTCACGTATCCGCGGGAAACCAGTGTGGATACGCCGGGACCAACGAGTTTCATCTGCACCGTGACTCAGGTGGCCAAGCCCAAGTCAACAGCGGTTCGTTTTTATACCCTGATTCTGCAAAATAGCTTTGTCACAAGTAATCATAATGATGGGGTGTGTGTGGCCGCTGAAAACAGTAGGAGAGATGTTATAACAACAAATGTAAGTAAAAACTCCTTCATCGAACAGTGTTTAAACCAGGGGTCCCCAAACTATGGCTCGCGGGCCACATGCGGCCCCCTGAGGCCATTTATCCGGCCCCCACCGCACTTCCGGAAGGGGCACCTCTTTCATCGTCAGTGAGAGGAGCATAGTTCCCATTGAAATACTGGTCAGTTTGTTGATTTAAATTTACTTGTTCTTTATGTTAAATATTGTATTTTTCCTGTTTTGTTTTTTTTTACTTTAAAATAAGATATGTGCAGTGTGCATAGGGATTTGTTCACAGTTTTTTTTTATCGTCTGGCCCTCCAATGGTCTGAGGGACAGTGAACTGGCCCCCTGTGTAAAAAGTTTGGGGACCCCTGGTTTAAACCTCCCCCAAGTTTTAATTTAAAACCTACTTTTTTATCGAATGTCTTTGCAGACAACACTTTTTATAGTATTAAACAAGTGACCAACCCGTCCATACGGAATCACTTTCATTTGCTATGTGATCCTTGAAGATTTGCAAAACCGTTTCCGTGTTGACATGGCGAAAGCGTCCGCTTTTGAGAAATAACGTTTTAAAATACCTTGTTTTTGAGGTTATCGCTGTTTTCCGTAAACGCTTCTAACTGACCGGTGTCTGACCTCGATGACGCGGTCCGACGTCAGCTGACCCTATGAACTAGTCCGTCTTTCCAAGCGTTTCGGTGTCTAAATTAATTCGACGTAAACAGAAATCTATGACTAAGAGCAGTCCGTATCCATCTAGCTTTTCAGCTGAGAAAAGGGCTAAACAAATTTTTTTTAATTTAATTTTATTTATTCATTTTAGAGAGGAGAGAGGGGGAGAGAGAGAGAGAGACAGACAGAGAGAGAGGAGAGAGAGACAGGGGGAGGAGCTGGAAGCATCAACTCCCATATGTGCCTTGACCAGGCAAGCCCAGGGTTTTGAACCGGCAACCTCAGCATTTCCAGATCGACGCTTTATCCACTGCGCCACCACAGGTCAGGCTCAACAAATTTTTAACACTTGCGGAACTTTACTGAAAAGTAAGAAGAGCTGCTCTTTAGCCAACCAGCCTAGCTATTGATACTTTCCACAGGAATTCGCTGAGGGTGACTAAAGAGAATTGACCTGATTCGTGCTGATGTCCTTAGTATTTCTGAAGCGACAGAAACTTAGTCACGTCCTAGAAAAATCAGAGTTGATAATAACACAGAATAAAACAGTCAGGGCCCTGGCCGGTTGGCTCAGCGGTACCCGGGTTCGATTCCCGGCCAGGGCACACAGGAGAAGCGCCCATCTGCTTCTCCACCCCTCCCCCTCTCCTTCCTCTCTGTCTCTCTCTTCCTCTCGCGCAGCCAAGGCTCCATTGGAGCAAAGATGGCCCGGGCGCTGGGGATGGCTCCTTGGCCTCTGTCCCAGGCGCTAGAGTGGCTCTGGTCGTGGCAGAGCGACGCCCCGGAGGGGCAGAGCATCGCCCCCTGGTGGGCAGAGCATCGTCCCTGGTGGGCGTGCCGGGTGGATCCCGGTCGGGCGCATGCGGGAGTCTGTCTGACTGTCTCTCCCCGTTTCCAGCTTCAGAAAAATACAAAAAAACAAACAAACAAAAAACGGTCAGTGGGGCTGCGTCGTTATCAGCACCAACACTGTGTGCCGGCAGTCCTGCCCATCATTGGGGAAAACGCACGACTCCCCAGCACACCTGCCTGCGCTTGCCTGCCCGGGCCTGTATTTGGGTCAGGCGCCAGCAGGGAGCTGAGACAGAACCCGGCACGTGGGTGGCTTCTTCCGGCAGGCTCCCTGCGGTCTGCATCAGCCCCTGCGGTGTTCTGGTTCTCAGGAACGGCGGAGAGGGTCCCCGTGTCAGCGCACGGAGCATGCACCGTCAACCCAGAAGCAAGTGTCCACGCTTGGACAGTGTCCTCTGCATGGCCAGATGCCTCTTTGGTTCTCGGTGGTCATTAGCGATGGGGTCGGGAGAGATGGCGGGTGGACGGGACGGGTGGGGGGTGGGGAGGAAGCCCTACCCTCAGTTTATCCTGGAAGACAGAGGGAGACTGAGGGCAGCTGGGGACCGGAGCCTCCTGCCCCTGGTTGGAAGGCTCTGGGCATCTTCTCTGGCCCTCCTTACACCCCCTGCAACCGTGCTTAGAACACACATGAGCTCCTCAGTTCCCTGCTCTGTGCTTTAAGTGTACTCCATCTACATGCCACTGCCCTGCACAGGGAAACAGCGGTCAATCCTATGTAATAACAGCTCTACTTTCACCCAGTTGCAAATACTCCCATTTAAAAGAATTAACATGAGGGCCTGACCTGTGGTGGCGCAGTGGATAAAGCGTCAACCTGGAAACGCTGAGGTTGCCGGTTTGAAACCCTGGGCTTGCCTGGTCAAGGCACATATGGGAGTTGATGCTTCCTGCTCCTTCCCCCCACCTCTCACTCTCTCTCCTCTCTCTATAATGAATAAATAAATAAAAAATCTTAAAAGAAGTAACACG
Organism: Saccopteryx bilineata; assembly: GCF_036850765.1. NCBI lineage: Eukaryota > Metazoa > Chordata > Mammalia > Chiroptera > Emballonuridae > Saccopteryx > Saccopteryx bilineata. The sequence continues at coordinate 145,323,359 of NC_089502.1, forward strand.
AGGCCCTGGCTGGTTGGCTCAGCTGGTCGGTAGAGCACCAGCCCTGCGTGTGGAAGCCCCGGGTTCGATTCCCGGCCAGGGCACATAGGAGAAGCGCCCATCTGCTTCTCCAGCCCTCACCCTCTCCTTCCTCTCTGTCTCTCTCTTCCCCTCCTGCAACCAAGGCTCCACTGGAGCAAAGTTGCCTGAGCACTGAGGACGGCTCCATGGCCTCCGCCTCAGGTGCTAAAAAGAGCTTGGTTGCTGAGCAACAGAGCAACGCCCCAGATGGGCAGAGCATCGCCCTCTGGTGGGCGTGCCGGGTGGATCCCAGTCGAGCGCAGACGGGAGTCTGTCTCTCTGCCTCCCTGCTTCTCACTTCAGAAAAATACAAAACCAAAAAAAGAATTAAGACAGTTATATTGTGCCTCCCTCCCTCGCCTCCACCCTCCCTTCCGTCCTGACTTCCTTCCATCCTGTTCTGCATTCTCTCTTCCATTGTATACATTCCTTATGCGGGAAGTGGCTGCCCTCCGAGGACTACATTTCCCAAGAGCCTTTGCATCTATATCGAGGTGGTCACGTGATCCTCTTGCACCAATGAAATAGTCAGAACCGCAGTTGGGGACACGAGCTCTTCCGTGGGGAGGACGAGGGGCTTAGGGGACGCTCTGGGGTGTCCCCCATGAACGTGGGGTGCTGTCAGGCTTCGGTCAGCTCCCTGGACTCACGTGGTCCCCAGGGATTCTTTGCGTTCACCCCGCACTTGGCTGGGGGAACAGCGCCCCTCGGAGGGTAAGCGCTACAAGGGAGAAACGTGGGCACGGGGTGGGGGGTACCCCGTGTTTCCCGGGGTAACGTGAGGAAGCCCGAAGAGCTGCCCAGAGTCAGGGAGTCGGCACTCAGAGGCGCTCCGTAGCTGGACGAGACAACCAAGCAGAAACTCAACTCCTGGCAAAAGGTCTCTTCCTTTTCTTTCTTTTTTTTCTTCCCCCCCCCCTCCAGTTCTTGGCCTCGATTCCGCCAGACGCCGCCCACTGGACGCCGTGAGTGGACAGCAGCCGCAGGGCTGACAGGAGGCCTCGGGGTCACGCGTCGTGGCCTCGAAGGGGATGGTCCGGCTCACCTCGGACCCCAGCGGGACGTGGGGTGTTCCGTCCCGGAGACCTGGGGTTTCCGCTCTGACTGCGCCCGGGCGCACCGTTCCGCGGTGGTGGGCGCGTCCGCTATGTTGGCCAAGCGTAGATCCGATCCATTTCAGAACACTGACATCGCCCGGCACGGAAACTCCTCACGCGGACGCCCTCACGGCCCAATCCTGACCACCGGGAGTCTCCTCTGTCCCTGTGGATGTCCCTGCTCTGCACATCTCATGTGAATGACATTATACACCCTGTGGTCCTTTGTGACCATTTCTCTTCCCTAATATTTTCAAGGTTCGTCCATATGACAGCGTGCCATCGGTTCCTTGTTCCTCTTCACGGCTGTATAGTATTCCGCTGTATCCACGAACCACGTGCTGCTTATCCGCTAATAGCGATTTGAGTTGTTTCTACCTGGGATTGTTAAAAAAAATAAATAAATAAACTTATCGCTCCAGACACGTAGCGTCTAGATTAGCTCTGATGTCTTCCAACTCTGACAAATTCAGAGTGGAGTGAATACACATGCTGGGACTTGTGTAAAGCGCGTCACTCAATATGAAGCTGAAAGGAACAGAGGACACACAGATGCTCAGTCCCTGAGAAATCTAAGCCGTGACGTGGAGAACATGATCCGCTTCTGACGTGTGACAAACGGCAGAGGTCGTTTTAGACCAGGAGTTGGGAACCTTTTTGGCTGAGAGAGCCATGAACACCACAGATTTTAAAATGTCATTCCATGAGAGCCATACAATGACCCGTGGACGTGACGCATTATCCAATAAAAATCTGGTGTTGTACCGGAGGACAGCTGTGATTGGCTCCAGCCACCCGCAACCATGAACATGAGCGGTAGGAAATGACTGGATTGTAATCCATGAGAATGTTTTATATTTTTAACATTATTATTTTTTTTTATTAAAGATTTGTCTGTGAGCCAGATGCAGCCATCAAAGGAGCCACATCTGGCTCGCGAGCCATAGGTTCCCAACCTCTGTTTTAGGCAGAGAATAGACATGGTCATGACGGTGTTAAAACCTCTGAAGACGGATAGATGTGAGTCTGCCTTTCTTTGAATCATCGACCTGCTACTTTTATTTAATAAGAAAAAAAAAAGACTTGATTTTGTTTCAATCCATTGCTCTAACTCCATTTGATAATACTGCATTGGGCGCTTGTCATGTGTTAACCTTTTGCACCTGGACGTCAGGTTTCTGGTCATCCTGGAAGTGTCGGGGTGCCAAGGTGTCAGCTCCCCATGTGGAGAGAGAGGTTTCTCACAGGGAAGTATCCTGTTTATTGCTCCTGGAGGCAACTGTGGGCTTGTCTGTGGGCCCCGGGGACAATGAGGGGACATCATGCCTGCTTTCTCCTCCTGGCTGCAAGAGATGGCCCCGCCTCCAGGAGAGACACAGTCCTCGAGGAGTTAATTACCAGACCCAAGGATAGCGCAGGGCCGGCCCTCTGAGCCCCAGGGTTTCAGCTGCCAAGCAGCAGCTCCTGTTAGCTCATGGTTTTCCTCTCCAGGAGAAGGCTTTCAGCTGGGGCTCAGATGAAAGGGCCCCTTCCAGTTACGATAGAGAGAAAAAGAAACGGCTTGCCTGGTTTTATTGCAGAACGTTGCCCGGTGGTTGTCAAGAAGGGATGCTGGAGACAAGAATATTAACTTGAGCCATGTGGGAGAAGCACTGATGTCAAGTACTCCTGGGGGAGGGTGTGCCGTGCACTCGGTGATGGCGAGTGGGTGGGGAGAGGCAGGGTGTCCCCCTGTGGATGCCTGCAAACCAGGGGACGAGAACAAAGCCAACTTTGAGGGTGTGTGTTTCTGTGTGTGCGCGTGTGTTTTAATTCTGGCAAAATATACATAACACAACATTTGCCACGTTCATTGTATGTAGTTCAGTGTCAAGAAGCGTGTTCTCGCTGTTGTGTGACCACGCCCACCATCCATGCCCATAGCTGTTGCATATTTATGCCAGAAAGACACGCAGTGGGCAAAAACAACAAAACAAAGCCAAACAGGCTCCCCAAACCAAAAAAATCCCAAAGCCATGCATAATAATCAACCAACCAAACAAAAACAACTAGTAACCAAGTCATATTCCTAGTGCCATGATGAAGGACGTTTGGGGAAAGAGAACGTTTTGTCAAACCATCACCTGCTTAAAAACACACACAGAGAATCAATCCTATCCTCAACCAACTTATATTCAACCCGTTATGCTGGTTTGCAAATAACATGTCAAATTTGGGAGGACATTAATCATAGTGATGATGACAATGGTGGTGATGATGATGGTGATGGTGATGGTGGTGATGATGATAATGGTGATGGTGATGATGGTGGTGATGGTGGTGATGGTGATGATGGTGATGATGGTGATGATGATGATGGTGATGATGATGATGATGATTATGATGATGATGGTGATGGTGGTAATGATGATGGTGATGGTCATGATGGTGATGTTGATGATGACGGTGATGGTTGTGATGATGATGGTGGTGATGGTGGTGATGATGATGGTGATGATGGTGATAGTGATGATTATGGTGATGATGGTAATGATGGTGGTGAGGATGATGATGATGGTGGTGATGGTGATGATAATGATGATGATGGTGATGATGATGGTGAGGATGATTGTGATGATGGTGATGGTGGTGATGATGATGATGATGAAGGTGATGGTGATGATGGTGATGATGATGGTGATGGTGATGATGATGATGGTGATGGTAATGATGGTGATGATAGTGATGGTGATGATGGTGATGATGGTGGTAATGGTGGTGATGGTGATGATGATGATAATGATGGTGATGATGGTGATGATGGTGATGATGATGATGGTGATGATGATTATGATGATGATGGTGAGGATGGTGATTATGGTGGTGATGGTGGTAATGATGATGGTGATGGTGATGATATTGATGATGAAGTTGATGATGACGATGATGGTGGTGATGATGATGGTGATGGTGATGATGAAGGTGATGGTGATGATGGTGATGATGGTGATGGTGATGATGAAGGTGATGGTGATGATGGTGATGATGGTGATGGTGATGATGAAGGTGATGGTGATGATGGTGATGGTCATGATGGTGATGGTGATGATAGTGATGATGGTGGTAATGATGATGGTGATGGTAATGATGGTGATGGTAGTGATGGTGATGATGGTGATGATGATGGTGATGATGGTGAGGATGATGATGATGGTGATGATGATGAAGGTGATGGTGATGATGGTGATGATGATGGTGATGATGATGATGGTGATATGGTGATGGTGATGATGGTGGTAATGGTGGTGATGGTGATGATGGTGATGGTGGTAATGATGGTGGTGACGGTGATTATGGTGGTGATGGTGGTGATGGTGATGGTGGTGATGATGATGATGGTGATGGTGATGATGATGATGGTGATGGTGGTGATGATGATGGTGGTGATGGTGATTATGGTGGTGAAGGTGGTGATGGTGATGATGGTAATGATGATGTTGATGAAGTTGATGACGGTGATGGTGGTGATGATGATGATGGTGATGGTGATAGTGATGATGGTGATGATGGTGATGATGGTGGTGATGATGATGATGGTGAGGATGATGATGATGTTGAGGATGATGATGATGATGGTGATGATGGTGATGATGGTGATGATGATGGTGAGGATGGTGAGGATGGTGATGAGGTGATGGTGATGGTGATGATGGTGGTGATGGTGGTGATGGTGGTGATGGTGATGATGATGATGGTGATGATGGTGATGATGATGATGGTGATAGTGATGATTATGGTGATGATGGTGATGATGGTAATGATGATGGTGATGGTCATGATGGTGATGTTGATGATGACGGTGATGGTTGTGATGATGATGGTGGTGATGGTGGTGATGATGATGGTGATGGTGATAGTGATGATTATGGTGATGGTGGTGACGGTGGTGAGGATGATGATGATGGTGGTGATGGTGATGATAATGATGATGATGATGGTGATGGTGATGATGGTGGTGATGGTGATGAAGATGATGGTGATGATAGTGCTGGTGATGATAGTGCTGGTGATGATGATGATGATGTTGATGATAATGGTGGTGGTGATGATGATAGTGATCGTGGTGATGGTGGTGATAGTGATGGTGGTAATGATAATGATCGTGATGATGCTGATGATGATGTTGATGATGATGATGATGATGGTGATGGTGGTGATGATGGTGGTGATGAAGGTGATGATGATGATGGTGATAGTGATGATGATGGTGGTGATGATGATGGTAATGATGATGGTGATGGTAATGATGGTGATGATAGTAATGGTAATGGTGGTGGTGATGATGGTGATTATGGTGGTGATGGTGGTGATGGTGATGATGGTGATAATGATGTTGATGATGATGGTGATGGTGGTGATGATGATGGTGGTGATGGTGGTGATGATGATGATGGTGATAGTGATGATGATCGTGACGATGGTGATGATGGTGGTGATGATTATGATGATGGTGATGATGATGATGATGATGTTGATGATGGTGATGTTGATGGCGAGGATGATTGTGATGATGGTGATGGTGATGATGATGATGAAGGTGATGATAATGGTGATGGTGATGATGAAGGTGATGATGATGATGGTGATGATGGTGATGGTGATGATGATGGTGATGATGGTGATGATGATGGTGATGATTATGGTGATGGTGATGATAGTGAGGATGAAGATGATGTAATAGTGGTCATGCGGGATAATGGTGATGAAGGCTACTCTCTGCCCAGTGCAGAGGTCTGCCTCCCAGCTACAGCTCTGTTGTTCTGGGCCCTGTGTGGGCAGACAGCTCACGGTGCATGTGTCTAAGGCACCACCTGGCTGCAACATGGAAGAACACCACCTTGTTGTTTGCTCTGGATTTTATGACTCTGAATTCACTTTACACACACAAAAATCCTTCATTATCCCACCTCAAACATGAGATTCATTCTCCTCGTTCTCTGAGCAAACAATAAGAGTTTTCATTAAGAAATAAGTCATAAGACCACAGGCAAAAAAACGCAAGTCTGAGCTGGTTGTTCTCTCCCCAGCCCGGGCTTTGCACATGACAGCAGCAACCCCTGGTCCCATCGGCAGGACGACCTTGACTGGCAGACACGTTACAGTCAGGGAGGTGTAATTTTCAAAAAAGCCATGGATTTCTAAGTAGAAGGATCTCATTTTTCTTTATTTTTTTTTGTATTTTTTTTTTCTGAAGCTGGAAACGGGAGAGACAGACTTCTGCATGCACCCGACCGGGATCCACCCGGCACGCCCATCAGGGGCGATGCTCTGCCCACCAGGGGGCGATGCTCTGCCCCTCCGGGGCGTCACTCTGCCGCGACCAGAGCCACTCTAGCGATGTCTTGTCAATGCACAGAATTTTGTTTCCTGAAGTGCTACCATTTTCTAATGTCTCAACAGGCACACCAGCAAATTGTGTACGAAACAGGAAAGAAAACAAGTCCGTATGGTTTCTCCGAGAAGGGCAAGGTGTAAGCAGAGAGAGGTGGGGAAGAATTGCTACTTTTTTTTGTAAAAAAATAAAATAAAATAAAGTCGGTGATGGAAGACAATTTGTCTTTGGGTGTGGGGTATGCAACATAATCAAATGTCAAAATAATCTGGAGATGTTTTCTCTGAACATATGTACCCTGATTTATCAGTGTCACCCAGGTAAAATTAATAAAAAAAAAGAAAGAAAATGAATAAATCTTAGGCTTTGGATACATTCACGTCAAGCTGGCCAATGTTGTGTGGTTAGGACTCGCAAGGCACGGTGTGGTTTATGTTTAAGTGGGTGATTCTGCTCCCTGGGGTGCAGAGGCACTGGGCTCTCAGGAAGGTACACAGAGGCTGGAGACCATGTCACCCCTAGATGCACGAGAGCTATGCAGAGAGATGCGGAAGGACACAAATGTGTTATGTTCTGAAGAAATGGGGAGTGACCATGTTGGATTTTTTAAGGGGATACTGTTCGGGATGAGTCCTCCAGGGTGACTTGGCACAGGGGCTCATGATGAAGATGTCCCAGCTTGAACAGTGGCTTCCCCAGAAAGACGTGTCTAAGTGTTAACGTCCAGGACCTCAGAAGGTCACCTAGTTAGGAAACAAGGTATGTGCAAATAAGATGAAGGGAAGGGTCTGAGAGGAGTCACCCTGGTCAGGGGGGCCCTGCATGCACCCAGTGACAGGGACCTTAGAAGAGACAGAGGAGGAGATACAGACACATAGGAGAAGCCGCGTGGGGACAAAGACAGAGAGGGGAAGGAGGGCCTCCAGGTCAGGGACGCCTGGAGCCCCAGGAGCTGGGAGAGGCAGGAGGGACCCTCCCTGGAGTTTCCAGAGGGAGTGTGGCCCTGAGACCCCTGGACCTTAGACGTCTGCTCTCCAGGACTGTGAAAGAATAGATTTATGTACATACATAGATGGAACATTCATGATAGACAGAATAAATGATAGATAGATAGATAGATAGATCCATGGATGGATGGATTGATGATGTAGGGATGGATGGATGGATGGATTGTTGGATCGATGATAGATGGATGGATTAATGGTTGGATAGATGGATGGATAAATTGGTGGATGGATGGATCAATGATGGATGGATGTACAGAAGGATGGATGCGTGGATGGATGGGTGGATCTATGATGGATGGATGGGTGGATGGATGGGTGGATGGATGGGTGGATGGATGGATTGGTGGATTGATGGATGGATGGATGGATGGGTGGATGGATGGATTGGTGGATTGATGATGGATGGATGGATGGGTGGATGGATAGATGGGTGGGTAGATGGGTGAATGGGTAGAAGAATATGTGGAAGTGTAGATAGCTAGGTAGATGTGTACATACACAGGTAGGTAGGTAGATAGAGAGCTAGATAGATGGGGATTACATGGATGAATGGAGAGATAAATGGGTGGATGGATAGATAAGAGCGTGGGTGGATGGAAGTTTGGGTTGATGGATGGACAGATGGATGGATGGATGGGTGGGTAAACAAGTAGATAAATATTTAAATACATAGATAGATAGCAGATAGATACATAGATAGATAAATAGATAGAAATGGGTGGATGGATGGATGGATAGACAAATAGGTAGATAGATGATAGATGATAGATAGATGATATGGACAGACAGATGATAGATAGATGCAGATAAATAGATGATAGATAACAAATACATAAATAGATAAAATACAGCCATAAAATGTAGTTTCTACAGAGTACAGATTTAAGGTATAAACAGCTCAGGCTGAAGTCCAAGGCAAAGGGGGAAAGAAAGGCCGATAGGAAAGCGAAGAACGGGGGAAGTGAAAGTTCTCTCTGCCGTCACCGCTGCCGCAGAGAGCAGGGCTGTGCCAGGGGAAGGATGAGCCTCTGCCCGGTGCCTTCCTAGCTCATGTGCGAGGGGCCCGTCCCAGACGACAGATAATGAACGCGGACGGTTCTAATCCGTTATTCACGGGCTCCGAGCTGGGCCGCCTTCCGGAGCGTTGACATGTCCCTGCAATTTCCAGCTTTTCACGGTTATTTTTATGGTCAGACATCCCCCCCGCCCTTGTCATCAGATGGAATGCCGCCCCTGAGGGTCATCATGTTGAAATAAGATGTTATGAGGCACATGAGGATGCAGGACAAGCTCGCTGCCCACCCAGGGTGGCAGCCAGGCAGGAGCGGGTGACCTGAGAAGCTCCCTCGGAGAGGGGGTGCCCTGCTCTTCCCTCAACACCCCGGGGACCCGGGGAGACCTCGACTTCCATCCAGCACGGCTCCTGTTTCCCCGTCGTTGTCAGGAGGGTCCCGTAGGCTTTGCGGGTCCCCCGCGGGTATCTTAATGTGATAAAGACAGGGGTCCTTCAACAGTGCGGCCATCGGACCAGATTCCTCCTTTCCTGTCCAACTCCGTCTCAGCCCAGACGCTGAGCCTCCCCCCTGCTCCCAGTTTGGCTGGGACCTTTGTGTACACTGTGGTGGTTATTATTATTCTTTTCTGCTCTACAGAAGGGCACCCGATGTGAAGTGAGGAGGAACCCCATAATGTGACCCAATATATATCTATATATCTATATATCTATATCTATATCTGTATATTTTTTGTATTTTTCTGAAGTTACAAGCAGGGAGGCAGAGAGACAGACTCCCACATGCTCCGACCGGGATCCACCTGGCACGCCCATCAGGGGGCGATGCTCTGCCCATCTGGGGTGTTGCTCTGTTGCACCCAGAGTCATTCTAGCACCTGAGGCAGTGCCCGGCACAACTTTGCTCCAATGGAGCTTTGGCTGCAGGAGGGGAAGAGAGAGACAGAGAGGAAGGGGGGGGATGGAGAAGCAGATCGGTGCTTCTCCTGTGTGCCCTGGCCAGGAATCGAACCGGGGACTCCTGCACGCCAGGCCTATGCTCTACGACTAAGCCAGCCAGCCAGGGCCCCCAATATATATATATTTTTAATGTATTTGTCTGTTGCTTTTTCTTTCCAGAGCCATGCACTGTGGACATTGATATTGAACGTGCTTAGTTCTGTGACTTGAGGCATGGGATGACCACGTGGTCCGCTGAGCCAGCCGCCCAGGGCAAGGTATAAATATAATTCTATATGCCGATCATGTATCAGTAACACTGGGGAAGAAAGTGGAAGTTCTTAGAAAGGGTTCTGAAGGGAAATAAATGGTAGAATTAATCTTCAACAGGAAAGAACAGAGGGGTGTGTGCCGGGTCTGAATTCCATACAGCTGGTCCAGCCCAGCAGTCCCCGGCCGAACGCCCGCCCCAGGGTTGGAGGCTCGTGACCAGCATCCACGGTGATTATAACCCCGATCCTGCTACCTTCCCACTGGCCATCTCGGGGCGCACGCGTGACTCACAGAGTCTGCCGTGGACAGCCGAGAGGCGGGGCTGGGGGCAGGCCTGTGGGGGAAGGGGGGCTGTTTGAGTAGCTCAGGTGAGAACGGAAAACGTCAGGTGTAGCTCATCCCATCAGACTGACGGGTCAGCGCCGGGCCACAATGCCACGCCTCAAAGACCATTCTCATACGGAGAATCGTGTTAGCCGCCCAAGGCTCTCGTTTCTAAATTCATTTATTTTTTCTTACGACAGTTTTCCTATCACATAAATGAGCTATTCTAAAAACAAATACGTCGGTGGGCACGCACTATATTCACCGTCCTGTGTGACCACGCCCTGTTCCGAGTCCACACCGATGCCAGTCACCCCCAAAAGAGACCCCGTTCCTATGAAGCCGACGTTCAAGTTAGCTGGAAAAATAAAAATACACAGGCGTCTACACCGGAGGGTCGGATCACAACCATTTTTTGAAAAACGGGTCTCTGTGGTGCCTGTTTTAATGTTTCTGTGTCTCTTTTCCATTTCGTTTTACTGTTGCAGTGACCGCTGACATTTCACGGTCATTAGTTTCGGGTGGGCAGCGTAGCTAGCAGTCAGACCTGGCCGACCGACTGGCCAGCTGGGCTCGTTTTTATTCATTTTATTTATTTATTTTTATTTATTTAATTGTGTTTACATAGAGTCTAGGGTCACCCCGAATGCCTCTCCCCTCCCCCCTATTCCCCTCAACATCTCCCTTGCCCCCTCCTGACAGTGCCCACCCCCCTTCCCTTCAGGTTTACCCCATCCTCTCATCCCCCTTCCCTCTGTCCTCTTTTCCTCTGGTCCCTTTGATCCCTCCTCTGTCTCTATTCCGTTCCTCAGTTCTCATTGTTCCTTGGATTCCTCAAATGAGTGAGGTCATATGATATTTTTTCTTTCTCTGCCTGGCTTATTTCACTTAGCATAATAGTTTCCAGGTCCCTCTATATTGATGCAAAAGGTAAGATTTTCCTTCTTTTTCATAGCCCTATAGTATTCCATTGTATATATGTACCACCGCTTTTTAATCCACTCGTCCACTGACGGACACTTGGGCTGTTTCCAGATCTTCGCTATTGTGAACAAGGCTGCCATAAACGCGGAGGGTATATTTCTCCTTTTCAGTCGGCAATACATGAAAAAAAAAATCACACACCATGATCAAGTGGGATTTATTCTGGGGAGGCAAGGCTGGTACAATATTCGCAAATCAATCAAGGTGATTCACCACATAAACAAAAGGAAGGAGAAAAACCACATGATAATTTCAATAGATGCAGAAAAAGCATTTGATAAAATCCAGCATTCATTCATGATCGAAACTCTCAGCAAAGTGGGAATATAGAAAACATACCTCAACATGATAAAGGCCATTTGTGACAGACCCAGAGCCAACGTCATAATTAATGGGCAAAAATGTATTCATTTTAAACGGGGCTCTTCCTGCCCTCCCTCCATTCACGGCCCGGGGAATAGACGGCGCTGTAGCAAATGACGACCATTAGATGGCAGCAAATACTCCCGGTTTTGTCCTGGACTGGGAAAGGGAAGGTGGTGACTCTTGACAGCGCTGTGTCCTCCCTCATCCGGATCTGTGGGTTCCCTGGGACGCAGCGATGTGTCACCGGGACGTTTTAAAACCTGGGAGGCTGCACCTGGCTACTGCAACACACCTATCCAGTATTGATCACCTCCCCACGCAGCGCGCAGGTGTGCTTTAGAAGATGAGAATAACTGTCACAATGCCCGGTGGGGGGGGGGGAGGGCTGTGTGTGTGTGTGTGTGTGTGGGGGGGGTCACTTGCTTTGCACCATTCTGTGACATCAAGGAAACCGGTCCCTGAGAAATGCCGTCTTGTTTAGGTGGTCAGGAGGTCGGTGACTATGTCCGTAAGCCTCACTGTGAGATTGGGGTGACCACCTGCACCCGGGCAAAGCTCCCTTACTTGTGCTCGGCCAACGCCGAATGGGGCAAGCAGCAGCAACCGAAGCCGTTAGCCGGTGAGACCCACGTCTCTCCTCACGGAGATGAGCCGGCCTGGATCCCGGGACAACTCCATGTCTGCAGAGAAACGGGTCCCCCTTCCATCATCCCAGAGCCACTTGTCCCTGGGAAACCTGGTTACGTGCTCTCTCGAACCACTGGTGCCCCAAGTGCCGATACGAGGCGTTTCCGTGGCTCCTTCTACCATTGTCCTGAGGATACGTCTTCTCAGGGGGCTGACAGAACCCGAAAATGTTCTGCTGGGACTTCTGTTAACGGTGAGGGTGAAAGCTGTGGCTCAGTGGGCAGAGCATCAGCCCAGAGTGTGGAAGTTCCGGGTTCAATCCCGGCCAGGGCACAGAGGAGAAATGCCCATCTGCTTCTCCACCCCTTCTTCTACTTCTTTCTCTCTATCTTTCTCTCTTCCCCACCTGCAGCCAGTGGCTCAGCTAGGCCACTGAGGACCACTCCGTAGAAGCACATCAGCCTCAGGCACTAAAAATAGCTCTGTTGATTTGAGCATTGGCCCCAGATGGGGGGGTACAGGTTGGCTCCCAACCAGGGCACATGCTGGAGTCTGTCTCTCTATATCCCCTCCTCTTACTTAAAAAAATAAAGTAAAATAAAATAATAAAGACATGGTTACATTCTCCACCTGAGCCTCAGAGCAGGGCTCTGCTTGTCCAGACAAGGGCTCACCTTGTCCAGGCGAGAGAGTGCCACCTGCAGCACGGCTGTACCGTCGGCCCCAGTGATCGCTGTACCCACTCACACCTTCTGCCCTCGGGTGCCGACAATGGTCTGCAGGTCTGAGGTCGGCACGTGCGTGCAGGCGCGCACCTGTCTGCCAAAAGGAAGACATCGTAGACCACAGACTCTGGGGACAGGTGCCTGGTTTCACTGTCAGCCTCTTGATCTAAGATCTTTGTTCCGGCCAAGAGGTCACATCTCCTGGGCCAGGTCTGGGGTCCCGGGAGAAGGAGGTGTCCACACGGATGGAGTGTTTTTCTTTGCAAATGGTGTCTTTGCGGAAATATTTAAGGCTTACGACGGATGCAGAATTCTCTTGACTAACTCCTTGTTTTAAGAGCAAACTCATGTTTTCCCAGAGGGGAGGGATGTTGGGGGGTCCAGGTGACCAAGGGGAAGGGGCTGAGAAGCACAGGCGGGCAGTCACAGCACAGTCACAGGACGTCACATCCGGCACAGGGAACAGAGTCAGTCAAATGGTCGTCACTACGGAGGGGGCCAGGTGGGTGCTACACTTCTCAGGGGACCACTTTGTAAGTTAGAGAAATGTCTACTCACTCTGTTGTAGCCTCAAACGAATCTATTATGTGTCAACTGTCATTGACCCGTTAAAAATGCAATGAAAAGAAATGAAAAAATAACTGTGACTGAGGCATTCTTGAGGCACAGACCTACATACAGTTAATGAGTTCAATGTGGGCATATGTGCACACGGCCATAGCGGGTGAGGTTATAGGCATTCCCCACAGCCCCAAATGTTTCCTGTATTCCTCAGTGTCTGTGTGTGTGTGTGTGTGTGAACCACACTTAACGCAAGATGGACCCTTCTAACACATTTTATTTTAAATGCACTAAAATAGGGCATGATTTTGCTCTCACGAGGTGTTTAAACTATCCACATGGAGAGAAGCAAAAATTTAGACTGGTGGGCTTGCAGGGGTGCAGACAGCGGGGGAGGGAAACGTGGAATTCTGCAATAGATGTGAAGCCTCAGCTACCCAAGAACGGTGTGTTCTAGAGTTCCGCTGTGCCTGGTGTGTATTGTCACCAGTCTGGTTCTGGCCCTGGCTGGGTAGCTCCGTTGGCTAGAGGGTCGTCCATGCAAGCCAAAGGTTGGGGGTTCGATCCCCAGTCAGGGCACATACAAGAATCCACTGATGAATGTTTAAACAAGTGAAACAACAAATTGATATTTCTCTCCATTGCTCTCTGTGTTTTTCTCTCCCTGGCCCCTGTCTCTAAAAATCAATTTTAAAAACCTGGATTTGTGCATGACTCTTGAGAAAGTCTCAATCAAGAAGATAAATCCTGCGTCTGACCCAGCCAATGATAAGAACAGGATAAAGAAGAAACTAACACTTGCTGTGTTTTCCCACCATTCAGGATGCTCGGTCCAAGCTCCGAACAGTCACAGAGAGGTGACGACGTCTTAACCTTTGAGGATAGCAGTTTCGTTTCTTTTTTGCAATGAGAAAAAAAAACAAAAAACAACCACATTTCAAAGCCGGTCAGGCATACTTGTGTCTCGTTGTTCGTGGGTGGATGTTTTGAATGTCCCCACCGGCTGGTGGATTCTTTGTCCTTACCTCCAGTTGTGTGAGTTTAAAACTCAGAAAAAGGACAAAAAAAAGTTTATTTCTGATGAGGCATTGACCGTTTGGCCGGGGCTCCGAAACGCCTTGGGGGACACATTTCATTTCAGACACAACCTCCTTCCATTCTGCAGAGGGCCCGAGGCCGGGGTGGTGCTCCCACGTCCCACTTCCCGTTAGAGGAAAGGGTGACTGTGTGTCCTGGGTCTACTGTGGGAGACCAGGAAACAGGTTAGGGCACAGACTGTGCCCCCAGAAAATAAGGGTGTGACATCTGTCCAGCAAACATGGGGAATGTAACCATGTCTATTTTATTTTATTTTATTTAAGTAAGAAGAGGGGAGATAGAGACACAGACTCCAGTACGTGCCCTGGTTGGCAGCCAATTTGCAACCCACATCTGGGGCTGATACTCAAATCAACAGAGCTATTTTTAGTGTCTGAGGCGGATGCGCTTCAATGGAGCCATCCTCAGTGCTCTAGTTGAGCCACTGGCTGCAGGGGGGTAAGAGGGAGAGAAGGGAGAAGTGAAGGGAGGGACCGGGAATCCAACCCAGGACTTCCACACTGCAGGCTGACGCTCTACCACTGAGCTAACCATCTAGGGCCATCTTGCTCTCTTACGTTTTGGTGAGAACAAAAAATAAAAGCAAAGACTGAATCCTCAGTAAAGGTTTTTGTTTTTTAGTGTTTTTTTTTTAAATGTGTTAAATGCATGACTGCTTCTCTGCTTGTTTTCAACAGACAGTTCCGTGAATTAACTGTTCAACACACTCCTGTTAGCTGTTTTTTTAATTATTTTTATTAATTTATTCATTTTAGAGAAGAGAGAGAGAGAGAGAGAGAGAAGAAACAGGAAGCATCAACTCCCCATATGTGCCTTGACCAGGCAAGCCGAGGGTTTTGAACAGGTGACCTCAGCATTCCAGGTCAATGCTTTATCCACTGCGCCACCACAGGTCAGGCCTGTTGGCTGTTTTTTACTTGAGCTTTGACTCCATGAGCAATGTCTCATGAATCCCAGGGAGACCGGGATCACAAGAGAGAAGCACGTGGGTGAACCGCCCGTCAGCGCTGACTCCAACTCCTCCCTCTGCCCGATCACACTTCCTCTCCCTCCAGGCGACCGTCCCTGGTCACTGTCTTGCACCCCAGGAGTCACCTCATTGAGAGGGAGAACGCTCCCTGCAGGCATTGGCACCTGGAGAAGGCTGGGACAGGGGAGAGCCAGACGGCGTCGAGGTGAATCCAAAAGTTGTTGACCCTGTCCCGTCAGTCCACCCAACGTGAGCTCCCATTTGGCAACACATGTCTTAGCTGTGTTGTGTGTGAACGCAAAGCAGCCACGCCTTCCTCCGGGAGCCTAGGGCCCATCTGCGTCCGTTCTGGGTGAGGACCTGCTTCTCAGACCTCAGAAAAAGATGCAGAGACACATTCCGTGGGAGTGTTGTGACTCCCTAGAATTTATCTAAACCAGTGCTGGTCAACCTCGTCCCTACTGCCCACTAGTGGGCACACCAGCTTTCATGGTGGGCAGTAGTGAAGCAACCAAAGTATAAATAAAAAGACAGATTGAACTATAGTATGTTGTTTTATAAAGATTGATTTTGCCAAACATAGGGAAATTCCGACCTAAAGTACTTGGTAAGTAATTATGATTCTATGCTTTCACTTGCTGTCACTCTGCTTGATACATTTTATAAAGTAAAGTGATTTCCCTACTTTATAAATCACCATGACTGTGGAACCGGTGGATGGTGAGAAAATGTTACTACACACGGATACAAAAGTAGGTACTAGGTGTAAAAAGGTTGACTACCCCTGGTCTAAACAGTTGTAGCCTCCGTCTCCAAGAGCTGATGGAGTGATGGACATACCAACGTACCGGTTCAATCAGGACTTCCTGAAGGCACTATTTTTTCCCCTCTTAATGCTTTTACGGACTATCAGAGAGAATGCTAGAAAAATGATGTCGGTACACAGATCCCATTTCTCAGTGAGGAAGGATCCGGAACCCCAAAGGGGACCATCGACGTCACATTATTGTTCTTTACTGCGGTCCTGGCCTGGATGGCACGGTGATGCATGCCAGGGGGCCCACAGAGGAGGTGCCTGTCCCACGTGGGCTGGCCACACCTTACACAGTCCTATCAGGCAAGCATAGCCCTGTGGGGGGGGCATGTCGGCCACACAGTGACTCCTCGCTTTTCCTGCCTCCTTCTGTATCCGTCAGGGATGTTCCTCATGGCGTTTTTCCTTTATCCTGATTTCTTGCTTTCTTTGGTAATTCAGATCTTGTTTTCAGTTACTGCTGATAGTCACTATTATCCTATTTTCTGCACCGTGCTTAAAATTCTGTACACCTTACAAAGTCATCCCCTAACATGTCCAGTGTCCACCACCCAGAGTCACTGCAGTGTGACTGACTCTATTCCCTGTGACTGTTTTGTAACGACCAATCTGTACCATTTCATAGTTTTCCCTTTTTCTTATATTAAATCACGGGAAATCAGGATGGTTCTCTTTCTGAATAGGACCACACCGTCATAATACTGGAGTTCTATTATTTTTTTCCCTTCTTTTTCTTCTTCTTCTTCCTTTTGTAAACAAGCCATTTGCAGTGAAAATATATATTTCCACGGACTCAATTGATAGGCAGAGAGCGCTGTGATTTATAATTCATTAGAGAAAAGCTCTGTGGCAGCTGGAGGTCTGATATTCAACCAGGACATGGCTCTATGTTTTGAATTTAATGTTTGGACGGCTCTGCTCTGTTTCCTTGTAAATTAGCCTCCAAACAGGATTACAAATATTCAGCGACTGATGAAGTATCATGGAAAACAAATTTCTGGGAGGTTTTGGTTATCCTTTTTTTTTTTTTTTTTTTTTGCTTCTTGCTATGTTTCTTTGCTTTTTATTTAGTTCTTTTATTTCTATTTTTTTGTTTGTTTGTTTGGGAGAATGATGGAGGTGTCACATTTCATCACCGTGTTCCATCAGACATCAGGTTTTGGTAATCCATGAAGATTGAGAAATTTGTGATGATATCACAGGGATATTTTGCCCTAATTCATTCAAGCATCTGTCAAGAAAATGTTCTTGAGGGGTGGTGGTGAACTTGGTCACTATCCGTGATGAGAATGAAAAGAAGTCTATAAAAATGTCCAATAATCATAGGTAATGTATTTCTTCTCTCTCATTCATCCTTCCTTCCTTCCTTTCTTCCTTCTTTCTCTTTCTTTTTCTTTCTTCCTTCCTTTCTTTCCTTTCCTTTTCTTTTTCTCCCTCCCTCCCTCCCTCCCTCCCTCCCTGTAACTATTAATGACTTCTTCAGTTATCCTTCTAACATCCACGATGCCTTTGACATGTTCTTGTCACCAGGGCAGAACAAGAGAAACAAAACCGGTTTTAACTTTGAGACAGACAGAGATGTCCAGCACTTGTATTAGCCTGGGTGTTAATCTGCTCCACGGTGCCTAACTGGAGAATTTGACTTAAAGAAATAATTCCGTGAGTGTCCTCACCCTAATTGGAAAAGTGTCTGCAAATGAACAAAATGACCTGAACAAATTAATTCACCATCTTATCAACTTCAACCACATTCTTATCAAATTAATCCTTGCTCTCTGTGTAAAATTGTCTATTTCTATTATCATTCAACAGAGATTCCTGCACCTTGCCTGCAAAACTATTATATAAGAAAACTTGACAAATATCTAAAGAAAAAAATCTATGAACATGTTATCTTTATTCATGATGTATGACTAGTCCTTTGAAGATTTAGTTGGTGCCTACTGATGTTTAAGAAAATTATTAGCGTATTTTTCACTCCATAAGACGCACCTGATCGTAAGACACACCTATGGTTTTAAGGAGGAAAATAAGAAAAAGAATATTGTGAATCAACTGATGTGTTAAAATATTTAATAAAATATACCACAATAATATTTCAACCAGGTAAAGTCTACTGCAGTATTAACAACCATGAGCATTGTTATTAACAAATGAGAGGAGACTTTGATGTTCAAATACTCTTCTAGTTGTCTGGGAAACCACAGCAGCTAAAAAAAAAACAACATTCGCTCTGTAAGACGCATGGGCATTTTCCCCTCCACTTTTGGGGGAAAAAAGTGTGTCTTATGAAGGAAAAAATACAGAACATTAACGAGTCAAAGTCAGTTTTTTTACCCATAAGCTTTTCCGTTGGGATAAAACCAATACAAAATATTAGAAACACAAGTGAACTTCCTTTTTTCCTCCCTCCCACGTATTCTGGGGTTAAGTGGGTGCATTTATGATTTTATATAATTGTATGCCATCCTGGAAGGAGTTCTCCCTATGTTAGTTCAGTGAGCTACTATGAAAACATCAGTAACCTGTTAGTGCTTTGTGAAATTGCATGCAGTATAGGATATGTTTTGTAAACATTGATACCTAATTTTAACTGTGTAGTTGCGATGGGGCGGAGGTCATCGTCTTTGCTACGATTTTATTGACACAGAGAACCCGCGATGAAATGTTTTCTGGAGTGTTGTCTATCGACATCACAGTTTCCCTGCACCCATTAGACAGAATGTCACCGGGTAGGACTGAGGTGGCCCTGAGCTGCTGATTGTGAAAGTTCATCTTGAGAATTCAGCCAGGGGTCAACATCAGGGGACACCTTTGCCAGCCTCTTGTGCAGGAGACCCCAAACTTTATACACAGTGGGCCAGTTCACTGTCCCTCAGACCGTTGGAGGGCCAGACTATAAAAAAAAAAAAATGAACAAATCCCTATGCACACTGCACATATCTTATTTTAAAGTAGAAATAGAAAACGGAAACAAATACAATATTTAAAATAAAGAACAAGTAAATTTAAATCAACAAATTGACCAGTATTTTAATGGGAACTATGGACCTGCTTTTGGCCAATGAGATGGTCAATGTGCTCCTTTCACTGACCACCAATGAAAGAGGTGCCCCTTCTGGAAGTGCGGCGGGAGCTGAATAAATGGCCTCAGGGGGTCGCATGCGGCCCGCAGGCCATAGTTTGGGGACCCCTGCTCTAGTGAGTGTCCCACTTGTGAAGAGTGGCCAGTCAGCTTATGCACCTGTGACCGGAGGTGAACTTGAGGGGCGGGAAGATGTGATAGAAGATTTCTGGATTTTAATTTTTATTTTATTTATTCATTTGAGAGGAGAGAGAGAGGAGAGAGAGACAGAGAGAGAGAAGGGGGTAGGAGCTGGAAGCATCAACTCCCATATGTGCCTTGACCAGGAAAGCCCAGGGTTTCAAACTGGCGACCTCAGCATTTCCAGGTTGACGCTTTATCTACTGCGCCACCACAGGTCAGGTGATTTCTGGATTTTACAGGGCACACGCAAGTGGCAGGAGATGGGATGGGGTAACATCTTTTTCTACGTAGCCACCGACAGTCCTGGAATCCCTGCAGTCCCCTCCCCTTACGTAGGCTCCCGGAACAATGTGAAATACCAAAGAGTCTCCCATTTGGATAAACACAGTTAAGTCATGCCCCCCAAGGAACCCCGTACGGGAGGGTCCTGGGTCACAAAGGAGATGACTTGGGCAAGTGGGGTTCTTTGACCCCCCGACACATCTTGCTGGCGTCTGTGGGAGCCTTGAGGGACCCACTGCAATTTCCTGCCCCTGCGTCTTCCACTGCCAAGGATTTCGCTCTCTACTCCGGGTCAACCAGCGTCCTTTGGACGTCACCTCCTTCTTGTCAAGTTTTCACGGGGGCTGTGTTGGTTGTCAGCAGACCGACACCATCTCCAGGTTATGAGTCAACCATGGGCCCGTCTCCCTCAGCAGGCATGCTGAGACGTCACAGTTCTAGCCCCCGACGGACCACGGCCCCTGGCCCCCAGCGGTCACTCCCATCCTGGTTTCCTCTCTGCTTCTGGGTGTCAATGAAGTGCATGGACCAACCAGTCCTGTCCCCCCCACCTGAGGCGGGAACTTCCTCCCTCACACCACGTATCAAATTGACATATTGAAAACACACAGAATGGCAAATAAATAGGATAACGGCAAATAAATGTGTTACCATTATTATGTATACGATATATAGGAACTATATATACTGTATACACTATATAGGAAATATATTATGTGTATAGGATACATATATATACACTATACAATATGTGTTATACATTATATACATGTAATACATATTTTATACATATCTCACTGCAGACATATAATATCTAATATTAATATATAATACATTATACACATTCTATATAATACATTCTATATACATCATATATTTTATATATACATTATATCTAATACATAATATATGATATATAATGCATTATATATACTTTATATAATACATAATATATACTATATAATACATTATAGTTCTGTAAATGATACATACATTGTATATATGTATATAATATACAATACAAATATATAGTCGATTATCATAGATAATCCATAGTATAGATGATACATATTTATTATCTATTTAGAATATATAATTAGATGCATATACATTATATATTTAATTAAAACTTGTATCTGTAGGTGGTTGCTTGCCTATAGTGAGCAACATATTGTGTATTTGAAATTGACTAAGGGGGTGGGTCTTGAATGTTTTTACATTTCCCCTTCCAATAAAAGCTAACGGTGTGAGTTCACGAGGGTATGAACCATATCGCAACACCCAATGATCCCAGTGTACACCTCACACATCCGCAGTCTCCTAGGACACTTACCGTGGAACCAAGCCAGAGAAAGAAATACCGTTCATTCCATCCACCTCGTTCTCTCGAACTTCCTGGTTTGCAGCTGTTTGCTTAGAGCGTCTGTCATCTGTGTGAACAGAGGCTTGTACCTCAGCCTGTCAGCAGAAGGATATTCCAATGTGGGGGTGCACGCTCCCATGTGGGCGAGGTTTGTGTCTAAACGTTTAGACTTGGGAGGTCTAGATGTTTTCATTCAGATGGGACAAAGAACAGTGAATGTGCGGGACCCAGCCTCCCTCATCTCCAGACTGTGAGCTCCTCTGCTCTGGGCTTGAACACAGCAGGGTTTCAATGTGGTCACAGAGAGACTCCTCTGATATATATTAAATATATATATATATGTTAATTGTATTGATTTCAGAGGGAGAAAAGGGAGAGAAAGAGAGAGAGAGAGGTGAGAGCACCAAGCTGTTCCTTCAGGTGCCCTGACTGTGTGGATCGAATTAGCAATCTCTCTGTGCTTCAGGACGATGCTCTAAAACCACTGAGCTACCCTGCCAGAGCTTTAGACGTGAAAAAAATCGCCTTGAACCATATCCTGAGAGCAGGAGAAGGTTGGGACATGACCAGGCACCGAACAAACGTGACAACCCCGGACAAGGTCAGAGCAAACAATCCTCCGTGAAAAACAATTTGCATAGTAAATGATGCATCAAATGATGGCCCGGCATCTCCTGGGCATCGTAATTACCACAGCAATGAGCACACCGTCCCCACCCCCCATGAAGGGCAGTTGCTGTGAGCAGGGACGCAGACACAGCCCACTCAGATACACCCCCCGCCCCCAAGCACACCGGCTCATGAGAATGCATTCCTCACCCTTTCCTCGGGGACATTCCTGCCAGGCTCACTCGGAGATTCTGTTCCAACTCCTGACACTTACAGCCTGTCCACCGCCTTAGGGTCGGGGTGTGGTTGCCACAGGGCTCCTGTTATCTGCTTGATGGACATCCAGGCCATGGCAACCTCTTCTTCTTCCTTCTTTTACACGGGAGGTTGTTGTCAAAATAGCACCTGATTCGTGGGCGGCGGAGGCTGCTGGTGTGGGAGTCCTTTCCAAAGTTCTTGGAAAAGGACCGCCCGGCTGGCGTTGGGGAGACCGGGCAGGGGCAGCAGACACCGGGGTGGATGGGGCGCTTTCTGTCCAGCACAACGTTGCTCAAACTCCTTTTTATTTATTCATTTTTTAGTGATCGCTCTTCCGGAAAGGCTTTTCAGGACCTTTCTTCACCAATGACCAGTTCTCAAATTATTCTCATAAAACAGAGAGATGCTGTAGGAGTTTCGGGGAGGTCTGCATGGTGGTGATCTGGGTTGAGACACCCCAAAAGAGGAATGTTTCCCAAGAACCAATTTTGGCATCTAATTCCTGCAGAGAGCACGTGGTCCAGGAAGTGGTGGTGTACACCCCCAAATCCAGCTAGAGAGGCTTTGTGACATAACCTACGAGGGTCACCTCCAGGGTGAAGAACAACATGTCATCAGTGAATTCCCTGGCGGTTAAGGGGCAGGAACTGAGGGTGACCCCCCCTCTGCCTTTGGAGCAGCTGTGTGAGCTGGGATTTTAGGGAGCCTCTCTGGGATTCCATCCTCCAATTTATGGGGAGATCAAAGCTCCTAATGAACTGTGTTATACAGGTGGAAATTAAGGACACGATGTTCACGTTATTATACTGCGTACAGGTCAATGGCTTCAATATCCTATGTGATGCGTCTCTTTTTGTGAGGCGGGGGCGATGAGAAGCATCAATTCTTCTTTATGGCACCTTAGTTGTTCATTGATTGCTTTCTCTTTTGTGCCTTGACCAGGGGGCTACAGCAAAGAGAGTGACCCCTTGCTCAAAACAACAATCTCAGGTTCAAGCCAGCAACCTTGGGCTTCAAACCAGCGACCATGAGGTCATGTCTATGATCCCATGCTCAAGCCAGCGACCCCGTGCTCAAGCTGGCGAGCTCGGGGTCTCGAACCTGGGTCCTCAGCGTCTAAGGTGATGCTCTATCCACTGTGCCACCGCCTGGTCAGGCTCTCTGACACATCTCTGACATGTATTTGTATGAATGCTCATGTAGATGATAAAAAAAATAATATCTTTTCTACCATTTTAAGTATTTTTCCAATGTGATTTTGATTCTCAGACTGTGAGACCAATACAGCCTCATGTCATATTAAAACCTGGGAAAAACAGAGCCACAGAGCCACACTTCTGAGCACAGAATTTGTTGTCATCCTTCCTCCTTAAGGAACAAACAGTTCAAATGCTACGGAGATGCTCACCTGAAACCTATGTCCTCTTCTTGATAAATGTCACCCCATGAAACTCAACTTTCTAAATAAAAGTCTTAAAAATAAATTGAAAAGAATCTCCCTTCTCAGTCCCTCGGGGAGGTGGTGGAGCACAGCCCCCTTGGGATGAAATACGTGAGTTAACAGTCACCTCCCCGCTTCCCGATGAGAAGGTGGATTTTCCACGGCTTCCCGTCCCTGCTCGGGGCCACGGCTGGCTGGTCACGGGCGCACTAACCTTTCTCCATCCCCCAGAACGACGGGCCATCGCCCTGAGTTCATTGTTCAGCAATCGTGTCATTTTTCTTCCTCTGGCCACGAGAGCCAGATGCTGCATTTTTTTTTTAAAAGAAAAGCAGTGATTTATTTTCTCATCGGCTGTCGGCGGCCTCATGGAGATGCCTCCCACGTTCAGCGCCGGGGGCCTGATGAAGT
This sequence comes from Saccopteryx bilineata, assembly GCF_036850765.1. Lineage (NCBI taxonomy): Eukaryota > Metazoa > Chordata > Mammalia > Chiroptera > Emballonuridae > Saccopteryx > Saccopteryx bilineata. The sequence continues at coordinate 145,347,219 of NC_089502.1, forward strand.
CTCAGGAGGAGCCTGGACTTCCAAAGTGACCGACAGGTGCGGGATGGGAAGGGGTTAAACTGGGACCAGGGTGGGTGTTGGGATAGATGGGCGCCTACTTTAGCAAGACAGAAACCCTCCTGTTCATGAGGAATTCTTCTTCCAGACTGCCCTCAGGCAAAAAAATAATAATAATAAACCTTGAATTCTCTCTGGACTTAAAAAAAAATGGGGTTGGTGACAGAAGTTAAAGAAGAGAATGTGCTGTGGGTGGGCTTTGAGGGATGTCTGAGACGGGACACGGTGCTGCACAGGGTTAGTATCAGCGTGGAACTGGACCTGCAGGGCATCGGGGTCTCGTGTGCTGTGGGCAGAGGCGGGCACAGCCCTGTCGGGCGACCTGGTGGGAACAAGTGAGCGGTCACAGCGCAGAGAGGTCCGGACAGCGCACAGTGATGAATCACTCTGCCCGATGCCAGGTATGAGGCATGGACGCCCGCTGGCTGGCTGCGGACCAGGGTGGCTCTTGTGTCCCCACGTTTGTCTGCCCACAGCTCTGGGGGAGGCACCCTCAGGAACGCCGCACTTGGGGGGTTTGAGCTGGAAGAAGAGACTGGGTGGTTGCCCCAGTAAACGGAGTGTTCTGGACACACCCTGTGTCAGAAAATAATCATATAACTCAGTGGTCTCCAACCTTTTTTGGGCCACAGACCAGTTTAATGTCAGAAAATATTTTCACAAACTGGCATTTCGGGTGGGACGAATAAATGTATCACGTGACCGGGACAGGCGTCAAGAGTGAGACTTAGACGGATGTAACAGAGGGAATCTGGTCATTTTTTTTTAAAAAAAAAACATCGTTCAGACTTCAATATAAATAAAACGGAAATAATGTAAGTTATTTATTCTTTCTCTGCAGACCGGTACCAAATGGCCCACGGACCAGTACCGGTCCATGGCCCTGGGGTTGGGCACCACTGATATAGATGGAGCCCCTTCATGTCTGTTTTTACCGCACTTATGGCAGTGACATCAGCTAACAAAATTATACAGGGGTCAGGTGCGCAGTTCTACAACACATCTCCTGTGTGTCAGATTGTCAGGTCTCCCTCCATCACCATCTGTCCCCCCGCCCCCTCTTCTACCTGCCCCCATCCTCGTCCTCTCTGGTCATCACCTCAGTGTTGTCTGCGTCACCTGCAAAAAATTATTAGTGAATCGTTATGCCCCGTTATATTACATAGGTTGGATATCATGCATGTTATGTGGGTTTTTCTAAAAAATATATATTTATTTTATTGATTTTAGAGAGAGGGAAAGAGAGAGGAACATTGATCTGTTCCTGTATGTGCCCTGACCCGGAATCGAACCGGTAACCTCTGTGCCTCAGGATGGTGCTCTCACCAACTGAGCCACTTAGATGTCTCTCTTCACCTAGGGTTTATTTTTACCTTCCTGTGCCTATATGTTGTGGACCGGTAATGGCAAAAAGCCATTATAGATTCAAGGCTTGGCAGGGGGCTTAAGTTCTACCCCCTCCATCTCCATATTTGGCTTTGATGCTCTGTGTTTGCACCCACTCCCCTTCCTTCCTTGGGTTGCAGGAAGCAATATACATACCCTTCCTCTGACTCTGTTTGTTTCAGATGTTTCTAAATTTCACTAATGTATCCTGTTTTTGCCTTGGGAGAGTTCCTGTCTTAGCCTTTGATGTGCAACTTTGTATCAGGGTCCTTGATTTGCATAGGTCCATATAATAAAGCGAACTGAGGCTGTGAGGCACTCAGATGCTGCCAGGCAGTTTGAGGAGTCCTCCCGGTCCCATCGGTTTTGTTCTGACAAAGTGTGTTTCCTTAATTCCGCACCGTTATTTGGAAGCTGCGCTGGTCCGCGGCAAGTGGCGCCCGAACAGACGACTTGAGTACGAGGAAACTAAAACTGAAGGAAGGTGACGGAACTCCCCAAAGTGAAGTGCGCACAGTGAGTAAAGAAAGTTTTTGGGGAAAGTGTAGTTGGGAGTAAAAGAATATGGGACAGATAGGGTCAAAAGTAAGGGACCTTTTTGTAAAAATGTTTCCATATGAAGACAAATCATTGTCTGAAGAGTATCAGGGTAAGCCGGAAACAGAGGGATGTGAATATGAGGATAACTTGAAGTCTGAGGATGACAGGGGGGATGAAAAATCCGTGGCTATGGCTGCCTTAGCTGCGGGGCCTCCGCTGCCCTCAGCTCCTTCCTACATTCAACCCTCTGCTCCTCCGTTCCCTTATCGGGCTGATTCCATAGTCTATAGCTCAAAATCTGGGAAATCTCCTCTCCAACAATCTATAGACCAGGCTCGAAATATAGGGGAAACAATAGATGGCTTTGCCTGTTTTCCTATTGTGGAAAGACAGGATGATACAGGGAGACTAGTGCGAGAACATGAACCTGTACCTTTTAAAACTCTGAAAGAGCTTAAACTTGCTTGTGCTCAGTATGGGCCTACTGCCCCTTTTACACTTGGTTTATTAGATACCATTAGTGCAAAGGCTCTTCCCCCAAATGACTGGAAGGCGATTGCTCGTGCTTGTCTCTCTGGGGGTGATTATTTGTTGTGGAAGTCAAACTTTCATGAAAAGGCTATAGAGCTGGATGAGAAAAATCAGCAAGAGGAGGTTGCTGTTACTGTAGATATGTTAACTGGAGAAGGACAGTATGCCCATATGGCAACTCAATTAGAATATCGACCAGCTATTTATGATATAATTAATCAGCTAGCCACACAGGCATGGAAATGCCTGCCTATTCCAGGGACCAAACCAGAAGAATTTGGTAAAATTAGGCAGGGTGCAGACGAGCGATTTCAAGACTTTGTCTCACGGCTAATTCAAGCAGTTGAAAGAATAGTAGGGGATAAAAATGTGGGAAAGGTTTTAATAAAACAACTAGCCTATGAAAATGCTAATTCTGCTTGTCAGGCTGCACTTCGGCCTCACCGCAAGAAGGGAGATATAGAGGATTATATTAGAATTTGCGCTGATGTTGGGCCTTCATACATGCAAGGTCTTGCCTTTACCACAGGTAATAAGGCAAGATTTCCAGGACAAAATTTTGATAAAGGACAGAACAAGCGAAGGAAGGAAGGTCAGGGAAGTACTTTTGCCCGTGGAAACTGTTTTCAATGCAGGGGTTCGGGGCATTTTGCTAAAAACTGCCCTGCTTTCCCCGGATATTGGTCTCGGCCTCTCCCTCAAGGACAGCCAGCCCTTAAGGCTCCGGACCTCTGCCCACTTTGTAGACATGGGAAACATTGGAAGAATAAGGGGAGGCCTAAATGTACTACCGCAGGGCAGGGAAACAGACAATGGGGCCCTCCCCGGCCCCATCAAACAATAGGGGCAATGTCAGTGTTTCCTCAGCAAATTCAGATTCCAGCAGGCCAAACATTGCCCAACTATCCCAGGCAACAACAGGCAGTACAGGACTGGACCTCAGTCCCACCTCCCAATTCGTATTGACTCCAGAGATGGGACCTCAAGCCATACCCACTGGAATTTTTGGGCCACTTCCCAGTAACACAGTAGGAATCTTGTTAGGCAAAAGTAGTTTAACTATGAGGGAATTCTTTGTTCTTCCTGGAGTGATAGACTCTGATTATACAGGGGAAATTAAAGTAATGGCTCACACTTTGAGGAATATAGTCACTATCTCCCCTGATATGAAAATTGCTCAATTAATCCTTTTACCTCTTTTAAGACAAGGCCAAACCCTGCTAAAGGGACCCCAAGAGAATCAAAGATTTGGCTCCACTGATACTGCCTATTGGATTCAAAAAATAGGTCAGGAACGCCCTGAAATGGAACTAACAATACAAGGGCGTAAATTTAAAGGGCTTTTAGATACTGGGGCTGATGTATCTGTTATTGCAAAGCTACATTGGCCTCCTTCCTGGCCCACTCATGCAGCAGCCACAGAATTACAAGGTATAGGGCAGAGTAAATCCCCTCAACAAAGTTCTAGTTTTTTACAATGGGAAGATAAAGAAGGTCATTCTGGATTTTTTCAGCCTTATGTGCTCCCTGGATTGCCAGTTAATTTGTGGGGTAGAGATGTTTTGAAAAATATGGGGGCATTGCTTGTCAGTCCTAATAGTTTAGTTAGCACTCAAATGCTTGATCAGGGATCTTTGCCCACTAAGGGTCTAGGGAAAGAACAGCGAGGAATTCTCACCCCCATAGAAGTGGCACCCAATACCAGAAGGCATGGATTAGGATATCAAAATTTTGCATAGGGGCCTTGGTAGCTCCTGCTACCCCAATAATGCACTGTGCAGACCCAATTACTTGGAAATCAGATAATCCTATATGGGTAGACCAATGGCCCCTTTCTCAGGAGAAACTTAGGGCAGCTGCTCAATTGGTACAGGAACAGCTACAGCTTGGGCACATTGAACCATCTAATAGTCCATGGAATACGCCTATATTTGTCATTAAAAAGAAATCAGGAAACTGGAGGCTATTACAAGATTTGAGAGCAATAAATAAGACTATGGAAATTATGGGTCCTCTCCAGCTAGGACTTCCTTCTCCTACTGCCATTCCATGGAACTATCACCTTATAGTTGTTGATTTGAAGGATTGCTTTTTTACTATTCCTTTAAGCCCTCATGATTGCAAGCATTTTGCATTCAGTGTTCCTTCACTTAATTTTCAGGCTCCCATGGAGCGATACCAGTGGAGAGTTTTGCCTCAAGGTATGGCTAATAGTCCTACCTTGTGCCAAAAATATGTTGCTCAAGCCATCTCTCCAGTATGAAGGCAACACCCTAAGGCATACATAATTCATTATATGGATGATATTCTTATTGCTCATCCAGATAAAGACACTGTGTTGACCATTTTGCAACAACTAGAATATTCTCTGAAAAAATCAGGACTTTATATAGCTCCTGAAAAGGTACAGCAATCTTTACCTTTTTCTTATTTAGGACAAATTATTGAGGGACAACAAATTCGCCCACAGAAAATAGAAATCAGGACAGATCATTTGCAAACTTTAAATGATTTCCAGAAACTGTTAGGAGACATTAATTGGCTTAGACCTTCCTTGAAATTAACTACTGGAGAACTGAAGCCACTTTTTGATATTCTTAGAGGCTCAGCTGAACCAGCTTCTCCTCGGCTACTTACACCTGCGGGACAACAAGCTTTAAAGCTTGTAGAAAAGGCCTTGCAGCAAGCACAACTAAAACGCATAAATCCTGAGGAATCAATTGCCCTACTAATATGTCCCTCAAGTTACACTCCAACAGGACTATTGTGGCAAGCTTCAGGTCCTATTGAATGGATTCATTTAGCTGTTACTCCTAAGAAAGTTTTATCTCCATATTTTGATCTTGTTGCCTCCTTGATTATCAAGGGGCGTAGGCGACTCTTGCAGCTTATAGGTTTTGAGCCACAGACTATTGTTGTTCCTTTTTCAAAGGATCAACAACAATGGCTCTGGGAAACTTCCACAAAATGGCAAATCGCTTTTGCAAATTTTACAGGCCAAATTGATTCTCACTACCCAGCTGATAAAATAGTTCAATTTTCATTAATTACTACCTTTATATTTCCTAAGACAATTGTTAATGAGCCCATTCCTGAAGCACCTACAATCTTTACTGACGGATCCAGCTCAGGAATAGCAGGCTTAATAATCAATGGACAGCTTTATACTGAAACAGTCACCTTAAAATCAGCCCAAAGAGTAGAATTACATGCCATTATCATGGCTTTTCAGCATTTGCCATATTCCTCCTTTAATTTATATACAGACAGCAGATATTTACTTATGGTTGTTTCCACTATAGAGACTGCTGTCTTAGGGACAACTGCTGATGAGGAACTATTTCAGCAGTTCCTCCTTCTTCAAAGACTTGTACGTCAACATACAGCTCCGTGTTTTATAGGACATATTCGAGCTCACTCCATGCTCCCTGGAGCTTTAGCGCAAGGGAATGCCCTTGTTGATCAAGCTACCCAAAAGAAAATTATTGGAGCAACCATGACAGATCAAGCAATTCAGTCTCATACTATCCATCATCAGAACGCTGCAGCCCTGCGTAAACAGTTTCAACTTTCTCGGGAAGCAGCACGGCAGATTGTTAAATCTTGTCCAAGGTGCCCTATATTACAATCTGTCCCTTCGTTTGGAATTAACCCTCGAGGACTCCTACCGGGGCAACTTTGGCAAATGGATGTTACTCATATACCTTCATTTGGCAAACAATCCTTTGTCCACGTTACAGTAGATACTTATTCTGGATTTATAGTAGCCTCTGCCAGAACAGGAGAGGCTGCTAAACATGTTATAGCTCATTGCTTGTATGCATTTTCTATTATTGGACTTCCTAAACTGATTAAAACTGACAACGCTCCTGCATATGTAGGAAAAGCATTTACTACATTTTGTCAGACTTTTGGACTTGACCTAAGGATGGGAATTCCTTACAATCCCCAGGGTCAAGGCATTGTAGAGCGTGCACATCAAACACTTAAAAACCAATTGGAAAAAATTAAAAAAGGGGAATTATACCCTCAAACTCCTGCAAATCTTCTTTGTCATGCTCTTTTCACTTTAAATTTTTTGAATACTGATGTACAGGGTCATTCAGCAGCAGAGAGACTCTGGAACCCTGCAAGGAAAGCCTTCCCTGAAGTGCGATGGAGGGACCCACTCACAGGAATCTGGCAAGGGCCAGACCCTGTTCTCTTATGGGGCCGAGGATATGTGTGTGTTTTTCCTAGGTCTGCTGAAGCTCCTTGGTGGATCCCTGAACGACTGGTGAGACACCATGATTCTAGATGAGAGACTCACTTCACAAGAGCAATTGCATAAGAGTTACTATGCTCTTTTCCCTTTCTCAATTATTATCTAATTTTTTTTTAATGTTTTAGATCATTTTATTTTCCTGATCCATTGCTTGAAAAGAGGGCGAAAGGGGGGCCTGATTTGGGTATTGCTGAATAGAAATCTCATACGGCCGTCTTGAGATTTTTCGAGAGAGATCTCTGTTTAGTATATATCCTTATTACGTTCCTATTAAGATAGCCCTACTTAAGATCAAGCAGGCCATAGTTCAATCTCTAAAACCCCGGGTTTCACTCTTGATTTGTGTGATTGTATGTGAAGTCTTTGTTTAATGTCTAAGTGTTTTTGTTTATAAGGCCTGAATAAGTCCTTACATGAAAAGTAATGATAATAATAGTTTTGGAAGTGCCGGCTGTAGTATTGAAAACAAAACGGGAATAATTTCATTTCCCTATATAAATATAATTTTGTTTGGAATAAGTAGAGCACGCTCATTTTGGATCCAAAAGACTTGCTGGTTTGGCCAGGCTGCTCCAGGCCGCAAGTGAAAGGCTTGAAGCAGCATAGATTTACATAATAAAGGTGTAAAGATTTTTTTGCTGTAGAAGAATAATGAAGATCACAATGGGATTTTTCAGTTTTGATATGTACTCTCTAAAGTGCCTGTTAATTAATGTTAAGGGGGTGTTTTGATAAGTGTGGGAATGTTGTTTGGAGGTGCTTTTACTCTATTTTTGTTAAAAGTTAACAAAGTCAAGAATTTCTTGCAATATTTGAAGTCAAAATATTGTAAAGTGTGATTCAATTGTAAATAATATAAAAAGAAAGGGGGGGGGAGTCATGTCCTGGAGCTCCTGCAGGTCTACCCTGTTACGCTTTTTACTTCAAACAGTTTATCTTGAATGCTGATGTACAAGAGATGCCCAAATTTTTGTCCTGCAAACTACTACCCTTTTTTTTAACTTTTATTTGGTTCCAGCTAATAACACTGTTTTGTTCTATTCTGAATACCTCCAGATATATAGGCAGATAGGGACCCTCAAGCCCCTCAGCGAGATCTTCTGAGCATGGCTTTTAAGGTACCAAGAGGCCAAAAAAGCCCAAAGGAGATCAGGTAAAATACTAGCTCTTGGCATACGCCCTCAGAGGCTCCAACGCTCCAACTGGAACTTCATCAGGGCCCTACTTCAATAGTGGAAAGGATGGTCATTTAAGCCAAAGCCTGCCAGGCTTACATGCCTTTGCTGAGAGGAAGAAGGGACACACTGGAAGGTAGGCTTCCCCCTCACTCCTCTAAGGGAGGGTTCAGTCTCTTCCAGCCCTGCTCCATCCACCTGTGACCTAACCTTGCCCAGAATACTGGGATTTGCCACTGAAGGCTAAAAGGTGCCCAGGGCCGTCAGCCCCATCTACGACACTGTGGACGAGCCTGGGGTATTTCTTCCAAGTAGCTGGTAGACTGGTCTCATTTACACAAGGGTCATTTAACTAGGTCTTGCCTGAATATTCAGGTTTTTTATTCTTCCCTCGAAGATCTCTGTTGTGGGTATTGATAGTCCTGTTTTCTGCTGCTTTGATTAAAATACAGTCTTTCTTTTATTCCTCCTGCCTCAATGCCCCACTCATAGTTTAGGCTAGGACCTACTCCTAATTCAGAGCTCCTTTTTTCCTTTTTTGCCAATTTACAAAATTACCTCTGCCACCCAGCTTAGTGTATCCCAAGGTTCTCCTCACCACTCCATGGCTGTAAAGCTCCAGTATAGGACCCCTGGGTTCATCTTTCCAGTTTAAAGAAAACGGAAGCTCCATCTTCATGCGTGCTGAAGATGGCTTTTCCAGTCTACCTGGGTCATTGCCAGCTGGGAAGCAGCGGTCATTGGGACTTTGATGCTAGCTGCAGAGTGTGGAAGTGTGACAGCAATTCCAGTGCCATGTGGACTTCTCCTGAAAGTGGACTTTTCCTGGACTCCTGCTCCTGTGACAGTTTTTGATGGACTGAACTGGGGTTGGGTTGCATTTGCAGAGATTTGGAATGGTGTTGGTGCCAACTTGGACTTGGTGAACACTTTAAGGACATTACTCTTTTATAGATTCTTATTGTATTATTAGCTTAAAGAGTTTGCTTAAAGGCTTTAATTACTGTGATGTATTAGTATACTTGTTTTGGGTATCTGTTAGCATTGGCTATACTAATTTTGTGTTTATTCTGTATTTTCTCTGTCTGCCTCCAAATTAGAAAATCAGATGAGTGCAAATCTCCGCACACAAATTAAAAAGAAAAGGGGGATATGTTGTGGACCGGTAATGGCAAAAAGCCATTATAGATTCAAGGCTTGGCAGGGGCTTAAGTTCTACCCCCTCCATCTCCATATTTGGCTTTGATGCTCTGTGTTTGCACCCACTCCACTTCCTTCCTTGGGTTGCAGGAAGCAATATACATACCCTTCCTCTGACTCTGTTTGTTTCAGATGTTTCTAAATTTCACTAATGTATCCTGTTTTTGCCTTGGGAGAGCTCCTGTCTTAGCCTTTGATGTGCAACTTTGTATCAGGGTCCTTGATTTGCATAGGTCCATATAATAAAGCGAACTGAGGCTGTGAGGCACTCAGATGCTGCCAGGCAGTTTGAGGAGTCCTCCCGGTCCCATCGGTTTTGTTCTGACAAAGTGTGTTTCCTTAATTCCGCACCGTTATTTGGAAGCTGCGCTGGTCCGCGGCACCTATAGATACTTAACCGTGTTCCAATACACCCCTAATCAATCTTGGGTGACGCAGACGATGACAGACTTGTTGGAGAGGCTGGGACAGGTGTTAGAGAGTCAGGTCTGGTTCTGCTGCTGGACGCGGAGTCCTGAAGTGTAGGCATCAGGGAGGTGCACACACGGCTTTTCTTCTCCTCGTCATGAACGATCCTGTGGCATCTCAGGTCCTTGGTGACCATATGGTGGACTTGGATGTGAGCCTCTCTGTGTCGGGATCTTGCTCCTCTAACGTTGCCATTCCTGCTTCAACGAGACAAAAAGCATAGCTAACTCTTTTCCTAGAAAACTTTCTCGGTTCTGGAGTTTCTAGAACCGAGTTTCTTCCGTAAACGCTGTCCTCTGCTGCTCTATTTCCAGGAGGTCTTCATCGGTTAGTTCTTTGCCATGAGACTCAAGTAATGCTATATTACCATGTTCACAGGCATCCAAGTGCAGGTGATTAGCGATAGCCCGCATGGCGCTCTCTGCATAAGTATGGGTTCTACATAAGTCGGATGTTTATAACGCGGAAACATATAGCATTCTTTCTTCCAAGTAGATGACAGAGGTAAGCATCTGGCATCAGTATAGGGTGCCGTCTCCACCTTGCAGAGTTAATATTTTTATGCACGTGAGCATCACAATAAGAACATCCAATTTCTCTGCTTCGTAAAGGTCAGAGGGGAAGACGCATGTGTGAGACGCACTGATGGAATCCAGGTGCAGGCTGTGCCCTGAGCCGAACGTCCTGAACGGAGGGTTCCTGCTCCGTCAGTGCCTTCAGGCTGGTCGTGACTCGGTGGGGACCTTGGACTTGGAAGCCGGTGACGTTGGGACCAGGAGCTGTGAGCTTCACACCTGGATGAGAAGGTCCGTCACAGAGACCTCACCTGGGGTCGGGGGGCGCTGAGAGCCTCCCGGACGCTTCTTCACCAACTTGATTGTGACGGACGTTGGGTGTTGGATCTAACTGCAAAGGTGATGACCTTACACCAGTGGTGATCAGCCTGGTCCCTACCGCCCCCTAGTGGTGGTCAACCTGGTCCCTACTGACCACTGGTGGGCATTCCAGCTTTCATGGTGGGCGGTAGCGGAGCAACCAAAGTATAAATAAAAAGATAGATGTTAACTATAGTAAGTTGTTTTATAGAGATTGATTCTGCCAAACGTAGTGAAGATCCGACATAAAGTACCTGGTAAGTAATTATAATTCTATGCTTTCAGTTGCTGTCACTCTGCTGTATACATTTTATAAAGTAAAGTGACTTCCCTACTTTATAAATCACCATGACTGTGGCACTGGTGGGCGGTGAGAAAATGTTACTACTGACAGAGATACAGAAGTGGGCGGTAGGTATAAAAAGGTTGACTACCCCTGCTTTAGAATAACAGCCAGGATGCCCTTCATGCGGGGACAGGTACACTGACCCTTCCACCCTTGTATCCGTCTTCTGATTAACCGATGGCGATCTCAGACCCTTACACCTGCCGGTTTAAACCACCGGGTCGCAATACATGCAGTCCGATCATTACGAGTTGACATCAGTGGGTCCTTGGAGGTCGGCTCTACCCAAATTTTAAAAGACCACTCAGGCGGTTCCCACCGGCTTCTGCAAGTCAGAGGAGAGAGTGTCGTTTTTTTATTTTTTTCCTTGCTTTTCCCAGCACAGAGCCTTGATTCTGCCGATGAGATAGAGTGATATTTCATAATAAAGCCTCCGGTTTCCCGGGGGGAGCCCAGAATTTGGAAACCACTTCATAAAATCTGCCTTTTCTTCAATTGTATGTGCTTCTCCTCATTAGCCTCCCAAGAATACAGGAAGAGGAGTTTTAATTCAGACTCTGCAGACAGGCAGTCCGTGCGATGGATATTTCATATTGCTGGTGATGAATGCCTCTCAGAGAGCTTCACTTTCCTTCTTATTTTTTATAAAAAAGGCTGAGAACTCAAGAAAATAATAGTCTGGCAGTCTCCATAGTCAGATCCAAGGGAAGCTGTATCAATCTTCTATATAATTTCAGCTGAGGGAATTTTGTCTTGTCTTCCAGAACTTTCTCCACCATGAAACAGATGGGTTCTCATTTTGTGTGTAATTTTCTTTTTTTAGCCCTAGAAAGTTCCTTTTCTAACCTTTCCCAATAAGCTTTTTTTTTTTTTTTTTTTTTTTTTTTTACTGCTAATTTGTATGAGTTTGAGTTAGATTTTTACATCCCTTTTGGATTTGGAAGATTTTTTTTCAGTCCAATTGGATTTGGTCTCTGAGCAGCACCTTTTAAAGTAGTTACAAATTGTTTAGCTTCTAAATTGGTATCTTGGAAGAATCTAAAGGGAAATTTTTTCCATTGCTCTTCAGAGCAAGTCCTGCCCTGGCTGGTTGGCTCAGTGGTAGAGCGTCAGCCTGGCATGTGGAAGTCCCGGGTTCGATTCCCGGCCAGGGCACACAGGAGAAGCGCCCATCTGCTTCTCCACCCCTCTCCCTCTCCTTCCTCTCTGTCTCTCTCATCACCTCCTGCAGCCAAGGCTCCACTGGAGCAAAGCAGGCCCTGGGTGCTGAGAATGGCTCCTTGGCCTCTGCCTCCGGTGCTAAAATAGCTCGGTTGCTGAGCAATAGAGTGACACCCCAGATAGGTAGAGCATCGCCCCCTGGTGGGCATTCTGGGTAGATTCCAGGCGGGCGCATGCGGAAGTCTCTCTCTCTGCCTCCCTGCTTCTCACTTCAGAAAAATACAAAACAAACAGACAAACAAAAAAAACGTGCTGCCTCCTTCCCTCGCCGAACGCTGACTGGGGCCCTCGGTGAGCGTCAGCCCTGCAAACCGTCCTATAAACAGAGGAGCTGCTGTCCCAAAGGGACCACCTGGCACGTCTGATGCCTCAAACCTCTGGATGCTGAAGCAGGGCAAATGGTCTCTGCATCCTGTGTCCCAAAGAGCCGTTTGCAAAGGGGACAGCAATGCAGGTATGAGACTACCAGACAGATGGCTCGCAGAATGAACATTAAACACATTGTTTAAAGCCAGCGCCATAATGTCACATCATCGGCACCCCTAGCAATACCTCCCTGCTGTGGATGTCACCGCCCTTGCCCTTACTCATAGACACCCGTCACCTTTATCTCGTCACGGGGACACTGTCCAGATCCCGCCTGAAGCAGAGCTTCCCGAACACCTGTTCTTATAGATCTCAAAGAAACGTTGTTGCCCCTCACCTCTATTTCCAGATGGGGTGACCGTGCTGTTGGTCACGGGCACCTCCCTGACTGTGGGTCAGCCGTGCCCCCCCCCTCAGAATCCGGTATCTGAGGAGGGCATCACGGCGAGCACGGGAACGGGCACCGTTCCATACGGAACGTCACAGACAATCGATCGTGTGTCCTCTAATGAGAACAATGTCATCCTTTGTCATTTCGCGTTCGGGTAGATATCCGGAACCAACAGCAACAACGACAAAACCCACCAGGCTGTTCTCAACCCTGCGAAGGTGTCCTTGGTCTGCAGAGAGCTGTGATTCTACAGAGCCGACGACCAACTTGATCTCCGTTCACCTTCTAGGTACAGACCTCCCTCTGTGTCCCCCTCCGGCTTACGGGGTGATCCTAAAACAGCTATGCACTGGAAACGGGTCTGTTCCCATCTCTCCTGACTCAGTGATTCTAATGAGAAGCTCACCCAGGTCGCGAACACCGTCCCCTTTCAAACTGTTCCCCATAACAGAACGGGATCTCACGTCTCCCTCGTTTCTCAGGATTTGGTGTGGGGCCCAATAGCGTTTGTGCGAGGACGCGTTACCCGAAACTTTTGTTTTTTAGAGGCTGCATCCAGGTTTAATGGCGATGAGCTCCCAAAATGATTTTTCAGGCGACTTTTTTTTGTAAAATTTAATGTATTATTTCAAGACATAGTCCGTAGTGATGTTTAATACAACCTTCATGATTTGATCTTCAGTAAGGCAAGATGCTGGGTTCAGGCTTCATCACAGCGGGCTTGGGAAAGGCTTCGTCTATGGCTGTAAAACAGGGGTTGAGAAACTTTTTGGCTGAGAGGGCCATGAACGCCACATATTTTAAAATGTAATTCCATGAGAGCCATACAACCACCTGTGTACGTGACGCATTATCCAATAAATATTTGGTGTTATCCTAGAGGACAGCTGTGATTGGGTCCAGCCACCCGCAACCGTGAACATGAGCAGTAGGAAATAAATGGATTGTAATCCATGAGAATTTTTTTTAACATTAGTAATTTTTTATTAAAGATTTCTCTGCGAGCCAGATGCAGCCATCAAAAGAGCCACATCTGGCTCGCCAGCCATAGGTTCCTGACCCCTGCTCTAATACAATAACAAAATGCAGGTGATAGAAGCATTTTAAAAGCACAATTTCTCAGGGGACACATGGAAAAGGTCATCAATGGAATACCTGAATCAGACACCTGTTATTTATAAGGGGCTGGTTATTTATGCAAAAAGCATAACGTTCACGATGGATCGTGAAGAGAGTAGAAATTTACCTCGGTGTTTTCCAAGTTTAAAATTGGCTCATAAACAGGGTTTAGTGAGTGTTTGTTGTAAAGACGCTCGATGGACTCCCCAAGCATGCAGGAAAACGGGAAAAGAGAGAGCTAGACTTTTCTAGAGAGGGCTACTCTGCCAGGTCAATCATTCCTTTCCAGACCAAACTGGGGTTGGGTAGATGTGTAAGTTAGGTACTGAGGTCCAGTCCAGCCTTGTGTGGGTACAGGGTCTGTGCAGACGGGATGAAGGGAGGGGTCTGAGAGGAGTCACCCTGGGTCAGGGGGGCCCTGAACCCAGTGACAAGGACCTTAGAAGAGATGGAGGAGGAGACAGACACAGAGGAGAAGCCATGTGGGGACGGAGGCAGAGACGGGAGGGAGGCGGCCACCAGCCCGGGGACTCCTGGAGCCCCAGGAGCTGGGAGAGGCAGGGAGACCCTCCCTGGAGCCCCCAGAGGGAGCCTGACCCTTGGACGCCTGGACCTCACACATCTGCTCTCCAGGACAGAGAGAGAACAGATGTCTACGGTTTTAAGACACGCAGTTCATGGTGCTTTGTCAGAGCAGCTCAGGAAGCAGAGCGGATGTTCACCTGCTCCGAGGCATCGGTCCAGCTGGGGGAATGTCTCCCACCATGTTCCCGGGCTCCTGCCCAGCCCTGGGGCCCAGCCGATGGCCCCGAGGGACGGTCCCCTGAGGAATGACTCCACTGTCAGCCAAACCTTATTGCAACTTGCAGCTGGTCTGCCGTGTCCTCGGCACAGTGGTCGTGGCCTTCCGGCTGGGACCCGGGGGCTTGCTTGCTGCAGATGGCAGGAGCTCATTTGCCCCAGAAAAGTGAGGTTGGCATCTCTGCGTTCTCTCCCTGGACAGACGGGAGGCTCAGATGCACCGTCCAGGTCACCTCAGAACGGCGGCCAACGGATGACACGGCATCCTGACCTTTTCAACACCATCGCTGGACTTGTCATCCGGCCTGTTTGCAAAGGTCCCCGGGAGGTCGGGGCCTGCGGGGAACCAGCCGCCCGCCACAGAGCGCCTCTCGGAGCTGGCGTCTGCGTCCTGGAAACAGCGGTGTTTGAAAAGGTCAAGCATGCGTCCTGGTCACTTCTCCTTGGACGGCGCTCGGTTTTGTTCAACGCCCTGAGGGCTGCGTGCCGTGAGAAAGGTAAATCCACGAGTTCACGGTTCCCAGAAATAAAGAGAGAGAGAAGAGGTGGCTGCATTTTCAACATAGCGTGGGGCGCAGGGCGGTGTGCAGTGGGGTCTCTGCACGAGACAGAGCGAATCCACACACGACTGCTTGTTCATGACCGTCTTGTTTCTCCCCACGGACGACTGGGCGGCCCCAGCCCAGGTCTCGGCATGGACAGCTAGCTGCCTTGCTTCATTAAAAAAAAATTGTAATAAAAATAAAATTAACTTGATTAAAAATCAAACCTTCTTGCCCTGGCCGGATGGCCCAATGGATAGATCTTTGTTCCGGGAGATCTGAAGCTTTGGGGTTCGATCCCCGGTCAGGGCTCATGTGGGAAGCAGTCACGGAGCTCACAACTAAATGGAACTAAGTGGAACGACTTGATGCTTCTCTCTCTCTCTTCCCTCTATCTTCCCTTCTCTCTTCATCTTTCTCTTCTTACCTCTCTCTCCTTCTCTCTCTCTTTCTCTTCCCTCTCCCTCCCTCCATCTCTCTCTCTCTCTTCTCTCCTCTATCTTCACCTCTCTCTCTCTCAATCGGAAAAATAATAAAAATAAAACATGCTTAATTAAAAAAAATGATCAGAAGTTCCTTCTAGCTATAACGTAAGTCAGTCCTGGGATCAAAACGTCCACCGTGGAGATATATTAATAACACCGTGCCGCGTGTTTTTAACTTGCTGAGTGAGTCTTAAACGCGCTCAGTTTTTGCCGCAGGAAAATAAAACGCGCCGTTATTGGCCGTGAAGGACCTCGGCTAGACTCAGCGTGGCGATCCTTGTATGATTCACGCACACCTCAAATCCTTTGGTCCTCTACCTGAAACTATTTAAGGCCCCTTTGTCATTCAAAATGCGATAAAAAAAAAAGGTACCAAGGAAACTTATGTCTCTAGGGGAAGGAGATGTTGTTATTTTACTTTATTTATTTTTGGTATCACACGTTGTCTTTATTATGAAGGGAGCGAGCTGGCTGTTGGAAAGGAAATTTTAAGGCCAGTATTTCTCAGACTTACTTAAGCTGCCCACCTGTTTTCCTAAACAGGTAAAGTCAGGGGTGAGGGGGTGTGGGGACCTTGTAAGTGGACTTTAATGACCGAGAGAGATAAGACAGAGCTCAGTAGCTGGGGAGAGTCAGACAGACATAGTGAGACAGGAGACCTATCCTGAAATGGTTTGTTTTTGGCAACACTTGTGTCCATGTGACCGGGTGCGGTTAGCACAGATGGGGCGCACAGAAGAGCAGGATTTCTCCTCCACACAGGTTCCTGGACCCTAAATATCTGCTGGACATTCTTGAGGAAGTCTGGCACCCTACATCTGACCCTGTGGAAGAATAAGAATGGTGGAGTTTGCGAGAAAGAAGGAAAACCCCCCCAACAAACCCAAATACTGTGCTTTTCCATTTTCAAGAGCTCCACCCCCCACCCCGCATATCTGAAACGGAATGCCCGGTCTTCTCATCTGGAGGAAAGACGCTTAGAAGCCGAATCACCGGGACCCGGGTCGTGCGAGTTCAAGCGTGAGCGATGACGTCAGATTTCTACTTTAAAACTGCGGAGCTGACCACATGGGAGTCACTGTCCCAAAACAGACTGTCCGTCCCTTCTGTTTCTTTGTTGTTTTTCCAGACGTTTAAAAAGCAATGGTCTATCATGGCTGTGAGTTCCGTTCTTTCCGTTATGAAAAAAGGTTCTGTACTATTATTATTAATTTTTTATCTCCCTATTGGGAACTGGTTGGTGGCCCTGCATCTTCGCCGAGCGATGTCTCTTTGGAGAATTCTTGGGAGAAGTGTGCAGGGTCTCCTGTGCTTCTCTGGTTCTGAAATGCAGATGCAGGACAGGGTTTTCTGTGCATTTCTGACTTGTTTCCAGGGGGGACAGGGCCGTTGGGGTGGGTAGAAAACTGTGAGCCCTTTGCACATCTGTCTGGTCCAAAAAGCACATTGGAGGACCCTCAAAGAACAGGTGTTCAGTTGGGGTTGGCAGATAAGTGTGTGAGCCCTTTGCACATATATCTGGTCCAAAATGCAAATTAGAGGATCCTCAAAGCAACAAGTGTTCAGTTCGGGTGAACAGAAAAGTGTGTGAGCCCCTTGCACATCTGTCTGGTCCAAAAAGCATGTTGGAGGACCCTCAAAGCAATAGGTGTTCAGTTGGGGTCAGCAGAAAAGTGTGTGAGCCCCTTGTGTGCCTCTTCAGTCCGAAGGGCACTTTGGAGGACCCTCAAAGCAACAGGTGCTTAGTTGGGGTGGGCTGAAAAGTGTGTGAGCTCCTTGCACGTCTGTCCGGTTCAAAAACCAGGTTGGAGGACCCTCAAAGCAACAGGTGTTGTGCTAAGACAGTGTCTGGGTGCAGTGAAATGACCAGGTATGCTCCTGGCCCTGCAACCAGGGGGCTAACCCCCATCGGAAAAATGATACCCCATTTTTCTTTCCCTCCTCCGGAACATCTAAAGAGCCTGCGATGGTATTTCTGGAAAGCGACTGGAACTAGGACGTTAGAGTTGGGTGTGACCCTCGGGTCTGAAGGGGGACCCCCTGGTCACTGCCCCTGGAGAGGCTGGGTTCTGTTTATGGGTCATCTGGACCGGACCTGTGTGCTGGATACTGAAAAGTGACCCGTGTGTCAAACCCCCGCTCTGTGAAGAGAAAGCCCTGTCTTTGGAACACACACACACACACACACACACACACACAGTCCTGTTTTTTTTTCCTTTGGGCTTAATTACTTTTTTCTTCAAAGGGTTGTTTGATTCTCGTTTCAAAAGAATGGAGATTTACCGTGGTGTCTTTGATGTCACTGGGCCCCCTGAGTCTCAGGAACATTCCACCTTTGTATCTGCTTAATTGTCCTTGTCAACCCCGCCTGGTGTCAGCTTTCCTGAACTCTTATTTACCAAGAGGAAACAGCATCCATCCCTCTGTGCTGTCCAGTGACAGGGTCCTGTCCTGTGTCCCCGGCTGGCTGGGGCCCCCTGAAATCTGATGGAAGACACGGGGACATTGGTCCCCACTTGAGTGACACATCTCTCTGACGCCCACTGGTGCCACAAAGAGTCCTAATAGTATTGCCACCCCATGGACAGGGAACTTCAGAACAATGTCACCGTGAGATTTATTTAAAACCTTCTCCTTACTCCTTGTATTTAAGAAAGGAGGCAAATCAGAATTTCTCCAATGGGGTGTGTGTGTCCTGTATTGACCGGGACACAGAGTTGCTCAGAGTTACACACAAACAGATATAGAATAATGTATATATTTGAACACTAGATATAGAGAGAAATAGCTACAGTATCCATATACTATCAATACAAATTGACATTGTATACATAATTATTTGGATACTGCGCCTATTTTTACATATGGTATCTGTTTACATCTATTTGTAGTTGCTTTTTAAATTCTGTTTAGCAAATTAAATTTAGGTATATATTTGTATCTATTTGTAGATATGTATTTTGAAACTTTATTTAGAAAATTAAATTGAGGTATATATTTATATTTCTTGGTAGATATATATTTTGAAACTTTATTTAGAAAATTAAATTGAGGTAGATACTTGTATCTCTTGGTAGATATGTATTCTTAAACTTTATTTAGAAAATTAAATGTAGCAGGGTGACAATCAGTAACAGTAGATAGGTTTCAGGTGAACATCTCTATAACATCTGAACAGTTCATTATGCTGCGGGCCCATCACCCAGAGTCCAATCAGTTTTCATCACTCTATATCTGTCCATCTTTATAACCTTACCTCACTGCTGTATGTATATTTGTATCACTATCTATTTGTGTAACATATAGAATTTGTATACCATATCTGTTTATATACTATAGCCATCTCTATCTCGTATATATATATATGTATATACTAACACCATATACATACAGTGGTCTCTTGAGATATGAGATTAATTTGTTCTGTAACCGAGCTTGTCAGTCAACTCATATATCAAACAAATCTCTCCCATTTAAAATAACTGAAATAGACTTAATTCCTTCTAGCCCTGTAAAACATCCCCGAACCATCCTGAATTATGAAAAAAGACGTTTTTAATTAAGAAACACATGTTTACTTTACCAATGCATAACAAAATATATGAAGTAAAAGAAAAAAGTGTCATTTAGTACTGTATTCTTACCTTGGAGACAGACGAGTGCAGCTAACGGAGGTGAATGGTGGAGGAGGAGGGAGGGAGGAAGGGATGCAGGCACTGTAGACACGTAAACTAAAACTGCACTTTCTTAACACTAAATGTAAACTGAAACTGCACTTTCTTTACTTTAAACAAAGCTAAAACAGCATTTTCTTTACTTAAAATGAAACCACAAAAACTTAATCACAACTCGTAGCTCAGAATTTCACTTGGATCTCGAACAAAAATATGGACCGAGTCGCAGCTCATTTCTTAAAAAAAATTGGTATATTGCTCTGTTCATACCTCAAGGTACCACGGTATATGTTATATATCATATATATATACACACACACACACACACACAGAGAGAGAGAGAGAGAGAGAGAACGAGTCAGTCATAGATTGCAACTAGATTAAATCACGGTAAAGATAATAGTATACCACTTTACTTCTATAAGAATCATCACAAGTGGCTTTTTAATGAAATCATAAGAAGTGCGGGCTCTGGAATATCATGTGAATAAAGTGACTAAAACTTATTCCCAACGTCCGATGCTTCAGTCGGCTTTCTTGATGCGTGTCCAGTGTTGTAGGAAGTAGAAGAAAAAACAGGCAAAAACAGGAGGAAAAATTCTCTGCACGCAAGATACACAGTTGTTCTTTACAAGTGGTCAAGGTGAATATATATCCATAGGCAAGCTTTTTTTTGTTAATAGAAGATAAAATAGACAACTTCAAACTCTTTATATTTCATTCCTTGATGTTTACCTTTCTCCTCGGAGACTGCCTAACTTGAAAGAAATGGGTGATCGCTACTGAGAGGTTAAACATCAGTTATTAAAAGGAGATGGGTGCTGTTGGTTTTTATTTTTCTTTTATAGCCCGAAAGCATGACTTTTCTCTTTCACAGACCTTTTGATTTTCAGCCGTCCCTGAACGTGGGTGCCTCGACGGTGAAGTGTTCTAGTTTCTTCCTGGCTGCTGTTAAGGACGCGTCCATTTACACAGCGCGCAATCCGCATAAATAAACTCTCTCCTCACTCAGCGGGAGCGGCAGAATGCCGCCGGAACTCGAGGATATGGAGCGGAAACTCCGTATTTTCAATAAACGGTATTAAAAACTAAAGGCAGCTCCTGAGAGGTGGCCCAAAGCACAATGTGGGTCATCGTGAGGTTTGCGCAATTTCCCGTGCGCGCCTGCCCACTGGAAGGGGCAGAGAATCACGGCGTGGCTTTAACACGCACGCATTTTTCAAGGAAATTACCTGTGCATCAGCGGAAGTACTCAGTGGGCGGAAAAAAAAAACTCAAGCAAAAACAGTGTTGCAGCATACAGCAAATCGCCCCCAATGTGCAGCTTGATGTTGGGATATAATCATGGGGAAACAGTGTTTGTCTGTGCGACAGAAAACCACAAGGAAAAAAATAAATAAAACAGCCCAAAGTGAACTCCGTTCTTTTCCCGATGAACATCGCAATTTAGATACATGCTTACCATTCTTCTTCCTCTTTTTCTTTTTTTTATAAATGTGGTTTCAATGGCTACCCAGGTGTTCATACAAAAAAGACTGAAATCAGACAGACCAGAATATCTAGTGCCATAGGCCACCCATTTTTTTTTTAATTTAAGCAAGAAAAAGAAAAGTCTGAAATTAAAGACACTTGGATTGCTTTGAAATCCTGGCTATGGTAATTAAGGCGGCAATGAACATCGGGATGCGTTTGGTCTCTTGAATTAGTGTTTCGGGGTCCTTCGGAAATATTTGCAGAAGTGGGATTGCTGGGTGATGAGAGGGATTCATTTTTAATTTATTGTAAGACAATCCAACTGCTCCCCACAGTGGCTGCACCTGTCTGCATTCCCCCCAGCAGTGCACGGGGGGTCCCCTTTTCTCCACACCCTCACCAGCCCTTGTTCTGTGTTGATTTATTGATGAGCGCCATTCTGACAGGTGTGAGGTGGTATCTCATTGTGGCTTTAATTTGCATTTCTCTGAGGATGAGTGACATTGAGTACCTCTCCCTCTGTCGAGTGGCCGTAAGCAAACCAGAGACAGAGTCACTCACAGGCAGAGAGCAGGCTGAGGGCTGTCTGCAGAGGGGGAGGGGCTGGGGGAGGTTGGACATGAGACAGAGCCAAAAGGAGGAAAAAATAAACTCTCAGGGGCAGGGCCAGCAGTGGGGTGATGGCTGGGGGCCGTAGAGAAAAGAGTACGGGGGCGGGGGAGATAAATGGTGATGGGGAGACTGGACTGGGGTGCTGAACACCCAATTCGGCGTCCAGAGATGTGTGGTGGCATCGGCCACCTGGAAACTAGATAATTTCCTAACCAATGTTGCCCCAATAAATTAAATACAACAGAAAACAAGGAAAAAGAAGAGGGGAGGAAAAGAAGCCAGGCAAGCACTCTGGCAAAGTGGGGGGACATGGGGGAAGGGAGATGGGGGGATGGCAATGACAGAGATGGGGAGACGCAGGGACCCTGAGATCTTCACGTGTTCCAAATCGACCCGCCCGCTGGGCACACACAGCGTCCGACAAGCCTGTGGTTGCCAAACGGGCTTCCACGTGACGAATGGATGGAAGGAAGGAGCTTGGACGACCCGCCGGGTCCCCAGCCAGGGCAGGGGTGCTGAACCAGAGACATTTACCACCACGCCGACTGATGGGGGCGCGCGGGCCCTTGAGGGCATGAAAGGAGACAATGAATGCAAGAGTGGAGATAGCCTGAGACCATTTCTGTGGTGTCTCATGCTCTGGGGTGTGTCCCATTGGGTCCCATTCAGCCATAACTGCTTAGGGGCACCAGGCTTTTCTGGAATGGACTGAGAGACACAACCCTTCTCACGGCCTCTGAAACTGTTGCACAGACCCTGGCTGGGTAGCTCGGTTGGTTAGAGCGTTTTTCTGATACACCAGGACTATGAGTTCGATCCTCCGTCAGGACACACAGAAGACTCAACCAATGAATGCATAAGTGTAACACTAAATCTCTTCTCTCTCTCTCTCTCTAAAATCAATCAAGAAATTTTTTTATAAATCTTTATTAGTTTTACTGGGGTGACATTAATAAATCAGGGTACATATGTTCAAAGAAAACATGTCCAGGTTATCTTGTCATTCAATTTTGTTGCATACCCATCACCCAAAGTCAGATTGTCCCTGTCACCATCTATCTGGATTTCTTCATGCCCCTCCCCCTTCCCCTTCCCCTCTCCCTCCCTCTCCTCCGCCCCCCAGTAACCACCACACTCTTGTCCATGTCTCTTAGTCTCGTTTTTATGTCCCACCTATGTATGGAATCACACAGTGCTTAGTTTTTTTCTGATTTACTTATTTCACTCCATATAATGTTATCAAGATCCAACCATTCTGTTTAAACTCTTCATAAAACATTTGAAAGAATGATTTTGTTTCTGTCTCCCCAATCTGCACAATTATCAGAAAAACCCTGTCCACGCCACACGTGGGCTCTCAGTGACCGTTCAACGCTTAATGGAAAATGAGTAAACTGAAGAGATTAAAAAAAAGATGGATAAATGAAATGCTTAACTGTTTCAGAGATTTTTAAATTAAAACATTTGTCACAGTGCAGACTAATTAGTAATTACATAAGAACGTCGGAATGCTGAGCCTAGGACACATTGCTTTGAGTTCCAAGCAAATAATGGTTTAAACTCGCAATTAATTACTTCGTGAATGATGTAGCCACCGCGTTGTCTTAATGAAGTTATGGTTGTGGATAAATTTGCCGGGGTTCTCTTTACAGCGGGACTAAAACGCCTCTGGTTTGGCAAATAGCTGACCGGAAAAGGAAAATAAAGAATGAGTTTTATAGGTGGATGAAAAGTGTGTCTTGTGCTTAGTATTCACGGACACAGGGTGTTGTTGAAAAGGTATAGTGATACCGTGAAAGGTACATAAGCAGCTTCAAAAATTAAAATAAGCATATCCTCTGTGTTGCTCCGCATAGGAGACAAAGTTGTGAAGTATTCTGGCATTCCGGTAGATGTCACATTTCCATTTTGTGAGATTACTGATAATGCCTCTGTGGTATGTATCACAATGGCGTGGAATCGTTGCCACTGGTGAAACCCAAATTATCACAGCGTTTTATTCTCTCTGAGATCTAAAGAATACATTTTGATGCCTACTCACAGGGGAATTTTTTTTTTTATAGGATTGTTCTTTAAATGGAACACCGCTTGGTAGAAAGTCAAGTTCAAGACGTACGCAAATAAGTATAATATGGAATTTAAGGAATGAGAGGGACCAAGCTACAGAAACACCCACACATGTGAGACACGAAGGGATGTATCGTGACATCTGTTCATTATCCATGGGCAGCAGACACGTGACCACAGCGCACACATGCACAGAAGTAATGCGAGTTTCCTATACTGTCCCCAAACTCTCCTGCTGCCCTGTGTGACCCTGCGATGCAGGTCACAATGGCACAATGATCTGCAAATCCTTCTGTGCCATGTCCCCTTTGTACTGCGTCTTAGATTTCTTTGTTTTCAAGGTGGCTTTAGTGCAGGGTTTGGGAAACTTTTTGGCTGAGAGAGCCACGAACGCCACATATTTTAAAATGTCATTCCATGAGAGCCATACAACGACCTTTGTACATGGCGCATTGTCCAATAAAAATGGGGTGTTGTCCCGGAAAACAGCTGTGATTGGCTCCAGTCACCCGCAACCATGAACATGAGCGGTAGAAAATGAATGGATTGTGATACATGAGAATATTTTATATTTTTAATGTTATTTTTTTTATTAAAGATGTGTCTGCAAGCTAGATGCGGCCATCAAAAGAGCCACACCTGGCTCATGAGCCATAGGTTCCAGACCCCTGTTTTAGACTGAATGTTGAGGTTTGGATGCTTCAGTAGGGAGAAAGGGGAGGCAGGGGTCTCAGGCTTCCTATTGTCCTTGGCTTTCTCGGGAGCTGGACTGAGCTCCTGTTGTCCTGGGGACCGCTGGGGACAGGCTGGTCCTATGCACATAGCACACATCTACACCTGCCAAGGAAGACTGGGTATCCTCCCTGGTAGATGCTCTGGGAAGCTACAGTGAAGGTTGGGTTTGTCTTGGCTCTTTCTGGATCTACACAACTCCTGGAAATTGGGCTGGGACTCCGCCCTGACTTATATCACAGAGTCAAGTGAGTTTTTGATGCTTCACCCCCTAAAGGGCACCCCACCCCCCAAAGCTATAGAACTGAACAGATGAACCTGGCTGGAGCCCATTTTCTGTTTTTAACTTCCAGGACCTTCTCAATAGGACCTTTTCAATGGATCATGTATTCTACAGGGCATATTGCAATTCATTGTTACATTGTTTTTTGTTTTCTAGTTTCTTCCCCATGGATTGAATTGTGTTTTGCAGAAAGGCATGCTAAAGTCCTCATCCCTGGTGGCCAGGAATGTGACCTCATTTGGAAATGGGCTCTTGGCAGATGTGATCACATTAAGGCGAGGGCATTATCAAGGTGAGCCCTAATTCCATATGATTGGTGTCATTATAAAAAAAGATGAAGGCTGAGAACACACAGAAGGAACACCAGCCAGGTTACCAGCCCAGGGACGCCTGGAACCCCAGGAGCTGGAGGGAGAGGCAGGAGGGACCCTCTCTGGAGCCCCTGGAGGGAGGGAGCATGGCCCTGGGACCCCTGGACCTCGGACCTCAGGCCTTCACATCTGGAAGGAGATACATTTCCCTTGTTATAATACGCACAGTTTATATCCACCACTGGAGCTTTGTTATGGCACTCTTAGGAAACAAATCCACCTCTATGCAGAAATGTAAAACAAAGCCATAAAAAGGAAAACAGTGGTGGGGGTGGGCAGGAAAGCTCTGGGATGCTCCCACATCCCCCCAGGAAAGAATCCTAAACAAATAATCTTCATATTAAGAAAAAAAGAGATCTGTGAGTTTGATTTTTTTCCCCTTGAAGCCCCTGGAGTCGGATGATCGTCGGAGAGCATCCTTCTTCTATGATGTTGCATTGGGATCCTATGGTTAATCTCCCTTTCTGACAGTGCCTAGTTTGAGGGCAGAATATGAGCATTTCACAAAGACATTCCCTTTTGATTTGGGTTCTTCTGTTCCTGTTGCCTACAGAGCCTGGCTCGGGTCCGAGCATCCCTCTCTGTGGGACACACATCGGAGTAAAATCCCAGGACCAGTGTCTGTCGTGCTGAGTTGCTAAGAGACCGACGGCGTACACCAGGGGTAGTCAACCTTTTTATACCCACCGCCCACTTATGTATCTCTGTGAGTAGTAACATTTTCTAACCTCCCACCGGTTCCACAGTCATGGTGATTTATAAAGTAAGGAAGTCACTTTACTTTATAAAATTTATAAAGCAGAGTGACAGCAAGTGAAAGCATACAATCATAATTACCAAGTACTTTATGTCGGATTTTCGCTAAGTTTGGCAGAATAAATCTTTACAAAACAACTTACTATAGTGTAATCTATCTTCTTATTTATACTTTGGTTGCTCTGCTACCGCCCACCATGAAAGCTGGAATGCCCACTAGTGGGCGGTAGGGACCAGGTTGACCACCACTGGCGTACGCTGTCGGCGCGGTACCGCAAACACCCTGTCAGATCCCAATCCTCCCCGCGCTCTCCTCTGTGCTGACGCTCCAGGAAGGTCTCACTTCTCAAGACCTCGATTACGCACCTGGGAGGAGAGTTCAGTGTGTTCTGTGGCTCGCTAAATTAGAGTCTGTGACAACTAAAGTGCAACGTGAATATCTGGCGCGTTTATAACGAAGCGCCACCACATAGGAATAACATGACTCGGTGGGATAAGCAGTTGAAGGAACCCGGCAGTTTGGTGGAGAAACCCCATTCTGGTAGGTCATCTGTCAGTGATGAGTCTGTAGAGGCTATACGGGATAGCTACCTAAGGAACCCTAAAAAAATCTGTGTGTGAGCCCACATCGAACTTCACTGAATAGGTATGAAACTGGGAGAGTTTTCCTTTTATTTGGTGCAGATTTCACATTTCTATCATCTTTTGTTGCTTTCCTGTGACCAGTCAAACGTGCACCATGACTTTATGGACACACTGTAGAGCAGGAAGGACTCAAGGCAGATCCAGCTGAGTCAGGTTGGTTGGACTCAGAAAAGGTTTTTTATGCTGAGTCATCTCATTTTCTACTTCATTATTTGCTGGTCTCTCTGTGATGTGTCTGTTTGGTGGATGATAATCACCCCCCCTCCCCCCCAGACACTGACCCCCCCACACTGGAGAAACGAAACTCCCATGAAGACACCTGCTGCAAGGATTCCAGTGTTATTTCCAAAGAGCGCCAAGCTGGGAATAAACACTGAACGATCGTTAGCATGTATTTCAATTAATGAACGTGTTTCTTCCTCATTGAGATTTTAAAGGTCTTCGGGCTCAAAGTGCCCATTATCTCCAACGGCTTTTCCTCGGAGACCAAGTATAAATTATTCTCAGTTACTTGTCTTTCAGCAAATACAATAGAAGATGCTGAGAACCTGTTATTTTCTTTTCTTTGTAAAATTTATTTGAATTACCTTTTTGTTTTTTTTTTTAGAACCTGTGATTTTCTGTACTGTTTTCGGAGTGGTCTCTATAATCATGAATGGGATTCCATCATTCATTTTTTTGCTCAGCAATCTTTTTTTTTCTTTCCCAATGACTGACATCAAACAAGAAACTATGTTTCTATGCCCCTAGGGTCTGTATTAGAATACACAGCTGGAAAGAAAGATATCATGTTGCAAATTTACCGTTCCTCCAGATATTTGAATTTTTTTTTCTCTTTGAAGTCTTCTCTAAGGTTTGAACAAACTTGCTCTAAGTTACTTTCATCTGTGGGCCCTGTGGGAAAACACACGGCCGTGTTAGGTCTGAGATGGCTTGGTTTGGGAGCGCGGAAGCATTTATTCTGGCTGGGGGTGGTTTATTGACGAGTCTGACAGAATATCGCAGGAACAATCGAAAGTCATTAAATGGAAGTACGAATCCATCATGTGGCAGAAAAAGTGAAATTATTATTAAATGGCTGGGCAGTCATCAAGTGCTGCATCTTAATTGAATAACGTGACATATCTTACTTGCGTGAGTGGAGGGGCTTGGACTGTTCATTAGGAGGCTTTTCCAGCGTGGGCACCACCACAGAGGGGGACTCACCGCTGTTCCCCGACACTCGCCTCACTGGGAAATAACAGAAGGAAAAGATTCAGCAGGTTACAACAAAATAACAGCATGTTCCACACTAACTGAGCACTGGTCCCCTCCCTGAGCCCTTCACACACGAGAGTTCATTCTGTCCTCCTAAGAAAGGTACAGCGCAATGACGCTGTTTTCTACCAATTGGGAAACTGAGGCATGGGAAAGTGAAATGACGAGGCTGCACAGGAGGCCAGTGGCAGAGCCAGAATTCAATCCCAGGAAGCTTCACTCTCGAGTCCGAGTGCTCACCACCCCATGAGCCCAACCGCCCTCAAAATCTATAGGCAAAGCAGGACTATGATGTTGACATTGCCCAAGGACATAGAATCCTGTGTATTAAATTTATGTATCACTGTGAAGATGCTTGTGTGATCATCACATTGGTTAGGACTACAGTGACATAGGTTATCACCTAAGTATTGTGGCCGCCGGTGCCACAGCCCATGCCCAGTGGGCAGTGTCCCCCTGAGGTCACACCAATCCAGGAAGACAGGAGAGGGCGTCCAACATGGGTTAGCAGGAGAAGGGTGGACCCAGACACAAGTGTGACTTCTCTGTTCCTTTATTCTGTTCTGTCTGCACGATCATGGCCGAATGCAGAAGAGGACTCAGTCACGTATGTTCTGATTCCTGCTCCAACATTCATGCCCTCCCCAAATAATAATATTAATGATAATTCCTGGATGCAGATTTCTGAATGCCGAGCCGCTAATTGGAACTTCACGCCACAGCAGGCACTCTTCCCGTCACTGCACAAGGCTATATCGTACAGAATAAATACTGCGATTGTTCCCATCACCAGGCAGTAACAGATGTTTGCATAAACAGAGAGAGCCTGCCAATCAAGGGGAACTTCCTTCTCAGCCCAGGTTCTCAGAAGGTCTCCAAGAGCCGGTGGCTGACTCTCTCTCCTCCCTGGAAAGGATACACAAATCCTCATCACGTTGTATATTTTGCAGCGATATTTTATTATCGTTTTTGCTAGAGTATGATCCTGTCGACTGAGACTCGCTATTATTTTTCTATAGTTTATATATTGCTACTGTTTAATGGGAATGCACGTGTGAGCGTGGGCATGCATGAGGAGTGCGCTATCTGCTTGCTCATGGTGTTGATATTGTCGTGCATATCATCTACCTGGCTAGTGCAGCTCTCCCAGCGGGGTGTTACATTGTCTCACTTTATAGATGAGCCAACTAAAGTCCAGGTAAAGTAGAGACAACTTATACAAAGTTGCACACCTAGCAATTGTCTGAGTAGGCGGGGAAGCTCAATATTGTACAATCATCCCCATCCCAGTACTCAATTATTATGCCATCAAAGTTTCAAGCTTGTTGGACTTTATCTTGCATCAACATTCAGTATTCAGCATTTCTAACACTAAAAGATAAAAATGCGGAGCTTAGTGTGATGTTATTTGAATATCTACACAACAGATGAGCATATGGATAATCAATCACTAAAAGTAGAATTACTTTTTTTTTAAACGTGGTGGGGCTGTTTTGTTTTTTGCTCCTCTTTGCTGTTTTTGTGGTATGTGCCTCATTATTCTTGTCCTGTTGTTTCAATGCATGACTGAATTAACAGAAAGATGAACATGGCTTGACCAGGCAGTGGCACAGTGGGTAGGGTGTTGGCCTGAGACGTTGAGGACCCACGTTCAAAATGCTGAGGTCGCCGGCTTGAGTGTGGACTCACCAGCTTGAGCGTGCAGTCACTAGCTTGAGCGTGCAGTCACTAGCTTGAGCGTGGGATCATAGACTTGACCCCAAGGTCACTGGCTTGAGTCCAAGGTCTCCAGCTTGAGCACAGGCTCATCTGGTTTGAGCAAGGCTCACCACCTTGAGCCCAAGGTCGCTGGCTCAAGCAAGGGGTTACTCGGTCTGCTGTAGCCCCACGGTCAAGGCACATGTGAGAAAGCAATCAATGAACAACTAAGGAGCCATAACGAACAATTGATGCTTCTCATCTCTCTCTGTTCCTGTCTGTCTGTCCCTCTCTGTGTTTCTGTCTCACTCCCTCTCATCTGTCTCAAGCTCTCTCGCTTGAACTCAGGGGAAAACTTCTGAAACAACTTTAGGAGGACTTCAGGACAGACGGGGTCACACACACAAGTGTTTTGTTTCCCTCACGACTGTTTATTTCTAACATCTGTTGCCCAGCAGCATGGTGTCATCCCACAAGCGGTCTGATGAGAGGTCTTTTCTTCCCCTTCAGCATGGATTCAAGTGTGCCGTGCACTCAAGGGAGAACACTTCCACAGCTCTCAGCGAGACCCCTTTGTGTAATTTGGTATCAGAGGTGCCCGGTGAGAGGATCAGAGCGATGCCAGCCAGCACTACCTCGTGGACAGCATTCCTCAGAGAACCAAGCCTGACAGCTCCTCTTGTCAGCGTCTGCTTTGAGGGTTCCCAGAAGCGATGGCCACTGAGATTATCTTGAAGTAGACTCAAATAATAGAGGACTCTCACGCCATGGGAGATCCCGCCACTCCCCGAGGTCTGTGTGACATTTGTATAGAGGGCCCTCTGGTTTTCACAAAGGAGTCCTTTTAAAAATTTTCTGAAGTGAGAAGCAGAGAGGCAGAGAGACAGACTCTCGCATGTGCCCAACTGGGATGCATCCGGCATGCCAACCAGGGAGCGAAGCTCTGCCCATCTGGGGTGTGGCTCCATTGCTCAGCAACCAAACTCTTCTTAGCACCTGAGGTGAAGGCCATGGAGCTGTCCTCAGCACCTGGGCCAACTTGCTCCCATGGAGCCTTGGCTGCAGGAGGGGAAGAGAGAGAGAGAGAGAGAAAGGAGAGGGGGAGGGTGGAGAAACAGATGGGCGCTTCTCCTGTGTGCCCTGGTCTGGAATCGAACCCGGGACTTCCACACACCGGGCGGACACTCTACCGCTGAGCCAACCAGCCAGGGCCTCCACAAAATAGTGTTTTGCCAATGGAAGAGGAGAGAGCAGGGGAGGAAGTGTGATCTTTTCCCCTCCTAGGTCCTGGTGGGGAAGAATGCAGGCAGGCTCCTCTGTCTTGATTTCTGTAGGATCTCACCTTTGGATGTGACAGACACCTAGGAGAACAGTCTCCCTCCAGAATGAGTGCAGGAAACGGGTGTTGAGTAAGGTTAGAGGTGGCGGTCACCCAGCAATGGGGGCGGAGCCATTCAAAACGGTGCGTGCTCATGCTAAGCAAAGCAAGTCCGGCAGACGAAGCTGAGAACTGTAACCCCTCACTCACACGTGGGAGAATAAAACAGGTGCAGACGTGGACAATAGCATGGTGGTGACCAGAGGGAATGGGGCTAGGGGAGTGGGCAGTGGAGGGCAGTGGCCAGATATACGATGACTTTAAAAAGAAAAAAAGTCTTTTTAAAGGTGAATGTTCTGTTTTGTGGAATTGACCTGAATAGAAACAAACTATCGTTGTCCCTCGGTGACTGGCTTTTCTGGAGTGACTGAGAGCCTGTGATCAACCTCACTGCTGTGTGGAGCTAATGAATAAAATAATTGAACAGAGAAAACAGGAGCAGAGATACATAGAGGAGGTGACCAGCTGTCATGGGGAAAGGAGGGATATCAGAGGGGTACACAATGCCGAAGAAAGATGGAGAAGATGCATAACAAAAAATGGGCGACCAGGTCTTCAGGCAGATGAGCGCCCCGTGGCATATGATCTTTTTCTTTTTAAAAATGCTAGACACTGTTTTTAGAGCCATGTCAGGTGCACGGCACATCGACAGCCAGGCACACAGCTTCCTCCTGGACACCCTGACACCCCACCTTCCCGCATCACTGATCATGTTGCCAACATGCCCATCTGTTACAGCCGATACGCCTCCACAAACAATGCAGGCAAGAAGCACGCCTCAGGTTGTGACTGCACAGCACAGCAGGGAAACACACTCACTTCAGAGCAGGGGTCGGGAACCTATGGCTCGCGAGCCAGATGTGGCTCTTTGGATGGCTGCCTCTGGCTCGCAGACAGATCTTTAATACAAAAAATAATAACGTTAAAAATAGAGAACATTCTCATGTATTATAATCCATTCATTTCCTACCGCTTATGTTCATGGTTGCGGATGGCTGGAGCCAATCACAGCTGTCCTCCGGGACAACACCACATTTTTATTGGATAATGCTTAACGTGCACGGGTCGTTGTCTGGCTCTCTTGGAATGACATTTTAAAATGTGGCATTCATGGCTCTCTCAGCCAAAAAGCTTCCCGACCCCTGTTCTAATCGGACACCAGCAACCCCTTCTATCAGATTCTAACAGTGATGTAGTTAAATAAGGCAGGAATTTTTTTTGAAACAAATTAATATAATTATGAATGAAGTCAACAAGAGTAGATAGAGTGTTTCAGAAACTGAAACATCTGTGTTGTGGCGAGTGTCTTTAGAAGGCACAGAGGAAGCCCTGGCCGGTTGGCTCAGTGGTAGAGCATAGGCCTGGTGTGCAGAAGTCCCGGGTTCGATTCCCGGCCAGGGCACACAGGAGAAGTGCCCATCTGCTTCTCCACCCCTCCCCCTCTCCTTCTTCTCTGTCTCTCTCTTCCCCTCCGGCAGCTGAGGCTCCATTGGAGCAGGGATGGCCCCGGGCACTGGGGATGGCTCCTTGGCCTCTGCCCCAGGCGCTAGAGTGGCTCTGGTCGTGGCAGAGCTACGCCCCGGAGGGGCAGAGCATCGCCCCCTGGTGGGCAGAGCGTTGCCCCTGGTGGGCATGCCGGGTGGATTCCAGTCGGGCGCATGCAGGAGTCTGTCTGTCTTTCTCTCCCCGTTTCCAGCTTCAGAAAAATACAAAAAAAAAAAAAAAGGCACAGAGGAAAAGCAGTCTGTGTGAGGAGTAAAGTCTTTGGGGAAGTAAAAACATAAAAATGTGTTCTAAACAAAA
The DNA here is from genome assembly GCF_036850765.1 of Saccopteryx bilineata. Classification (NCBI taxonomy): domain Eukaryota; kingdom Metazoa; phylum Chordata; class Mammalia; order Chiroptera; family Emballonuridae; genus Saccopteryx; species Saccopteryx bilineata. Next base: position 145,379,735 of record NC_089502.1, read on the forward strand.
GACGACAGCCTGAAAATAAATTTCCCCATTTTTGTCCCCGTGAAATCGAACAAGAGGCATTTCTGAGTATGAACGCCTCCAGTTCAGAATATTTATCCCCGCTGTGCTCTTGTGAGGGGGAAGATATAGTTTTGGGATTTACTATAGGGGACACTTCCAAAAACGCCCATTAGCGGGGATCGAGCTGCCAAGGAACCTACAAGCTTTTATCCCACGTGGTTCCGATTCTGACACCTGCCAGAAGCCACAGAACATCGTAGGTTTCTCAGGACTCCCCCTTCCAGATGAACGCACACAGCGACAGGAAGGGAGAGATGTGTACTTGAAGATGCAGTCTGCAGTGCAATGGTGATACCCCACACTCACGGAGAGAGGCCCTGGCCCCCCCCAGCTTGGCAAGGGCATATTTTTCCTGCCAGGGATAACCTATAGTTTCAAGGTAAAAAAAAAAAAAAAAGAATGATCAGATTTGCTTTTCTTGAGATACACGGATGGAATGGTCAGTACCTAAGCATTGTGTGTGTGTGTATGTGTGTATGTAAGTGTATATATTGTGTGTATGAGTGTGTATATGTGTGTGTATGTGTGTATGTAAGTGTATATATTGTGTGTATGTGAGTGTGTATATGTGTGTGTATGTGTGTATGTAAGTGTATATATTGTGTGTATGAGTGTGTATGTGTGTGTGTATGTGTGTGTGACTGTGTTTGTGGGTATATGTATGTGTATGTGTGTGTATATGTCAGCATATGTCTGTGTATATGTGTGTATATGTGATTATGTATGTGTATGTGTGTTTATGTATGTGTGTGAGTGTATGTGTGTGAGTGTGTATATGTGCGTGTGTGTGTGGGTTTATGTGTGTGTGTATATGTTAGTGTGTGTGTGTATGATCTGTGAGTGTGTGTATGTGTATGTGTTTATGTACATGTATGTGTGTATATGTGAGTGTGTGTATGTGAGTGTGTAAGTGTGTGTATGTGTGTGTGTGTATATGTGAGTGTCTGTGTGTGTGTGTAAGCCTCAGCAGGTGATGCATTGTAACTGCAGATCATACTCGATAAATGTCGTACAAAAACTTTATGTGTTGGAAACCACTGTGTGACTGCACCATAAATACTTTTTTCATATCGAAGAGAAATATATTTAAAGCCAAATCATTTCAGCTGGGAATTCCAGATTTGCTTTTTTTTCCTGTTGAATTTTGAGGGAAGGAGGGAAAAAGAGAGGGAGAGAGGAAGCTAGAGGGAGAGAGAGAGATAGGGAGGAAGGGAGAGAGAGAGACAGAGAAACATCAACTCTACTTACTTGTGCACCCATTGATTGCTTCTCATATGTGCCCTGACCAGGGCTTGAACTGGTGACCTTGGGGTCTAGTCAGAGCCCACAGGTTCAAGCCAGTGACCTGGGCATTGCAGGACAGCACTATCCACTGCAGCACTGGCCGGAGGCTCCAGGATTGCATTTTAACCTAATTCAATGTTCACCCCACCATGTCGTCATGCTGGCTTCCAATGAAGTCAGTGGACAGGGGGCACCTTGACTCAACAGCAAGACTTCAGTGAGAGTCCGCCGGGCAGCACCTGTGGCTGACCCTTTGGTGCGGGGCACATTCCCAAAATTGGCCCCATCCTTCTAACAACTTCGGGGAAGACTCGTTGGTTAATGAGCTCACGAATATGTCACTCTCTCAGTGGAGGTTAACTTCTTGGCTTCTAGTGTAGCCCTTGGGGTGTTCTGTCTCTAAGAACAGGAGGAGGAGGAGGAGGAAGAGGAGGAGGAAGAGGAGAAAGGGAGGAGAGGAGAAGTAGGAAGAGGAGGAGAGGAGGAGGAGGAGAAGAAGAGGAGGAGGAAGAGGAGGAGGGGAGGAGAAAAGAGGAGGAGGAGGAAGAGGAAGAGGAAGAGAAAGAGGAAGAGGAAGAGGAGGGGAGGAGGAAGAGGAAGAGGAAGAGAAAGAGGAGGAGAGAAGAGGAGGAGGAGGCAGAGGAAGAGGAGGAGGAAGAGGGGGAGGAAGGAAGCAGGAAGAAGAGGAGGAGGGTGAAGAGGAGGAGGAGGATGAAAAAGTAGTTGATTTGTAGGCCTGTAGGTGTTTACAGGGCATCCTACTCTTCATGGATACAGTAGCTGCCCATAATCAGATTTAGGTCATAGAAATGATTTCTAATGAGTTAGGTCAGACTGTGTGTGTGTGTGTGTCTTAACTTCATTGGCTGTCCCACCCCCACCCCCAGGGAAAAAGAATATGGTGTTTTAGGTGACTTGCTGATCATTTGATCCTTGGTTACAGCTTCTTTGAGGGTGGAAAGGGACACATTGGAATGACCTCCAATTAGAACATAGGTTCCAGTGGCTTCCTGCTGGGGAAATGCTTGTATCCAAGCTCATTTTAGAAGCAGCGAGCCCTTATAATACTGACATTGGAGATGTGAACACCCTGCTAAAACTCAGGTATGTGCTCTTCAGTCAAGATATAGCATGAATTCTATCAATAATTCCCCCGGCACTGACGGCAATCGGATGCGTATTGAACGCCTGTTACTGGTTGATACATGCATTCACATCACGCTGCAAAGCACTCCGCATTGCTCCCTGCAGGTCTCCTACGGAGCGAAGTCTTCACACCCGTTTTCTTTTGATTCACAAGGGAGTTGGTTAAAACCACTCATGGTGGGTAATACTTTTCTTCACGTTGAAATTGGTGAAACATTTTGGACCTGTAAGCACCATGGCACCAGGCTCTGAATAAGAAAATAAAAATCGCACAACTGCAAGAACTGACACCCCCCCTCATCCCGATGTTTGATTTCTAAACACACCTCCCTCCTAAGAGAGGAGCCGAAACAGATAAAATAATGACAAAAGTTAGAGGATATTTGAATAATACAATTCACAAGTTCCATATGAGATAGATGATAGATATGTAGATCTTGTTTATGGAGAGAGTGGTAGTAGGTAGAGAGATAACAGATAGATTACAGTCAGGTGGATCAGAGCAACAGGTTTGAGAATACCACTGTTCTCGTCTCTGCAGATAATTGTTACATCCAGGGCAGAGTATGGCCAACTCTCCCTAACTCCCAGGTCTACACTGTCCAAGGGCACTCACCCAAGTCACAAGGAATTCTACAGTCCATATTTTCATTACGTGACAAGGAGAGTTAGAAAGCACACTGACCTACTTACTTTAAGAAATTCTGTCATGCCAACAGAATGTCCAATGTCACAAAGAAGAGGAAAAAGAACGTCCTTGCTGATATGGAAATACCACCCCTGGGAAGCAGGGGAAAACTGATCATTCCACATCGGAAGGTCTCCCCTAAGCTGCAGGAGCCTGGATTCTGCTTAGCTGGGACAGAGGGTTGTCCTGCTTTTCTGGGGGGGGGGTTCATCAGCAGCTACTGCTGGTAGGAAGGTGTGCTTGCCGCAACACAGGACGCTGCTCCATATATAACGAGCACTAGAAACCTGTCTGGAGAGAAACACTTTGAGGAAGACTGAAGAGGAGTGGCTAGCCTCCCTGAAAGTTATGTGCAACCATCTATTTTTACTGGACGATGAGCTGCTATTTGACACAGAGAATATGCATTAGCCATTTCCCCCCTATGTGTAAAGAATTTATTGGGTGGTCAACACCAGGTTGGCCATCATCCAAGAATGGTCACTGGCAGGCTAGTGGGTGAGTAGTTAGGGGCTTTCCCGGAATACCCCATAAACTCGAGGATGGTAGTCACGTTATCTGTTTTTACTAAAATGTCGACAGTGATGTTGAATGGAAAAAGCTGCATGGATTTCTCAGGACAAAATAGGTGTGGATTAGTTAAAAATGGCTGTGGGTCTGATTATCATTCTTCCATGACTGAGAGGTGAGACCCTGCTGAGGAATTGTGTTGAAAAGGGAATGGGGGTGTTGTGTTGGACTTCAGGGGGTTAAATCTGATCGCATAAAAAGGATGCATTTTTTTGAGACAGAGAGAGAGTCAGAGAGAGGAGATAGAGACAGACAAACAGGAATGGAGAGATGAGAAACATCAATCATCAGTTTTTTGTTGCAACACCTTAGTTGTTCATTGATTGCTTTCTCATATGTGCCTTGATGGGGTGGGGGAGGCTACAACAGACTGAGTAACCCCTTGCTCAAGCCAGCGACCTTGGGTCCAAGCTGGTAAGCTTTGCTCAAACCCGATGAGCCCACGATCAGGCTGGTGACCTTGGGGTCTTGAACTTGGGTCCTCCGCATCCCAGTCCAATGCTCTATCCATTGCATCACTCCCTGGTCAGGCAAGGATACATTTTTACCAGAGGCAGGAGACTGCCCCAAGCCTTCGTTCCATGGTACTGGGGCTCAGTGTCATTCAAGGCAGAGACTAGATTAAGCATCACGGTGGTCCTTTGATGTAGTGTCACATGATTCCATATAACACGTGAGGTTCTATAAAGAGATCACCTGCATGTTGCATTGTGTGTTCATGGCCCCACATCACGTCTCTCTCCATCACCATTCATCCTCTTTTACCCTGTCCGACCTCTCCCACCACATCTGCTAATCTCTATACTGTTGTCTGTGTCTAAATCACTTTTTAATTCGCTTAATCACCTTTCTTTTATTAACCAATACCTCCCCGAAAAGTTCAATAAAAAAGACAAAACACAGGTGAGGTCCTTTTCACTTGCCTTTTCTACATCATTGGCAATGCAAAGGTAGCTTAGTTGTTGGGTTTTTTTAGCATCTCAAAGCATTGTAAAAGCCGTACATTTCATTGACATTTGATATTTATAAATATCCCCAAAAACACATTGTAAAAAAGCACAGGTGGGAAGTCACATGTTTCTACCTGACTACAGCTGGGACAATGCTTCCTTGGGTTTTTATAAAAATAAGCACCTAAAAGAGTAGACCGCGGTGAGGTAGTCTAGAAGTCAAAATGCCATCACGGGCAGGCATTTAATTACAGTAAATGCTCTAAGTCAAGGGTCGGGAACCTATGGCTGGCAAGCCAGACGTGGCTCTTTTGGTGGCTGCCTCTGGCTCGCAAATTTTAATAAAAAAATGTTAAAAATATAAAACATTCTCATGTATTACAATCCATTCATTTCCAACCACTCATGTTCATAGTTGCAGGTGGCTGGAGCCAATCACAGCTGTCTTCCTTGAGAACACCCAATTTTTATTGGATAATGCGTCATGTGCATGGGTCGTTGTATGGCTCTCACAGAATTACATTTAAAAATATGTGGCGTTCATGGCTCTCACAACCAAAAAGGTTCCCAACACCTGCTCCCACTGTTCTCTCTTTGTGTGGTCAAAATCAATGTATGTCTATACACTCTACAATGAGGACTCATTAGAAGGCAAATATGGCATCATCAAGGTTGGGGATGAATGAACAGGATCATACCGAAAATTCCTTGGAAAATAATCTATAACTGCATACTGCAAAGATATATGTATATACATTAAACTTTACAGTCAAGGATACCTGAATCTGCCATTTAAATACCATCTGTCGTTTTACACATTGGGAGAGTCCAGTATGGAGGCTTACTGGGTGCGTTTTTCTGTGTCATTACTGCTTGTCCCCATGACAAGATTCCTAGGATGAGTGAGAGGTGGTGGACACATGTGGAGCATGGGCTGATTGACGAGGACTATTAGAGTTATCTAAGGAGGGGCGGGTGACCAAGCTGTTTCGTATCACTGGTGAACATTCCAACTTGGTTCCATTTGGAGGGACGGCTTGCATCAGCAAATCCGACTTCCTTCCGGTTGGGTGGGGTTGACCAGATGCCCCAGTAAGAAAAGGCATCTGTAAGTGACCACCCACACAACACGGCAGTCCCCTACTTTGGGGGCTCTGGTAGAGAGAGAGAGAGAAAAAAGAGAGAGAGAGTGCTTTGTGCATGGAGTCTGTCCTGCTCTCACAGAGAAGACCCTGAGCTCATGACCAACAGACACCGCCCTGATGTGATGAGCGCACCATGGCTGTCCCCTTCCCCGGGCGCTGCCTGTTTGTGACAGAGCTGAGGGACACTGGTGGGGTGTGGACATGTGTGGACCCTACGGTCCTCTACTCTCTGCCCTGCACTCAGCTGCTCTCACCCCCATGTGCTTCCGAGGTCTGGTCTATACGGGTCCAGCTGACCAGACCATCACCTACCACCCCAGCTCAATGTTCCTTCATGCCTTTCTCACAGTGACGTTTGTGCCATCAGCAGGAACATGGGTACCGTGTGGCTGTTCACATGCAGAGACATCCCGCAGGTGCACTTCTGGTGGCTGCGCAGAGCTGTGAGTTAGCACCACGTAACTGAGGTACAAAGAATTGCTTTTCACTCATCCTTAAAATCTCTAAACACAACAGGTCATATATCGCAAATGGAAACACCGCCTGTAAAAATTGATGACCCCATGGTCACTGGCTTGAGCCCAAAGTCGCTGGCTCGAGCAAAGGTTCACTCACTCTGCTGTAGCCCCCCGGTCAAGGGACATATGAAAAATCAATCAATGAACAACTAAGGAGCCACAATGAAGAATTGATGCTTCTCATCTCTCTCCGTTCCTCTCTGTCTGTCCCTGTCTGTCCGTCTTTCTGTCTCTCTCTGTCTCTGTCACACACAAATAAAATTGATTCTATAATTAAGTTCAGGGGGTAGAGTTAAAATAGAATCTGAAGCCCTGGGCGGTTGGTTCAGTGGTAGAGCGTCGGCCTGGCATGCAGAAGTCCCGGGTTTGATTCCCGGCCAGGGCACAAAGGAGAAGCGCCCATCTGCTTCTCCACTCCTCCCCCTCTCCTTCCTCCCTGTCTTTCTTCCCCTCCTGCAGCCAAGGCTCCACTGGAGCAAGGATGGCCTGGGCGCTGGGGATGGCTCCATGGCTTCTGCCTCAGGAGCTAGAGTGGCTCTGGTCACAACAGAGCAACACCCCAGATGGGCAGAGCATCGCCCCCTGGTGGGCATGCCGGGTGAATCCCGGTCAGGCACATGCGGGAGTCTGACTGCCGCCCTGTTTCCAGCTTCAGAAAAATACACACACACACACACACACACACACAAATAGAATCTGAGTTCTCAGAGCAGGGAAGCATGTTTTTGGGAGGGGACTATAGTTAATTTTTTTTTTGAGAACTCAGCAAGATTGTGAATTATACTTGCAAATGCACCCTATTCCCCAGCTGTTACCTGTGCAGAGCCCACGACAGCTGGTACCCAGTATGGCACTCTCTGATCTAATGCTGGTCACTTGTGTTTCCCCTAAAACTTAATCTCCTGTTATCACCTCAGAAGCAGTACAGAGAGGCATTATGCAACATTTCAAAAAGAGGAAGAGGAAAAATAGAAATTAAAAGTGTAGCAGTAGCAACAACTTCGATATATGTCCGGCTCCAAAATGTTTTCTTACATATAAATATCTTTACCAAAAGGAGATCATACTTCCCAGTCTGCTTTATGAATTTCATTTTCCAAAAATTTGATAATACTTCCTTTTTCATTTAAATCAATTCTATTCTCTCTCTGTTATCTGGGACCTATTTAATTTTCCCCAAGTGAGCACTCCCCCCACAAAAAAGCTCCTTAGAATTGATGCTTCAGAATCTAGAGCAAGATCACAGATGACATCCAATCATTATCTACATAAAATTGGATAATACGGTGCATTTCAACATTCTTTGAACATTCTCTCAAGGAACATTTGTGGTCCTTGAAAGCTTGACTGTAGCATCTTTCCATGGAAATTCCTCTATTTCTCAATCCTCTCCTCCCCTGGTCTTTGGGTTTGAGTGGTGTCCTTTGGACCTTTGGAACCTTCTGGAAGCTTCTCTACCAAAACGTTCAGCCACGTTCACCCTACAAAACTCTTGTCTGAGCAATGGAAGATGTCATCGTCCACGGGATTCCAACCCCAAGCTTGTATTAGGATCTCCTGGGAAGCCCTTCCCAGAATGACAAAGGCTTCTCTGTGCTCCCAAAGAATGTGATTTTGTGACCATGGGACATGTAGGCTGTACTTCCAGAAGCTTCAAGAACCCTCACCATGATGATCATTCTTGTATGTCAGCATCTGCGTAGCCTGCACTCTCATTTGGAATGACTGTTGCTCTCCCATGACTGAGATACAGGGTCTAGATGTCACCACTTCTCACTTCTGCTTTTAACGATGAGCACTTGTGATCTTACCTCTGCCGTCCTCACTACCATTGTCTTCAGCTCTGCAAAGACTGAACCCCACTGGTTCCTTAGTTTGATGTGTCTCAAGTTCTGTTTTCTATTTATTTCCTCTTTATTTCTCCTGTCCTCACCAGTCACCCTGTAACTGGTAACAAATTCAGCCAGGATATTCCCTGTTTAATCTTATCCATTGCTTCCTGTCCATCTGTATGTATTCCGGAAAGATTCCTCACGTAAAAAACAGATACACAGCCTGGCTGGTCCTCTCAGTGGTAGAGCATTGGCCTGGCATGCGGAAGTCCCAGGTTCTATTTCCATCCGGGGCACACAGGAGAAGCGCCCATCTGCTTCTCCACCCCTCCCCCCCCTTCCTCTTTGTCTCTCTCTTCCCCTCCCCCAGCCGAGGCTCCATTGGAGCAAAGTTGGCCCGGGCGCTGGGGATGGCTCCACTGCCTCCGCCTCAGATGCAAAGATGGCTCTGATAGTGGTGGAGCAATTCCCCAGATGGGCAGAGCATCGCCCCTTGGTGGGCATGACAGGTGGATCTGGTGGTGTGCATGTGGGAGTCTGTCTGACTGCCTCCTGGCTTCTCACTTCAAAAAAATACAAAAAAACAAACACACACACAGTTTGGCATGTAGCTCTGCAGGATGACTGGGGTGGACGACACTAATAAACCCATATACTCATTCTCAGCGCCTCCAGCCAGGACAGGTTTATTTCTGACTCCACCAAGGTTCTAAAAAGTGTTCAGAACAAGCATTTTCTATGCTGATGGGGGGCGTCTCTATTTTGGGGATCAGCAGTCTGGAACCATTGGCCCCCCGTAGTGCACAAAGGGAGGGAAGCAACCCGGGATAATTGCACACAGGCTTGGCCTACTACTTTGCACCAGTGAGGAATAGTTACAGGGCCCCCGTTTTGCCATCAGGACCCTGAGACCTGTGGCCTCCAGGCTTCAGAATCCATTCTTGGTGAGGATTAGTAACTTTGACCACACTTCACTGAGCCCATATTACTGACTGGGAACTGGACATCAGAGCAGTTACGCAAGTGGCTGGAATGTCACCAACACTGAGATTGACAAAGTGTGAAAGAAAGGGGTTTACCGACCCACAGTGAGAGTCCCACACCCACAGCAGAGGAGTTTCCCTGCAGGTCAGGATGTCACACCCTTTCCTTTCCCCTCCCCTCCCCTCCCCTCCCTTCCCTCCCCCTCTCTCTTTCTTTTTTCTTTTCCTCTTCTTTCTTTCTTTTTCTTTCTTTCTTTCTTTCTTTTTCCTTTCTAGCTCCTCCCTTCCTTCCTTCCTTCCTTCTTTCCTTAACTCCTTCCTTCCTTCCTCCTTTCCTTTCCCTTCTATTCTCTCCCTCCCTCCCTCTTTCTCCTTCCTTCCTTCCTTCCTTCCTTCCTTCCTTCCTTCCTTCCTTCCTTCCTTCCTTCCTTCCTTCCTTCCTTTTCTCTTTACTTCCTTCCCTTCCTTCCTTCCTTCCTTCCCTTTCCCTTTTCTTCCTTCCCTTTCCCTCTCTCCCTCCCTCCCTCCCTTCCTTCCTCATTGAGTCATAATAAACAATTTATTTTTAAAGTCTTCAGAACTGGCTTCCTCTGTGGTTCCCAAAGCTCTTGGTCATCACAGCCTCACTAGAGGAACAGAATTCTGTTGTCTTTCTGATCTACAGAGGCATCTGAATTTTTTTTAAAAAAATATTCTATTTATTGAGGGGAGCGGGAAGCATCAGCTCAGAGTTGCTCCACATTCACTGATTGATTCTCATAGGTGCCTTGACCGGGCAAGCCTGGGTTTTGAACCAATGACCTTAGCATTCTGGGGTGGAAACTGTATCCCCCGTGCTACCACCGGTCAGGTGGCATTTAAATTTTTTAACACTGACCTGCAACCATTATAAAACAAGATCAACCAAGACATAATGACCCCAATGTTTGACCATTTCAGTGGTACATTAGGTCAACTAGTGAGTTTTAAAAAAAGAAAAACTTTCCACAAATAAGTTTGTTTAGTCACTTGACAAACAGCTTTTAAAAAAAAGATAAATGCTGAGGACTTATTTTTGTTTTTTAAGACCTCACTAAGCCTGAAGACATTAGCCCAGCCCCTGTGCACAATCCCGGAATAAATCAGTGGCGATATTTTTTACTTAAATGGTCAAGAGTTTTCTCGACTTGTTAATCTGATGTTAGCAAACTGACATTACCCTCTCCAAAGAAAATAATGTTTGGAGATTATGGGTGTTTTATTCTGATAATCCCTCTTCTTTGAGGACCCTAGTGGGTTCCCGGAAGCTCCTCTGTAATGCTGGGACATGCTATGTGTGGATTTAGCTCCCAGCTTTGGATGCGTCCTGGTTTTAATTGTGTTTAGCATTTAACCACTCCGAACAAAGCCTGGAGATCAGAAAAGTCATCTACCATTTCATCTGAGAGAGAGGTGCTCCCTCCTAGAAATCAATTTCAGTTAGCAACAGCCTCATCGCTGCATGAAATAGATCAATAACCGCGGATTAAATTCTCTCCCTGCCGCCTTCTCCTGGGAAATAGTTTGCAAATGCAAATTCAGACCTTTCAAAGCCCTGGTATTGGGCAGTCCAGGACCCGTATTAGGAGAAGTATTTTCGTTTTGAGTTTCTAATATTCAGAATATTGCATTTGAAGGCACCATGCCAAATAATTGGAGGGGTGGGAAGAGAAGGGAGGAGCACTGATTAGGGAGCAGTGAACCCTTTCGAAGTTCTCTTCCTAAAACATGTTGCCAATGGTTTTTAAATGTCTCCTACCCAGTTTTCCCCAAGAATAAAACAAACAAAAAAATAAACGACTTCTGATCTTTAATGATTGGGTGTGTCGTTCTCACCAGCTGCGTGATGACAAGGAAGTGAATCAATGCGACGCTCAGTGAAACAGGTCAGAGGGAGACAAATACCCTGTGATTTCACTTATGTGTGGAAGCTGAAAAACAGAGTAAACTCACGGGCCACACAGAGACAGACCCACAGACACAGAGAACAGATGGAGAGCTGCCAGAGGGACGGTGTTGGGGGTCCAGGTGACCAAGGAGAAGGGACTGAGAAGCAGAGGTGGGCAGTCACAGCACAGTCACAGGACATCATTTCCAGCGCAGGGAACAGAGTGAGTCATATGATCATCACTACGGATGGGGCCAGGTGGGTCCTGGGATGATCTAGAGGACTATTTTATAAAGTATATGAGTATCTAACCACTACACAGCACACCCAAAATGAATACAAGATAACACTGCATGTCAGCCACAGTCGTAAAATTGTGTTTACTAGAGAAAAGGAAAAGAGAAAAAGATTCCCATGACCCAGACGGGTCTCATCATCTCCCCTGTCCCCTCCGTCTGTCTGTCCGTCCATCACTCCTGTCTGGCTTCCTCCCCCATCCCTCACATGGTCTCATTCTTAGGCTGATTCTCACCATCGACAGTGTTCTTCCTCCCTTCCCCAATTATTTGGCTGGATCTTTGTTTTTCAGGACTTTTCTGTGTTTAAAGTGAAAGCCATTAGGGTGAAAGGGGCTAATAAAATTATACAGGTATCAGATGTACAAGTGTAGAACACGTCATCTGTGTGTTGCATTGTGTGTCCCCCACCCCAAGTCACATCTCCTTCCATCAGCACGTGTCCCTCTGAACCCTCTCCTACCTCCCCTACCCCCTATTTCTTTGATAATCACCATCCTGTTGTCTGTGTCTGAGATGTTTCTTTGTTTGTCTTCTGTGTTCATTTGTTGCTTTCTGTTTCACATCCCACGTATGAATAAGATCACGCGGTTCCCGACTCTCTTGAGTGTGACTTACGTCTCTTAGCGTGATCCTCTCAAGGGTCATCCGTGTTGTTGCAAACGGCAGCCTTGTTGTATTCCATTGAGTGCACACAGCTTTTGTGATTGTATTCAACAAGAACACAAACGCAAGAGCTACAAACGCAAATGTTTGCCTGAATAGAATGCAAATAAGTTTAGCACAAACTTTATGATTAAAATAAGTGTTTTACTGTGTTCTATTTCAAAATTTTAGACAAATTCTGATGCCACCATATCTTTTAGTGTATTAGTGTATTTACTGCCTTATATAAATTATTGTATTTTCACAAAGATGATGCCCAAGAAGACATTCTACTTTGTCATGTTAAACTCAATGTTGAAAATTTTACAAATAAGATGAAAAGCTGAAATCTTGAATTGCAAAAAAACTGGAGCTTACAGAGAAAAACTAATGTCAGATTTGAGGTCAGCACACTCAAATTAGGTAAGAACAAGTGTTTTCGTGGATGCAACAAAAATGTTCTTCCCCAGTGTTATATGTAAGTTATTGTAATGCCCAAATTAATTGGGCTAGCTGGGAAACAAAGCTGGTCATGGGCACACTGGTATGGTAAAATTTATATTCTATACACCATCAGAAGGCTTGGAGGAAAAGTAGGGAGATGACGCATTTGTGTGGGGGCCACCCTGTAAATTTCCATGGTTGTGACCACCTTCCTTCATGAAGGGCACTGATCTTATACTGCACGTTGTCACTAGTATATCTTCATAATAATAATTACGGTAAATCTTGTTGACACACACGTTTGCATAAGCTGACCAAGCACTGTGCCAGCTATAATACAAGCCACGGCCTGCTCCCTTTCTTTAAATGATAGATTTTATGTGATTTCAAAAGCAAAAATTGTCCATTTCCGCCTCGACGGCAAGAACAATTTGCTCTGCGTGGCATGCAGAACAGTGGGTCCCGAAGAGCCCTGTGATGAAACAGGTCTACGGAAATCAACAGCCGTTCAAAACCCAACTCAGGCCCTGACCGGTTGGCTCAGCGATAGAGCGTCGGCCTGGCGTGCGGGGGACCCGGGTTCGATTCCCGGCCAGGGCACATAGGAAAAGTGCCCATTTGCTTCTCCACCCCCCACTCCTTCCTCTCTGTCTGTCTCTTCCCCTCCCGCAGCCGAGGCTCCATTGGAGCAAAGATGGCCTGGGCGCTGGGGATGGCTCCTTGGCCTCTGCTCCAGGTGCTAGAGTGGCTCTGGTCGCGGCAGAGTGACGCCCCAGAGGGGCAGAGCATCGCCCCCTGGTGGGCAAAGTGTCACCCCTTGTGGGCGTGCCAGGTGGATCCCGGTTGGGCGCATGCGGGAGTCTGTCTGACTGTCTCTCCCCGTTTCCAGCTTCAGAAAAATACAAAAGAAAAAAAGAAAAGAAAATTAAAAAAAAAAAACAACTCAACCATAGAATCTGAATTAATGGCTGTTTACTTGAGCACAGCGTTTGAGGCCAATCATGTGATATGGGCCATTTCCCTTTGGCTTTAAGAATAGGAAGACAAGAAAGAACAAAACTGGAATCGTATTATCACATTTGAAGAACAAAGAAACCAGGGGAGTGTTTTTTATTTTCCTATGATGGTGCTTAAAATCCCTTTCAGACACGCAGACCTTTGATGTGGTTCTATTGGACAGACATGTGACCGACCTGCATTTATCTAGATGAGGGGTCCCCAAACCTTTTGCACAGGGGGCCAGTTCATTGTCCCTCAGACTTTTGGAGGGCCGGACTATACAAAAAACTATGAACAAATCCCTATGCACACTGCACATATCTTAAAGTAAAAAAACAATACTGGAACAAATACAATATTTAAAATAAAGAACAAGTAAATTTAAATCAACAAACTGACCAGTATTTCAATTGGAACTATGGGCCTGCTTTGGGCTAATGAGATGGTCAACGTGCTACTCTCACTGACCACCAATGAAAGAGGTGCCCCTTCCGGAAGTGCGGCAGGGGCCTGATAAATGGCCTCATGGGGCTGCATGCGGCCCACAGGCCGTAGTTTGGGGACCCCTAATGTAGATCAATGGCACAAGATTGTCTGAACCGTGTTTTTTTTTCTTTTGTATCCCAGCGCAAAGCACAAGCCAGGATGTCGAAGGTGGACATGGAACATGAGTGACTATTTCAGGGGTGCTAAGGCTCAGTCTGGTTCTGAGAATCAAGGATTTGAGGGAGCGTCACTCACATAGACGTAGTGAGAATTCCCAGAGGCGACAAGGTCTTGTTCCAAGAACCACCAACAGCTTCAGTTTGGAGGAAAAGCCAGGTCCAATTTCTGGAAGGTACTAGCAGAACCAGGGGTCCTCACACCAGATAGTGTCACATGTCCTGCGAAACTGGACTGCCTTCACCCGCATTCTGGGATCGCTGGTCAACTTTCATTTTCAGTATCTTCAAGAAACGCCTGTGGCTTGGGAAATATGACTGACCCATCATATTGGCCCCATCCGTATATTCACGAATACAAGTCTTGTTTTGCTGAGATTCTGAGCGTCCTTGCCCATGAGGTGGAGGGAGGGGAGGTGATGATACTGTGTCCCCTGTCACCCTCCGTAATCATATGAACCAATTTGTTGCAACAAATCACACTGTCTCTACCTGTAACTGCATCTAGATCATCTCCATCTGTATATATCATCGTCTGCCTATGTCTCTGTCTATGTCTATACCTTTATCCCGATTCCCTATGCCATCTACATATCTATCTAGTGCTGTCTATGTCTTCATAGCTATATGTCTACAACATACAACAGATATTGGCGAGGGTGTGGAGAGGAGGGGACCCCCCCGCGCTGCTGGTGGGAATGCAGACGGGTGCAGCCACTGTGGAAAGCAGGATGGAGTTACCTCCCCAAACATAAAAATGAAGTTGCCTTGGCCCTGGCTGGTTGGCTCAGTGGTAGAGCGTCAGCCCAGAGTGTGGACGTCTGGGTTCAATTCCAGGCCAGGGCACACAGGAGAAGTGCCCATCTACTTCTCCACCCTTCACCCTCTCCTTCCTCTCTGTCTCTCTCTTCCCCTCCTGCAGCCAAGGCTCCATTGGAGCATAGTTGGCCTGGGTGCTGAGGATGGCTCCATGGCCTCTGCCTCAGGTACTAGAATGGCTCTGATTGCAATGGAGCAACACCCCAGATGGGCAGAGCATCGCCCCCTGGTGGGCATGCCAGATGGATCGTAGTTGGCGCATGTGGGAGTCTGTCTCTCTGCCTCCCTGATTCTCACTAGGGAAAAATACAAAAAAAAATTTTTTTTTCAATGGAGCTGCCTATGACCCAGTGACCCCACTCCTGGAATTTGTCCTAAAAATCCCAAAACAGCAATTTGAGAGGAGGTGGGCTTCTGACAGAGGTTGATGGATGGACTAAAAAGATGGTTTTCCCTCCTCGGTGACTAGTGAAAAGAAACATGAGATATTTAAACGTCGCCACAGCCAAAGAACTTAAACCAGGGAATACTGAGGACAGGCATTGTATGTTTACAGAAGAGGGAGCCATGTGGGGACTTCTCATTCTCCACAAAAGCATCAAACTGTCCGGATGCCTTAGCCTGCCTGTCCCTCTCATATCTGCTGCTCTGTTAGTGTGACATTTTCCAGGTGCCTTTGCTGTGGCTTCCGTAAAATGCCGCTTTGAAGATGTGTGACATTTGTTTATGACACCGTTAGTCTTTCATTCCTCAGTGGGGAGAGTTTCGCCCCCGGGCAGTCCATTGCAATGTGTGTGCACGGACAAGTGTGAGCGTGTGTGCACACGTGTGTTCTACCCCATACAATGCCGCTGGGTCCTAACGGTACCTGGCACGCCAATCTCCAGGCAACAGACCCCTGTCGTAAAAACCACACACAGTTCTGCCTCTGGCTGGTCCTGAGGCACAAACATCTTGATGAGCAAAAAGCCGTCCACAGAGCAGTCACACATGGATATGACCAGACATGACATTACCATGGGTGACAGGTGCATTTTTATGCAATGATGGTCTATCCTCTTTTATTTTATTTTATTTTTTTAGTGAGAGAGAGAGAGAGGGACAGACAGACAGGAAGGAAGGGAGAGAGATGAGAAGCATCAATTCTTCATTGAAGCTCCTTATTCATTGATTGCTTTATCATATGTGTCTTGACCTGGGGGCTTCAGCCAAGCCAGTGACCCCTTGCTCAAGCCAGAGACCATGAGGTCACATCTATGATCCCATGTTCAAGCCTGCAACCCCGTGCCCAAGCCGATGACCTCAGTGTTTCAAACCTGGGTCCTCGGCATCCTAGGGCAATGATCTCTCTGTTCCACCAGCTGGTCGGGTAGTGAGCTATCATTTTGAGAATGGCTTACAACTTGCCTTCTCCCGCCAGCCTGCTATTAGAGTTGAATTCATGCACTAGGAACAAACATCTACATATCTGAGGAGAGAAGTGGATGGGATTTAATCACACCAACTTGGAGACGGGTGACCCATGGCGCATGCCGTGCGTGGGACAGGCAGAAAAACGTGTCCCCACCATGTGCCCAATATGGTCCTCTAACATTTTTAACTCCTTCTGCACCACACTGACCCTCCTGATTTCAGCCCGTTTCCTCCGATACTGTTTTATCCGACGGCGCGCCCCGTCTGTGAGTCAAATGCCCAGCACACCCTCTTCACCGGCCGTGAGGTTTCAGCTCTGTGCGGCTTGCGTTTTAACGGATGGTAATTCTCGTGGGACGGCGTGAGGAGGCCGACGCCCACCACACGTGTGAACCTGGGTGTGTTCCGTGTTCCAAGCCCCTCAGCGTCCTGGTCTTGGAAATAAACTCTGGGTGCCACCGGGCGGTTCTAACATCCCAGGACGTCCCAGGACGCGGCAGCAAAGCCAGAAATGTCTGCTGTCGTGCCATTTATCTATCTATCTATCTATCTATCTTTCTATCTATCTATTTACTGTTGGTGTTTTGAGGTGATAAGCAGAGAAGGTCTTTTCCAGTCCCTATGCCCTAACCCTAAACCTCCTCCCTCTCTCCCCCGAGGAGAAAAGGGGGCTGCGTGACTGGTGACAAAGACCTGTGGATAGAAGTGGGAAGAAGGATGGATGGAGAACGTAGAGAGGAAATGGCAGAAAAGGGAAAGTTGAGATAAATGAGACCGATTGATTAGGGCTGCGAAGGCAGGCCCCCTCGGAAGGCGGCTGGCACTCCCTGGGGCCTCAGGGACCGTAGGCTGTCACAGATGCCCCCACCCCTGCCCCCGGACTGTCCCGTGGTCATGTTACTGGTCCCTGGGGACAAGGTCCCTGCCCCAGCCTTCCCGTCAGTCACCCCACACGGGTATGCCACCCTGAACTCTACCGGGGACAAGTCGGAGCCGGAGTCTGAGAGGAGAGACGTCCCTCTTCCCACGCTCTGTCCCCACGATGGAGCCGATCACGTGAAGATGTCTTCACGATTCCACCCAAGTCGGAACACCGACCTACCCCCAGATGTTTGTCTGAATACGAGTTTGAGGACACAGAGCAGACAGAGGTTGGCAGAGCTGGTGAAGGGTGCGGGATATGTGTGGAGAGGGTTAAAAGGTACATACCTCCAGTTACAAAATGAGCATGTATCCCTGGAATGCTGAGGTCCCCGGTTCAAGCCCCAGCCCGGTCAAGGCACATACAGAAACTTCCTGCTCTTCCCCCCTTTCTCTCTCTTTCTCTCTCTCTCTGAACAAATCAATAAATAAAATCCTAAAACAAAGCATGTAAGTCCCGGGGTGTTCCCGGTGAAGGGTGAACCACACTGCACAGTGGATCGCCAAGTCGCAAGAACGGCAGACCTCCCGAGTTCTTGCCACAGAAACACGATTGTCACCAGATCAGTAGATGAATATTAATTAGACTCGTGTGATCATTTTTTTTTTTGCAAAGTCTACAGGTATCAGACATTACGCGCACACCTGCAACAATACGATGTGATCTGTCCAATGACTCTCAAGGGAAGTGGAAAAAAAATTAGGGGTGACGTTCTCACATGTGCAAAACCCAAACAGGGGTTCACACAATTGGGGAACCCACAAAAATGAAATTGAGGATTCTTTAAACTAGTTGTAAAAATTCCGTGTCCTACAAGCTGGGAATGATTCTATGCACATATCTTAATTTAGCCAATATCTAAATATTCTACATTTAAAGGTTTATGTTGTTTTTTTTTTACTAAAAAAAAAAAAACACCTTTTAACTACCATTTTTTTAAACTTTCAAAATATCTTCTATGCAATCAAGTAGGTGGATTTACAATTTAAAGCCCAGATATGTAAAAAGGGTTTTGCATCCAAATAAGCTGTATTCACGTAACAATCCTTAGACCCATGTGTGTAATTGACTACCACCAGATAGCTTCAAATTTCTATCTCATTTTTTTTAAACAATTACCAATGCAACAGACATATTTGGCATCTTGCCAGGAAAGTCTGTTTTCTAATGTTTATGGATGTTTTTGTCTTTTTTTTCCTTTTTAAAAAATTTTTTATTGAATTGATTGGGTTCACATCGGTTAATAAAATTATACAGGTGTCAGGTGTACAGTTCTCTAACACGTCAATTGTACGTGGCATTGTGGGTTCAACACCCAAGTCAAGTCTCCCATGATGATTTGTCTCCAACTTTTTCAGATATTTTTTGTTTGCTTTTAGTTGTTCTTTGTGTGTGTGTGTGTGTGTGTGTGTGTGTGTGTGTGTGCGTATTTTTTCTAACTTTTTTTATTTTGGATGTTTGCCCTTCCAAATACCAGGTGAAGAGTTATTCCACTTCCGATTCATTCCTACCTGTTTGTAGTTTATGTAAATCATTTAAACGCATTTTTGTGCATTGATTTATCACTGTAACTCTTTATACATTATTATGTTGCAGCATAACAACCTGACTGCAGCTACATTCCCAATCACTAGGCAAACGCAGCAGTGAAATTAATCAATTTTTTTATATTTTATTTATTCATTTTTTTAGAGAGAGAGAGAGAGAGACAGAGAGAGAGACAGAGGGAGGAAAGAGACAGAACAGGGGGAGGAGCAGGAAGCATCAATTCCCACATGTGCCTTGACCAGGCAAGCCCAGGGTTTCGAACCGGCGACCTCAGCATTTCCAGGTCGACGCTTTATCCACTGCGCCACCACAGGTCAGGCTTAATCAATATTTCTTAAAGAGACTGTTTCTCTTCAAGGATATTTCTGTGTGACTGACACCTCAGAATCCCCTTATGGCGCTCTATCCACTGAGCCACCTGGCCAGGGCGATAAACTCACTTGTTTATAAAAAAATAAGAGGACCTTGAGATATATGACATTATTTTAGTGAATAGTTTTGGGAGGTAAGCAGTGAGTGGGACATTGTGAGCATGTCCGGTGAGGAAATGGACACATTTTTAAATTATTTTGGCCAAAGTAACTTTAAAAAATATATATATTAAATAGCAATTCACAACCAAAAATCAAAGGTTTCCCCCTTACTGCAGAGGATATTACTGACTCATTGGTGTAAAATGATTCCTGATGACATTTTGAGTGGTTTTTTAAATTTTTTTGGATGACATGCCATTTCTCCTTTCCTGCCTGGGGGTTCCCATTGGAATAACTATTTGTTCTCTAATTTTTTCACCCCCGTCTACCTCCAAAACTCTAATTAAAAAGAGCTTAGTGAATCAAAGACTCTCTTTCTGCTACTGTGTTCCAGTCACAAATTAATTAGGCAAAAGCAGATTTCTAATAGCAAGTGAGGGTGGGACACAATGGTTCTCATTAGCAGGGACAGATCTGAGAAGGGTAATCGCTCACCGACGCTGTCGGGACCGTGACTCCCGGGTCCCGGCCAGACTTATCGCCAAGCACCAGGGGCAACGGACATTGTGGTGGTCACGGTCATCACCGCACTGCGAGGCTCCGTTTAACGTTTCAGAGTTTATAGAGGACCAACCGGTTTCTGATCCAAGAACACTAGTCTTTATCTGTTGTACAGACGCTTCAACTTTACTATTTATGGAAATCACATGAAAATTTTGTTCAGAGATGGAACCCAAATCAACAAAGTTAGAGGGTGAGAATATGGGTCTGCCCAGCCCTTAGAGATGCGGAGGCTGCCTGCTCAGAGCTCACAGCCGGTGTCGTGAGTCATGGCTCCACCCCCTCCTCATACACTCTGCAGGATGCACATCGGCAGACCAGGTCCTTGGACCATCCATTCATTCATCCATCCATCCATCTGTCCATCCATCTATCCACCCACTATCCTTTCCATCATCCATCCACCCACTATCCATCTGTCCATCCATCAATCATCCATTCATTATCCATCCATCCATCCAACCATCCACTCATCCATTCTTCCATCCATCCATCCATCCTTCCACCCATCACCCATCCATCCACCCACTCAACCATCCATCATTCATCCATCCATCACCCATCCATCCATCCACCCACCCATCCATCATCCATTCATCCATCCATTCAACCACTCACTATCCCTCCATCCATCCACCATCCATCCATCTGTCTATCCACCATCTATCCATCCATTCTTCCACCCATCTACCCACCCACCCATGCATTCATCCATACACCCATCCATCTATCCACCATTCATCCACCCACCATCCTTCCATCCATCCACTCATTCTTCCAATCATCCATCCATCCATCCATCCCCCATCATCCATCCACCCATCCATCAATACATCCACCCATTGATCCATCCATTCATCCATTCATGCCCCCGTGCTCTCATTCTCCTGGGCATATACAAATGTAGTGAAAGACAGAGAGAGACATAATTGACACTGTTTTCCATCCTCATATATTCCTGTTCAGCGGCTTCCTTCTGCATTTTTAAACTGCTCATTGGAATGCAGGCGTGGGGAAGTGGACATAGCGTAATTGCCTTGAAGGTCATCGCCGCATTTTAACAACATGTGGAAGAGAAGTCATCCAGCTAATCAAACAGCAGTAACACCCATTTAAGGAGGAAAGTAATCCCCTGTGAAAACACATTCTACTGAGAGCTCTCTTCTGTAAGTCCTTTGCCTCCAAATTGGCTTTGTGAGTGCCAAGGTAAACACGGCTGGACTTCCGCGAACACACAGAGGCTGCCCAAATAGCGACCCTTGTCTTCGATGACATGATAAATATTGACAGGAAAGAGAGTGATCCTCCAGCAGAATGCAAACTTCCTCAGAGGACGCTGACTGCAAGAGCCCTTTCTTTAAATATCGGCTTCTATTTTTTTAGAGAGCAGCAGGAATTGGAGTTGTTGTTTTTTAATATAATGCCACCTCCACTCATGTTAAGCACTTGTTCTCTTGTGACTATTGCTGATTCGTGCAGAATGGAGGTGCAGGTGTGTACAGATGTCCCACAGAGCTCTCCTCAGGGGACACCGCAGAGAGGGGACCCCAGCTGAGGGACTTTTTATTAATTCTTGACAGATGTGTGTGGGTCGGCCATCACCCTGTGTGTCTGTTCTCGTAACGCTGACTTAACCATGGGCCACAAGCTGACGAGCAGAATAGAGACAGACTCACAGATCTGGGTAAGTGACTGACAGGTGTCAGACAAGAGGGGTTATGGGGTGCTTGGTGAGAAGGAAGAGGAATTAAACAAGCAAAGAAACAAAGAAAAAACTCACAGACAGACAGCAGCATGGTGATGACCAGAGGGAAAGGGGGTGGGGGAGAGAGAAGAGGGTAGAGAAGGATAAATATGACGAAAGGAGATATTGACTGGGGGTGGTGAACACACAACACAACACACAGATGGTGTATTATAGAATTGTGCACCTGACGCCTGTACAGATCTATTAAGCAATGTCACCTTTGAAAATTCAGTTAAGAGAAGAAGTAAAAATTGCAAAAAAGAGAGAACAGAAATGGATTCTTGGATAATTCTGGAGGCCAACATTCCAAGATCGAGCTGTAGGCAGGGTTGGTTCTTCCTGGATGGTCTAAGGAGACATCCATTCCAGGCCAGCCTGTCCCCTGGGGGTCCACGTGGCCTTCCGGCCATCCTGGGTGTGGCCTGGCTCATACACGCATCTTCTCCATGACTGGCTTCATCTTCACATGGGTTTTTTTCCCCAATGTCCAGAGTTCCCATTTTGGAAGGACACCGGCCACACTGGACTCGGGCTCACCCATAAAAGCCCACCCCAATCCAGATGACTGCATCTTGACGAACGGCATCTGCAGAGGCGTTATTTCCAAATAGAGCCCCCTTCGCAGGTGGTGTGGGTTGGACGCTGGGCTGTGTTTCAGGAGAACACAGCTGAAGCCACGGCACCTTGTCACTAGTGCGGGTGGTGACAGGGTCACCAGGTGTGAGAGCAGTGGAGTCAGACCTGACCCCAGCACTTGAGTTCTGGCCGGGAAGGAATTCAGAGCCGAGGCTCAAATGACGTATAAGGGGAAGTCTTACTAGAACGTCGCAGAGGTTGAAGAAGAGAGCCATAGAAGAAATGAACTCAGAAAACAAGTCATAAGGGTGTAAGAAGGGCCCTCGGAGATCAGCAGACAGAGAGGCAAGAAAATAGCTTGGGGTGGGGAGGGGACATGTGGACATTCTCACAGAGAGCTACGCTGGACCATCTGTATTTTGTTTTATTTTATTTTTTACAGAGACAGAGAAAGTCAGAGAGAGGGACAGATAAGGACAGATAGACAGGAAGGGAGAGAAATGAGAAGCATTAATTCTTCATTGTGGCCCTTTAGTTGTTCATTGATTGACTTCTCATATGTGCCTTGACCGAGGGGTTACAGCAGACCGAGTGACCCCTTGCTCAAGCCAGCAACCTTGGGGGTCAAGATGTTGATCCTTGCTCAAACAAGATGAGCCCGCGCTCAAGCTGGCGACCTCGGGGTCTCAAACCTGGGTCCTCCGCATCCCAGTCCGATGCTCTATCCACTGCACCACTGCCTGGTCAGGCTGGACCCTCTGTCTTGAGAACATTCATCTGGACGTCTCAGGGGAGGATCCCCACAGAATATTCAGCTCTGCAGGTGTGTCTGTCCTTCCAGGGTTGGTCTCCACTGACTGGTCAGCACCAGGGCAGGGTGGCCATTCGTCACTGCAGCTGGTCCTGAGTTCTGCCACAGCATCCCTTGTATGGATCTGGGCTGACACAGCTGGGGCTTAGGTGTGACGCTAGGGCTTGCTGCTTCAGGGAGTGGTCATGCAAGGGACCCCATGGGGGTCACCTGAGGCCACCCGTTGGCCCCCTCATTCCTTTTCTGAGGTGTCCATACCACACGATGAGCAGTATGAAGGCGAAGGCTCAGGAGCTCTAACCTGCATGATGACCAGGGGTATGCTAGTGAGGGGAGGTCATTCCGGGGGTGAGGTCTTGAATTCCCCCGTTTTTCTCATTGCTAAGCTGCCAGGACTGTCCTCCCTGCTGACCCCTGTGCCCAGCTGGCCTTTTGCTCTTGCTCTGCTCATGTCGGTCATACCTGCCGGCCACCGCTGCCGTGTTCTCACCGCCGGGCCGCTCGCTCCCACGCCAAAGCGCTCTCGTGCTGGGTCCTCAGAGCAGCTGTGACATCGTTCTTTGCCTGGGCTTTGGGGCCAGGACAGCCCCAGGGGATGCCTGGAGCCCCAGGAGCTGGGAGAGGCATGGGGGGCCCTCCCTGGAACCCCTGGATGGAGCGCGGCCCTGGGACCCCTGGACGTCAGACGTCTTGCTTTTCAAGATGGAGAGAAGATGAACGTCTGTGATTTCAGTCACCTGGTTTGTAATACGTTGTTATGGAAACGCTAGAAGCCCATAGGGGTGTGTGTGTGTGTGTGTGTGTGAGAGTTCTACTAGAACTTGACTGCTTCCTCCCACAATACACTTTTTCTCCCTCTTTTGAGAAGGTATAATTTGCGTTTTTTAGAAACGCCTGGACGGAAGAACAAAGTATGGTTTCATCACCCTTCTGGGCTTTGGTGTATAGGGAATAGCTCTCTGCACATCTGTTCTGAGAAGCCAGGTCATGCTGATGATGAGAGGTAATTTTCCTGACTTTTATTGTAATTTCGTTGATAGCGTTTAATTCTACAAGTCCATATTCCTACAAGTGTAATTAACTTGAGTGGAAAATGGAGAAAGCATTAAAAGAAACCACCCACAAAGGTTTAACATTCGAAGTAAGTATAAGACAGGGAGATAATGAGACTAATACCTCCATTTGCATCTGCTAATGCGGGCAATCTCAGAATTTTCATTTGACATTTCCGGGAAATTAAATTTTGAATTTCAGGTCAGACTGAAAACATCACGTAGGAATAGAAGCATTAGTTGTTGCTTTTTTTCTTTTTTTTAATGCTTAATATGCTCTTAGTCATTAGTGCTTAGGGGATCGTCAGAGTTGGTTCTGTGGTTTTAATTTGAAACCTTTCAGAACAACATGCGTTTGCTATAATAGGCTGTTAATACAATTTACAGATTTATAATGGTAAGATAGTTCATTCTTTCTCAGCGACATCAATGGAAGTAAAGGTTATATGGGTAGATTTTTATAGAAATGGAAAAAAGTTGGTCCTTGAATATATAGGATGAGAGTCTATTTATACATACACACATATAGCACACCACACACATATTTGGATAAATATGTGTATAAAAGATACACTGCACATACATATCTATATGTCATATCTATATCTACATCTATATCTACATATATAACATAGCAAACACAAATACATATATATATATAAATACATATACTTATTTACTTATTATCATGGTCTGGCACAAGTAACTTTATTTCTGTAAACCACATCCTATCATGGAAAAGTCACCGAATATTTTCATCTTTGCTATCAATACGCTGTCTCTTCGACAATCTTTTTCTTTGACCGTCAGAAGCACTTGGAAAAAACAACAACAACAATCCAGAAAGACTGTGTCTCTCCTTGACCCCCCTTCTAACATCTCTGTCATTTATTGATGTTTTCTGTGTGTCTCCTTTGAGATCTCTGCGGTTCGCGGCGTTCTCAGTGATTTCCAATGGAAATGTGAGCACTCTGGATGTTGTGATGATACGAGCCCCTGGATCTTGGCTGACCCCCACCCCCCCTGTTGTGGACAACTCCCTGTAGCAACAGCCCCATGGGGGAGGAGGGGCATATAATTACCGCCAGGCGGGCGCAGAAATCCACGCTCCCTGTTCGAGCCGGAGCAGAGCTGCTGCTTGCTCAGGGTGCGTGGGAATGGGGGGCCCTGCTTGTCCTCTGACCTCTCTGCTGCGTCTCTGGTGGGAGGAGCAGGAATACCTACACGCTGCCCCCAAGTGGCCTCTGCTCCCACAGGGGGCCGTGGGCACCCCGTTACTGACGGCCGGCAGTGTGCTTCCTGACTCGACGGAACATGGTTGGGTTCCAGCCTGGTGGGGAGCAGGCAGAGCGCCCCACCGACGTACAGGGTGCACAGACTCCTCACGTGGTCCCCAGTGGCACCAGGGTGGGGGTACAGCCTGGGGTACACGGGGGTCTAGACTTCACTGTTAGTCCGGGGACATAGCTTTCTGTTTGCTGTCCTGTCTGAGCTGCTCTTTCTCTCAGCAGTGTTTTGTCAAAAGGAGGCACCCCCTTGTCCCCCAAACTCAGTCTTCCTGAGCCACTGGCTACAATTGCCCCCACTGTGTGTTCTCTGATGGGGACAGAGGGATAGAAACAGATGCTGGTAGAACCCGTCCGCAGGACTGCTGCACCGGAATTCTGTGACGTAGACACAGAAACAGACCTCGTCATGCATGTAGGTGGGGACTTTCCAGATGGCGGCCAAGGGCCAGTCCCCCAAGCGGGTCCTTCTCAACAGAGGACCTCAGGCGTGCTAACGGGGTGCGTTGCCAAGCAACCCTGCATTCTAGACGGGGTTCCCTCGTTCACCACCTTACCTCCCGTCTCTTGGACAGAGAACACAACCAAGAGGTTGTGGAAACTTACCTGTGGTCACGAGGAAGACGGGGTGGGGGTGCCTTATCAGCAGGAATGCTGAGAAATACCTACTCCATTGTCACGATCAATCGTTGATCACTTGAATGAACCCACCGGGGGAGAAGTCACATGGGCTCGGTGCTCTTTCTTTAATGGAATTCACTCAGGTGACACTGATGAATACAAGGAGACAGCCTTCAGGTGCACAACTCTACCACACACCATCTGTGTATGGTGTTGTGTGTTCACCTCCCAAAGTCAAGTCTCCGTCCATCACCGTGTACGCTCCCTCTCTTCTCTCCTACGTCCCTCACCACCCCCTCCTAGCTCTCTGCTCTGCTCTCCTCAGGGACGGTGTCCACTGGACGCTCTTCCCAGGATGGCAGGCACCACTGGACGCGGCCTGCTCTCTATCTGTCGCAATCCACAGGGCGAGAAGAACGGTGTCTGTTCTTTGTGACGGTGGTGGAAACCTCTCCTAGAACCCGACCCCTCCACCACCCCGTGGCCTCCGTCCCCCGTCTTATCCAATAGAACTCAGCCCCACGGCCACGGCTGGAGCCAACGGCAGCTTCACCAGCAGGACAGGAAGGCACCAAACTGAATCACTTCACCCACACATGAACTTGGGGTCGCAATTTTAAGAGCAGGCAATGATGGTTGCTCGGTGTGACCGACCACATCACATCCACACGGAGACTTCTGCGGACCTCCTTCCTCTTTTTTTAACCTGCACCCCCAGAAGAACCCCAGCATGGACCGACAGAGCACACACTCAGTACCCTTCCTGAATGAGAGACGGGTTCAAGGTTACCCACCTTTGCACAATGTCTCTATCCTGCATTTCTGAAGGGACTCCTCATGTCTCCTGGACCCAACGAGAGTCCCAAGGAACAAGGTCTTCGGATCGTGTACCCTGACATGTGTGTTTTATATTCACGTGTCCACTTGATCCGTGAGACGTCCCTTTGGGTCATGAAGCCTCCGTTCTCCCCTAGAGCTATTATTGAACCCAGGTGCTCCACGCCTTTAAGAGCTGTTCCTATTTGCTGAGTCCACCCCCACTGACATACAAAGGCTCCCACATGCGGGGCGCCCGCGTCGGGCTCAATGTTTCCTGAGAACCGCTTTGTGGAATATCATCTCGGCTTGGTGGTTTCATGCCACTGGCTCTAAGAAAAAGAAAATAATAATATCCATTTCTCTCCTACCTCCTTAAGTGGGAAAGGAACGGAGACACGGTGATTCATCGATATCTCTTTCCCGTTCCCCGACGAGGGCGCCCGATACGATTTATTTTAAGAGTGCCTGTATCTCTTTTCCTTCCATCTGAAATATTTATGTTTATGGATTTTCCCATTTTCTGTAAGGAACCCTCACGTGGTTCAAAAGCAGTACACTTCTTCAGGAGGCATTTCGTAAGGCAACCCAGGATATTGCTGTAACCACCCCTCACGGAGCATTGCAGCGGCCCAGAACGGCCGGCGGGAATGAAATTGACGTCCCTTTCAGAGTATTTCTCTCTCCCCCTCTCCCCTTTCTCACCTGGCTGGCAGGAGAAACTCTTGGGAAAGGTGAATAGTTACTTAAATTGCACACTCTCCCAACTAATCTGTTGTGATAAAGATCGTGCACAGTTCTATATGCATAGAGTGTATACACACACATAGATATGGTATACATATTTAAATGGATGTATTCTATCGTGAAAGAATTTTTGTACACTTCAATATCGACTTTGGGTGAGGGGTGTGAAACAATCAAATGTCAAAATAATCTGGAGATGTTTTCTCTGAACATATGTACCCTGATTGATCAATGTCACCCCATTAAAATAAAAAAAATCTAAGACAAAAATATATAATTAATATAACATAATATATAATATAAATACACATAGACATAATTATATATGTCTGTGTGTGTGTGTACTATATATGTTTCAGAGTTATGTGTATAGAAATCCCATCACAAGAGATGACATCATGCAGTGAGTGGTCAATCACCACAGAGATTTTGCTTTGCTTGTTAAACAGAGAAAGGCAAGTCCTGGCCAGATAGCTCGGTTGGTTGAGCATCATGCCAAAGGCCAGAGGTTGCCGGTTCGATCCCCGGTCGGGGCACAAACAGGAACAGATCAATGTTGCTATGCCTGTGTGTGTGTGTGCCTCTCTGCCTCTTCCTCTCTTGCTAAAATTAATAAATAAAAATTGAAAAAATAAATGGGAAGGCAAGAGACTTCCCCTGCCTGAGTAACATCCAGATCAACACCTGGATTGGAAGGCATGATCATATCTTATAGTACACACGGCCATCTGCCTCACTGATAGCTAGCCTTTCTTCTTCACGGACAGAAGCACACCTCTGCTCAAGCGGCATTGCAGTGAGCAACATACACACGTGTACACACACATGTACACACACACACACAACACCCCCATGCAGAGAGAAACACAATCCTAAATTTCCCAGTCTCATCTTTAACCAGGAGCAGCCACGGGGCATAGTATGGCGAGAGGAATGAAAAATGGAGGTCTGGTCCGTGGCACTTGTGAAACGCTGTTGTGTGTCCCGTGAGGGGGGCACATCAGTGCGTGATCCATCTCTGTCAGCTCACACCTCCTGCCCCTTCCTTCCTCTGTCTCCCCTCCTCCCTGCCTGGAATGCAGATGCTGTGTCCGGATCCTGGCAGCTTCCACGAGACCATGAGGACTGACAAATTCAGGGACAACGTTGGGGAAGACAAAGAGAAAGGGTCCCGGACGATGAACCGTCGTGTATCAGTTCCGCATGGAAACACATTCCCTTAGAAAGGGGGTTGTTACCCACTTGTACGAATTCAGGGGTTCAGAGCACAGAGCTAGCAGACAGGAAACAGAAATTAAACTTGCCGCGCAGTATTCATTCGGGTCAGCCCCCCAACAGAAGCAGAACTACGTGGTGATGGAGGAGAGATAGTTGTGATGCCAGTGGCCATGGTGAATATGCCTTCCTGGGAAGTGACACACACGTTTGTAAAATTTTTTTTATTTATTCATTTTAGAGAGGAGAGGGAGGGAGAGAGAGAGAGAGAGAGAGAAGAGGGGGAGGAGCTGGAAGCATCAACTCCCATATGTGCCTTGACCCGGCAAGGCCAGGGTTTTGAACCGGCGACTTCAGCATTTCCAGGTCGACGCTTTATCCACTGCGCCACCACAGGCCAGGTGACACACACGTTTTTAATAGCAGGCGGCCACCAGAGGGGTCAAGAATACACGTCTGGAAGCCGCATGTGTGCTATGGACCAAATGATCATATATACCTCAAGGGAACTGCACCTGTTGGATTCTTGCCTGCTGGTGTAAATGCCTGCAGATGCCACTTAATCGTACTTCCCTGCTATTTATTTTTGTCCTGTGCCAATTACGTCTTAAACATTGGGTACCCCCCACAAACACGTCTAACACGGGCTCGTGACTGGAGCTGGATCACGAAATCACACCCCTCCAAAGTGGGTCACTGAGCCTTTGAAAGGCGTTAAGTTTTAACCCCTGGTGATTTCTTAGCGTCCCGTTGACACGTCTGCCTGTCACGGGAGATAGAGTGCGTTGTGGTGGGCAATGCTCACGGTGGTCCGAGGAAGGACAACGTGGCTCTTCGCGGGAGGTGGAGATGCAGATCGGGGTTGCTCTGAAATGTCGGCATGCTGGGGGGTGGGGAACACTGTGCCCATGAGGTCACGTCTGGGCATCTTTGTTCACCCATTAACGTGACGTCATGGCTCATCACCCATCGTATGTTGCTTTGGTCCCAGGAACTGTGTCTCTTGACAAGGACGAGAAATTACCACACACTTGCACGCACCTCTGAAGCTCCTTGTTCTTTTCACCCTTCGTAACACACAGACACACGCTCAAAACGACAAGATCTGTCAGCCGGAAGGTTTCTAGACCCAATGCAGATTAAGTCTCATTTGTTGCCTGACCAGGTGGTGGCGCAGTGGCTAGAGCATCAGACTGGGATGCAGAAGACCCAGGTTTGAGACCCCGAGGTGGGCTCATCTGGTTTGAGTGCAAGGTCGCTCACTTGAGCAAGGGGTTACTCAGTCTGCTGTAGCCCCCTGGTCAAGGCACATATGAGAAAGCAATCAATGAACTAAGGTGCTACAACAAAGAATTGATGCTTCTCATCTCTTCCTTCCTGTCTGTCTGTCCCTGTCTGTCCATCTCTCTGTCTCTCTCTGTCTCTGTCACACACACACACACAAAAGAATCATTTATTGACTGTGTCTCTTCTCTTTGTTTTCCATGGCGTAGCTTTGAGACATACTTATGATTCGTATTATTTTGTTAGCAGATAAAAGTTGAAATGCTTTCATTCCAGAAAGGAGGGACGGAAGAGTGTGTGGACAGTGGATGGAGTTACAGGGATTGTGACCACACGCAGGGAACACAAGGTTGAGGACATCTGCTCTCTATGACTTCCTCTTGTATTTGACAGTCATTATCAATAAACGTTAAGTGAGCACCTATTATGTGCAAGGCACTTTACGAAGATCCAGTGTCTCGACACCCCAATCATAGACCAGCGCCCAGAAATCCTGAAGATACCTACAGCCGCCCTTTGGGATTCCGGCTTGTGGACCAGAAATATACCTCTAAAAAGCACAAGAAGGAATTTCAATATATCACTCGTATTTTAGCAGGTAATTGTCTTTGATCTGTTTCAAGTGCTAAATTTTTCACCTCTCGATCAGCCAGCTTTCTGCTGATCCACTCTCTCTTTGCAGGTGTGTGTCCACACAAACCCTCTCGTCCTCCACACCGGCCACTAGGCTAAGGAAGGGATTTCCTGCTCTGGTCTGCATCCTGAATTGACAATGTAGTATTCCTCCTCAGCTGAGAACAGACTTCTGATTAAACACAGGGGCTCTTGGGTGGTAAGAGTCACCCAGGTGGAAACTCATGCCATTTATACGCCAAGTCGTTTCACATCAGGGGATGTTCAGTAGCCAAACGTCCATGGAAACTCGTTAAAATAGGTTTTCCTTTTTTAAGGACAAAAGAGCAGATAGATTCCCTCAGGCGCCCAAACCGGGATCCATTCGGGAACCCCCATCTGAGGCCAATGCTCTGCCTATCTGGGGCTGATGCTCACAACTGAGCTATTTTTAGTGCCTGGGGTGGAGGCTCCACAGAGCCATCCTCAGTGCCTGGGGCCAATGTGCTCAAACCAATCGAGCTATGGCTGTGGGAGGAGAGATGACTCTGCCCAGAGGGGACAGGAAGAAACCGGGGGAGCCAGTCGCCAGGGTGCTGAGGTCAAGTGCAGATGCAGAGCTGAGGAGAAACGTTCAGAGCAGAGGGATCTCTCCCATCCCGGGCTGCTGCGATGCGTTGCAGGCCCTGGGCAACATTCTCACTCTGCTGACTGACAGCCTGGGGCTGACATAGGCCAGGCTGGACGCTGTGGGATGAACCGGTCCCAGGACAGCCCCGGGGGGCCACCCATGGAGATTAAATATACCTGGACCATGAAAGCCGAGAAGTAGAGATGCTGGGGGGGGGGGTAGTAAGAACACAGCGTGGTGGAAACAGGGTCAGGTTTCCTTTGTCAGAGGGCGCAGAAAGTAGGCGTTCTCTCGCTGTGGATGAAGGACCCAAAGGCTGTGTGCCAGGGACAGCTTTGTAGGTAACGGGGCACAGCCTTGGGGAGGGGTGTGAAGGTTTGGAGGGCTGGACGTGGACAGAGACAGAGACCAGGGAAAATGAGCCGGAATGGGAGAGTGTCCCCCATCCACTTATCCATACAGAAGGGACGCCTGGCATGGCGGGGGTGGGCTCGGGGACATGGGACAGGAAGCAACGTCTGTAGGCAAAGAGATCATCTTTTACCAAAGCAGCAAGGAGGCGTCCCACTGGGGAAACTGATGGATTTGTAGGGTGCGTCCATCTGAAGCCTGAAGTCATGTCACCAGAAGTAGGTGTCCACCGAGCTCGATGACCCAGAGACGCAGCTTGTGGAAGAGAGGATGTGGAACCCCTGGGGTCCTTCAGTATCGCAAGACGGCGTTTCAATGGGGCCATCGTGACATCACGGAGGCAAAGGCATTGGCAGGTTCTTTGTGACATTGTTTGGAGCAGATTGATTGTGACTCAGGGCAGCAATTCACCAAACCCGGAGACAGTGTCTCCAGGACGTCCCTTCGCTGGAGAGGGTGGATGACATTTTTGTCATCAAACGTCCCGCTCAAAGGATGGACCGGCACCCCTTTCGTGGGCAGAAAACTTGCTGACATGGTTTTGATTGGACATCCGTCAGGGAACACAGTCTGTAATGGGCTCGAGTCAAGTTCTGGGCAGGGTCCGGGAAGGTGAAGGGAGTCCAAGTCATCGCGAAGCCCGGTGACGCTCAGGGACATCATGACAGTTCTCTCCAGCTGACATCCTTCTCCGTGGGGAGCCACGCGGTTCTGGTCGGGTTTTGCGTTGGCTCAGATATGAAAGAACAAAAATTGGGTTTCTGTATTTGCAACTTCGTTAACCTCAGAGCGGTAAATAGCATCATTTTTATTTTTAAGCTTTAGAACCTAGTTCTGAATGATCCAGCCGTTTTTAACCTTTTTTTTTTATTGTTTGCGGGCTCTCTGTTTTTGTTTTGCACCCAACAAGCAGCGTTAAATGGTTTCTTCTCGGCTCAGTGAAGGTCAGGCAAAGCTCTTTCATGGTTGAGTGGTTTCTCATCAAATTTCTATCTTTCCTTCTTCATTTCTTTATTTCTTTCAGTAGAACGGCAGGTATGGCTCATCATTCCCCGACCTGTCCCCTTTATGGCATGATAGTCAAAGGATGTCAGGTTTTGTTTTGTTTTTTTGTATTTTTTCTGAAGCTGGAAACGGGGAGAGACAGACAGACTCCTGTATGTGCCCGACCGGGATCCACCCGACACGCCCACCAGGGGCGATGCTCTGCCCCTCCGGGGCGTCGCTCTGCCACGACCAGAGCCACTCTAGCGCCTGGGGCAGCAGCCAAGGAGCCATCCCCAGTGCCCGGGCCATCTTTGCTCCAATGGAGCCTTGGCTGCGGGAGGGGAAGAGAGAGACAGAGAGGAAGGCGCGGCGGAGGGGTGGAGAAGCAAATGGGCGCTTCTCCTGTGTGCCCTGGCCGGGAATCGAACCCGGGTCCCCTGCACGCCACACATACATACATTTTTATTCAGCCGGAAGGTTTCCAGACCCAATGCAGATTAAGTCTCATTTGTTGCCTGACCAGGCGGTGGCGCAGTGGACAGAGCGTCGGACTGGGAAGCGGAGGACTCAGGTTCGAGACCCCGAGGTGGGCTCATCTGGTTTGAGCTGGCTGAGTGGTTTCTCATCAAATTTCTATCTTTCTTCATTTCTTTATTTCTTTCAGTAGAACGGCAGGTCTGGCTCATCATTCTCTGGCCTGTCCCCTTTATGGCGTGATAGTCAAAGGATATCGTTTTAAACAAAGGTCAGGCCAGTCTCGGCGTCTGGGCAGGTGCCGATTCACACGGCAGAAGAGACACCCTGCAGACGATGATTCTGAGGCACCCTCTTTGGGGACCATGTGTACACGGCAGACTCTGTGGCAAAGGTAGCTCACTTTTAAGGATGCTTCTGGAATCGTCTTTTGTTTTTAAACTCATGGAACAGCTTGGAAATAGTTAATAAACCCACGGAAGGGGTTGGAAACACCTGCAGACTGTTAGAATGTGAGTGGGTGACGAGAGGCTCAGGAAGGCTCAGGGCCACTGCGGTCCACCCCGAGTGAAAAGGCGTCTGTCCAGTTTTCCTTCACCGACAGTGGGGACAACGGGGACAAGCAGATGCGTCCGGTCGCCCGTCCATCTGCAGACGTGGGCACACGGGAACATCGCAAAGTTGCCGTCTGTGCCTAAAACCCCGACTACCCAAATGGCCGTCCCTAGCCCAGACCCAGTGACATCCTTGTTTTCTTTGATACTCGTATCTAGATAGATTTGCAGCTTTTTCAGGGGGCGCCTGCCACCGCACCTTGTCACGTCTCCGTCAGACAGTAGCCACTGTTTGTCCGCCATCAGCCTGCCTTTGGGTGAAGATCCCACATACATACATTTTTATTCAGCATGTTTAAAGCTCGGGAGAAGGGTCAAGGTTTTAAATTCATTGCCCCTGTTTTAACAGCACGTTCAAGGTGAGAAAATGGTTTCTTATCAGAAAATTAAAAAATGTGCATGTCAGCTTTGCAAAGAAAAAAAAATCATTGCAAGTGACGACCTGGAGTGAATTGATGTAGTTACGGTATGCTGGTGTTTCTGTGAATTTAATTTAAATGTAAAGGTGTCGTGTGATGCATTTCCACTGAATGTTTGCCCCATGGTTTGGTGACTGATTCCCAGTCGTAGCATGTTGAGAAGGGTTTCTTAATCATCCTCTTATAAAATGTTTAATTTTGCCAATAGCAAAGGCAGACCATGTCTATTTTTGCAGGGAGAGAGTCTAGATCTGTTGCAGAGATATTTTTTGATGAAGATCTCCATGATGGCCGTTGCCAAACAAAATCCATGGTGTTTCTGGTAGGAGTCGTGCTGTGTGATCCATACGACTGTTTTTCTACTTACGTTTGTAGGGGCGTTGTTTTGTAAAAGGAAACACGGAGCTGAGACCACCGCCTTTAACCTGCTGTATTTCTGCATCATATAAATAGGCGTATAGATTCTTTTATTAAGAAACCTAGGTACGCCTGACCAGGCGGTGATGCAGTGGATAGAGCGTTGAACTGGGATGCAGAGGACCCAGGTTCGAGACCCGAGGTC
Organism: Saccopteryx bilineata; assembly: GCF_036850765.1. Classification (NCBI taxonomy): domain Eukaryota; kingdom Metazoa; phylum Chordata; class Mammalia; order Chiroptera; family Emballonuridae; genus Saccopteryx; species Saccopteryx bilineata. Next base: position 145,414,464 of record NC_089502.1, read on the forward strand.
ACCGGCTTAAGCACGGATTCATCTGGTTTGAGCAAAAGCTCACCTGCTTGTACCCAAGGTCACTGGCTCGAGCAAGGGGTTACTCAGTCTGCTGAAGCCCCAAGGTCAAGGCACATGTGAGAAAGCAATTAATGAACAACTAAGTTGTCGCAACAAAAAACTAATGATTGGTGCTTCTCATCTCTCTTTGTTCCTGTCTGTCTGTCCCTCTTTATCCCTCTCTCTGACTCTGTCTCTGTAAAAAAAAAAGAAACCTAGGTACCCTTATGGATTTATGCCAGCCCCCATTAAATTAAATTGTCTAATATATATATATATATATATATATATATATATATATATATATATATATATATATATATCTGAATTTATCCAGGTGACATTGGTTAAAAAATTATATGGCTACATTCTTAAGTAATATAAAGGTTATTTTGAAAGACATTAGGCAGCTCCTCTTCACTTTAGGGTCTACTTCAGCTGTCTAGGTCATTTATGAAATTCTACATCCTCTGTCTAAACCAGTGGTCCCCAACCTTTTTTGGGCCACGGACCAGTCTAATGCCAGAAAATATTTTCACGGACCGGCCTTTGGGGTGGGACGGATAAATGTATTACGTGACCGAGACAAGCATCAAGAGTCAGTATCTTAGATGGATGTAACAGAGTGAATCTGGTCATTAAAAAAAAAAATAAAACATCGTTCAGACTTAAATGTAAATAAAATGGAAATAATGTAAGGTATTTATTCTTTCTCTGTGAACCAGTACCAAATGGCCCATGACCGGTACCGGTCCATAGCCCGGGGATTGGGGACCACTGGTGTAAACCCTCTCATACTCAGTTCCTTTTTTATTAGCCTTTTGACTTTTTTGGTCATTCACGTTCCGGCCCCATGGATTCTCACCAGAAACCAGGGACGCATACAGACCTGTGATCATACTGCTCTTGAACCAGCGAGGAACTCAGGGTCAGTTTGCTCCCCTCCCCCACGGCCAAAAATTTACTAATATGACGTCTTGTCCCCTCAGTGCCACCAGACGTCTCCTTTAACACTGTTCTGCTTTCCTCCCAAACTTCCCCAGGTGACCTTTTCAGAAGACACACAGACAGGGCAACCCCGTCCCGGAGCGGTGGCCTAAGTATCTCCCGGTTAACTCGTTAGCAGATGCCGCTGAGCCGAAAGGGCCACACGGGCTCCTTGGACACATCAGAGCTGAGGTCCCGCCGGACACAGTGTGGGTGGCCAGCCCGTGACGGGACGTGGGGGGGGGGGCGGCTTCCTAAGGAAGCCACGGGCTGGAGGCTGCTGTCCAGACCCTGAAAGGAACCAGAAGAAAACCCCGTAAAACCACTTGGGGGTGTGGCCAGAGATTTCCTGTGGTCAGAAACGCCAGCTCTTGAGAAAGCACACGCATTTCTGCTCAGAAACCCCGGGTGGGTCAGCCTTCTGTGCACATAAATACTAAAAAATTTTCAAACCCGCAGAATGTACGTTCTTTGTAACCTGGGGGACTGTCTGTATAGAACACCATTATGTAATACATACGTATAATAATACATGGATACCATATATATATATCATATATAACAAAGAACCATTGTATAACATGTATATATAATATTAGATGTATAATTATACTGTATATATATGAGTATTGGATATATATTCTGTATATATATACTGTGTATATATAATGATATATATTTATACTATATATGTATGTAAAGTGTATATATATACTGTATATATATACTGTGTATATATAATATGAGATGTATACTTATACTGTATATATATGTATACTGTATATATACTGTGTATATGAGGTGTATATTTAAACTGTATATATGTGTATAGTGTACATATACTGCATATATATACTCTGTATATCAGGGGTCCCCAAACTTTTTACACAGAGGGCCAGTTCACTGTCCCTCAGACCGTTGGAGGGCCGCCACATACAGTGCTCCTCTCACTGACCACCAATGAAACAGGTGGTCCTTCCGGAAGTGCGGTGGGGGGCCGGATAAATGGCCTCAGGGGGCTGCATGCAGCCCATGGGCCGTAGTTTGGGGACGCTTGCTGTATATATATGTATACTGTATATATATACTGGGTGTGTATATATATGAGATGTTTACTATACTGTATATATGTATACTGTATATATATACTGTGTATATGAGATATATATTTAAACTGTATATATGTATAGTGTACATATACTGCATATATATACTCTGTATATGAGATTTATACTTATACTGTATATATGTATACTGTATATATATACTGTGTATATATGAGATGTATAGATACTCTCTATATATGTATACTGTATATATACTATATATAAGATGTATACTTACACCGTGTACATATACATATATATACATATACATATATATACAGTATATACTGTACACATACATATACTGTGTGTGTGTGTGTGTGTGTATATATATATATACTGTGTATATACACACACACACAGAGCATGCGCAATATACTTTATAATCATACTTTCTGCTTTTCAGCCTTCAGATGTTTTAACAACCCTACCAGGCCACTAAACATAGGTGCTGAATTCTAACAAGAAATACACTTTGATCCTTGGGAATGTTTTCAGGCTCCCTTCTGTCCAAGGCTTCCGAGGGTAGAATGTGTTCTGAAGGGGAACAGTTAAGTATGAGTCACTGTCATTGTTCCTCTGTAATAATTACAGACTTCTGAACAGAGGTGTTTTCCGAGTCTCGCATTTCACAGAAATCTAGAACTCTTGGTATTCTGAGCGGCACAGCACAGTGATGAAATATGGAGACAGTTTCTAACAAATTAAAGGGGATGGAAATTGGGAAGCCCGGAACGTGGACTCGTGATTTGAATGCTAAACATCTATCCAAGCAGAATGCAAACAGCGTGCGTGTTTGCGACGTTTGTGGTGGCTTTATTGGGGATTACGAAAAGCAGGATCCCCAGGGAGGTGCCCCCTTAGATGGGGAATGGGTACAGGGGGCCGTGCTCGGTCCATACCGTGTGACAGGACTCAGTAATCAACATAAACACAATGACGGTGACGTCAGAAGCATTAGGCTGCGTGGAGGAGACCCAACTCAGAAGGCTACATACTGGACCCTAAACCCACGTAGATGATGTCCTGTAAAAGCCAAGCTTTAGGGAGGGTTCTCAGGATGCCGGCTGCTGGGACTGGAGGGGGGGAGGGGAGCACGGTCGGCTCACAAAAGGATGCCGATGGAAATTTGGGAGGATGCAGGCATTTGTCAAAAGCGGCAAACAGCCAACAGTCAACAGGAAGCAATCGTCCAGGGTGAGGGGCGGACCTATAGACATCTGGAAACTGAGAACGAAAAATTTCCCTTTCAGTGAGTGAATCAGAGATAAAGGGATGTCACACTAGTCAGCCAGAAAAAGTCAAGAACCGTGGGATTGGCCCTGGCCGGTTGGCTCAGCGGTAGAGCGTCGGCCTGGCGTGCGGGGGACCAGGGTTCGATTCCCGGCCAGGGTACACAGGAGAAGCGCCCATCTGCTTCTCCACCCCTCCCCCTTTCCTTCCTCTCTGTCTCTCTCTTCCCCTCCCGCAGCCAAGGCTCCAATGGAGCAAAGATGGCCCGGGCGCTGAGGATGGCTCCTTGGCCTCTGCCCCAGGCGCTAGAGTGGCTCTGGTCGCGGCAGAGCGACGCCCCGGAGGGACAGAGCATCGTGCCCTGGTGGGCAGAGCGTTGCCCCTGGTGGGCGTGCCGGGTGGATCCCGGTCGGGCGAATGCGGGAGTCTGTCTGACTGTCTCTCCCCATTTCCAGCTTCAGAAAAATACAAAAAAAAAAAAAAAAAGAACAGTGGGATTTCCGTACAGATGAAACTGAATGAAGTTGTGATCTAAACTGCAAGATAAACACACCCACAAAAACTCACAGACACACAAGAGAATGAGGGTCCCCAGAGGGAAGGGTGGGGACGGTAGGAGAGGGTGCAGGAAGGACCGATGGGGATGGGGGAGACTGGACTTGGGGTGAGGAACACGCACGACAACATACAGACGATGGATCGTAGAATCGTCCACCTGACACCTGCCTAACCTCATTCACCCGTACACCCCAATAAATGCCATTTTGAAAAACATATAAAAAATAAAAGAATAAAGGAAAAATTAAAAAAAAAAAAAAGGAAAACAGGACAGCCAGGGGAAACTAGTTTGAAATGTGTCAGACACGACGTGTCTCGAATTTTCCAGAAGCGTGCCATCAATAATTAGGTATATATTGATAAATCCCGTGATATCCCCGGGCCTTCGAAACTTCATTCACGTGCCCAGTGAGACGTGTAATGGCCCCAACCCACGGACACCCCCCAGAGAGCCGCTACAACAGGGGGTGCCTAGCCAGAGGCCAGCTCACGTCAGGTATTACATCGCGACTTTTAAAAAATAATCACACATGCCAGCGCTCTTGGATAGTTCTGCAAGACGTCCTGGGGGGGGGGGTCCTTAATTCTCTCTTATGGAGATGTTTTCCATTTCAGGATGAACGTCCCTCCCTACCCTGCACCCCCCGCGGCTGAACGGCGTCTGACCTGACCTGTCAGATGGCACTGGAAGTAGAAACAGGAATCACACAGGGGGTCCTCAAACTTTTTATAAAAACCGCCCACTTTGGCAGTGCTGGTCAACCTGGTCCCTGCCTCCCACTAGTGGGCGGTCCAGCTTTCATGATGGGCCAATCGCGACGCTGTTTGGGTGCACGGTAGGGACCAGGTTGACCAGCACTGCCAAAGTGGGCGGTTTTTATTGATATAAAAAGTTTGACGACCCCTGATTGGCTGGCCGTGACTTGGAGGGAGGCATATGGGTGTGGGTGACCAGGGCGCCCCATTTTATCCGTGGGGAATTCACAGGAGGAAACTGGCTGAAGCGACCGCCTGCCAAAGGCTACGCCCCACAAGCCAGAGGCACAGGGACAAAGCACTGGCGTTTTTCTCCCCCGCGCTGTGTCCAGTCACGGCGCAAATGCCTATCGCAAGCCTCCTGGCAGTTTTTTTTTTTTTTTTTTTTTTTACAGGGGTAGAAAGTCAGACAGAGGGACAGATAGGGACAGACAGGAACGCAGAGAGATGAGAAACATCAGTCGTTAGTTTCTTGTTGCAACACCTTAGTTGTTCATTCATTGCTCTCTTACATGTGCCTTGACCATGGGGCTACAGCAGACCAAGCGACCCCCTGCTCAAGCCAGCGACCTTGGGTCCAAGCTGGTGAGCTATTTTGCTCAAGCCAGATGAGCCTGCGCTCAAGCTGGCGACCTTGGGGTCTCGAACCTGGGTCCTCTGCATCCCAGTCCGACGCTCTATCCACTGTGCCACTGCCTGGTCAGGCCTCCCGGCGGCTGTAAGGGATGGAGGAAATGACACTTGTATGACTTTCTGTGTTCAGTGCGGTCATGTGAGCATCTCTCTCTCTCTCTCTCTCTCTCTCTCTCTCTCTCTCTCAGAAAAGGCATTCTGCAGATAAACCACACGGTTTCAAGCTCAGGAAACATTGTAGCCCATTGTGAAAAAAATTATGTTGCCTGCCTCCTCGCAGAAGAAATCTTCAGTAACCTCTGAAAAAAGTGCAAATGGGCTGAGATCATGATGTGGGCGTAGAGAAATAAAATAATGTCTAACAGTTTAATATCATGAGGTCATGCCCAGCAGACTCATTTGCGGTGGAATCCAAAGTGGCGTTTTTACTGAAAGCAGATATGACTGAGTCCAATAAAACCTTCACGATCTTTTCTGTCCACGGCTCCAGCGAATCCTGATTTGAAACTCGGTGTGTGCCCGTCAGCCCCTGGTGTTTTGCAGACAGGAGCTGAGATAGAATCTCTCACGCTGGGGCTCGCGGGGGACAGTCTCCTCACCCTGACCCGCACCGCCCGCATCCGGGGTGGACACTAGAGCCGGACGCTAGCCAGGGTGTCTCTTACTCAAGTCCTTGGAGACAGCATTGCACAGAGCAGAGCAGTGCACAGTGACATACATGGGACATCATGTCACCTGTGCTGGTCGCAGCTTTCAAAAGGCAGCTGGTCGCTTTCGGGCTGGGCTGTTTAACAACCCAAGGTGCTCTGGGGGTGCAGCAGAAAGACAGCGTCACCGTACCCAGAGAAGGAGCGGGGATACACAGCTTCCCCAATTTCACAGCGGGGGGCTGTGTGATGCTGGGCTGTGAGGGGCACCTTTATCTCCGAGGGGAGGCCCCAGCTCCTGGCCACCGCTGGGGACAGCCTGTTTTCTCCACACCTGGTCCACGCCCCCCTGGGAAGCCTGTTGTCCTAAACGCAATGACACGGGATGTCTGTCCACGTGCTGAGCAGACGCCCCATCCGGACTGCGGAGACGTGGACCCTGGGGACTTGGGAGTCTTGGCTGGTACCCCGGGGAGAATGGAGGCGCTGGCCTGATTGGGGTGCAGTGTGGCCAAAAGGCGCTCCATCCAGTTCTCCGTCTGAAAAGTGCCCCGAGCTGAGAAGCGCGATGAAGCTCGGAACCACTACCCGGCCAAGGGCTTCTGTCTCCCTTTCCCTGGAGACATAAGGACCCGCTCACTCATTGTAGCTTTTTCTTTTCTCTTTTTTTTTAATTTTAATTTTTTTAAATTCATTTTAGAGAGGAGAGGGAGAGAGAGAGAGAAGAGAGAGACAGGGGAGAGGAGCTGGAAGCATCAACTCCCATATGTGCCTTGACCAGGCAAGCCCAGGGTTTGGAACCGGCGACCTCAGCATTTCCAGGTCGACTCTTTATCCCACTGCGCCACCACAGGTCAGGCCACTCATTGTGGCTTTTATTGAAAGGCACACTCAGAGGACACGGTCTCCTGTCGCCGCCGCCACCGGGGAGCCAGGCCCAGGCGAGATTTACGCATGCCGTGTGGCTGAGGACATGGCCCTTTGCTCCACGCGTTGACACATGGGAATGACAGCGGCGGTGTCTGAGGTTGGGACGGTTCCCTCCACTCTTGTAAGTTAGATGTCCCCGAAACGGAGTCCGACGTGGGGGGTGGTGAGAGGCGCTGGCAGACATAGGATCAGCCCCCTTGGGTTAAGTCTCAAAACGGCCCCGGGGCCACAGTCCATAAAAGGAACGTCTGTGAAAGTTCCAGGCAGCGTGGACCCCTTGCTCACAGGCTGCACCCTCTTTTTTTCCACGTTGGGCGGGGGTCTGCCAGGGCTGCTGTTCACTCACCAGACGGCGGGAGTCACAGAGAACAGCGTGGGGGTCACCAGAGGGGGCGGGGGAGAGGGGAGGTAGCAGAAGTTTCACAGAGATCCCTGGTAACAGAGGGAGACTTGACTTGAAGTACGGGGGCACCCAGGCAATGCACAGGTGACGCAATCCTGCAGCTGTGCCCCTGACAGCTATACAGACTCGTCGATCAACACCATCCCAATCCATCTAATCATCAATCAATCACCGAATCAACAAAATGAGGTGTGCCTCTATCACTGCGGGGGAAAATGTAAAAAAAAAACCGTTTCAAATGTTGAATGATGGCTTAGGAAAACCGGGGCTCCGGACAAGAGAGATGACAGTTCAGCTCACGGCACGAGCACAAGCCAGTCTTGCGACGTTTGGGCCACAGGGAAGTGTCCCACTCACAGTGTCTTTTTCCAAGCTCCTGGCCGCCGCGATGGAAGCATTTCCCACTGCTCACGGCTCGGGGGGGCAGAAATAAAATACTCGTCATCTAGGGCTTATGAGAGAGAGCGTATCCCATGCAGGCGCTTTGCCGAGGGTCAGGTGGCGATCCACACGTGACACTGAGCGTCTGGAAGAGCTGGTCCTTGCTGGACGTGTCGGTGAACGGGTGGCTCACTGTCCCTCTTCCCACCGTTAGCGTCTTAATGTTAAACTTCTATGGGCAAGTGTGTGAGGGACCATCCACTCTATAACCACCCCTTGACCTGAATCTGAATGTCTGAGTGGCGGGGGTCTTGTCACATGTCACTCATGTGTCCCACTGTTCTGTTTTCCCCTTCCCAAATGGATGGACACGTATGTTATTTTCAGTGCCAGGAATATTCCAGGGGGTGTTGCTACGGAGACAGTGGAACTGACCGAACTCTGTCCCACTGTCCCCGAAAAAAGTATCTTGCGCCCCTAGATTTACGGACCTGTGACAATGACTTTATCCAGACTTTGCGCCTGTCGTCAGATGAGGTCATTAGCTGCGCTGTAACCCAGAATGCCACTTTAAAGAAAAATAAATGGAATTTTGTACACAGACACATTTTGAGCCACAATGTCATTGGGGCTAGGGGGCACGTTCAGAGTTACATTACGTAGTTCTTGATAAACAGTAGAGTTTGGGGACTGTGCCGACAGTCCAATGAAATTGAAAATATAAAACAAAATGAAATAAGGAGGAAAACACGCTAAGGAATGGATAATAAGAAGACTGGAGTCCTGTTCCTAAGCCTCTCCCTGTTTCTGTCAGCTCCCATCAGAATTAGATTTTAATGCATGCGTCAGCTGTGACCGGATCGCGGCGGAATGTGGGAAAGAAGGCTTCTCTGATCGGTCAAGTGTGGACAAAATAAAGCCTCCGCGTCCCCCTCCCCTGCCCCGAAAAGGCAGCGGCGGAAAGTGCGGTCATCTGAGAGAGTGTTAGCCTTGAAATCATTCTGCGCCCTCCCGCCAAACTGCATAATTCAAAGCCGCTCTGCGCCCCACGGAGTCTTTTCATCTTGAGGGCAAGAAGGAAGAGAAACACCACCTCTGGGAAGCAAACCCTGTGTGGGAATCGTGGCCTGAAAAGCTCTAGATTACGAGTATTTTTTTCTGCCCGCCCCCCAGCCATGGGCAGTGGGAAATGCTTCCATCTCGGTGGCCAGGAGCTTGCAAAAGGACATTGTGAGTGGGACACTTCTCTGTGGCCCTGGGGCATCCCCGGGAAAGACACTGCACAATAAATGTTTGTCCTCTTGGCCTCATTTTCACAAGGCGTGTGCGTGTGTGTGTGTGCGTGTGTTTCCGTGTGCATATGTCTGTGTGCAGTGTGTCTAGTGACTCTCCAGCCGAAATCTGTATCAGCACAGAGCTTTGGACAGATGTGAAGCCTGGCTTGTGACACCAGAAACATTATATATATGATTAAGATACTATATATTTTAAATGGTTTCTGAATGACTCAAAACTGTTCTGATAAAAATGGCCATGGGTGTGAGGTGATATCTCACTGTGGTTTTAATTTGCATTTCTCTAATGATTAGTGATGTTGAGCATTTTTTCATCTGCGTATTGGCCATCTGTATGTCCTCTTTGGAGACATATGTGTATTCATTTCTTTCCCTCATTTTTTGATTGGATTGTTTGTCTTTCTGGTGTTGAGTTTTACAATAGCAAAGATCTGGAAACAGCCCAAGTGTCCGTCAGCGGACGAGTGGATTAAAAAGCTTTGGTACATATATACTATGGAATACTACTCAGCCATAAGAAATGATGACATCGGATCATTTACAATAACATGGATGGACCTGGATAACCTTATACTGAATAAAATAAGTAAATCAGAAAAAACTAAGAACTATATGATTCCACACATAGGTGGGACATAAAAATGAGACTCAGAGACATGGACAAGAGTGTGGTGGTTATGGGCAGGGGATGAGGAAGGAGAGAGAGGATGGGGGGAGGGGAGGGGCACAAAGCAAACCAGATATAAGGTGATAGAAGACAATTTGGCTTTGGGTGAGGGGTATGCAACATAATCAAATGCCAAAATAATCTGGAGATGTTTTCTCTGAATGTATTATCCTGATTTATCAATGTCACCCCATTAAAATAAATATTAAAAAAAAATAAAAATAAATAAAAGTAAATGCCCATCAGTTTATTTCTATGGGAAAGGTGTTTGGATGTGAGTGTGGTGGCTTTGTTGCCAGGTTACCAGATGGCATGCCTTGGGGCACAGGTGGCCTGGGAAACATCACCCTAGATTTTACTGTCTCATCAAAGTCCTGTGGATTTTTTTTTAAATTTTGTTTTTCCCTTAAAGGTCCATGATCACTGTGGGTTTCAACCTTTGTACACTCGAGGACCTGTGAAAATAAAGAATTATTTTGGGGGACCACTCAGGCAGAAATCACCCCGAGTCTATGCGAATTCGGCTGAGATATCACGTCTAGAATCTCCATACCACGTCAGGGTGGTTAGGAGATTTCTGCCGGACTGACTGTTCCACGAATCCCCAATTAAAACTCACCACCGGAATACATATTAGTGGGTAACTTTCTCAGAGCGTGGGGATGGAGTGTCTTCCCCTGACTGGATCTCCCGACCCTCACGTAGAAGGTGCTTTCTACCCACTGCTTTGTAAAGACTGCCCGCCTCACCTGACACACATTAAGACACAGATCCGCCTGTCAAACTCGAGTCAGAAGGAAGGAACACTCTGACAACTAGAAGAGACCGAGATGGAGACCAAGGTTTGCTCCCCTGAACACGAGCCTTCTGGGATGTTGATTTTAAGCCGGTTTTTAAGCAACAGCAGAACGGCCTGACCTGTGGTGGCGCAGTGGATAAAGCGTCGACCTGGGACACTGAGGTCGCAGATTTGAAACCCTGGGCTTGCCTGGTCAAGGCACATAGGGGAGTTGATGCTTCCTGCTCCTCCCCCCTTCTCTCTCTTTCTTCTTTAAAATGAATAAATAAAAATAATTAAAGAAACAGAAGACATACACACATAAAAACTTTGACACTCCCATTTTATGTGCCTAAAAGCATTCAGATAGATCAGTGGTCCTCAACTCCCGGGCCACGGACCAGTACTGGTCTGTGGGCCACTTGGTACTGGTCTACAGAGAAAGAATATATAAATTACATTATTTCTGTTTTATTTACATTTAAGTCTGAACAATGTTTTATTTTTATTTATTTATTTATTTTTTTTTGTATTTTTTCTGATGCTGGAAACGGGAATAGACAGTCAGACTCCCGCATGCACCCGACCAGGATCCACCCGACACGCCCACCAGGGGCGACGCTCTGCCCACCAGGGGCGACGCTCTGCCCACCAGGGGCGACGCTCTGCCCCTCCGGGGCGTCGCTCTGCCGCAACCAGAGCCACTCTAGCGCCTGGGGCAGAGGCCAAGGAGCCATCCCCAGCGCCCGGGCCATCTTTGCTCCAATGGAGCCCTGGCTGTGGGAGGGGAAGAGAGAGACAGAGAGGAAGGAGGGGGAGTGGAGAAGCAAATGGGTGCTTCTCCTGTGTGCCCTGGCCGGGAATCGAACCCGGGTCCCCCGCACGCCAGGCCGATGCTCTACCACTGAGCCAACCGGCCAGGGCCAACAATGTTTTATTTTTAAAAAATGACCAGATTCCCTCTGTGACATCCGTCTAAGACTCACTCTTGATGCTTGTCTCGGTCACGTGATACATTTATCCATCCCACCCTGAAGGCCGGTCCGTGAAAATATTTTCTGACATTAAACCGGTCCGTGGCCCAAAAAAGGTTGGGGACCACTGAGATAGAGCGGTGTTCTATAGCGTCTCATACTTGTAAACCCATCGAGTTCGGCGAAGCATGTCAGACCCAATACATTTGAAAAATATATAAAAAAAATAGGAACTCAGCTAGCAATGCCTGCTCAGAAACGAGGAGCTCCCCACTTGGCTTGGAGGTAGGAGCTGAGCATGATTGAGACAGAGAAAAGTAGCAGTCCTGTCTTTCCAGCTTTCCTCTAGGTCAGGGGTCCCCAAACTGCGGCCCCTTTAAGCCATTTATCCGGCCTCCGCCGCCCTTCTGGAAGGGTACTTCTTTCATTGGTGGTCAGTGAGAGGAGCATAGTTCCCATTCAAATACTGGTCAGTTTGTTGATTTAAATTGACTTGTTCTTTATTTTAAATATTGTATTTGTTCCTGTTTTGTTTTTTTTACTTTAAAATAAGATCTGTGCAGTGTGCATAGGGATTTGTTCATAGTTTTTTTTATAGTCTGGCCCTCCAACGGTCTGAGGGACAGTGATCTGGCCCCCTGTGTAAAAAGTTTGGGGACCCCTGATCTGGGTCCTCACTGTTTAGAGGTCCGGGGAGAATTTGTTTACCACGTGGTTGCTCCTTTTAATCTACGTGTGAATGACCTGCTCCCTCCTTGAACTCCCACACCCCTGCCTCCTTCTCCCCAGGGAACGGCGGCGTGTCAACATCAACCACCCAGTGCATCATGAACCCCATCCTCTCACATCCCGTGGACGCCCGTGACAGACTCGGACATCGTCGCCGGCTCCTCTGTCTTGGGTGGAGGGGACGCGCAGGCCATCAGGGAGAACTTAGGCAGGCAGGAAGGAGATTATTTGAGGACACTCCCCGTGCTAACGTGCGGTTTGGGGCAGTGGTCCCCAACCTTTTGGCTCCAGCCACCCGCAACCATGAACATGAGAGGTGGGAAATGTAATACATGAGAATGTTTTATATTTTTAACCTTATTATTTTTCTTATTAAAGATTTGTCTGCAGCCATTGAAAGAACCACATCTGGCTTGTGAGCCATAGGTTCCCGACCCCTGCGCTATAGAGCACAGAAAGAGTGGGCGTTTAGTCCCCACAGAACGCTCTCCCTCCTCACACCCTTCCTCTGTGACTAACACCTTACCTTGGAGGGAGGGGCCCATTTGTGATAATCAATGAACCAATATCAACACAATATTATTTTCTTTTAAGCATGCTTTTTTATTTTTTTTTAATTATTTTATTTATTTTTAGAGAGGGAGAGACAGAGAGAGAGAAGGGGGGGAGGAGCTGGAAGCATCAACTCCCATATGTGCCTTGACCAGGCAAGCCCAGGGTTTCGAACCGGCGACCTCAGCATTTCCAGGTCGACGCTTTACCCACTGCGCCACCACAGGTCAGGCCTCAACACAATATTATTAACGAAGGTTTATAGATGATGTGACACTTGACTGGTCCTGTCAGATGTCGTCACCAGCCGGACAGAGCATTGGTCTGCAGCGCAGAGGACCCAGGGTTCAAACCGTGGGGTCACCGGCTTGAGCGTGGGGTGGCCGGCTTGAGTGTGGGATCCTAGACATGACCCCATGGTCACTGGTTTGAGCCCAAAGGTCACTGGCTTGCACCCCAAGGTCTGTAGCTTGAAGGGGTCACTCAGTCTGCTGTAGCCCCCCCGGTCAAGGCACATATGAGAAAGCAATCAATGAACATCCAAGGTGCCCCAAAAAGAATTGATTGATGCTTTTCTTGTCCCTCCCTTCCTGTCTGTCTGTCTGTCCCTGTCCCCCACTCTCTCGCTTGCCTAAAGAAGATGTAATCACAATGATACCACCACCCAGAACAGTATCACTGTTTAGCCTCCCCCCTGTCCCAGCCCCGACACCCTCCCATCTCTGCGCCTTCTGGTCTCTGTAGTTTTCCCTTGGGACGGAATGTGACAGGGCTGCCATCATACACGACACCCTTTCCCATCTGTCCCCTTTCCTCAGGGACACGCGTTTAAGCTTTCTCTGCGTCCAGACGCAGCTGGAGAGCCCCTGCCTCTGTATCTCTAGGTAACATCCCGCCATCTGAATGGGCCATGGCCATGGGCTTTTGCCTTCGCCTGTGGTGGCCAATTCCATTTTGAGGCAGGTGGACCTTTCAGACACATGACCGCTGTGTCCCCTGCCGTTCCGGCCGGATTTCTTCCTCCTTTTCTACCCGGCGGGCGGCTGAGAAAAATTCTCAGCTCATCGTTTTGTCCTGTGGTTGCCTTTCCTGTTGGAACAGCCGGATCAGGTTTGGAGGAAGGGGACTGGATGACGATTTTCAGAAGAAGAGGTAAAAAAACGACCTTTTCCACGTGTGCCTCATAGTTCTCCGCGGGGCTGAGAGACGGGAGCAGAGGGGGCTCTGTCTCTGTCAGAAAGGGACAGAAACAGGAGAGTTTTCTTTGCACCTCGGCCGCAGGGAGAGCTTTACAAAGTGGGGGGGTGTTAGCCACCCCAATGACCAGGCTGACGTCATCGTGGGCGACCCTGTGATTCCGGACCGGAGACGTTTCTGCCACCAAGCGTTTTGCCATCCGCCTCCCGATGTGAGAACGATTCCTACCTCCGGCTCTCAGACAGGAATGTGCCCGGTGTCCCTGCACATCTGATGGAACGTCATCGATGCCGTGACATTTGGGGTGCACACCCCCAGAAAAGGGGGACAAGATGTAATGGGCATCAGTTGAACCTGTGAGGGCGACTTCTGCATCTGCAGGGCGGAGCCAGCCGCACCCCCAGGAGGATGGCGTGGGGGGGGAGGTATTGAGCTCCCGGAGTGTAGCCGGGGCTGGCTAAATCGCCAGGCTGTTTGGGGACCAAGAAATCCTTGAGACAGAGAGGAAGGGCTCATGTCACCTCCTGCAGTAACAGATGGGCTGTCATTGTTGATAGACCCAAGATGGGGTTGGTTTCCCAGGCGGAATGAGGAAGGGACGGATGTGATGACCTATCAGGGGTTAATGAAGCCCAGAGATTAGGAACCCTCTGTCACGGCGAGCTGGCCGGGCACCAGGACTATGTATTAATATTATAGAGGCATTTTCCTAACGGGGCGTCACCAGCGTGGAGCAGAGGCACAGAGCGGTCGGACTGATGGGGAAAAGAGAAAGTAAAGAACCGGAAGGTTTCAAAGAAGGAATGTTTTGTTTTGTTTTTCTGTCAAAATAACTTGATCCGACATCGATCCGAGGAAGACAACCGCTGGTTCTTGCGTTCCGCGCTGGCGAGCTTGAAGACCGAGGGGATTGCTGGGTCGGATTCCCGGCTCCGAGACTTAACAAACTCAACTCTTTTCTTCTTTTTATTTTTCCTTTTATCAAGTCATTTTTCTCTGAAATAGTGCTTCGCTGACTGATCGTCACATGGGAAGAAAACTCCAGGTGATCGAAACGATGATGGTGTTTGTCTGAGAAAAGGGACCCCCCCCCCAGGGGACAGTTGATGCTGCAGCTCGTCCACCGTCTGCCATCGTGAAGGTGGCTTCCCTCTTTTTGGCCACAGTGCAGAAGAGAGGACAGACTGGGTCAGCCAGATTGATTGATCCTATTCCCCCATGTTATTTATTGGCTCATTAAAAAATTTGGGGTGGGGTGTAGATAGCAAACGATCAACAGAGGAGAAATGTTGGTGGAAGGAGACTTGAATTGGGGTGGTGAACACACAAGACAATATACAGAACAAGACGCCTGAAAACTGATGTTGTTTTGCTAACCCATGTCACCCCAATAAATTCGATGAAAAACAAAATAAAATTAGCTGGGGGAAAAATTAAAAAAGCCAGAGAAAATAAGCCCAGAATGCCTCTGTGGTAACATTCACACGTCACAGGAAGAGAGAGAGAGAACTTGCCTCAACTAAAAACGGGGTCACAGCTTTTTGGCTTGGGGAGCTGAAGGCAGATTTCCCGCTGGGAACAACCCAAAACGCCCCGGTTATGGGGTCCACAGGACTTGGGGAGCTCCATGCCCTCATGTGAGTCCGAGTTAACCGCAGACCCAGGAAGAGGTGGTGAACCTCCCCCCCCCCCCATGACCATGAACTTGGCCTCATTCTGGCTTCTGCTCTATTAGGGGTTGAATGGAGTCTGTTGAACCCCACTCTCACGACGGGTGTCCTCACAGGTGCAGGGAGGCACCAGTCTGTGGGCAGCCCTTGAGCCGGGAGTCTCCTGCTGACCCCCAAGCAGGCAGCCAGCTCATCCTGATGGACGGTGGTCAGCAACGTCCCTTTCTCCTTATGACCCTGAGAAGGGGAGACTTCCTCTTCCTCCTCATCAGTTTACTTTCACACCCGCACAGCGGACTGCCCTGACCTTGGCCAAACCGAATGCTTCGGTTCATCTGACCACGATCCCTCCAAATTAGGGACTTTAAATCAGTCGAGTGCCTGAACTCCGGTCCATCGATGACAACAAACGTCCTACCCAGTTGGGGACGTTGCCCGTGGGGGATGCTGTGATTGTGGGGACAGGGGACAGGTGGGAAGTCTCTGTCCCTTCCTCTTAATTTTTCTATAAAACAAAAACTAGGTCTCAAAAGGGATGATTTTATTTTCTTTAAAGAAAAGGGCATCAAGCCAAATGCTTTCTATAAAAAAATTAAGGGCATGGATATTAGATATCAGAACTGACACCTATGGCCAAACGTTGTCACGCAGATTTTTTTTTTCCCCTGAAAATTACCTTTTAGTCATAGTTTAACTGAGTAGTTTATGGGCTATCCCATTTGCTATACATAGATATTCTCAGGACTCAGTCTTGAAAATGCCATCCATGGACTGATGTTATTCTATTGCTATAACATCAAAAAACAGCTTCTAAAAAATATTTTAATTAAAATTTGGAAACTCTAAGTTTTCCATTTTTTCCGTCTATTTAGTCATGATGGTATTGTAAACATATGCAATAAAATCATTTTTATTTCAAGATTCTGCTTGAACAAAATCAAATCAAATCTTCGTATTTTGGGAGTTGTTTTTTTTTTTTTTTTACATCATGCTTTTATTTTTATCATCAAAGCCAGAAGCTGCAAATTAAAGGCATTCTGGACTACTTTTCCTGATCGTGTATATTAAAAATTTGTGAAAAAAATTATTTGAGTGAATTTAAAAAAACGGGGGGGGGGAGCTTTCAAAACTTCAAGACAATTTTAAATGAAATTCCTCCTGGAAGAACTTCAGAAGCTCGTTACATTTTACTGTCTATGTTCTCATCTTTCTAGTAGTCGGCAAAGCTCTGAGGGCGTGAATTACAGTGAAGTCTGTGGCTTGTGATCAAATAGAGAACGTCCTACTTTCCCTAAGGGGGTTTTCAAAATGACTTTTAAAGTAAAAAAACATCAAGTGTAGGGGGAAGAAAAGGGGGAATCCAAGCAGATTTGCCGACATCATTCTTTTTTTTCTTTTTATTGTTTTTCATTCACCCAGGAAGTTATGTAAGTGATGCTGGTTAATAAACTTGGGGTGTATCGCGTGTTCAGCTCAGCTGTCTTTCCCGGGGGGCACCGTGGGACGTGACAAGTGTGGGACCCATGGCCGCCACCGCAGGGAGCCCGGTGCAGGTCACACGCGCTGTCCTTTAATGTCACGCTCTTGCAGACGATGTTTGGAAACCCGCAGCCCTGTCTCCGGGAGAAGCTCACGTCAGCCATGGCTGGGTCGTTATCTAAACAGCCCAAGTCCCAGCGATGGCCAGGCTGCGAGAAAAATGTGGGTGACTGTCGTCACGGGCAGGCGCAGAACCTGGCTGTCGGGAGGGGTGGGTGTCAGACCGGTTTCCGAGCCCAGGCCGTGCCAGTTCGTCCTTGAAGCTACACACTGGTGAGAAAATAAAACACGTACGCTTTAGAGAAATCGACTTCTCTGGACCGCCCTTGAAATATTTTTCCTAAGTAGTAATTTGTTTTGTCACTCTAAGCCGCCATGCAATATATTCTTTTCACATGTGGGTAATAAAACCCGGTGGTGTCACTTAACGAATAGCCATCAGGTGACGGAAGAAATACTCGTTTAGTTCGGAGTCTCTATGGAAACAGAGTGAATACTGGTGTTAGGATGACTGAATTTCTCCTACAGCAGGGGTCGGGAACCTATGGCTCGTAAGCCAGATGTGGCTCTTGTGATGGCTGCATCTGGCTCACAGACCAATCTTTAATAAAAAAACCATTAAAAATATAAAACACTCTCATGTATCACAATCCATTCATTTCCTACCGCTCATGTTCATGGTTGCGGGTGGCTTGAGCCAATCACAGCTGTCCTCCGGGACAACACCAAATTTTTATTGGATAATGCATCACGTATATGGGTCGTTGTACGGCTCTCTTAGAATTACATTTTAAAATATGTGGCATTCATTGCTCTCTCAGCCAAAAAGTTTCCAACCCCTGGTCTACAGCCATTGGCGATACAGGCTTTGTTAAAGCCAATGTCCCTGGTGAAAGGGACAGAGAGAGCGAACCTGAACTTGGCTGGCATCGACACCCGGGTATGTGGCTGCATGGATGAGTATGGGCTCACAGGGCAGAGACTGACCATCCTGGGAGACCCTTCCTGAGCCAGTTTCCATGTCCCTTAGTCATGCCGGGTCCACGTGGCGAGCCCCTGCCTGGCTCTGACTGTGAGTTCTCAAGCAGGGCAAATGGAGAGCTGGGCATCTTCCCGGTCAACCTGCCCCTCCCATGGTGAGCAGAGGCTACAGAAGAAAGGGGTGCTGGCAGGGTGGGGGGAAAGGAGGCTTCCCGTTGTCTGTGTGAAAAATCACACAGTTATCCCTGCATCATAGTCCAAGAACAGAGTCTGTGTGTCACAGACTTTCAACTGCGACCCCACTGTGGGCCAGCTTTGTAGTAACTAGCTGCACTCCCAGGAGCTCCTGAAATGGACAGGGGCCCTGGCCAATTGGCTCAGTGGTAGAGCGTCAGCCCGGCGTGTGGAAGTCCTAGATTCGATTCCCATCCAGGGCACACAGGAGAAGTGCCCATCTACTTCTCTACCCTTCCCCCTCTCCTTTCTCTCTGTCTCACTTCCCCTCCCACAGCCAAGGCTCCATTGGAGCAAAGTTGGCCTGGGCGCTGAGGATGGCTCCATGGCCTCCGCCTCAGGCGCTTGGATGGTCCAACTGCAATGGGAACCCGCTCAGTAAGCCTGCCAAGTGGGCCAGTGTGGGCACTGAGTCTTGGCTTCACTTCTAAGCAACTGTGAGATTTGGGGAGACTTACCCCATCTCCTGATTGCCTTCTAATTCCTCAGCTGCAAAGCAACCATGGCAACACAGACATCATGAATGGACAGAAAGGCCCCAGCCGAATAGCTCGGTTGGTTAGAGCATCGTCCAGATACGCCAAGGTTGGGGGTTCAATCCCTGGTCAGGGTACATTCAGGAATCGACCAGTGAATGTATAAGTGGAACAATGAATCTGTGTTTTCTCTCTCTCTCTCTCTCTCTCTCCAATCAACAATAGTAATAAAAGAGACCTATGAGGTTTAATTAGGCTTAGCTACATCTCTGTCCACAGGAAAGGTCCCACTGGAGACTCTTGTTTTCCTGAAGAACGATCAGGAAGTCACAGCAGGTGAAGCCCTCGGGGAAGGGGGGGACAGCAGACTCCCCGTGAGTTATGGACAGATGGCATTGTAATGCCCTGCCCACTTCGTGACTTGGCTTGGCGTGTTTTCAAAAAAAAAAAAAAACAACTCACGGCAACCCAGTGGCAAAGCGAGGAAAACACCTGTGTGCGGCAGCCACGACTGTCACGCGGTGTGTGGAGGCGGCCCTTTACAGGCAATGTTTTATCAGAAACAGACGTCCCCGGGTGTGTGGAGGCGGCCCCCCGAGGGACAGCGTGGTCCATTTCAGCGGGAATATTACCAGCTCAGACAGGGGGGTGTTTGTGTTGCCTTTGAACATCGAGGGGGGGGGTGGTCTCAGCAGGTAAACACCTAGGGACCAGTCCAGGGGAACAAAACACCACAAACATGGGTCCCCCCCAAGCCCTCGGCATCCTGACAGAGCGGTGTGCCGCTGAAAACTGTCTGATGAAAGGAGTGAATTGGAGCGCACGGTGTGACTCGTGTTTAGACACAGCTAAAAATCACTGAAATGAGATTTTGCCCAGCTATGCAAAGAGCAGGTGCAAGGACTCCGAGTGTTACCCTGTGGGTAACAGGCCACGAGGAGAGCGTCCTCCATGGGTGGTGGATACGGTGACATCTTCCTTGAAATTCACGAAAAAAGATGTTTCTTTTCAACGACAGCTGACGCTCAGCATTATATTGGTTTCCGTGTGCCGCAGAAGGGTTCGACGTCTGTGTCCCTTACAGGGTGTTTCTCCTGAGAAGTCCAAGACCCGCCTGGCATCACAAAGACCAATTACAGTATGACTGACTGTATTCCCCGTGCCGCACTTGACAACTTACTTAAAAAGGTCTGAGTTCCCCAGACGGAAAAGAGAGAATAAAAGAGGAACTGCTGTCTCCCGGCATCAGAATATCTAAAGACCGCTTTTTTTTTTTTTTAAATATAGATTGAATGTGGAACAGCGGCTGAGAGACTCCAAACCGAAAAGCAATGATTACATTTTTCATTTGCAAACCCTGAGATGCAATTTTCCAACTCATTCGGAAAAACTTAAATAACAGGAGACATGGTTTTTTTAAACAAGAACAACAAAAGACTGTTCATGCGCTTGTAAATTAGGCAATTACCACTATTGTCTTGAAGACAAAGAGTGTGAAAACAGCAACTCATTTTGTTGTGGATTCTATTAAGCTACATGGAAAAACTCCAGCTTACAAGGTAAGACATGATAGAGATCATTTTGTCTTTTATTTGTTTTGCAGATAGTTAAGTCAGGGGCTTTGCTAGGCTTTAGACCAGGAGGAATGGCAAAAAGTTTGTAAGCTTGGGCCCCCAAGAGAAGAAAAATCCAGTAAAAAAAAGGCAAAACATCCAGTAAGCGATGAGGCAGGCATAGCGCCCCCGTCTGGAAACAGTTCTATATAGTATGCTCACTGGGCTGAGGAGAGAGGAAGACAGCATATCGAGGAATGTTCTCAGAAGGGTTGTGGAAAGGTGGCGGACGTGAACTCAAGATAAGGTTTTTTTTTTAAGGGAGAGGAGGGGAGATAGAGAGACAGACTCCTGCATGTGCCCCCCTGACCAGGATCCACCTGGCAACTCTGGGGCTGACGCTCGATCAACCAAGCTATTTTTAGCACCTGAGGCTGATGCTCAGACCAAATGAGCCACTGGCTGCAGGAGGGAAGGGGGGGAGGAGAGGGAGAGGAAGAGGAAGAGAAGCAGATGGGCACTACTCCTGTGTGCCCTGACCAGGGCTCGAATCCTGGATATCTGCATGCCAGGTGGATGCTCTATTCACTGGGCCAACGAGCCAGGGCCCCCCAGTGAGATCTTAAATGCTTAGTCTGCCCAAGATTACTGATTTCTCTGCTGTTACTCATCATCCACTGTGTGTGTGTGTGTGTGTGTGTGTGTGTGTGTATGTGTGTGAGAGATAAACTTCACAGCTTCAAAGTCTTATCTCTAAGGCAGACAGTCCCCCTGACAGGTCTGCTTAAAGAATAGCTGTGATCAGAGGCCGTGCAATTCTCCGTTTTCAAAGGAGGTGGTTTGATCGAGTCACATCTTATTATTATAAATATTCAGCGGCCGCGGCCCGCACATCTGAAGGATGTTCAAGGTCAACGACCTCCCTTCAGACATCCGGCTGGCGGATGAAAACGTTATCTTTTGATAACGACGCCTTCTGCTCTGGGCTGCGCTGTTCAGGATTTCAGCACGGGGCCGTTTCCGATATACTATAAGTCCATCACCAGTGCTTTACACATGTCTAACCTATCTGCTGTTCAGAAATGGATAAATCGATCAAGTCTTAAAGAAGAAAAAAGAGGGGGGTTAAATCACTTACTTGTTTATTAAAGAAGAAAAAAAAATACTAACCAGGCAAGGACTTAAAAGTCTAGAGCAAAGCCAGACATGTGAGAATTCTATTAAGTCACAACGCTGCCTTTTAACCAGGAAGCTCTCCGCTCTCTTCACTGCCTGCATCTAGATTTCAGAATTATTGGGTGTGAGAGACCGGGACCCTTGTCAGTCGTTGGAAATTTAAATTCCCTCAGGGCCAGGGGTAACAGTAAGAAAATTGTCAGGGAACATCGCCGACAAAGGAAGGTTGTGTTGGGCTGAAGGATTGTAGCGTTGAAGTCCTTTTAAAAATAACGGCACTGTCCAAAGGAAATACGTTGGTGAACTTGTACAGCCCAGTTGTACGGTTATGCAATGGAATACTACACGGCCCTAAAGAAGGCAGGGAATCTTACGTTCTTTGACAGCACAGACGGATGTGGAGAGTGTTATGGTCAATGACATAAACCAGGCAGAGAAAGACAAGGACCATATGGTGAGCTCACATTACAATATACAGATGACTTCTTATAGAATTGTACATCTGATACCTGTATAATGTAATGAATCAATGTCACCCTGATAAATTCAATTAAAAATTTAAAAATAATTGCCTGACCAGGCGGTGGTGCAGTGGATAGAGTGTCAGACTGGGATGTGGAGGACACAGTTTCGAGACCCCGAGGTCGCCAGCTTGAGCATGGGTTCATTTGGTTAGAGCAAGGGTCACCAGCTTGAGCCCAAGGTCGCTGGCTTGAGCAAGGGGTCACTCGCTCTGCTGTAGCCCCCCCCCCCGTCAAGCCACATATGAGAAAGCAATCAGTGAACAACTAAAGTGCTACAACAAAGAATTGATGCTTCTCATCTCTCTCCCTTCCTGTCTGTCTGTCCATCTCTCTCTCTGTCACACACACAAAAAAAATAAAATTCAAGATATATTATTAGTATAAATAAAATGAATAAAAAAATGTTATGTTCCTGCCCAGAGGAAAGAGAGCTGTGAATTTATAGATAAATGTCTCCTCCCCTGGTCCCGGGTCCAACGTCTGCCTGAGTCACATCCTGTTGTGTCTCAACAGCTCCTTCCTAAGATGTCCATGGGGACCGTGAGTGTGCGGTTTTCTCTTCTTCTTATGAACGATGACAAAGCAGGGGGCTATTGGTCATGGGACACCAGCCACATCAAAGACAGGGAGGAGTTTCCCTCACCACGTGCTTGGAGTGCGAGTTGCCAGGGCAGCGTTCGGGGATCCCAACCGTCCGGCCTGTGGAGTTCTCTCTGTTTCTTTGTTGAGTGACTGTGTGGACTCCTGAGGCACCGGGAACATTCTTGGGCTCATGGCCTGATAGCTCGCCAACATCCGCCATCTCCTTCCCACAGAAATAAAACCAAAACAAAGCCTACAACACAGCAATAGCAACAGACACACACACGTGTGTGTATATGCATGTATATATTTACATATATATGTGTGCATGTATGTACCGTATTTTTCACTACATAAGATGCACTTTTTTCTCCGCAAAAGTGGAGGGGAAAATTCCCGTGCATCCTACGGAGCAAATATTCATTTTTTTCTTAGCTGCTGCGGGTTCTCTTCCCGCAGAACTAGAAGAGGATTTGAACATTAAAAGTCTCTTCTCATTTGTTCATAACAGTGCTAATAATGGTTAATCCTGCTGTTAAATTTACATGGTTGAAATATTATGGTGGTATATTTTATTAAATATTTTAACACACCATCTGGTTCAGAATATTTTTTTTCCTTATTTTCCTTGTTCAAACCCTCGGTGCGGCTTATGGTCAGGTGCGTCTTAAAGAGCGAAGAATACCGCACATGGAGAGAGAGAGAAACCTGGATTTGCTGTTCCGCTCATTTATGCGTTCACTGGTTGATTCCTGGATGTGCCCTGACCAGAGATGGAGCCTGAAACCCCGGTATATTGGGACAGCACTGTGACATGTGAGTGAGCAGTTTGGAGAAGAGAGGGACAAGGGACACAAACGTGAGCCAGTGATTCCAGGCGGTGGCCCTCAGCACCTACAGAGGTTACGTCTGAGGGCAAATCTTAGCAAGCCATCCAGTTTCCCCGAGCTGTGTTCTGGCTGGGCTGCCTGGCTGCAACAAGCCCCTGAGTCTGGTTTTACCTGCAGCTCCACTTCTGCGAATATTCCATTTTATTCTCCACTCGTTGCTACGAGTCTCAACCCAATGTGCCCCAGTCCCTTCTGTCTGCAAATGGCTTCCTGGTACCTTATGGCTTTGGGGGTTATCACTTCCCACACTGCCCCCATGTGCGGCGTAAGACAGCCTCCCGTTCTCATACGGACGTGATTTGATCTAGACCAGGGGTCGGGAACCTATGGCTCATGAGCCAGATGTGGCTCTTTTGATAGCAGCATCTGGCTCACAGATAAATCTTTAATAAAAAAAATAATGTTAAAAATACAAAACATTCTCATGTATTACAATCCATTCATTTCCTACCACTCATGTTCATGGTTGCAGGTAGCTGGAGCCAATCACAGCTGTCCTCCAGGACAACACCACATTTTTATTGGCTAATGCATCACGTACACACATCGTTGTATGGCTCTCACGGAATGACATTTTAAAATGTGGCGTTCATGGCTCTCTCAGCCAAAAAGGTTCCCTACCTTGGTCTTAAGCTTAAGGAATGCTTTATTCACTTATAGCTTGTTATGGCCCCTTCAAAAAAATGAAAATAAAAACGTCATGAAAAGAAATGAAGGGATTTACTCTGTGAATGTGCAAACACAGGCATCAGATATTGGAATTTAAGTTATGCTGAGTTCAGAGTAACCTTATATTAGAGGAGTTATTCAATGAGTGGTCTACGTATGAGAAAAGTTGTTTATGCTCACCAAGGTTCTACACGTGATAAACCATTAATTGTTTCATTTGTCCATATCAATAGGGGCATTTGTTGTTAGAAAAAAGGAAAAAAGAAAGGAAGAAAAGAAAGGAAGGAAGGAAGGAGACAGAGAGAGAGAAAGAAAGGGAGGAAGGAAGGAAGTGTAGAGGGAGAGAGATAGAAAGGAAGAAAGGAAGGAAGAAAGGAAGGAAGGAAGGGGAAAGAGAGAAAGAAAAGAAGAAAAAAAAAGGGAAGAAAGGAAGGAGAGAGGGAGGAAGGAAAGGAGAGGAGAGGAAGAGAGAAAGAAAAAAAAGAAAGAAGGAAAGAAAGAGGCTGACACTTTCTGGAAGAAGGAAATCATAAAAGAAAATATATGCGCTTATTTGAATTTGAGTCTCCCAAGTTTCCATTCCTAATGCGCAAGGAATCAACAGAAGCCGAAAACATGGCTTTTTTTCAAGAAAAAACTTGCGTATTTTAAGTTAAATATAATACAATGCAGCTGCACTGACTGCAGTTGCCGCTAAGTTATTTTTGCATGACAGAAAATGGTTTGGATATCTACGACAATACTCTGATTCCCAAGAGGTGTGTGTGTGTGTGAGTGTATAAATATTTACATATATAGATTATATGTAATTAATATATTTAATATTTATGTATAAATATATATGCAAATATATATTAAATACAGTGTGTCCGTAAAGTCATGGTGCACTTTTGACCTGTCACAGGACAGCAACAAAAGACAACAAAAATGTGAAATCTGCATCAAATAAAAGGAAAACCCTCCCAGTTTCTGTAGGATGATGTGGCATCATGTGTGCATGCGCAGAGGATGACGTAACACCGTGTATACAGCGGAGCAGCCCACGGCCATGCCAGTCGAGATGTGGACGGTACAGAAGAAAGTTCAGTGTGTTCTGTGGCTCGCTCAATTCGAATCCGTGACCAAAGTGCAACGTGAATATCGGCGCGTTTATAACGAAGCGCCACCACATAGGAATAACATTACTCGGTGGGATAAGCAGTTGAAGGAAACCGGCAGTTTGGTGGAGAAACCCTGTTCTGGTAGGCCATCAGTCAGTGACGAGTCTGTAGAGGCTATACGGGACAGCTACCTAAGGAGCCCTAAAAAAATCTGTGCGTGAGCCCACATCGAATTGCACTGAATAGGTATGAAACTGGGAGAGTTTTCCTTTCATTTGGTGCAGATTTCACATTTCTATCGTCTTTTGTTGCTTTCCTATGACCGGTCAAGTGTGTACCATGACTTTACGAACACACTGTATATATAATATATAAAATATAATATATACTATATAAAAATATATAATATATTATATATTAAAATATATATTAAATGTTATATATAAATATTATATATTTATATATATATAGCAATATTTAACTCAGAGAACAGATGAGCAAGCCAGCAAAGTGTGACCTTATATTAAAGGTGTGCATTTTGCAAGTTGAGCCCGGCATCTCATTCTCCGGCTATGGACCTTGAATGAGTTCTGTCCACCATTTCAAAAATTTTTTTTATTTTGTACATTCTCGGCCTGCATCTCAACCACGGGTTTGTCTCACAATTCCATCACGCAGGGCGCGTTCTGCATCGTTTGTGACAATCACACACGAGGACTCCTCCACCCCTCCTCTGTTTCTCTTTGGTTTCTTCCAGGGACAGAGAGGTCCTTCTGTCCCCAGAAATGTCTGACCATATGCCCTCAATTCTCTGCAAGCCCCCAAAATTCTCTTGCAGGCACCTGAAGAAATCCAATACCGGGGACCCGTGAGCCACATGAGGGTTATGGACACGAATTCCTCTTCCCTAGTCAAAACACGTCTGTCTGTAGCTTCTGACACCAGCAAATCTTAAGGGCTAGTAGCGCATTGTGGACTACAACTCATACCGATTAAAACGGTCAATGAACACCTGTTGCACGTTTGTGTATCCTCACAACAAAGCGAGCTAGAGAAAAAAATAGTTATTTAAAAAATAAGGAACAGAAGACACTGATATTTATCGACACTCTAAATTTATCTCGTCTGTTTACAAGATGAATTACCCGTCAGCACCAACATCAATATTGTCTCATAGGATACAAAGCATCGTAGATGTTATTATACATAGTGTTACCACTAGACATCAAAAATGAGAAGACAAAGTGAAAAAGAAATTTATATTTATGTACAGGTCTAACGGCTCACGCGTTTGGTAACAAAGAAGCTAGCGATATGCCTGCTTGCGTGTAACCCAGGGAAATTAATGCAATTGCTTTGTAGTAATAAAGAGATCACCGGAAAGTTCTGTAATATGTTTATTGGAAAAGCAGTCTTTTTGTCACCGGGACTGCAGAGTTCAAAACCTTACTCTTCAAGGGTCAGCTGTCCACCACACTCATCCAAGTTTCCCCGACAAGTCCGAAGATATGAAATATTATATCTGAAGTTTATATTTTCATCCTCCAACTAGAATCGATTCCTTTTCGGGGCTGACATGACCGAGGATTTAAAGACAGTTTAATTTTTAAAACGAAATGCTAACCTATTTTATTTAGTCATGACGACCAGGATGTCATGTTTTAGGGTCATCAATTGAAACTGGTTAGCATGTTATACTGTGTGTGTGTGTGTGTGTGTCTAGATAAGTATACTACACAGTTGTTTGGGAAATTCACCATTATTGATAATATTGCTGTGGAGAAACGTCTACTTTATTTTCTTCCAAACCAATGGCTCAGAGTTGAATGTCACAGGCACGGCACATGAACATTCGTAAACCCTGAACCCTTAACAAGGCTCATGGGTGACTGACATTCTAGACCAGTGGTAGTCAACCTGGTCCCTACCGCCCACTAGTGGGTGTTCCAGGTTTCATGGTGGGTGGTAGTGGAGCAACCAAAGTATAAATGAAAAGATAGATTTAACTGTAGTAAGTTGTTTTATAAAGATTGACTCTGCCAAACTTAGCGAAAACCCGACATAAAGTACTTGGTAAGTAATTATTATTGTATGCTTGAACTTGCTGTCACTCTGCTTTATACATTTTATAAAGTAAAGTGACTTCCCTACTTTATAAATCACCATGACTGTGGAACCGGTGGGCAGTTAGAAAATGTTACTACTCACAGAGATAGAAAAGTGGGCGGTAGGTATAAAAAGTTTGACTCCCCCTGTTCTAGACAAACACGACCTGGGCACTGTGAGAGGTTGTGAGGTTCTATGTGACACCCTCACAACCGCAGAAAAAGGTCGGAAACCCCCTGCCTCACCTCAAATAAACATTTTCCCCCCTACACTGCCAATGACTTCCACCTGAGATTAAAATGACCAGGGAAACATCTTTAAAACCTGTTTTCCAACCACTGGAACTCACGTACTTTTCAATATTATTAACAAATGCTTGGCTACCAGATGCTTTTTTTGTTTTTATTTTATTTTTTTAAGATTTTATTTATTCATTATAGAGAAGGGAGCGAGGGGAGAGAGGAAGAGAGAGAGAGAGAGAGAGAAGGATGGAGGAGCAGGAAGCATCAACTCCCATATGTGCCTTGACCAGGCAAGCCCAGGGTTTCGAACTGGCAACCTCAGAGTTTCCAGGTTGATGCTTTATCCACTGCGCCACCACAGGTCAGGCCAGATGCTTTTTCTCAGGCTCAGAATATTCTGTTGCCACAGATTTTGCCAATGACCTCAGAAACTGTTTCTTCTTGTTTTGTTTTGTTTTTTAAAGTTCTCAAAAGGAAAAAAAAAAAAGAGAGAGATTTTGCCCTGTATCTCATGGATTCGTCCTCGGATTCTTCAGAAACCAAGTGAACCCATGCGGGTAGACGCGGAGTTCGAAAATGGAGAGACGCATCCAAAATAATTACAGGCTAGACGACGGTGGCTAAGTTAAAGATTGTCTTTATCCACAAATTAATGAATTTTTAAATGAAACAGCCTCCCGTTTCATTTAAAACGCCTCATTATCTAACTCTGATTAATTTTCCACATGATTACAAACAGTTCAAGTTTGTTTTTATTCCGATCTGCAATTATTTGGATGTCTTTCCCTGCCTAGTTCGATAATAACAGCCTTAAAAAAAACTCATCAAAATACATGTGCATTGCACAGAAATCTTTGAGACAAATGGTGTTCTCTGCGATATATTTCTGTAGACCGTGGGCCCTGCCACTGCCACATGACTGATGAAGTGATTATGGTCTTTCTCTCTTTTGATTTCAGTTTACAGTCGATATTTTTATCTTCACGATAGAAATGTGATTTTGTGCATAGATAATTGTTCAGTAGTTAATGCTATGGCTCCAAGTTTGAGTTTGCATTCATATGCGGACGCAGAGGGAGGTCTGGGTGGTATTCTATCCATGTCCCCCTGGGGCATTTAGATCCTTGGAGCTGCTAATGCAGGGGTCTGGAACCTATGGCTGGTGAGCCAGACATGCCTCTTTTGATGGCTGCATCTGGCTCACAGAGCAGACAAATCTTGAATAAAAATAATAACGTTAAAAAGATAAAACATTCTCATGTATTACAATCCATTCATTTCCTGCCGCTCATGTTCATGGTTGCGGGTGGCTGGAGCCAATGACAGCTGTCCTCCGGGACAACACCAGATTTTTATTGGATAATGCGTCACGTACACAGGTTGTTGTATGGCTCTCACGGAATGACATTTTAAAATCTGTGGCATTCATGGCGCTCTCAGTCAAAAAGTTTCCCGAACCCTGTGCTAATGGCTGATGAGCACACAGACGTCCGGTTCTTTTCTGTGCATCTGTAGAAAGTTGATCTCGTGTGAACAACAACGTGCAGGGGTACACTCAGCCTCCGCACAGGGAGTGTAAGGATGCTTAGTGTTGGCCGACAGAGTCTCTTTCTCCAGGAGAAAATCTGAAGGCACCTGTGTCTTCGAAGCATCTGATTTGAGTCAGAGAAAGGTGTCCTGGCTGGGAACCTCAGCTGGTTAGAGCATCATCTGAATACACCAAGGTTGCGGGTTCAATCCCCAGTCACGGCATGTACAAGAATCCACCACCTATTGACTGACCAGGCGGTGGTGCAGTGGACAGAGCGTCAGACTGGGATGGAGAGGACCCAGTTCAAGACCCCAAGGTCGCCAGCTTCAGTGCGGGCTCATCTGGCTTGAGCAAAGTTCACCAGCTTGGACCCAAGGTGGCTGGTTTGAGCAAGGGGTCACTTGGTCTGCTGTAGCCCCCCAGTCAAGGCACATATGAGAAAGCAATCAATGAACAACTAAGGAAATGCAACAAGGAATTAATGCTTCTCATCTCTGTCCCTTCCTGTTTGTCCCTATCTGTCCCTCTCTGACTCTGTCTCTCCCACAAAAAAAGAAAAAAGAAATCCACCTATGAATGTGCTGATAAGTGGAGCAACAAATCAACATTTCTCTCTCAAATCAATTAATACATTAAAAAAAGACTCCCAGTGAATGAAGAAACAGCGCTCGGACCCCCACATGGGAAGTATGATCATGTCCATGGGTCAGTGGAGCCCCGAGCAGGTCGGGGAGAGACACACCCAGCAGAAGAGCGTGCCCCAGCCATCAGGAGAACCAGTCAGTAGAGACAGGACAATGTTCAGGGACAGCTTGTCCGTCAGACACAGGGCAGGCACGAGACAGCTCTGCCCTGCCCTCTTTGCCGGGCGGGGCACAGGTGAGATCCCAACACAGCGTCCTGAACAACTCTGCCAGTGGACAGCGGCAGTGGACATTCAGGGTCCACAATTCATGCTCCCATTTGTGGGAAAAAAATATCAATCCTGGCCCTTTGAGGAGAGAGGGTTTTTTTTTTTTCAATTTCTTCCTCTTCAATGCGAGTCAGGTATAATTTCACCTTCACCTTTTCTTTAGCACAATCGAGGCAAGGCCCTCACAAGGCCGACTTGTTGGAGCACGAACCTGCCTATCTGTGGGCACCTGGCCAGGAGGAGAGGGTGGTGTGCTTCTGATAAAGCCTCCTGGGGGTGTCATCCCTCTGTGGCATCTGTCAGAGATGCACCCAGAGATGCAGCTGCTTGCA
The DNA here is from genome assembly GCF_036850765.1 of Saccopteryx bilineata. Classification (NCBI taxonomy): domain Eukaryota; kingdom Metazoa; phylum Chordata; class Mammalia; order Chiroptera; family Emballonuridae; genus Saccopteryx; species Saccopteryx bilineata. The sequence goes on from NC_089502.1 coordinate 145,444,847, forward strand.
GAAAAAGAGAGAGACGCAGAGGCTAGAGATACTGGCTCCGGGTGGCTCCTCACAATGGGCCACTGACGAGACTTTCAAATTCAGCTCTTGTCTGCCCTGTGGGCCGCTCAGACTTCAGTCTGCCCCGAGGCGGGCCCCCACCCCTGGAGATGGGGCGTAAGATAGGACACTCTGCCCGAGCTCCCATCTGATGGCCGCTGTCAGCCGTTTCTCTCCTCTGTGCCCTGTGATTAGTTGAAGCTCCAAGTGGGCCCGTGGGAAATGAAGTGTGAGATAAATGCATGCTTTACTCCATGGCTGCCTGACGGGGAGAGTTCAGTGCACCCTTCTGGAGCTTGGGGTGTCTCTGCAGCCCAGACTAGGGGTGGTCCCATGGCCACCACTGCAGGTAAGTCCCTGTGAACGCTGCCACGGTTCCTGTGTCATTCTTCACCTTGCTTTTCTCTTGGGCGGAATCTGTTTCCACGGACACACACAACTAACTGATGAGGCCGTCTTCGTAGAGAAAAATGATGATTTATTGTTATAAAAATAAAAGGGAACATGTCTACATACAAGAGAAGGAAAATTCTATGCTTTTGTTTTTGGTTTAGAAAGAAGAAAGCACTTTATTTTTCAGACCTTTTATTTTTTGCTTTCTACACATTATTAGAGGTTTTGATTACCATATTTTTCACTCCATAAGACACACTTTTCCCCAAAAAAGTTGAGGGGGAAATGCCTGTGCATCTTATGGAGCAAAAAATACCGTATTTTGTTTAATATTTGAACACACCCTTTGGTTCAGAATATTTTTTTTCTTATTTTCCTCAATACCCTAGATGTGTCTTACGGTCAGGTGCGTCCTATGGAGCGAAAAATACACTCATTATGGAAATTGTACAGGGACCTTTCACAAAGCCTGGTTACCCTGAATATGAGCATCTTCTAGGGGGCATCTGCTCCAATGAACGTCTCCATATCAATATGTTATTAGTCACGTAAGTGTGGGTTTGTTGAGATTCCCTTCGTGTTTATGTTGATGTCCAATCCTGTCGAGGATTACAAAGGACATTTATAGCCTTGCCCCCTTACGAGCTCCTAGTTGTGACAGTTGGAATGGTGCATCCATTGGGCCCACAAATGTTTTCTACGCATCGGTGACATAGCTTATCTCATATTCTGCCCCAAGGAGAGGACTGAAGTCCCCTAAGAGCGAAGCCACGAGGAAAGAACGGAGGAAAAATCCCAGCGCACGGCGGACGACGTCTTCTCGTCCCAGTTCCATTCACCTGACGATGCAAGGTTTTATATAACATGAGTGGCTGCACGGGGAAGTCTGGACTCCCCTTCTTCATAAATAGGAAGGTGTTCCTTAGGTCGGAGAAGAACAGATGTCTTAAGCACTCAGACGTGACCAGAGCTGTTCTCGGGGTCAGGGACAATCTACTGGTTTGTTTAAAAGGAAAATGGACAATTTCGTGGTTAGTTTTAAAGGACAGTTGGAACTGTGAACCATTTTGGCTTCCCGTGGGCGTTCTCTAAATGCCGACGAGTGTCATTTCTTTCTTAAGAACCTTGTGAGACCTGCTGCTATTTCTGTAGTAGGAATCGCTGTAAGTCCATGATTGTCCTTATTATGTTTTAACCTTCTTACATTTTTTTTTATTATATTCGAGGAGAGAGAAAGCAACTCTCATGTGTCCTCCGCAAACCACCGACTTTATTCTTCAAAACCTGTGTCTCGTATGGTAACTTTGTTACGTGACTGTTTGGTTTGTCTGTACCTTCTGCCGTGTTCTGCAATGTGAGTCCTGTTCCCATCTGAGGAAGACCGCCTTGGACCTCTCGTATGCTTTGCTATTGGGATGCCTTGGGTTCGCACCTGTGCAAAGACCCCTTTATCTGCGTCTCAACTTGTGAGGACATTTATGTTCCCGACGCAGGGCTGCCCTGCAAATCCTCTCCTTTCCATACATTCGCGGTTTGCTGCAGTGCCCATATGCTAGAGCTCAGTGCGGATTACAGGCGAAATATTGTAACATGTCAGTGCAACAAAATGTCACGTAGCAGTCCAGGAAATCCCGCCAGGACGCAACCTAGTAACTTTCATTAAATTGTGTACTGTCTTAAAAGTCAGTCCTTCATTACTTCAAGGAGCACAAAATGTTTTTATGTTAAAACGTAACGTATTAAAGAATAGATAGTTACACGTTGATTTAAGGAGACAATTTGATTCCATGGAGGCAGGTGGGTGAAATGAAGACTGAGTTATGAGTTCATGTTGTTGTAAACGGTGTGTGTGTATGTGTGTGTGTGTGAGTGTGTGTATCCCTATAGGTATATCTCTTATGCCTCTTTTCTTCATTATGCACAGGGTTTCACTGACATGACACTTCACTTGCAGAATCCAACGATGCTATTTTCTCATGACTTTTTAGTGACTAAAAACACTCCAAATCCAACTCATTGCAACTATGCATTTCGCATTTTTAAAACTTCCTTTTTCTATATCACACTTTACTTGTGTATGCAGACAGAAACGTTGTGTGTATTCCTTTATCTGTGCAGAAATTTTCCAGCAAGTATAAGATTTCCTTAATGTTTATCATTAGATGCATCTATTGCACAATTTCTATTTTTTTTCTGAAGTGAGAAGCCGGGAGGCAGAAAGACAGACTTCTACATGCGCCCGACCATGATCCACCTGGCATGCCCACCAGGGGGTAATCCTCTGTCCATTTGGGGCATTGCTCCATTGCGACCGGAGACATTCTAGTGCCTGAGGCAGAGGCCATGGAGCCATCCTCAGTGCCCGGGCCAACTTTGCTCCAGTGGAGTCTTGGCTGCGGGAGGGGAAGAGAGAGAGAGAGAGGAAGGAGAGGGGGAGGGGTGGAGAAGCAGATGGGTGCTTCTCCTGTGTGCCCTGGCCGGGAATCAAACCCGGAACTCCTGCACACCAGGCTGACGCTCTAACAGTGAGCAAATTGGCCAGGGCTTATTGCAGAATTTAATCAAGTATAATTTAAATTTAAAGCAGGTGCTTTGTTTTTCTGTGTATTTTATAACCCTGTACACACTAAAACATTTTTTTGATGCAGGGGTGGAACTTCTCCCGGGGCCCACAGTATTCACGTTGGGAATCACAATGGAGGCAGATGAGAGTATTTACCCAGCTCCCTGCAAATTCTGTGTTCTATTCTGAGGCAAGGGATGGACAAGCTGGTAATTGCAGGGGACACGGGCTTCCAATCAACTCAGCTGCAAGCTGTGCTTCAATGAGCTGCTGAGCACCATGGTAATTAATCAATAACCTTCTATAAGATAATACCCCGAGAGCCCCGGGGGGCAGCTCTGAATACCTCCGCCCCTTTCAGAGAAAGAGTGAGTTGTTCTGAGAGCATAAACCTGTAATAGTCAAAGGCCACCCCCAGGGGAACCTCTCTCTTCTCCCTACAGGACCGTCAGATTGATTACCGTGTGTCACCTCCCTGTTGGCCCCGTGCCCATCATGAGGGAGGGAGCAGAGTCGTCAATGAAATTCTAGTGACACATTTTCTGAAAGCCACTCTTCACTCAGACCATTTCTTTTTTTTTATTTTTTCAACATTTACTTATTACAACTTTTCAAGAATCAATGAATATGTTATTTAGGGCTACTCTGTGTGGTGATGATGGTATAGAAATATATATATATATATTAAATGATAAATGGTGTGTAATCTAAACTATCACAAACCATGATATTCCAGGAAGAAAAGAAAACAAAGAGAGATGAAGGGAGAATTTCCAGATTAGCAGTAAATAAAATACTTGGTGATAAAATATTCTATTCGTAGAGATGGACAGGATTTGGGACGCGCATGTCACCAGGAACCCCACGTTTCTGAGAACATCTGGAAGGGAGGGAGCAGAAGTGTGTCTGCTGACCGATCCCCCGAATGGACATGTGTTGAGCCAGGTCATCTGTGGTGACCGTCAGTCTGCAAACTTCCACCTCTCGTGTCTGCTTGAAGGTTGGTTTTTGGTTTGTGGGGGTCCCGCCCTCTGTGTAGTTTCAGATGGCATCTGTCTGTCATGGTAATCGAATAATAATGTTCTTTCCTAAACTATTTAGTATGCCCAGCCCTGCGGCAAATAGTGCATCTTAGCCTGGACAGAAACTTTAAAAGAAGTAGTTTGGGCATTTCCCTGTTTTGATCCAACTTCACACAGTTCAATGCGGTGGGGATAGTGTATGTTACCATTGTTCTAGAGATGTGTGTTGCTTCTTAGTATGTATTTACGCATTGAAGAAGGGAGGGAGGGCGGGAGGGAGGGAGGAAGAAAGGGAGAAATAGAGGGAAGAAGGAAGAAAGGAAGGAGAAGGGAGGAAGGAAGGGGAAGGGATAAAGGAAGGAAGGGGAAGGAAAAAAGGCAGGAAGAAAGGGAAGGAGGGAGGGAGGAAAGAAGGAAGGAAGAAAAGATGGGAGGGAGGGAAGAAAAGAGGCAAGGAAGGAGAGAGGAAGGAAGGAAGGAAGGGAGGAAGAAAGGAAGAAGCAAGGAGGGAGGGAGGGAAGGAAAGGAGGGAAGAAGGGGGAGGAAGGAAGGAGGGGAGGAAGGAAGGAAGGAAGGAGGGAGGGAGGGAAGGAAAGGAGGGAAGAAGGGGGGAGGAGGGGAGGAAGGAAGGAAGGAAGGAAGGAAGGAAGGAAGGAAGGAAGGAAGGAAGGAAATAGGAAGGGAGTAGATAAGTTACAAGAAAGAGAGAGGCATTTTCCTGAGTTCCCACAGGGATCCACCCCTTGGGAAGTTGAGTCGGAAAGGAAATCTGGGTAGTTCTCACTGGCCACCATTAGGGTGTCTCCAGATGAGGGAGGAAACGTTTTCTTGCAGAAACACGAGGAAGTGTGATGTCAGCACGGGTTTGGCCCATTCGCCGGGGCTCTCTCTGGCCTCAGCTGTCTGAGGTCCGGGCACAGTGTGGTCAGGAGATAGCAGTTTGGTCAGCCCAACTGCGAGGTCTTCGGGGGGAAACTTAAACCCTGAGATTAGGATGGCCATCTATAGAAGAGCCAGGAGACAGCCAGGCGGCATTCTGAAAGGCACAGTGCAGATGACATGTGAGATAGTCCGTGAGTTGGGTCATTTCTCAAAGGCCATGTGCGAACACCTGGCCGGTGGGGTGGCCAGTTCTACCAGTACAGTGACCTGCAAGGTCAGACTTTGGGGGCTCCTGGACCTGCAAACGTACAATCCCACCTACAGAAAAGGGGACGCCCCGGCTCCTCTTTGGAACTCAGGGTCCGAGTCTCCTTGGAGACACCTGTTGCTTGGCAACGCCTTGAGAACTTTTTGGGTTGGTAGGAATGCTGAGCCTCCTTCCAGTACTTTACCCTTAATTCAATTTAAGTGATTAAAAGACAAACTTTACATGGCCTAACAATATATAGCACCTCATCCCATCCCCCCAAAATAAAAGTCTACAAAGTGAAGGTTTGTTGACTGACAGCAAGGACTAAGATTTCAGAAGGGGCAGCAGCAAATTGCGATCTCCACTTGAAAAAACGAAACCCGTTATAAACAGTCTCTTCAGCAGCGCGCAGGGTCAGGTCCTCATCCGTTCATGATCCATGTTGCTGATAAAACAGGGACATGGGGGGGGGGATGTTTCCCGAGCTGCTCATCCTTTTACCAAACCTCCCAGGCTCGGCACTGGCTTTGCGGCAGATGATGGCATGTCTAGGACACAGGACACCGTCTGCGTCGGGCTTTCCGGTGCTTTCGAGCTGAGAGAGAGGTTTGAGGAAGAATCCGTGAATATTCCGCGTCGTCTTCGTTATGGTTGTGTGAGCCGTCCCCAAAGCAGAGACCCCGACAATGAGCGCCCCCACCCATCTACACATGCCTCTGAAATCATGTTACAATAAAACAAAGAGACAGAGCAACAGAGAGACGCTGAGTATCCAGCAGGAGAGAGAAGGTAGAGCCCCTGGCTTAACTGCAACCCAAAGTCGAACAATTTCTGATGTTCGTGACGCAGCGGAGTAAGTGATCACCATAAAGCTACAAAATATTCTTGTGAGTTTCCTTCTTCCTGCGCCAACCTGAGTACGGAAAACTTACTACATAGACACGGCCTGCCAACCATCCTGGGCGGGCTCCTCGTTCTGAGACCGGGTGTCACCGAGAATTATTTTGCTACGACAATACACAGAACAATGGGATTTATGTTTACAGCACAAATTTGCCCAAGAGATGTACACAAAGTACAGTAAGAGAAGCCACCAATAAATACTTTCATTATATCACTAAAATACATATATAATTATATATATCTGGAAGATTGCATTCCTTTTTAGAGCAGTTTGATTTGTAGAACTGTACAGAATTGTGTTTATTAGAAATACAGTGTGTCTGTAAAGTCATGGTGCACTTTTGACCAGTCACAGGAAAGTAACAAAAGACGATAGAAATGTGAAATCTGCACCAAATCAAAGGAAAACTCTCCCAGTTTCATACCTATTCAGTGCAGTTCAATGTGGGCTCACGCACAGATTTTTTAGGGCTCCTTAGGTAGCTATCCCGTATAGCCTCTGCAGACTCGTCACTGACTGATGGCCTACCAGAACGGGGCTTCTCCACCAAACTGCTGGTTTCCTTCAACTGCTTATCCCACCGAGTCATGTTATTCCTATGTGGTGGCGCTTCGTTATAAACGCGCTGACCTTCACGTTGCACTTTGGTCACGGATTCAAATTGAGCGAGCCACAGAACACACTGAACTTTCCTCTGTACCGTCCACATCTCGACTGGCATGGCCGTGGGCTGCTCCACTGTATACACGGTGTGATGTCATCATCTGCACATGCGCACATGCTGCCACATCATCCTACAGAAACTGGGAGGGTTTTCCTTTTATTTGGTGCAGGTTTCACATTTCTATCGTCTTTTGTTGCTTTCCTGTGTCCGGTCAAAAGTGCACCATGACTTTACGGACACACACACACACACACACACACAGTCAATAAAAGTCAATAAAAGGAAATATATATATAACTTGAAGATTGCATTCCTTTTTAGAGCAGTTTGATTTGTAGAACTGAGCAGAATTGTGTTTATTAGAAATATATAAATCGCAAAGCCTACATCGGAGTGTACATAATGAAGACATACAGACATTCCCAGCTCATGACCATTTAAACTGGTGTTGGGAGAAGCCACGTACTTTGGGGGACCTAAGGGGTGTCATCACGACAGTTATGTAGATTACTACATATTTCATGACAGGGAAGCGGCCAGCATTGTTTGTCTTCATTATTTTTAGGTGTGGGGGGGCTCAGGTTTGCTGAAGAGCATTCATACACACCCATCAGGTGATCAAAGCAGATGTGCTTAAGTCAACACAGCCCATGGGTGAAAATCTAGACTTTTTTTTTAATTCCCGCAGTTCACCTATCAATTTTGTCCCCTTAAAAATTTTTACATGTTGAAGTCTTAACCCCTAAAACCTCAGAATGAGACTGTATTTGCAGACAGGGCTATAAAGAGGGGAAAATGAGGTCACGGGGGAGGGTGTCCTGACCCCACAGGATGAGGGTCCCTAAAGAAGAGGAGGTGAGGAAACAGACACAGACAGATGGACGGCCGTGTGAGGACCTGGGGAGGAGACGGCCGTCTGCATGCGCTGGAGAGAGGCCTCAGGGGGACCCAGCCCTGCCCACACCGAGGTCTCAGACTCCAGCCTTCAGAACTGGGAGACACACACATCTTTTCATTAAGGCTCCCTAATACTTTATTTCAGCATCTCTAGGAATCTGAGGGACCTGCTGACTTGTTCTTTGGAGAAATGCTCCATGAAACAACAGAGCACATGACTAGGGGAAAGATCACCCCATCACGGACGCACACACAGTCTCCTACACACAAACCCACACACGCACAGGCACACCCCTGCCCCACACGCAGTAGCTCACGTCCAACTCCACCATTAGCATTCTGCTCTATGATTAGAGTCCTCCTCCACGAGGGAAAACTTGTTTGAAGAAAACAAGGAAAAAAAAAAATGGGGGGGGAGTGTCTTCCCCGTGAATTTTTTATAAAGTTAACCACATTTAAGGGATTACACGTTACAACTCCCAACACAGAGGCCAGGATCAACTGAACGTCAACAGAAAGCAATGTCCGGATACAACATGGAACCCGGGCGTCCACACCCGACACAATCACTGCTCACGGCACCTGTGAACACGGATGAGTGGATGGGGGAGACGCCACCACACGCAGAATGAAACCTGGCCACGCCCCCCTGCAGGGGATGCCCTCGCGCTCTGCAGGATGCTGGGGGGGGGGGGCTTCCAAAAATGATGGGGGGTGGCCCCAGGGACGTTGGAGGAAACAAGACGCAACTGACAATGGTTTCTGGGGCGTCATCCATCAACTCAAGGCTCTGAGGGAAGACGCGCATGGCAGGAAATTCTTTGTTGTTTCTGGTTTTGGGAAGGAAGACTTTTTCTTTTTCCCGAAGGAAACCATAAACTAAGCCAGGGGTCGGGAACCTTTCTGGCTGAGAGAGCCGCGAACACCACATATTTTAAAATCTAATTCCGTGAGAGCCATACAATGACCTATATACATGATGCATTATCCAGTAAAAATTGGTGTTGTCCCGGAGGACAGCTGTGATTGGCTCCAGCCACCCGCAACCGTGAACATGAGCAGTAGAAAATGAGTGGGTTGTAATACATGAGAATGTTTTCTATTTTTTTTTTTTTTTCTGAAGCTGGAAACGGGGAGAGACAGACTCCCGCATGCGCCCGACCGGGATCCACCCGGCACGCCCACCAGGGGCGACGCTCTGCCCACCAGAGGGCAATGCTCTGCCCCTCCGGGGTGTCGCTCTGTTGCGACCAGAGCCACTCTAGTGCCTGAGGCAGAGGCCAAGGAGCCATCCCCAGCGCCCAGGCCATCTTTGCTCCAATGGAGCCTCGGCTGCGGGAGGGGAAGAGAGAGACAGAGAGGAAGGAGAGGGGGAGGGGTGGATAAGCAGATGGGTGCTTCTCCTCTGTGCCCTGGCCGGGAATCGAACCCGGGACTTCTGCACGCCAGGCCGACACTCTACCACTGAGCCAACCGGCCAGGGCCCTGTTTTCTATTTTTAACGTTATTTTTATTCAAGATTTGTCTGCGAGCCAGATGCAGCCATCAAAAGAGCCACATCTGGCTCGTGAGCCATAAGTTCCCGACCCCTGAGCTAAGTGATACCACATAGATAAATATACAACCTGCTTCATGTTCAAATGTCCCCGCAGAATCACGTTTGACAGGCTACGCCACTCATAATCAGCCAACCAGGCAAAATGGGGTAATCCATTGAAAAGTACAAATTTAAATAAAAGGATATTAAAAATGCAAAGTCGGACCTGGCTGGTTGGCTCAGCAGATCATCAGCCTGACATGTGGATGTCCTAGGTTCAATTTCTAGTCAGGACACACAGGAGAAGTTCCATCTGCTTCTCTATCCTCCCCTTCTCTCTCTTTCTCTCCCTCTCCCCTTCCTTCCTCCTTCCCTCCCTCTCTTCCTTCCTTCCTCTCTCTCTCTCTCTCCCTCTCTTCCCTGCCCACAGCCATGACTAAAATGGTTTGAGCTACTCGGTCTTGAGCATTGATTGAGGATGGCTCCATGGCCTCATCTCAGGTACTAAAAATACCTCAGTTGCTGAGCAACAGAGCAACACCTCAGGTGGGCAGAGCATCCCCCACTAGGGAGCTTGTTGGTAGGTCTCAGGCAGGGAGCATGCGAGAGTCTCTTTTCCTTCCTTCCTCTCACATAATTAAAAAAATCCAAGTGTTCGTCAGTGGACGAGTGGATTAAAAAGCTTTGGTACATATATACTATGGAATACTACTCAGCCATAAGAAATTATGACATCGGATCATTTACAATAACATGGATGGACCTTGATAACATTATACGGAGTGAAATAAGTAAATCAGAAAAAACTAAGAACTATATGATTCCATACATGGATAGGACATAAAAATGAGACTCAGAGACATGGACAAGAGTGTGGTGGTTATGGGTTGGGGTGGGAGAGGGAGGGGGTGGGGGGAGGGGAGGGGCACAAAGAAAACCAGATAGAAGGTGACGGAAGACAATCTGACTTTGGGTGAGGGGTATGCAACATAATCAAATGTCAAAATAATCTGGAGATGTTTTCTCTGAACCTATGTACCCTGATTGATCAATGTCACCCGATTAAAATAAAAAAATGCAAAATAAATTTAACAGATAAGAAGTGTAATATCCATTGAGGTTATAATAAAAAATATAGTAGTACTCCATGCATACATATACTTGTTTATTTTAAAAATACTTCTCTAAGTATATACTTCATTAACTTTGTTGGTTAAAATAATTTTACATCTCTGTTGTTAAATTCCATATGTTTATTCAGTTCTTGTTCCCACTGCAATTATCTACGATTGATCTCCTTGGGGAGAATTTGTTTTTTAACTGCAAATATTACAGATCAAGGTGCGTTGCACTGCTAGACAATTCTGGAATTTTTCATATCTGTGATATACACATACATCATGCACAGATATATGCATATAGATACAGATATGCACACACATCATATTTATATACTGACACATCTATATAAGCTATTTATGTGTGGATATAACGTACATACATTGCATTATCAATACTACAAATTCATGCATATACAGGTATGCACATATATATTATAAATTTAAATGTTTTTTATATACATATAAGAAAATGAGGACTATGCCATTATATATAGTTCTTTGGTATAAAAAAAAATGGCCTGATGAACTTCTTTTTGTTGTTAGAGAGACAGAGAGAGGGATAGATAGGGACAGATAGGAAGGGAGAGAGATGAGAAGCATCAATTCTTTGTTGAGACACCTTAGTTGTTCATTGATTGCTTTTTCATATGTGCCTTGACCAGGGGGCTACAGCAGACTGAGTAACCCCTTGCTCAAGCCAGCGACCTTGGGTCCAAGCTGGTGAACTTTTGCTCAAACCAGATGAGCCCGCACTCAAGCTGGCGACCTCGGGGTCTCTAACCTGGGTCGTCCGTATCCCAGTTGACACTATCCACTGTGCCACCGCCTGGTCAGGCCTGATGAACTTTTGATTAGACATTCACAAGCCAGCTGCATTCACTCCTAAAAGTGCAGAGGTCAAGGATGAACCTGGTTTCTAGGATTCTTTATCTGACTCTGAGTTCTAGGCAAAGATGATTCATGTGTTGGCCTGAACACCTGTCCCCACAGGGTCCCATTTCACACCTGGGTGTGATGAGGGAAGAAGCTTGGAGTTTATGAGGCAAAAAATGCACATTTCTATTATTATTAACTAAAGTCCCCAGGCTGGGTATTAGATGCCCACACCTTACTCATCTCATTACTGAAAGTCCACTACAGCTCAGTAAACCTGGCCAGGGACCACAGATATTATAGTTTGAGCTGGAAACTCATTGATGGAAGTTTCTTTTTCTACAAAGAACAGGATGGTGACTGGGCTTTGTGAAGGTCACTTAAGCTCAGAAGCTCAGTGCAAATGCCAGTGCCTCAGGTTAAAAACAGCAACAAACCCGGGCACAGGGGGTCCAGCTGCAGCTGCTGCCCCCTCCCACAGAGACAATGGAAATGGTGGGCGTGGTGACACTGATGATGACGATGTCACACACAGTTTGTCTTCACCCCCAGCTTCCACAAGCCAGGGGACACAGTGCTCGAAGGAGGTTTTCTGCTAGGAATAGTCTGGTCAGACAATGAGAAATTGTGGTTAAAAAAAAAAAATAACCCTTGACATCTCTTTCTGCTGGTTCCGTTTTCTCCCCAGAAGGATTGGATTACCAATTGGACAATCATTGAAAAGATGAATTGGAAGCAAAAAAAAAAAAAAAAAAAAAAAGACTTCTCAAATGTCTGTGACCTCGAACACCAACAACACCTCCTCGCTCGAACTTTTTTCTCATCAAAAACCTCGTTTTGGGGAATACTGTCCTCAAGGCAGTGTTCTCAAGCCCTGTGGATCTACAGACACATCTCAGAAGCCCTTATAAATATATATATATATTTTTATATATATCTCCATTCTTGCGCAGCGGATCTACAGACACATCTCGGGAGCCCTTGGGGGAAAAATATCCATTCTTGTGCGTCAGCTGAGACCTGCAGTACCAGAGTCTCCGAGGAAACCCACGTGGTTCCTGGAGGAACTTGCCGGGCGGTCTGGGATGGACACCGATGGGTGTGGCTGTGTCTACCTCCGTATCCACATACACCTTCTCAAGCGATAGACATTTCCATAGGCCACCCTTGCTCACCTTAACAGGGAAGTCTGAGCCTTCTGATTGTGTGTCAATATCATAAAACAGCCATCCCACACTGCAGGGTCCTCAGATTACAGTGAAGCCATCCCTCTCTCTGTCTCCGTTTTTATTATTTTAATTTCATGTTCCTGTGGCTCCTATTAGTCATTGCAGGGGCTGCAGTCACCTCTCCCATCATGGCCTCAGCCCTCTGCTGTGATTAAGATGACGGTGGCCGGAAGCACGCCCAGAAGTCAGGGCATTAATCAGATAATTGGAAACAGTCTTAGGGAAATAGTCTGGTCATTGCAACATCCCCAAGAAGCTGGAACAGACTGACGTGTTCCTCGGCGGCTATGTGGTATTACACAGGCATGTCATATTGTTTTCCCCTCCCGTGTTGAAAAGGTGTGGGTCCCTCCTGTCTGGAAATGTTGAGTTATAATAATACATCAAGTTGTAATGCAGAGAGAGTGAGTGATAAGCTGTGCTGTAATTTAAAGATACAATCTGGAGAGGGTTGAGTTAGAACTCTCTGATCGGAACCACCCTCTAAACTCTCTCTTCTTGTTCTCAAAGGCAAGGGAGAAAATAGAAATAAAGGATGAAAATACAAATTCTTATTTTCCTGTGAAGTGAAAGCATGCCGTAATTTTACGCGGAAGTCCGTCGTTCCGAACGTCGTTTTCCTTGAGGGCGGGAGAGAAATCTGAGTTGCCAATGAAAAAGGAAACAAAAATATACATTGGGTTTTTATTTGAGGAAAAAAACGCATATAGGTTTACTGATTTTTTTTTCTTTTTTCAATGAGAACTAGCTCATTTAAACTGTTGGGGGGTAGTGTTTTTTAGAGGAAATCAGTGGGATGGGAAGAGAGCATTTCACAGAACTCTCAGCCTACACTGTTCACTTTGGATGTGATCACGTGTCCGTGACCCCACACAGCGAGTAACAGTTTCTGGGTGTCCTGAAACACCTGTCGTCAGATGAAGATGGGAACAGGGACCTTTCTCTGTCCTGAGTGTGTCTGAAATGTGATTCTAAAGCAGGTTCACAGAGGAAAGTTTCTACCACTTATTTTTTTAATGCATTTGGTTTTTAATTTTTTCAGATTTTATTTACTCACTTTTAGAGAGAGAGAGGGAGAGAGAGAAGGTGGAGGAGCAGGAAGCATCAACTCCCACATGTGCCTTGACCGGGCAAGCCCGGGGTTTCGAACCGGCGACCTCAGCGTTCCAGGTTGATGCTCTATCCACTGCGCCACCACAGGTCAGGCCTTCCTACCACTTCTGAGTCCTCCCTGGTGTAAGATCAAGTCACTCGAACGCCACTGGAAACACAGAATTGTAGCATCTCTTTCTGCGTCTTGCCCCTGTTGGCCCACATCTCTGGGTCGTCTGAACCCAGGCATCTTCTAACCCGCGGCAGAAAACAGAGAGAAAGCCAGACCTGTACATTTACCGGGAACACGTGAATCAGTGAATACAACTCCACAGCGTTAGGAGGCTGTGAAAGAAAAAAAAGAAGCGTTGTATCTATAAAACACGGTGAAGAAGAGCCCAAGTAGACGATTAAGCTCTTTTACCGGGTCGTTGAGCACAGCTATTCGCTGTTTTTGTCTGGTGCCTCTCTGTTTAATGATGGTTAGAAAAGCCAAAAGCAGGACAATGGAGACATTCAGGAGACAACCTTTTAAGCCTTTCACTTTCCTAGTGGAAAGCATATGTCTGAAGACCATTCCAATACAAATGAGGTGCCAGTACCCACATTCTGAGTAATCCATTAGTGTAAGGCGCTGTGGCCTGTCTGCCCTTGGACGTCATAAAGGCGTTTCCACATTTCCCAGTAACAGCCACGCGTCCTGTCTTCCAGCCCTGTGTACCGGACGGTCCTCTTTGAGCAGAGTTTTCCTCGAATAACTGAAGAAGAGACTCGATCACCAGGCAGACAGTCTCTTACTGATGACGTAGTACTCTGGCTTTTTCTCGTGGTAGGGTCATTATCGGTGAGCTCACTTACTACAAAAAAAAATAGATTCTGTAAATAATGGCTCATTCTAGTTTTTTTTTCTGATGGGTTCAACACCTTCGTGAACAGGAACATGAAGTCGGGCGGTGTCTCGCTTTACTGAACAGGATTGGACTCAGGTATGGTTCGGCATTGGCTGTTGGTTGAGTGGGACTTGGTCATTCCTAGTTCCAGAAGGATATTGCACTGACATCGAGAAACCAATATGGCGGAGAGAAGGTTCTTCTGCAAGGTGTAGGCTCAGGTATATTTACTTAACTACACGGAGAAAGGCAATAGTGACAAGGACAGGTTCTGTCTGCTGTGGAGGGGACAGAGGGGCTCTTGCCCAAGCATGTGGGGACAGGCTACTGTGGGTAGGCAGTTGAGGCATGTGGCCAAAATCCAGGACCTGCTGGCTACTCATGCATCGGGCATGCCATTCATTGGAGCAGAAAGAGATCTTGTCCAGGAGCAAACGTACGCTCACTCAGAGTCCCGTCCTAACTTGCAAGCCGCCGTGAGTCTGGCGGTCTGGTCCATCCGCTGTGACCGCACTGACCTTGTGCAGCTTGTGGGTATGATTGACCTGCGGCAAAGCACACAATGCCCGATGGCCGGCCCTTGCCCCTCAGCTACCGTGAGCGCTCAACAAGAAACCCTGGTCTTCTGTCTCAGTGGTTTCGCCATCATTCAGTACAGTTATAAATACTGTATTTCCTCTTGACGCATGGGCTTTGGGAAAAAGCAGGTGCACAAGTGTGAGGGGAACACACACAGCGAGATGGCAGATTTGAATTTGGAGAGCTTTGCACGTGAAACAGAGAAGAGATACATCCCAAACTGGGAGGGAAAATAATCTGATGCTTAAACCCGGAAGCAAGAGAGGTAACAAACCCCTTACTCATAGCTAAGGTGTCTCCCTCAGGAGCCTGCCCTGACATTTTAGTGTCACCCAAGTGCCATACTGGAGAACACCGTGGATTTTATGAGACCGACAACCCTATCTTGACCCTAACCCATTTGTAGCAAGAACACACCGCATTGGACTCATGATACAAGTTGAGGGAATCTGAAAGGGCAAACGGAGTCTAACTCTCTTTCCCTCCGTAATAGAAGCATACAACCCAAACGAGGTGACCTGCAGGGGCCCTGGACAGAACACTGAGTTATCAGAACATAGCATCTGAAGGAAGCCTTCGTATTTCTGATTCTTGACCGGGTTAGTGGAATGATATTGCACTGCCATCGAGAGACCAATATGGTGGAGAGAAGGTTGTTCTGCAAGGTGTAGGCTCAGGTATATTTACTTAACAAATCATCCATTATATTCACATTTTTTAAAAAACACTGCAGTGCGGGGAGAAACCAAAATCAACAGAATAGCTCTCCGGGGAAACTGCCCAGCAAGTATTTGAAACAGATACCGTCTATCTCTGGAGAAGTTCAGCTTTGAGATTCGAGGGTCGACTTCACAGCTTGATGGTGTAGGATAGAATCCAATAATAATAAAAAACCAGGCAAATTTTGAACTTTTTTTAAAAAAAGATCCCCATACAAAGTCTTGTATCTCAGTCATTTCTATATCTTATCTTTTATTTTTAAATTATGATTTAGGATGGGCTGAAAATACTATCATTTTGTCCGTATGTGGACATCATAAACGTGCAAAGTTAAGACTTGGAATTGATGGCTTAGTTGCTAATCTCTGGCTTCTTTTTTTCACTTATAAAATAAATATTAAGATAAATGTTCTCTCGTGGATTTTTTTTTTTTAATTTTTTTTCCTGAGGCAATCACCGTGTCTTTCTGAATGCGAGCTTCTACCCTGTTCAGGATTCTGGTTTGCTTCCCTAAAGTAGGTCCCAATTTCTCTCTCTTTGGATTAAAAAGAACAAGCAACATAAGGAGAGAAGGAGTGTGCTTAAAATAACCAAGAGAAAGGTTGAGGAAGAAAAGGTTAACACGACAGAAACTGCCCCTCACGCCACCAGCTAATGAGTCCCAGGGTCCCAGGATATGAAAAGGGCATGTCGTCCTGCAGACACTTTGCTTTATCACGGCCACCAAGCAACAGCTCTAATTTTTGGAGCCAGAGACTGTCTATTCAAGACAAATTAATGAACCTCTGGCCGGACAATGCTTGCAGCTTGGGGTTCATTTCTCCCCCCACCAAATGATGTCCACAGACAGCCTTTCATGCAGTTCCCAGGGGCTGGGGTTAGCTGCCCTTGAGAAGATGTTGTATGAAAAGACAGAAATGGGACACAGCACCTGACCAGGTGGTGGTGCAGTGGACAGAGCATCGGACTGGGACGTGGAAGACCCAGGTTCAAAACCCCGAGGTCACTTGCTTGAGAGTGTGATCATAGACAGGACCCCATGGTCACTGACTTGAGTGTGTGATCATAGTTATGACCCCATGCTCACTGGCTTGAGTGTGAGATCATAGACATGACCCCATGGTCACTGGCTTGAGCCAAAAGGATGCTGGCTTGAAGCCCAAGGTTGCTAGCTTGAGCAAGGGTTTACTCAGTCTGCTGTAGCCCCCTGATCAAGGTACATATGAGAAAGCAATCAATGAAAAACTGAGGTGTCACAATGAACAATTGATGCTTCTCATCTCTCTCCCTTCATGTCTTTCTTTCCCTATCTGTCCTTCTCTCTGTCTCTATTACCAAAAAAAAAAAAAAAAAAAAAAGGAAAAAGAAATGGGATGTAGCAGCAGCAGGAGGAGGTGAGATACTGCAGACAGATGGAAAGGACCCGGCCACCCACACAAGGAGAGGGCTTCCTGGGCCGCCTGGCACAGGGGACTTGGGAAGGAGGGCACAGGAGAATGGCATCTTCCCACAGGGTCTACGAAGTGTCAGAGGAGAACTGTTGGCCCACAGAACAGTGGGCGTTCAGAACCAGAGGTGGCCCCTGGAAGCCACCTCTCCAGGATCAGTCCCCGAGGAAGACAGAAAGGGGACCAGAGGCGGGTGGTGATCCAGCTCGCCCACGTGTGGCCGGGGAGCCTGGGCTGGCGTGGGTGGAGACACTCTAGCCCAGTCAGCCTGGGGCGGCCCTGCAGGTCTCTGCCGGCTGAAGGAAGGGGAGGAACTAGGGATTCAGCATCGGTCTGTCTCCCACCGTGGCTTCTGTCCTCACCTGTCTTCACCGAACCTTTGCGGCAGGCTGTCTCCTGGCTCAAAACAAGGAGCTTGGAAGATTGCGCCTGAGGATGCTGAGAACGAGAGGTGGTGGGCGGATGCCCTCCAGCGGCTGAACTGGGTCTCAGAGCTGCCCATGTACAGACGCAAAGACACAATGTGGGGGGGGTCACTGATGTGAGACTTCCATCATGCACCCTCCAAGCATGGTCACTGTATGCCTCCAGGTGCTCACACTTCCTGTTTGCCCTGTGAGGTAGGCACGGGCACTTGCAGCTTTGGTTAAGTGTGTGGGTTTAAACGATGCTGAAGTGTGCACATGGACATCCGAAACAGCCCGGCAGGGTCCCCCTTGGCCAGTTGGATCAGATTATCGGTCCAGTGTATGGAAGTCCTGGGTTCAATTTGCAGCCAGGGCACACAGAAGAAGCATGCATCTGCTTCTCCACCCTTCCCCTTCTCCTTTCTTTCTATCTCTTCCCTTCCCACAGCCAAGGCTCCATGGGAGCAAAGTTAGCCCAGGCACTGAGGACAGCTCCATGGCTTCTGCCTCAGGTGCTAGAATGGCTCCGGTTGTAGCAGAGCAACACTACAGATGGGCAAAGCATTGTCCCCTAATGGGCATGCCTGGTGGATCCTGGTCGGGCACATGCAGGAGTCTGTCTAACTGCCTCACCATTTCTCGCTTCAGAAAAATACAAAAAATAAAATAAAATAAATTATGCATCTTTTCTTAAGCCTTTACAGACTTTTGTAATCATTGATTGTGAATTTGATCATAGAAACCTTCCACAAATATCAAAGTTTCACGGAATACACACTTTCTTTTTATGTCTTGATGCGTATTCTATTGACATGGCTTGATATTAATTTATAAATTAATAATAAGAAAGCGGATAACGAGCCCCTGCATAGTTAATTAAACACGAAAACACGCATAGGTAAATACCTCTGGGGTCACAAAGACAGCATCACTGGAATTCTAAAGCGCTGTTAGAATTCACCAGGAGTGCACATGGTGAAGCAAAATCCAGCCGTGGAGGGAATGGTGTGCTTAAGAATTTAAATGTGGAAACAAAGAATCTCAACGCTTTTGACCTATGTGTTCACGGAAGAATGATTACCAGAACAACAGCGTAAATCCCAAGATGGCAGAGGTCAAGAGAATAAATATAAATCAAAAAGATACAATGTAGAAGATAAAAGTACAATGAACAAATTCAACGCAGGCAAGCTTTTTTGAAAAAAATAAAAACAAAACACACTAGAAAAAAATGCGCCTGTGGAAATACTAGGAGATGAGACAACATAGAAAGGGATGGTGATATTTGTCAATTATTTTGGTGTAACACTGGAAGAAACACCGCAAAGGAACTATTTAAATGTAGGAGGGGTCAGAAGTCCAGATCAAGTTCATGTATAAGGAGGAGAGAATATGGCCACCGTCAAAGGCTTCAACCTAGGGGCCCTGGCCGGTTGGCTCAGCAGTAGAGCATCGGCCTGGCATGCGGGGGACCCGAGTTCGATTCCCGGCCAGGGCACATAGGAGAAGCGCCCATTTGCTTCTCCACCCCCCCCTTCCTCTCTGTCTCTCTCTTCCCCTCCCACAGCCAAGGCTCCATTGGAGCAAAGATGGCCTGGGCGCTGGGAATGGCTCCTTGGCCTCTGCCCCAGGCGCTAGAGTGGCTCTGGTGGTAGAGCGACACCCCGGAAGGGCAGAGCATTGCCCCCTGATGGGCAGAGTGTCGCCCCTGGTGGGCGTGCCGGGTGGATCCCGGTCAGGCGCGGGAGTCTATCTGACTGTCTCTCCCCGTTTCCAGCTTCAGAAAAATACAAAAAAATACAAAAAAAAAAAAAAGGCTTCAACCTATTAGAAAGTTTATAAAATAAAGATTACGGATTATTTAAACCAGTGGTAGTCAACCTGGTCCTCACCGCCTACGAGTGGGCATTCCAGCTTTCACGGTAGGTGGTAGTGAAGCAACCAGTTTAATAAATACAAAGATATAAACATTGATTCTGCCAAACTTAGCGAAAATCTGATGTAAAGTACTTGGTAATTATTATTATATGCTTTAAGTTGCTGTCACTCTGCTTTATAAATTTTATAAAATGACTTTCCTACTTTATAAATCTCCATGACTGTGGAACCGGTGGGTGGTTAGAAAATGTTACTACTAACAGAGATACAGAAGTGGGCGGTAGGTATAAAAAGGTTGACTACTCCTGACCTAATGGCTAGCTTACCAAGGGAGAAAGATTGCAAGTCTTACGTGTGAAACATCTGTGACTGAACATCTTACACTGGTCCAGGTGACTCTCATGTGGTGTTCAAGAACAGCTCATCTCTATTTTACGATAAAAAAGAAAAAAAGATAAAGAAAAGCCATACAAATAATTCCCTCTGCCAGGCTGATACGAGCTCAACACTCCAACAGGAGAAAGAGATGGCGAAAAACAGAAGAAAACAAAAATGAAAAGAATGATTAAACTTATAAATTTAGCTGCACAGCCCTAAACACATTATTAACAAGCCTCATGGCTGAATATACAAAAATCAGAGCACACCGAGACCAAGCGAGGTGTGTTCCTTGTCGTGGGTCAGGGTTATTAGAAATTTCAGAAACATGACTGATCAGACTTGGATTGTGTATGAAAAATAGAAACACCGAAATGAAACAAGACAAAAGAAAGAAGCAAACTAAACAAAACAAAAAAACAAGTGATTGTATTTGATTCTCATCTATGAAAACTCTCTGTGATGAGGAAATGCAATGGACATTCCGTAAGGGGTTAAAATAACGTGAGAGAATGACGGAGGAGACAACGGCCTATCGTTCTTGCAGAAGAGGACCGAGCCGCGATGATACTTCACCCTCCCAAGCTCAGCAGACAGAAACAGGTTTGCTGAGACCAGACGGAGCTTTGGACGGGAAAGCCAAGCATCTCTCACGTGATCTGTGTGCGCGCAGAGGGGCGGGGAGGGGAGGGACCACTGTGGAGGAAGGCTGACACTGACCTTTTTATGGGGGACACACACAGAATCTGTGTCGAGCGACCGCGTTCTGTGTGCGAACTCAGCCCTAGCGGAGCACTGAGAGGGGAGGACTCCACGGCATCAGGCATCCAAGATGATACCAAACTTCCAGACCACACAAGCGTTTCTTAGGGTAAAATCCAATGAAAAAAAAAAAAAAATTTTGCCCTGGCCGGTTGGCTCAGCGGTCGAGCGTCGGCCTAGCGTGTGGAGGACCTGGGTTCGATTCCCGGCCAGGGCACACAGGAGAAGTGCCCATCTGCTTCTCCACCCCGCCCCCCTCCTTCCTCTCTGTCTCTCTCTTCCCCTCCCGCAGCCAAGGCTCCATTGGAGCAAAGATGGCCCGGGCGCTGGGGATGGCTCTGTGGCCTCTGCCTCAGGCGCTAGAGTGGCTCTGGTCGCAACATGGCGACGCCCAGGATGGGCAGAGCATCGCCCCTGGTGGGTGTGCCGGGTGGATCCCGGTCGGGCACATGCGGGAGTCTGTCTGACTGTCTCTCCCCATTTCCAGCTTCAGAAAAATGAAAAAAAAAAAAATTAAATGTCTATCTATCTACCTACCTATCTATTATATCACCTATCTATCTACCCATCATCTATCATCTAGCTAGCTAGCTATCATATATCTATCATCTATCTACCTATTATATCACCTACCTACCCATTATCTATCATCTATCATATATCTATTTATCTATTATCTATCTATCATATCATCTATTTACCCATCATCTATCTAATCTTAGTGCACTGCAAACATATGCATAGACTATTGATTTATCTATCTATCTATGTACACAAGTATGCATTTCCATACATGTCAAAGAAACAATACCACATTTAAGTATGAGAAGAAAACGACAAGGCGCTCACCACAGCGACGTCTCTAGTGACAGGGAGGTGGGTGAGGGCAGAGCTCTTTGAATAAATTAACTTTCTGGTCTTGCTTCTGCATTCGTGTGCATGCGTGTGCCAGGCAGCACACGATGACCACACTATTCCCAGTAGTAGCTAACTACTACTTGAGTAACAGGAGATGCTGGTCAGAACGCCCACTACAGAACCAGCCATGAGTCAGGGCACAGGACCCAGCGAGGGTGATGCCCCCCTGCTTCTGCCATTGGCATGTCAGCATGAGCCTGTTCAAACGTCTCCCACAGCGTTGGATGACACAGGACGTAGCTGTCCAGGGGACCTGCTCTCTCATTGCAGATTCCAGACACACAGCACGCTGTTGGCTTGGCCGGGAGCCTCGTTTATAAATGACTGGACTTCGGGAGAGCAGAGATGTCCCTGTGGACAGAACAGGTACAGAGGGGACGTCCCGGTGCTCAGCCCGGCCCTAGGCCCTAGCTCATAGGCCACATGCAATTATTTGGGGTGAATAGTCAAACCTCTCACATTTTTAGTCTTTTCCCTCCTGCAGATTTGTGGAAAAGCTGGGTTAAAAAAAAAAAAAAAAGAGCATAAGAAAAAGATGCCTAGTCAATGCTGTATGCATTTATATGACTATTAAGGCCTCCCCAAACTATACTTTTGGAAATGAAAAAAAAATTGCTTCCTCCCCACAAAGGTTTTCCAGTTAATCGCTGTGAAACCAGACTTTATTTTTTGGTGACTCTGTCTTGTAGTTGCTATCTGTGAAAATAACGGGCAAGGCAGGCTTGTAAAGTAGCCAAGACAATGTGTTCTGTGGGTCTCCGCACAGCAGTGTTTGCCCATAGGAAGTTTCCTCAACATGCTGAGAGCATTTACATTTCTTAGGAGTGTTTCTGGCCACAGGAAACCCCTCGGACCAATGAGGACTTCAAAGTCATCGGATGAATCATTTTCCCCTCGTTTTTATAAGTAAGTGAAGCCAGGGCTACCTACCTCTGAACAAGCATGTGCACTGAGTATGTAACACAAATGTTTTGTGTTACAGGGTTCCTACCAAGTTCCAGGACAGGAAAACAGGACACAGGTGTAATGTCCAATTCAAGCAGGTAAGTGGCCGTCATTAAAAGTCCACAGCAGTGGAGACATAGAACCTATCCGAGTGCCCACCAGGGGACCCGAGGATAAAAAACGTGGTGGTACATCTGTACCATGGAATGCTACTCAGCCCTAAAAAAAGAAGGAAACATTGGCATTTCTGAAAACAATGGGGGAATCAAGAGGGTTTTATGCTTAAAGAAATAAGTCAGCCTGACCAGGCAGTGGCGCAGTGGATAGAGCGTCGAACTGGGATGCAGAACCCAGGTTTGAGACCCCGAGGTCACCAGCTTGAGTGCAGGCTCATCTGGTTTGAGCAAGGCTCACCAGGTTGGAGCCAAGGTCACTGGCTTGAGCAAGGGCTCACTCACTCTGTTGTAGCCCTCAGTCAAGGCACATATGAGAAAGCAATCAATGAACAACTAATGTGTCGCAATGAAGAATTAATGCTTCTCATCTCTCTCTGTTCCTGTCTTTCCCTATCTGTCCCTCTTTGTCCCTATCACACACACAAAAATGAGTCAGAGAAAAGCACCACATGATTTCACTTAGATGTAGAATCTAAAGAAGAGACTGAATAAACAAGACAGAAAAAATAATGCACTTCACAGACACAGAGCACATTCTGCTGGGCACCCTGAGAAGACTGACCGGCGATGGGTGCAAACGAAAAAACAAAGTCAACTTCAATACTGTCATATGACGTCTGCCCTGTCAAGAAGCACAGATGTGCCTTACCTGGCGGGCAATGTCGATGCAGTTTGCTCATTCCTGCTTCCCAGGGGAGGGAACTGCAAATTCCTAGACACAAAGTGGACCTGGCTGGGCCAGCTTATTTTATACGCCTCTCTTGCCCCGTCACCCCCTCATCGGTGAGTCCAAACGGCCCCGGGCAGCGACACACACATCTGCAAGCCGGAGGCAGAAAATGCATCACCACGATTTGGACTACGTTGCCCCAAATGTGGGGTTCATAGCGCCACTTGGGGAGATGGTAAAGACACAGATCCTGGCGTTGTGTTCCAGGAGACTACGGGAGGGGCAAAATGCCCAGATTTTATAGCGTCAGCAAGCCCCCAATGTGAACCCGCTTCCAAGGACAGCTGTGTAGCGACCACCAGGTGCATTCGATCCGTGAAAATGTTCTCACACCTGGACGGGTGGTCATCAGCATCCAGCTGGTGGAAGGACAGAGGTCCAGGCCAGCTAAGCTAAAGGGGACGGACGGGGACTTCTGTGACCAAGTCAACAGTGTGCCAAGGCTCTGCCATCTCTCTCCATCCGAAACATATAGCAGCTTCCGCAGGGGAATTCCTTCCTCTGGTGAATCCCTGCAATCTCCAGCCCATACAGGAAAGATATTTTTATTATATCCCTCCGGTCTCCACTTCCTAAACTTTTCTGATGGCGTTCTTCCTCTTCATTCTTCCAAAAGAATAAAGCTCAGTGCTCGCAACTTTTCACTGCGTAGCTGTCTCATAACGTGTATTGCCCCCAGAAGACGTCTGCCTTTTCCAACGTCAGGTGAAAATCAGCAACACAGATTTGGGCGTTGCCGATTTACCGAAGTTCATGGTGAACAAGAGCATCGCTAGCCACGAGGGGGAATGTAGGATGCCTTTGTTTTCGAGGCAGAAAATTGCATTTTGCTCAGATCCCTCAGTGAACGCTCCATCTTGTTGGTGGTCTGCTCCGTCTGCACAATTAAATAATTCGGGGTGCGGTAATGCGATTCATCTCTTCAGAATATTAGAATGCACTGGGTGCAATTTATTTCTCTCCTGGAGCTTAATTAACCACGTCCCTCATGGGTGCTTTCTGAGTCATTCGTTTGAGATTCTCGTCTGTCTGGTACATATTTTGAGGGTAAGGAAAAGGTTTCTGGTCACGTCTGCTCGAAAGTTAATACTACAATCCTGACCACATGGAATTTTCTCATGAAATTCCTGGTGCCGGCTCAATGCAGCAACAGACATCAAAGTGCTATGGATACTACTAGAAAAGGTAGGTGGGCAATATCACAATAAAAAAAGAGAAAAAGAAAAGAAAAGGTGAAATGTCTACAATCCCAAATGAAATGTCTGTAGTGTTTCTTATTGTGCACTCATTTCTCTCTGTGATCCAAGAGGCATCAGAATTGGAGAAAAATAAGCAATTCTGAGCAGAAATTGGGGTTTTATTTGTGACCCACACATCAGGGCCTGGCAGTGCCTGGAACTTTTTTGTTGTTCTTTTACGTGGAAATTTCACCTCTTTTCCCAAAGAGGATAATCTGAAATGCCTTACAGCCCATTACCCCACGATGAAATGACTTAAAATCTACATCGGACAAGGTTTCCTTATTAAGGAAGACCGTGGAGATTTTTTAGCTGTTTACAGAATTACCAATATACAGTCAACAAAAAATGATTGGACTTAAGAGAAAAGCAACTAGTAGAGTGTATCCTCCAATTATTATTATTATCATTGTTGTCATCATTGGGTTTAGCCTGACCTGGGTGGCACAGTGGATAATGCGTTGACCTGGAACACTGAGGTCGCCGTTTCAAAACCCTGGGCTTGCCTGGTCAAGTTGTTGCTTCCTGCTCCTTCCTGCCTTCTCTCTCCTCTCTCTTTAAAAATAAATAAAATCTAAAAATAATTAAATTGAACCTGGTGACAGCGGT
This sequence comes from Saccopteryx bilineata, assembly GCF_036850765.1. Classification (NCBI taxonomy): domain Eukaryota; kingdom Metazoa; phylum Chordata; class Mammalia; order Chiroptera; family Emballonuridae; genus Saccopteryx; species Saccopteryx bilineata. The sequence continues at coordinate 145,469,991 of NC_089502.1, forward strand.
CAATAAGAGTAAATTTCAGATAAACATTTATAGTATATACCATTTGGGCCATTGATTATGTTTAGCTATTATCAACAAGACAGGTAACAGGTGTTGGAGAGGTTGTGGAGAAAAAGGAACCCTCATCCACTGTTGGTGGGAATGTAAAGTTGCACAACCATTATGGAAGAAAGTATGGTGGTTCCTCAAAAAATTAAGACTAGAACTACCATATGACCCAGTAATCCCTCTACTGGGTATCTGCCCCCCAAGGACTTGAAAAGATTGGTATGTAGAGACACAGGCACCCCCATGTTCATTGCAGCATTATTCACAGTGGCCAAAACATGGAAACAACCAAAGTGTCCCTCGATAGAGGATTGGATAAAGAAGATGTACATATAGACAATGGAATACTACTCAGCCATAAATGATGACACAGTGCCATTTACAACAACATGGATGGACCTTGAGAACGTGATACTGAGTGAAATAAGTAAATCAGAAAAAGCTAAGAGCTGTATGATGTCACACGTAGGCAGGATATGGTCATGGATAAAAGTGCAGTGGTTCCTGGCGGAGGGGGTGTGAGGGTAGAGCAATGAAGAGAAAACATAGATAGTGCTGTTATCACATTTATTAACACCTTCTTCCTTTTGACTGAGGAATACTATTCATTGTACAAGTTGGTAAACAAAATGTTTACCCATTCACTGGTTGACAGACATATGGTTGGTTTTCAGCCTGTTTTTTTCTATCCAGAATGAAGGTGCTATGAATTCACGCGGAAGTCGACGTGTGGACATAGTTTTCCGTGTCTCTGCTAGATACGCAGGAGAGGAGTTGAACGGTTGTATGATGGAGTATGTTCAAACTGGATATGTTTTCGACACTGGATTAGAAAGGCTGGTAGATAGTGATAAACTGCTAACAAGGCTCTTCCCAAACCTAATCAATTTTTAAAATTAGAATTTAATTTCCTCATGTGTGATAATATCATTTATATTAAGTACACATGATTAGCCATGTGCTTAACCTGACAATAATTGTACACCAAGGTGTAATTCCTCCAAGGGCCATAAAATTGCTTATAATACACAAGTCGGAGTTCACAGGCTAACGTTGCAAACACACATCTCCAGTAGATGGGCTGTCTTCATTGACCTGTAAAAATATAGGTTGAATCTGTATTTTCAAAACACATGGTTTCTTAAATGGTCACAGCATGTGTCAAAAGAACAAGAACTCGAATCAACTTGGACATAACCTTCCCTGCCACTGAGGTACAATAAATAATTTTGGAGGATGACAACTTATTTCCCACATTCTGACTTCTTTCTCTCCATATTTTCCTGCATGATGCTCTAATTTGTTATTTATCATGAGAAACCAAAACCCTCATGGACTAGTGTGAAACCAGGAAGCAGGGACATCATTTGTGTGTAACTTCTTAAAGGTGTCGGTTTGCCCTGTAAGAACATTTAAAATGAAAACCCACGTTGGCAGAAAGCACAGTTCCCGTGATTTTTTAGAATGATTTATTGACAACCACCATTACTTGCTTCGTGGTATCACAGCCTCATGAAGAGAGAGATCGTTGAGGGAGGGTTTAATGACATCGGGTTATGTCGTTTTAGGCGCTGACATGATAACTCCAATTTCACCATGCTGGGCATGGTCGTTGATTTTCCTTAGGACTGTTTTCAGAGGTGGCCAACATATGGACATGCAAGTCAACAATTCTGGCACGCTGAGCTACCTTTCTCGTGCGGAACTTAGTGTGATATTTCATCAGAGAAGCATCCTTAATAAACGTGTTCACTTTTGTAATGCAAATTACATTCTGTTGATGGTCCTGATTAGACAAATTAAACCTAATTGAGTGGTCATTAGCCAAGGAAAGATTACATTTTGCTTTCTATGGGAAGCATTTTCTTTTTTCCTTCTTGGAAAAGCAAGGTCAATATAAACAATTAAGAGAATTAATAGTGGCAGGGTTTGAATGTGTAATTGCAAGCATTGTTCATAGACTTCTCCATCTGAGGAGTTCCTAGTGGTTACCGTGGAAGCATATTCGTGATACTTCTCGCTTCAAGGATGGAACGTATTATTTCTTCATTAAAATGGGGTAAGGGATAAATAAGGATTTAGTAACTATGGCATAAAAATATCTTGATGTGCTCAACTCCTTTTTGCCTGCATTTGAAATCTCCTGGGCTTTTGAATCTATGTGGACTTCCCATTTTTTAATTAGTTTTTTGGTTTTTGTAATGAGATTGATGGATCTCTAGTTAGCAAGTATGTTAACATGATCCCTCTCCTTACCCAAGAATTGGCTTTTATGTCAGATGCTGCTATATCATCAAAGGATCAAATGCCTCCAGAGAAAATACAGAGTTGTTGAATAAATTCAACTGATACATAGATTCAAGATTTTAAAATACTAGACCTATATTTTTTTTTATTTTTTTTTAAAATTCATTATTCAGACCTTAGGAAAAAAGCTCAGACATAGTTTAGAGAACCTAGTTCTTCCTCTCTGAAGATTGAGAAGTAATTTATTTAGGGTTGTGAATCAACTAAATCATTATGACGAGTATTTCAAGAATAAAATTGACAGATGGGTACATATAGGCCATGCAGCTGTGAGGATAACACAGAAATCCACCCTAATCATGGAGAGAAAAAGTTTGCTATGTTTCAGAATAGATTTGTGTCTTTAACATTGGATACTGTTGTGGCTTAATATTGGATAATATAAATAAAATTCACAGTCCTGGCCGGTTGGCTCAGCAGTAGAGTGTTGGCCTGGCATGTGAAAATCCTGGGTTTGATTCCTGGCCAGGGAACACAGAAGTGCCAATCTGCTTCTCCACCCTTCCCCCTCTCCTTCTTCTCTGTCTTTCTCTCTTCCCCTCCCCCAGCCAAGGCTTCACTGGAGCAAAGTTGGCCCAGGCGCTGAGGATGGCTCCATGGCCTCTGCGCCTCAGATGCTAGAATGGCTCCAGTTGCAATGGAGCAACACCCCAGATGGGCAGAGCATCGCCCCCTGATGGGCATGCCAGGTGGATCCCGGTCAGGCGCATGTGGGAGTCTCTCTGCCTCCCTGATTCTAACTTCAGAAAAATACAAAAAAATAAAGTAAAATTCACAAAGCCCAAAGGAGCCAGTCATCACTACATTAATACCTTTTTTCCAGAACATATATATTGGAAACACCGTATTAGCTGAAATAAACAAAAGCCACACACATACACAATACCCAGATTGTATCTTGCTTTCTACAACAAAATATTTTTGTATTATAATCATTTCCAACATTTGGACAGACTGAATACATCTGATAGTATCGCTCTTGTGTCTGTTAACAATATCTAGCATCTATCTGTCCATCTGTCTAATTACCCTATTATTTCACCTTACAGTCAAACCTGAAACAAATATTCACGTATTCTTCTTTTATAGTTTCCAAAAAGTGGTGTCGATCCACACACATTATTATTATGGAAATGGCCTCTTCCGCTCAGCATTGTTTCTGAGACGTGTAGGTAATGTATGTTTATATACATTTGTTTGCATGAGCGGATATGTGTGCATTTATTTATGACCGCTGTTGTGCAATGGTAAAATCGGTTGTTACTCACCTCTCGGGAAATTTAAACTCATAAATAACATCTCCGTGTGTTTCTAAATGCATAGAACGCTGCTGCCGGTGTGAGGAAAGCTTGTATTTTTCTAAAAGGCATGCAAAATGTCATAAAGAAATGAAATTCATGGTTTTCATCTTTATGGTAATCCCTGGATTCCAACAGAGATAACTAACGCCCAGTCTAAGGGCTATAGAATCTTATTTTGTGACATGTGCTGACCAATGAATGCCCATTAATGTCAGCTGCAAATGGTTCCTAGAAGTCGCCCTGTCACCTCAATCCTAGAATTAGCTCCACGGGGGCCTCCGTACGGCGTATGGAGCTGTATTATTTTTGCTTTTTCCACCCTCAGTGTACCCAGCCACGAAGGGGAATGCATCCCCTTTCTTCAAGGAAACCACTACCTGAATATTCTACCTCAATGTCCCCCCACTTTAGAATCTCAAGAACACAGCCTGCCCTGCTTGTAGTCATCCTCGAAGCTACCACCTCTCCACACTGTGGTCTCAAAATCACCTTGGCTGCAATCACCGATGAGCGCCAGAGCAGGACTCCTCGTGAGCCCTGCTGGAATCATACACCGATGGCGAGGGCTCAGATTACCTTTTTTGTAGTCCGTAAACTTCAAGTTCTCATTGTTTTGGGTGGCAATCAATGATCAGCCACCTGGTCTCATAAGCATTTTTTTTTTTTTTACAGAGAGAGATAGAGTCAGAGAGAGGGATAGTTAGGGACAGACAGGAACAGAGAGATGAGAAGCATCAGTTTTTCGTTGCAGCACCTTAGTTGATCATTGATTGCTTTCTCATATGTACCTTGACCGTGCAGCTACAGCAGACCAGGTGACCCCTTGCTCAAGCCAGTAACCCCGAGCTGGTGAGCCTTTTGTTCAAGCCAGATGAGCCTGCGCTCAAGCTGGTGACCTCGGGATCTCGAACCTGGGTCCCCCGCATCCCAGTCCAATGCTCTATCTACTGCGCCACCACCTGGTCAGGCTCATAAGCATCTTGTTGCAATTGATCCACACACAACTGGGTCTCACCTGTAGGCCCTGTTGCAACTGTTGGGAAAACCAAGATCTCTGTTCCGAACAGCTTGCCATTCCTCACTCCTGGTTCACTGTCCTCTTCTCCCTTGTCTTTACTTTGCAGGATGCCATTGAGTTCCTCCATCGTGTTTCCTCAGGAACCTTCTTTCCATTGCTCCTCCTCCTGCTGTTTCATGGATTGCCACGAGAAACACCTCCCCATTCTCACTCTAAAGCACGTCGCTCTCCGACCTTTGCCTTCCGTCCTGTTCTTTTCCTCAGAAATCCAAGCTCAACAGAAGTTTTAATGGCACCAGGAAGCGACAATCCATGCCTCGGACCTCCTTATACAAAAGCCCCCAGTCCTTCAAGAGGTGAGGCGCCCAGTCTGTCAGTCCGAGAAATTACACGGCGTTCATTCCACAAAACGCCCCGAGACTTTCTCACCACCTCCAGGGTCTCTTTTGCTGGTCAACGCGGCCCTGATTAAACATGGAATTTTACGTTGCTTGGCGAAATTTCATTTGACGGATGGGCGAATTGGTGAAGATGTCATCTTCCTCTGTGAGAACCCCAGCAATAAATAAAGCCAGTCCAGGACAGGATGTCTCTGGAGGTGCCTTGATTGGCCTGCAGGGTCCATGGTGAGTGCTGGGTCTTGTTGTGCACCAAGAACGTAAGCTAACACTTTACATGCTCCACGTGTGACTCGTGGTTTGGGGCCACAGTATTTGCTATACTAGCATGACAAAATGAAATAACAATAGACCTGGGGATGCATGTATCTCTCCCATATCTTATTTCAATGTCCATTGTATATCTATGTATCTATGTATGTATCTATCAATCATCTATAATCTGTATCATCTGTATCATAGCTATCATCTGTGTCTATCATCTGTATCGATCTATCTGCCTGCCTGCCTGCCTACCTTTCTTTCCTTCCATCCATCCATCCATCCATCCATAGGTGAAATTGCCCGATCATGTAGTAGATCTAACTTTAATTTTCCGAGGAACCTCCATATTATTTCCACGCAATGGTAAAATCATATAACAATGCATAAATATATTGATGTAGGCTGCTGTTTTGCTTACGTTTGCCTCACTCACCTGGTCAAACACATTTCAATTAAACAAAAAACAAATACAGTCACACCACCTTCTAGGAAAAACCCCGCCAAGCCCAATGCCTCAGCAAGAAGCCTTTAATTTTGCAACACTCCCTACTTTTTCAGGACTGTAAGAGGCCTTGGATCAGATGCTTAAATCATCGAGGTGGAGGTGCATTTCTTACATGTACCCTCCCAACGCCCACCCTGGGGCTGTGGTTTGTGCCTCGGGTCCTACGTGGACACAAGGTCAGACGTGGGTGCTCTGTATCAGTGGGCATTTATGTCCCGTTATCCCCTAAGAGAACAGACATTAATGCAAAGGATTTCAGCCGACCCCGCTGCTGTTTGCTGGCCTGAGTTGGAGAACCCAGCTGTGAGAAGCTGGGAATGCAGCACTTGGGTTTTACATTTTTTTACCCCAAAGTTCATTGGACTGTGAGCCCACATCTGGGGTTGTTCAAGAGAAAGGAAATGATGTGTTAGAGGAGTGACAGTATCTCAGCCCTGCCTGTTGAAGAAAATCAACAGTGGAAAAGAATCCTTTATGATCATCATAATCTTTACGTCCAAGGTTAAGTAGAACAGAACATTTTTTTCATTCTTTCTGAATTTCTCTCCGTTAGGAGTGATCAGATAGCATTTTCTATCCATGAGAGTACGTCTTAAATACGTAAGTAAATTGTGAATGAATAATAGCTATATATATGCAGATAAGAGAGCAAAGAGATTCATGCCATTTTCTTAGGGAGCTATTTTCCAATCCCTTCCCTCCCTCCTTCCTCCCATCATTTATTCATCAAACACGTACTGAACACCTGTCCTGTGAAAGGCTGTTGGGAAATCCAGCTGTCTGAAGCATCTGGAAGAACTTTGGCAAAGACTTAGATTTATAAAAATACAAAAACAAAATACCTTTTTTTTTTAATTGAAAGAGATCCTAATAATAAATGAATGACTGGTGTGCAATTCCCATTACAGTCAATACTGAGAAAGACAGACCTTGGTTAATGCCCCAGCCCGGTCTATCTGAACTACGGTGTTGGGGGATATTGGAGATCTTGGGGGGGGGGACTGAGAAGTGTGGGGGGTTGTTGGGTAACAGTCCTACAACTCGGACCCCACTTGAAGGCAAATGGTAAAGAACCCCCTTTTCTGCTGCAAGCTTCTCTAAGTCTAAGCATGTTCTCATTCTCTGCTCCAGTATCTGGTTAAAAAAAGTGGAGATGTCAAAGATATATTATGCTGCAGAAATTGAGGGTGAGCTTCTCATTTTGAAAATTGACTTTGCCAGGATTGTAGGCAGCAAGAAGGGAGCTTGTGGAAACATTACGAGAGGTTTGCAAAAGTCTAAGCACGGTAACACGCTGGTGCACTCTGAGGTAGTGGGATGGGGGAGCATATATTTATATACCCATTAAATAATTTCAGGATTTTATGAGACTTATTTACACAGAAAAAATTTCACTGCCTTGATAGCAGGTACAAAAGTATTGCAAAAAACAAACCAAAAAAACACATACATATCGGCCCTGGCTGGTTGGCTCAGTGGTAGAGCATCAGCCCGGCGTGTGGAAGTCCGGGGTTTGATTCCCAGCCAGGGCACACAGGAGAAGCGCCCATCTGCTTCTCTACCCCTCCCCCTCTCCTTCCTCTCTGTTTCTCTCTTCCCCTCCCGCAGCCAAGGCTCCACTGGAGCAAAGTTGGCCCAGGCGCTGAGGCCTCTGCTTTGGGCACTAGTATGACTGGGGTTGCAACAGAGCAACGCCCCAGATGGGCAAAGCATCGCCCCTTGGTGGGCATGCCAGGTGGATCCCGGTCGGGTGCATGCGGGAGTCTGTCTCTGCTTTCCCACTTCTAACTTCAGAAAAATACAAAAAAATAAAAATAAAATAAACCCAAAAAACATACATATCAAATATTAACATCTTACAATCAAACGTCAACCTCACATCATTTTTCTGTCTGTCTTGCACCCACTGACGGGACTGGATAAGCTGGACGGATAACAGCCTACCTTGTGACGGATGGATGGTTTCAGTCCAGATAACATGCTTCTGAAGAGACGAAACCAATTCTTGTTCGTACCCGCTCATCCCGGCGTGTTGTATAGACGACGCGCGTCCACATGCGAATGTGTCCACTTCCGTTCCGTCCTCCGGGAATGCCATTGTGTATGTGAAGAGTCCTTTATCGCCATCGGAAATATAAGGAAAGTTCACCCAGTCCTTACTTTGTTTAATGTGCCCAGAAACTCCTTGTAAAGTGGCATTTTAAGTTCATTTTAAGGAATATCTGGGTATCCGGCGTGTCGACCCATGGTCACTGGCGCCCATTCCTTGCCGATGGGAAGCCCCACTTTGGGGTGCAGGAACGTCGTCAGCGCAGACAGCACAGTTGTGAGACGGCCGGCTCAGAGGTGACAGATCCTTCATGAAGCAACGTGGCCACGGAGCAGAGGGCTGAGAGATAACCGTGGGCGAGGGACTCTCTCTGGCTGGAAGGCTCTGCTCCGGTCAGCACTAATCCAGGGTGGCCCACCTGCCTCTGTCCCCCCTGCTGTGGCCGCGCTGCGGAGGAACAGCCTCATGTTTCAGCTACAAGCGAGCAGACACCACCTGTACTCTTCACCGGGAAAGACCAGTGTCATCGCTGAGCCAGAGGGGAGCCGCCTTATATGGACAGCAGTCCCCGCCCCTGCTGCCTGATTGGTCCGTCCTCATGCAAATGAGGGCTCCCCATCCTCTGCGTTTGATTGGTTTAGAAGGCACTGTTCTGATTGGTCAGAAATGAGCTGCACCGATTGGCCAGTGAAGATGCTGATGGCATATCTGATTGGACAGGGAGAGCCTCCGTCCTATTGGTGGAAACAGGATTCCAGGAACTCGTTATAAGGGCTGCTCTGCCGGCAGGAGCTCAGTGCGGGATTCTCCATAAAGTGTGCGTGCTGGGTGACACCCCTGTGCATAAATAGCAGCTGGGCTCTGTTCATACATTTGAGCTACGGTTCACAGGTGTGTTCTTTCTCAGGGCGACGAGCAGTACAAGAGACTTTCCCCTAATCTCACAGTTCACAGGAGAATCAGGCTGGAAACCCACCCATTTCACATCCTCTTTTATTCCCACACAAGACAGTCTGGGAGCCGACTTTTATACATTCCTGCACTGCCACTGCTACTGAGCAGTTGGGTATTTCAGGGTGTTTTTTTATTTCCCTCCCTTTGTTGTCTTATTTTAGGAACTAGGTCAGGTAATTTTATGTTCACTGTGGCTGTGGGCTTTGTTCGGAAGGAAACTCATGAATCACTTGAGGTGGAATGAACTCTGTATCTTTTTTTTTTTTTTTTTTAAATAATGTTAAGCCCTGACTAGCTGGCTAAGTGAATAGAGTGTTGGCCCGGCGTGTGGATGTCCCGGGTTTGATTCCCAGTCAGGGCACACAGGACATCTGCTTCTCTCCCTCCCTCCCTTTCCTCCATCTCTTCCTCTTCCCCTCCCACAGCCAGTGGTGCAATTGGTTCGAGAGAGGCCTAGGGTGCTGAGGATACCTCAGTTGGTTCAAGCATCGGCCTCAGGCACTAAAAATAGCTTGGTTGATTCAAGCATCGACCCCAGACAGGGGTTGCCAGGTGGATTCTGGTTGGGGCACATGTGGGAGCACTGTCTTACTGTCTCCCCTTCTTTCACTAAAAATAAATAAATAAATAGATATAAAGTTAAGTAGCTGCAACATGCCTGATTTACTTAGAGAATGCTCTATAATGCTGAAAAGTACGAACAACCTGCCCTTCCTTCCTGTCACAATGTCCGACCACTGCCCGAGAAGGAGGCACTCTGAAATTCACCTACCCAGGGACCGGCTGACACAGAACCGCCGTCCTCTGTGCTGTGACTTGGTGCCCATAAGCATTTTCCCAAGACAGGGTTTGGCAGAAGTTTGTGTAGTTCAATCGCTTAGGAACACAGAGCCCCAAACCCGTTAAACAGAGGGAAACGGGAGTCTCAGGAGCGTGGCTTGCCACCCCCCTTCCCCAGTTAAGCAGCTACAACTCAGGGAAGGGAGACTAAGAATGTGGCTTGACTTGTCAAGTCCTCCAGGTTTCCAGTAGCTGCTTTCAATGCTCCCCGAGGGGATTCCCCGAACTCCCCCCCCCCCCCCCGTCGTGACAGCAAACCGCTCTCGGGGAAGCCACAGGGGAAGGTCCACGATGGCTGCGAGCTTGGGTGCCCACTACGATCACCAGAGAGCCTTCAGAACGGCGGTGGCCTCTGTGTCACCCTCGGAGAGGTGTCTAGTTCACCGGCACGCCGCCCTGGAAACGGGGTGTTTTAACGTGTCCAGCTGATTTTCAGATGCAGCATGGTGCCTTTTGCACGAACCGTATGTGTCCTGCACGCACTGCGCGTGAGGCCATCTATAAGCACAGCGGGAAAAATGGCCACAGCCTTTGGAACGGCTTTGCTGGTGATGTCTGTCCGAGGACCGTCTGCAGCCAGCTGACCGGTCAGGACCATGTCCACGGCCACGCAGCATGCAGTTCCAGAGTCCGGCCAGCAGGGGGCGATGTTGCGCTGACGGCTGAGACTCGCAGGAGCTCCAGGGATCTGGGAGGCGTGGCTTTCTTGCAATCTGGCCTCGGCCCTGTCCCCCTCCCTGGCCGTCCCCCCAAGGGCTTCGGTTTGTTTTAACTACACCTGCAGCTGCTGATGCTTGAGCAGAGAGTTAATTACGCATAATGAGCGTTTCCTAGGCTGAGCTGCTGCAGCCTCGCTCTGCCCACGGCTGTGTTTGTGCAGAAGGCGTTCACGGGCACGATCTGTGCACACTTACTCTGAGGCGTGTGCGAGGGAAAAAGAGACACATCTGTGCATTCTTTCCAGATGACTGATGGTGGACGCTGAGAAGAGGCGCTTGCTGCAAGGGGGTGTCGAGGCACAGAGGACCACCAGCAAAAGTCTAGGGAAGAAGCACTCCCCCGTGTGTAACACAGAGGGGAGGTGTGTGTGTGTGTGTGTGTGTGTGCACGCACGCTTCAGGCTGGCAGTCGGATGCAGCAGAAAGAAATGTAGGCATGCATGCAACCTGATTATTAACTTAAAAGACCCTGCCATGTCTCAGACCGCGTCTTCTCATTCCCGTCTTTTGAAACATGGACGGCCACCAAGAAACGGTGGGGGACACAGGGGCGGAGCGTCCTCGGCCCGAGGTCAGCTCAGGTGGCTAAGGCGGCCAGGTCAGATTGAGCAGGATGGCAACCAGTCAGAACGCTTACAAAAAACACGGGTTCGCATCTGACGTACAAGCATGTGAGGACAGACCACAGACAAGACAGGGACTGTGCTGGCTGGGGGTCTCCGCCACGCCCGGGACTGTAGGCATGGGCGTGTTCATTCATTTATCTGCTCGTCCGTCCACTTCCTCATCCACCTGTGCTGTCCTGAGCACTGTGTATGCAGTGACTACGGCGCGGCCCGGCAGAGACTGAGTGGATAACTTCCCGTCCCCACCAGGGGTGCCCTTCTTTCTTCTGCGCTGACTCTACCGTGAAGTACACAGAGGGCGGCCTCGATCTGTGTCTGCGCGTGGACAGAAGTGACACCTTCCCGGCACTCGGAATGGTCAAGGTCACAAGGAAGACCAAAGGGGGTGGAGACGTGGCAATGAACTGCTGTTTAAAATCCCGGCAGGCATCCGGAAGGAGGGGCGGGGGTATGGGGTGAGCTGAGGTCTAAGCTGGTGAGCTCTGCTCAAACCAGATGAGGCCGCGCTCAAGCTGGCGACCTCGGGGTCTCGAACCTGGGTCCTCCGCGTCCCAGTCCGATGCTCTATACATTGCGCCACCGCCTGCTTTGGCAGAAGACATATTTTAAATAAGTGTTGCCAAGGTGTAGAGTCATCGAGAAGCTGGTGAAATAAAAAAAAAATGTCTGGAGTTCAAGTTCATCGAGATGTCCCAACATCTATTTCTGGGTTTGGACCAGTGTGCCACAGCAGTGTAACGGGTTAACGGCAGGGGACCGGGTGCGGGACACACGTGGGCTCTACGTACCGTGGGACCATCTTTCTCTGAGTCTAAAATTATTTCAAGATTGAGAAGTGCAGCTACAGGGATTAAGCAAAGAAGACACAAGCTCATAGAAACAGATGACAGTGTGGGGATCACCGGAGGCTAACGGGGTGGGGGACGTGGGAGAGGGTACCGGGGGACACATGGCGATGGAGGAAGACGTGACTTGGGGTGCTGAACACACGATACAATATACAGAGGTTGTAGCATAGAATTATGCAACTGAAACCTAGATCGTTTCATTAGCCAATGCCACCCCCAAGAAATTCAATGAAAATGAAAAAAAAAAAAAGAACTCAAGAACAAGCAGGAAAGCATACAGCCTAATGAAAAAAAAATAAACACTCTAATCAATATAAGCACATGCTTTATATAGAGTGTCGACCAGGGACGGCACACAGCAAATGAGCCTTTGGAAATGCATTCAACTTTTCTTGTTCTAAGGCAGGGGTCCCCAAAGTTTTTACACAGGGGGCCAGTTCACTGTCCCTCAGACCATTGGAGGGCCGGACTATAAAAAAAACTATGAACAAATCCCTATGCACACTGTACATATCTTATTTTGAAGTAAAAAAACAAAACGGGAACAAATACAATATTTAAAATAAAGAACAAGTCAATTTAAATCAACCAACTGACCAGTATTTCAATGGGAACTATGCTCCTTTCACTGACCACCAATGAAAGAGGTGCCCCTTCCGGAAGTGCGGCAGGGGCTGGATAAATGGCCTCAGGGGGCCGCATGCAGCCTGCGGGCCGTAGTTTGGGGACCCCTGTTCTAAGGGAAATGCAAATGAAATCTGGGACTGGCAGGAGCTACTGCCCCACAAGGATGACACCATCAAAAATAGAACACACACACACACACACACACACATATATTTTTTACAGAGACAGAGAGAGAGTCAGAGAGAAGGACAGATAGGGGCAGACAGACAGGAAGGGAGAGAGATGAGAAGCATCAATTCTTTGTTGTGGTTTCTTAGTTGTTCACTGATTGCTTTCTCATATGTGCCTTGACCTTGAGCCTTCAGCAGACTGAGTGACCCCTTGCTCGAGCCAGCAACCTGGGGTCCAAGCTGGTGAACTTTTTGCTCAAACCAGAGGAGCACCTGCTCAAGCTGGCGACCTCGGGGTCTCAAACCTGGGTCCTCTGCATCCCAGTCTGATGCTCTGTCCACTGTGCCACCCCTTGGTTCGGCAGAAGACATAATTTAAAAAAGCCTTGCCACACGAAAGGTTGGCAGTACGGAGTCACAAGGAACTGTTTCCTTGCTCGTGGGGAGGCAGAATTTCCAACCATTCTGTAAAAGAAAAGAACACATCTAACTTGCATAGGGACCAGAAAGCACCTTGAGGCATTTACCCAAGAAATGTAAAAAAAAAACTTACGTTTCATTAAATAAACCTGTCAGCCAAGAACGTATCTCATGGGTAGATGTGTACTAATGGAAAAAAATCGAAAGAAAGCTAGATATTTTTTTATGGATGATGGTAAGCAAAGCATAGAACATTATGATATGGAATAGTACACAGCTCTGAAAAAGAAAGGGGTTGCCGATACGTACAGAAATCTGGGAGAATTTCAAATGAGTTCAACTAAGTAAAGGAAGGTCATGTCAACGAGGTGTGTGTCTTAGGATCCCTTTATAGGAAAGGACTCTATAGAGAGAAAACAGTCTAGGAGTCCCAGGGGCTGAGGCTGGGCGAAGGGTTGACCACGGAGAACAGGGCGATTAGGGGGCTTAAGATACGGTTTTAAATACCTATTCAATCATAAAGTTGATTCCTTTTTGTCAAAAGTCACTGAACATGGCAGGCAATGAAAACAGCAAGTTTTACTTTACACATCGAGTACAGCAACCATGTTTTAAAAACCTTCATCCTAAAACGTCATGAGAATAGACATCATTTTTGGAACCTGTTTGCCAGGGCTTAGGGTAAAGCGATTTAAAACAGCATTCTGTGAGCTAGAAACCGTGATTATTAAGAGCGTACACGAGAAAAAACTAACCTGGTCCCATGTCCTCAGCCTCACACAAGGGTTCAAGCCCAGGCCAGACTTACTCCAATGTCCATGCCTTTAGGACCATCTAAATTGACTCGGTGTTTAGAGTGACTCCCAACCCAATAATATTTTTTTTAATTTTTATTAATTTTAATGGGGTGACATCAATAAATCAGGGTACATATATTCAAAGAAAACATGTCCAGGTTATCTTGTCATTCAATTAGGTTGCATACCCATCACCCAAAGTCAGATTGTCCTCCATCACCTTCTATCTAGTTTTCTTTGTGCCCCTCCCCCTCCCCCTCCCCCACTCCCTCCTTCCCTCTCCCCACTCCCCATAACCACTATACTCTTGTCCATGTCTCTTAGTCTTGTTTTATGTTCCACCAATGTATGGAATCCTGCAGTTCTTGTTTTTTTCTGATTTGCTTATCCCACTCCGTACAATCCTATCAAGATCCCACCACTTTGTTGTAAATGATCCAATATCATCATTTCCCATGGCTGAGTAGTATTCCATAGTGTATATGTGCCACATCTTTTTTATATAGTCTTCTATTTTTTTTTACAGTGATTAAAGCCTTTAAGCAAACTTTTGGCCAATACAGCAAGAATCCATAAAAGAGTAGTGTCCTTAACATGTTCACCAAGTCCAAGTTGGCACCATTACCATGCCAAATCCCTGAAAAATGCAACCCAACCCCAGTTCAGTCTGTTAGGAGCTGTCACAGGGAGCAGGAGTCCAGGAAAAGTCCACATCCAGGAAAAGTCCGCATGGCACTGGAATTGTTGTCACAATTCTACACTTTGCAGCTCACGTCCAACTCCCAATGACCGCTGCTTCTAGCTGGTAATGATTCAGGTAGACTGGAAAAGCCATCTGCAGCATGTGTGGATATGGAGCTTCTGTTCTACTCTGCCTGGAGAGATGAGACCAGGTTGCTTTTCCCTGGAGCTCTGTGACTGTGTTGTGGTAAAGGGAACCTTGGGATACACTAAGCTGGGTGGCAAAGGTAGATTCATAATAGAAGTTGGCAAAAGGGGGAAAGAGAGCTCTAAATTAGGAGTAGGTCCCAGCCTGAAATACGTGTGGGGCATTGAGGTAGGAGGAATAAAGGAAACACTATATATTAAACAAAGCAGCAGAAAATAGGACTATCAACACCCACAACAGAGATCTTCGAGGGAAGAATTGAAAACCTGACTATTCAGACAAGACATAGTTAAGTGACCCTTGTGCAAATGAGATCAGTTTACCTGCTTCTGGGAAGAAATACCTTAGGCTCGTCCACAGTGTCATAGATGGGGCCGATGGCCCTGGGCACCTTCAGCCTTCAGTGGCAAACCCCAGCATTCTGGGCAAGGTTAGGTCATAGGTGGCTGGAGCAGGGCTAGAAGAGACTGAACCCTCCCTTAGAGGAGTGAGGGGGAAGCCCACCTTCCAGTGTCCCTGTTTCCTCACAGCAGAGGCATGTAAGTCTGGCAGGCTTTAGCTCAATGCCCTTCCTTTCCACTATTGAAGCAGGACCCAGATGGCATCCTATGAGACCCCTTTGGGGCGTTGGAGCCTTTAAGGGCGTATCCTAAAAGCTGGTAGTTATAAAAATTTTTATTAAAAACTCTAATGCTGACCCTGACCAGTAGGCTCAGTGGTAGAGCCTCAGCCCAGCATGTGGATGTCCTGGGTTCAATTCCTGGTCAGAGCACACAGAAGAGGTGCCCATCTGCTTCTCCATTCCTCTCTCTCTCACTTCTCTCTCTCTCTCTCTCTCTCTCTTCTTTACCTGCACTCATGGCTCATTTGAAGCAAGTTGGCCCCAGGCACGGAGAATGGCTGCATGGCCTCTGCCTCAGGCACTAAGAAGAGCTTGGCTGCTGAGCAAAGGAGCAATGCCCCAGATGAGCAGAGCATCACCACCTAGTGGGTTTGCCAGGTGAATCCTGGTCAGGACGCATGTGGGAGACTTTCTCTCTGCCTCCCTTCCTCTGACTTAATAAAAGAATAAAAATAAAAAATATGAACAAAAAAACAACTCTAATGTAGCACATAATACAGGTGACGTATGACAGACTGAACATTTAAAATTTATATATCTCACGAACCCATGTCACCCCAATTCATTTAATGAATTATTATTTTTTAAAAGAGTAATGAAGGACACATAGTTCTTTAAAGGTACAAAGGAATTTCAAAAGTATCAGTGCAGTTTATTGTAAAATAAAATATTCACACACTTGAATAAAGATGCATTGGGTAGCACTTAACAGTTTTGAATTGACATTTTCTCTCTACGGTCATTCAGCAAGATGACCGCCAGAGGAATCCTTTAGGGGACCCTATCCATCATAACATGTTAGGTGACCCCAAATTGAAACACCTCCAAATTTCCAAACAGTGATCTAAAGCCGCTGCTTCTCCAGAGGCATGCGTTCTTACGTGCGGGTTGAATTGCGGGAATGGTGAGTGGGAGGAGAGGCGTCACTCTAATGGTTTTCTGTAATTCTGTGCAATCCCGCTCTTGGCCTCTGTCAACCTGTCTTCCACCTACTGTGGTGACTACGAAAAAGCCACCGGGTGGGACCGCAGGTAGACAGAGCAATCCAAATGACAGGAAAAGCATCAAGCCCCTCAGCATCCTGGTGATGGTAGCCGGTGAGCGTGGAGGAGATGTGGGAGGTGTGCATTCTGTAAGCAGCTGTTACTGACAGAGGTGAGCAACATCCACGCTTTATCTTCTAGACCAGGGGTCAGAAACCTTTTTGGCTGAGAGAGCCATGAACGCCACACATTTTAAAATGTAATTCCGTGAGAGCCATGTAACGACCTGTGTACGTGACGCATTATCCAATAAAAATCTGGTGTTGTCCCAGAGGACAGCTGTGATTGGCTCCAGCCACCCGCAACCATGAACATGAGTGGTAGGAAATGAATCGATTGTCATACATGAGTATGTTTTATATTTTTAACTTTAGTATTATTTTTTATTAAAGATTTGTCTGTGAGCCAGATGCAGCCATCCAAAGAGCCACATCTGGCTTAAGAGCCAAAGGTTCCCGACTCCTGGGCTATTGGATGAAACTTGCTTATTTTTTTATTAATTGATTTTTTAGGGAGAGAGAAAATAAGAGAAAAAAAGAGACCAAGAGAAACATGAATTTGTTGCTCCGTGTATTCATGCATTCGCTGGTTGATTCTTGTACCTGCCCTGACTGGCGATCGAACCCAGAATCCTGGCTTGTAATATGTGAGAATGTTTTCTATTTTTAACGTTATTATTTTTTTTATAAAAGATTTGTCTGCCAGCCAGATGAAGCCATCCAAAGAGCCACATCTGGGTTCCCGAACCCTGTTCTAGACATTACTCTACAGGGTCATACTTATAAAACAAACAAACAAAGAAACAAACAAAAAACAACCCCAGCTCACCAAGGCTTTCCAGCTTCTTAGAAACACAGCCAGCCTCATGGTCTCGAGGCAAAACTCCCTAAACAAAGAAGCGGGTGTAGGCTGTGCCTGTCTATATATTTTTATCTCTGGAGACAAGTGACAACAGGGAAATCTTCAGTGGCAGTCACACCGCTGAGCTACTTCCCTCTGGTGCTTCCTGCACACTGGTTCTAATTTTAACCTTCCTTTAAGGGCGTGTGGTTTCAACAACACTCCACACCACAGGCAACGGGTTCCGGAAGAAGCATTTTGGGATTTGGTTTTCCATAAAGAAGCCGGTCCTTATGGGGAAAATATAAAATGAGTGAAGAACAGTTTTAAATGTAGCCCCCGCCCCCGTCAAGGCACATATGAGAAAGCAATCAATGAACAACTAAGGAGTCGCAACGAAGAATTGATGCTTCTCATCTCTCTCCGTACCTGTCTGTCTGTCCCTGTCTGTCCCTCTCTCTGACACACACACACACACACACACACACAGAATCAAGTAACAGCTGACACACACAGATACATCAATACGGTGTTGTACTGTGACTCACTCAAATGCCAAACCAACAACAACAACAACAAAAAGGTCTCTGGTAATTTTCAAAAAGAATGACCCAAAGTAACCATCCATCTGTGCAACCCGTAAGCCCGACTCATCCTTGCTGTCCAAGTAACGTCTGTGCACATTTCTGTGTTAGTTACACAAGCAGGAAATAGTGAAACATGGGAGATTCTAAAAAAAAAATAGCATTTCTTCACACCAAAACTCTGTTTTAAACACCGCTTGCATTCTTCATTGCGTGTAAGACTTTCCTACCTAATCCTGTTCCATATAATGAATGATTCTCTTTTACATTTTTCTCCTTTTTTTTATTATAATATCACCTCAACACCATGACAGTCACTTTTCTCTTTAGCATTCTTGTCAAAAGCTTGTACGTAGAAAGTTGCCAAGAATAATGAATTCCTAAGGTTGCAGGAATTCCTAAGGAAACTCATGTTATTGTGTACTCACCGTGCGCCCTCTGAGCGCAATTTGTGGGACCACGTGGGGTTAGGGGTGCCCAGAAAGAGAGCACGATTTGGTTAGAGAAGGGTCCGACCCAAGCCGTAAGCCTAACATGGGTGATGACATCGTCAAGCAGAGTGATGTCATAAACAGAAGGCATGCTGATTGGATGGCCTGATCTGCGGCATAAACTGCTCCCAGGAATCCGCTAGGATGGGTGCACTCACGTTTCTACCCTGGGTCCTCATGGTTTCTAGACACATTTGTATGATGGGGATTCAACTACATTTATAGGGCCCCTCTGTCAAGAATCAGGTCCATATGGACTCTAGTATATTTTCATTCTTTTTTTTTTGTATGTTTCTGAAGTGAGAAGTGGTATGGCAGAGAGACAGACTCCCACATGCACCCGAACAGGATCCACTCAGCATGTCCATTTGGGGGCGATGGTCTGCCCATCTGGGCCATTGCTCAGCAACTGAGCTCCTCCTAGTGCCTGAGGTGGTGGCTATGGAGCCATCCTCAGTGCCAGAGCCAACTTTGCTTCAGTGGAGCCTTGGCTGTGGGAGGGGAAGAGAGAGACAGAGAGGAAGGAGAGGGGAAGGGTGGAGAAGCAGATGGGCGCATCTCCTGTGTGCCATGGCCAGGAATCGAACCCAGGACTTCCACAAGCCGGGCCGATACTCTACTGCTGAGCCAGCCAGGCAGGGCCTCTAGTATATTTTTAAAGAAACTGGACAAAGCCTGAATTAATTTTTCCACATTTCACAAAGAAGGGACCTCGGGCTTCCAGAAGTAATTAATGTAGTGAGGGTCACAGTCATTCTGTAATCTGAACTTCTAGCTCACATTGCAGGATGTTGTCCAACTTTCCTGCTGAACTTGGATGCAGAGGACAGGGTTCTGACTGTGATTGTCCCCCAAACATTATGTTCGCTGTGCTGGTTACCTTCTTATATACCGTATTTTTTGCTCCAGAAGACACACCTGACCATAAGACACACCTAGGGTTTTCAGGAGGAAAATAAGAAAAAACAAAAATTCTGAACCAAATGGTGTGTTAAGATAGTTAATAAAATACCATATTTTTTGCTCCATAAGACGCTTAGGTATTTTCCCTTCCACAAAAGTGCATCTTATGGAGCAAAAAATAAGGCATGTAGGACATGATCTCATCACTAGAATTCCTAAGGTTGCAGAATGTCACATGCCTGTGGGTTTTATTCACAGGGTACCCTGATGTTTTCTGGTTGCTTGTAGGACATACATTCTGATATTTAAAATATTTCAAGTCTCAGAAAATGAAACCAGAAGAAGAACGGAATTCCTGCAGCCACCCTCCAGCAGGAACGGAAATTAAAATTTAAGATTTAAAATTTAAACAGTACGTTTCCTATTAAAATCTTTATATTAAAAAATGTGATGAAGCATCCCTTATCCTGGGGCAAGGCTGAAATCCATCCTGCGTCCTTGAAGTCCTTGTGAGCACACCGCTGTTCATTTGCACAATCAGGCATACAATTTCTGCAGGTCTTTGTTGCATTCAGATGATCTTCTGCACCAGTAACTGTTACACACAGTCACTCAAATGTATCTAATTTACTTATTTCAGCTGCTGAGATTAATTCAATTTTTTCATTTTCATCAGATCAACATACCGACCACTTTATCATTTAATTTTTACATAGCACGCTATATGTCCTTTTTCTCTTTCTTTCTCTTTTTATCTCTTTCTGTTTAGAGGATTCCTTGGGGATTGATAAAGTTGTTGTTAGCAGTGTTCCCTCTGCTGTCAGCCTCATAGTTTGTGACTTTCTTTCCATTAGCTCAGGGGTCGGGAACCTATGGCTCAAAAGCCAGATGTGGCTCTTTGGATGGCTGCATCTGGCTCGCAGACAAATCTTTAATAAAAAAAAATTAATAACGTTAAAAATATAAACCGTTCTCATGTATGACAATCGATTCATTTCTTATCACTCATGTTCATGGTTGCGGGTGGCTGGAGCCAATCACAGCTGTCCTCCGGGACAACACCAGATTTTTATTGGATAATGCATCATGTACACAGGTCATTGTATGGCTCTCAGGAAATGACATTTTAAAATATGTGGCGTTCGTGGCTCTCTCAGCCACAAAAGTTCCGGACCCCTGCATTAGCTGGTTGCAGTGCACACCAGCTCTATGGCACAGTGGGAACCTCAACGCCAGGTAGGTAAAAATTCAACGTTGTGCAGCAGGAGCCATCTGACCGACTCCCAGGCAGGGGAGGTTCAAGGTCAGGGGATGGGCTATAATCAGGCGTCTGAAGGCATCTGTTGGGTCCAGGGGGGGGGATGCTGACCTTCACCCCCCTTCCTGGGACTTAACATTGAGGAAAACCATGGAGGCAAAGCCCTATTCCAGGTCCCAAGTTCCTGCCACGCGATCCTAGGACCCATAGTGAAAATGGAAACGTTTATTCCGGCATCCTAGCTGGCGTCAATGACCTACAGCCCGGGTTGAGTCCCATGCTGTTAGATTTACAAAGGCATTCTGCCCAACTTACTGAGACTTAGAGTTTAAATGGTTATGATCATCTTTGATCGAGGGTGACTGACTGCACATCCTCATCTTCCTGCATACTCACCGCTGCTCGATCCAGTCTGAAAAGAGGGACACCTTTATTTATTTTATATTTTATTATTATATTTATATTTTTTGCAATTTCTCAGCTTCCCACAAGTCTCCGGCACCATCCTTTCCTGAGTCCTGCTTTCTCTCTCTCTCTCTCTGTCTCTCTCTCTCTCTCTCTCTCTGTCTCTCACACACACACACACACACACACACACACACATACACACACTCTTTTTAAGTATTTCTATCTCTCTCTTTCACCATAGAAGGGGCATCCTGGCCGTTCTCAAACCCTCTGCTGTGAAACTTCACTCCTAAACCTGCTGACGGGAGTGAAACCAGCTAATGAATTCCTGTTGCAGTGGATGGAGTATGAATACAGGGATTTTTTTCTTTATGAGGTTTTATAACAAGTTCTACAAATCACTGTAATTACGGGTCATTGACCAAGGTGCCGAAATCGCTCCGTAATATGGAAATGGCCCTCTTAATGATATATTCTGGAATAATGCTGAGTATAATATTTTATTTCTCCATAATATCTCTCATTGGGATATAATTTTACTTGCTTTTATGAATAGCAAATGACGTCTTCCGCATGCCAAGGAGCGGGGGCCCTTAAGAGGCCGCTGATCAAGTTCAATCTGACTCTGTCTTCCGTGGACGATTGTCACGCTGGACACTAATCCTCTGGGCCTTGTCTGCGGGAAAGGTGAGGATGCTAGTTATCTCGCAGAAATCCCATCCCTGGCCGTAAGAGCGGAGACAGTCTACACAACCTTGTTTATTCAGTAGGGTTTAGAACCCTTTCTCACACGTCCTACATGAAGGGGTAATTTTTATGACGGGGCGACTGGAATTCATTCAATCTGCAAACAAAGCATTCTATTTCTTTTCTTTCTTTTTTTTTTTCTTTCTGAAGCTGGAAACAGGGAGAGACAGTGAGACAGACTCCCGCATGCGCCCGACCGGGATCCACCCGGCACGCCCACCAGGGGGCGATGCTCTGCCCACCAGGGGGCGATGCTCTGCCCCTCCGGGGCGTCGCTCTGCCGCGACCAGAGCCACTCTAGCGCCTGGGGCAGAGGAAGGAGGGGGGGGTGGAGAAGCAAATGGGTGCTTCTCCTATGTGCCCTGGCCGGGAATCGAACCCGGGTCCCCCGCATGCCAGGCTGACGCTCTACCGCTGAGCCAACCGGCCAGGGCCCAAAGCATTCTATTTCTTAAGAAAAAAATATTCTTGCTTTTGTGTGTGTGTGTGTGGTGGGGGGCGCTGCTCTGATAATTGTTTTCATGTCTCAAGTAAGCATTATTTTCATTTTTCTCACTTTATAAGCAAATGCTATTGAATGAACCTTGCTTATTTTTTATTGATTGATATTTTAGAGAGAGAGCAAGGGAGAGAGAAAAAGAGACCAAGAGAAACATGAATTTGTTGCTCTGTGTATTCATGCAGTTTGTTGGTTGATTCTTGTACCTGCCCTGCCCGGGGATCGAACCCACAATCCTGGCTCATTGGGATGACACTTAACCAACTGGGCTATGGAGCCAGGGCTTCCATCAATTATTGACGAAATGTCTGTAATAGATACAGCTTATTCCTCCTATATGTATTCTGGTCATTTCTGTCATTCGGGAAGTTGAACTTTTCCATTGAAATGATCAAATTAGTAGACACAGTGTTACCCATCACTTGG
The DNA here is from genome assembly GCF_036850765.1 of Saccopteryx bilineata. NCBI lineage: Eukaryota > Metazoa > Chordata > Mammalia > Chiroptera > Emballonuridae > Saccopteryx > Saccopteryx bilineata. Next base: position 145,492,593 of record NC_089502.1, read on the forward strand.
TTACATTTTCACGTCCATGAGCTCATCAGTGCATACCTGCTTTCCTCAGTGGGACCAGTAGACGCTGTGTTCTCTCTGTTCTGCTTGGTTAGCCTGACTCCAGGTTCACCAACTACAGTGATCTTTTCAGATAACCCGTTTTTTCCAAAAATATTTTATTTTTAACTTTATTCAGTTTTTTTTTAGAGACAGAGAGAGAGAGGGAGAGAGAGAGAGAGAGAGAGAGAAGGGAGAGGAGCAGAAAGCATCAACTCTCATATGTGCCTTGACCAGGCAAGCCCAGGGTTTCAAACCGGCGACCTCAGCATTTCCAGGTCGACGGTTTATCCACTGCGCCACCACAGGTCAGGCTTGTTTTGTTTTTTGTTGATGTTTTTCTTCATGAGTTTTCTGTTATTTGCTTTATTGATCTCTGCCCTAGTTTGTATTATTATATTCCACCTTTTTTGCCTTGGATTTAAATTCCTCATCTTTCAATGCGTTCCTAACGTGAACACTTATTGACTTTAACGTATTTCTTCTTTTCTAATCTATACACCAAATGCTTTTAAGTTCCCTCTAAGCATAGCTCTTTTCTGCACCCTACCTGTGACTGGCTTTATTTTGTTCAGCTGTATATATATGTATATATACGTATATACATATATATACATGTATATACATATATATACATATATACATATACATGTATATACATATATATACATATATACATATATATACATATACACGTATATATATGTATATATATGTATATATCTACGTATTTTTTTCTACAAGTGACACACCTTTGAATATAAGTTGTTACTTCAAATACAGATAAACTAAACATAAATAAAAAAATACTGGTGATAGCAGACTACAAGCCAATTAAAATGGCTTGTTCACCGAAAGGTTAAATACTAAGTGAAAAGAGAATCTCTTTTGTGGGGAGGAAATAGACAATGGAGGCACATGGGACTGATAAAAGCCGTCCCCAAATTGCATAAAAAAGTACAATGATGGTTTTTTTTTTGTTTTTTTTTTCTTTTTTTTTTTTTTTGCATTTTTCTGAAGCTGGAAACAGGGAGAGACAGTCAGACAGACTCCCGCATGCGCCCGACCGGGATCCACCCGACACGCCCACCATGGGGCGACGCTCTGCCCACCAGGGGGCGATGCTCTGCCCATCCTGGGGGTCGCCATGTTGCGACCAGAGCCACTCTAGCGCCTGGGGCAGAGGCCACAGAGCCATCCCCAGCGCCCGGGCCATCTTTGCTCCAATGGAGCCTTGGCTGCGGGAGGGGAAGAGAGAGACAGAGAGGAAAGCGCGGCGGAGGGGTGGAGAAGCAAATGGGCGCTTCTCCTATGTGCCCTGGCCGGGAATCGAACCCGGGTCCTCCGCACGCTAGGCCGACGCTCTACCGCTGAGCCAACCTGCCAGGGCTTACAATGATGGTTTTTAAATGAATGTTTGATGTGGGTACTCACCGTAGAATCAAAATGATTGCTCCAGATTATATTTTGTTTGTATACATAGGTACAAAGTCTGTGTCGTACTTTTACAGTTGACTTTTAGTCTCTCTTTTTTAAATTAAAGTTTGCATTCAAAATTATTTTATATTAGTTTCAGGTGTATATAGCACTGTGTTTGGATCACCATGTACCTGACAGTGTTCATTTTCTATCAGGACTTAAACTTAGTTGTTAATGAGAACTGTTATTTGCTTTATTAATGAGAAAAGAAGCACTATTTGATTTTTGTAATAGGACTAAATCTCTTTTTTTTTTTATATTTTTAAGGTGATTTTTTTTTATAAGGATACGTAATTTATATGCTCCTGAGGAAACCTTCAGTATTTCTTTTATGTATCTGATCTCCACACTCCTAACAGTACCACTGTGAGGAAAGAGATTTTAATCGATGCCGACACTCTCCCTCAATTAAATCCTCTCTGATTAAATTTTCATTAATTCCACAACACTGAAGGAACCACGGCTCTCTGTCCAGCACGGATCCATCAAAGAAGGGGAATAAACATTGCCGTGGCCAGTGCATTGATGGAAATGGCTTTGTCCTGGGCAGACACAGGGTATAATGAATGATGGAGTGTTTTCCAAAGGGGGTGAGAGATATGGGGACGCAGGGACAGAGAAGGGTGGGAGTGATCAGGAATGGTACGGGGGGGACATGGTGGATTGTAGGTGGGATGACCAGGGTAGGGGGTCTCTGTAAGGGTGCCTTGTGAGCAGGACGTCACAGGAGGTGAGAGGCGGGCGGTGTTTCGGGACCAGGCACTAGTTAAGACACAGGAGCAGAGAGCGCAGGGCTGAATCCCTGAAATAAGACGGTGAGGACGTGCGGACAGAAGGGCAGGCTGTAAGCGCGGTCCAGTCTGCTGTCTCCCCCGCGCTGAGGGGCGCACACCTGCCGCACAACACAGGGGGGACATGTGTGAGCCCCCAGTGCAGATGACAGATCGGGGTCGAGCAGAGGAGTCCCACGCGGGGAAATCCATAGGCAAAGGCCACCCAAAGCCACAGTATTTGGCGAGATCGCCTCGTAAAGGAAAGCAAACAGAAAGAAACGGGGAGAAGATCGGCAAGAAGACGGAACGAGAGGGACACCCTCGCCCGGACCGTTCTGCATAGGTCGGTTTTGTTTCTGGATGACCCCACGCCCTGGACGGGGACAGGTGGGTTAGCCCAGGCCGCCCTCCATAAATATTTGCCAAAGAACCGGGAGAAAGCCAAACGGGACGCTGGTGACTCAGAAGGGTTAGTGACGTGCAGAGGCTTGCCCCTTGAAGACTCCGGCAGGTGGGATGAGAAATTATTCTGGGCGAAATTATTCGTGGGCGGTTGGGGAAAGAGAATCAGGCCACACGGGTGAGGGTCAAAAGGTGTCTGAGCGTCCAGGGAATGTATTCTGATTCGGTGTTATTCTCTCATCTCTGATAAATGTCACACACACAAAAAAGAAAAGAGATGACTTGTCTGTTAGATGGAAGGAAGAAAGGGTTGGCTCTCACGGGGGCTAGGACGCTTCACGATCCTGGATGGTTCTTGAAAGTCAGCCTCCCTGTCCTGGAGCCAAAGCAAAGATGCCATGGCAACCACGGACCGTCTGCAGTGCCCCTGTGCTGGACGGAGGAGTGTTTGTGAGACACGTGGTCTGCAGACTGAAGGACTCAGAGACAGGAGGCCGACGGCAAGGACGCCGTTTCCAAGCAGGTAGCCATTAAACATGGCATGCACGCCACCAGTCCTAGTGATAGGATATCTGTCTGTCTGTCTGTCTATCTATCTATCTGTCTATCTATCCTTCATCTCTCTATCTATTTATCTGCCTATCTATCTATGTATGCATCATCCATCCTTCCATCCTTCCGTCTATGTATCTACGTATCTATCTATCTATCTGCGTATCTATCTATCTATCATCTATCTATCTTTTATCTGTCTATCTATCTACCTACTTATCTATCTATGTATGCATCATCCATCTATCTATTATCTATCTATCATCCATCTATCTATCATCTATCTATCATCTATCTATCATCTATCTATCTATCTATCTACCTATGTATGCATCATCCATCAATCCATCCATCCATCCTTCCATCTATATATCTATGTATCTATCTGTCTATCAACCTATCATCTATTTATCTATTACCTATCTATGTATGCATCATCCATCTATTGATCCACCTATTTATCTATGTATCTATCATCTATCTACCTATTATCTACGTATCTATCATCTATCTATCTTTCATCTATCTATGCATCATTCATCTATCCATTCATCCTTCTACCCATTCATCTATCAGTTTACCATCTATTTATCTAACTGCCTATCTATCTATGCATACATCATCCATCTACCCATCTACCTATCCATCTATTTATCTATCTATCTATGCATCATCCATCCATCATTCCATCTAGGTATCTGTGTATGTATATATGTATGTACGTATGTATCTATCATCTACCTATTATCTATCTATCTATCTAAATATGCATTATCCATTCTATCCATCCATCCATCATCCATCCTTCTATCAAATGATTGATAGATTGATCTATCATCTATTAATCTATCTGCCTATCTATTTATGTATGCATCATCCATCTATCCATCCACCTACCCATCTATATATTTATTTATCTATCATCTATCATCAATCTATATCTATCATCAATTTATCATCTATCTATGTATCTTTCATGTATCTCTCACCCATCACAATCTATCTATATTTGCATGTATCTATCTACGCCCTCACAAAAGAAAGATTAGCATCATAAACCATTTGTACAATGGCATTTGGGCCAATGCGGGTAATAGATGAGCAGCTCACACACATACTCAGTGTCTGAATGATGATTACAGAACGCAGAGCAGTCATACGGCAGCAGGCAACAGCTGGGGCGCACACTGACAGTCCCTCTCCGCGTTAGGAACAGGCGAGCAGAAAGCCGCTTCCGGTTCTCGGTTCAATTGGGGATTATGCGGAGGCGGGATGAGATGGATTCGGAGATGAGTATGGAACGTATCAACCACTGACCTCCCGTGAAGTGAGTCCCATGAGGAAAGGGCTGCCTTCACTCGCAGAGCGCGCAGGCAGATGGCGCTGGGCGCACGCTGGGAATCCTTCACAAAGAAACAGCTCTGGTGACACTGAATTCTTCCACAACACAGTCGAGTAAAAGGGTTTCACTCGGGTAATATAACTCGCTTTAGCCCAGTGCCTACTCTGACACCTGTCACACAGGTCAAACCTCCTAGACCAGTGGTGGTCAACCTGGTCCCTACCGCCCACGAGTGGACATTCCAGCTTTCATGGTGGGTGGTAGTGGAGCAACCAAAGTATAAATAAAAAGATAGATTTAACTATAGTAAGTTGTTTTATAAAGATTGATTCCACCAAACTTAGCAAAAATTCAACACAACATAAAGTACTTGGTAAGTAATTATTATGATATGCTTTCACTTGCTGTCACTTTGCTTTATAAACTTTATGAGGTAAAGTGACTTCCCTACTTTATAAATCACCATGACTGTGGAACCGGTGGGCGGTCAGAAAACGTTACTACTAACAGAGATTCAAAAGTGGGCGGTAGGTATAAAAAGGTTGACTGCCCCTGTCCTAGGACAATATCATCTGCCTCAATATTGATGTGGAAAGCGTAGCAGGGGAGTCTCCCTAGGACATCCAGTGTACATTAATAGTCTCTGTCCCTGTGATCAGGAAGGTAGGGCCCCAGGACACAAGAGTGCACCATGAGGAGGCCGAGTATTCAAACATATTATGTACACGGGACGACATTTTAATGCATCGATGCGTTCGCAGGAAGGGATGACGGTGAAAATTTCATTTGCAATGATCTCTGCTTATGTCACCAGGCCTTCTTGTATGATTCTCTGTTTGACATGACCGCCTTTTCCGAACTTTCACCCACATCTTTCTGGGTGCCTTGTCATCCTCTGAGCGCAAACGTCATTGGATAGAAAGAAAGATGGGTCAGTTGATTTTGGGGTCTGCAATCATGTTGCGTGCAGACAGAGAGAGAGGCCGAGGATGAACGCAGAGACTGGCATCTTGGTTACAGCATGACCGTCCTCAGGCTGAAGTAATAAATCGCACTCTGGGCAACTTAATACAATAGGAATTCATCTTCTCCCCGTCCTGGGGACCAGACTCTGAAACCTAGGGATCCCAAAGCCCTGCTCCCTCCAGGGGCTCCAGGGAGGGTCCCCCTGCCTCCCCCAGCTCCTAGGGTTTCAGGTGGTATTTCCGGGCTGGTGGCCACCTCCCTCTCATCTCTGCCTCCATCCCCACGTGGCTTCTCCTCTGTGTCTGCGTCTCCTCCTCCGTCTCTTCTAAGGTCCCTGTCACTGGGTGCAGGGCCCCTCCTGACCCAGGAAGAACTCACTTCATTATATCTGCAAAGGACCTAGTTCCAAATGGGGTCACATTCTGGTATTGTGTGCCCACGTGGATGTAGATGGTCGCTATTTAACCCAGTAAAGCTACCCCTCAGAGAAGATAGGGGTGCTGTCCTCGCTAGGAGGAAAATAGGGAGGGATGTTTCCGATGCGCAGGAAGGGTGTGGACCCACAGAGGTGAGGACACACCCCAGAGGAGGGAGTGGAGGGCTTGTGTCTCATGAGGACCACTGCTCAGTTGGGCAAGAAGAAGATGGTTAGGAGATGGCCCACGGTGTATGTCACAAATCACGGTAAATTATGATTGTTTTTAAGGAGTCCAGAGAGGGAGATTTCGAGCCTGACCAGGCAGTGATGCAGTGGATAAAGCGTCAGACTGGGAGGCGGAGACCCAGGTTTGAAACACCAAGGTCGCCAGCTTGAGCGCAGGCTCATCTGGTTTTTGCAAAGTTCACCAGCTTGAGCCCAGGGTCACTGTCTCGAGCAAGGGGTCACTCGCTCTGCTGGGCCCCCTAGTCAAGGCACATATGAGAAAGCAATCAATGAACAACTAAGGTGCCACAATGAAGAATTGATGCTTCTCATCTCTCTCCCTTCCTGTCTGTCTGTCCCTGTCTATCCCTCTCTCTGACTCTCTCTCTGTCTCTGTTACAGGGGAAGAAAAAAAAAAACTTTCAACAAGCAGAGCAATGAATGAACCGACAGGTAAGAGAGAGAAAGACAAGAAAGAAAGAAAAGTGTCAATCTCCTTTTAAAATTAAAATCAATTCTCCAAGCTGCAGGAAGGGGAAGAGAGTGTTAGGTGCAATACAGTACAGATGAAGGTGACCAGAGTAACCTCAGATTATACCGTATTTTTCACTCCGTAAGACGCACCCGACCATAAGACACACCTGGGGTTTTAAGGAGAAAAATTTTAAGAAAAAAAAAAAAATCCGAACCAAATGGTGTGTTATAACAGTTAATAAAATACTGTATTTTTCGCTCCATAAGAAGCACAGGCACTTTCCCCTCCACTTTTTTTGGGGGAAAAGTGTGTCTTACGGAGCGAAAAATACAGTTAACGACTTGTTATTTCCCATTTACAATAAGCAAAATTCTACTGTTAATCTTTATGTAAAGCGTATCATACATCTTACATTTATGTCCCAGAATATGGATTCTGCTTTAAGCTGCTCTTTTTTATTTTATTTTTTTTAGGGTGAAAGTTTACAACAGCAAAGCACAGATGACAGACGCATAGTGAAAGAGTAAATTCCACTTACGTCTTCATCGGAATGAACAGCCAGCCTCATTCAAAAGTTTCAAGAGCTTAATTGGGACGGCATGCTTAGTCTTCATTTCCAGGGGACATTCTGTACATCGTGACCGGTCACAGACCCGGGTGATCTGTACCAGATCCCAATTGATCTCGCGGTGACCTGAGTTACCTCGTTACCTCAGTACAGTTCAGGCACCCAAACGATTTATCATCAGAGTGTGCACTTTTAATGAGAGAGGGCAGGTCATTTCTTATAGGACCCAGAAGACACACCTCATTAGAAAAATATAAAGAATGCCTGGCAATGGTTAATCTCCCAGAGATATACATTAATTATTGTGTAAATTAGTTGTTGTAACATTAGTTACAATAACCAGATTTAACGAACTGATTCGCAGTGAGGGGACCGAAGTCAGTTCGGGTATAAGGTCATCTAACTTCCAATGAAAGAAATGACTATAATTATGACACCACTTTAGTTTCATGACGCCTGAGTGGTAAGATACAAAGTTACTTGATATCAGAATCAGAGGGGAAACTATGTATCACAATGAATAGATGATACAGGAACTTTTGTTTTAAACACGCAGAATTTGGAAATGAGATAGGAAGTTAAAATGTGTAGACCACGTGCACGCATTCACAAGGAGGCCCAGGGCTCTTCATGCCCATCACGGCTGCTTTTAATCGTTGGCACCCAATTAATTAATGTTTAATCATGTCCATAATGGTTGGTGTTTCAATGGGTCACTTGCACAGCACACAGAGTTAGTTACACGTTTAAATATCCATCTGCTTACTCATCGTTGAATTAGGTCTTGCTTCGTCGAAACATTCAGGCAAAAACGACGTTCACGTGAATGTGCTCTCACGTTAAGCATCCCTGGAGAATTTTACGTATGTATTTGCTGGACTGAATAATACAGTGATTCTAGTCCAGTCTGAGAGAAAGGAATTCAGATCACAACAGCAAGAAAAAAGAAACAAAATTCCCAACTACTTCAAAAGGAAGCCACGCATTTCTAAACAGCGTTGAGGGTCAAAGGAGAAATCACAAGGTGAATTAGAAACAACTGGGCTACGTAATCATGGAAACACAATGTGTATAAACAAGTTTGCTGCATCTCCAGCTGGGTTTGTTCAAAAGAGAATACACGAGTTCATATTCCAGAAGAAGATAAAAGCCGGAAACAATTTTCGAGTCTCCTTTCACATGTATGTGACTAAAGAAAAAAACAACAGACAAACCACAATCAAACAGCCAATACAACTCAAAGAATGTAAAAGGAAAATTAACAGGGTGTGGCTAAAGTATGCCAAACATAGAGCTTATTCTTGTATTATTATTGCTTAATTATTAAATTTTTTCCCTGCAAAATACACACAACCGCAAGCCTACTTTTGCCTCACTGTGGATAGCATAGCCCTCAAAAAGGCATGAATTAAAAAGAAAAAAAAAAAGGTCCTGGCCGGTTGGCTCAGTGGTAGAGCGTCGGCCTGGCGTGCAGAGGTCCTGGGTTTGATTCTGGGCCAGGGCACACAGGAGAAGCGCCCATTTGCTTCTCCACCCCTCCTCCTCTCCTTCCTCTCTGTCTCTCTCTTCCCCTCCCGCAGCCGAGGCTCCATTGGAGCAAAGATGGCCCGGGCGCTGGGGATGGCTCCTTGGCCTCTGCCCCAGGCGGTAGAGTGGCTCTGGTCACAACAGAGCGATGCCCCGGAGGGGCAGAGCATTGCCCACTGGTGGGCAGAGCATCGCCCCTGGTGGGCGTGCCGGGTGGATCCCGATTGGGTGCATGCGGGAGTCTGTCTGACTGTCTCTCCCCATTTCCAGCTTCAGAAAAATACAAAAAAAAAAAAAAAAAAAAAAAAAGAAAACCTAACAGAAGGACCCAACTGAGCCAAACGTTATTTCTTTGCAAAGAGTCATATAATTTATAAATTCCTCATGAGACTGTGTCAGAATTAAAAAGCAACACAAAAAACCCGACGCTATTACTAAAATAAAAAGCACCCCAGGCAACATCATTATACACACCGCTAGCACCCAAGGCATAGTAAAGGAATACCGTGTGTAAATGAATGCCGATGTCATTAAAAATTTAGACAACACGGACATATTTATTATATACATGGCAAAAAAAAAAAACGAAAAAGCAACAAAAAAAGAACAACAAAAAGCACCTGACAATTAAAAAACAGAAACATAATAACTCTTATTAACTTTTAAATAACTCATTCTTTTTTTTTACAACCTCCACGAAAAGTATCTCTGATCTGAAGGAACGGAATGACGAATTCTTCCGGGTGTTTGATGAAGGAACAACTCGATGTGACTCCCCTCTTGCGGAGTCTTGGGGAACACAGCCCTGCTGACCCCTTGACTTCAGCCGGCTGCCCTCACCCCCCGGAACGGTGAGAGAATACACTTGTGATACTTTGTCACAGCAGGAAACAAACACTCATGGCCCACGGCGGCTCATCCCTAAAGCCCGTCAGGAAGCATTTCGGACGGCAACCACGTGGGTGGCAGCGTCCCGCCCCCCCAATAACAAAATGAGGGGCTTGCGCTATTAGGAAGTCCGACGCAGAACAGGAAGGAACAGGCTTCTTACCGTTGGAGATGGACGTCGGGGATGGTGTCGATAAGAGTAACAATGTTCAAGCAACACAGGTGCGCACTCCTGTCTCCTCACGAAAGTTTAGACAACTGAGCATGACAACATAATATGTTGGGCGCTTTCTATTTCCAAAAACTCTTCGAAAGCAAACACCAGACACACTGCTCAATCGAATCAACTCTCTCTTGCAAGCTCACGTGTCAGCCACGCTGAACAAATATATATGTTTATAAAAGGACAGCACTAAAAGATGGTATGCTCTGAGGTATACATTATTTACTGCCCGAGGGAGGTGTGTTCAATCCTGTTATTTATATGATAGCTGCAGAAGCTTAAATGATACATTGCTTAAGTTATTACGTGTTTCAGTTTATTTTCCCTGTGTTTATGATGACGGTGTGTGTGTGTGTGTGTGTGTGTGTGTGTGTGTGTGTGTAAAGCAATGCATCAGTGGTACTGTAACTGGAACATGACACTACAGTATGTCAACATTGAAGATATGTTTACTTTGAACATTTTTAGACATCGAATAAACTTTGATGAAGTTGCCCAAGGCATGAAAACGGGCTTACATTCCATACAGCTCACCCTTTCTATCTTATCTTAGTAACTATGGTTTTTTTTCTTCTTCTTCTTCTTTACCAAATGAGCAGAGGGGAGACAGAGCGGCTCCCATATGCGCCCCAACCAGAATCCACTCTACAACCTCATCTGGGGCCGATGCTCTGCCCATCTAGGGCCAAGCTCACCCCGAGCTATTTTTAGTGCCTGAGGCAGAGGCTCCATGGAGCCATCATCAGCATCAGGGGCCAGTTCACTAGAATCAATCAAGCCATGATTAAGGGAGGAGAAGAGGGAGAGAGAGAGAAAGGGGAAGGGTGAATAACCAGATGGGAATTGACTCTGGTACGTCCACACATTGGGCTGACGCTCTACTTCTGAGCCAAATGGCCAGGGCCAATTGCGATTTTTTTATATTTAATAAAATAATGTTTATAAAGTAGCCTAAATACTGGGCCCCAATTACACAGTGACCCAAGCAAGTGGACTTCCTGGCTACGTGGTCTGATATTTAGAGGAAATTCATCATTTGGTTATGCCTGGTCACCAATCAAAAGACTTTTGGAACAGAATAGAAAGTATTAAACTCAGCCAAGTTATGCTACATGATGACAAACAAGGTGCCCATCGTACAAAAAGGTAGAAAAACACCCACAAAAATTTTCGAAACTACTCTTGATGATTCATCACGTCAGCAAACACGTGATAAAGTGGTTTTGAGGGTTATGTTTAGGTGTTCCTGCAGGGTTTGGTCAAATATGAGTTTAATGCTGCTGGGAAGGTATTCTTTTAGAGAAGATAAAAGAATTTAATTGGTAGACTTAGAGTGAAGTAGATTGCCCTCTATGATGTGGGTGGGCCACATCTAATCAGTTGAAGGTCTTAAAGGATAAAGGGTGGAAGTCCCCTGATGAAGAGGAAATTCTGCCTCCAGACAGATTTTATACTTGAATCAAAGCATTAACTCTTCCATAAATCTCCAGCCTGCTGCTCTACCCTGCAGACTTCAGCTGAACCCACCTCCACAGTCATGTCAGCCATTTCTTTAAAATATATCTCTCCAGACAGATAGATTGATAGATAGATAGATAGATAGATAGATAGATAGATAGATAGATGGACTGATGGATAGATAGAGAGATAGATGAATAGGTAGATGAATGTATGTATGTATGTATGAGTGGATGGTTGGATGGATGGATGGATGAATGAATAAATAGATAGATGGACAGATGGATAGATGGATAGATAGATGAATGGATGGATGGATGACAGATAGATAGATACATAGATAGATAGATGATAGGCAGATAGATAGATGATGGATAGATGAATAGATAGATAGATAGATAGATATGATAGATGGAAAGATAGATGGATGGATGGATGGGTGAGTGGGTGGGTGGGTGGATGGATGGATGGATGGATGGATGGATGACAGATAGATACATAGATAGCTAGATGATAGGCAGATAGATAGATAGATGATGGATAGATGAATAGATAGATAGATAGATAGATAGATAGATAGATAGATAGATAGATATGATAGATGGAAAGATAGATAGATGGATGGATGGATGGGTGGGTGGGTGGGTGGGTGGGTGGATGGATGGATGGATGGATGGATGGATGAATAGATAGATAGATAGATAGATAGATAGATAGATAGATAGATAGATAGATAGATAGATAGACAGACAAACAAAGAGATAGACAGACAGATAAATAGATACACAGATATTTTGTTTCTCAATTGGACTATAACCAGCACAGTCGTTATAGTCAAATTGTTCTCTGTGACTTACGAAACTTATCAAAGAGACCCCAGCAAATACTCCTGTATCAGCAACGCCATTCTGCATATGTGACACTGACATCAGCAGACACCCCCACTGTGCCAAAGCCATCTCCCAGAGGAAAGTGTGCTACAGTGAAGTCACACAGCACTCCGCCCTGTTTTGTTCCATTTGATTCTCCCCACACAAAGCCTCGATTCCAGTCGGATTTGAAACATAACGAGGCAAAAGGTGTTCTTTAAATCAGTGGTAACCAACCTTTTTTGGGCCATGGACCAGTTTAATGTCAGAAAATATTTTCACGGACCGGCCTTTAGGGTGGGATGGATAAATGTATATCACATGACCGAGACAAGCGTCAAGAGTGAGTCTTAGATGGATGTAACAGAGGGAATCTGGTCTTTTTTTTTTTTTTTTTTGTATTTTTCTGAAGTTGGAAATGGGGAGGCAGTCAGACAGACTCCCACATGTGCCTGACCAGGATCCACCCAGCATGCCCACCAGGGGTGATGCTCTGCCTATCTGGGGTGTTGCTCTGTTGCGACCAGAGCCATTCCAGCGCCTGAGGCAGAGGCCATGGAGCCATCCTCAGCGCCCAGGCCAACTTTGCTCCAATGGAGCCTTGGCTGTGGAAGGGAAAGAGAGAGACAGAGAGGAAGGAGAAGGGGAGGGGTGGAGAAGCAGATGGGCGCTTCTCCTGTGTGCCCTGGCCGGGAATCGAACCCGGGACTCCTGCACGCCAGGCCAATGCTCTACCACTGAGCCAATCAGCCAGGGAAGAATCTGGTCATTTTTAAAAAATAAAACATCGTTCAGACTGAATTATAAATAAAACGGAAATAATGTAAGTTATTTATTCTTTTTCTGTGGACCAGTACCAAATGCCCCACGGACCCATACCAGTCCATGGCCCAGGGTTTGGAGACCACTGCTTTAAATAACCAGAGTCTGGCTGGGAATGGGAATTCCAAGCTCCTTTATTTATTTTTCCCGTACGGTGACGCTGGCCCGAGGCACGTTATCCTGTTCACTCAACAGGCAACCCCTCGATCCGTCAGAGGAGGCTGAATCCCACCCTGAGTCCCCTGAAAGATTGCCAAACAAAGAAGACAAGAAATCGTGTGTCTCTGAGGCGGGTGAAGCAGGTGAAACATCAACTCCTGGGGGGGAGGAAGGGGGGCGATGCCTTCAATATTGTGAGTCAGAGGACGCGCATCTGCAGCTCAGAGATCTGTGGAGTTCATGAAACAGACTGAAGAGCAGAGATGAAACCCAGACTCAGGAAGTCGTCGTTGGGATTGGGGACGTGAATGCTGGAGCTTCGCCTACAAAGCCCAATTGTCACCTAAAGGGAATCTGTTGTTTGTCACCATTTTACTTGTGATGGCCCCGAATAGTCAGGGAGACTCCTTCCGTTGAAATGCGGGTTGCCAACATTTCAGCGCACATGACGTTCACCCCCTTCCCGTGGGGCAGATGTGGGTAAGAGGGTTCAGTTAGGGAGACTCCTTCCATTGAAATGCGAATTGCCAACATTTCAATGCACGTGACGTTCATCCCCTTTTCGATGTCCCGTGGAGCACATGTGGGTAATAGGGTTCAGTTAAAGACACTTCCACGAGCCCCAAATATCCCCCCACATCCTTCTGTAAACAGCCCCCCGCACGGAGCCTCTGACAAGTATAGACCATCATTGCTAATGCAGTTTAAGCCCTTCCACAACATCGCAGAAACGGGACCACCGAGGCGTAGAGGTGACCCACACATGCAGTAACATGGCCTCACGCATCCTGGGAGTCGGTGCTAAATCATTTCAGGAAGTTCAAGAATAAAGGACCCCTGTACAAACATTTCTTCCCCTCGGCAGAGCTGAGGTTTAATTTTCCCGCTCCGCTCATCCGATCCCAGGGAGCAGAGCCCCCAGCGTGGGGCGCACCTGTTCTGTTCTCGGCAAATGGGTGTTTAATTTCTTTTGGTCTCCAGTAGGACCGCTTTGTCTGAGGAAGCTGTCAGACATCAGCTCTCAGGTGGTATAGGACCCTGAACTTTATTTTTCTTTATTCTATTTCTTTTTACAGGGTCAGAGAGAGAGTCAGAGAGAGGGACAGATAGGGACAGACAGACAGGAATGGAGAGAGATGAGAAGCATCAATCATCAGTTTTTCATTGTGGCTCCTTAGTTGTTCATTGATTGCTTTCTCATATGTGCCTTGACCATGGGGCTACAGTAGACTGAGTGACCCCTTGCTCGAGCCAGGGACCTTGGGCTCAAGCTGGTGAGCCCTGCTCAAACCAGATGAGCCCCTGCTCAAGCCGGTGACCTCGGGGTCTCGAACCTGGGTCCTCCACGTCCCAGTCTGAAGCTCTATCCACTGTGCCACCACCTGGTCAGGCAGGACTCTGGTCTTTAACACAATTCCTGTATTTGTGTATCTTCCTTTACCCTTTAAAAAAAGGAATTGAATGGGGCTCACGGGGATGTGTTTTTGAAACCACCCGGGACCATCACCACGAGAGGAGCTGCCGTTCAAGCACCCCCCCAGATGTGCTGGTCCAACGAGCAGCTGCCCTGTGAGGACCCCCACGGTGTGTGCACCTGTCCCCACAAGAACTGACCGAGATGCCAATGCAGAGGTGGTCAGGGAATAGGGCGTTGGAGATGCGTTGACCTGCAGTGACGAGAAAGTGGGTCACTTGAAAACATGTTTGAGGGCAGTCTCAGAAGATGATGGCGTTCGTCTCCAGAAGGCTGGCTACTGTTTGTGGCCAGCACATTGTCCTAGGAAAGTCGGGTGTGTCAAGGGGAAGAGATACAATGAGATTGAGTTACAAGGTAGCTTAATCATCAAAGAGAGAGTTTGTGTCGTAAAAGAAAGGGGTCCTGGATAGACTTGAAGAAATAATGTTCAGCTAGTAAAACGGCTCAAAGGTCTTTCGTCCACCAGAATGCTTGATGTGTGTGTGTGTGTGTGTGTGTGTGTGTGTTTTGTGCGCGCGCGTGCATGTGAGTGTGCGTGATAGGGAGGAGGTTAAATTAAAGTACCTGGGAAGGAAGGAAATGAACACAGTACAAGTGAAGGTGAGAGGAAGTCCATGATCATAAAGAGCTATCATAAACAATTCTCGTTTTTTCTCAAGTTCTGCAATCAGCAGGCAGGTCCTTGGGCTCGACAATGATACTGGCCCGGCTGTATTCTCCAGAGCCAAGGCCCCGAGTTGGGAGAAAACGTCAACAGCCACCCGTGTAACAGGTTTGGAATGGCAGATGGATACAAAAGTAAAAGCATGCGGTCTATCCCCCAAATTGTTAATAGACTCTAATGGTAACAAATATGGCCAACCTAAAGTGTACACTTAAAAACACACGGGTTCATCCCATCCTATCATCCCCTTTCCCTCTGTTTCCTTTCCCTCTGTTCCCTTTGATCCCCTCTCTGTCTCAGTTTCGTTCCTCAGTTCTCATTGTTCATTGGATTCCTCAAGTGAGTGAGGTCATATAACATTTTTCTTTCTCTGCCTGGCTTATTTCACTTAACATAATAGTTTCCAGGTCCATCCATGTTGTCTCAACAGGTAAGATTTCCTTCTTTTTCATGGCTGCATAGTATTCCACTGTGTGTGTGTGTGTCTCTGTGTGTGTACCACAGCTTTTTAATCCATTCATCCACTGACAGACACTTGGGCTATTTCCAGATCCTTGCTATTGTGAACAATGCTGACACTAGAATCTATGTAAACACAATACATTAAAATCAATTTTGCCTGACCAGGTGGTGGCGCAGTGGATAGAGCGTCAGACTGGAATGAGGAAGGACCCAGGTTCAAGACCGTGAGGTCACCAGCTTGAGCGCGGGCTCATCTGGCTTGAGCAAAGAGCTCACCAGCTTGGACCCAAGGTCGCTGGCTCCAGCAGGGGGTTACTTGGTCTGCTGAAGGCCCGCGGTCAAGGCACATGTGAGAAAGCAATCAATGAACAACTAAGAAGTCGCAACACGCAACGAGAAACTGATGATTGATGCTTCTCATCTCTTTCCATTCCTGTCTGTCTGTCCCTGTCTATCTCTGCCTCTGTAAAAAAACAACAAAGAAACAACAAAAAAAATCAATTTTAAAAAGTTAAAAAATAACTGTTGTAACATGTTTTTAAAAAATGTATCTAATAGAATCTAAATACAAAAACAAAGAAAGAAACAAAAAAAACCCCATGGGAATAAAATGCAAATAGAGGCTGCTCCCCTGAGACAAACGCTAAGTACTGAGGTGAGCAACTTTGTTACAATGAAAAGGAGGACAAAAGCAAGTGGAAGGAAACAATACCGTAAATAAAAGAAACATTTTTTTCATTGCAACAAGAATACACTATAATATGATACATGCATAATAAAAACATGTGTAATATTTTCTATTGTCATTATGCTTACTTGCCTGTTTGTTTTTAATAATCACTGTCAGAAAAAAGTACTCATTTAGATACAAAGATGTCACATCCCACACAAGGGATCTACTGTGCATTGATCGAATACAAACATCGACAGATGAGTCTTCCCATATCAAAAAGGAAGACACAGAGGAGGATACTTTTCCAGGGAGGACGGAACTTAGAAAAGAAAGACTGTCCTCCCTAAAGGAGGACAATCGGTCACCTTATAAAATACAGAAATACATAAAGAAGCAAATCATCGTTCTGGAAGAAACGCATATCAGGCGAATGCTAACCACAATAGCACTTGTGTAACGGTGCCGTGGTCAGACAGACTGACCCACGTGGCAGACGCCGTGATCACAGGTGTAGAGGGGCATTTCATCATTTAACGGGGACACACGCAATGACAAGTTTCTCAGTGACACCAATAACTCTGAACTATCTAAATAGTAAGTGAACGTTTCACGAAGAGGAACTTGAAGCCTTTCTGACGACACACGATTTTATCTGTCATGGGGCTGCATAGAAGGGGAGAGAAGTAATTAGAAGAGAAGGAGATGACCGGGAGGTTCCCGGGAGCTAATTGATGCCCACGGGGACAGTGGACGGCATATTGTCCTCAGGGCACCACGGAGCATGGCCAAGGCTGACCATATTTTAGAACGGAAAACAAATGTCAACACATGCCATCGATTTAACATTCTCACGGTCGGTATTCTCACCAGAGTGCAATTAGCCAAAGTTACCAGTGAATGCAAGGACTAGACAATCCCCAATTGTTTGTAAATTAAGAAGAATAAAAACCAAAACGCAATTAGCTAGCCCTTGGGATGGAAGAGGTAAAACAGACAGTTAGGAAAAACTTTAAATATCAAGATAATTAAATGGGAATTGTTAAAGCTTGTGTGATGCACTCAACTTCGGGCTTGGAGGAGGATAGATTGTCTGAAATGCTTATTTGCTTGCTGCATCCAAAAAACTGATGTTACAGGCAACTATCTGAGAAAGTTACCAAAAACAAAACAAAACAAAAACACAAACAAACAAACATAAAAGCAACTGAACTGAAAGATGTTAGGCAGTGGTGGTCAGCCCGGTCCCTCCCGCCCACTAGGGGGCGCTCCAGCTTTCATGGTGGGCGGTGGCGGAGCAACCAAAGTATCAATAAAAAGATAGATCGAACTATAGTAAGTTGTTTTATATAGATTGATTCTGCCAAACTTAGCAAAAATCCGACATAAAGTACTTGGTAATTATTATTATATGCTTTAACTTGCTGTCACTCTGCTTTATACATTTTACAAAGTCAAGTGACTTCCCTACTTTATAAATCACCATGACTGTGGAACCGGTGGGCGGTGAGAAAATGTTACTACTGACAGAGGCACAGAAGTGGACGGTAGATATAAAAAGGTTGACTACCCCTACGTTAGAGCATAAATCCAGAGAAAGGCAGAGGGTAGGGAAGTGAAAAAAGAGAAATTGCTTCTCAAACTGGGAAAGCAAAACTTTGGGAGATTCACTTCTCCATAGAATCAGTGACAAGATGAGGTCACAAGGGAGAGATTGAAGACGGCGCTAATGACCGGAAGGCGTGCCAGGCACAGAGGAAGTCCAGGAAAAGGGATGAATTTGGGGCAGAGCAGGTAGCCCATGGGGTTTTATTCTCACGCACCCCCTACTTGGGGCCCCACAAGATGCTCGCTGTGGGGTCTGCAGCATGCTAAGAGCCCTTTTTTTCGACACGCCCCATGCCAAGAGTCTCATGGACATTTGATCCTCTCTGGAGGTCCCTGGAAACATTCTGCTTGCCAGCTTATTAAAATTTTACTTGACAAAACTGAAAGCTTGCCCGGGAGGCTGGGGGACAGAAGATTTTTCCTGCCTTGCTTGGAGGAAGGGTCCTTGTTCTCAGTTGGACTGTGTGTTAAGTCCCTGAGCACCAAACCTCGTTGCATTTAAAGGGATCGAAACTGTGCAAGGTAACGGCTGTCCCCCAAATCCCTTATCTGGAATGGAGAGAATTGGGGGAATTGACGAAGGTATGGAAATTAAGCTGGACCTCAACTGTGACTGGTGATGCCACAAGAAAGAAATCAGAAAAGAAATTAGGGGAAAAATAAATGTGTGATCAGTGACAAAAAGCAGATACTATAGGAAAAATGTACAGTGCTTTAATGGGCCGTTTATGGCTGTCCGAGTCCGCCTTGAAAAATGTGAAAATCTCAAAATATTACCGTTAACTGTTCCTCTTAAGAATCTAAATTAAGAAAAGCCAATTAAGCCTGATGCATGCAGAGAGAAGGAAATGACAAATATTAAAGTGTGAACAGATAAAAGGAGGAATAGAAAAATGACACAGAAAACCGTGACGTCCGGGGTGAGTTCTTTGCAAAGGTCCACAAACCCGACAACTCTTAATTCAACTGACAATAATATGACGGGCCCACGGGACATGTCTGTCATGTTAGAAAAATGAAAACAATGACAGGAAAGAAGTATCAATAGTTGTAAGCCAACCTCTTATTATTCGACCGACGTAAAATGGACAATTCCGGAAAGGCAGAAATGACTGAAACGGCCTCAGACATAAGAAATCCGAATGGGTCTTTGCATAACGAGAAAACTGAATTGTCATTTTAAAAATACACAAACACAGCTTGACCTGTGGTGGCGCAGTGGGATAAAGCATCGACCTGGAACACTGAGGTCACGAATTCGAAACCCAGAACTTGCCCGGTCAAGGCACAGATGGGAGTTGATGCTCCCTGCTCCTCCCCCCCCCCCCTCCTTTCTGAAAATTGTATAAATAAAGTCTTTAAAAAAATAGACACACACACTTCCCACAAAGAGAAGCCCACTTGGATGGCTCCATCATTGAATCCTACCAAGTTTTGGAAGAACAATAACACCCCGAAAAAAAATGAGAAGAGGAGAAATCTGCTCCCCATTTTTCCATGAGAACAGCCTGTCCTGGTTCCAAAACCAGGCAGAACCGTCCCAAGAAAATCACCAATATCCATTATGAGCCTATACCTACAAATCCTCAGTCAAACCCACCACAGCAAAAATCCACCGCATGAAAACGGTTATGTCCCGGAGATGAATGACACAGGGACACATAGAGGGGACATTTCTAAACGGGGAGCCCATCTGAGCGGTTTCCACAAGAAAAGAAAATCGCCTTCGTCTGAGAAGGGATCCCCTCAGCATGAGACAGCCCATTTCCCATCGCCGTCGCCAACGTGACGCAATGAGAGACAGTCCGCACGCCGTGAAGCGAGGACATCGACATCCCTGCCCTGCACGCGCCAGGCACGGCGGGAAGTCCGAGTGGCTTGTCCGGCAGAATGCAGGGTCCTCGTGAGTTTTGTTGTCCTCGTGAGGGGATGAACGACCCTCAACAAGGCAGAAGATGTGCGTTGCAGAATCTCTGGCATCGTGACCCACGGAGACCTAAGAAAGTACCACAAATCTACTTGTGCTAAGAAAAAAAAAAGGGCACAGCCTGATCAGGAAGTGGTGCAGTGGATAGAGCGTCGGACTGGGGCGCAGAGGACCCAGGTTCGAGACCCTTAGGTCGCCAGCTTGAGCGAGGGCTCATCTGGTTTGAGCAAAGCTCACCAGCTTGGACCCAAGGTCACTGGCTCGAGCAAGGGGTCACTCGGTCTGCTGTAGCCCCTGGTCAAGGCACATTTGAGAAAGCAATCAATGAACAACTACTGTGTCGCAACAAAAAACTGATGATTGATGCTTCTCATCTCTCTCCATTCCTGTCTGTCTATCCCTCTCTCTGACTCTCTGTGTCTCTGCCACAAAAAATTTTTTTTAAAAAGGCACGAAGCTACAGATACTCATTGTATTTGTGGTCTTAATACTCTGTTCTAACTACAAGCACGTATCCACTGGGCAATTCAGGAATGAGTCCATATGCCCAACCTTTGTGAATTCTGGGGAGTCTTATATTTTTTCCCAAATAAAAAAGAAAAAGTACTATGAACACTTGAATATAAGGTTCGATAGATCTCATCAGAGATCAAACTTAATGCCTTTAAGTAATGCGTATTCAGGTGTTACAGTATTTCTGATACAATTAAAGAAGAAGACGGTATTTCTGATACAAACTTAATGCCTTTAAGTAATGCATATTTCATTTGTTACGGTATTTCCGATACAATTAAAGAAGAAGAGTTGAGTTTGAACCGTAAGGTATGCTGAGCAGCTGTAGCAAAGCTTCGATGCCTGCCTTCAATACACAGAC
Source organism: Saccopteryx bilineata (assembly GCF_036850765.1). Lineage (NCBI taxonomy): Eukaryota > Metazoa > Chordata > Mammalia > Chiroptera > Emballonuridae > Saccopteryx > Saccopteryx bilineata. The sequence continues at coordinate 145,513,457 of NC_089502.1, forward strand.
TTGCTTTTTTCTTCTTTGTTTGCTGGCTTGGTTTCTTTCTTTCCCCACACACACATCTACTCTTTGACATTTTTAAACGTCTGCAATAATTTTACACCCTTGTTCGCAGTTTATTCTTCTGTGAGAAATGAAATTCCGCATTTGAAATAATTCTGTCATTCTCAGCATTGCTTATTATCACACTCCAGGGCCTAAAAGAAACATTCTTCAGTTCATTATTTTTAGTTATTTTTTCCTCTCCCTCTTTTGCTCATGGGAAACTTTTTTTTTTTTTTTTGGACAGAGATAGAGAGAGGGACAGAGAGAGGGACAGACAGACAGGAAGGGAGAGAGATGAGAGAAGCATCCATTCTTTGTTGTGGCTCCTTAGTTTTTCATTGATTGCTTTCTCATATGTGCCTTCACCATGGGGCTGCTGCAGACCAAGTGACCCCTTGCTTGAGCCAGCAACCTTGTGTCCAAGCTGGTGAGCTTTTGCTTAAACCAGATGAGCCTGCGCTCAAGCTGGCGACCTCGGGGTCTCAAACCTGGGTCCTCCGCATCCCAGTCCAATGCTCTATCCACTGCGCCAGTGCCTGGTCAGGCTGGTGGACCAACTTCTGATCAGCCTTTTTTGTTCTGTTGTTTCTTATGTTCAAGAGCCACTTCCTTTTTCCTCTTCCCGGGTGGACTGTGGTGAATTTCTGTTCTGCCCTCTATAGCAAAGAGAGGTCTTCTTATTCTGGTTTTTCCCAACTACTTTTTCTGATTAGTATTTCCCTGAGTTAACAAAACTCGGGATGACACAGCTGTTTAGAAAGCAAACCAGGGGCTGATTTTAAAAACACATCACATGTTTTTCTAGCTTCACTACAGCACGTGGGTGACAGAGCAACACTTGGGAACAGCTGAGAGGGGCTGCATTGGGAAACTCCGGCTTCCAGTGGATCATTTAAAAGGGGTGTCGACCATCGTTTTTCAGGGGTGTCGACACCAGAGGAGACTGCCTGTGTGAGCTGGTGTTTCATGTTCTAGGAAGGTGTTCTTCATTCATGGTCAACGAGCACAAGACTTGAAAACAAAAACAGAAATTCTTGCAACTCTGTTGCTGACGAGCTGTCCGAAGTAATTAGGCTGCGCGGCAGAATTCAATCTACACCGCTGATAATAACTGTGTGCAGAACTTAATTGGGAAGTTATTATCCCTGCCTAAAATAAGAGACATCACAGATGGCCTTTCGGTTAAGACCAAAATGCATCATAGCTCTGTTCTTTATTTATTCTATTTATTTATTCATTCATTTATTTTTTGTATTTTTCCAAAGCCAGAAACAGGGAGGCAGTCAGACAGACTCCCGCATGCACCTGACCGGGATCCACCCGGCACGCCCACCAGGGGGCGATGCTCTGCCCATCTGGGGTGTCGCTCTGTTGCATCCAGAGCCATTCTAGTGCCTGAGGCAGAGGCCACAGAGCATCCTCAGCGCCCGGGCCAACGTTGCTCCAATGGAGCCTCGGCTGCGGGAGGGGAAGAGAGAGACAGAGAGGAAGGAGAGGGGGAGGAGTGGAGAAGCAGATGGGCGTCTCTCCTGTGTGCCCTGGCCGGGTATTGAACCCGGGACTCCTGCACGCCAGGCTGACGCTCTACCACTGAGACAACCAGCCAGGGCCTATTTTATATTTTTAATAAGAGAAAAGGAAGTGCATGTTTTTACAATGAGAATAAAGAGTTAATCCCAAATTGGGCCATTGCACTTCTCCAAATAAAATATATATTCCTAGAAAGTAAAGACATAGTCTAGAACCAGTTACAAGAATTCTTGACGAAGCAGGTATGTTACAGACAAATTAAATGGCTCTTTCCATTTCTTATAAAAATAATCTTTATTCATGATGACTCAGTATCATTTAAAGTGAAGGGCACTGTTGTCATACCCTCCATGTCCAAATAGTGAGGACTTTCAGGGAGGTTGGTGTGGAAAGCCCCCAGCTATGTATGTACTGGTTCCATGTATCTGTTAGAAATTGCGTTTCCTCTCTGACACAATCAACAGTAACAATTTGGTCTGTTCTTTTTTTTATATACATTTTTAAAAATTTATTAATTGATTTTAGAGAAGGGAAATATATTTGTATAGATAGATAGATAGATGATAGAGATAGATATAGTAAATAGATAAATGATAGATAGAAATAGTAGATAGATAGATGATAGATAGATAGATATAGTAGATAGATAGATAGATGATAGGTGGTAGATAGATGATAGATAGATGATAGATAGATAATAGATAGATAGATAATAGATAGATGATAGATGATTGAGATAGATAGATGATAGATAGATAGATAGATGATTGATATAGATAGAGAGAGAGAATGATTGATTTGTTGTACCACTTATTTATGCATTCATTGGTTGACTCTGGTATGTGCCCTGACCGGGGATCAAAGCCATAACCTTGGCTCACTGGGACAGCACTCTAATCAATTGAGCTACTGTGCTATCGAATCAGAACCAACTGGTTTCTTCTCAAATCTGGATTCAGCGGGCTGTAGATGCCAGGCCACAGGAGATGAAGATGTCTTTATGAAGAAGAGGCTTCCCTAACCCCACCTGTCTCGTGCAGGTCGGCCGACGGAATCACTGCTTCTGCCTACTACGGGACTGGGAGTGAGCTCTCTCACGGGATGAAGAACAGAGCATTGGTCCCATGCTCCTCATATGCTCAAAGCCAAGACTGGGGAACCGTCCCATCCAGCACCCCAAAACCTAAACACCCAGGGTGAGACAGGCAGGTCGGTTGACTCCTCCTTGCATTCAGCCCAGGAAACTGTGGGTACGCTTGGGAACAGGGGTCCCTGCCGGACAGACCTGGGGACAAGGAACGCCGACAAAGCCCACGTAGCACATTGGAAAGTGACGTTTCTCGTCTCACTAGGGTTCCCGTGAAGAACTCGGCGTCCCCCTCTGTTTGAAAACCTCCCAATACAATGCATGAACGCAATCCACGGCGGAGGAGAGCCTGACGCGATTCCATCGAGGAGCAGGGGGTGGCAATGCCTTTGAACGTGGTGATGCCGCCCAATCTCAGTAAGAAAAGGATAAAGAAAACCAAAACCAGATGAGAGAAGTCTCCAGTCGTTCAAGCACCGCCCTGAGACGGATGCCCGAGGTCAGGTTCAAAGCGAGAGGTGGAATTATTTGCTAATCCCTGGCTGGTTGATGGGGAGATTGTCCTAGTTATGGGGGTGGCCCCACCATAACCATGGGAAATCCTTCACGATGGAAAATGAAGACAGCTGACCAGCCATCAAGGTTAAATGGGGAGGAAGGGGCTAGCCACCCAGGAGTGTAGGCAGTCTCTAAACTCTGGCAGAAGAGAGAAAAAAAAGCTTCTGCTCTCACCTCTGGGGGTCGCTCCGCCCTGCAGCAGCCTTGACTTGGCCCACGACAAGCACATTCGTTTTCGAGATCAAGATCTGCATTTTTTGAGTTTTCAGGCTTTAAGTTTATGGTCATTTGGGAAGGACCCACAACCGAGGGTTTCCCTGACTTCTCCAGAAGTAATGCCCATCCCCATGACCATGACAGACGGGGATGTCCCTCCGCACATTAGACCTGAATGTTCTAACTCCTCTTCCTGGTCTTTCTATAGAATAGAATAGAATAGAATAGAATAGAATAGAATAGAATAGAATAGAATAGAATAGAATAGAATAGAATAGTCAAAGATAGAATAGAATAGAACAGAATAGAATAGAATAGAATAGAATAGAATAGAATAGAATAGAACAGAATAGAGTGGTCAAAGTTAGAATAGAATAGAATAGAGTGGTCAAAGTTAATAGAATAGAATAGAATAGAACAGAATAGAGTGGTCAAAGATAGGATAGAATAGAACAGAATAGAATAGAGTGGTCAAAGTTAATAGAATAGAATAGAGTAGAGTAGAATAGAATAGAATAGAATAGAATAGAATAGAATAGAATAGAATAGAATAGAATAGAATAGACATCCAGGTTTGTTCATTGTCAGATGGTTCAGTACTGACGCAGAAGTGTGGCTGAAAGTAGGTTTTTTGTTTTGTTTTGTTTTTTCCTTTTTTTCTGAAGCTAGAAACAGGGAGAGACAGTCAGACAGACTCCCGCATGCGCCCGACCGGGATCCACCTGGCACGCCCACCAGGGGCGACGCTCTGCCCACCAGGGGGCGATGTTCTGCCCACCCTGGGCATCGCCATGTTGCGACCAGAGCCACTCTAGCTCCTGAGGCAGAGGCCACAGAGCCATCCCCAGCACCCGGGCCATCTTTGCTCCAATGGAGCCTTGGCTGCAGGAGGGGAAGAGAGAGGAAGACGCAGCGGAGGGGTGGAGAAGCAAATGTGCGCTTCTCCTGTGTGCTCTGGCCGGGAATCGAACCCGGGTCCTCCACACGCTAGGCCGATGCTCTACCGCTGAGCCAACCGGCCAGGGCCGGTTTCTTTTTTTTTTTAATTTATTTTTTATTGGCTTTGTGGTAAATGAATAAGTAAATTATGTTGATAACAGGTTTTTAAAGAAATTGTTCAGATGTTTGATGTTCAAGAGAGAAAACCTGAAGCCTCTTTTGTGAGACAGGACGATGCTACGGAAGACAAAATGTCATTTTTAGTCACTGTTTCTGGCATTGAAGTTTGTATTTTACCCTTCTGTTCAACGGTGCAGTGATATTTTAAAAGAAAAAAGGCAAGCCAAGCCGAATACAACAAAATAGAAGTGACATTTGAAAACCTGACTGCAAAATGTATTTGGGCGGTTAAACCATGGGTGACCAAGGAAAGACACTGTCCGTTCATGTATTTTTGCTAAGTAAACAATTTTAGCCAACTGAACTTGCAGGATAAATGTTCCATGTAAGTTATTAACACTTTTAACAGTCACATTAGAGGTCGTGAAAGAAAAATCCAACAAATGACCACGCCAAAAGTCATCTCTCAGAACTTTTTAACAAGTATGCCACCTTGACCCCTGACAGCCCTGCTATTAACAGAGAAACACCTGTCACAGATCAGAGGAGCCCTCGCAAGTGTCTCTTTAGAGAGAAAGGTAGCTTTTAGGGCAGGGGTTGGGAACCTATGGCTCACGAGCCAGATGTGGCTCTTTTGATGGATTCATCTGGCTTGCAGACAAATCTTTAATTAAAAAAATAATAAAATTAAAAATATAAAACATTCTTATATATTACTATCCATTCATTTCCTACCACTCATGTTCATGATTGTGGGGGCTGGAGCCAATCACAGCTGTCCTCCGGGACAACACCACATTTTTTTTGGATAACGCGTCACGTCCACGGGTCGTTGTATGGCTCTCACGGAATTACATTTTAAAATATGTGGTGTTCATGGCTCTCTCAGCCAAAAAGATTCCCGACCCCTGTCTTAGCCTAATGGAACCCTGTGTTCAGATGACAACGGTCCTCTGGTATCGTTCTGAGACTTGTCATGCATTGGCAGAGGGGACCAGATTTGTCACTCCTCACCGGGCTTGTCAGACCTGTCATCTTCGGACACAAGTCTGGCTGAACCCTTTATTACCATGGGGCTTAAAGTGACAGAGGAGAAAATGTTGGTGCATAAATGGTGACCAGAGGCGTTTGCAGGTGAGTGCATTGAACCGAAAGCCACCTGGCTCTCGTTTCTGAGATTAGTAGTATCATCTGTCACTCTTTTATTTCATGATGCATGGTGACAGGGTTGTCACCAAGCAGGAAAACTTTCTTTTCTTTCTGGACGTGCACACTTAGGAGATGGAACAAGAAATGCTACAATGTCTGCAGTTATTTCCATGGGACAAGATGATCTATCCATAATATACTATATAGCTATATGTTTATATATTAATAGTGTGTGTTTCTCAACTACGTGGTAGATATTTTTCTGAGGGGCATGGCTTATTACTTCAACACTATATTTGTGTGGGACGGGGTGGTCCTAAGAGCCCCCAGCCAGCAAGGATGCTGAATCCACCAGTCCCACATAACACAGACCCACTGGACCTCAAATGTCAATTATGTTTCCTTCCTTCCTTCCTTTCTTCCTTCCTTCCTTCCTTCCTTCCTTCCTTCCTTCCTTCCTTCCTTCCTTCCCTCCTTCCTTCCTTCCTTCCTTCCTGCATTCCTTCTTTCCTTCCCTTCTCCCTCTCTTCCTCCCTTCTCTCCTCCCCCCTCCCTCCTTCCTTCCTTCCTTCCTTCCTTCCTTCCTTCCTTCCTTCCTTCCTTCCTTCCTCCCTCCCTCCCTCCCTCCCTCCCTCCCTCCCTCCCTCCCTCCCTCCCTTCCTTCCTTCCTTCCTTCCTTCCTTCCTTCCTTCCTTCCTTCTTTCCTCCCTCCCTCCCTCCCCTCTCCCTCCCTTTCTTCCTTCCTTCGTTCCTCCCTCCCTTTCTTTGCAACTATCTGTCTCTCTGTCTATCCATCTACGTTTATACACATGTATGCATCTGTGCTTGTGTGGAAACTAAGGTATAAGGTTAACTTTTTATTAAAACGAAACAATGGTTATCTGACATACCGTCCACTGCGTGTCCCCTACGGTTAAGTACAAGGATCGTTGGGCGGGGTATCAGGTAGTAGGTTGATGTCCACTCGAAGCGGCTGTGAATGTCCCCCTGTAGTCTCTTCAACGTGTTTATTACTAATTCTATGCAGTTCAGTGTAGAAGTGAATGACGAAATACCTGGCTGATTTTGAGGACGGCTGCAGACTAGTTCCCTACATGCATACCGAATATTCAAAACACAACGTCTTTCGGACAGGTCTGCAAACACCGGGGCCGTGTTATTTACAGTCACACACAACGGTGTTTTCCTCACGCTTCCACCACTGGAAATGTACAGTGACAGGCAGGGCACGCATAACAGTGTGGATGAATTATGACGCTGTAAGTTATAACTCCATCTGTTTTGACAGATTCGAATAAATCTTCCTTATACTGTATTTTTCTCTATGAAGAACAGAATTATAATGCATGTCAAATATTGGTGTGGGTTTTTTTTGTGTGTGTGGCTGTTCATAGACTGATAGACGTGACCTTCTTAAATACTCACCTCAGTTCCCTTCTAAGTGGCCAATGATGACCGTGTGGCCGGAGCTGATGCAATATTAAATGAGATATTAAGTCTCACACCTTTACATTTTCATGGAGCTAGTAGTGATTGGTGCTCCCAGCTAAATTTTTATCGAATGTGTAGATAGCATTCAACCCAGGATGTCTCAACAAGTGTCTTCTGCTACCCTGGCCGGTTGGCTCAGTGGCAGAGCGTCGGCCTGCCGTGCAGGAGTCCTGGGTTCGATTCCCGGCCAGGGTACCCATCTGCTTTTCCACCCTTCCCCCTCTCCTTCCTCTCTGTCTCTCTCTTCCCCTCCCACAGCCAAGGCTCCATTGGAGCAAGGATGGCCTGGGCACTGAGGATGGCTCCGTTGCCTCTGCCTCAGGCAGTAGAGTGGCTCTCTCACAACAGAGCGACACCCCGGATGGGCAGACCATCGCCCCCTGGTGGGCGTGCCGGGTGGATCCCAGTCGGGCGCATGCGGGAGTCTGTCTGACTGCCTCCCTCATTTCCAGCTTCAGAAAAATACAAAAAAAAAATACAAAAAAAAAGTCTTCTGCTTTGATCACTAAGATTTCATGATCCATTGTAGATTCAATTACATATATATTATATATTTTCTATTAATTGCAGGGATGTGTGGATGGACCCATTGCAAGTGACAGAAGGGAGGTGGGGACAGAGGACTCGTGCAAGTGTGATCGCAGACACTACAGTGGACTCGACATAAATCCTCCCGAGGACGGAGCTGGAATATCTGAATTTCGAAATCAGCGCATGTTTTCGGGATTGGAAACAACTGCAGTAACAGGTTCATGCTTCAGCCACTGGTGTTCACCCCGAGCACGCTGACGGCTGGCACACAAAGCCGTCCCTTTTGGTGACATGAGGAATCTCGGCGGGAAGGAGATGGTGTTCGTCAGAGTCCAGGTCTGATGGAATCTCTCTGCGTCTTGTCTCTGGGACACGCTGAGAGCACGGGGGACGTCTGTTGTTGTTCTTGTTGTGTGTGTCTGCGTGCATGCATGTTTTGTGTTTGTTTTGTTCTTCTTAGTATCTGACAAGCTGAGAGCTGTTCTGTGTACCGTTGCCGAAGGGGTCCTGGCCTCTGCCAGGCACGTCACCTGTGCCTGTAACTACCGGAGTTTGATGAATGACTCTACGAGGAATTCCACATGGCCTGCCTCCCAGGTGCTGAAGGCCAGTGATGGTCCCTTGGGGTGAAGACACAGCCACAAACAGGGCCAAGGATTTTCTCCATCCAAATACATGTGCCCACATGGGCAAGGGGATTTTAGAAGCCAACCCAGTGAAATTCAAGGATAAAGAAAGACGTCATCTCCCTGGCTTTGTGGATGGTGTGTAGCCACTAACTTGCAGAAGTGGAATTGAGACTCTGACCCCATCTATTCCCACGTGGGGCCCGGTAGAGACGTTCAGCGAACTACAGACAGAGGGGGCGGCAGGGACTGCACCCAACACATTTTCAGCACAGAAAACGGGGACCTAGAGCAATGATTTGACAGATTTCCAAAGTCTGATTTATTTTTTTGAAGAATAAGAATAAGTTCAGAAGCAACCAGCCACTTTCCCTTTGTATTAACTTTATTGTCCTCGCCGCTCCCCCCCCCCCCTTCCCGTCTCCAAGGCTGCAGAACGCAAGGCGGGCTTTCAGGAGGGTCTCTGACAGACATTTGCAAAGGAGGTGTCATGTTTCAAACTCCAAGGTGAGGCTACAGAGAAGCATCTTTCCTCGCTCCCTGCTCCCAACGCCCCATTCCCTGGCATCCGTGTGTCTGTCTTCTGCCTCCTGCTCTTTCCCGGCCAGCCTCCTGGTCCCCTGACCCCCAGAAAGCCTCTCTCATGCCATTGTCTCCTAAACAGAGCCATTGGCCACACTCTTAGTGTGGGAGAGGTGGCCCAGTCCCTCCTCCCAGGCTCCACTCAGCAGATCCATTCATCTCGGACAGAACCGATGGCTGCAGGAGTTTCTGGGAGACGCTCACACTCAGGACGCCAGGACTCTGAAAACTGCTACGACATCAGAACTGGATGCCTGCTTCCAAGATGGGACTTTTCCCAAGCATGTAGAGTTACTGAATAATATCCAGCCTGCCCTGTGGTGGTGCCGTGGTTAGAGCAACGACCTGGAACGCTGAGGTTGCCGGTTCGAAACCCTGGAATTGCCTGGTCAAGGCACATATGGGAGTTGATGCTTCCTGCTCCTCCCCCTTCTCTCTCTCTCCCCCTTTCTCTAAAATCAATCAATACATTTTTAAAAATCTTAAAAACAGAATAACATACAACTTGTGAACTATGTTTCCCTCTCCACTGGAAAGTTTACAAGGTTTACCTTTCCAAAATTGCTCATAAAACATTCCAGTCAATCCTTCCCATTTTCAGGAGCTCACTAGAAAAAAAAATTTTTTTTAAACTCCTGATTGTTGCGAGGAGTAGGTCACTGTCATGCCACTGGGTTTCCGTGACGTTTTCCCAGGAAGTGTGATGAGAATGAACGGAGTGAATTCAAGAATAAACTCATTTTCGGCTCTCGCCTCCTCTCTAATATTGTTACTATAGTAACATTGATATTGTAACATTGATATAGTAACATTAATATAGTAACATTGACATAGTAATATTGACATAGTAACATTAATATAGTAATATTAATATACTAACATTAATATAGTATCAATAATATAGTAACATTGACATAGTAACATTGATATAGTAACATTAATATAGTAACATTAATATACTATCAATAATATAGTAACATTAATATAGTAACATTAATACAGTAACACTATTACAGTAACATTAATATAGTAATATTAATATAGTAACATTAATAAAGTAACATAAATACAGTAACACTAATATGGTAACATTAATATAGTAACATTAATATACTATCAATAATATAGTAACGTTAATATAGTAACATTAATACGATAACAATATAGTAACATTAATATAGTAACATTGACATAGTAACATTGATATAGTAACATTAATACAGTAACATTAATATAGTATTAATAATATAGTGCCATTAATATAGTAACATTAATATAGTAAGATTAATATAGTATCAATAATATAGTAACATTAATATAGTAACATATACAGACCTGTCTGCTGCCACGATGAAACAGTAACTTTTAAAGAATTTATTCTAACCTCCAGATGCAGAAACCTTTTGGAAACATGCAGGGGACGGGGACGCAGTGGCCACATTCTGGCCGTTCTGCGGAGATTCTGAGACCTCAGCTCAGACCTAGAAAGGACTGACTCATCGCTACACTCGAAGCCTCTTAAATGAAGCAAGTTCATCTCAAAACGACACCCTAAAAGGTGTCTAAGGCTCTATTGCAAGAGGAACATGGTGCACAGGAGGTGATGACTGGTCAGGAGGTATCATTGACACAGTCTGTCACCCACTGTTTCTACGGCGCATTTGTTTCTGACGTTTGACGTCACAAGTGAGTTTCTCCATCAGCAGTCCAATCCATGCTGTCATTCCAATAATTCCTGGCGATACTCAGAATAAAGTTCTTTTTTGTATGTAAGGATGAACAGGAGGTGGGTGGAAGGGAAGGCAAAATGTGTCACTTCAAGCCTTGTTCATAGAATTCTCCATCTAAGGAGCCCTCCACTGAGAAGACCCTGCATGGAAAGATGACCTTTGTAGTGAACAGAAAACGATGCCACCGGCTCAACGTCCAAAAAAAAAAAAACTGTCAAAAAAACCTTTGAAGGGTCAGCTGCCTCCCTGTTGCTCAGAGTCGATGAAATAATAATGTGTGAGTACATTCAAGCCACAAACAGAACGTCTTTGTTTCCAGGGTCACCACTGAGCTGCTGCCGTTATTTCAATATATGTTTATAACGTGCCACTCAAGTCACCTGTCCTCGGAACTCGGAGGGAGACAGAAATCCCACGTGAGACCTTCGTGGACGAAGCATTGAACCTGGGATGAAACCTCGCCCCCTGGGAAGCCATCACGCCCGGATAAATCTCACAGGAAGACGGCTCAGGAATCTGGATAACTTGTACCCCTCTTTGTCCTGTTACTTTCCAATTCATTTAGAGCATTGTGGGTTGATTTTAGGGAAAAGAAATTCAAGACGTACCCGACCCAAATGATTATATCCACAGTTAGGACAACTCTAAAAAATACTGGATTGGTCAAATTGTAAGGAAATGATTACTTCCACAAGGCTGGAGATGTGAAAGTTTATTGGAAAGATTCAGAGTGGCCATGTTTTGTTTTTAAAAACCTGCCTATCGCCTGACCAGGTGGTGGTGCAGTGGATAGAGAGTCAGACTGGGATGCGAAGGACCCAAGTTTGAGACCCCGAGGTTGCCACCTTGAGCACGGGCTCATCTGGTTTAAGCAAAGCTCACCAGCTTGGACCCAAGGTCACTGACTTGAGCAAGGGGCTACTCGGTCTGCTGAAGGCCCACGATCAAGGCACGTATGAGAAAGCAATCAATGAACAACTAAGGTGTCACAACAAAAACTGATGATTGATGCTTCTCATCTCTCTGCATTTCTGTCTGTCCCTATCTGTCCCTCTCTCTGAGTCTCTCTCTCTGTGTCTGTAAGAAATAAATAAAAAATAAAGTCAGATAGTATGATATTTCTGGCTTTAAAAAAATAAATAAATAAAGTAAAAACCTGCCTATCTAAGCAACAGGCGATAAGAGTCAAATATCAGTTAGCATCGCTAAAGCTGTAATTTTGTCGGATGTCCTGTTCGGTGAGAAAGATACCCCTGTGAAGAGGTGTACTCAAAGATACTTAAAACAATGAAGAAGATAAATGAACACAGAAAACAGAAAGAGATGATAGATACAGAGAACAGACCGAGAGCTGTCGGCAGGAAGGGCAGTTGGGAGGCTGGGTGAACAAGGGGAAGGAATTCAGCAAACAATTAAAATAAAAAGCTAACAGACAGAGACAACAGTGTGGTGCTGACCAGAGGGAGAGGGGTGGGGAGGTAGGGGAGGGGAGAGGGGGACGGATGGTGATGGAAGAAGACGTGACTTGGGGTGTGTGACCACATAATACCATATACAGATGATGTGTTAGAGAATGCTACACCTGACACCGACGTGATCTTGTTACCCAGTGTCACCCCAGTAAGTGACATGAAAGTAAAAATAAGTGAATAAGATAAAAAATTATCTTCCCACAACATTTTGGGGCAATTAAGAATTCCTTTAAGAAAATGATACTAGCTCTAGTCATCAACAACGCAGGTGAAATACAGCATGACGTGCCACGATCTCCTGTCTGGGCCAATTTCCTTTTCACGCCTGGACACTGATCTGGAGTCAAGAATCTACTGAGCCTGACCTGCGGTGGTGCAGTGGGTAAAAGCGTCGACCTGGAACGCTGAGGTCACCGGTTCAAACCCCGGACTTGCCTGGTCCAGGCACATATGAGAGTTGATAATCCTCTTCCTTCCCCCTTCTCTCTCTCTCTCTCTCTCTCTCTCTCTCTCTCTCTGTGTCTCTCACTCATGCACATGTGCGCTTTCTCTCTCTAAAATAAAAAAAAAGTCTTTTAAAAAAAGATTTACTGGAGGAGGAGTGGAGTGGGTCAATGTCAGATGAGGGGTCCCCCACCCCACTGTGCAAGGGGGCTCAGACTCTGCAGGGCATGAGTCCATGTGTAATTGCTGAATGGATTTGCCTTGGCCAAATGCAAGGGGACTCTGGTCATCCATCTCGGTGTCCTTCTAAGGCCGGGGTCCCAAACTACCGCCAACTGGCTGCATGCGGCCCCCTGAGGCCATTTATCCAGCTCCTGCCACAGTTCCGGAAGGGGCACCTCTTTCATTGGTGGTCAGTGAGAGGAGCACTGTATGTGCCGGCCCTCCAACTGTCTGAGGGGCAGTGAACTGACCCTTTGTGTAAAAAGTTTGGGGACCCCCATAGGAGACGCCGGTCATGGTGCAACAGGGAAGAGGCTGCCCTGGTCCGCTCCCTTGACTTGGAAGGGGGCCTGGCACTTGCTGTCAGTCACCTCCCTCCTAACTGAGGGCTCCCTGCAGCTATGAGACGCGGTCACCCTTCCGTCCAGCATGTTCTGGCCGGCCGGCTGTGTCTGCAGCGCCCTCTTGGGGACGGGGGGTCTGAAGAGCAGGATGTCCACGTCCCCTGGGGACGTCTCGTTCTCTCTTCATGGCGGTTCCATCCACGATCTCATCTGTATGCCCGACGCCCACACTGCAGCAGAAACTCAATGAATATTGGATGAATGCGGAGTGGAAGCCGAGTTGGGATGAAAGTCCCCTGCACTGAGAGTGACAGCAGCCCCCACAGGGCACCCTGGTACCCAGCTGCCCGGCCAGGCGTGGGGTAGAGAGGCTGGAGGCTACGGGGCTCTCTACCCACTGGGCAGGAAGAACAGGCAGCCGCTGACACAACAGAAAACATGAATTACTGGCAATATATTCTGGGCTCCTAGTGGCTCTGGGCTAGCCCAAACAGAAAAAAGAAAAGACACTGATTTAAATTAACGATGGAAGTTAAAATAATGGCGTGGCTCAGTTAAGAGCATCACACCCAACTCAAGGTCCTCGTTTTGAGAAGCATAGCGGGGTGACATCGATGCCAACGTCAGACGTCTGGGGAGGCACGTCCTCAGAGCCCCGTGTTCCCGGAGTCCAAACTCAAGCCGGGCTGCGTTTCGCCAAATTGCCGGGCGCTACATCTGTGATTTGTACGTCTTTCTGTCTGAGCAGCAATCTCGGGCTGATGTTTTAAATGAAATCATAAGTTTTTACTACAGAGCGGCGGGGGGTTAACATCTATTTATGTGGTTTTCTCTTCCATAAGCTCAAAGAATCTGGTACTGACGGGTTATGGCTTTCTCTTGCCAGGGTAAGTACACAGGAAACAGTCACCAAAACAATGACTTAAACCAAAAAAATTATGCTCAGAAAAATTTTTTTCTTTTTTTAACGTGAAGCTCTGAATCAATCCATGAGGCCATAATTATTTTACTATGCAAAGTATATCTCATTAGGCAGAGCGAGAACCCTAGGTTTTCACTAAGTATAATGAAGCTGTTTAAATTCAGATTTATAGTGTCAGGCGGCAAATGTCTCCTCATCTGCATTTCATTTAGAGCAATCACCATTCCTCAAGGTGGAAAGAGCCTAGCCATTTGTCTCAATTCATGCCAAGGTGACAGGGATGCCTGCCCAGGTCTGTGGACTTCAGAGACAGGGTGGCTAGTCCCTGCTTCTAAGGTCCTCAGAGCTCAGCGGAGGTGGGCAGAGAGGAGACCCGGGGAGGAGGAAGAGGTTGGACCCTGGGAATCCTGAGACCCAGTCCGTTTCATGCTGTCATCGGTTCTTCCCAACATCTCCCCTTGTGATGGTTGCTCTCCAAATCAGCTGCTCAAAAGAAGAGAGGGAAATGCCATTTTGACTCATGAAAATAACATTCCTTGTTTGGGGGGCTTTGTCTTAGGACTGCTGTGGTTTTTCCTTCTCAGGAGGGATGAACGGCACAAACTCTTTCTGTTTTCCTGCAAGGGGCACTTCGTCCAGTAGCAGGGGTGACCTCGAATGCTGTGATCAAGGTCAAAAGCACTTCAAAGCTGCCTGACCAGGTGGTGGCTCATTGGCTAGAGCATCGGACTGGGATGCGGAGGGCCCAGGTTCGAAACCCTGAGGTCGCCAGCTTGAGCGTGGGCTCATCTGGTTTGAGCCAGGCTCACCAGCTTGAGCCCAAGGTCACTGGCTTGACTCTCTCTGTTGTAGCCCCACCCCGGTCAAGGCACATATGAGAAAGCAATCAATGAACAACTAAGAAGCTGCAGTGAAGAATTAATGTTTCTCATCTCTCTCTGTTCCTGTCTGTCTGTCCCTATCTGTCCCTCTCTCTGACTCTCTCTGTCTCTGCCACTACACACACACACACAAAAAAAAGCACTTCAAACCTGTCCTCTGAGATCCCTGTCTTTGGCCAACATAGGAGAGGCAACTGTTGGGTGTTGATTGACTTTATCCCAACAGAGACCACAACGGGGTAGGCACCACTTACGATGTCATAAGAGCAAATAAAAAGAACTCAGCCGTAATAAAACAGAGCAATGTAGGTGGGGATCACCTGTCCCCAACTTTCTGCAGGCGTGATCGGAATGAATGGGTTTATTTCGCTGGCGGTGGACGACTCAGTGAGTTTCGGGCTCTGCTGGACAGTGAGGACATAAGGGTAGCAGGTCTCACAAAGGGACACTCTAGAGAGGGACCTGGGAAGACATGAGACTCTGGAGCACCAAAAAGCTGTGGACCATAAGGACAGGGGAGAGAATGGGCCAGGGATGTATCAATAAATGCACCTGCTTCTCCACACCCCACATCTGGTCCTGTGTCCAGGGGCACCTCTATAACTCTCACCCGCTTAGATTTCCACATCCCTATTGATAAGGTGACCAACTTTTGTACAAGGAAAAAAAGGACAAATGAAAAAAAAAAAACCAGTGTCGTCAATAAAAGAAACATTGTATTCATCGCAACAAGAATATGCTAGAATATGATCCATGCAGAATGAAAACATTTGTTACACTTTATATTGTCATTACGCTTACATGCCTGTTCATCTTTAATAATCATTGTCAGAAAAAAGTACTCATTTTAGATACAAACACGTCACATCCCACGCAAGGGATCGACTCGGCATCGATCGAAGATGGACATTGACAGATGAGTCTACCAATATCAAAAAGGAGGACACGGAGGAGGGCACTTTACGAGGGAGGATGGGACTTACAAAAGAAGGACTGTCCTTCCTAACGGAGGACGGACAATCGGTCACCTTACTGTTTTCTACTCCTGTGTATGCGAGGAGGCTGTGGGCGTTCTGAAGCGTCTTCTGTGATCAGGACATGAGCTCAGATGGATGTATTAAGGCCAGAAAGAACCAAATCAGCCCACTGCCTGGAGACCCCGGTGCTGGAAGGTTTGGGGCAAGGCCGCACAGTCTGTCCATCAGCATTTGTGGCCCGTGCAGCTCGGGAGAGCCATGGCAGACCCAGAAATAACCGAGCGCCGTGGCCTCACACCCCCTCTGTAAGCGTAAGTAACTCTTTCTCCGGCATGTAAACCGCCTCTCTCAGCTCACTGTTCCCCGGAGGAAACATGGCTGGTGACAGTCACCGTGTGCTTGGAAGCCGAATGCCTGCCTTCTTCATCTTGAGCCAGGTAGACAGGACGTGTCCCTAAGTTCAGTTCTTTCCACTGGGACCTCTTTTCCTGCCTAGGAAGTGGACATGTGACCCTTTCTCCTGCTGAGGCAGACCTATGTAGGGCAGGGGACGGGCATCGTAAAATCAAGCCACTGGCC
The DNA here is from genome assembly GCF_036850765.1 of Saccopteryx bilineata. Classification (NCBI taxonomy): domain Eukaryota; kingdom Metazoa; phylum Chordata; class Mammalia; order Chiroptera; family Emballonuridae; genus Saccopteryx; species Saccopteryx bilineata. Next base: position 145,529,896 of record NC_089502.1, read on the forward strand.
CTCTTTGTGTTTGTGAATTTGGTCCCGTTGAAGGGATCTCGCCAGTAGAATGGGTTCCGCAAGAGTTCGGGTTCATGATGCTGCTAATTGTGATTGTCACCTGCTGCATTGCACGGGGGACGCTCATTAATGAAAGAAGAACCCAGCCACCCATGAATCAATCACAGAAGTCCCCATTTTCTCATGTAGCTCACTGCCTGGACGCTTCCACTTCTAATCTCTTTGTCTGACAGAGGTGTTAATCTCTGTGTCTTCTTTCTTGCATCCTGGTCAATAAGCTTGTGCCAATGTCACTGTTTTCCGCTGTCATTGCTGGGTGCCCAAAATGTACTGTGTCACTAAATGTAACACCATCTCGATGGAGGATGGTATTTTTTAAAATTTATAATTTATATGTAAAATATTTTTTTTAATTTACTAATTTTAATGTGGTGACATTGATCAATCAGAGTACGTATGTTGAGAGAAAACATCTCCAGGTTATTTTGACATTTGATTATGTTGCATACCCCTCACCCAAAGTCAAATTGTCTTTTGACATCTTCTATCTGGTTTTCTTTGTGCCCCTCCCCTCCCCCACCCCCTGTCTCTCCTTCCTCCTCCATCCCCCCCCCCCCCCCACGGTTACCATCACACTCTTGTCTACATCTCTGGGTCTCATTTTTATGTCCGATCTATGTATGGAATCATATACTTCTTAGTTTTTTCTGATTTACTTATTTAGCTCCGTATAATGTTATCAAGGTCCATCCATGTTGTTGTAAATGATCCTATGTCATCATTTCTTATGGCTGAGTAGTATTCCATAGTATATATGTGCCAAAGCTCTTTAATCCACTCATACACTGATGTTTTGACCCAGCTATCCTACTTTTAGGAATATACCCCAAGAACACCATAACACTTTCAAAAGGAGAAATGCACCCCCATGTTTATGGCAGCACTGTTCATAGTAACAAAGATCTGGAAATGGCCCGAGTGTCCATCAGTGGAGGATGATATTTTTATGTGGAACTTCATGGAGAAAGCTCTGAGCTCTATATGCAGGGCCATCTTTTTTATTAAATAGCTTCTTAGTCTGCAAAACACATTTTCATAAAACACGGTGCTCCGTTTCATGGACATTTTGACAGGCAATTGTGAAAAATCCAAACTGAGAATAAAGAAACTGATTAAAAAAAATAACCGATACTTCTCAGATGTTTTCTTTATCTACGGAGACATAACTCAAGACAGACCCTATTGGGTTACCCCACGAATGTCCAGAAAAGAAGTGTTTACCTGCCTATAAAATGTCACATGTTTTTGGCAACATTGTGGCTGGTTTTCATCTGAAATCTGGCTTCTGAGAAAGGCAGTAACGGAGAGATGAACAGAGATACAAGAACTCAGTGAGGATCTGATACAAAAAAACCAAACAAACCAAAAACCATCATGTTTAAAAGAGAGATGTGGTCCATAACAAGCCAGTAATGGCCACACTAGATCCCTGAAGCAGAAAAATTGATCCTCATTATATTTTTACTTTTCTTTTTTCTCATTTATAAGTAACTTCATTATAAAGAAAAAGGTCCTGTGTTTAGGTAGCAAGGGCTGAGGCGTAGTTACTTAAAAAGATGTATGCCGGGCGGGAACTACAGATGGGAACATAACTGGCAGATGACTCACAATCTTCAAATTTTTATGAAATGTGCACAAACAGCATTTGACTCCTCCTCAGGTCAATACAGGATGTATTTTTTATTTTTATTTTTATTTTTTTTGCATTTTCAAAGGCACAGTCGTGATGGCAGCCACAGGCTCTGACCATTCATCTCTCCGTTACTGCCTTTCTCAGAAGCCAGATTTCAGATGAAAACCAGCCTCAATGTTGCCTGAATTCAAAATCAGGCTATGAAAAAGCATCCATCAAAGGTCAATTTGGGGGAGAAACCAGGCGCCATCCAGACTGTCAGTCATCCCAGATTGGGGTCAGCGTGTGAATGCATTAGGCCAGGGTGCTATTAGCATGAATCAGATGCAGCAGACGGCAGCAGAGAGCAGCAGATTAACCCCCCCCCATCTCGTGGGAAAGTGGATTTCTTCCGTACATGCAGACATCCATCCTCACCTCTCCACGTTTCTGTGTGCTGCTGTCCCATCGTGAACAGTATCAGTCCCTAGTTCCACCAGGCAGCTTGTCTGTGAAGTTGCTGATGACCTTCCTGCTAATGTTATGCTAATGTCTCCTCCCCTCTGCCATCACCTTCACCTGACCTTGAAGGTAAATACACTTCATAAACCAGTTTATTTCCTTACATTCTCTCTTCTTGTGTGTGTTTATATATACATATATATGTATATATATATGTATATATACACATATATACACACACATATATTTATACAATATATACAACAAATACATATATATTTATGTGTGTGTATATATATATGTATTTGTTATTTATAAAGTACATTTCCTTATTTAAAAGCAGGTAAGACAAAAAGTTTGGTGGTTTTTGGGAACTGGAGCGGTTTAATTGCATTTCCATTCATGTAAATGGGGAAATTCTATTTGACCCATGAGTCAATTAAGTCACTGTGGGCTGAGGGAGTGCTGGCCACCTCCAGGCAGATTCTGGATGGTCAGTGACCGTGTGGCTCTCACAGCTGTTCCCTGACTGATGTCTGAGCCAGAACGGCTCTCCCGTGAGATGTTTCTCTCTGAGGTCTACGATACAACACACTGAGGCGTGAGCACGGTGAGGAAGACGCCAGTCTGTGTTCTTCTGTGATGCTTCTAGACCACGATTCTCCCCCTGAGATGCCATCGTGGTTGTGAGTTGAGTGACAATCCATCTCTCCTTCTTTCTCTTGAACTCTGTTATTTTCCATTGATCTGTGAGTCTGCCACACATGGGAGAGTGACTGCGGCCATGACCAGTGGTGTAAATTCTCCGTCTCCCTTGTCATCACGATCGTCTTACCGATTCATCGCACGAGCTGTTTCCATTATAGTTTATCAGCACCATTGATTTACACACACACACACACAGACACACACACACACAGAGCTGCATTTACTTCGATTTTGTTTTTGTTGAATCCAAAGATAAATTTGAGGAGGGTTGATATGTTTTTCTTAATAAACCTTTAAATGCAGATATTAATGGTGCAAGTACGTAATAGATTTTCCCGTCCACCAAAAATAACCATTCAACATCTTAATGATTTTTCAAATGAACTGAAATTTGAGGTATGTGGACTAGGATAATATAACACCTACACATCCATAAAAGCTTTTTTATTCTAAAGTCATGGTATACTCTTTATAACTTTTGTTTCCTTGAGTTCAGCAACATATTTATTTTGAATTTCCATGGTTGCTCCTGTTCCTACAACAATAATTTCATCAACTTTTGAAAAAAATGGAGAACAGCAGCCGTTCATCCGTTTTATATCTGAATTTGAGCTTTCTAATTTCCCCTCAACGTAAAAGTTACTGTCCAAACAAACAAACAAAAACCAAAAACAAAAAAACAACTAGATATTTTTCGCTTCATAAGACACAGTTTTTTTCTCAAAAGTGGAGGGGAAAATGCCCGTGCATCTTAGGCAGCGAAAAATATGGTATTCCATTAAATATTTTAACATACCCTTTGGTTCAGAATATATATTTTTTTTACTTTCATCCTTAAAACCCTCAGTGTGTCTCACGGTCCAGTGTGTCTCACAGAGCGAAAAACATGGTCATTAAGGAGAAGGAAGATTAGATCGCTGAGCTTTGTCGACACTACAAGCCTGTGAACAGGGTGACGATACCGACGGGGACATCAGACTAGAACAGACGCTGAAGATCATGACAATAAACACGAGTTCAGCAACGCCAGACAGACATGGGGGTCGTGATCCATAAATCACTCCTGACTGCAGACAGGCACTTGTTAGTTAGGGAACCTGACCTGCGTGTTAGAGACCTCGGTGTGATCACGGTGGCCCTCCAAAGCACAGGAGTCTGTCCACCGGGTAGGGATGTCATAGGACTAGAGCAAATATATCTGATGCTGATGTTCCTGCGTTCGGACCACAGAGCAAGCAGGAGTGACAGATTCCTTCCAATCCCAATCCTGTTTCCGACATAAGCCACGCCGACGTCGGAATCTGATTTCACAATGATTTCCATGGAGGGAGAGGACTGCTTCCAAGAAATTATTTGTGTCCTTTCATCTTCATTATTCCTAGATCTGCTGCTACCGTGATCTTCTCAGACTAATATGGAACAAGAGACTCAGTCTGCTTGAGGAAATTCTACATGAGTGGTCACACATTCCCGTGGGCACTGAATTACAAGCTCAGTGCCATTTTTTCTTTTTTTTTTTTTTTTTTTTACATATTTGAAGGCACCACACCAGGCTTTCCTGCCAGATCTGGGGAGTTTGGAGGTTAAAATATGTTTTGTTCTCAAGGATGACCAACATTCTTCTGCGTATGGATTTCAAAATCACATATTCCTGGCAGTAATGTAAATCAGGGGTCAGGAACATTTTTGGCTGAGAGAGCCATGAACGCCACATAATTTAAAATGTAATTCCATGAGAACCATTCAACGACCCATGTACGTGAGGCATGATCCAATAAAAATGTGGTATTGTCCCGGAGGACAGCTGTGACTGGCTCCAGCCACCCGCAACCATGAACATGAGCGGTAGGAAATGAATGGATTGTAATACATGAGAATGTTCTATATTCTTAATGGCATTATTTTTTTATGAAAGATTTGGCTGCGAGCCAGATGCAGCCATCAAAAGAGCCACATCTGGCTCGCGAGCCATAGGTTCCCAAACCGTAATGTAGATAATGTAACGAAAATAAATTAACAATTCACTTTTTTGATGAAATTTAAGTGTCCTACCACAACAGACACTGTTAGGTTTAGAATGTAGATAAAAAGAAGCCCTTATTGTCCACTTTACTTTTTTATTTCGTATCCCTTGTTGATTTATGGTAATTATAAAACATTTAGCGAGTTTTTCACAATCCATATATAGTCTTATAAATACAGGATACTTCTGTCTTAAGTAATTTCTTTTTTTTTTACAGAGACAGTGAGAGAGGGAGAGACAGGGACAGACAGACAGGAACAGAGAGATGAGAAGCATCAGTAATAATTTTTTCATTGCACATTGCGACACCTTAGTTGTTCATTGATTGCTTTCTCATATGTGCCTTGACTGTGGGCCTTCAGCAAACCGAGTAACCCCTTGCTCCAGCCAGCGCCCTGGGTCCAAGCTGGTGAGCTTTTTACTCAAACCAAATGAGCCTGTGCTCAAGCTGTCAACCTCGGGGTATCAAACCTAGGTCCTAGGCATACCAGTCCAAAGCTATATCCACTGTGCCACCGCCTGGTCAGGCTTAAGTAAATATTTTATGTGTAAAATATTACAGCATAAAACTTCTCATTGACTTTATAAGAGTTAGATTTATTGTATACTGTCATTAACTTTTTATGGTTATTTTCTGAAAATACAGCATATGGTACTTTATAACACATAGTGGAATATTTTCTTACTTTTTATATATTTTTTTTCCTCCTGCAATATTTTGAACAAAAGGTTATATGCTCTGTGGCTAGCTTTGTACCTCTCAAAACAGCTGTATTTTATGTATTTATCCCGCCTACATTCTCGTGAGTAGGATAGGTTAGTCTCATTTCAATCTGGCATTTAATTACACTTTCTATAAACTTTTATTATCTCAGAGTTGATTAGGTAAGTTCCTACAGCAAGTTTTTAAAGAGAAAAGGTGTAAATAAGTTTGTAGTCCTTAAAAGTAAATGTCTGTGGTGATTTCTAGGACCCGTGCTAGAATTACAAGTAGATAATAGTTTGCATTTCTATGTTAGATTTCCTTAACTTAACATGCCTGGCATTTTGTGTAACAGAAGTGATACATGCTCGCTGCAGAAAAATAACAAAGTAAAAATAGATATTGATTTTCCTCCTGTATAGGAGAAAACAGTAGGTTCACAGTTGTAAGTATGCAAAATACTGTTTCTACTTGCATTGTTTCTTTAATAATTACTGTATTATTTATTTGGTATTACGACCGTAAGTCTACCTTGCTGAACCCTGTGGCTTTATGAGCATGATTTATGTGAATTATAATTAACTCAGCTTATAATATTGTTATCCAACTATTTTCCGTGTCTCAAAATGTTACAGTATTTTTTTTTATTATTATGAATTGATCAGAACAGGCCATAGTTCAGGAGATACCCACTCCATTTTAAAGTAGCTCATGTCACTCAGGGTTGTAACTGTTACTATTACCCTGAAGCACTAGCTATTCAAAATGGAGGGTATTCTCACTCCTCCCCTTGAAGGAATTCTTGAAAACAAGGCTAAAAGTACTCATCATCATCAAGAGAAGCAGGGACGCATTTATTCAGATTAAAATTAACAGTTTTCTTAAGCATCTGACCAGGCGGTGGCACAGTGGATAGAGCATCGGACTGGGATGCAGAGGACCCAGGTTTGAGACCCCGAGGTTGCCAGCTTGAGCACGGGCTCAATTGGTTTGAGCAAGTGTACCAGCTTGGACCTAAGGTTACTGGCTCAAGCAAGGGGTTACTCTGTCTGCTGAAGGCCCGCGGTCAAGGCACATATGAGAAAGCAATCAATGAACAACTAAGGTGTCGCAACGAAAAACTAATGACTGTTACTTCTCATCTGTCTCTGTTCCTGTCTATCTGTCTCTCTGACTCTCCCTGTCTCTCCCACAAGAAAAAAAAAAGAGCTTTCATAAACAAAAGACATTGAAAAAGAAAAAACAGCCACAAGCTTGGAGAAGACACTTGAAAACTCCATATCTCCCTGTTCAAGGTTCAGAAACTTATTCTACTGCAGACAGGCACTGCATGACTTATACATAGAACTGTGTTTCGGCTTTTCTCACGGTGACTTTTTGTTGAAAATTCAGGAACATCCTTAAAATCCTCATGGTTGATTTTCCTATATTTTGCCCCCCTTCCATTTACTTATCAAAAAGTGAATAAATAAATAAATAAGGCTTAGGGAAATGCAGGCTTTGTCACCTCTGGTCAGCGGACCTCGTTTGTGGGTGACGGAGGGTGCTATCGATTTTACTGTTTTGCTGCAGGGTGCCCTGCGTTCACTCGTAAACATGATGGCATTTCCCCCAGCGGAGTCGACCTCGCGTGTCTCTCTTGGTCACGACACCAGGTCAACGCGCGTTTCGACGGCTACCAAAGGAACACATTGATCACCTGGGAACAACGTTTGGAGTCCCGGCTGCCGAACGTGGCTGAGCTAGAAGTGGACGCGGTGAGGGTTCTTTCTGCCGATTCCCGGAGGAGACCGTGTTTATCGGGGCGTCTCTGAATGCCAGGGAAGCTGGTGGCTGACATGGGTCCCCAGTAAGTGGCTTTCAATGAATAAAAGGGGATCGTGAGTGAAGCCAGTGAAACATTTGAAACCACACACTTTCACTAATTTCTGGGAGTAAAAACGCCAATGAAAAGTAACCAGTGAATTTTAAATTCGATGGGAAAATACAAAAGCGATGAAACTCAGAGGGAGATTGCACCACTGCCTGATTCTCAATTTTACTGGAAGGTTGGACATTGGTCGCCAGCTGTCTCAGAAGGTTATATGTGCTCAACGTTGTCTGACTGGTATCACAGATGCTTCGGCGTGCATTTCGAGTCCCTAAGACCATGGAGTTCCTTATGCAGAATAGATGATTACCAGTAAACGTGTCTTGTGAGAGTTCTTACTCTTTTATTCAAACCTCATCCGAGTCCCATCTAACCGTCTCACGTACAATCTCCTTGCAAACTTCTCACATTCCTGCCATTCAACCGACCACAGAGGGGACACTTGGACATGCACGTGATACATTGCAATTGTCAATTAATTCATCCAGGGTAAATTTATTTACTGCAATGGGCTTCCAGAATTTTGCTTTGAATTAAAAAAAAAATCCTTGGCCCTGACCGGTTGGCTCAGTGGTAGAGCATCGTCCTGGCGTGTGGAAGTCCTTGGTTCAATTCCCGGCCAGGGCACACAGGAGAAGTGCCCAGCTGCTTCTCCACTCCTCCTCCTCTCCTTTCTCTCTGTCTCTCTCTTCCCCTCCCTCAGCCAAGGCTCCATTGCAGCAAAGTTGGCCTGGGTACTGAGGATGGCTCCATGGCCTCTGCCTCAGGCGCTAGAATGGCTCTCGTTGCAACAGAGCGACACCCCAGATGGACAGAGCATCGCCCCCTGCTGGGCATGCCGGGTGGATCCCGGTTGGACGCATGCGGGAGTCTGTCTGTCTGTCTCCCTGCTTCTCACTTCAGAAAAACACACACACAGAAGATCCTCTTACATTCTTCTCCAGTACTTAGACACATTTCTTCTTTTTTTACTTTCTCTTTTGTTTTGTCCACATACCTAAGTTTACTGATGGTATAACTACCAGCAATCTATACTGGTCTCTCATCACATGGTTAAGCAAGGCACGGTTGAATATATCTATTATTATCTGACATAAGAAGATCCTATGGTAATTCTCCCATTTGTGCGAACATAATTGGGCCAGTCTCCTGTCTTTTTTTTTTTTTTTTAACAGGGACAGAGAGAGAGTCAGAGAGAGGGATAGACAGGGACAGACAGACAGGAATGGAGAGAGATGAGAAGCATCAATCATCAGATTTTTGTTGCGAAACCTTAATTGTTCATTGATTGCTTTCTCATATGTGACTTGACTGTGGGGCTACAGCAGAGCGAGTGACCCCTTGCTCGAGCCAGCGACCTTGAGTCCAAGCTGGTGAGCGCTTTTTATTTTTTTTGCTCAAATCAGACGAGCTCACACTTAAGCTGCCGACCTCAGAGTCTTGAACCTGGGTCCTCGGCATCCCAGTCCGATGCTCTATCCACTGCACCACTGCCTGGTCAGGCCAGTCTCCTGTCTTTACAGAAGTGTCCCCATGATAAATCGAGGAATTGGGATCCTCCCCCAAAAGAGAACTCAGGCAGTAAACCCCATCGTCTGCCAGTCAGTTGTTCTAGCTGAGGGTGAAGCCTGATCAATACACAAGAGGGTTATCCATTCCTATTGCTACCGTGTCAGATTTTTGAATAATTAAATGTGTATTTATGGGCATTCATTTTGTTACATGAAATTTTGAACACATTAAACAGCAAGGGCTATAAAATAGATTATCACAGCTCTCCAAGCTTAATAAAAATTTAAGGGAAATGGATTACAGTGATAATCTATGTTTAAATCTCTTGAATTTTAGAAACAACCCCCCCAAAAATACAACCATGAATAATAGATGAGTAATAGATAATGTTTAGGACAGCTTAATTATCAATTTTTTTTTATCACTGTAAACTGTTTGAATGCTACACGGTTTTTTAGGTCCTTTCTAACCGTATAAATGTGTAAAACATTCCACTGCCCAAAATCCAGTTGTTAAAAGAGCAACTGAACTCTCATTTTCAAGTTCTGCAGATAGACTTCTTTATTCCACTTAGAGTTTAATTTTTTTTTAATGTATGGCCCTGTCCAGTTGGCTCAGCGGTAGAGCGTCGGCCCACCGTGTGGACATCCTGGGTTCGATTCCAGGTCAGGGCACAGAGGAGAAGCCATGTTTCTTGTCTCAGCACAGAATGGAAGATTATTCAAAACTGGAATATTTGCATATAATTCGAGATGGAAAGGCAGACATTCATTTCAAATGAAAACAAGAGATAATAAAACAAGTGTGTGGGTATATATATATGTGTGTGTGTGTGTGTGTATTTATGATTTAAATATGTATGTATATTTATAATGTGCATTTTCACACGCACATATATGCATATACAGAATCCTATTTTTTATGAGAATGAACAAGACAGATAAATACACCAAAGAAATGAGAACTCCTGAGCTTGTGTCAGGAGCTGCGAGGTTTTGAAAATGGCTGGGGCACAGCATTTGAAAAGTCAACAGAAAAAACAGGCAGGTCGTGAAAAAGAGAAACACCGTACAGTGAGCGTGAGCCAAAAAACACTTTGAAAATGTGAATGAATTCATGTTCATACCCTGAGATTTCTTAGCCAATGGTTGGTGTGTGCATTTTGTTCCACAATGTGAATTTTGTAGGCTGAAAATTATATATAATTCTATATAAGCATTGCAGAAAAAAATATATATATACACACACACATACACATATATATAGATGTAGCCTTAAATATGGGCAAAAAGTATACATATATATAGTAAGATTGTTACTCACTCTAAGAGTTTCTAGTAGAATCCTTTGTCTCCATAGACATTCTTTCTCACTTAACAGAAATACCCTCCTTCCCCTCCATTCATCCCCAAAATATATTCAAGGCATAAACGTTATAATTCTGCACCTTTCAGAGGTCAAGGGGAAAAGTGCTGAGAACCTTTCGAAAATACGTTCATCAACGTGAGCCCCGTGTCCCGTAAATGAACTCTGCTGTGAGTACTAAGCCTTTCTCTCCAAACCAGACTCACAGCAGACTGGGTTTTACACACGCTGTCCGCGAGTTTCCGTTCCAATTCAAAGTTGTAGAAAGAGATCGAAAAGAAAAGAAAAGAAAAGAAAAGAAAAGAAATAAAATGATTGTGAGGAGCAGATCGGGAGTCCCTGGGTCGTTTTTACCATTGTGATTTCTGAGTGGAATTTCCGTGACTACCGTGGACATTGAATGCAAACCCCTGGGAGGGTTGTGATGACAACTTTTAATGTTTTGATTTTCTGTGTGCTGGCCCATTCTGAGACGAAGCTGCTTAGAGAAGCACACACAACTACCTAGTACTTGTGACCATTTCAAGTGTCACATAGGATACACATTTGCATATATGTGAGTGTGTGTGTGTGTGTGTGAAATATAGACTTCACAAATATATATACATCTCACTACATTTGGGCAAAGCATTCTCTTGTGCCGGATACATATTTTTACCAGAGAGCAAGTCACTTATTCATGTATTAAAATGTTCCATTTCTACAAATAAAGAATTTTAAGAGAGCATGCAAAATTGATTCTACAAAAGGGACCTGATTTTATTAAATCATCAATTCTCAAATAACAAACACTACCTAATTTCATATAACTTCCACATCGTGTGGTTAAAAAAATCACTTCCTGTTTTGTGTGTTGTTCATGTATTGATTAGTTACGGATAAAAGAGCTGTTGCATGACTTCCTGGGAGAGGAGAGATGGAGATTGATTTGAAAGATTTTTCATTGGTTATAAATAACACTTAGCTAAGCTATATTTAGAGGATTTTGATCTTGCAAGCTGCCTTTCACATCACCAGTTTTCTCCTTCTGTGCCTTTTCCTTCTTGCTCCACCTTTTTCTTTCCCTCGCCTTATTTCTAATCCCATTTTCTTTTTTATTTTTATTATTTATTTACTTTTAAATTTTTCTGAAGTGAGAAACGGGAAGGCAGAAAGACAGACTCCCGCATGTGCCCAACCAGGATCCACCCGGCATGCCCACCAGGGGGCCATGCTCTGCCCATCTGGGGCGTCGCTCTGTTGCATCCAGAACCATTCTAGTGCCTGAGGCAGAGGCCATAGAGCCATCCTCAGTGCCTGGGCGAACTGTGCTCCAATGGAGCCTCCGCTGTGGGAGGGGAAGAGAGAGACAGAGAGGAAGAAGAGGGGGAAGGGTGGAGAAGCAGATGGATGCTTCTCCTGTGTGCCCTGACCGGGAGTTAAACCTGGGACACACCAGGCCACACTGTACCACTGAGCCAAACAGCCAGGGCCTTTTTTAATTTTTATTAAAAGTAAAAGTATTCATCCAGCTCATCGCACATGTCCATTTAAGTGCCTTGATCAAAGGTAAAAGCTGAAGAGGTCAGGAATCTGACTGTGATTCTAGGTAAAGCAGGACATCCCACCTTCATGCTGGTTCTAGAATCTGATTTCCAACATCCTACGGAGATCGCATTACAAACTGTGATTTTCTTACTTTGTCTTCTATCTCCTGAGAGCTCTGAGTGCAGAGCCTGGGCTTTGCATGGACAACACCAGCGCCACGGTGAGGAAACCTCAGGACTCAGCAAGGCTTGAGACGTCATTAGTAAGTGTTAAAATGAGATATATGGAGAGTACAAAGAACATGTCCCTTGAATTTGGGGTGATATGTAGGTTGGTTTATCTGGGATGTTTTTTAAACTCTGGGATGGTATTTAAACTTGCAAATTCTATTATAAGATTTGTGGGTAAGAGCTGTGGGAAAAATGGAAGGGTTACGAGGAGCTTAATCATGATATAGATTGCTGTAAATGGATGGATAGATGGATGGACAAATGGGTGGATGGATGGCTTGATGGCTGGATACATGTTGGATGGATGGATGGATGGATGGATGGATGGATGGATGGATGGATGATGGGTGGGTGGATGGATGGATGGATGGATCGATGATGGGTGGGTGGATGGATGGATGGATGGACGGATGGATGATTGGTGGGTAGATGAATGGAGGGATGGTTGGATGGATGAGTGATGGGTGGATGATGAATGGATGGATAATGGATGGATGATGGATGGATGATGGATGGATGATGGATGGATGATGGATGGATGATGGGTGGGTAGATGGTTGGAGGGATGGAGGGATGGAAGGATGGAGGGATGGACGGATGGATGGATGGATGGATGGACGGATGGTTGATGGATGGGTAGATGAATGGAGGAATGGTTGGATGGATGGGTGATGGGTGGATGATGAATGGATGGATAATGGATGGATGATGGATGGATGATGGATGATGGGTGGGTAGATGGTTGGAGGAATGGACGGATGGATGATGGGTGGCTAGATGAATGGATGGATGGATGATGGATGGATGATGGATGGATTATGGGTGGGTAGATGGTTGGAGGGATGGAGGGATGGAAGGATGGAGGGATGGAAGGATGGAGGGATGGATGGAGGGATGAATACATGGGTGAGTGTTTAGGCACTAGAGGGGTGCCTAGGTGGATATTTGCCTATAAGGATGGCATTTATTTATTTATTTATTTTAAGTAGCATTCCATTTCAATGTGTAAAATGAATGTGAATTTAAGATGCAGAAATAGCGAGTCTTGAATCTACTGTATTGATTCTGTTATCAACTCAAAGTCTATTTCACATTCTGATTTGGCAATGAAGGCTTTAATCGTTGAAAAGTCTGCATTATAGGAAACCTGATACTTTCATTTCCCAATGTACACAGACCTTTTTTTGGATCACACAGGTTCACTGTTTTTGAAGCTCATACGAGCAGAATCTTCTTAACATTATTCAACCAAATTGTGCACTTAATAGGAACAGAGCCATAGCAGGAGAGCCTTGAGTGTGTGTTTTCAGCGTGTTATCCCGTCTCCAGAACCACCCTGGCTTTACTGAACAGTCACTCTGCCTGCAAATCCTGAGGTAATCTGAAGAGACAAGGACGGTGAGCAAACATGATGCATACAGCCGTGAGCACAGAGACAGACACGGGAGCCTGGGTCTGGAGCATGCCTTGAGCACGTATCAAAAAGCCCTGGGCATTCAGTTCAGTTGGTGTTGCACAAAGGAGTCTGAAAATGACTTACTGAGATGAGTTCCCAGGTGAAGGGAAATTGGATCCTTAAAATAAACAAAGATCTCGGATAGGATTCAGAGCCAACGTTTGCCGACACTAATGGCTGTCTTTGGAGCCATTTTCAACACTTAATATATCCACCCACAGCACGCCCTCCTTTTTTGCCCCAGAATGCAACAAAATAACGCATGCTTTGATAGTCACCAAGAAACCAGACTCCCTTTTTTATGACATGGGCAGTGGGAGAATTGATATCACTATGTCTGAGTTTTCACACACACACACACACACACACACACGCACATGCACACACACATACACACTGACTTGCAAATTCTTGTTTTAGAAATCATCAGTTCACAATGATGCCATCAACTTCAAGCCACTCTGACAAGATCTTACCTGTATATCCTGTTGTTTTTTACTTTAAATTCAATTTATTGGGGATGACACCAGTTAACAAAATTATATATAGAAGTTTTAGGTGCCCAACTCTACAACACATCGTCTGTACACTGGATTGGGTGTCCACCACCACAAAGAAAGTCTATATCCATATTACTTATAAGGTAATCTTTTTTGTCTGACTATCAGAGACAGAGAGAGGTAGAGAGAGGGACAGTTACGGACAGACAGACAGGAAAGGAGAGAGATGAGAAGCACAAAATTTTTGTTGCAGTTCCTTAGTTGTTCATTGATTGCTTTCTCATATGTGCCTTGACTGCGGGCCTTTAGCAGACCGAGTGACCCCTTGCTTGAGTCAGTGACCTTGGGTCCAAGCTGGTGAGCTTTGCTCAAACCAGATGAGCCCGTGCTCAAGCTGGCGACCTCGGGGTCTCGAACTTGGGTCCTCCGCGTCCCAGTCCGATGCTCTATCCACTGCGCCACCACTTGGTCAGGCACTTATAAGGTGATTTATTTGAAGTTTTTCTTCCGTGATGTGAACCCTAGTTCCCAACATGAGCATGTATGTGTTCCTTTTTCTTCTGGATTCATTATTTTAATAATCAGCCGTGTCTGACCTCTCACCACACAACATTGTGATTTTGATAAAATAACACTATCATGTATCAGTAAAAAGTTTCCCTTGGAATGTATCTCTGAGTAAATGTGGTAGGACGCTTCCCGCTGTGTCACGTCCATGGGGACAGGTCTTACTGAGTCCCAGGAGGAGACCAGTTGCAGAGAGAAGCCACAGAGAGAAACTGAGACCCGGCCAAACGAGGACTCAGGGCATGGTTCAAGATCCTTTATGGAACATTAATGTCAACTGCGTATATGACGGCAGAATGTGAAGACCAATGGTCCCCTGGGCACAGGGATAGTGCATGGGCATCAGAACAAGAGAGAGCAGAAGATGTGTTCTATACCATCCAGGCACCTCTGCCACATGATGGTAAACCATTCATCTTCTGAGTCATAGTTCATTAAAGTGCAGGGCAGCATCTTAACAGCTATCTACGTGCGTGCTGATGTCATTTATCTATACGTATATGTGTTCCACTGAAAGTTTTATTATGGCATTCGGAGAAATGTAATAGCGACTTTCACCACCTTGTCCCCCATCTAAAATCATTCAGAATATAAAACTGAGATATAGCATGAATGCCATTGCTGGGGAGAGGTGTCCAGCTTCCTGCCTGTCTTGGGGGTAAAAAAGAAAAAAAAAAGGCAGAAAGGACATCTTATTCTCTTTGCATAGTGTCAAATCCCAAAACACCTACTCCTGACTTGGAGAATTTAATCGCAAGGTGAACAGACAGGCCTGGCAGAGGCCCCGCCCTGTGTCTGGCAACCGGATAAAACGCTGATTGATGAAAATAATCTGTAATTAATGACGGAACATTTCTACAATGCCCAATACATCCGGCTTGAAGTAAAATGTTATTTTTTCATGGCCCAGTGGGGCCATTCCCAATAATTCCAACATGTCTTCACATTGATGTGTGTGTGTGTGTGTGTATTGTTAGTAGAATTAATGAGCAGTAGAATATATATAAGGTGTCTTGAATATACAGACACAATGGTGATGAAGGTCATGGTAAGGTCATCCAAACTGCATAAGTCAAGTGTAAATGCCAGCAGGACATGATTGATGAGGAGAAAGCCAGTTTTCAGAGGCCAGTGACTTTGGGTAGAAGAGAATTATGATCAAGAAGTACATTTTTTTTTTTTTTAGGTTAGAGGAGGGGAGATAGTGAGGCAGACTCCCAGATGCGCCTCAACTGGGATCCATTTGGCAACCATACTTGGGGCTGATGCTCGAATACCAAGCTACTTTTAGCACCTGAGAAGACACATTCAGATCCATGAAACTGTCCTCAATGCCCGGGCCGATGTTCAAACCAATTGAGTCACTGGCTGTGAGAGGGGAAGAGAGAGAGAAGAAGGAGAAGGAGGTGGAGAGAAGCAGATGGTTGCTTCTCCTGTGTGCCCTGACAGAATCGAACCCAGGACATCCACATGCCAGGCTGATGCTCTATCCACTGAGCCATACTGGCCAGAGTGAAGAACTACAAGTTATTCTCTGTGTTAGTTTCACTGTGTATGTTAGAGTCCACATACACATGAGATCACACAGAACTTGTGTTTCATTTTGTACCTGGACCTTTTTTTTTAATATTTTCTGTGACTGTGTGACCATGAAATTCCTCTGCACAAGGGTGACATGGAGGATGTCAAACCTTTTGTATATAAAGCAGATGAGATCCCTTTCATGACGTGGGAACTTTCTGGTATGTATAAACACCTCTTTTTAATAATAAAATAAATTCTGACTCACTTAAAGACAAACTTGGAAAGGCACACAGACATAATTAGACGTTCAGCTCTATGCTGCCCCACCTATCCCTGAAGGGTGCCGACTAAAACGGTTACATCAGTGTTCCATTCCAATACCGTTCCAATTTGGGCTAAAATGATGTCTTTTACATTTTGGGAGGGACCTGGCTTGGTGCTTAGGTGGTTACAGCGTCAGACCCGCAAGCCAACTTTGTGAAGTTTGATTCTCAGTCCGAGCATGAGATATTAATCAATGAATGCATGGATGAGCAGAAAAGCAAATCAATCTCCCTCTCTTTTTCTCTCTTGCTTTCTCTCTCTCTCTCTCTCTAAAAATCAATAAATAAAAGTTAAAGAACAGCTAAGGAGGCAATGGGAAATGTTAAAGCCAGAGGTGGTCCGTCCTGCCTGAAGGAGTATCTTTACTGCAGAGCTCTGAGCTCAGGACGCAGGCAGGAGAGATGGACAAGATGTCCAGGACCTGGTCACAGGGGAGTCCATGCCCGGTGGCCACCTGCCAACCCAGCTGTGTCCTCCCTCCCTGGTCTCCCCCTAATGCCCGGGTACAAAGGGGTGCGGAGAAGTCCTCCAGAGCCTGTCACTCACATGTGTGCAATACTGTCGCGCCCTGAGGCCCCAGCGTTTCCATGGGTTTAATTATAAAATCCAGGGCGTCAGGCTGTGGATAAAACCAGCTGCCACGCTGTTCTCCGCAGGTCACGCCTGCAGCTTGGACTTCAGCTCGACTCTAATTAAAAAACGGGATTGCGTGATAGATGAAGAAATACTGGGAGTTTTCATAGTACCCCATCCTTTTCTCCAACAATGTCATCTTCAACTTCCTGTCATATATATATAATATTTTATATTTATTATATATTTATTATATAATATATTTGTTATATTGTATTTATTATTATTTATTATATATAATATATTTTATATTTATGATATATTTATTATATTATATATTTATTATTATTTATTATATATTATATTATATTATATATTTATTATATATTTATATCATATATTTATATTATATATTTATTATATATTATAATATATTATATATTATATATGATATATAATGTATATATTATATATTATTAATATATGATGTTTTATATTATATATTTATTATTTATTATATATAATATACATATATTATATAATAACATATATTATATATTTAAGTATTTCTTGGAGCTAGGATCCGTTTTCTCTAAGAACTGAGAACTAATACATATTTATCAGAATAAACACCTGCCTTTGGTGGGGTTTTCTTTTGCATAGAGCGGAGCTCCAGCACTTATTCTGCGTCTGTCAGTGAGACTTTGTGCCCTTCCTCCGTCACTGCTGCATGGCCCCCACGCCATCCGCCCAGGCCGGTCAGCCGTCCACTCTCTGCTTCTATGAGGCTGATGACTTCTGGGTTCACGTAGAAGTGAGATCATAAGGCATCTGGGCGTCTGCATCTGGCTTAACTCCGGTCTGCCGCATGTCCATCGCGCCCACCCATGTGCTGGGAAAATCACATGACTTCTTCCATTTCTTAAAATTTGTATTGAACGTATTGGGGTGACATTGCTTGATCAAACCATGCAGGTGTCGGGTGTACAACTGCGTGTGACACATCACCTGTATCTGGATAGCGCTGTGTGTGTTCACCGCCCCAAGTCACGTCTGCGTCCATCACCATCTGTCCCCCCTTCACTCTCTTCAACCCCCCACCCCTTATCCTCTGGTGACCCTCACACCGCTGTCTGTGTCTGTGGGTTTTGTTTCTTGTTTTGCTTATTCCCCCTCACCTGTTTCACCCACTCCCCTAGTCACCCACCCTTCAGACAGCTGTCACTCTGTTCCCCGAGTCTACGAGTCTCTCTCTGTTTCCTTTGTTCATCAGATTCCAAATATAACCGAAATCACAGTGTCCTTGTCTTTCTCTGCCTGGCATATTCCACTGAGCATAATGCTCTCCCGGTCCGTCCACACTGTCACAAATGGTAAGATTTCCTCCTTTTTGACGGCCATGTAGTATTCCACTGTGTAATCGGACCACAACTTTTTTATCCGCTCGTCCACTGATGGACACGTGGGCTGCTTCCAGAGCTTGGCTCTTATACATAACACTGCATGAAACATAGGGGTGCCTGTACTCTTTCAAATCAGTGTTTTGGTTTTCTTTAGGTAAATTTCCAGAAATGGAATCTGTGGGTCATAAGGCAGCTCCATTTTTAAACTTTTGAGGAATCTCCATACTGCCGTCCACTGTGGCTGCACCCGTGTGCATTCCCACCAGCAGTGCAGGAGGGTCCCCTTTTCTCCACACCCTCTCCAGCTCTTGCAGTTTGCTGATTTATCGATGGCAGCCGTTCTGACACGTCTGAGGCGGTATCTCATGCTGGTTTCACTTTGCATTTTTGTGATGATGAGTGACACTGAGTATCTTTTCATACTTCTCCTGGCCATCTGTGAATCCTGTCTGGAGAAGTGTCTATTCAGCTCCTCTGCCCGTAGGTAAGGTTGGCAAATATATTCTCCTATCCAGTGGGTTTATGTCTTGTTTTGTTACCTCACAGGGATGTTTGCGGGTGTTGGTCCATCTCTCAGGAGTCCCTGAGAATGCATAACAGAACCTGAATGCTCGACAACACTGATTAAAGATTTCTAACACCGATCACTGCTTCCCCACCACCGAGAAGGAGATATTACTCAGCTCAACGAATGTCTGACTCTACTTGAGTATTAACTATCTACTTGAACCCCGTGGAATGCTCTTTCCTGACTTATAAAATGAGGGCTCCATAACTCAAACCACCATGCTCATAGTTAATGTGAATCGCAGAATAGCTCAGAGAGAATTCATTTCTAAATCGCAGGCTCATTAAGCCAGAGCATGGCTCCTAAATGTAACAAAGGTGTCATTTTTGTAACATTTTTTGCATGACATCTTGACGGTTGCTACAAACTCATCCACTCCCACAGTTAACAAACAGGTAAGAAGCCTATCTCAAATGCAGGTCCTTGTGCTACGTGTTTGAAGGACACAGCTTGAAGAAGAAAGTCTTAAATGTTCTTAAGGTCCTGTATGAGCACTCTGCAAAGCATTTTTATTCCACAAAGAAATTAAAAAAAAAAAAGAATAACTTGCAGCTTGAATATTTTAACCCTGGGCAGGTCTCAGCAAACAGTTCAATTTGCTGTCGCAGATGAAAATAACGTCTGAGGTACTCAGAGAACCAAACAGCCTCCGGCCACATTGCCAAATGACAAACCAATTATGTTGGCGAGGCGTGGAGTTTTTAATTTCCGGTGTGCACTCTTGTTATTGAAGTCTATGCACGGATGGAAACTGTTCTGCAAAGGACACTTGTGCACATCGGCGGGAAGGGTACAGAAAGGAGGGTGGGTCTCTACGAGAGGTATCGTGACAACTATGTTCACACCTGAGGCTTTGCGTGTGTCACCAGCCTCTGTCTCTCAGACACGCAACAGCAGCAGGAGAGAAGCAAGATGTTGACCAGAAAGCAAGTTAATTATAGTGTACGTGTGAAGAAACGATGCCATAGAAACAGCAACAACAGAATAGCATTTTTACTGTATGGTCTTGCAAGTGTGTTGTGAAACAGGCACAACTTGGACATTCACGGTTTATAGGCACTTGCAGGGCAGCTCGGTTGTCCTTTCTGCCCCATGGACTCCACCACAAGCAGGAAAAAAATCTCTGTCCCACAGACAGTGGCTCCATTGGGTAAAGCGTCAGCCTCAGGCACTGAGAATAGCTCCATTGATTTGAGCATCAGACCCAGGTAAGGATGCCAGGTGCATCCTTGTCAGGACACATGTGGGAGTCTGTCTCTCTATCTTCCCTCCTCTCATTTAAAACGTTTTCCATATTAGCATCACCTCTGCCTACGGGCGGGCGTCGGGGTTGGTAATAATAGTAACACTGCCTAATGCAAAGCGGTGGCTCAGTATGACTTATTCTCCAACAGAAAACCACTTGGCTCATGAAAAGAATTGGAGAGGTTGTCTTCACAGGAGACAGCGAATGGGGAAGAAAAATAGGTTTGTCTTCTGGGGTCAAGAGTGATAAATTGGCCGAGCAATACGGTGAGAGAGATGAGCATGGTGGTGACCCTGTTTTCTTCAGTAAGGTCCACGTGGCTCTGTTGTGCTATTAAAGCCAGTCCCCCCTGAGTGGAGAGTCCTGTCCATGACGAATGAGGCCATTTGTTTGTTTTATCTTCACTGTGGGGCGGGGGACTTGTAGCTAATGGGTGGCAGGCTTAGGTGCTCAGAGGAAATTAGGAGGGGAGGTAGTGGCCCCCAAAGGGCCCTGAGTGACTAGTTTGACTGCCATTCCTTTGTTCTCAGGAACAACTCGTGTGCATAACATAAAGAAAAAACCCAGACCTTTCTTCCGTGTGTGTGATCTCACCAAGCGGCTTGTCATGTTCACGCTAGCATTCGTCTGGGGGTTGATGTCTTTATTTTTATTCTTTGACTCTTAATAATTCCCACTGTCATTCTTTATTTTTCCGTCTGATACCGGCTTCTGATTTCGGTTGTACTCGTATGATATACGCAATCCTGTGAGGTCGTGTGAATCTGTAAAAGCTTTATTTACAGCTGTGCAGCAGAACCAGTATATCAGGGGGAACTGCACTATTCCTGTCTTTTCTAGAAATGGTATATCCTCATTCGTATTCAACTTCTGGACATATAATATATACAAGGTTTAATATATTGTATCTATGTGCCTGCATACTATGTTGGAGCATATATATGATATATATATATATATATATACACACACACACACACACACACACTAGAAAATACATAAACATGTATTGAATAAAATGTATATGATATTAAAAATAATAAACACATGTACCCATATATATATACATTCATATATATATACATGCACATACACACAGATATATTTACATCTAAGTGTATCTAAATATATGCATAAATTAATTAGACAAATAGTTCCTAAACACACACAAAAAAGATATTATCCTCAAAAGAAAAAAATGTTATGAAAACAAAATAAGGGAGGTAGAGATCGGGATCGGGACATGATATTTAAAAAACATCCATGGAATAAAGGACTGGGATTCGAAATCCAATAAGAACCCTCAGTAGTCAATAAAAGACAATGTAATATCTAATGAAGGAAAAAATTTCATCGTAGACATGGCCAAAAGATATATAAATGTTTGGCTACTAAGCACATAACATGTTCTATATTATTTGTACCTAAGGTATAGAAAATAAAAGCACACACACATTTTAACATTTCAAAAGAAAAAAAATGCTAAATTTAAAAGTGCATGGCCCTGGCCAGTTGGCTAAATGGGTAGAGCGTAGGCCCGGTGTGAGGATGACCCAAGTGCATCCGGTCAGAGCACACAAGAGAAGCAACCATCTACTTCTCCTACCCTCCCTCTCCCCTTTCTCTTTCTGTTCCCCTCTCACAGAGAGTGGCTCAATTGCGTAAAGCATCAGCCTCAGGCACTGAGAATAGCTCTGTTGATTCAAGCATCAGACCCAGGTGGGGTTGCCAGGTGCATCCTGGTCGAGATTCATGTGGGAATCTGTCTCTCTATCTTCCCTGCTCTCACTTTAAAAAAAAATGTAAAGGAGTAAATTTCTTGGGCATAGTCGTAGCTCTCTTCTCTTTCAGGGTGAAGTTTTAAATGTTGTAGGAAAATGTCATCTATTCAGTGGGGACCCGACGTTACCCGATGTCCCTCCTCAGCACGGCAGTCAGAAAATGAGACGCCTCTACAGACTCTTAAATTCTAGAGAATCAGAGCAGCTGTGTGAGGAGACGGCCCCACAGGAGAAGTCCTGCCTTGACACTGAGCGGCAGTTAGCACAAGTCACCGCGTGTGGGGGAAAAAGGAGAAGCAGATACTGAAAGGTTACTAGGTAACATTCTGCTCCATGGTGAGATTAAAACAGTCCGTAGGGAGGTTATAGTATCCAGGCCACACGAGCATCTGGAAACAATCACTGCGCCTACTCCTGTATAGAATGAATAAGTCCAATTAATTCTGTGCAAGATTAGAATATCAAAGAGTATCACATGTAGGTTACTTTACTGTCTATAATATTTTTTAATGTTTATTTTATTGATTTGAGAGAGACAGAGGAAGGGAGAGAGAGACATAGAGAGAGACAGTCAGGGACGTAGACCTGTTCCTGTATGTGTCCTGACCGGGGATGGAACTCGCAACCTCTCCTCTTCGGGGCGGTGCTCTAACCAACCGAGGTATCTGACCAGGGCAGCTTTTTGTAATTTTCCGTTGTCTACTGTGCAGAAACATTGAAGACAAGATTGACTGAGTCGTCATGATGGTGAATGCGGAAATAACCTTCAACATAACTTCTGTTTTAAAACAGTTGATGAGTTATGTGACGAGAAACATTCTCAGTCCTTTCCAGTGACTGTGGGGGAGGGTGGGGTCTTTTCTCTGTCCAAGTGCTTCTTTCTCTTGAAACTGAAACATCAAACTCACAACATGTATCAGAGACAGACCAGGACAAAAGAATATTTTCGGCCTCAGAGGAAACTAAGAAATAATACCGGTGAATGCAGCTGCATTTGAAATCGAGTTTGCTAGAAGGACAGACAGTATTTTCCGCTCTGACACAACGCACTGTGGAGTTACGCTGTAACCTCCCAGGCCATTCTCCACCTTCTCATAATTTAATATTTCTGCTCCCCCGGCTGTGATGATGGGGTGGGGGGGTTCCTAGTAGAGAGCGCGCCTGAGCCGTGCGTGAGAGCAAGACCCCACCCCGCACCCCGGTTCCGGAAACCGGACCCCACGTCCTGTCTTGTGCACGGATTTGATGCTGCTGGCTGGGTTTTATTTCTCGTCCCCTTTCTCAGCGTGGATCTCGCTGAACCTCGAACTCTCCGATCTTGAGCTGGCCGAGGCTGGGCTGTCGTTACCTTGGAAACGTGACCTTCTTCAGAGCGGGATCTTTGCAGTCACACGGCCGCAGTGGGGAACAACAGCTCATGGCGGGGTGGATATGGGGTCACAGGCTGGGCCCTTGGGGCCACCACATTTCCTTAGCTCACCGGGCTTTTAAATTCCTTGCTTCCTGGGGGTTAGTGATACCAGAATTGAGGGGTGCCTCTGAACAGATGGCCTCATGGCTGCGGACTTGTCTAGCCAAGGTGAAAGTCATCTAAAACACCGTTTGTATATTTTGCTCCTATTTTTTCAGTGACAAATTATATACCGGGGGGAGGGGGCGAGGGGAATAAGGGGGGTGGGGGGAGATATATTCGGTGGGACACTTGAATCTATGTAAACACAAATTAAAATTATAAATAAAAAAATTACACAAACATAAAAAATTATGATAAAATTTTATATATTTCTTTATATGACATGCATATTTTTCATTATTTTGGCTATTTTATGTTTTGTGGTTGCTAATGGAAATAGGACTTTTCTTTTTTTTTATTATTTTTTATTTTATTTTATTTTTTTGTATTTTTCTGAAGCTGGAAACGGGGAGAGACAGTCAGACAGACTCCCGCATGCGCCCAACCGGGATCCACCCGACATGCCCACCAGGGGCGACGCTCTGCCCACCAGCTGACGATGCTCTGCCCCTCCAGGGCGTCGCTCTGCAGCGACCAGAGCCACTCTAGCACATGGGGCAGAGGCCAAGGAGCCATCCCCAGCGCCCGGGCCATCTTTGCTCCAATGGAGCCTTGGCTGCAGGAGGGGAAGAGAGAGACAGAGAGGAAGGAGGGGGGGTTGGAGAAGCAAATGGGCGCTGCTCCTTTGTGCCCTGGCAGGGAATCGAACCTGGGTCCCCCGCACGCCAGGCCAACGCTCTACCACTGAGCTAATCCGCCAGGGTCGAAATAGGACTTTTCTATTTAAGAAATACTGGGGCTTTTATTGATATATAAAAAAGCTATCACTATTCATATGTGTATTCTATAAGCGACTACTATCTTGAATTCTTCTGGTTTCTGAAAATATAATTATCAGTTTGGATTTGCCAATTAAAAAAATTATATTCTATGTAACATGTTATATATATATAATTATATATATTTATATCACTGTATACATTTTACATGTCATTATGTGTATCTATATATGTATAATAATATAAAAGGTATCCTATGTCTACATCATGCATAATTTTGCATATAGTTACATGCCAATGTGTAATTACAGATGCAAA
Source organism: Saccopteryx bilineata (assembly GCF_036850765.1). Taxonomy (NCBI): domain Eukaryota; kingdom Metazoa; phylum Chordata; class Mammalia; order Chiroptera; family Emballonuridae; genus Saccopteryx; species Saccopteryx bilineata. The sequence continues at coordinate 145,554,520 of NC_089502.1, forward strand.
GTATTTATAGTTTTATTCAATATTTTAAGACACCATTAGGTTCAGAATTTTTTTTTCTTATTTTCCTCTTTAACACCCTAGGTGTGTCGCACGACCAGGCGGTGGCTCAGTGGATAGAGTCAGACTGGGATGCAGAGGACCCAGGTTCGAGACCCCGAGGTCGCCACCTTGAGCGCGGGCTCATCTGGTTTGAGCAAAGCTCACCAGCTTGGACCCAAGGTCTCTGGCTTGAGCAAGGGGTCACTTGGTCTATTGAAGGCCCCCAGTCAAGACACATATGAGAAAGCAATCAATGAACAACTAAGGTATTGCAAGAAAAAAGTGATGATTGATGCTTCTCATCTCTCTTTGTTCCTGTCTGTCTGTCCCCACCTATCCTTCTCTCTGACTTTCTCTCTCTGTCTCTGTAAAAAAAAAAAAAAAAAAGGAAAAGATCTCTGACTCCAAAGCACGTATTGATTTTTTTATTCCATTTCCACCAATCAGTTACATCTTCACAAACACCAGGCATCTCTTATGGGGGCTCTTAGTCCATAGCAAAGTACAGTGGGCAAGATACAATGAATAATATTTATTTTATTCCTTGAATTGACTGCGGTGACATGAGTTAATATAACTGTATACAGGTGTCAGGTGCACAATCCTATAAGACATCATCTGTATTGTGTATTGTGTGTTCCGCACCCCAAGACACGTCTCCCTCCATCACCATCTGTCTCCCTTTTCTCTCTTCTACCTCTCCCTACCCTCTTTCCCTCCGGTAACGACCATGCTGTTTGAGGGTTTTTTTGTTTGTTTGTTTGTTTTGTATTTTTCTGAAGCTGGAAACGGGGAGAGACAGTCAGACAGACTCCTGCATACGCTCGACTGGGATCCACCCGGCACACCCACCATGGGGCCACGCTCTGCCCACCAGGGGGCGATGCCCTGCCCATCCGGGGCATCGCTCTGCCGCGACCAGAGCCACTCTAGCGCCTGGGGCAGAGGCCAAGGAGCCATCCCCAGCGCCTGGGCCATCTTTGCTCCAATGGAGCCTCAGCTGTGGGAGGGGAAGAGAGAGACAGAGAGGAAGGGGAGGGCGTGGAGAAGCAAATGGGTGCTTCTCCTATGTGCCCTGGCTGGGAATCGAACCCGGGTCCCCCACATGCCAGGCCGACGCTCTACCGCTGAGCCAACCGGCCAGGGCCTGAGGGGGGTTTTTTGGTTTGGTTTGGTTTGGTTTTTTTTGCACAGCAAAGGAATCCCTCAACAAAATGAAAAGACCACCCCCTGAATTAGAGAACATATTTGCCAATACTTCTGATAAAGGCTGGCTATTCGAAATTTATAAGGAACTGATAAAACTCAACACCGAGAAGACAAATAATCCAATTAAAAAAGGGCAGAGGACCTCAGTGGAGGTTTCTCAAAAGAGGACAGACAGATGGCCAACAGACATACGAATAATTCTTCTTACTTTTTCCTCTCCCTGGGGTCTCACTGTGGCCGGACTTCTCGGCCTCTTCAAAGTCACTATGTGCCAGGCACTACAATGACCCACTGGAGACTGAAATCCCAAGAATCATTCTATGTTAGGGAAAACAGATCATGGAAGATTCCACCAGGACCCTAACCTTTTGAGTAGTACGAACATTCATGTACGTCCTTGTGCCTTCTGGCCTTCCAGAGTACGGTCCTACCTGCGTAAGGCAACGTGAAAAAAAGGCAAATGTATGTTCCTTTTGTTTCCACAAATTGGTTATCAAATACACATGATTTTATGTTCATAAAACTGTAACTGGAACTATAATTTCATGTTTTGAAAAAAATAATAACTCACTCCTGGGGGTCAGTGAGCATGAAAAAAAACTCACTCCTCAAAAAGTTTATTCATCTTGACCTCAAGAGGGACGTGAAATATCATTTTCACACTTATTTTTCACGGAGGAAGAGCAAATGCCCAGATCGCCAGGATGGGGCGCTGGTCTCCTTCTCTGGTCTCTAAGTGTTTCTTCTGTTACCTGCGTTTCACTGTGGCAACCCTTTCTCTGTGTTTGTTTAGCTAATGTGTTTACTCGTGGTAAACCAGGAAAGGGTTGTATCGCTCTCCTATTTGCACAGCGAACAACATTACACACCAAAGAGTCCCATGTACACTGGAGTGAATGGTGTTGAAATATTCCCAACAGCCCGCACAGGTCAGGAATCAGTGCCCTCCGCCCCCCCACGCATAAGGAGAACATTTAGGTACACTAGGAATTTTCAGTCATACTAAGCGCATATAAATTAGGCCATTTCAGTGTCTAAAGTTATCCCCTTATATGTGAAATCGACCCAGGATAAAAAGCAGCTGCATTTTGTGAGAATCTGGGGCATTTTCCAAATTATTTTCGTTAGAGATGCTATCGGAAAAAGCAGGCATAAATCTCACTTTGGATGTCTTCGCTGTTAACTACTGTGAATAAGAAAGGTGTTGACTCCCATTCCAGTGTAAGTCCCTTTTCATCTATCCTGTCTAGACATCACGGTTGTCAGGTTCCTATGAATACTTCTAAATACAATCCATCAACACTGAAATCATTTGATCAATAAACAAAAGGATCCCAACGGATCTAACCATCTCCACTTAAGATGGCAAAATAGCCCCACTGTTAATGAATCAAAAGCAACTGACCTGTTTTACATGCGGGAAAAAATGAGAATAATTAATAGCCTGCTCAGAAATTCCTATTTGGGGGCAAAAAATAACCCCATTTGACTCCAACTTTATTTCTCCTTCCAATATAATAGAAATAATACTTGAAAATATGTGGAGACAATATGATTCTAGCTGCTAATCCCCAAATATTAATTATATTGGTTAAGTTAGGTTTATTTTTTTAATGTTTATTGTATTGACTTTAGAGAGAGGAAGAAAGCGAGGGAGGGAGGGAGGGAGAGAGAGAGATAGAGAGAGAGAGAGAGAGGAACATCGATCTCTTCCTGTAGGTGCCCTGGCCAGGAATCGAACCGGCAACTTCTGTGCTTTGGGAGGACACTCTAACCAATCCAGCTATCTGACCAGAGCATTGGGTTAAGTTTAGACCAGACTTAATAATTCCTAAAATTTCCAGCAATAGTTAAAACCGTTGTGATGTGTTTCTTCCCGCTCTATGTGATTTGGAGAATTACTACTCCCAGTTAGAACGGTCTTACAACGTGATTGGTATGTGAGTGCATTATTTGCCAATGTGACCCATGTTGCCTGGTGAACCTGCCCGATGCCCGGGGCTTCCCGTGTGTCACTTAGAAGCACCTTTCCAACCAGCCCATCGGGGAGTCTGACGTGAAGCCGACATCCCATTGTGGGGCAGCCAATCAGTGCATCACGCACATCAAATCCGGGGTGAGCCTCTCTGTGAACCCCCACGTCCTCCGGAGAGGAGGTCACACAGTCCAACCGCCCACGACGGTCACGCCCGCTTTCGGTAAGGGGCACGCTTGAACTCGGGGTGGGGGCAGGGGGGGGCGGCATTCTCTTCTGCAATTATCTCCAAGTAGATGCCAAATCTCTGCTGGCAGTGCCAATTTTGGGGGGGATTTACAGCCGCCCCTTGGACCCCTTCTGCAGTTCATTAAACCATCCGGTGATATGTGGTCACCCCCTCCTGGGGCCGCGGCTATCCAGATTCTATTAGGAAGAAATATGGCATGGCGTGTTTTTTAAAAAACGTAAACACATTTATCAACCCCCAAAGCGCCGCGTAATAACTTCACCCTCGGCCTCACCAGTGACAAGTCTAATCTTCCGTGATTTTAAGGGAAACTGGGATGTGCTCTAGACTTTACAAAACTTCCATTGCAACCCACGGGCGTGGGCTTCTCTAAATACTCAGATGTATCCATCAACTAAAAACAGGGATGCCTGTGTACACCTGGAACTAACATAATATTGTTCCTTGGCTTGAATGCAAAAATTTTTTTGTGTGTGTATTTTTCTAAAGTTGGAAACGGGGAGGCAGTCAGACAGACTCCCGCGTGCGCCCGACCGGGATCCACCCGGCACGCCCACCAGGGGTGATGCTCTGCCCATTCGGGCCGTTGCTCTGTTGCAACCAGAGCCATTCTAGCGCCTGAGGCGGAGGCCACAGAGCCATCCTCAGCGCCCGGGACAACTTTGCTCCAATGGAGCCTCGGCTGCAGGAGGGGAAGAGAGAGACAGAGAGGAAGGAGAGGGGGAGGGATGGAAAAGCAGATGGGTGCTTCTCCTTTGTGCCCTGGCCGAAATTCCTGCAAGCCAGGCTGGCACTCTACCACTGAGCCAACAGGCCAGGGCAAAAAAATTTTTTAATGTGAAAAATGACAGATGCTTACCCACTTTTTTCTTTTTTTTTTTTACAATTATAGCTGACATTTAAAATTATTTTATATTCTTTGCAGGTGTCCAGCATTGTGGTTAAAACATTTGTATGACCTGGGAACACAGCGTCTACAGAAGTCTAATTCCCACCTGGAACCATACGTAGTGATGACCATATGAGTGACTCTTTTCCCCGTGCTGGACGTGACGTCCTCTGACTGTTCCGTGACCGCCCACCTGTGCTTCTCAGCCCCTTCTGCTTGGTCACAACATCCAAGTCTTGAGTGCACGGCTGACTTTGCTTACTCGTCTATCAGGAAAGGGTTCGATTCGCTCCTGACTTTCGTTCTGGACTAGATGGATGAACGCGTCTCAGAAGGACAGTCACGCTAACCCCACTCTCGGGGAAGTCAGACGTGGGGTGAGATCGATCCTGCTGTCCTGCTGCCCCGGACTGGTCCCCAGCTGTCTCCAGGGGGACCGTGCCCGGCATTCTGCAGGGTGAGGAGGTGGGGGCAGGGCCCTGCCACGTGCCACCTGCGGACACCAGCTTTTGCGTGCTGGTCCCACACTGTGCGCGCCCAATGCAAAGACACCCCTGGCATCGGAGTGTAAGTGGAATGACCATGGTCCCTCCATCGCACGTGGGCACACGGGGGTGGGGGACAGCCCAGCCCTCCCCCCTGCGGCGTCCCCAGCATAGGACAGGCAGGAAGATGAAGCTGAGATTCAGAGAGATGATTGTTCGAGACCCGCGGCAGCTGATACCAGGCGCGGGTACGCGGAGGGATTCAGTGACAGCGATGTATCCTTCCGCAGTCCCGGAGGCCAGAGGTCAGACCAAGACGTTAGCTAGCAGGGTGGGGTCCCCCTGAGGCTCAGGAAAGAGAGAGCACCTCGTGGCCCTTAGGTCCTGGCGGTCTGCTGGCATGCCCACGTGCGTCTGGGCTTGGAGACGCAGCAGTCCAACCCCCTGCGTGTGGCCCCTTCTCTCCGCGTCTGTGCGCCCACGTCTCCTTCTCCGTCCAAGGCACTGGCTCAGCGGTCACTCTGGTCCAGCGGGAGTTCACTTCTGTCCGAACACATCCGCCTGAGGGCATTTCAAACTGAGACCCCCAGGCACAGGCTCCAGGGCCTAGGACGTCCTCACAGCCTCTCAGGGGACTCCAATGAACGCACAGCACCAAGCTGAGAAATACAAGCTGCCGGTTACAAAGAGTCAGCAGGATGTCCCGGGCAGCGTGGCGAGTGCATCGACAATATGGTCATCACGACGTCTGGTGCCGGGTGGGCCCCGGACTTAACAGGGAGACCACACTCCGTAAGGTACGTCAACATCTACCCATCGTGCGGTATGTACCCGTGAAACAATCTTAAAATAATACTGAACGCCAACTGCAATTGAAATTTAAAAAAAAATTAAAAAATAGCGAGTGAATTAGACCGAGACGGAACTTTTTTTTTTTTTTAACTTTATTCATTTTAGAGAGGAGAGAGAGAGAGAGGGAGAGAGAGAGACAGAGAGGGAGAGAAAGGAGAGAGAAACAGAGAGAGAGAAGGGAGAAGGAGCTGGAAGCATCAACTCCCATATGTGCCTTGACCAGGCAAGCCCAGGGTCTCGAACCGGCGACCTCAGCATTTCCAGTTCGACGCTTTATCCACTGCGCCACCACAGGTCAGGCTACGGAACTTTTTTTGCATTTAATTTGGGCCAGAAAGCAACCGCACTGATCATTGATCGGGCTCGCGTGACGGGACTCCGCGGGAGAAATGCACTCATTGTTGCACCCAAAGCATTCAGAGTTTGCAGTCATGACTCAGTCTTTTTCTAGAAACTACGGTTATTTAATGTGTGTTTTTTATACTGAAACAGTCACTGAAGGTCAACAACTTTAGTGACCCTGATGAAGTATTATGTACACAGACGAGCTGTACTCACGTTCTGTCCGGGCAGCGGTGGGGTTTCGGTGACTCCCCCCACCCTCACGATGTCCCAGCATCAGGGGGGCGGGGGTGATCTAGTGACTCTCTCAATAGATGTGGGCTCTGTGCTCAGGCCCCCAAGTCATTGACTTCCCTAAGTGCACACCCCTCTAGTCATCTGACCCGTAGGATAGCAGCTGTCCACCAAGTTCAGTGACATGCTTCACCTTCAACCCTTAAACTCACTAATAAGCCCAGAGGCACGTGGCCATGCCAGCAGAGCACCAGGACCTCAGGGGCACGGGGCCCTTTTCTGAGCTACACGGGGAATCCACCCTGCCAGCATCCTAGTCTCAGTTCTTCAGTGACATGCTTCACCTTCAATCCATAAACTCACTAATATGCCCTGAGAGTATCTCCGAATCAGGAAGTTTCTTTAATCTGCCCGAGCGACACCTGGCAAAGATTTCCACAGTCGTGGTGATGCGCACCGTCTGGGAAATAGAAACGGAGAATGGGAGCGTGTTCTGATGCCCTGTAGACCAGTGGTCCCCAACCCCCGGGCCGCGGACCAGTACTGGTCCATGGGCCATTTGGTACCAGTCTGCAGAGAAAGAATTAATAACTTACATTATTTCCATTTTATTTATATTTAAATCTGAACGATGTTTTATTTTTTAAAAATGAACAGATTCCCTCTGTTACATTCGTCTAAGACTCACTCCTGTCGCTTGTCTCGGTCACGTGATACATTTATCCGTCCCACCCTAAAAGCCAGTCCGTGAAAATATTTTCTGAGATTAAACTGGACTGTGGCCAAAAAAAGGTTGGGGACCACTGCTGTACACCATCACCTCCCACGCTGGCGCAAGTGAGAGGTTCTCAAATCTGAGCCCGCCGTTCACCAGAACGCCATGGAGCGCTTGCAAAACCATCGTGGACGGGGCCCCATGGCTGCTCCGGCCGTGAGAATGCAGCACAGGGGCCAGATGTCCTCGTGAATGATGGAGCCATGAACCCACACCTCTTGTTGCTCAAAGGAGAACGCACCATGGTGGCATTCTTTTTCTATCCTCCGGGAAACAATCTTTATAACATCCTATGTTGTAAAACACACCCGTGCGGTTAATTACGGCTCCGTCAAATTTCTCTTCCTGTCCAGCAAAAAACAAAACACTAGGAGGTGTATCACTCCATCACCTATTCTTTCTTTCTTCAGTAAAATGTCAGAACGCATGGCACCTGCCGTCACGCCCCCCAAAAAGCATCAAGCTGTCATCTCCCTCTTTCCCGATAGATTTACTGCCGTGACATGTGTGTGAGGGGGTGCAAATCCCTTCTCATCATTCCTGCTCAATCCAGGCTGTTTCCGTCAACACCCGGGATTCCGGAAATAATAAATCCCGGTTTTCATACACTAAGCAAATAAGCCACTATTTTGGGCCAAGGGGCAGAAAGCACAATCTTGGGGGAAACCCTGACTAGTGGTGGAGAAATGAACTATTTTGGGGGGGGCAGACAAGACACAGGTGTGACTCTGGTGCTGTGTTTATACACTTTGTCGAGTCCCTGCAGCACGGACAACCCCAAGGTGCTCCAAGAATATATATGAGAGGCTCAGCGCGATGTCTGTCACAGACATCTGTGTACGCAGTGGCTCTGGTCGTAACCAGGTGTCCGTGGAGAGGTTAGGTGGGGAAGCTTTGACAGGAACGGTCTTCAAAAAGGAAACAGGAAAAGCAGAGGAAATAGTACGCATAGAAGCAAAGACAGACGTCACACCTGTTAATTACAACCCTTGCACATTGTAATTGTTATCAGTGGTCATGTCAGTGTCATCGTGTAATGGTGACAAGTTACACTGTAACGGTCATGGTAAAAGATAATGCTCCCTTCTTGTCCGAGGAGACATGAGAAAAGGATGGATTTCTATGTTGCTATTTTCTTTAAAAACACAAGAGTTCATTTCTTGACATACGCCCGGAAGGCGAGAACGTCTGTGACTCAGAGAGTCCACTGGTAAAAAAATATTAACTGAGCCTGACCAGGCATTGGCGCAGTGGATAGAGCATCAGACTGGGATGCGGAGGACCCGGGTTTGAGACCCCGATGTCGCCAGCTTGAGCGCGGGCTCATCTGGTTTGAGCAAAAGCTCACCAGCTTGGACCCAAGGTCGCTGGATCAAGCAAGGGGTCACTCAATCTGCTGTAGCCCCCCCCCCTCCGGTCAAGGCACATATGAGAAAGCAATTAATGAACAACTAAGGTGCTGCAATGAAAAACTGATGATTGATGCTTCTCATCTGTCTTCGTTCCTGTCTGTCTGTTTCTATCTATCCCTCTCTCTGACTCTCTCTCTGTCTTTGTTAAAAAAAGAAAAGAAAAGGAAATATATTAACTGAAAATTAACGGAACTGTTTGACCATAGCTGGTTGTTCCTGTGGAGGGAGGGAGAGAAAAACCACTCTCTCGGGACGCCTAACCTTCCCCCTGAAAGGTGGCGGGATCATCTGAACCGATTGAGTTCTGATTTACGGGAGCCGATGAAAGCCAGCAATCCCAGTGCCGGTTCACCAACAGAGGCTGACCTGACATGATCTCTGTCCTTCTGTGCCACAGACAAACACCATTTTAAGTTCCACTAAGAAGCACAAAGGGGGCCTTCCGACTTGTTTAACCAGCAACTGCCAAAAAAATAAACAAAAAAACAAAAACAAAATAATCTCCAGAAAATAAGTAATTTTTAGGCATTACTAAAAATTAAGGGGATGACGTACAAAATTAGCAGCTGGTTGATTCATTTGTAAGTCACACTGTGTGCACTCTGAGCGTAACTCCCTTTTCCACAGGTCAACGCCTTAAAAAAAAACCAATCAAACACCTCAGTACTCTGTCCAAAGCAATTATCACCATTCCCTTGAATGACCCGAGAGCTTTTATCTGAAGCGTGGATTCTGGAGCGAAGACAGGGACTTGGAAATAAATGGAAATAAAGTGTCTGTGAGCTGGACCCGGATATGATGATGCTGAGTGAACGGAGCCAGGCAGAGAAGGACAAGTATCGTCGTGTGACCTCGCTTACATGTGGAACCGAATGAACACGGCGAACTGAGGGACGGAATGGAGGCAGACTTGGGGTCACGAGGAGCAGAGGCACAGCTGTCAAGGGTGAAGGGAGAGGAGGGGATGGAAGCAGAGAAGGTGAAGGAATTAGAGAAATTATATATACACCAGACAGACATACAGATAACAGGACAGCAGGTCTCAGAGGGAAGGGAGGAGTGAATCAGGAGGGAGGGGGTATAATTGGTCACACTTTTTGGGGGGGGGGTGTTAGGATGTTATATTGAGCGGGACACCTGAATCCATGTTAACACGATAAAGCAAAAAAAAATTAATTTAAATAAAAAACTAAAAAAAGTTTTAAAAAAGTATACAGAATGCCAAATAACAACAACAACAAAAAAAGGATAGACTATAATCTCTCCAAAATCTATTGAGCTGATGTTTGTGTAGGAGAGGGCAGTAATCAGTAGCACAGCAGCACTGTCAATCTTTGACATCTCTGTCAACTTTCAAGAAATACGCGATGGACGAAGGACGTGGGAGCCTGTAGGGACAGCACAGACGCCGCCCCGTAGACTCAGGGCAGCCCTCCCATGTGCACAGTGGCCGCTGCCTAGAAAAACCCTGGCTCCCGTTAGGGCATCTCTCGTAGGAAGCCCGTCCCGTGCTTTCCACTGTGAGGAGTGACTGATGACCAGGGGTGTCTGGGTGGCCCACCTGCTGTCCCGGTTCCATCAGAGGCCACCCCACCTCCCCAGTTCTCACAGCGGGGAGCGTGGCTCACAGCCCACTTCCACAGGGAAGCTGTCTCTGGTGTCTGCCATTCCAGAGCACGGAGCTGGGTTTTGTGTGGAGAAGCATGCACCGGAATCACTGGGTGTGGGGTGACCTGATGAATTTGCTACCTCGCAGCTGGTCCGCGGGGTGTTTGCTCCTGGGACTGAACTCAGCAACACTTCCCAGTACGTCTGTACCTGTTTCATCTGTCAGCGCTCCAAAATGCACAATATCCCACCAGATTTGACATTGAAGGGAGCACCACTGGAAAGGAACCACCTCGGAGAAAACCTGTTTCGTTTTATTTTCAATCAGATAATGAAAATCATGTACTGCGACCCAGTTCCATTTCTGCCTTGGCTGCAAGAAAACCGCAGAATTGTGGACCTCATCACGCATGTGATTCAGTGGAGGAGGATTTTCTATTCTTCACAGGCCCTTACCCTGGGACGGTTTCAGCTACCGTCTTTTAAACAGGAACTCATGGACAGAGGCGTGTCCCTGGGACTCTCTTCATACAGAGAACACAGGCCCTCTCATCCTGGGACAAGGAACGACAGAGCCAGGTCTCCACAGGCTGACAGGTCAGGCATCCAGACATACACACACAGACACAGGCATGCACCGTGATAACACACAGATGAGCACGTGTGGATAAATATGGACATGTCTGCATCATCTCACGGGCGTGTGAAGGTAAGATTCACGGGTGTGGATGGCTTGCTAAGAGCTTTTGTTCAATCCCGTGTTAAAGGACACCTCCCTCTTTTCCAGTCATCGTCTTCGGAAGGTGCCATAACTCATCCTAGGATCACGGCATCTCAAGGACACAAAACCATTTTATCAGATCATTTACTGTTTGTTTTCTGTTCTGTGCTGCCCTGTCCCCGGGTAGCTGCTCCTAAGCGAACCTTCCGAAACGGCTACGGACTAGGGGACAGCGCTGTTTCTACATCACCAGCGCTGCCCTGCTTCCGTGACACACACGATTGAAATGACGATCCGCCCTTGGGCGCGTTACGTGAAAGGAAACACGGCTGAGAGTCAGAGTCTGTGTATCTGAAGATTGACCCTGACAGACTCGCCTCTCTCAGCACCACTCGGACACACAGACGGCCTTCCCTCTCTTTCCGTCGCATTGACCAACGGAATGCGTTCGCTCGTGGGCTGTTCGCCTGCCAGTGCTCTGAGGGTGACCACCAAGGCTTCACAATATTTGTTTCGGTTTCCTGCAAGGGGAAAGAGAAACGGGGTGTCTTTAAACATGACAGAAAGAAACGCCCAGTTTCCAGGCGACTGTGTTTGGCTGTCTTGCCTCCAACTGCAGTGGTGCCCCCAGCACAACCGACTGGGGAACACGCCAACGTCACGCCGTCATGGGTCTCAAAGCTTCAAGGCATATCACACACGTGTACTATTTTCACGCTTTGCACCAACCACTTCTTAGCTCAGGTGTCGGGAACCTATGGCTCGCCAGCCAGATGTGGCTCCTTTGATGGCTGCATCTGGCTCGCAGACATATCTTTAATAAAAAAAGAATAACAACGTTAAAAATATAAAACGTTCTCATGTATTACAATCCATTCATCTCCTACCGCTCATGTTCATGGTTGCGGGTGGCTGGAGCCAATCACAGCTGTCCTCCGGGACAACACCACATTTTTATTGGATAATGCGTCACGTCCACGGGTCATTGTATGGCTCTCACGGAATGACATTTTAAACTATGTGGCGTTCATGGCTCTCTCAGCCAGAAGGTCCCCGCCCCCTGTCTCAGCTGGTGGGGTTCCGCGGTAAGAGGTGAGGGCTGGTTATCCCGATGGAGCCCTGGGTGATTCTTTTGAAATCAAAGCCTCTGTGTTGGTGGGGCCCCCTTCCCATGTGAGGACAGCACAGGCGTTCCTGCCCTTGGAGGTCAATGCCTCTGAACCCCAACCGAATCCAGATCACGAGCCGATAACCCACAGAGGGGCTGGAGCCCCCGCTGCTGTGTGCCCCTGCCCACGGTGAGCCGCATTTCTCTCTTTATTGTACATGATACGCTTTGATAAGCTCCCCGAGAAACTGCCCCTCACTTCCAATGCCAGTCCCGGAAACTCCGCACCCTGTGTGTCCAGGAATCCCAGACTGGAGGTGGGGGGTGGGCTGGGCAGCACCTTCTTGGGGTTCGCTTCAGATTGTTGCTTTTCTCACATGCCCTTCCCTAGTCAATTGCCACAAGGTTCCGGGTAAGCCCCTGGCCTCTCAGCTTGCGTGACACTGACAAAGACATTTCCAGCGGTTGGGCGGGTGCATGCGCCCACACACCCCCTCCAGATGCTTATAAAAGAGCTGTGATCTCTTATCCGCCCTATTTTCCAAGCCTGTGTGTGTCTGTAGTGCTCTGTTCCCTCCCTGCGCTCAGAGGAAGTCCAGCCACCCTCCTTGGTCCGAGCACCGAAATCCTGACCTTTCCCACATGCAAGCCCCCCCGCTGCCCAAAGTTAGCTCCTCCCCTTTCTGCCCACTGCTCTATGAGGAGGCAGTAAATCCCCAGCACCCCCAAAGCGTTCTGTGACCACGTTTTCAGTCTCCCCGAAGATAGTGGCTTTCATAAAGGGTGTTTGGAAAACTTGGCAAAGACATGCACAGTCGGGAAGCTACACCTCTTCCTTACATCACAGACAAAAATAAGCTCAACGTGCTTTCAAGACTTAAAATATAGAACATAACACCATAAAAATCTGAGGAAACAGTGTAGGTAGTAACCTCCTTGCCATCTCCTAGCAGTATTCTTTGGGGGGAGGGTATGTCCCCTCAGGCAAGAACAATTGAAAGAAAATTGGGACAAGATTAGACTAAAAAGGTTTTGCACAGGGGAAGAAATAGAACAAAAAGCCAATCTGCTTTATGGCAAGAGATATTTGTAAATGACAATGGCCAACAACAGATTAGTATCCAAAATATATAAAAAACTCACATGCCTGACCAGGCGGTGGTGCAGTGATTAGAGCATTAGACTGGGATGCGGAGGACCCAGGTTCGAGACTCCAAGGTCGCCAACTTGAGCACGGGCTCATCTGGTTTGAGCAAAGCTCACCAGCTTGGACCCAAGGTCGCTGGCTTGAGCAAGGGGTCACTCGATCTGCTGAAGACCCACTGTCAAGGCACATATGAGAAAGCAATCAATGAACTAAGGTGTCGCAAGGAAAAACTGATGATTGATGCTTCTCATCTGCCTTCATTTCTATCTGTCTGTCCCTGTCTGTCCCTCTCTCTGACTCTTACTCTGTCTTTGTAAAAAAAAAAGAACTCATGCAACTCAACATCAAAAAAAAAAAAAAAAATTCCAGCCCTGGCCAGTTGGCTCAGCATTAGAGCGTCGGCCTGGTGTGCGGGGGAACCAGGTTCAATTCCCAGCCAAGGCACATAGGGGAAGCGCTCATTTGCTTCTCCACCCCCCCTTCCTCTCTGTCTCTCTCTTCCCCTCCCGCAGCCGAGGCTCCATTGGAGCAAAGATGGACCGGCACTGGGGATGGCTCCTTGGCCTCTGCCCCAGGCGCTAGAGTGGCTCTGGTCGCGGCAGAGCGATGCCCTGGAGGAGCAGAGCATCGCCCACTGGTGGGCAGAGTGTCGCCCCTGGTGGGCGTGCCGGGTTGATCCCGGTCGGGCGCATGCGGGATGTCTGTCTGACTGTCTCTCCCCATTTCCAGCTTCAGAAAAATACACACACAGAAAAAAATTCCATTTAAAAATGGGGAGAGAACCTGAACAGACAGCCCTCCAAAGAGGACATACAGATGTGAAGAGAAATATGGAAAGATGTTCAACATCACCCGTCATCCGAGAAATGCAAATGAACAGCACAAGGAGGCATCTCCGGTCAGAATGGCTCTCAACGATCAATCAAACAGCAGCAAGGGCTGGTGAGGGTGTGGAGAAAAGGGGACCCTCCTGCACTGCTGGTGGGAACACAGGCGGGTGCAGCCACCTTGGCAGACAGCACGAACATTTCTCAAGAAAATTAAAAATAGGACGGCTGTACAACCCCGCAATTCCACCTCTGGTTAAGTCTCTGAAGGAAACAAAAGCAGTAAACTCGAAACGACATAAGCAGCCTCCCCCGTGTTCGCTGCAGTGTCATTTACAATCAGCAGACATGGGAGCCATCGAAGTGCCCATCCATGGACACGTGGATAAAAGATGTGTGTCCTGCGTACGATGGCATGCTGGTCGTATGAGAGAATAAACACTGTGCTCTCTGCAATGACGGAGATGAAACTTGAAGGCGTTCCGCTCCGTGAATTGAGTCACACAGAGAACGACAAATACCAGGTGATTTCACTTATATGTAGAGTCTAAAGAACACACTACGTGAACACCAAGAACAGAAACAGACTCTTAGATACGGAGAACGGATCGATGGTTGCCAAGGGAAAAGGGAGTGAGGTGTTGCTGGGCAAAAAAAAAGTCAAGGGGAAGAAGAGCTATAACCTTCTGGTCATAAAATACCGAATTTTTCACATCATAAGATGCACTTTTCCCTCCCCCAAAAAGTAGAGGGGAAAATGCCCCGTGCGTCTTATGGAGCGAAAAATAGGGTATTTTATTCAATATTTTAACACACCATTTAGTTCAGAATATATAAATTTTTTTCTTATTTTCCTCCTGAAAACCCTCGGGGTGTCTTACAGCCAGGTGCCTTTTATGGAGCGAAAAATACGTTAAGTCGTGGGGGGTGTAAGGTACAATGTAGGAGAAAGAGACAATATCCTAGTAACTTTGTACGGTGATGGATGGTCGCTGGCTTTATTGCACTGATCACAACACAAGTAGTGTCAAAGTGAAGTCACCGTGCCCTACTCCGGACACTGATTGAATACAGAATGTGTGTTCTACCTGTGGTTTTCCACTGCCGTGCCCCGGTCCACCCAAAATGTCGTTCTGGTTTGTGAAACGGTTACCCTCCCTGATGTTGTATGAAGGTTATAGACACAACGCTCTTAAGTCGAGTTTGCTTATGCTCAAGGGTGATTTGTGCCTTAGCAATTCCCAAAATAATTCACCCTTTTTCACCGGTCCCCGAGTGTAAAAAGGTTTATAATGACAGAACTATCCTCCCATAGAAATTAAAAACTAACAAAAGACAGACAATGACAAAGAAAACCCAAGGAGACCCCTGCTGGCTCTGTCATCGACAGTATTAAAAATATAAAAAGGAAATAGTCTGATCTCTCTTTTACCGGCAGCGTCCTGGTGCAGATGACCCAACCCCACGAAAGAGCCCCATGTCCCCGGCGGACATCCTGCCTGCAGCCAGGTGTGGCTGATGGCAGAGGCGGGGGACTCCTGGTCTGCAGAGAAACGGGGGTGTCTGATCATCCAGTCCGATAAGTGTGAGGTAGGAATCACACTCATCATCCTTGAAGGGCCTCCGGAGCCAAACATCTGAGTTGTGTTACTCATCCATCTGTATCAGCACAGAACCAACTCCAGACCTTCAAGAACTCACCCAGAATAACCCCACAGGAAGAAACGGTGTTACCTCCAATCATGCCGGTGAGAAAATGCACACATTCATGGCGTATTACTTGGAAACACCAGAGGGGATGTTTTTTTGTAGTGCCCTCTAACAATCAGACACGAAAGAAAGAAAGAAAGAAAGAAAGAAAGAAAGAAAGAAAGAAAGAAAGAAAGAAGGAAGGAAGGAAGGAAGGAAGGAAGGAAGGAAGGAAGGAAGGAAGGAAGGAAGGAAGGAAGGAAGGAAGGAAGGAAGGAGAGAGGGAGAGAGGGGGAGAGAGAGAAAGAGAGAAAGACAGAAAACCCATAAAATGACAGACAAACAGATATTCTGACGTGAGACGTGCAGACGGATGGGCCAGACGGAAACTGGAATCAGCAGCTATCCCTCAGTCCTTAGAAACGGCTGGAATCCCTTTTTATGGAAGTTATTGGGCTAATCGTGGGTAACAAAATGATACTGCTGATATTCTTTTTTTTCTTTCTTTCTTTACAGTGACAGAGAGAGAGAGACAGAGAGAGGGACAGACAGACAGGAAGGGAGAGAGATGAGAAGCATCAATTCTTCATTGTGGTACCTCAGTTGCTCATTGATTGCTTTCTCATATGTGCCTTGACCTGGGAGCTACAGCAGACCGAGTGACCCCTTGCTCAAGTCAGTGACCTTGGTTTCCAAGCTGGTGAGCTTTTGCTTAAACCAGATGAGCCCGCTCTCAAGTTGGTGAGACCTCGGTGTCTCTAACCTGGGTCCTCCGCATCTCAGTCTAACGCTCTATCCACTGCGCCACCGCCTGGTCAGGCTTAGGTGATCTTTAAGCATCCTGCTGAAAGGGATACAACAGTAATGAGCACTCCATCACCTCAGTCCACTCCCCTACCGATCAACTTGCAAATGTGACTTTTAATTACGCCCCCCCCCCCCGAACACGACTGAGCTATGTCCTGCGAGCCGACTCCTCCAGGGAGCCCGGCGTGTTTGGGACTCTGTCCAGTGCGTGCACCCCGTGACTATGTGCAGAGAGCCTTCCTCAGAGTTTCAGCTGCTCACAAGCCCAGCGAGCGATCCCTGTCTTTACTTGGTGACACAGTCCAAGTTTGTTCTGGTGCAAAACACGGCATCTTACAGACCGACAGAGAATGGTGCCTTGGGGAAAAACGTGAGCACTGCTGTGGAACGGACGTAGTTTCCACATTTAGTAGTGGCGGCCGTGAGGGATGGTGAGGATGACCGTGAAGGCGGAAGGGAGACAAACAGAAGTTTTATTTTTTTAATTAATTTATTTACTTTTATTAGAAAGAGAGAGGAGAGGAGAGAGAGAGAGAAGAAAAAGATAGAGAGAACAGGGGAGGAGCAGAAAGCATCAAGTCCCATAAGTGCCTTAACCAGGCAAACCGGGGGTTTTGAACCGGCAACCTCAACATTCCAGGTCAATGCTCTATACACTGCGCCACCACAGGTCACGTGATGAGCAGAAGTTTTAAAAGGGAAAAGTCACAATGACTTGTACTAGTTTTTAACGCCTTTGTAATCACTATGAGATCTAGACTTCCCTGCGGAAATCTTGGGAAACTTTTCTGGACAGTCTAGAGAGCTAGCAGTGTTGGAAAATCAGATCTATGGTACTTGAGAAAACCATCAACTACTTATAGTGAAGACTTTGTTTTGGGATATATACTGTCCCTGTCCTTCTCCTTGTATAAAAGCCTCCTTGGCTCTACACATAAGTAGCATCAAGATCTCTTTTCTGCATAAATAGACTTGAATAGAAAAGCAGAGTTTCGTATTGGAGAGCTTCCACTCGAGCTGCGATTCCATCTCTCACGGGAAAGGGCATGCCCTTCCCAATGTCACACGCTGTTACCAGTTTCCGTGAGAGCCCATGAGGAGATGATGTGATGGAAGAGAAGCCTCCATTCCCCAGATAGCACTCTTCATAGAGACCCTCCCTGACAACCAACATCAGCCCAGTAATATGACTGAACAGCCCTGCTTGAAATGGAATGCTGATTCAGACTCAGATCAATCCATTTGGAAAATACAGAAAATGTAGAGAAAATGAAAAACAACTTCACCACTTAGAGAAAATAAATACTCATTGTAGTGTTTATCTATTCATTGTCTCAATAAATGGATAGATACGTAGGTGGAGAATGGATGGATGAATGAATGGATAAACTGATGGTTGCATTGGTGGATGGGTGGATGGATGGATGGATGGATGGATAGATGGATGGGTGGATGGATGGATGAAAGGATGGATGGGTGGATGGATGGATGGATGGATGGATAGGTGAATGGGTGGATGGGTGGATGGGTAGATAGATGGATGATGAATGGACAAATGGATGGATGGATGGTTGGATTGATGAATGACAGGTGGTGGATGGGTGGATGTATGGGTGGGTGGATGGATGGATAACAGATAGATTGTATATAAACAAACATATATATATATATATATATATATATATATATATATATATACACACCTATTTAGTATATAATACAGTTACATTCTAAATACATTTCAGAAAACTATATATAGAAATAGTGATTTTTTCACAGAGGATCAAACTCTACAGTGTCTGCCTTTTCCACGCTTACATTTTATATTTTAAACTAGTAGACGTTTCCCCCACTACTAAACCATAGCAAAGAAAGTTTCTGCACCGGTGGGCAAACAGACACGGCTTTGACTACTGTAAAAGCGCGATGTGAACCTTCCCAACCCGATCTCACTTTGGGGGGGTGTTTGAGCCATTCCCTCCATGCGTCTGTTCCCAGGACGGACCCCGTGACAGAAGCCGGTCCCCACTTACACATCAGCCAAGCTGCCCTCAGCACAGGCTCACACAGCTGTTAGTTCTCACACCCACGCCCCACACGGCTGCAGGTCCGGAGCGTGCTGTGCTGAAACCGACACCCCCGATCAGCTCCTGTCATCGGTACAAGGAGCCTTCCAGGTTCACGGAGCACCCAGAGAGGGAAAGACATCTTCCTTCGCTTTCCTTGCTGGCATGAATTATTAACTGTGCCAACAGCAGGGAATATTTAAATTCTTCCTCCCGGTTCTGAAATATTTCATCAATTATGGAACACGCCGTTCAGAGCAGAGGAGATGTCTAAAGTGCATTATGGCTCCAGTTGAGTGGTATTGATTGTGTCGAGATCTTAGGCAGCGTGTTCCCGGGGGCCCGAGGAGTTTAACATCCGACTGCGGAGAAGTTGAGCCCGTTTTTCATGCAGGTATTCCTATCTAAACTCAATCCAGTGAGGGCCACGTATAAAATGGGAGAAGCTATTGACCTCCCTGTTGGGAGGTCCAGGAACGATGGTGGTTATCTCATAAAGTATACAAGAGTCCCTCAGACGGCTGCTGCTCCACTTTCATTGATTCCTCTGTGTGCACAGTCGCGATCTTCCAGCGGGAAATTGTTCAGAAGGAGCTTCAGGAGGAGGCAAACCGGGAGAGATAAAATTTCCCTCTGCCGTTGCTCAGTGAGAGCCTTGGACAGGGGTCCCCAAACTTTCTACACAGGGGGCCAGTTCACTGTCCCTCAGACCGTTGGAGGACCGGACTCTAAAAAAAACACTATGAACAAATCCCTATGCACACTGCACATATCTTATTTTAAAGTAAAAAAAACAAAACAGGAACAAATACAATATTTAAAGTAAAGAACAAGTAAATTTAAATCAACAAACTGACCAGTATTTCAATGGGAACTATGGGCCTGCTTTTGGCTAATGAGATGGTCAATGTGCTCCTCTCACTGACCACCAATGAAAGAGCTGCCCCTTCTGGAAGTGCGTCGGGGCCGGATAAATGGCCTCAGGGGGCCGCATGTGGCCCGCGGGCCGTAGTTTGGGGACCCCTGGCCTTAGGGGTCGGGAGAGTGTGGACCACCTTCCCTGCTAACCTCATCAGTGATGGAACAGGGTGATGGAAACGACACCAGTACACTGCTCGGGCAAACACTCTGGCATTGCCTGAGAGCGGCGTGGACCAGTCTTTCCGGGCCCGGGGTCGAGGCCAGACTGAAACGGATGAGTGGCGCGGAGCGAGATCGGGGTCCAGTGTCTCCGTCCCAGCTGTGATTTCCAGACCCCCGATTGGAACGGCTCTGAGGACCACCCCAGTGAGCATGGTCAGCCAGGACACGCCGGACAGCGCCCCTGTTTTTGTGGAGGAAATGGAAGGGCCGGTGTTTGTGAACGGTCAGCGTGGAGGTCGCTTCACAACGCCCTCGATGGATGCACGCAACGGAGTTTCTTGCGTAATAAGCTACCTGGGCGTCCGCTCAGCTGTCAGAGATGAGACCCACGCAGAAGCCACTCGAGCTACTATGATAACAGCAGGAGCCGTAGCGGGCTGGCCTCGTGTGAGGCCATCGTCTCTGCATGCTCTTACTCCGTTAACGAGGTAGGGAGGCATGGGGATGGACCCGAGTCCATCCCGCTGGGGGCTTCACTTGCTCTGACGTCCGTGCCACCAGTGTGGTCCCCCCAGATGTCTGTGCCGTGCCCCCCGCCGGCCCCGCTTACCCAGGGAGACCGCGCAGCTCTCTCACAGACGCCCCTCCCCAGCAGTTCAGTTAGGACGCGCAGGTTGGCTGATGGCGGGACTGGGCACGGCCGTGACCCTTGGAGAGTCCGGATGGGACGGCTGTTTCCAAAGCGCACTTTCCTGTTGTTCTGTTTTCATTTTATAAGACCTCTTTGCAGACTTTCAGAAATCAGAGGTTACTTTTCAGATGTCTCTGCACGCAATAGCCTTCCTGGAAGGGCATACAGGAATGTCGAGTATATGCCTCCACGCAGGCAAGTTTCTTCCCCGTGTTCAAAACCCACCCGATGGCTTCTTCTTCAAGCCAGAGGAGCGCAAAACAGGAAGTAACGTGCAGAGGTCTGGAGCCCTAAAGGGCATCATTCTCTTTTCCTCCGGGGCGGGGGGGGGGGGGGGGAAGCGAGTGCCCTGTCTTGGTCCAAGATGACCAAGGTCCGTGCCGTTTCAGTGTTCCCAAAGAGCAAGACTTCACAGAGATGACAAGAAGGACAGATTGGGTATTTGGAGGGAACAGAGCATGCAGAGTGATTGCCAAGCTTCTACGTTTCCCACACGTACCCCTCGGAATGCGGGCAGCCTCCACGCGTGTTTCTCTGCGCTAAGGAAGAACAAGATTTGTCTGTGCCTGGCAGACAGGACTGTGTTACAATGAAGAAGATGATTCCAACCAGGGCTGAGTGATTGTTAAGAAACAGATGTGCCTGACCAGGCGGTGGTGCAGTGGATAGAGTGTCAGACTTGGATGCGGAGGACCCAGGTCCGAGATTCCGAGGTCACCAGCTTGAGTGCGGGCTCATCTGGTTTGAGCAAAGCAAAGCTCACCAGCTTGGACCCAAGGTTGCTGGCTCGAGCAAGGGGTCACTCACTCTGCTGTAGCCCCACGGTGAAGGCACATATGAGTAAACAATTAATGAACAACTAGGGTGTCGCAACGAAAAACTGATGATTGGTACTTCTTATGTCTCTCCATTCCTGTCTTTCTATCCCTATCTATCCCTCTCTCTGACTCTCTCTCTGTTTCTGTAAAAGAAAGAAAGAAAGAAAGAAAGAAAGAAAGAAAGAAAGAAAGAAACAGATGATGTGTTGTACAACTGTGCATCTGAAACTTGTATGCTTTTTTCAGCCACTGTCACCCAAATGCACTCAATGAAAATGAAAAAAATCAACAACTGGATATTAGTTCCCTTCAAGTCATGGAAATATGGAGAGGATTGTAACTTCAAGGAGTGTTTACTTGAAACAGAGGAAGACTTTGCTGTTATTGAGTCTAGAAAGGAAGGTTTCCCCAGAAAGAAACTATTAAACAAAACAAACAACAATGTTTCTTCTTGTATCACACAGTTAAATGTCTTCCTTGGAAACTCAGAGTGTATTTGAAACGTGTAAAACATTATTTGTATTCATCAGAAAACGCATTTCATCTTCATACTTAGATATTTATAAACAGCTTTTTTTTCCCACCTACATTTATATCTGGGAAGATGTTTGAAAGAAATAAGAAAAAGAAAAGTTTTTGTACAGAACTGTCTTGACTCTTTTCAAAAACCTGGGTCTTGCCCATTAAATATCAAAAGAACCCCTACAATCCCTGTGTCAACCACAATCGATCAAACAATTTTTGAAACGTTAAGTGATTATATTGGTATTTCTTATTTTCAGTTTAAGATATCTTGATTCCAAAGTTTCCTTCTGTATTATATATTACATAGTATATATGACTAATACATCAGTCACGATTCTGTACAGAAAGAGAAAAAATGTAAAATTGCTTTATCTGTGTATCTAAGTCTACATCTATCACCTATCATCAATATATCTTATCCATCCACCCATCTATTTAACTACCCAGTCATCCACCCATCCATCCATCCATCCATCCATCCATCCATCCACTCATCCACCCATTGATCCATCCATCCATTCATCCACCCACTCACCCACCCATTCATCCAATATCCACCCACCCACTCATTCATCCATTCATGCATTCATTCATCTACCCAGTCATTCATCCACCCACTCCTTCTTCCAGCCACTCATTCATCCACCCATCTGTCCATTCGTCTACCCAACCATCCATCCATCATCCATCCATCCATCCATCCATCCATCCATCCATCCACTCATCCATTCATTTATCTATTCATCCAACCATCCATCCATCTAACCACTCACCCACCCATTCAAACACCCAACAATCCATCCATTCATCTGTCCATCTGTCTACCCACCCCCCCATCCATCCATCATTCACCCATCCAACCATTCACCTATCCATCCATTTATCCATTCATTCATCCGCACACTCATTCATCCATCCATCCATCCAAACATCCACCATCCAATCATCCATCCATCCATCCATCCACCTAACTACCCACCCATTCATGCCAGGCATTTGACCCATGTGATCATGGAGACTGAGAGGACCCAAGATCTGCAGTTGGCAAGGAGGAGACCTAGGTGATCTAACAGTGTATTTTCAGTCCCAATTTATTCCCTTAATGGACTGGGTCATGCCCACCCACATCACAGAGGGTTATCTGCTTTACTCAGTCTACAGCTTTAACAGTTAAGATCACCCACAAATACCCTCACCTACAAACCCAGGGTGGTGTTGAAGTAAATATCTATGTACCCTATCTCCCAGTCAAATTATAAGTTGTCACAGAAGTCTAAATATCAAACACACAAATTAAAAAAAAATAATGTTGTCTATTCTCACCACACTCAATGGCCAAGGTCTCCAAAGATGGTTGGTTAGGGGAGTTGAGAACCATTTCAGAGAGCAAAGGGTAATGTTTCCCCCATCATCTCAAGATAGTGAGTAAAGCCAGGGAGTGACTATTTCTTAGCAACCATCGGTTGCTAAGTGACAAGAAAAAACCCATGAGGATACTACGCCGTCTCATGTCCTCTCATTCACAAGACACACAAATTTATTCTACACTGTCTTACCTAAGACCATAAACCTTAGTGTCTTGTGATACAAGAATTCTGTCTTGCCCTTGATGCAAGTGTTAAAAACTATCGATCCAATTCCAAATCCCTGTTTGGAGCTGGAAATGTCCTAAGGCCCCCACTGTAAGGTGAATTCTGAAACAACTCATATTCTCGTGAGTTGGGCTTCCTAGTCATATATGACTAATACATTAGTCATGGTTCTGTAGAGAAAGAGAACAAATGTGAAATTGCTCTATCTGTGTATCAAAGTCTATATTGGTCTATCACCTATCATCAATCTATCTTAGCCATTCATCCACACACTCATCCATTTATTTACCCACTCATCTATCTATTCATCCAACCATCCATCCATCCACCCTCCCATCCATCCATCCATCCATCCATTCATCCATCCATCCATCAGTCCATCCGTCTACCCACCCATCCATCTATCATCCTTATTGGTGTGAATCAAGTATTCCTGGTGAAAGACCTTAGTGTGTGCTGCAAGAATGATCCAATGGAAAAGAAATGGCATTTTTAACTCAGATCCCAAAGAACTAGTGAAAAGATGTTAGAATGTTAAATGAGAAACACGTGCTTACATTTTCGCTGGTACTTAAGACTGATCAAGCCTCAAACCACTTAGTTACCAAACCTTGTATGTGTGTGGCGGGTAATGAAATTGAGAAATGATCAAGTCACAAGAAACATGGGGCTGAGAAAAGATTAAAAATGTGTAATACCGTTCTGCTTCCCTTCCTCACTCGTTCTCCATATTTCTGTGACCTTTATGGTATTCAATTACACCTGTGAAAACACAAACACTTTCCAAGAACATAATTTGACATCAGTAGTTCCTGTCATATGTGGCAAAAAAAAAATATTTAGTTGCAGTTAACACTGAAAATGTCCACACTGAGACCTGCTGTTTGAAATCATAATATAGACTCTTTGCCTGAATTTTTAAAATATATAAAGCTGACAGCATAATTATTTAATAGAGGAAACATCTTAATAAAATTTCCTTTAAACCAGTAAGAGTAAAGAATCTCGTTAAAATAACAGGATTCATTACTTGTCCATTAAATTAAAGTGTCACAATAAAGCCCAAAGACTGCCTTGAATAGCAATTATAACCTGTAATTATGTGATCAGCTAAAACACTCAGTGAGATTATTCTATAATTTGCATCTGACAGGCTTGTCAATGTAAATCTTACAGCGTGTCTTGAAATACCAGTGTGTTGACAAGATAAACATGTATGACTATCTGACCATTTATACCTTGAATAAATAGTAGGAACCGATTATACGTGACATGTTATACTGATTTTAAAGTAAAGACAGAGGAAATCAGAATGTAAAAGGGTAGAGAAACATATCATTAAATATATAAACACAAATTGGTGCTGAACAGGGTAGGAGAGTAATCCCACATTTCTACGTGACCGCTTATAACAGCGTCAACATGCATGACCATCTGCTATCTTTTCTAGCTAAGCACTGTTTTTCTTTTTTAAAGGAACTGCCTTCTAGAATTATCTTCAACATTATCAACATGGTTTTTTAATATGGTGGTCTTCTGTGAAAGCTACCCTAGATGCTGGATTGATATCTTCTTAATTGTACAAGAGGCATATATATATACTTCGCGGCATGATTCAAGCAGATGGTGAGAGCCGTGTCTCCTGGCTTCCTGTTGAATTTTGTGTTGGTTTATTGTGTGACAGACCTGGAAGAGAGGAGGGAGGCATCTAATTTCTGAGGCAGACATTTTGTCACAGGTCGACAGTATGAACTCCCCGGCCAAGCAAACATAACAGTATATGTTTAGAGTGCTGCTGACGATGTCATTTGGACATTCCTTCAGTATAAAAGTCATTTGGTTCAGAGGGGTTTCTTTTGTAAGCAGGAAAAAAACCCCAGAAACTGGTAAGTGGTCATTTTAAAAAAAAGACAACTTTTTTTATATTCAGTGATTGGCCCTTTTGGGGCTGATCTGACTTTCACTTTCCCAACAGGCCCTCCTCCCACCTGTATTGATATCTGTTCCATTTCTGTCTCTGAATGCATTTCAGGGAGTTATCTCCCAATGTGCTCCTAAATCTTTGGGACCTGGACATGTAGCTTCTGCAAGGTATCATCTTCGAAAGCGCAGCCTGTCTGAAGCCAGAAATCACTGAGCACAAAGCTTTTTCTCCATCACATTAAAATGTTACAAGTTTTAGAACTGTGTATGCCCATGTCATACATACACAGATATGTGTGCATCCATGTACGTATGGGAAATACACACATATATATGATTGTACATACACACAGAAAAATGTGTGTGTGTGTTCTGTTTATAGGTTTTGAATTCATTCACGTGGTATCACACTCCATATTTTCAGGAACAACAATTTTTCTTGTCAATAAACACGACTGTTCATGTGTATTCATGTTTGAAAGCGTACACGCAGCTATCATGATTCATGTTCTATGGTGTCTAATATTCCACAATGTAAGTAGAATGCACTATTTATATCCATTCTTCTATTGATGTGACTAAGGTTCTTCTCGGATTTTGTACAATTTCTCAAAGTCCTTCTGCATCTTAATACGGACACGTGTTGTGGGGGGTGTCAGGACAATGAGACATGAGGAGAGGAGATGCCAGCAGCCCCAGGGGTGATGTTCCCGGACAAGGTGTGTGCCGTGCACTCTGCACAGGCTGAGTCCTCCCCGGCACTCAGAGAGGAGGAGGAGACATCTTAGGACACGCAGGAGGTAGAAACAGAGATGAGGAAAGGACAGAACAGCAATGCAGAAAGAATCCACCTTCCAGCCCCATATCTCCATCTCAGGGTTGAACCCTAGCAGAGGGACCCATGTCCTCCTGTCTTATTGGCCGTGGTGTTCCTGGTGATGACTGAATCAGTAACACCTCTTCCTAAATCAGCACTTAGTAAAGTCCTTTGTCTCCATCTTGGCACAGAGAGCCAAGGACGGCATTGTTCCATCAGAGGGTAATGTCCGGGAGCTTGTGGGCGGGAGGCGGCAGCCACCCTAGCCTGGACTTGGCACTGTGATGTCATAAAAGCTGCATTTTAGGAATATGAAAATAATAACCGTGAGCGAAAAAGAGTTGACATAGTCAAGAAGAAGGTCTGTTTTGGTAGACTACATGAAAAAATCTGAATGTCTAAGACTGAGTAGATAGAAGAATAAAAGTTCAATCCACTTACATTTAGGGTAATTACTGATGCTTGAGGGTTTCCTATAGTCACTGTAGGTTTTGTTTTCTGGTAGCTTTGTGTTTCCTTGTTTCTTCTCTTTTGTGTCTCTGTCAGTTGTTTTTGTTTGTTGGATGAATGGATGGATGGATGGATGGATGGATGAATAGATGAGTGAATATATGCGTGGATGGTGGATGGATGGATGGATGGATGGATGATGGATGGGTGGTAGATGGACAGATGGATGGATGGATTGATGAATGGATGGATGCATGGATGGATGGATAGACAGAGATAATAGATAGATAGATAGATAGATAGATAGATAGATAGATAGATAGATACATGGATGGATGGATGGATGGATGAATGATGATGGATGGATAGATGGATGATGGATGGGTGGATGGATGGATGGTTGAGTGGGTGGATGGATGGATGGATGGATCATTGGATGGATGGATGGTTGATTGAATGGATGGATGGGTGGATGAGTACTTTGGTGGATGGATGGATGGTTCAGTGGGTGGATGGATAGATGGATGGATGGATGGATGGATGGATGGATGGTGTATGATGGTTGGGTGGTAGATGGACAGATGGATGGATGGACTGATGAATAAATGGATGGATGGGTGGATGGATAGACAGAGATAATAGATAAATAGATAGATAGATGATAGATAGATAGATAGATAGATAGATAGATAGATAGATAGATAGAAAGATACATGGATGGATGGATGAATGATGGATGGATGGGTGGATGGATGGATGGATGGTTGAGTGGGTGGATGGATGGATGGATGGATGGACAATTGGATGGATGGATGGTTGATTGGATGGATGGATGGATGGATGAGTACTTTGGTGGATGGATGGATGTTTCAGTGGATGGATGGATGGATGGATGATGGATGATGGATGGAAAATAGATGGGTGGATGGATGAATGTTCAGTGAGTGGATGGATGGATAGATGGTTGGATGGATCAATGGTAGGTTGGATGGATGGATGGATAGATGTATGATGGATGGGTGGATGCATGGTTGGCTGAGTGGGTGGATGAAGAGATGGATGATTGATGGATGAATGAATGGATAAATGAGTGCATGGATGGATGGATGGATGGATGATGGATGATGGATGGGTGGTATATGGACAGACAAATGGATAGATGGATGATAAATGGATTGATGAATGGATGGAATATAGAGAGGAATTGGTAGATAGATAGATAGATAGATAGATAGATATGAACGGAAAGATAGATGGACCGATGAAAAGATAGATAAATGCACCAATGGATGGACTGATGGACAGATAGATGAATGGATGGGTAAATTGGATAGGAAGGTGACAGATAGATGATTGGTAGGCAGATAAATAGATAGGTAGATGATCAGATAAATAGATCATAGGAAGACAGATTGGCAGATTACACAGACAGAGAGATGGTGTAGATAGATAAATGACAGGCAGTTATAATACAGGTCCCTCAATCTACAGCATTACCTACAATTGGATTTGGCCCTGGGCATGGTCAATGAGACATATGGACGAGAATTCACGGCCACACTAGATTGGACGTACCTCAGTGGTGTGTGTTATGAGTGAATATTTTGCTTGTGTTACACACTCTTACACTGCTCAGGTCTCCTACTTGAGAATTTGTTAATTGCGGTTCACAAATCAGTATTTTTAAAAGGTATAGTCCTTTTAACCATCTCTCATTTCCTTTTTGTGACAATGAGACGCAGCCCTCACAAGACTAAGGTATAAGACGGTGCTGATTACGACACACAGATTATGAATTTTTAACAAATGTCGAGACCGGTCGCCAGACCCCTACAGTAATTTCCTTTTTGGGGAAGGACTCAAGGTGCTGATACTCATTGGTTTCCTTGTCACACATTTCCAAAGAACATTAACAGATTGACTTTATTTAAAGATTCATCATCCTAAGTAAGCATGGCATTTTGCCATGTCAAGTAATGTTACTTTTTAAGGGCAGAATCCCCATTGGGGTGTTTAAAGAATGATCCTTTTTAGTGTATTGTTCATGATATCACTTTCTTTTTCCCCAGAATGTTCTTTCAAATGCATGAAAGAACTAATTTTGACAGTTCCACTCAACCAAAAATACACATTAAAAATACATTTTTTCGGGGACATTGAACACATTGCTGAGGACCTTCGCTCGAACATAGAACTGTAAGGAATCAGAAGTCTCTTACCAGGTAGCTGGCATCCCAAGGGATGTACGGATGTTATTTTTGCTATTTACAGAAGAAAACAGTCTCTCGTAGGACAAGCAGCAAACATAAACTCTTCCTTATGTGAACGCCTGACCTTTCGCTAACACATGGGGCTGTGTTCCCTGGACCCTAAGGAAGGCTTGAATGCTCACTGAAGGAACATAAAAAAAAAAATCAAGTGAGGACATCGGACCTTGTGCCTCTTTCTATTACTTTCCACAACACATTATTTTATATAATTTTTATAACACAGATATAAATGAAATTTGTACAAGGGCACATACTGAGGTACATACACATTCATGCACATGTTAAATTGTATCCATAGATAACACACATGATTTTATGCATATGCAGCATATCTTTATTATTACATTTGCATAGGTAAACATGTATTTAATAGATGTACATAGAGATATAATATATACTTGCAGAAATTATATAATTATATATGCATGTACGTTTCAATGCATGTTATAGATTGATAACTAAGTTCCTTTGATATTCACTAATCAGAGTTCAAAATGTACGTAAGAGATACTGTTTGCACTGTGAGATAAGAACTATATCTATGAGGTCCCTCCGGTAAACTAACGGACAAAGCTCTGAGGATGTTTTGGGGTTTTGGGAGGTTAAATCGCCCACAGTGAAGGAAATAGACACTATGGGAACCCATTTGTGCCGGAACAGATGGTAGAAAGGTTCACTAACTGAGGTGAAAAGGTAGAGCTCTCAAAGCAGGCAGGATGCTTATGTCTAGAGCAGTGGTAGTCAACCTGGTCCCTACTGCCCACTAGTGGGCATTCCAGGTTTCATGGTGGGTGGTAGTGGAGCAACCAAAGTATAAATACAGAGATAGATTGAAATATAGTAAGTTGTTTTATAAAGATTGACTCTGCCAAACTTAGCGAAATTCCGACATAAAGTACTTGGTAAGTAATTATGATTATATGCTTTCACTTGCTGTCACTCTGCTTTATAAATTTTATAAAGTAAAGTGACTTCCCTAATTTATAAATCACCATGACTGTGGAACCGGTGGGTGGTTAGAAAATGTTACTACTCACAGAGATACAAAAGTGGGTGGTAGGTATAAAAAGGTTGACTATCCCGGGTCTAAATAAATGTCTTATGACTGAAAAATTCTCAATGATTTGCCCATCAGCAAGCCTAACGAATTCCCCTGCTGAGCTCATTTCATATACATATATGTATTTTTAAAAAGTGTCCACAGAAGGATAGCTTCTTTTCAACTTTCCATCACGCCTAAGAATTTTTACATCCTCATGTATTATTAATGCGTTGAGAGCATCGTTGGAATAAAAACGCACACTCTACCAATCGCTTAAAATTATATCAGGTATCTTTCCAGTAAAAAGACTGCAAATTAGTGCCAACTTTTTTTTGTTCCTAGGATAAGTGGCAGTTGTCTAGTTTTCCAAGAAATATTCTTCCAGAAGCCAGCTGTCTTCTGAGGAACTCTCCGTTCACTTTTTCTTTTAAAATAAATGTTGTTTGCTTACTTTTCTCCTCTTCAATAATTTTGTTTTGTTTTGGATTTTTGGGTTTTTTTTTTTAATTTTAGAAAATACATGTACCTTGTTTATTTCTCCCCTCTTAAATACAAAAAAAATATTCTTACTCTAAAGAGAAATGGCTCAACTCTCAAAGCGATAAGTAAATGCGGATGAGAAAAAATACTTGTGTCAATCATTCTAAATTAGAATTAAAAAAAAATAATAGATGGAGAAGAAAGGAATTATTACAACAGAAATGGAAAGACACTCCCCATGTCTGCCTCTGGCTCAAGTTTTAAATCATTTTTTTAAAATTTTTATATTTATTCATTTTTAGAGATGAGAGAGAGAGGAAGAGAAAGAAACAGAGAGAGAGAGAAGAGAGAGACAGAGAGAGAGAGAAGGAGAGAGGAGCTGTAAGCATCAACTCCCATATGTGCCTTAACCAGGCAAGCCCAGGGTTTTGAACCGGCAACCTCAGCATTTCCAGGTTGACGCTTTATCCACTGTGCCACCACAGGTCAGGCCTTGGCTCAAGTTTTAACAACTGAACACATTGATCCCTTTAGTTACGCTAAGAAAGGAACAGAAAATAATGTAAATATCAATGGCTCTGTGATGTCAATAATGTGTGAACCTCTGTAGCAATGACCAGTTGACTGTCGGCGTCTGTGTGCTTGGACTGTTAAACACCTGTTATCAAGGGTTTCTGTTTAGACAGCAGTTAGGTCCTAAACATTATGAGTCTCACTCGTAGCTATCTATGCATCACCGGCTGTTGCCAAAAATGACTACTTTAAACTTAGTATTTCTTCACTAGGATGTCAATAGCCCTGTACCCATTACTCTGTGGTTTTGTTTCGTGTTAGTCTATGCCAGGGGTTGCGAACCTATGGCTTACGAGCCAGATGTGACTCTTTTGATGGCTGCCTCTGGCTCGCAGAGAAATCTTTAATAAAAATAATGATAACGTTAAAAATATAAAACATGCTCATCTATTACAATCCATTCATTTCCTACTGCTCATGATCATGGTTGCGGGTGGGTGGAGCCAATCACAGCTGTCTTCCAGGACAACACCAAATTTTTTATTGGATAACATGTAACGTACATGGGTTGTTGTATGGCTCTCACGAAATCAAATTTTAAATTATGTGGCGTTCATGGCTCTCTCAGCCCAAAAGTTTCCCGAACCCTGGTCCATGCTATTCGAGTCCATGTGATAGCGATTTATTTTTCTTTACCACTGAGAAGGCATGCTAAGAACACAGCATTCTAATGATGTGTCCTTCCAAGTATTTTAAAAGACAACTTCAACAGACAACAAGGTTTGTCATCCTCAGCTTCCATGTGAAATGCCATCTTTTTGTGAATTGAAACGTCTTCCTAGAACACAGCGGAAGGCATTCCCGGCCACGGCCTGATTTGATTTGTGACCAGAGAATAAACAGCATTATTTACAGGGACTGGAGTTCCCTAAGAGTTTATGACACGTAGACTTCAATCACTTTGATTTTCACAGAAAACTAAAATACACTGCAAACACAGTTTCAGATAAAAGTACTCATTTTATTTTTCTGTTTTAATTCAATGATCACTTTTGAAATACCGAACGCGCCGGGGGCGATTTATGCTGCTGTCACTGTCAGGTCATGTCGGCGTTTCCATGGAGATAAAGCACGCTCGCTTTAGAAACATTCAAATATTTATTGCACATGACTTTAGTGAAAAGTGTCTCAGTAAAGATATCAGGGTGTGAACAAGACTAGAGCACATCAGATATAATAATATATATAATATATATATTATATATATATCAGGGGTCGGGAACCTATGGCTCATGAACCAGTTGTGGCTCTTTTGATGGCTGCATCTGGATCGCAGACCAATCTTTAATAAAAAAAAGTAATAATGTTAAAAATATAAAAATTCTCATGTATCACAATCCATTCATTTCCTACCACTTATGTTCATGGTTGTGGGTGGCTGGAGCCAATCACAATTGCCCTCCAAGACAATACCAATTTTTATTGGATAATGCATTACGTACACGGGTCATTGTATGGCTCTCACAGATTTACATTTTAAAATATGTGGCGT
Organism: Saccopteryx bilineata; assembly: GCF_036850765.1. Lineage (NCBI taxonomy): Eukaryota > Metazoa > Chordata > Mammalia > Chiroptera > Emballonuridae > Saccopteryx > Saccopteryx bilineata. Next base: position 145,586,711 of record NC_089502.1, read on the forward strand.
TCATGGCTCTCTCAGCCAAAAAGTGTCCCGACCCCTGATATATATTACAGTATATGTATTAAATGTTATAATATAATATATATGTATATATAATATATATAATAATACATATTATGTATTATATTTTGTATTGTCATTATACATTTAGGATACATCTCTATCCTAAATCGAATGTCTGGTTTATCTTGTTTCTTGTTTTTGCTTTTACTGTTATTGGATCATTCTTATCAATATTCATTTTTATTTTTATTTATTTATTTATTTACACTGTACAACCCCCTTCAGTGCTCACAGCCCACAGGTAAGGTAGCTAGGCAATGGTTCAAGGCTGTAGTTTACTCTGGCGTGGGTATACTATGAATATTCATTTTTTAAAACTCTGCTTATACATTTTAAAATATTTCTCATTATACTAATACACACACACACACACACACACACTCATACTACATAAACCATTTTGATTTCTCTGCATTTTGACAAATACAGAATGCCAGGCTTAACAGGTGTGATCGTGGGGTTCATTACGCGGTGAAACCGGCTCCCGCAAACGCACTTAGGGGAGGATCCGTGCTGGGACCCCGAGAGAAGAGAAGGCTACGCCCTGCGGGAAGCCCCTTGGCTGGCGCTCCATCCACACACTCACGCAGAACTGCCGTGTCCCGTGTCCTCGTGCACAGCTTTGCTCCGCCCCTCCCGTACGTTGTCAATCATCCAGCTGCACGTGCCGGGGGCGGGGGAGCGCGTGCATGTGCTTAGTCACAAGCCTGCAGTGCGGGCGTTTGCATTGGGTGTTCAAACTCTCCCCTTGGTGGCGGATGCGTCAACAGCGGTCCTGTCCCAACGGGGCCGCACGGGGAACTTACTGCAGCTCGGGGCTCTGAGGCCGAAGGGTCGACGGACGCATTTTTAAGCCGTTTCCTCTCAGTTAAGACACAAGGTGAATGAATATTTCAATTGCTCCGCAGAGGGCGTCCTCGCTGGGTATTATTTAATATGCTCTGATATGTTTACTAACGATGTCTCCTGAGGCGACAAAAGAAAATCAATGCGTGGGGGATATTGTTTCCACTGAGTTGTCATTAAATTTCCCCGCATAGCCTGTGGGTTATGCCTAATAATTTTGGGATAAATAAATGAACGCAAAGCGCCATTCATTCCACTTTAAAAATGATTCAGGCCCTGGCTGGTTGGCTTAGCAGTAGAGCGTCAGCCCAGCATTTGGAAGTCACGGGTTCGATTCCCGGCAAGGGCACACAGGAGAGGCGCCTATCTTCTTCACCCCTCCCCCTCCCCTTTCTCTCCGTCTCTCTCTTCCCATCCCACAGTCAAGGCTCCATTGGAGCAAACATGGCCCATTGCTGAGGATGGCTCCATGGCCTCTGCCTCAGGTGCTGGGAAGAGCTGGGTTGCTGATCAACAGAACAATGCTGCAGACGGGCCAAGCGTAGCCCCCTACAGGGCATGCCGGGTGGATCCCGGTCAGGCCCATGAGGGAGTCTGTCTCTCTGCCTCCCTGCTTCTCACTTTGGAAAAATATAAAAAAAAAAAAGATTCAGAATTTAGATGTCCCTGTTTATTCACTGAGGGCCTCTGACAGCAAAGGCCCCTGGACTAGAAACGGCCACGTCGCATGGAAATGTGCCCAAAGTGCAAACTCTTGGGGACCTGGAAGGACTGTGGGATCCCCTCATCGAAGGACTGGTGTCACGGAAAACGCCCGCTTTCTGCAAGGACGTCCAGAATGTCAGGAACATGTTTCCACGCTAGGTTCGCACTCCGATCTTACCCAGCGGGTTCACGGCTGTAATTATCACCTCGGTCTGATGTGGAGGCTGACATACCCTATCAGACACTTTATTACAAGGGACGGTGACCAGAATCCTGGTATCACAGAGCAGGGCGCCCTGGGGCCATGGCCGTGAGCCTCTGGGCTTTCCAATTCCAGGGGCTCACCTTTTAGATGGACTCAGACACCCTCTTTATCCCCTGGCATTGCTCCTGAGAATCGGGTACCTTCCGGCCATCTGGAAAGAGAATGTGAAAATGGACGTAATTACCTCAGAAACGTAATTTTTCTTTTTCTTTTTCTTTTCCTTCTTTCTTTCTTTCTTTCTTTCTTTCTTTCTTTCTTTCTTTCTCTCTCTCTCTCTCTCTCTCTCTATCTCTCTCTCTCTCTATCTCTCTTTCTTTCTTTCTTTCCAGAAATAGCATCTCAGCTGCTTTGCTCTCAGAAAGAAAGATGTGTCACCCGGGTGCCGTGGAACTGTCCTAGTGAGAGGGGCCTTCTCGTGACATCAGCACAGAAAGGGGGAGGGGCATCAGCTTTCTATTCTCTGGCGGGCTCCCTGGAGGCAGCGGCCTTTAGCCTTGCTGTGGGGGGAGAGAGGATGTTCATTTCCCATCACAGCTGCCGCTGGGGTGTGCTGTGACTGGTCCCACACTTAGCTGGGTCCTGCAGAAAGTACCAAGACGATGAACTCAGGATCCTTGGCTAGGCAAACACCACGGCATTCTTGCTGCTGTCTCTGTGGTGTTTATTTACATTTTAATTTTTTTATTTAATCTACAGTGGTCACACCATATAATACTGTTGTGGACCGTAAATGGCAGAAATCCATTGTAGATTCGAGGCTTAGCAAAAGGCTAAGTTCTCCCCCCTTCACCTCCATATTGGCTGTGATGCTGAGTATTTGCATCCACCCCACTTGCTTCCTTGGGTTGCTGGAAGCAATACACATGCCCTTCCTCTAACTCTTTGTTTGTTTTCGGATGTTGGTAGATTTCACTAATGCATCCTGTTTTATGTACTGGGAAAGTTCCTGTGTTAGCCTTGGATGTGCAACTTTGTATCAAGGTCCTTGATTTGCATACGGCTATATAATAAAGCAACTGGGGCTATGAGGCACTCGGATACTGCCAGGCATTTTGAAGAGTCCTCCCGGTCCCATCATTTTTGTTTTGATAAGTGTGTTTCCTTAATTCCACACCATTATTAGGAGCCACGCTGGTCCGTGGCAAGTGGTGCCCAAACAGACGACTTGAGTACGAGGAAACTAAAACTGAAGGAAGGTGACACAACTCCCCAATGTGAAGTGCGCACAGTGAGTAAAGAAAATTTGAGGAAAGTGTAGAGGGGAGTAAAAGATTATGGAACAGATAGGGATTAAAAATAAGGGAACTTTTTGTAGAAATGTTTCCATATGAAGACAAATCATTGTCTGAAGAGTATCAGGGTGAGCTGGAAACAGACAGATGTGAAAATGAGGATAACTTGGAGTCTGAGGATGACTCAAGGGATGAAAAATCCGTGACTATGGCTGCCTTAGCCGCGGGGCCTCTGCTGCCCTCAGCCCCTTCCTACATTCAACCCTCTGCTCCTCTGTTCCCTTATTGGGCTGATTGCAGAGTCTATAGCTCAAAATCTGGGAAATCCCCTCTCCAACAAATTCTCTAGGCTCGAAATGTAGGGGAAACAATAAATGATGGCTTTACCCGTTTTCCTGTTGTAGAAAGAAAGCATGACACAGGGCGACTAGTGTAACACCATGAACCTGTACCTTTTAGAACTCTGAAAGAGCTTAAACTTGCTTGTGTTCAGTATGGGCCTACTGCCCCTTTTTCACTTGGTTTATCAGAGACTATTAGGGCAAAGGCTCTTCCCCCAAATGGCTGGAAGGCGATTGCTTGTGCTTGTCTCTCTGGGGGTAATTATTTGCTGTGGAAGTTGGACTTTCTTGAGAATGGAAAGGAGACTCAGGTATTAGGAAGATGGCAGCTTTTCTTGTCATGGTCTGATTTTCTTTAATGTTTTGACTGCGGTCTTCTGAACTATCATTTTGTTTCTTTCTTGTTCTTTGCCTGGAGGTTGAGGCAGGGGACCTGTGTTGGATCTGACTATAGAAAATATCTCAGCAGCTGCTGAGAGCAAATTTTTTCAGGGAGATGTTGTTTAGTCACATCCTTCAGTCCCTCTGTCTGAAAATGCCCTGACTAATATCAGGCAGGCATCTTTCTAATCTGGATGTGCTCTGAAATCCCGGGTTTCTCTCTGGTTTGTCTGATTGGTCTAATTCTTGTCTCTGTTTAGTCTTTGTTTAATGTTGTCTAAAATGTGTCTGTTTTTAAGACCTGAATTAATTTTTTTTCATGCAAAAATTGGAAATGCTGGCTCTAATATTTAGAAAAAAATAAAATGTTTTTAGAACTTGTAAGGAGCACTCATTTAAATTTAAATAGAATAGAATGTAGATCCTTAAGACTTACTGATTTGGTTAGTGCATTGTGAGGTGTGTTGAGAGTTAGGAGCCAAATAGCAAAATAAGTATTAGGATTGATCAAAGTTATATGTTATACTTGTGTTTTTGTGTGTGTAAATTGTCTCGTTTCTGTGTAAGGTTATACTCAGTTATGCAAAGCAAAGAGTCAGAGGAAGGGCATGTATATTGCTTCCAGCAACCCAAGGAAGCAAGTGGAGTGGGTGCAAATACTCAGCATCACAGCCAATATGGAGGTGAATGGGGGAGAACTTAGCCTTTTGCTAAGCCTCCAATCTACACTGGCTTTCTGCCATTTATGGTCCACAACATTATATATTAACCTCGGGTGAGGCTGCCTTGTTCAGACAGTTATGTTCCTGCCAAAGTGACCCTTCTCCCCATCAGTCTAGTGCCCACCGTAGAACTAAGTCCTTAATCAGCATCTCCATCACCGAGATGACGCTGCCCCCCATTCCAAGATCCTTCACTGCGTTCTGGGCTCCTTCTCAGAACCGGAGGTCCCCCCTCCTCCGACAAGTGTGTCCAGCCCAGAGCACCCACCATTCTGAAATAACAGCACCTTCGTCAACAGGAGGAGAATCACATTTCGGTGACCTAGTGAAATACGCGGGCAAATGCAGGGGGCGGAGCGAGGTGTCACGAATCCCGTTATTCCTCCTGACTGAGTGCGCGCAGTCCCTCCGCGAGGACCGCGGCGGCAGAGGGCGCGCGGCCAAACCCGGAGGGCCGAGCTCCACTTGGGTTTTCTCCAGTTCCGTCTGTCTGTCTGTCTACGACCGACCCCCTTTCACGAGCTGGCTCAGAGCTGAAGGTCCTCGCCGGGATATTTTCAGTGGGATGAAGCCTACATTGGGTGCGCTCTGACGCAATGAGAGGCGCTCAGAGACCGAGCGCCTGCGCACCTCGTGAGATGGTCTTTTAAACCCCTGTCCCCATCGAACGTCAGCTTGTATTAAACTGGGTATCGCGCGGAGCCAGGGTGCAACGAGATGCCCTGTTTTGAAGTGATTTCGGTCCCTCGTGGCAAATGTGTGTTGGTGCTAATGGAACACGAGCGGTTCAAAGGTTCACGCCGACTGGTTACTTAGTTTAAAGTGATGAAGTGGGGTTTGCAGTCTCACCGTTCTAGAGCGTGTTTGCACTGTGGGAGGCGGGCTTCTTCTCTGCTGGTGTCACTCTTAATCAGACGACGATGAAATTCCACACTGGCTACTGGGATGCTCTGAGGAAGTACTGGGAAGCCGTAAGGAGACCTGAAGGAAGCAATTCCAACGGGAGGGTGTTTCGTTTCCAGAGCACAAATGCCACGTGTCCCCTGGGGGACCCCTCCTCTCAGAATCTACCCCAGATGTCATGCTCCTCAGAGAAGATCACTGTCATCACCAAGCCCTGTGACGAGGAATACCTGCCCTCCTGGAAATACCCACCTTGAATGATACTCCTTCAATGGCGGATGAGGGTATTCTTTGCCTAACAGTCTAGCAAATATGCCTGACGGTTGCAACCGTAATTATAACACTGGGTATCAATCTATGATCGATGTTCTCTTTCATCTCTAAAGACAGGATCTTGTTACAAAGAGTTAAAGTCTGTTCCGTTTCCTAAAACGGTTCTATTTTCCGGGAGGACAAAAGAGATAAAATTGATTAGCACATTTAAATAATATGCTTTGAGTGATGTGTTGGGTGTATGTGTGTGTGTGTGTGTGTGGTCACTTCTTATTAAAGGACTTGTTAAATGACCAAGTAGGAGGTTGATGAATATTCTAGTGCTTGTAAAATTTGATGCTGTGAATTTATGATTAGTCGTCAACCCAAGAGATGAAAATTAATTTGTCAAAGTGGTTTCAGTAATCAACCTTTTAAAGAATGTCTGAGCCTGACCAGGTTGTGGTGCAGTGGATAGAGCATCGGACTAAGACACGGAGGACCCAGTCTTGAGACCCCTAGGTCACCAGCTTGAGCACGGGCTCATCTGGTTTGAGCAAAACTCAGCAGCTGGAGCCCAAGGTCGCTGACTTGAGCAAGGGGTCACTCGGTCTGCTGTAGCCGGTCAAGGCACAGATGAGAAAGCAATCAATGAACAACTAAGTAGCCACAATGAAGAATTGATGCTTCTCATCTCTCTCCCTTCCTGTCTGTCCCTATTATCACACATTCTGACTCTGTCTGTCACAAAATAAATAAACAAATAAATTTTTTTTTAAAGTTTCTTTAAAAAATAAAGAAAGAGGCCTGACTTGTGGTGGCACAGTGGATAAAGCGTCGACCTGGAAATGCTGAGGTCGCCGGTTCGAAACCCTGGGCTTGCCTGGTCAAGGCACATATGGGAGTTGATGCTTCCAGCTCCTCCCCACCTTCTCTCTCTGTCTCTCTCTCTCCTCTCTCTCCCTCTCTCTCCTCTCTAAAATGAATAAATTTAAAAAAAATAAAAAAAAATAAAGAAAGAATGTCTGAAAGATAAGGAAATGATAATGACCACTCACGGTTATAATCTTTACACACACACACACACAAACACACACACATATATACACACACACATATATTTATATATTATATATTTATATATACACATACACACATATATATGTATATATTCACATATATTTATCATATATTTATATATTATATATTTATATGCACACACATATATGTATATATACACACATATTTATATATTATATATTTATTTATATTTATATATTTTATATATACAGACATATGTATGTACAAAATAGATAAAAAACAAGTTTCTGTCTCAATGCATAACAGGTTTATAAATTCATATACATATATATATATATATATCTGTATAGACACACACACACACAATCTGGTTTGACCTAAAAACACCAATCCTCCTTGCACCATAATACTCAGTGAAACACAGATAATTTTTCGCTAGTGGTTACAAAGAAGTAAAAGCCCTTCCCTCCAGCAGAACACACGTGAAACTGCAGACAGACACAGGGAGCCGGCGTGTCAGCAAGCGCCGTGAGACGCTGCCCTCGAAGCCGCCGTGCCCGCCTCTGTGGTTAAACAGCACGCCGCATTTCACTGTGGCCTCCGCAAGGTCCCCTTCCATGCCCTTGCCTGTCTGAAAGCATCAGGCGGCAGCCTTATTCTAAGCTGTAATTCTGGGATTACATTATTTTGGGGAGACTGGGATATGGAGATGTGTCTGACACGCAGGAACGGGGAAGAAGCTTACAGACACTGCACACATGACATCCAGGGACAGGGACCATTCACTGTAGTGGGTTTCGCATCTAGCTATCCATCTGTTCATCCATGTTTCTGTTCACCATCACCATATATATATATATACACACACACACACACACACACACACACATATAGTGTGTCCTTAAAGTCATGGTTCACTATAAACCTTTACAGGAAAGCAACAAAAGATGACAAAAATGTGAAACCTGCACCAAATAAAAAGAAAACCCTCCCATTTTCTGTAGGATGAGTGGCACATGTGCGCATGTGCTGATGATGACATAACAACGTGTATACAGCGGAGCAGCCCACAGCCATGCCAATCGAGATGTGGATGGTACATAGGAAAGTTCAGTGTGTTCTGTGGCTCGCTCAATTAGAATCCGTGACCAAAGCGCAACGTGAATATCGGTGCGTTTATAACGAAGCGCCACCACATAGGAATCACATGACTCGGTGGGATAAGCAGTTGAAGGAAACGAGCAGTTTGGTGGAGAAACCCTGTTCTGGTAGGCCATCCATCAGTGACAAGTCTGTAGAGGCTACACGGGATAGCTACCTAAGGAGCCCTAAAAATCTGTGCGTGAGCCCACATCGAACTGTACTGAATAGGTATGAACCTGGGGAGTTTTCCATTTATTTGGTGCAGATTTCATTTTCTATCATCTTTTGTTGCTTTCCTGTGACCAGTCAAAAGTGCACCACAACTTTATGGACCCACTATATATGTGTATATATATATGTGTGTGTGTCCACATATACACATATAAACACACAGATTCACACACACACACACACACACACATATATCCACACACATATAAAATGAAATAGATAAAAAAAATTCTCACCAAGAAATGTTCAAAAAAAAATTACAGTGCGATGACAAACTAGGAGACCGTAGGCTCACCTGGACCCCTCGCAAACTATTAATATCTTCCCACAAACCAAAGTTTAGTTGACAATGGAAAACGGCTTATTCTCCCCCTCACAGACACAGGGCTAAATACAGAACTAAACAAGGGGAAGTCCGCTGCCGTGTCAGACACTGGAACAGGAAGGGGCTCCTTCGACGTCCAGAGTGCCGGCTTGGGAACAAAGACTTCATACTTGTCTTGTGTGGTTCTATTCAGCTTCTCTCTCAGCTCCACTGGGAAAGGAGATCTCGGTGGCTTGTGGCTTTATGAACATAGGTGCTAGAAAAGCTCTCGCATGTCAAAGTTCAAGTCCGTAATGTTCTAGGAGAGGCCAATCGATAGAGACAGGGAAAGGGTGGGTGGGTGCCCAGGTTGGAGAGGAACGGATGAGGACATGGAACCCGGAGAGGTTGTTGGGCCAGGACACCACTGCGCATGACACTGGGACGGAGGTTGCCTGTCCCCAAACACTCCTTAAAATTTATGAGGTACAGAACACCGAGAGGGAAGGCTTACGTAAACTATGCACGGTAGGAGATTACAAAGTGTCGCTGAGGGTGCAGAAAAGGTAACAGGGACTCCCTGGGTGGGAGACTGGGCAGAAAAAGGAGGGACGTCACAGAGAGTCGTCCTGACAACACTGCAGCAGTCGAAGCTAACATTCGTGTGAAATAGACATTCTGATACAAGAAGCGACCGAGCCATCCAACCCAGTAGTCCTTGTCCTACGTCTTGACTCAAGAGCCATGAAGACACCACAGGTGCTCAAATATTTGCTCAGGTGGATCCAAGCCAGACTAAACTGGAAAGTCTAAAGCATCCCAAAAAAATACAAACCACAAAACAGAATCAGGACATCTAGACATACAGCAGGAACAGGACTTATCTTGAGAAATTGTTGACATACTGATATTTGCAGGTAGGGGAATGACTCTGAAAGTACACGATGACCCAAAAGACAAACAGGGAAGAGCACACGCTAGCTTCTTTCAGATACTCGGCATTGTGCAATGTGCCGTGGGGCTTCCGCTGACTGAGAGTACGCAGCGGAGGCGGCTGTGGGGAGGATGAGAAGTCAGACTGCCCTGCAGGGGCGCATGAGGGACCCTGGGTGGGCTCTGTGACTGGACCGTGGTAAATACGTGGTCATGCTGGTGACTGCCTCCCTTTCACGTGGGCTCCCCTGTGTACTGTTGTGTTGGGAAATATTTAAAAATATTTACATTGAAATTAGAGCTGGCCTATCACAGATTAGTCTCGGGAGGATAGCCCCTTAAGGGACTCGGCATTGATATTAATTTATGGAACGGTCCCCCGGTAACTCTCGTACACGCCTGGCACCATGGACAATTATCACACTCTGAGTGACTCTGACCTGGACTGATCTCTGACATTCCACAACTACAGATGTACCACCTGGGGGACAAAAGACGTGGACAAAAAGGAAGTAGACTCAGAAACACACAGAACCAACTCACGTGGAAGTGTACAGGGTAAAGGCTGTAGTTCATTGTGTGTTTTGAGCTTTAACACGGTAATTAAAATTATAAATGACCTCAACGCATGCTACATCTATGTTGTCGTCAGATCAGAAAGAAATTGGAACCCAACATGCTATAAAAAAATGTATTACAGCCTGACCAGGCGGCGGCGCAGTGGAGAGAGCATCGGACTGGGACGCGGAGCACCCGGGTTCGAGATCTCAAGGTCGCCAGCTTGAGCGCCGGCTCATCTGGTTTGAGCAAAGCTCAACAGATTAAACCCAAGGTAGCTGGCTTGAGCAAGGGGTTACACGGTCTGCTGAAGGCTCGTGGTCAAGGCACATATGAGAAATCCCTCAATTAGCAACTAAGATGTCGCAATGAAAAACTGATGATTGATGCTTCTCATCTCCCTCCATTCCTGTCTGTCTGTCTCTATCACTCTCTCTCTCTGTCTCTGTAAAAAAATGCATTACAGCCAGCTGCGGTGACACAGTGCATAAAGCATCGCCCAGATATGCTGAGGTCGCCGGTTCCAAATCCTTGGCTTGCCTGGTCAAGGCGTATGTGAGAATCAACTTAATATACGTTGATACTTCCTGCTCCTCCCCCTCTGTCTTCTCTCTGTAATACCAATGTATAAAGTCTTTCAAAACGATAATTACACAAATTAAAATAATCTATCGTTTTAAATTATGGAATGCGAAACATACAAATAACTGCCCTGAGAGAGGAGAAAGTGGCCATATTAAAGCTAGAGAATGTGGACCTAAGGAATGCACCCAAAAACATTTTCCTAACGAGAAAGTGGCTAAGTATCAAGAAATCATAGAAATAGTAAATCTATATGTACCAAAGAATAGTGATTCTAAATAGAAAGAGCAGAATTCACATTGATGCAAACTTAGAAGGAGACAAGCCCATAAACACAGACTGGGACTCAGCTTGTCTCCTAAAAACTAATTCTCATTGTTCCTTGGATTCCTCCAATGAATGAGGTCATATGATAATTTTCATTCTCTGCCTGGCTTATTTCACTAAACAGAATAGTTTTTAGGTCTCCCCATATTGTTGCGAAAGGTAGTATTTCCTTCCTTTTCATAGCTCCATAGTATACCATGGTATTAAATTTATAAAGCACTTGTAAAACTCAACATCAAGAAGATAAACAATCCAATTAAAAAATGGGCACAAGAGGCCCAAGTTGGTTGGCTCAGTGGTAGAGCATCAGCCTGGCGTGCGGGGGACCCAGGTTTGATTCCCGGCCAGGGCACATAGGAGAAGCGCCCATTTGCTTCTTCACACTCCCCCCTCCTTCCTCTCTGTCTCTTCCCCTCCTGCAGCCAAGGCCCCATTGGAGCAAAGACGGCCCGGGCGCTGGGGATGGCTCCTTGGCCTCTGCCCCTGTGCTAGAGTGGCTCTGGTCGCGGCAGAGCGACGCCCGGGAGGGGCAGAGCATCGCCCCCTGGTGAGCAGAGCGTCGCCCCTGGTGGGCGTGCCGGGTGGATCCCGGTCGGGCGCATGCGGGAGTCTGTCTGACTGTCTCTCCCCGTTTCCAGCTTCAGAAAAATACCAAAAAAAATGGGCTCAAGAAATAAATAGACACTTCTCCAAATAGGACATACAGATGGCCAATAGACAAATGGAAAAATGTTCAACATCACTAATCATTAGAGAAATGCAAATTAAAACCACAATGACATATCACCTCACACCAGTCAGAATGGCGCTCATTGACAAAACAACACAGGACAGGTGCGGGCGAGCATGTGGAGAAAGGGGAACCCTCCTGCACTGCTGGTGGGAATGCAGACTGGTGCAGCCACTGTGGAAAACAGTATGGAAACTCCTCAAATAATTGGAAATGGAACTGACTCTTATTTTCATGTGTAGCTACGCAGGAGATGTTCAGAATTCTCTGACTGCGGGGACCTCTTCTCGAGCGGAACACGCAGGGGTCGCACACGGCAGAGCACACGTGCTTGAGTCAATGACCAGACTGACCAGCAGCCTCAGGAAATGTGGATCTGTTCTTGCCCCCTTGTCATGAGACAACCCCCAACCTCCTTCCCAGAAACAGACCACCACACTGATGCACATTCTTCTCCACTCATTTTCCCCAACTGACTATTGTCCCATTTTTTCATTTTCCTCTCCAAATAGCTCCTAAGAAAAAAATCGTCCATAACCTTTTAATGTCCTCTCCAAAGAGCTCCTAAGGAAAAATGGTCCATAACCTTCTACTGGGGAATGTCAGTGACATATCCAACATCTGCTGTTGGTTCAATACAAATATCTTCAATAACAACCACATCTATTCACAATATACTTTGTGACACAGATTGCTGACTCTATAATCATTTATCAAAGCAAAACATCATTAACAATTTAGTGGCCGCAATATCATTTGGTATATTCCCCACAATTGTCTGACTTGTTCCTTTTTATTTCTTTCTGGATATAAATTTCATTATGCTGCCTCTCTTTCAATAAACATTGCCATATTGTGATGGATTATCCTAGTTCTTTTTTCTTAAAAGTATCTTTATTTCCCTTCAGTTTATAAGTAAACTTCACATTAGGACATTTTATTTTATCATAAAGACATCACTATTTTCAGGGAAATTTTAGTTGTCTATCCCATTTTTCCTACACTGAAGTCAATCTACTTTTCTTAGCAATACTTCCTATATGTATTAAGATTTCCAATTGATCTTATTTTGTCCAATTTCCTCAAATACCTCTAGATTTAAATTTTCTGTTGGATCATCTTAAAGTATGTAGTGTTTTGGACATGAATGAAATGGACAAACAGAATGCCAACAAGCTGCAAAAATGGAATATTATTCACCTAGGAAGAGAAAGTAGATTCCAACACACACACACACACACACACACACACACACACACACACGACAAGACCTAAATAACCCTGAAAACACTATGATCGATAAGATAAAATTTAGGGGTAATATGTGGAATATAGTAACATTATTGCAATGTCACATTGTAATAATGTTACAGTGTAACAATAAGGTAACATTTCCCTTATCTGTAGCAGTCAAAATCACCGAGACAGAAAGTAGAATATAAATTATATAGAGTTAGTGAGCGAAACGGGAAGCAGTCATTTCATGGAGAAAGAGTATCAGTTTTCCAAGTTGAGAAGTTCTATATATGGGTGATGGTGACCGCTATGCAAAGGGAACCAAGATCAAATGAATAAATAAAACTACTAAAAACTAGTTAAGATAGTGAATTTCCACTTCTGTGTCTTTGATCAAAAAATTTTAACGACATCACAGTGTGTACTCGTACTTCCAAAACCATCTTACTCAGAAAGTGGTATGTTCTACCCTGTCCCCGATTTGGGGGGCTCGCATAAGTGCCCCGCCATCACTGTCTGCATGGTGATTATCTTGAAACATCTCCAGTGCACAGCGCAGATGAGGGTTTTCTTCCAAGTCACGGTGCCATGCGAGCAGGTACACGGTGTCCCAGCCCCGCGGGCTAGATCAATACAGCCCTGGAAGCCCAGGAACACCACGTTCTTTCCAGAAGTACGAGGAACACAGGTCATGTCCTTGAGGTCTGAAAGATCTTCAGGACGCATCGCATCCAAGAGGATGTTTATTTTCCATGTTGCATAAGGCTATGGTACGATGACTGGTAATTGGGCGCCCCGTGGGCCACACCCACGGGCAAATCGTATATAAAGGCCAGACAAGACAAGCAGAATCTCACCATCACCATCGGGAGACCCGCTTTGAATCCCTACAGAAGAGAGACCCACAGCACCCCAGCATGAAGACTCTGCTGTTGACTCTCGTTCTTGGTCTGTTGTGCGCTCAACGGCCTGTAACAGGTGTCCCCAAGGTACCTGAGGTTGTGTGTCTGTGTGTGTGTGTGTGTGAGAGAGAGAGCTATTTTAAGTCTTCACCTGTGAATGCCCAGCTAGGTGTCCCAAGCCCTAACCATCTCAATCCTACACAGAATGGCTCTGGTGAGCGGGTCCTTACGCATTTCTGCCGTAATTGACAAGACTCTGCTTAGGCTTTGACTGTGTTTCCTGGACATTGACTGCTTACCTATTTCGACTGTGCTTGTAAAACAGAGTGTGATTTATGTAACCACTGTTGGGTTGGAAGTCTTGCGTTTGATCACAACACAACTTCGGCTATTTCAACAAGACCTTAATTTTCTGTTTCATTGTTACATTGGGTTTTCACATTTTTTAAAAAATTAATTCTGCCTCCTTTTATATTAAAGGAATTTGTATTTATGCAAAAGAGATGAGACATTCTTCATGAATGATATTTGACATAGTTTTTTAAAGAGAAGAACTATAATTTCTTTTTTTTTTAATTTAAATTTAATGGATGACATTGATCAACAAGAGTACAAACAATTTCGGTAAACATTTCTAATGCATTTTAAATGCATTAGAAGGTCTGTTTTATTTTGTTTGCCTGCCACCCAAAGTCTGTTTTAAATTGTTTGCCTGCCACCCAAAGTCAAATCATTATCCTTCAGCGTATATTTGGATCTCTATTTTCATGTCTCCCACCTTGTTTCTCTGGTAACCACTTCACTTTTATCTGTGTCCATGAGTCTCAGTTTTATGTCCCACCTATGCATAAAATCATATAATGTTTAGCTTTTAATGATTTACTTACTTCACTCAGGATCATGTTCTCAAGGTCCATCCATGTTGTTGTAAATAATCCGATATCATCATTTCTTATGGCTGAGTAGTATTCCGTAGTGTGTGTGTGTGTGTGTGTGTGTGTGTGTGTGTATATGTATATATATATATATATATATATATATATATATATATATATATATACATACACACACCAAAGCTTTTTAATCTGCTCATCCTCCGATGGACACTTGGGCTGTTTCCATGTCTTGGCCACTGTGAACAATGGTGCCATAATCATGGGGCTGCATGTGTTTTTACGTACAAATGTTTCTGAGTTTTGGCGGTATATACCCAGTAGAGGGATTGCTGGGTCATATGGTAGTTCTATTTTCAGTTTTTTGAGGAACCACCATACTTTCTTCTGTAATGGTTGTACTACTTTACATTGCCATCAACAGTGGATGAGGGTTCCTTCTTCTCCACAGCCTCTCCAGCACTTGCTATTACCTGTCTTGTTGATAATAGCTAATCTAACAGGTGTGAGGTGGTATCTCATTGTAGTTTTGATTTGCATTTCTCTAAGAGCTAGCAAAGATGAGCATCTTGTCATATATCTGTTGGCCATTTGTACGTCCTCTTGGGAGAAGTGTCTGTTCCGGCCCTCTCCTCATTTTTTTAATTAGATCGTTTGCTTGTTTTTTTGTTGTTGTTGACCATTGTGAGTTTTTTATATATATTGGATCGTAACCCTTTATTGGAACTGCTGCTTGTAAATATTGTCTCCCACTTGGTTGGCTGCCCTGTTTCACTGTCTCTTTCCTTTGCTGCATACAAGCTTCTTAGTTTGACAGGGTCCCAGTCATTTATCAGAGCCTTTCCTTCCCTGTCCCCATGATGTCCTTTTTATGAAATGTCCTCTGCGCCCAGAGTCCTAGTGTTTAGCATGCTTCTGTTCTTCTTCGGGATTTATTGATTCAGATCTTATTTTTTGGCCTTTGATCAATATTAAATGACATTTTGTGTTTGGGGACCACATGGGACTACCAATTCTGCTAAAAAAAAAACACCTTTTTATTTAGATTTCGGGAGACTGGAAGCCACATTCCTTGGCATCTGATAACCCAGACTTAATCGGGGAAGATGGCCCCTTCAGGCAACATATGCGTCACATGGAATTTGACGTCGAAAGCGGCTATGTCCTTTTAAGTTATTCTGCCAAGTAAGTAAACATAACGGAAGGTAAAAACACGTAAAAAAAAAAAAAAAACAACCAAACCCTGGAACGGAGACAGATTGCCCTGTGGACAGGGGAATGTCAGCATTTTATTCAGAACTTGATCTTCTGATTTGTGAGCTTCAAAAGTCTTTGAAATTGTCACCACACCTCCCTAAGGCAGTTGACAGGAGGGCCTGGAGCAAGTTCTTAAAGAATAATCAGTCACAGAAGCTCTGTCAGGAAGCACCTCATTGGTAAAGATGAGTACACATGCCACCGTAAGGGTCTAGAGCAGTGGTCCCCAACCTTTTCTGGGCCTCGGACCGGTTTAATGTCAGAAAATATTTTCACGGACCGGCCTATAGGGTGGGATGAATAAATGTATCACGTGACCGAGACAAGCGTCAAGACTGAGTCTTAGACGGATGTAACAGAGGGACTCTGGTTATTTTTTTAAAAATAAAACATCGTTCAGAGTGAAATATAAATAAAATGGAAATAATGTAAGTTATTTATTCTTTCTCTGCGGACCGGTACCAAATGGCCTACAGACTGGTACCGGTCCACAGCCCAGGGGTTGGGGACCACTGATGTAGAGCGCTCACACCCCACAGATTCTGAGCGAGAGCCTAGACAGCTCACATCAAACTTGGCAAATCAAGGTCCACGTGGATGCAAACTTGGCTCCGGAAGCCTGTTTGCAGGTGGATCCCGCTGTCATCTTCATTCTGAAAAACATCCACCGATTTCTGATACACAAGTAAACTAATCAACACCTTCCTGGCTTCGCATAATAAATAGCAAATGTCCATTTACAGCATTGCCAGTGTGCTGCTAAGAACTTGAACTTAGAAGAATGAACTTTCCTTACTAGTGTTTGTCTAAAGAGCATTAATTAGGCAGATAGGCAGGCCAGGAGAAAATACGGTGTGAAATTATATAAAAATGCCATACGAGACGAAAAGAAACTGCCCGAGAGTGGGAGATGAAGGCAGTGCTGTTCATCTGTCAGGGTCACAGGGAACACAAGATGTTGGGTGCCTTGGAAGGCAGAATGGGAGCATCAGAGAAAGGTCTATAGCAGGGGTCGGCAACCTATGGCTCACGAGCCAGATGTGGCTCTTTGGATGGCTACATCTGGCTCGCAGACCAAACTTTAATAAAAAAATAATAATAACGTTAAAAATAGAAAACATTCTCATGGATCACATTCCATTCATTTCCTACCGCTCATGTTCCTAGTTGCTGGTGTCTGGAGCCAATCACAGCTGTCCTCCGGGAGAACACCAAATAGTTATTGGATAAGCGTCAGGTATACGGGTTGTTGTATGGCTCTCACGGAATGACATTTTAAAATATGTGGCATTCATGGCTCTCTCAGCCAAAAAGGTTCCCGACCCCTGGTGTAGAGGAAGTAAAAAATATTGGCGGAGCCAAAGCTGTCGACCCCTGTGATCAAATGCGTTCAGAAGACAGTGAACACTTGTGGGAACTACACACAGGTGCTGTGGATTTCACAGGTAGGCAGAGAATGAGGAGAGAGAATTGCAGTCAGCTCTGAGGAACCGTGCAGGTCAAAAGATGGGCTTTCACTTTCCCCACACGGATGGGTAGCTACCAAACCATGCAGAACAGGAGGGTGCCCCTGTCCAATTCTGCTTTTCTCGGAATTATGACATGTTACCAAGAAACAAGGATGTGTGCGGAGGACCCGGGTTCGATTCCCGGCCAGGGCACACAGGAGAAGCGTCCATTTGCTTCTCCACCCCTCCGCCGCGCTTTCCTCTCTGTCTCTCTCTTCCCCTCCCGCAGCCAAGGCTCCATTGGAGCAGAGATGACCCGGGCGCTGGGGATGGCTCTGTGGCCTCTGCCCCAGGTGCTAGAGTGGCTCTGGTCGCAATATGGCGACGCCCAGGATGGGCAGAGCATTGCCCCCTGGTGGGCAGAGCATAGCCCCTGGTGGGCGTGCCGGGTGGATCCCGGTCGGGCGCATGCGGGAGTCTGTCTGACTGTCTCTCCCTGTTTCCAGCTTCATAAAAATGAAAAAAAAAAAAAAAAAAAAGAAACAAGGATGTGATGCTCAGTTTTTATTTTTCATTATCAACTTCTGAAGTAGATCAATAAAAGTTCTCATATTTTAAATCAAAAATATTTAGAAAGTACAGCCTTCTCTGTCTCTCCTTATCACACACAATGGAATTCTAGTGTAAATAGAGTCATAGCTGCTATCACATATGTTCATGATTTTACCAAGAAAAAAAAATCAAGTATTTCCACATCATCTTTTAAGTGTAAGCAAAAGACTCCCGGGATAAAGATATGAATCAGAAAAAATATATATCAGGCAAAGAAATACAGAATTTCCAAAAGCATCAAGTTGTGTTCCAAGATATCTTCCCCATAAGATTAAAATACCAACTTGCATTATTGCTGGAAATGACATTCTGAAGATTTATGTTTTAGAGTTCTTCAAATCCAGATATCACTGCGGGAAGAAGTAGTGATAGCTTAAGATTAAAAATTAAAAAAATCCCAGAATTTTCAGAAGGCGTAAGTGGAATTCACTGGGTTCTGAGCGTGGTCTGCTTGTGAGAGGCTGTCAGTCTGCGGTAGGACTCTCAGAGTCATTAGGTACACAAGGACCTTTCTGCCACTTGGCTGGTATTTCATCCTGGGCAATATACTCCTTCTCTTCTCAGTCACAATGACAGGAGTCACGAGAGTGTTATCTGATACAGGCTTGTGTGAAAAAGAAACAGTCACACCCTAATTACATAGAAAATGTGTGTTATTCTAAACCAGGGGTAGTCAACCTTTTTATACCTACTGCTCACACTTTTGTATCTTTGTTAGTAGTAACATTTTCTTACCGCCCACCGGTTCCATAGCCATGGTGATTTATAAAGTAGGGAAGTCACTTTACTTTATACAATTTATAAAGCAGAGTGACAGCCAGTGAAAGCATATAATCATAATGTCTTACCAAGTACTTTAAGTCGAATTTTGGCTAAGTTTGGCAGACTCAATCTTTATAAAACAACTTACTCTAGTTAAATCTATCTTTTGATTTATACTTTGGTTGCTCCGCTACCGCCCACCATGAGAGCTAGAACACCCACTAGTGGGCGGTTGGGACCGGGTTGATCACCACTGATCTAAATCACCCCACACGACGCTGTTTTTCTGAATTCCAGGAATGGAGGAGAATGCTTAAGGATGTCCGCCTTCGGGAAAGCCGTTGAGGACGATGTCTACCAGATCGACTGTAAGTGCTGGCCTCTCCCTGGGTCAAGGGTTTCGGGGATGACAACTCGCTCTCCAGTTCTGCTAAGAACTCCGTATTTCTGAATTCCATATATATCCACTAAAGAACTGCACCGTTTCACGAGACCCACACGAAAGCTTAGAAGAGGTCACTACAAAGGCCCGTTTACATTCTCACTATTACTCAGCAGAAAAGAGGACATGCAGAGAATTTTATCTCATAAAATGTCAGGCTTCTGAAAATGTTTTCTCCTCATTCAAAAAGGACCTTAGGAAGTCAAGTCTAATGGGTCCATTGCCACTTTACATGTTCACAGCATTTTCAATTAAGTATACTTGAAGGTCCATCCATGTTATTATAAATGATCCGATGTCATCATTTCTTATGGCTAAGTAGTATTCCATAATATATATATACCAGAGCTTTTTAATCCACTCGTCCTCTGACGAACACTTGGGCTGTTTCCAGATCTTCGCTATTGTGAACAATGCTGCCCTAAACATGGGGGTGCATTTCTCCTTCTGGAACCGTTCTATGGTGTCCTTGGGTTATATTCCTAAAAGTGGGATGGCTGGGTCAAAAGGCAGTTCGATTTTCAATTTTTTGAGGAATCTCCATACTGTTTTCCACAGTGGCTGCACCAGTCTGCATTCCCACCAGCAGTGTAGGAGGGTTCCCTTTTGTCCACATCCTCGCCAGCACTTATTCTGTGTTGTTTTGTTGATGAGCGCCATTCTGACTGGTGTGAGGTAATATCTCATTGTGGTTTTAATTTGCATTTCTCTAATGATTAGTGATGTTGAGCATTTTTTCATATGCCTATTGGCCATCTGTATGTCCTCTTTGGAGAAGTGTCTATTCATTTCTTTTGCCCATTTTTTGATTGGATTGTTTGTCTTTCTGGTGTTGAGATTTACAAGTTCTTTATAAATTTTGGTTATTAACCTTTTATCAGACGTACTATCAAATATATTCTCCCATTGTATACTTTGTCCTTTTATTCTGTTCTTATTGTCTTTGGCTGTGCAAAAGCTTTTTAGTTTGTTATATTCCATTTGTTTATCCTGTATTTTATTTTCCTTGCCCGTGGAGGTAAATCAGTGAATATATCACTGCGAGAGATGTCGGAGAGCTTACTGCGTATGTTTTCGTCTAAGATCCTTATAGTTTCATGCCTTACATTTAAGTCTTTTATCCATTTTGAGTTTATTTTTGTGAATGGTGTAAGCTGGTGATCTAGTTTCATTTTTTTGCAGGTTGCTGTCCAATTTTCCCAACACCATTTGTTAAAAAGGCTGTCTTTACTCAATTGTATGTCCTTACCTCCTTTGTCAAATATCATTTGTCCATAGAGCTGTGGGTTTATTTCTGGGTTCTCCGTTGTGTTCCATTGATCTATGTACCTGTTCTTATGCCAGTGCCAGATTGTTTTGAGTACAACGGCCTTGTAGTATAGCTTGATATCAGGAAGTGTGATACCTCCCTCTTTATTCTTTTTTAAGATTGCTGAGGCTATTTGTGTTCTCTTTTGGTTCCATATAAATTTTTGGAATATGTGATCTATATCTTTAAAGTATGTCATTGGTATTTTAATTGGTATTGCACTTAATGCATAAATTGCTTTGGGTAATATAGACATTTTAATGATGTTTATTCTTCCTAACCATGAGCCGGGAATATGCTTCCACTTGTATGTATCTTCCTTGATTTCTTTTATGAATGTTTTATAATTTTCTGAGTACAAGTCTTTAGTCTCCTTGGTTGAATGTTATCCTAGGTACTTTATATTTTTGGTTGTAATAGTGAAGGGGATTGTTTCCTTAATTTCTCTTTCTGACTGTTCATTGTTAGTGTATAAAAATGCCTCTGATTTCTGAGAATTAATTTTATATCCTGCCACCTTGCTGAATTAATTTATCAGGTCCAGTAGTTTTTTGACTGAGACTTTAGGATTTTCTATATACAATATCATATCATCTGCAAATAAGGATAGCTTTAATTCTTCTTTTCCAACTTGAATGCCTTTTATTTCTTCTTCTTGTCTGATTGCTGTGGCTAGGACTTCCAGAACTATGTTGAATAAGAGTGGTGAAAGGGGGCACCCCTGCCTTGTTCCTGATCTTAAGGGAATTGTTTTTAACTTTTGCCCATTGAGTATGATGTTGGCTGTCGTTTTATCATAGATGGCTTTTATCATGTTGAGGTATGTTCCTCGTATTCTCACTTTGCTGAAAGTTTTGATCATGAATGGGTGTTGGATTTTTTCAAATGCTTTTCCTGCATCTTTTGAAATTAAAATAAAAAAATAAATAAATAAACAAACATAAATAAAAAAAACTTTAAGTAAAAACACCATATCTAATCACTTGGAACATGATGTGATAATTAGTATTGTTATTAAAGAATTTGGAAAGACAAAAATAAAATAAAATAATATTTCCAATAAACTCTGGTTAAGAATTAAAAAAAGAAAAAAAAAGAAACTTTTTTGTTCCTACCGATGGAGATGCGGGTTAAGACCTTTATCTCTAAGGTATTTTAATGGCTTTAAGCCATGTTCCCAATTGATTCTGAATGGCCTAATGACACTCAGGATGTATCCACTCTGATGCAATGTTGCAAAGGGTAAACTCTTTTTCCTGACAGAGAATAATTCATTCCATTGTTGGCCTGAGGGAAATGCAATAAAATGGTAAACTGTTATTTCACAACATGCCAGATAGCAACAGACTCCCCTTGTTTGAGGAACATGCTGGTTTCCTGAGAACATATGGTCTAAAAAGGATCTTAACAAGACTGGAAAATGTATAATATTTTACTGTATGAGGAGGTAGCGGTGGAGAAGTTGGGTCCCATCTTTCTCCGTTGTCAAAATCAATTTTGACATCCACTGAACAGTAGTATAAAAATAAACATAGGGTCAGGCGGTGATGCAGTGGATAGAATGTTGGACTGGGATGCGGAGGACCAAGGTAGAAGACCCCAAGGTCTCCAGCTTGAGCGCAGGCTCATCTGGTTTGAGCAAAGCTCATCAGCTTGAGCCCAAGGTCACAGGCTTGAGCAAGGGGTGACTTGGTCTGCTGAACACCCCCCGGTCAAGACACATATGAGAAAGCAATCAATGAACAACTAATGTGTCTCAATGAAAAACTGATGATTGATGCGTCTCATCTCTGTTCGTTCCTGTCTGTCTGTCCCTATTTTTCCTTCTCTCTGACTCTCTCTCTTTGTCTCTGTAAAAAAAAGGAGAGAAAGAAACATAGGAATGACAGTTACCAATATGTTCCATCGGCCGTGATAAAGCCACCCTCCCACAATCTGATTACAGCAACGCTGTCTTTCTGTCACACAGATTATGGGACAAATCGTTTGAAGTTTATTGAAGTGTCAGATGACTACATGCTGGTGACCATCACCAATGAGCGCGCTGGTAACAAGGTCTCCCAGTTAACGGCAATCGATGGTATGTATGTATTACAGCGTATTATTATCTCGGCTGTCAATATTTATAGTCACACAATCCCCACCCTCGGAAGTACTCACACCACGTCGTAGTTCTCTGGGGTCCCTGACGGAGGGACCTCAGAATCTAATGACAAAGACAGCTGAACAAAAGAGCTTAGTGGAGGTGGGGACCAGCCATGATGCCTTTGATCATAGTTCTATTTTCTTGAACTTCTTCTTTTATTTTAGTTTCAGCAGAACTAATTTCTTCAACAGGCCAACTCATGTAAGCCATAGTTTTATACCAGGGGACTCAAATTTCTCCATGTGAAACAGTTCTTCAGATACATTCTCTGCCTCAGAGGGTGCTTTTCAAGTAAAACTGCATCGTGGTTAAGGCTTCTGACATGCAGTCCTCTTGAAGATGGACCATTTCCACCACACACAGGGTCTGTGGGGGGTGTACTTTTCCCATCGTGAGAACAGCATCTGCTTAAAAAAACAAAAACAAAGTAAGGGCAGAGGACGTCTAATAAGAGACCATGTGGCCTCCTGTAGACAGTGTGTCAGGGCTGGTTCTCTGGGAGCCGATGGCATGTGTCCTGTGCACTTGGGTCCAGAAACAGGGATACAAGTCAGACAGACACAGGTTGTAGGAGCGAGCATAAAGATTCTAGATGGAGGGACCCCAAAATTCCTGGCTTGCCTGCTCTTCTCTGGAATCCAGCTAGTGACGGGGGGGGGGGGGGCGCATGCTAAGTTGACCTGGGTTTGATGTCATAGACTGGCTGACATTAGACAGCGGACGTGGGAATGGATTAAGTTGACCTCTTTGAATGTCTTATCTGGTGCGATGTAAAGACACGCTTTCCGTTGACTTTTCTCACTGGTGGATTCAGAACATCTTCAGGGTCCTCATGCGCGCGTGTCTTCCTTCTGTGCGGTGATTTTTTTTCAGTCAGAGGAAACACTGCTGATGAGAAAGCTTTGGAAAAGTTCAAGGAGCTGACCAGAGAACAGAACATTCCGGAAGAAAATATTATTAATATTTTCACAGGTGAGGTGACCTTCTTTTTTCCTTTCTGAATGGGTCACTCCAGTGGTGTGGAACTATTCTAATCAGAAAATAGAGGGATTTATTTTAAATTTCCTGTTCTATGAATTATCTTCATAAAATATTTTAAGTTTTTTTTTTTTACATCCTTAGAAATATTTGACAGACACTGACCAGCTATTCTTCCTTTGCATTTCTCTCTGTTCTGTCTATAGAGGACTGTCCTGTCGTGTAGCGGAAGCAGAGACTGCAGACTCACCCGCTGTAAGTATAAATGGCCCATGACCCGAGTCTTCCCACAGGCACGCCTCTGTTTCTAAGTCACTATTTGTGCCCCAGCCAGAAAACTCTTGTCATGACATGATCTTTCTTTTCCTGTTGTATTGGGTGCTTCTGCTACGTCTGAGCTCTCGTGAACGGCACATAGCGCGAGCTAACAATGCAGGTAGAAGGGAGGCGATGAGGAATTCTCAGGGAGACTATCTTGAGGCAGAAGCAGGAATCGGCACTGGTGGGTGGTGTAACCCAACAAGAGATAATGCTTCCGTCATTATTCAAGCCAACGCTTGTCCAGCTACATGAGCACCACATGGAAAACAGGACGGATGAGGACTTTTCTCCGAGACAAAGACTCTTTTTACATCATCAAGGCAGGAACATGGGAGACCTTCGGACCACTCCGTCTGACACATGGCTTACCACTTACATCCCCTGTCAGAGGCTTATTTGATGAGAGTGTGATAGCTCAACATCCTAAAGGGATTTATTTTCATAAATTACGTGAGTCCAGGAAAATGCGTGGCTGTTTTTTTCTATTGAGAAACGCAAACGATGGCCCTGGCTGGTGGGCTCACTGGTAGAGTGTTGACCCAGCAGGTGGGGGTCGCAAGGTCGAGTCCTGGTCAGGGCTGCCAGGAGAGATGGCCATCTGCTTCTCCACCCCTTCCCCTTGTCTCCCTTCCCCTCCTGCAGCCATGACTCCATCAGATTGAGCGCCCGGCCCCAGGGGCTGAGGAAGGCTCAGTGCCGCCTCCACAGCAGGCACTAAAAGGAGCTCGGTTGTGATCCTGGCCACACAAGGGCAGAGCATCTGTTCCAGAAGGGGGTGACTTAGGTGAATCCCAGTTGGGGCGCATGCAGGAATCTCTCTGTCTCCCCTCTTCTCATTTGGAAAAGAAGAAAAGAAATAGAAAGAGGAGAAGGATGCAAATAATGTGAGATTCCGTAATGACTAAAATCGTTTGAAGGCACGGAAACTGTAGGAATTAGAGGACAAGGGTGCATGCTCTCAGAGGACCTGTCAGCGTATTTGCAGGGTCACGGCCATGGACATGAGACTGGCGATCAGGAAGCTCCCGGAAGGCGTCCTCATCCGCAGCATTCCCGCCTCGCGTCCATCCCTACGTCACAGAGATGGAGGGGACGAGGTTCCAGGTGGAATGTCCCCGCGGGGTTAACTGACAGGACCTCGCACATGTGACACGCTGGCACCTGGTGCTCACCCATCTCGGGCTGTCATACACTCAACCCAGCTAACGTGTTTGTCCTTTCCTCTCCACAGACTACGTCATGAGAACCAGACACGGCTTCCCCAGAGACCCCAAATGAACAGCAGGAAGGATACATCGCTTACAGCCGATCAACGTCATCTTTCTCTCCTCTCTCATATACCCTTATGTCCTCTTTCCGGTCACCATTCCAGTTGTGTGTGGCCTGACGACATTTCTGCTTAAATAAATTGATTAATTAGGTGCACTCCACATGCGTGTGTCCGTGGAAAGTTGCTTGATTTCAATGCACTCAAATACCCACTTTGAACACTAGTATCTAAGAAGACGTGCCCTCTGTCAGATCAGAGTTAGTTACGAGGCACTATAGATGAGGACCAAACACTCATGAGGTCTCAGACGGGTCCAGGTGAGAAGGAGAAGCCGTGAAATAGCTTGGGCAGTGGAAAGGCCTATGGACATCTTTGGTGTCATAGGATGAGGCCGGTGGTCAAGAAAAACATCTCCAGGAAGCCTCTCCCTTACTCATGTCGGGGACACAGCAGCCGTGCGCCTCTCTGAGATCCGTGCAGAGATCGCGTAGGATGCCACGCACTGTGGTGTGGGGACATCATTGCTCTCCCAGTTTCGGCACCCATGAAGTTCTGGGGAATGACTGATATTTTTGTGGCAGAGGATGTAATTACATCCGGGCATCAGCTAAGGATTAAACAACCCAAAAGATCACAGGGTCAACTTAGTTCTGTTTGTGTGTGTGTGTGTGTGTGTGTGTGTGTGTGATAGAGACAGAGAGAGTCATAGAGAGGGACAGATAGGGACAGACAGACAGGAATGGAGAGAGATGAGAAGCATCAATTCTCTGTTGGTTCTCCTTAGTTGTTCATTAATTGATTTCTCATATGTCCCTTGACTGAGGGACTATAGCAGACCGAGTGACCCCTTGCTCGAGCCAGCGACCTTGGGTCCAACCTGGTGAGCTTTGCTCAAACCAGATGAGTCCGCAATTAAGCTGGCGACCTCGGGGTCTCGAACCTGGGTCCTCCGCATCCCAGTCCCACGCTCTATCCACTGCACCACTGCGTGGTCAGGGGAGTCAAGTGAGTTCTTAAAGAAATGATACCATTAATAATTCCATTAGAGACATGAAGGAACGCAGTACATAGACACTAATGATGCCGTGTTTTTCATCTTGGTACAAAACGCAGTTGAATTTCTTATAAAAACTCAAAAGAGTAGTCATTCTGGGGCTAGAACTCCAACCAGTTTCCCGTGATCTCGGGTCTTTATCAGCTAACACATCAAGCACTCTGGATCCAGAACTTAGGCTCATGTTTGGGACAAGCTCATAGTTCTGGTCCCTGCCTTGGGAAAATAAATTAGTCTGAAGCAATTTAAGAGAATAATGTTTTAGGTACTAATATAGGCATACCCTCCTGATAAGATACAATTTGCAAATCCAAAGACAGAAATGATGAATTCTGTACGGCTTTACCTTGGAACAATGGAGATGTCATTGGCAAAGTCTGAATTCTCTGCCTTACATAAAGGCGTGCATCCATTGGGCTTCAGGAGTTTTCCATGAGAGTCATTTGGAAATGCTGGATTGGCTGGGTGGACAGACACATTAGCAAAAATATAGAGAGTGAGCCCAATGAATCTAACCTCAGTCTCATGGGAATGGTGAAAGGTGAAACATGACATAGAGAAGATAAAACACTGGGAAGTATTCTATATGCACATATATACACAGAAATATATCTGTTATTATGGACCTAGAGATACATAGATAAACAGGTAGGTAATCTGGTGAATAAATTTATGGGTGGATTGATGGATGGATGGATGATGAATGGATGTATGTAGAGATGAGACATACATAGATAGATACATAGATAGATACATAGATAGATAGTTAGATAAACAGAAATGAAACAATATAAACATGTCTGAATGAGTGTGGCCAGTATTTGTAAGGAAGAAAGGGTTACAACCACCACAAGTGTTTCTGAAATGAAGAAAATGTTTGGAGAAAACTATAAACAAAGTCAATGCAACCAACTGAACACTTTTGATGCAATGAACAAAGATTTTGAAATCTGTTAACAAATATTTTATAACACCAGATGAAGCAAAAACTTTCAATAGCCCTTTCCTGTTGAAGAAATGGACCTTATTGTCATGAATTTTTTCATAAAAATAAATTCATATACAGAAGATCTCACTAGTGAATCTATTCAAACCTGCAAAGGAGAGGAAGCCTTGGACTTAAAAAAAAAAAAAAAAGCATGAAGATATGGTCAGAAAAACTGCTCCTAATGCTCGACCCCCACGGGGCCCTGGTGGAAGACCCACTCGGAGGTTGTGAGATAGGATAACAGTGTGGGGGTGGAGGGTAGCGTCCATGCCGGCCAGGCTCTCGTCTCCCTGGCCACACAGCACGAGGGTCACAGATACTGACCCAGGGGCCCTGATAAAGGGTGGGGAAAAGTGTAAGTTAGAAGAATGGCACTGTGTTAGCCGCTCCGCTCTGTCTGGTCCTCCCTGTCACGTCTTTGGCATCCTGCAACAAACCCAGACCCCCTATCCTGTATCGTGACACATTTTACTACATTTTCTCGTTCTCTGTTTCCCTGCTAATGGCAACAGAAGACCTGTGGACTGGTGCCTCTGTGGGCCGTGTGTTTCTTGGCTATAGACTGGAATGAAAATCTTCCCTGCCCTAGAGCTCCACTGTGGGCACAGCCAGCGCTTGGCATGAGCAACTGGAGTAATTCCCGTTACTGTGCAACCCGCAGGGGGTACGTGCCTGCAGAGCTCTCTGACGTATTCTCTCCTAGTTCACTTTAAAAATCTGAAGCTCCCACATACCCCAAACACTCTCTAAGTGACAAGAACTGCAGTCCCTCCCACAGGGACAATCCGCAGGAAACGGAAGACAGCTCACCCTCAGGTTGCCACACCCTGTCCGAACTAGAAGACGCACCTGCTCTCCTCAGCATCCTGCCCCACGACAGATGAAAGGGGTCCTTTTTATAGATAAGACCAATGAAGAGCCTCGTGGGCGCTATGAAAACATTCCGGGAAGAATCCCTGCCCATTCCCTGGACAAGCCCACCTGGGACATGCGTAATGGGAAGGGAAGCTTCCGAGACATAAAAAAATAAAAAAGGAGCATATAGAAATCTCTGCCAAAAAAAAAAAAAGAAATGCTTAAAAAAAATCCTGGCTGTTAAACCATTCCACAGAAAGCAAATAAACATGTCAGTGAATTTTTAGAAACGATAGCTGAGGGCCAAGCCTAAGCAGACGGATGCAGAACCCATTATTATGACATCCTTTGGGGAAAAGTGTCTCAGATATTAGAAGAAAAAAAGACACAATGTTTCCTTTGGCTGTTTGGAACGAACCTTGTCCAGCTGCAGTGACATAGGCGTGAAAATCGACCGTGCCCAGAAAAGAAGGAAATTCAAGCAGGTCACGGTGTTCTTGCAGAAAGCGTAGAGACCCCGGAAGGGGCAGGAAACAGGAGAAAATGGGAAAAACCACTAGGTGCCCATTAGTGTGCTTCTTGCAAAGAAAAAGGATGCTGGAGAAATAACTGACCAGAACATAATATATGTGTGTGTGTTTATTATATATGTACATATGTGTGTTTATATATGTATACGTGTGTCCGTAAAGTCATGGTGCACTTTTGACCGGTCACAGGAAAGCAACAAATGACAATAGAAATGTGGAATCTGCACCAAATAAAAGGAGAATCCTCCCAGTTTCTGTAGGATGATGTGGCAGCAAGTGCACGTGCACAGATGATGATGTCACACCGTGTATACAGCGGAGCAGCCCACGGCCATGCCGGTGGAGATGTGGACGGTACAGAGGAAAGTTCAGTGTGTTCTGTGGCTCGCTCAATTCTAATCAATCCGTGACAAAGTGCAACGTGAATATCGGCGCATTTATAACGAAGCGCCACCACATAGGAATAACATGACTCGGTGGGATAAGCAGTTGAAGGAAACCGGCAGTTTGGTGGAGAAACCCCGTTCTGGTAGCCATCAGTCAGTGACGAGTCTGTAGAGGCTAACGGGATAGCTACCTAAGAGCCCTAAAAAAATCTGTGCGTGAGCCCACATCAAACTGCACTGAATAGGTATGAAACTGGGAGGGTTTTCCTTTGATTTGGTGCAGATTTCACATTTCTATCGTCTTCTGTTGCTTTCCTGTGACCGGTCAAAAGTGCACCGTGACTTTACAGACCCACTGCAGTGTGTCGGCAGAACGTTAGAGAGTCAGCAAGGCCAGCAGTTCCAGAGATGAATGCCGTGGAAGAGGTAGCGTGTTCCTCATGGGCCCCTAGAGGTGGGGCCGTGTGCCCACCCCACCAGGACCACACGCGGAAGGACCAGACCTGGTTAGGACGTGGAAAGAGGAGGGGAAAATGCCTTACGGGGAAGAGCCTGGGTCGTGTCGTCCTTGCTGAGTAAGAAACAGCTCAGGCCGGCGAGCAGGCTTAGGGTGTCCTCGCTTGAACAATTCTTGTGGGCTCCAGGGGACAAGACTGTCCTCAGCTGATCAGTCCCTGGACTGGGGGGCGGTTCCGGCAGATGCACGGTGGCCCCGAGTACAAACACCTGATAAAGCACATTGTTGGGGTGTAAGTTCTCTCCTGTCCGTTTTCTCATTGAAGACCAGTCTGCTGAGCGGACTGACCTTTATCGCTTCGTGAAGTGAACCTTTTCGGGTACAATGTTTTTTTAAATAAGAAACCGAGAGCTGTGTGTTACAATGAAACACGACATTTGCCAAGAGCGGTAACTAAATACTTCACATCGTACCAATGACGGCTGTGACCCTGAATAGAAATGACCATCATACGTGTAGCCAAAAAGAGGAATTACGTGGCCGCCTCTGTCTCTCTGTGTCCGACTGCCTGGTAATTAATGACAGACCAGGGGTCGGGAACCTTTTTTGCCTGAGATTCTCATTTACACCACAGGAAGATGCTGCCCTTTGGAGGGTAGATGGAGCGTGTGTTTGTGTGTCTGTCCCTGGAAAACAAACGGGGAGGCTGTATTTATTCAGGTGATGGAAGTACCACTGCCTTCTGGTAAACGTTGTTTACCGTCGAAATGGCTCTCTTGGTTTCTTCTGAGAACCCCATAGATCTGAATTCTAGGGTTATCAAAGATGAGAGGTCCCTAAGTTATCCCATCATTTCCTTTGACCGTGCACAAAAGTTTAGATCTGGGGTCGGGAAACTTTTTGGTGAGAGAGCCGTGAACGCCATGTATTTTAAAGTGTAGTTCCATGAGAGCCATACAACGACTCGTGGATGTGATGCATTGTCCAGTAAAAATGTGGTGTTGTCCCGGAGGACAGCTGTGATGGGCTCCAGCCACCCACAACCATGAACATGAGTGGTAGGAAATGAACAGATTGTAATACATGAGAACGGTTTATATTTTTAACCGTATTATTATTTTTTTTATTAAAGATTTGTCTGCGAGCCAGATGCAGCCATCAAAAAAAGCCGCATCTGGCTGGCGAGCCATAGGTTCCTGACCCCCGGTTTAGATGATATTGCCTCGGAAGCAGTTTCCAGTTCTCACTGTTCCTAAGTGGGTGAGTAAGAACACAGGCAGAGAACTTTTTATTTCTTCAATTCTCAAGCATATGAGAAATTTCTCGAGGTAATTCAAAAATGATCTAACAAAGTGGACGGTAATAGCGGTACCTTGACTGGACAGACCGAGTCATCTCCCATGAAATGAACACCCTTTTAATAATCTTAAACCATCTTCAACCATTCAATATACCGTTTGATTTCGTTAAGCCCTGAATAAGTCATAGGGATTTGAAACACCAAGCGCCGTTCCCCAGAAGCACATTTTCTGTTCTTAACAGAAGAGCTGCTTTCTGGCATGCTTAAATACAAGAACGGGCTCAACTAATATTTGACTTTGAACTGGAGGAACCGGAAACAAAATCCAGGCTGCAATCCTGCTGGGCTGTGTCGCCACAAGGATTTAAGAAATTCCGCGACCATTACCTGCAGAGAGATTATCAAAGGCTTTAAGGGAGAGTGAATTAAAATCATTTTTTTTTCTACATTGTATAGACAGGCGAACCAACAGCTGGCAACAGTTTACAGAGACTTTGCGCAGAACGCTCCGAGCCCTGAATCGTCCGGCAGATAGAGGCTGTAAAGCTTTGCCTCACAAGGCGCAGATTTGCAAACTGGGAGGCGCATGCCTGCGGTTCCAGCGAAACGGAGCACAAGGAGCTGGGTGGCCGATAAAAGCCGGCCAGCATCGGCAGGTTGGCTCAGCGGTAGAGCATCGGCCTGGCGTATGGGGGACCCGGGTTCAATTCCTGGCCAGGGCACATAGGAGAAGCGCCCATCTGCTTCTCCCTCCCTACCCCCCTCCTTCCTCTCTGTCTCTCTCTTCCCCTCCCGCAGCCGAGGCTCCATTGGAGCAGGGATGGCCCGGGCGCTGGGGATGGCTCCTTGGCCTCTGCCCCAGGCGCTAGAGTGGCTCTGGTCTTGGCAGAGCGACGCCATGGAGGGGCAGAGTATCGCCCCCTGGTGGGCAGAGCGTCACCCCTGGTGGGCGTGCCAGGTGGATCCCGGTCGGGCACATGCGAGAGTCTGTTTGACTGTCTCTCCCCGTTTCCAGCTTCAGAAGAATACAAAAAAAAAAAAAAAAAAAAAAAAAAAAAATGCCGGCCAGCGTCACAATAAAAATCTCGGGGAACCAGAGGCGGCTTTTCACGTTCTTAAGGATTGCAGGATTTTGTTAAATTTTAAATCCGAACTTCAGCCTTATATGAAAACCATTGAATAATTCTTTTTTTCAAAAGTCAGTGAGAGGTGGGGAGGAAAAGAGACAGACTCCTGCACATGCCCTGACTGGGATCTACCCAGCAAGCACAGTAGAGGGCGGTGCTCTGACCATCTGTGGCATTGCTCCGCTGCTCAGCAACTGAGTTCTTCTTAGCGCCTGAGGCAGAAGCCAGGGTGCTATCCTCAGCACCTGGGCCAACCTTGGCTGCAGGAGGGGAAGAGAGAGACAAAGAGAAAGGAGAGGGGGAAGGATGGAGAAGCAGATGGGTGCTTCTCCCATGTGCCCTGATCGGGAATCGAATCTAGGACTTCCACACGCCGGGCTGATGCTCTAGCACTGAGCCAACCGGCCGGGGCCTGAAGGGTAACACTCTTATGGTAAACGGGGAGCATGGGGGAGTCTCCCCATTGGCCCAGGTGACGCACATCTATAGAGTTCCCACCCCGACACACGTCATTGGGATAGCATGTCTATTCCCGTCTGCTACGGTGTACACGCTTAAATGTTTTCAGAACATCCTGTTGATTTCTGGGAAACATAGGTAGGCCATGGAATAAGTCCAATTTATATATTTTTACGTGTCCTTTTCCGTCCCCATGCGGACAGGTTGGAGGATCCGCACTGGCAGCCGTGGGCCTCAGGGAGAACTCCCAGGGAAAAAAGATTTCGAGAGAGAAAAATGTGAGATACGGTGCCTCTGTCTGCGTGCTTTTATGGCTGACCTGCTCTGCGCCTGGGGTGTCAGCCACCTCCGAGCGCATCCACGGGTGACGGTTCACGGGATGGCGAGGTCCCTTCTTAGGAACACCTGTTGACACGCGTGACCTGGCTCCCTGGGATTTATCGGGGATCCCCCTGTGGCCTGTCTGCGTGTTTCCGTGCGGACGCTGCCCCAAGATTCCGATCGGTGTGCCTTTCTCTGCACAGCTCAGGTCTGTCCTGCTGAAGCTGTTCTGACTGTCCCTCCCTGTGTGTGTCTCAGGGACAAGCAGGTGCAGAGTGGGGGTGCTCTGTGGCCCCGACTTTCTTCTAACGGCACTGGGGCCGGCATTGCCTTCATGGCCCCTGCCCCACTGTGCGGGCAAGAACCCCGACTCCTGAAGCCTCAATCCCATCGGCATAGGAGAACGAACTTCAACACAGTCTGGATTCTAGCTTCCTTCTCTCTCTCTCTCTCTTTCTTTCTTTCTTTCTTTCTTTCTTTCTTTCTTTCTCCTTCCTTCCTTCCTTCCTTCCTTCCTTCCTTCCTTCCTTCCTTCCTTCCTTCCTTCCTTCCTTCCTTCCCTCCTTCTTTCTTTCTCTTTCTTTCTTTCTTTCTTTCTTCCTTCCTTCCTTTCCTTCCTTCCTTCTTTCTTTCTTTCTTCCTTTCTTCCTTCCTTCCTTCCTTCCTTCCTTCCTTCCTTCCTTCCTTCCTTCCTTCCTTTCTTTATGTCTTTCTTTCCTTCTTTCTTATATATATATTTATAATATATTTATATTATAAATATCTTATATATTTTATTAAAATATATAAGATATTCTATTTTATTAAACATATATTTAATATTTTATTATTAAATATATTTTATTAAACATAACAAATATTTATTATTTATTAAATAATTAATATTTTAACAATTTGATAATTTAATAATTATTTAATTAATAATTAATAATACTTATAATTTAACAATTATTTACTAAAAAAATAAAATATCTATTAATATATTAAATATATTTATTAAATATATATATTTTATTAAAATATATAAATATATATATTTTACAGAGACAGAGAGAAAGTCAGAGAGAGGGATAGATATGGAAACACAGACAGGAATGGAGAGAGACGAGAAGCATGAATCATCAGGTTTTCGTTGTGACACCTTAGTTGTTCATTGATTGCTTTCTCATATGTGCCTTGACCGTGGGCGTTCAGCACACCGAGTAACCCCTTGCTCAAGCCAGCGACCTTGGGTCCAAGCTGGTGAGCTTTGCTCCAACCAGAGGAGCCTGCACTCAAGCTGGTGACCTCGGGGTCTCGAACCTGGGTCCCCTGCATCCCAGTCCAAAGCTCTATCCACTGCGCCACTACCCGGACAGGCCGGATTCTAGGTTCTTAACAGAGACTTTGTTGTTGTCGCTGGTGGTTTTTCTTTTGACCTAGAAATATTCTTCTTATACAACAGGGATTCACAAAGTGTCTGATAAAACCACAAAACCTCCCCCGAACACACAGTGACTGCTTCGTTGACCAGTTCTAAGCCCCGGACACACAGCTGAACCTGAAAGTGCTGTCTAAGACTATTCTTACATGGCAGAAATGATTCTGGTGGGTATAAGAGAATACATCATCTATTGCCTGCAAGGAAAAGAAGTAAATAAGTATATTAAGCAGGAAGAGTAAAGGCGTTAGGGAGTATTGGGGGGCATGCTTCAGGGTAGGGACAAAAGAAAACAGCATCTGTTTTTGGTTTTTTTGGGGGTTTTTTGTATTTTTCTGAAGTTGGAAATGGGGAGAGACAGTCAGACAGACTCCCGCATGCGCCTGACCGGGATCCACCCGGCACGCCCACCAGGGGCGACGCTCTGCCCACCATGGGGCGATGCTCTGCCCCTCCGTGGCGTCGCTCTGCCGTGACCAGAGCCACTCTAGCGCCTGGGGCAGAGGCCAAGGAGCCATCCCCAGCGCCCGGGCCATCTTTGCTCCAATGGAGCCTTGGCTGCGGGAGGGGAAGAGGGAGACAGAGAGGAAGGAGGAGAGGGGGAGGGGTGGAGAAGTAGATGGGCGCTTCTCCTATGTGCCCTGGTCGGGAATCGAACCCAGGTCCCCCACATGCCAGGCTGATGCTCTACCGCTGAGCCAACCAGCCAGGGCAGCATCTGTTTTTGTTTGTATGTGTGTGTGACACAGACAGACAGAGGGACAGACAGACAGGAAGGGAGAGAGATAAGAAGCATCAGTTCTTCATGGCAGCACCTTAGATTGTTCATTGATTGCTTTTTCATATGTGCCTTTTCGGGGGGGGGGGGCTACAGCAGAGCGAATGACCCCTTGCTCAAGCTGGTGAACTTTGGGCTCAAGCCAGTGTGACCTTTGAGCTTAAGCCGGCAACCATGGGGTCATGTCTATGATCTCACGCTCAAGCCAGACCCCTTGCTCAAGCCAGCGACCCTACACTCAAGCTGGTGAGCCCGCGCTCAATCCGGTGACCTCGGGGTCTCGAACCTGGGTCCTCCACGTCCCAGTCCGATGGTCTATTCACTGCGCCACTGCCCGATCAGGAGGAAACAGCGTCTGAGTCACTAGAAATGCGGTGTGGCTGGGACAGAGAGAGAGAGAGAGAGAGAGAGAGAGAGGCATCCGAGGAAGGCTGCAGGCAGGTCAGAGGGAAGAAGCCAGCCCAGCACGCCCACAGGGTCTGCAGTTCCTGTTGGCCCCAGGGCTTCCCGGCTTCCGCTCTGCAGGGTCAGTGCTCAGCAGCGCCCCCCACCTCTTCCCACTGGACAACATCCTGTCGTCGTGACGACACAATCGCAATGCCTGTCATCACTGGGAGGCACAGGAGCCCCGGGCTGAGAGCCAGTGCCCTCCACACAGACTTAGAAGAGCTCCCCCAGGCTGGTCAAAGCAAATCCCTCAGCCGGAACATGGCCATCAGCATGGACCACCAGCACCCCGGGGGGACTCTGAAAGCAGGAGAGGCTTTGGAAAGACGGCCCCCGACCCTCGCTCCGGAAAAGTACGGTTTCAACATGAGAAGCTAAGACACCCCCTGGGTCCTTGTGAGAAATTCAGAGAGTCCCAGGTGTAACTCAGAACCCCATTTCTCAGCCAAGTTCTTTTTTTTTTTTTTTTGTATTTTTCTGAAGCTGGAAACGGGGAGAGACAGTCAGACAGACTCCCGCATGCGCCCGCCCGGGATCCACCCCGCACACCCACTAGGGGGCCACGCTCTGCCCACCAGGGGGCGATGCTCTGCCCATCCAGGGCGTCACTCTGTCACGACCAGAGCCACTCTAGCACCTGGGGTAGAGGCCAAGGAGCCATCCCCAGTGCCCAGGCCATCCTTGCTCCAATGGAGCCTCGGCTGCGGGAGGGGAAGAGAGAGACAGAGAGGTAGGAGTGGGGGAGGGGTGGAGAAACAGATGGGCGCTTCTCCTGTGTGCCCTGGCCGGGAATCGAACCTGGGACTCCCGCACTCCAGGCCGACGCTCTACCACTGAGCCAACCGGCCAGGGCCTCAGTCAAATTCTCTGGTAGCACTATTTACGGAATTTCAAGAGGATCAGATCTCAAAACCTCGCTGCTCATGAATCATCTCATCTCAGATTCTACCGGTCAGGAATTTTGGGGAAAACAAGGTATTTTTGGTGGCCAGGGTCAAACGCTTCCTGGTCTTAGGTAGGAAGGAGTCATGGATTCCAGGAAATAGAGAACAAGAATTGCAGTAAAAATGGCAAAACCAAGCAAAACAGAACTTGTGAACGTGAAACTGTCAGTCTGCTCCACAGTTACAGACGCCTGGACAAACTTGCAATAGACCAGGAAGATGAACACAGCGTTCTTTAAGCATTATTGGCCGGCGTGCAAGGCATTCGTGTTTTTGTAGAAGGGGGTCTGTTTTTATGTCACTGGTAAATAATCTTGTATACATTTAAGACATACATGTGAGCCTGACCAGGCAGTGGCGCAGTGCATAGAGCGTCGAACTGGGACACGGAGGACCCAGGTTTGAGACCCTGAGGTCACCAGGTAGAGCACCGGCTCAACAGCTTGGACCCAAGGTCGCTGGCTTGAGCAAGGGGTCACTCGGTCTGCAGTAGCCCCACGGTCAAGGCACATATGAGAAAGCAATCAATGAACAACTAAGGTGTCGCAACGAAAAACTGATGATTGATGCTTCTCATCTCTCTCCATTCCTATCTGTCTGTCCCTGTCTATCTCTCTCTCTCTCTGACTCTCTCTCTGTCCCTGCAAAAAAAAAAAAAAAAAAAAAAGTACCAGCCACAGAATTGCCACACGTTTACCAAGTCTGAACATTCTACGTTTTGCCACTAATTTGCCGAAGACGAGTCTGGGCACATCTCGGGAAAAAATTGTGTTTTTCTCCTCCGGGTTTTGAATGGAATAAATATTTTCTGGTACGAGGCTCACACAGAGCCCCTCTTTGAGATCAAGTGTCCAGAGACATCAGCTCTCCACTGCAATGAACCAAACACACTTAATTACAAAACGTCCAGTTTCACCATGTCCCCTGTCCATTAGCCGGTGTGTCCCTTCTACACTCAATTCTCTTCTTTTCCCAACCGTTCACGGCTCTTCCAGTTCAGGATCCAATGAGACCCTGTCTGTTGGGCCATCTCCTATAATTTAGCTCCATCTGTACAGTGCTCCGGACGTGGCCCACAGAGAATGTTAACAATTAAATTAACAGAATCTTCCTACCTCAGTAACCATTTCAGCAGTGACACAGTAGCAGAGCCTTTCAGTGACAAGCTCTCTTTTCCTTCCTTTTGGTAATTTAGTATCAACCTCTTTCCAGGGCGCTGATAAAGAAAACACCAACCAACCAACCAACCAACCAATCAACTGAGAAATAACAGAAAACTAGATATCTACGCTATTTCCAAAATGAACATTCTTGCTTTTTCCCTCCACCCTGTGCAGTCTGATTGTTAATATATCTTAATTGAAATCATTCAATGATATAATTCTTTTTTTAAAATGTGCTGTTTTATTTATTTATTTATTTATTCATTCATTCATTTTAGAGAGGAGAGGGAGAGACAGAGAGAGAGAGAGAGAGAGGAGAGACACAGAGAAAGAGAAGGGGGGAAGAGCTGGAAGCATCAACTCCCATATGTGCCTTGACCAGGCAAGCCCAGGGTTTCAAACCGGCGACCTCAGCATTTCTAGGTCGACGCTTTATCCACTGCGCCACCACAGGTCAGGTGATATAATTCTTTTTAAGACTGGTCCAGGATCAGTCACTGGGCCTTATTTTCCTCCCTGCTTAGAGAGATAAAATGAATAACTACAGAATATGTCAAGCAGGAAGTGCTTCTTGTAATGGATATAAATTATCAATTTCATTCTGGATAAATCAGGGGTCAGGAACCCATGGCTTGCAAGCCAGATGTGGCTCTTTGGATGGCTGCATCTGGCTCACAGACAAATCTTTAATAAAAAAATAACCAAAATAGAAAACATTCTCCTGTATTACAATCCATTCATTTTCCTACCACTCATGTTCATGGTTGCGGGTGGCTGGAGCCAATCCCAGCTGTCCTCCGGGACAACACCACATTTTTATTGGATAATGCATCACATCCACAGGTCGTTGTATGGCTGTCACGGAATTACACTTTAAAATATGTGGCGTTCGTGGCTCTCTCAGCCAAAAATGTTCCCGACCCCTGATAGATCAAATTAATATTAGAAGATAATGGTGGCAGGATTCTAATTCACCCTGATGTTGTCCCGAGGAACCTCAGATCTCCAGAGAGAGGATCCCACCCTTTCCTAGGGTGTCAAATATGGACTGAACGACTCCAGAAAACACGGTGTTTCTTAGAAACCCGGAGAACCCGCTTCTCGAAAAGACTGCAGAGCTCCCGTCTGCGAGCATCTGGATTTATTCTCTGGGGCTTAAAAAGGTTCCGCAAAAAACAGGCGATCTCAGCAAACCTAAATGAGATATCCCGCGACATTCTGATGTTTTGTTTTTTTCGGCGACCGGAGACGCAGAACGAAACTCCTGTTCGAACGCTGATGCCGAGACGGATGAGAGAAAAATCTGACCCAAGGCGCCAAGCCCCGTGCCAGTTGAACCGGATTCTTTCAATGTCTTTTAACAAAGCTACCCGATCATTCATTGGAAGATTTTTTTTTTTTTGTATTTTTTTTTTTCTGAAGCTGGAAACGGGGAGAGACAGTCAGACAGACTCCCGCATGCACCCGACCGGGATCCACCCGGCATGCCCACCAGGGGGCAATGCTCTGCCCACCAGGGGGCGATGCTCTGCCCCTCCGGGGCGTCGCTGTGCTGAGACCAGAGTCACTCCAGCGCCTGGGGCAGAGGCCACTGAGCCATCCCCAGCGCCCGGGCCATCTTTGCTCCAATGGAGCCTCGGCTGCGGGAGGGAAAGAGAGAGACAGAGAGGAAGGAGAGGGGGAGGGGTGGAGAAGCAGATGGGCGCTTCTCCTGTGTGCCCTGGCCGGGAATCGAACCCGGGTCCCCCACACGCCAGGCCGACGCTCTATCACTGAGCCAACCGGCCAGAGCCTCATTGGAAGATTTTTAGGACGTTTTTCTCACAGTGAAAACGACAATTTTTTCTTTCTAGTTCAAGTACGTTCATCTTGAACGTGACGCACAAGATGTATGACAAAGTTTTAGATAGTTCTCTCATGTGCGTATGCCTGATGATTCTGGTGATTTGACTTGGCGTGCTGAACACACAATCCGGTGTATTGACGATGGATTCTGGAATTGTACCCCTGAAACTTAACATAATTTTATTCATCAATTTGACCCCAGTAAATTCAATAAAAATAAGAAAGAAATTTTAAAAAATTAGACTAAAAAATGTTATATGTTATGTTGGTACTCTTTTGTTTTTAATTCACTATAATATTGTACCCCCTATCTTTTGTTTTTATTTTATTTTATTTTTTACAGAGACAGAGACAGAGTCAGAGAGAGGGATAGACAGGGACAGACAGACAGGAAGGGAGAGAGATGAGAAGCATCAATTCTTTGTTGTGGTTCCTTAGTTGTTCACTGATTGCTTTCTCATATGTGCCTTGACCGTGGGGCTCCAGCAGACCAAGTGACCCCTTGCTTGAGCCAGTGACCTTGGGTCTAAGCTGGTGAGCCTTGCTCATACCAGATGAGCCCACGCTCAAGCTGGCGACCTCGGGATCTTGAACCTGGGTCCTCCATGTCCCAGTCTGAAGCTCTATCCACTGCGCCAACGCCTGGTCAGACTGTACCCCCTATCTTTTATAAATAATGATTTTTTTTTGTCCAGTATAGAAAATACATTAAATATGGTAAATGTAAAATGGAGACTATTCATAATGAAAGAAAAAAAAAAACACCATCTACTAACAATTGTACGGCAAGAAATATTTATCAAATTTAGTTCTGAAAAGTCAAACATGAACTGTACACTGTTAATATTTATAGAGACGTAAAAGCGTTACCGCTGTCTCAGTTTAATTAACTTCCTGCCAGCATGCAAAAGCAGCGAGATGATTATGTTTTAAATGAGGAGATAAGGCATTTATATTTGCTAGACCAAGATGATTTTTCTTTGATTAGACTAAATTTCAGGTGTAGAAGCTCAGATTCGCAGGAAGAAGTGAGCGTACTCAGTGAACTGTCTTCAGTAGAAAAATCTAAATTTATCCCCACGAAGTGAGCATCCTGGAAATCATTTCCAGTACAGCAATCAGTACCAAGGAGATCACTTACGTTACACACATCTGATTTCTCTTCTTCGAGTCAGACTGCGAATGGGCGCTTCTCCTGTGTGCTCTCGACTAATTATAAGTTGTTGACTAGAAATCGCAGCTCCAAATAGACTGTGAATGCTTGGGGGAGGGGAGGAGAAGGGAGGGATGGATTTTCATTTCCCCTTCTTGCGAGCACTCCTGGGAATGCACAGGTCAAGAACGTTGACCTGTGCGCTCAGTGACGTCCAGTCTGCCCTGACCAACAAAACAGGGGCGACTAGAGCAAGCAGGCAGGCAGGGCGGGCGTTCAGGTAGGGGTTTCCCTGGGGACGCAGGACGTCCCGCTGTGGAAGGAGGACCTGGGTGTGGGTCCTGTGCAGCCACTCACATAGCGTTTTGCTGATGACGACCACGCAGTTGGCATGCCAAGCGGAATCATGCCAAGAAATGCCCAGGCAGGAGCCATAGGGCCAGGGGTCCACATATGGGCTTGGCAGAACTTCTCCTCAGAAGGCACACCCAGGGAAAACCTGTCCCGACTCAATGCACTGCAGGGACCACATTCCACGTCCCATCTTTCGGGACTCAGAATGTCGACAGCACATCAGTCAGGAGGCTTTGGAGCAAAGAAGCATGCCAGCTCTGGCCGGTTGGCTCAGTGGTAGAGCATCGGCCTGGTGTGCAGAAGTCCTGGATTTGATTCCCGGCCAGAGCACACAGGAGAAGCGCCCATCTGCTTCTCCACCCCTCCCCATCTCCTTCCTCTCTGTCTCTCTCTTCTCCTCCCGCAGACAAGGCTCCATTGGAGCAAAGATGGCCCGGGCGCTGGGGATGGCTCCTTGGCCTCTGCCCCAGGTGCTAGAGTGGCTCTGGTCGCAACAGAGCGATGCTCCGGAGGGGCAGAGCATCGCCCCCTGGTGGGCGTGCTGGGTGGATCCCGGTCGGGTGCATGCGGGAGTCTGTCTGAGTGTCTCTCCCCGTTTCCAGCATCAGGGAAAAAAAAAAAAAAGCATGCCAGCTGACAGGCACAGCTCGATCCCGTGTTCCCTAGACTTTTAAATTGCAAAATGCTAGTTTCTCTGTTTTATTGTGTGTGTGTGTGTGTGTGTGGTTGTTTTCCCCCTAGCAACATCTAGGAACATCTGAAAACATTTTGAGAAGCATTGCTTTGATATATCAGATTATCCGAACTTGGAGTTGAAGTCAACGAGCTTCCAAAGAGATTAGGTGCGCTGGATGTTCACCCTTCCCAATCCAATTTCAGCCACACGAGTTTAGAGTTATCTCCATCAAACGGCATTAAACGGGCAATTATTTTACAAAGTCTCAGCAGGGAGTGAGTGAATACCGGTGGGCCCTATGGTGTAATGTTTATGTACGGATCGATGCCAATTTCAAAAACCTAGCTAAGTCGTTAACAAGATAAAAAAAAATAACATTCTTATTACAGTTTAGGAACTACACTGATTTTATGCCGATAGGTGAGAATACGTACTACGTATATACATAGGCACATTGACACAGGCAGGGTGGAGCAAAAGTAGGTTTACAGCTATTCATATGGAAAATAATACAATAATTAATAATAGTTAAAAAAAAACCCAAAACGCTGTGTTTTACGTACTCACAACTGTAAACCTACCTTCACCCCACCCTATAATATATAGGCCAGGGGTCCCCAAACTTTTTACACAGGGAGCCAGTTCACTGTCCCTCAGACCGTTGGAGGGCCGAACTATAAAAAAAACTATGAACAAATCCCTACGCACACTGCACATATCTTATTTTAAAGTAAAAGCACAAAACCGGAACAAATACAATATTTAAAATAAAAAACAAGTAAATTTAAATCAAGAAACTGACCAGTATTTCAATGGGAACTATGGGCCTGCTTTTGGCTAATGAGATGGTCAATGTGCTCCTTTCATTGACCACCAATGAAAGAGGTGCCCCTTCCGGAAGTGCAGCGGGGGCCGGATAAATGGCCTCAGGGGGCCGCATGTGGCCCGCGGGTCATAGTTTGGGGACCCCTGATATAGTTTGGGGACCCCTGATATAGGCTATAAGTGTCAGCAAGTTCGTCAGAAATGTTTTTTCCCTGATGGCCCTGTTTTGAAATCTCATCTCAATTTCCTTTTTTATGTCCTGTGCTTTAATGACCGTGGACATCTTCAAGTGGAACGCTTCCTCTGCCAGAAATCAAAAGCAGGAAATTCGGTGAGATTTGTTTCCTCATTGGGAGGTAGTATGAGATAACTGTGTCTCCTCAAAAATCATATAGGCTGGAGTCATAACCCCCCACTCAGGGACCACTGGATGTAACTGAATTTCTAGGTAGGGCCTTTAAGTGGGTGAGTCAGGTAAACTCAGATCACTAGGGAGGTCCTGATTCCACAGGAGTGGGATCCCTATAAGAAGAGGAGGTGAGGGCCCTGGCCGGTTGGCTCAGTGGTAGAGCGTCGGCCTGGCGTGCAGAAGTCCCGGGTTCGATTCCCGGCCAGGGCACACAGGAGAAGCGTCCATCTGCTTCTCCACCCCTCCCCCTCTCCTTCCTCTCTGTTTCTCTCTTCCCCTCCCGCAGCTGAGGCTCCATTGGAGCAAAGATGGCCCGGGCGCTGGGGATGGCTCCTTGGCCTCTGTCCCAGGCGCTAAAGTGGCTCTGGTCACAACAGAGCGACACCCCGGAGGGGCAGAGCATCGCCCCCTGGTGGGCAGAGAGTCGCCCCCTGGTGGGTAGTGCGTTGCCCCTGGTGGGCAGTGCGTCGCCCCTGGTGGGCGTGCCGGGTGGATCCCGGTCGGGCGCATGCGGGAGTCTGTCTGACTGTCTCTCCCCGTTTCCAGCTTCAGAAAAATAAAATTAAAAAAAAATTAAAAAAAATAAAAAATAAAAGAAGAGGAGGTGAGGACACAGACACACACAGAGGGATGGCCGTTTGAGGACCCAAGGAGGAGACGGCCGTCTGCATGCCCAGGAGAGAGGCCTCAGGGGGACCCAGCCCTGCCCGCACCTGGGTCTCACACAATCCAGCCCTCAGGACTGAGGCTGACCGAGTTTTGGTTGTTTCCGGGACCTGGGCTAGGGTACTCAGCTACTGGGGTACTCTTCTACCAAACCAACAGAGTACAGCATGAAGAACTCTAAGGGAGTGACCCCTGTTTAGAACGTCGGTAGTCAACCTGGTCCCTAAGCTTTCTTGGTGGGTGGTCGCGGAGCAACCAAAGTATAAATAAAAAGATAGATTTAACTGTAGTAAGTTTTATTTTATTTTATTTTATTTTTTATTTTATTTTTTGCATTTTTCTGAAGCTGGAAACAGGGAGAGACAGTCAGACTCCCGCATGCACCCAACCAGGATCCACCCAGCACACCCACCATGGGGCGATGCTCTGCCCACCAGGAAGCGATGCTCTGCCCATCCTGGGCGTCGCCATGTTGCGACCAGAGCCACTCTAGCACCTGAGACAGTGGCCACAGAGCCATCCCCAGCGCCCGGGCCATCTTTGCTCCAATGGAGCCTTGGCTGCAGGAGGGGAAGAGAGAGACAGAGAGGAAGGCGCGGCGGAGCGGTGGAGAAGCAAATGGGCGCTTCTCCTGTGTTCCCTGGCCGGGAATTGAACCCGGGTCTTCCGCACGCTAGGCCGACGCTCTACTGCTGAACCAACGGCCAGGGCCTGTAGTAAGTTGTTTCATAAAGACTGATTCTGCCAGACTTAGCAAAAATCTGACACAAAGTACTTGGTAAGTAATTATGATTCTATGCTTTCACTTGCTGTCACTCTGCTTTATAAATTTTATAAAGTCAAGTGACTTCCCTACTTTATAAATCACCATGACTGTGGAACCGGTGGGCGGTGAGAAAATGTTACCACTCACAGAGATACAGAAGTGGGCGCTAGGTATAGAAAGGTTGACCACCCCTGGTTTAGATGAAGAAATGATGTCAGCAGGCTCGCCCAAGTGATTCCTGGGGAGGTCTCGTGAGGAGAACACTCTTCAATAACCGTGTGAGCCCCTGGAGGGTGCAGACGTGGGAAGAATGACGAGGTGAACCCCACTGCAGGCTCAGCAGAGGCCACGCAGTCAATACCACTCGGGCATCCACTCCAGTCTTTACACCTGTGACAAAGCCCCAAGTGGATCATAAAACTCACCTTCCGTAATCCAAAGAGGTCCAGATAAAGTGCCTAATGTGACGGTCTTCTATCATTCTTCCACGATCTTCATTCATGCCTGTTTTTTTTTTTTTTTTAATTAAATTTAATGCAGTGACATTGATAAATCAGGGTACATATGTTGAGAGAAAATATCTCTAGATTATTTTGACATTTGATTGTGCTGTATACCCCTCCCCCAAAGTTAAATTGTCTTCTGTCACCTTTTATCTGGTTTTCTTTGTGCCCCTCCCCTCCCCCAACCCCTGTCTCCTTCTTCAACCCCTCCCCCTTCCCCCAACCCCCCGCCCCTGTTGCCATCACATTCTTGTTCATGTCTCTGAGTCTCATTTTTATGTCCCTTCTATGTATGAATTCCTCTTAGTTTTTAAAAAAATGAGTCTGCGTCCAGGACTCTCTCTAGAAGACGTCACTTGAATTCTGAAA
This sequence comes from Saccopteryx bilineata, assembly GCF_036850765.1. Lineage (NCBI taxonomy): Eukaryota > Metazoa > Chordata > Mammalia > Chiroptera > Emballonuridae > Saccopteryx > Saccopteryx bilineata. Next base: position 145,631,638 of record NC_089502.1, read on the forward strand.
CCCAAGTTTATCCATCGCCGGGTAGCTGGCTCACGACGGCAGCCTCGAGGGAAGACCATTCATTTCTGTCTTGCATGGCGTCCGACTTTCATCTCTGTCCTAATCACAGCTAGTAATCATCTTTAATTACGATCATCTTCATTACGATGAAAGGACTGAGACAAGAACATTAAATAATGACAGTAGATGTACAGAAAAGAATACATACATATATATATATATAAATGTAATGTCCATTTGTTCAAAATCTTAAATCTTTGAAAGTTCTTCACGGATTGCTTTGAAATTTTGACACAACGTTGCATTTGAATATGTGTGTGTTTTTATACACCTACTAGAATATCGATGTCTCACCTGACACTTTGATAGGTAAAAACATGCTTTTTTAAAAAAAAACAGCGCCACCTGTTGGACATAAAAGCAACACACACTCTCACATGGACAGTTATATGTTGCATGTTCTAGAGTCGGCAAACCAGACAATCTCTGTATGTGCGCAGACAATGGAACAACAAAAAATATTGTATGCCCACAAGCATTGTGAAATTAAACATGTTAGAAACGGGCGCCTTCTCTTTTCTTTCTTTTCCATTTAATCAGAGTGAGTCAGAGCAAAGTGTGACTGGGTACAACTAGTGTGTGTATATATATATATAGTGTGTATATATATATAATTGAACATATATATATACACACACAAACACACACACACATATATATACATACATATATACGTATATATACATATATACATATATGTGTGTGTGTGTATATATATGTATATGTTCAATTATTCAGAGTGCGGTTTTTATTTTTAATACCAATAGATTCTTATAAAAGTAAATATAGGATTATCCACAACTGTCGACAGAGCGTGTGTCTAAAACAACAGCCATGCTACAGATACCGTTGCTCACAACAGGAAGACGGATGGGAGGTTGGAACACCACGGAACACGCGTGGTTGAAGGAAGTGTGTTGGTCCCATTGGGCCACATGAAAAGTGCTTTCTGTATGGAATTAAAATGAACATCGTTCGTTGATGAGCAGGAGGAGGGAGCAAGAATGACATTTTCATACTGTCGTGTGAAAAGTAAACAAACAAAAAAAAATCAATACCGTGCAATCAGTCCTCCAATGCCTACGAGAGGCTGTTGTGCACTGGAGTCAAACCACCCGCCAGCTTGTTGACTCCGGTTGTATTTTTCTGAAGTTGGAAACGGGGAGGCAGTCAGACAGACTCCCGCATGTGCCCGACCGGGATCCACGGGGCACTCCCACCAGGGGGCGATGCTCTGCCCATCTGGGACATTGCTCTGTTGCAACCAGGGCCATTCTAGCACCTGAGGCAGAGACCACAGAGCCATCCTCAGTGCCCAGGCAAACTTTGCTCCAATGGAGCCCCGGCTGCGGGAGGGGAAGAGAGAGACAGAGAGGAAGGAGAGGGGTAGACAAGCAGATGGGCGCTTCATCTGTGTGCCCTGGCCAGGAATCAAACGTGGGACTTCTGCATGCCAGGCTGACGCTCTGCCACTGAGCCAACCGGCCAGGGCTCAAACAACCATTTTGTCACCATGGTCACCTGAGTCGGACGCTGACGGACCTCTCAACGTTGTACAGGTAAACTCTTCCGTGTACGAGAGCCCCTGGGCGTTTCATGGTTGCCTGCAAATGACATCGGCAAGCAGACCACCAATTTTATAACCTGGCAACCTGCCTCTAATAAGGTGCACGAAGGAATTTTTAGGAGACGGCTGAACGGTTCCTCACGTTGGGTCTGCGTGGATCCTGGGTCCGTTTCTGACCCATTTATGAGGGCAGCACCCTGCAGCTACCGGAGGTTTGTGTCGGCAGAAGACACGGCCAACACGATCTTTCATGAAGACTAAACATTTTCAGTTGCTTATTAAGAAAGGCAATCAAATTATAGAACCACTGATGAGCAATTCGTTACTAACACTGACTTTGTGCAGGTAGGTTGTCCTTAGAGCCAGCATGCTCTTAACAAATCCGTGCAGCGTATTTCTGTGGTTCTTTGGTTCGTAATGTCCCTGTGGACACTTACTTGTATAAACGGAGGATTTGGATATTGTCAAAAAATAACTATGTTTTAGTGAAAATCATTGGTCTATGCAGTAATGTTCTTGCATGGCCGGCTGGGTGTGTGTATCTATGTCTGTGTCTTTTGTGACAGAGACAGAGAAAGAGACAGGGACAGACAGACAGGAAGGGAGAGAGATGAGAAGCATCAATTCTTTGTTGCGTCTCCTTAGTTGTTCACTGATTGCTTTCTCACATGGGCCTTGGTCGTGGGGCTCCAGCAGAGAGAGTGACCCTTTGCTCAAGCCAGCGACCCTAGCCTTCAAGCCAGCAACCTTTGGGCTCAAGCCAGTGACCACAAGATCATGCGTCTGATCCCACACTGAAGCCGGTGACCCCACGCTCAAGCCGGCGACCTCAGGAGTCTTGAACCTGGGTCCTCCGCGACCCAGTCTGTCGCTCTATCCACTGCGCTACCGCCTGGTCTGGCTCGCATGGCTGTTTTAATCACTCATAAAATTTGCAAACCTAACTAACTCACTGACAGCACCTGTTGTGTGTCTATCCCGTACTGAGAACTGAGGACAAGAACCCTGAACAAACTGTGCTCATCTGTAACCGTGGACGTATATATCACAGACAGGGAGCGTCCCTGATTTTTTTTTTTTTTTCTGAAGCTGGAAACGGGGAGAGACAGTCAGACAGACTCCCGCATGCGCCCGACCGGGATCCACCCGGCACGCCCACCAGGGGGCGACGCTCTGCCCACCAGGGGGCGATGCTCTGCCCCTCCGGGGCGTCGCTCTGCCGCGACCAGAGCCACTCTAGTGCCTGGGGCAGAGGCCAAGGAGCCATCCCCAGCGCCCGGGCCATCTTTGCTCCAATGGAGCCTTGACTGCGGGAGGGGAAGAGAGAGACAGAGAGGAAGGAGAGGGGGGGGGGGGAGAAGCAAATGGGCGCTTCTCCTGTGTGCCCTGGCCGGGAATCGAACCCGGGTCCCCCGCACGCCAGGTCGACGCTCTACCGCTGAGCCAACCGGCCAGGGCCCAGACAGGGAGCGTCCCTGATTTTATCTCCCGGGATTTCACTCCCAGAGACCTTCAGCCATGGAACCCCTCGGATGGGCATTTGATAAAAATTATTGTTACACAGAGATAAAGATTAATGACCATTTTGTTTCCAGCATCTTCTGTTAACCTTGTTTTTTGTTGTTTTTTTTTCATTCCAACCTCAGATGAAAAACTTAAAGTGGAAGAAAGAGAATAAAAAATAAAAAAAAACAACCCTAAATAACTTGAATGAGTACAAGAATGAAAGGAAAAACCATCCCAGGAAACGAAAAGCAGGTCATTCTATTCTCTACTGGCTCCGGGTTTTAGAATGTGTAGACGGTAGAACTGTGAGCCAAACAGTGCTGTCTGACACACTGACTGTTACGCATGGATTTTTTTCTTCCGTGACTCGCTATTCAGTCTTGGAGGGGGTCCCTGCCTGGCAGCGTGGGACACGTAGAGGGGACCACACACACAGCACCAATGCAGGAGCGTGGGGGGGGGGCGCAGAAATTTCGCTAGACTCCATCAACATTGCGTTTTCATCTGCAGAGATCTGTAAGCTCTGAATAAGCTGTCCTTCGTGTCGTTTTCATGAAAAAGAAAACAAAATCTAAAGTGCAGGAAAATCAAGGAATTTGAGTAGATGGCAGCTGGGGTTGACGCTCCTGGTCACCTATTTTTTTTTCTCCTTTTCTCCTTGAGGACTCAGTGGCTAGACCGTCTGTCAATGGACAATCGCTTGGTCTGTGCTCCATCATTGGGGTAAGGGGGGGGGGGAAGATATATCTCAGTTAAAAAAATAATTTTAAATTAAATTTCTTTTAAAAAGCAGAGACATTAGAGCAGGGTTCTGGAACAGTTTTGGCTGAGAGAGCCATGAATGCCACAGATTTTAAAATGTAATTTCGTGAGAGCCGTACAACGACCTGTGTACGTGACGCATTATCCAATAAAAATGTGATGTTGTCCCGGAGGACAGCTGTGATTGGCTGCAGCCACCCGCAACCATGAACGTGAGCGGTAGGAAATGAATGGATTGTCATCCATGAGAATGTTTTCTATTTTTAACATTATTATTCTTTTTATTAAAGATTTGTCTGCGAGCCAGAGGCAGCCATCAAAAGAGCCACATCTGGCTCATGAGCCATAGCTTCTCCACCCCTGGATGAGAGAATAAGATAAAGGGAGTAACACGGAAGAAGGGGAAACTGACAGGAAGACTTTTAAAAAAGGCATAAAAGCATCCCCAACCATGTGGATTCAAAAAAGCTGGGGAGCCTGACCTGTGGTGGCGCAGTGGATAAAGCGTTGACTTGGAATGCTGAGATCACCGGTTCGAAACCCTGGGCTTGCTTGGTCAAGGCACATATGGGAGTTGATGCTTCCTGCTTCTCCCCCTTCTCTCTCTCTCTCTCTATCTGTCTATCTGTTTCTCTCTGTCTCCTCTCTGAAATAAAAAAAATTAAAATAAAAAAAAAGAGGTGGGGAGAAGAGAGGTCACCTGCGGGGTAACAGTCTGGGGAACCGCTATTAAATGTATCTGTTGAGACCCAGAGGAAAGGAGGAGCGTGTTGTGGGTCAGCGTGTGGGCTCCACCTTGATCCACTAGGATGGACAAAACCCAAAAGGAAGAGAGCATACCAGGCGCCTCGAACATCCACACTGACGGACACAGACGGTAAAGAGAGCTCGCGTCTTCACTGGTGAGCATCACTGACTGCTCTTCCCAATTGGTTAACAGTCTTCTCTCCCTAAAGTTCAGGAGATACCATAAAAGCTGCAGATTCCATCATTTCTAGAAGACAGGAACAAGGACAAAGATCTATCCTTTTTTTTTTTTTAAGTGTTTCTCCCTCAGGAATTTTTTGAGGAAGTCCTGAAGAACAAAGGGTTTCCAAATTATTTCACATAGCAAATGGTTTCTAGAGTCTCGGTGTTTAAACCATGAGCGCATGCTCTCTCTCCGTTCCTGTCTGTCTGTCCCTATCTATCCCTCTCTCTGACTCTCTGTCCCTGTAAAAAAATAAAATAAAATAAAGAAAAAAATGCCTGACCAAGCGGTGGCACAGTGGATAGAGCGTCGGACTGGGATGCGGAAGGACCCAGGTTCGAAATCCCGAGGTCACCAGCTTGAGTGCGGGCTCATCTGGTTTGAGCAAAGCTCACCAGCTTCGACCCAAGGTTGCTGGCTCAAGCAAGGGGTCACTCGGTCTGCTGTAGCCCCACGGTCAAGGCACATATGAGAAAGCAATCAATGAACAACTAAGGTGTCACAACGAAAAACTGATGATTGATGCTTCTCATCTCTCTCTGTTCCTGTCTGTCTGTCCCTATCTATCCCTCTCTCTGACTCTCTCTCTGTCCCAGTAAAAAAATAAAGAAAACATGAGCGTATGCCTCCCTGGTTATTTTTCCCCCAAGCTTTTGTTTTTGCTACAAGGTTGCAATATTTGTTTGAATAGTAAATGTGTTTTTTCTACACAAAATTAAGGTGATGTTTACCATAAAGTTCACTGAACCTGTTTTCATGCACTTGACAGATTTCAAATGAAGCCAATCTAGAGTGAGAACCGCTATCTTCACCAGTGATAAAATAGAGCATTCCCTCTCAATTTTATATGGGTCCTTCATTCTCGGGAGCTGGGGCTCTAAATCTCTCGCACGGGGGTGGGGGAGGTTTCTGTAAATATTTTTCACTGGATCATGAGCTTGGTTCCGGAACACACAGCACCCACCGTGTGTGTTATATCGTCACATTTCTTTCTAAAGAGGCTTTTTTTGTGTGTGCAGTAAACCAGGCAGTTTGACGGAGCATCAGGGATGCCCCGTTCTTTTCCAGAGATGGATGCATTTGAGTACTGCAAACTTTTGTTTATCTTGTAGTTTCAGAGTAAAAGACAGCTAGACACATTTTCATCTCCTTTTCACGGGACACACCGGTCATTCTTATCGCTGTGACAGTGGCTGTTGATCTGCTGGGATCCCGAAAGTCAACCTTTTTATATCTACCGCCCACTTTTGTATCTCTGTGAGTAGTAACATTTTCTCACCGCCCACCGGTTCCACAGTCATGGTGATTTATAAAGTAGGGAAGTCACTTTACTTTATAAAATTTATAAAGCAGAGTGACATCAACTAAAAGCATATAATAATAATAATTACTTACCAAGTACGTTATGTCGGACTTTCGCTAAGTTTGGCAGAATCAATCTTTATAAAACAACTTACTCTAGTTCAATCTATCTTTTTATTTATACTTTGGTTGCTCCGCTGCCGCCCACCATGAAAGATGGAATGCCCACTCGTGGGCGGTAGGGACCAGGTTGACCACCACTGGTCCTCAGGGAGAAGACTTCATCCACGGAGTGACTCAAGGCAGTGAGAATTGCCAACAGGACACTGACCAGACACGGGCCATGAGCCGTCCCCCTGCCCCCCCCCAAGGCTAATCCCCGTCTCTGGGGGAGTTCAATTCTCCATCTGGTGGACAAACAGTCCATGAACAACTGTCAGTCCTGTTCTTTGTTTCTGCCTCTCTCTGTCTCTCTCTCCCTTCCTCTCCCAAATCTCATCTCAGACCTACAGGGGGAAAGCAAGGAAGTAGTTATCTTCAGGCTTTCTGTTTCATATCAAAATATGATAGAAGCCCGTGCAGTTGCGTTTTTTTGGACTTTCTGCAGCACGGGGCTTGACATGCTTGTCTGTAACACCCCACAGCAAAGCTGAGGTAGGAAAACAGGAACTCACATTCTGCCTCCCGCCAACCCACGTGGGTTCATCTACAACAGGGGTCAGGAACATTTTCGGCTGAGAGAGCCATGAACACCACATATTTTAAAATGTAATTCCATGAGAGCCATACAACGACCCGTGGATGTGAGGCATCATCTGATAAAAATGTGGTGTTGTCCCGGACGACAGCTGGGATTGGCTCCAGCCACCAGCAACCATGAACATGAGCGGTAGGAAATGAACGGATTGTAATACAAGAGAATGTTTTCTATTTTTAACGTTATTATTTTTTTATTAAAGATTTGTCTGCGAGCCAGAGGCAGCCATCCAAAGAGCCACATCTGGCTCGCGAGCCATAGGTTCCCGACCCCTGATCTACAACCAACATGACTGCTTTTTGCTGTTTGTTTGAAAACAGGAAAAAAAAAAAAAAAAAAAAAAGGTCCAGTTTTAGAATAAAACCGCTTCAGATAAAAGATACTTTCTCAAAGAAATTTCTCTACACGGCCCTAGTGTCTTCTCTCCGAGCCCGTTGGCATGAACCAGCCTAAGCCGGCTGCCTCAAACCAGAACCGGTCCAGAAAGACAGCAGTGAGCGAGCCGTATCGAGTTCTGAGGGAAATTGGTGTGCACGTCATCAGAAAGTTATCAGACCAAGCCCTGTTATCCTAATGATGTTAAATCAGACAAGCACATCCATATTTAAAACGTAGCTACTTTTCATGCAGATTATATGCATATATGCAGAATAGGCATTAATTCTCTGCACGGCAAATTCTGTTCATTTCCAGCGCCATATTTCACCCCGATGGACATTTTTCCTCAAAGAGGAGAAGGATGCAGTTAAAACACTGCTCTCGCCTTCGCTAGAATCGGTTTCCGGAAAGCATCCTAAAACTTATGGCTTCTTCCGCAGGGAAAATAATAAAATGTAAAGCCCACGGACACAGACACCTGCCCCAAATTTCACCAAAAAATAAAAATAAAATAAATAAAATTTCGCTTCAGAATAAATACGACTCCTTTTTGATTAGATTTAATTTCTAAACTTAGAAGAAATGAGATGATTCTTTTTATTCCTCCTCAAATTTGTTTTTGCTTTAGAACAGTGTTTTTCAACTAGTGTGCCCCATGAGACATAGAGTCAGGTGTGAGTATAAATACATTTAGAAACTATATTATTAACTATATGTATAATATGTACTGTGTTAGAGTATCATTTTGTGTCATTTTGGTCGGTGGTGTGCCCCAGGATTTTGTCAATGTAAAAAATATGCCGTGGCTCAAAAAAAGGTTGAAAATCACTGCTTCAGAAGAGCAGATGTCTGCATGTTTATGCCACAAAAAAAGATCCTTGGAGAGTTCAGAATAGCATGTGGTAAAAAAAAAAAAAAATTATTATACTGGGTCTGGAGGGAAAACAATATTTATATAAATATGATACTCCCCAACCCTGCAAATTAGGCACATGGAAGATACCATCCCAGGAGTTTCAAACACCCGATTTTTAATTGGGGAACTGAGCTGTGGAAGTCATTGTCACTTATTTCTTTCTCTTTTTTTTAATTTTTTTTAATTTATTCATTTTTAGAGAGGAGAGAGAGAGGGCAAGAGAGAGACACAGAGAGAGAGAGAGGAGAAAGAGACAGAGAGAGAGAAGGGGGGAGGAGCTGGAAGCATCAACTCCCATATGTGCCTTGACCAGGCAAGCCCAGGGTTTCGAACCGGCGACCTCAGCATTTCCAGGTCGACACTTTATTCACTGCGCCACCACAGGTCAGAATGTCACTTATTTCAATACGAAAAAATTCTGGTCATTTTTATCATTGTATTGTCTTTCTTATTTCTTCACGTTTCAGCTTTCAACTTAGACATTTATTTTTCTGCTAGTGAGGACAATAATGCTTTAAAGGAGCATTTTTTTCCCCCCAAGGTTCAAGTTGTCTTTAGCAGGAAGTTGGGTCTAAGTAACGCATTAGCCGCATGATACAAACTTGACCACAGTGAGGTCTTAGTTTTCTGTCCATTGAGTAGGAGAAATTATTATTCTCCGGGCACAATACAAAGCAACTCATTCTCCAATTTGGTTTAGTTGTAAAATCATCTAGTCCATTCATTATTTGAGATGCTAAAACAATTTCTCTGATAATAGCATCTTTGCCAAATGATCACTTTCTCTGAGAAGTGTAAAATGTTTCTCTTTTTATCAAACGTGAGGACCAGAATCCATTATGCACCTTCAGTCAACAGTAATACGCCTTTGTCCTGGGTATTTCACATTTTTTTTTCTCGTTCTGACATGTTCTTTTTTTAAAATTAATTTTAATGGGGTGACATTGATAAATCAGGGTTCATATGTTCCGAGAAAACATCTTCAGGTTATTTTGACATTTGATTATGCTGCATTCCCATCACCCAAAGTCCAATTGTCTTCCGTCACCTTCTAAGTGGTTTTCTTTGTGCCCCTCCCCTCTCCCACCCCCTCTCTCTCTTTCCTCCCCCCCCATTACCATCACACTCTTGTCCATGTCTCTTGAGTCCCATTTTTATGTCCCACCTATATATGGGTTAATATAATTCTTAGTTTTTTCTGATTTACTTATTTCACTCTGTATAATGTTATCAAGGTCCATCCATGTTGTTGTAAATGATTCGATGTCATCATTTATGGCTGAGTAGTATTCCATAGTGTATATGTACCAAAGCATTTTTAAAATTTTATTTTATTTATTTATTCATTTTAGAGAGGAGAGGGAGAGACAGAGAGAGAGAAGGGGGGGAGGAGCTGGAAGCATCAACTCCCATATGTGCCTAGACCAGGCAAGCCCAGGGTTTCGAACCAGCGAACTCAGCATTTCCAGGTCGACGTTTTATCCACTGTGCCACCACAGGTCAGGCCTGTACCAAAGCTTTTTAATCCACTCGTCCTCTGACGGACACTTGGGCTGTTTCCAGATCTTCACTATTGTGAACAATGCTGCCATAAACATGGGGCGCATTTCTCTTTTTGGAACAGTGCTATGGTGTTCTTGGGGTATATTCCTAAAAGTGGGATAGCTGGGTCAAAAGGCAGTTTGATTTTTGAGTATTTCACTTTTATATACATAAAACTCATGCACAGTTTCTGGCCCACAGGAAAAGAAAAATATTTTATTATGGTGAAGAAAGTGAGAAATGTAAATTCTGTGTTGTATATAACACAAACCTGTGTTAACCCAAATGACCGCGGGTGAACAAGGACTAGTAGTCTTAAGTTTCTGAAATTAATAAGTGGTGCTAGATCATTTTGAAAGAAAGTAAAGATTTAAGAGTATGCCAATATAGGTATTGCATATATTGTAACACATCAAATATGATGTATTATATGTTATATTTTTTAATATTGATAATATAATTTACCCTGTGTTATAGGCTTACTCTATTACGTATTTTGTATATTCTATGTCATAAATACACTGTCTGTAGTATATTATACATAAGTATACAGTATGTGCTATTTATTATAGATAACTACATAACTGTTACATATAACTACATAAATGTTACAGTATAACTACATAAATGTTACAATATAATATAACAATGTATAACATATATTTGTAGTTAATATATATTATATATCACATATAATTATTTAAATCGTATGATGTACCCTCTTTTTTGCTCCATAAGATGTAGCTGACCATAAGATACACCTAGGGTTTTAAGAAGGAAAATAAGAAAAAAAAATATTGTGAACCAAATGCCGTGTTTAAAATATTTAATAAAGCACTGTATTTTTCGCTCCATAAAACACACGAGCATTTTCCCCTCCGCTTTTGGGGGGGGAAAAAAAGAGTGCGTCTTAGGGAGCGAAAAATACGGTCTATGTATATGCGATAGAAACATTTTGTCGCCTAGGCTTTGTGTCCATTCTTTCCACACAAAACGGATTGATGACGGCTAAAATGATCAAGTTGAATTCTGAGATGACAGGGACTTTATAGGATAGTGACCGCCATTGTAAAAGAGGAATCACTTTTGCGTTGTCAACATGCTGCCACCTCCTATTGAGGATGAAGAAAACGGGGCACAGACTAAACCCAACCGGCTACGGGGGAGGCCTCACAAATTCGGAGAGACCACAAGTCACCATGGACGATGACCTGATGTGCAGACCTCATGTCCTAGGCGGGGACCTTCCCTGACAGAAGTCAGTCTTCCCCTCATCTTCAGAGAACCAATTATCTGTTTTTTTTTTTGCATCTATGAAACATGTCATTGGGCGGGCCAGAGTCACCTCCTCGTCCCTGACCTTGCAGCGCACATCCCCGCCACCAGAGAAGGAGACCGCAGCAATGTTGCCACGTCAACTGTCTCCTGGGAACTGGCCTGGATCCACCCACGTGCAAGACGTGAGTGTCGCTTTGCTTTCAGCACATGGCGGAGACGTCACCGCTTAGCTTTCTCCAGCCTCCTCATCACCAGTGGGTTTCACCGGGGTCCCCTTTGACCCTTTGCTTGGATTCTGAGCCTGTCCTCAGAGCATTCTGGTCCTGCTCCCTGGCCATGGCCAGCACTCGGCTGTTGGGGACTCAAAGCCAACAGTGTCTTTGTAGTGTAGATTTGGGGGGGGGGGACAGAGGTGTGGGGAATTGGCTGTAAGCTGACAGTCCTCCCAACTGCCTACCTCACTTGCCTGATTAGGATGCAAAAGGCTGTTCAGCTGTGGTGCTGGATTGTTTACACTACCCCCTGTGTTCCCCGGAAAGACTGGAAGCAAGTTTCTTCTGTCCTTTGTTTGCTGTCAAGTTAAGATGTTATGCATGGGGGGGGTTTTCTGCACTTGGGAGAATTCTTGGTTTGCCTTGGAAATGGGACCAGAGATCTCTTTGATTTGCTAACGGCCCACTTAGCCCTATAAATAAAGCAAGCAGCAGGTGTTGAGCACGCTCTGTTCTTGCCATCAGCATGGCAGAGCCCTCCCGACCCCATCCTTTTTCTCTCTAAGTCTATTTTCTTTCTTTCTTTCTTTCTTTTTTTTTTTTTTTTTTTGGATTTTTCTGAAGCTAGAAACGGGGAGAGACAGTCAGACAGACTCCTGCATGCGCCTGACCAGGATCCACCCGGCACGCCCACCAGGGAGCAACGCTCTGCCCACCAGGGGGTAATGCTCTGCCCCTCCGGGGCGTCGCTCTGCCGCGACCAGAGCCACTCTAGCGCCTGGGGCAGAGGCCAAGGAGCCATCCCCAGCGCCCAGGCCACCTTTGCTCCAATGGAGCCTCGGCTGAGGGAGGGGAAGAGAGAGACAGAGAGGAAGGAGGGGGGGGAGGGGTGGAGAAGCAGATGGGTGCTTCTCCTGTGTGCCCTGGCCGGGAATCGAACCCGGGACTCCTGCACGCCAGGCCGACGCTCTACCACTGAGCCAATTGGCCAGGGCAGTCTATTTTCTTAACTCCGTGCCGTCCCCACTCAGGACCTGGAAGTACTGGCTGCTCTGGTTCCCGGCAGTCGGCCTCAGACAGACTCACACAGCTCTCTCTCTTTGCCTCTCTGAACACTTCTTGCATTCACACAGCAGACCCACGTCAGTTCAAGCTGAGCCACTAACAGCAGCATGTCCCCGCCTTTCTTCTTTTTTTTCCCCCGGCATCTGCCCTCTCTGAGGGCCCCCTGCTCTCACGGTCCCTCCTCTGAGAGTGCCAGCAATTACCCAGAGGGTCCAGCTGTGGTCACTTCCACCACCTTCTTCCAAACCCACCATCTGGGCTCCGTCCTCCCCACCACCGTGTGGTCCTCCCCGGCCCATGCAGAAGAGTTCTCTGCTGACTTCGTGGGTCAGGGACGCCTGCCCGCATGCACATACATACAATGCCCCTTCCACTGTTTTTTTTTTTTCCCCAAAAAACTCAACCAGTGGACACAGAAAATATAAAATCCCAGTGCACTCGGGGTGGAGTTTCATTTGTTCCAGCACATACACATCATTCCTTTTCAGCTGGGACCGTCCTTGTCGGGACTGAACCTGATTATTCCATAAAGTGCTGCTGGGCTCCATGGTCAGGGCGTCTGATTTATTTCTTCCTACGGAAACTGACAGGGTTGTGTCCGATCACGGCCAAGCGGCCGTTCATGGCGGGCAGTCATATTTATTATTAATTACATGTGAACAGCAATGTCAAATTGGCCCATTATAAATGGTAAAAAAAAAAAAAAAACCCTCTCACAAATGTATTCAGAACATTACTTCATGCCCTCCTTATTGCCATTTGAGTATGTTAAGATGTGTATAGTCTTTTTTAAATAAATGGCTTGGTTTTTCATTCAATAAACTAAGGTATTTAATATTCAATGCCCTAGGCAATGATTGAGTTTGTTATTAATTGGTTGACCCATTTGAACTCCATATATATATATATATATATATATATATATATATTTTACAAAGACACTGCTTTTAAACAATAAACTTGATACCAACAGACATGCTAACCATGCCATCCAAGGGACCTTATTAATTCTGTACCAGCATAGCCTGGCTGTGTCCAGAAAGCAACATCACTAAACCTCATGAGACACAGAAAATATAAATAAAGTCTTGAACCAATAAATTGAAATTCTCCACCACATCTTGTATAGGAAGTAACCAATAAATTGAAATTCTCCACCACATCTTGTATAGGAAGTATTGGTCCAGCTCCAATGTCACTGACTTCTTTTTTTTCAATCAGAAATGCATCTAAGTAACACAGGTATGCGGAATTCTTAAAGCACCAAGTCGCAGGTCCTCTTCTTAAGGAAGCATATTTTCAGTGTCGTCTAAAAGAAAAGCAATATTTTAGAAAACACTTTCTTTTGTAAACAGGAGTATATTGGATGATTGGCAATCCCTTGCTACAATGTTCAGGGGTCATAAGATGGTCACAACCGAGTTCAGAGGAAAGGAGAAGTTTAATATAACGGTGTCTGCCTAACAAAACTTCGAATTCATCTTTTAAAAGAGCATAACCTGTTTCCTTGGAAACATTAGTGATCGCATTCGACTGAGCTAGAGAGGCAAAGCTTATTCTAATCATTTTAATTCTAACCGCTTCCCTGCCCCCCCCCCCCGGAATGTCTCCTAATTCACTCAAAGGTTGCCAGAATTTAAGATTTTTTTGATTCCTGATTTACACCAGTTGTGAGGCTGAGAAAATAAGTTTTTTTTTTTCCTGAAGTTTTTCCATCTCCAGACAGGACACACAACAGCTCCACATGACCCAACGATGCAAAGTTACATCTTAAAAATAAAGCCTTTCTCAGTGGTAGAGCATTGGCCTAGCGTGCGGAGGACCCGGGTTTGATTCCCGGCCAGGGCACACAGGAGAAGCGCCCATTTGCTTCTCCACCCCTCCGCCGCGCCTTCCTCTCTGTCTCTCTCTTCCCCTCCCGCAGCCAAGGCTCCATTGGAGCAAAGATGGCCCGAGCGCTGGGGATGGCTCTGTGGCCTCTGCCTCAGGCGCTAGAGTGGCTCTGGTCGCAACATGGCAACGCCCAGGATGGGCAGAGCATCGCCCCCTGGTGGGCATGCCGGGTGGATCCCGGTCAGGCGCATGCGGGAGTCTGTGTGACTGTCTCTCCCTGTTTCCAGCTTCAGAAAAATGCAAAAATGCAAAAATGCAAAAAAAATAAAAAATAAAGCCTTTCTCATTCAAAGACATATACAATGTAACTTTGGAACAATAAGGGAAAGAGCTGCTCTTAAAGTCAACTTAATCAAAGTTACTTCTGGTTCATCAGATCATATCCCTAAGTAGTTCACTCAATTGCCACTTCTCTCGTTAGCTGTTTATGACTCAACCTATGCAGACATCTTTGTGGTTTTTCTTCAACCTCCTTAACATTGCGCCCTACATTTTGAGCACGTGACGTGGAACCAGTGAAACTGAACTACCTTTTTGTGGATTTACATAATAGTGAGTATTGGAGACGCTCTGATGGAAACACAATGGCTCTGGGCTCAAAACTCGTCATGAGAGTCCTTCTCTTTTCCTGAGGTGTTGTTCACTCACTCAGTGAACACAACCGACATTACAGACTGTCCCCAACACCGTTCAAAGAGCTGGGTGACATCAGTGAACCAGACTGTCACAGACCAGATGGCTGGCCCTGTGGTCTCCCCTTCAGGGGAATGCAGACTAGCAGATCAATGAACAGATAGCAGACTTACACCATGGACAGTGTGAGTTAAGGATCATATAACCGCTGTGGGAAAAAAATATAGTATCATCTGCTCTACCACTGCATTCCATGATGATGCATTATCCTGCTTTTTCCATAGTTTTGTTTTTAATATAAGGAAACTCTGTAAAGTCTGAATATAATGACCAAAGGTTGCTAATCTTCCTTATTTTATTTTTTTCTGAAGTTGGAAACGGGGAGGCAGTCAGACAGACTCCCGCATGTGCCCGACCGGGATCCACTCAGCATGCACACCAGGGGGCGATGCTCTGCCCATCTTGGGCGTTGCTCTGTTGCAACCGGAGCCATTCTAGCGCCTGAGGCAGAGGCCATGGAGCCATCCTCAGTGCCAGGGCCAACTTTGCTCCAATGGAGCCTTGGCTGCGGGAGGGGAAGAAAGAGACAGAGAGGAAGGAGAGGGAGAGGGGTGGAGAAGCAGATGGGTGCTTCTCCTGTGTGCCGTGGCCGGGAATCGAACCCAGGACTCCTGCACGCCAGGCCAATGCTCTACCACTGAGCCAATTGGCCAGAACCTAATCTTCCTTATTTTACAGCTCTAAACAACTTCCCAACAGATTGGGTGTTGACTTGTGTAAGTAGGAGAACTAACAGCTGTTCGCTTAAACCTTTTCTTGAGATATCGTTTGGTTGAGTGTTCATAATGAAAACCTAACCAACTTTTTCACCATGAAAAGGAGGACAAAAATAAATGGAAGGAAACAATATCATAAATAAAAGAAACATTTTATTCATTGCAAAAGCAATACACTAGAATATGATACATGCATAATAAAAACATTTGTAATATTTTATATTGTAATTATGCTTACATGCTTATTCATTTTTAATAATTGTAAGAAAAAAGTACTCATTTAGATACAAATGTGTCACATCCCATGCAATGGATCGACTCCACATCGATCGAATACGGACATTGATAGATTAGTCTTCCAATATCAAAAAGGAAGACATAGAGGAGGACACTTTTCGAGGGAGGACGCAACTTATAAAAGGACTGTCCTCCCTAAAGGAGGATGACTGGTCACCTTACTAGTGATCAATTGAATTGGTACATGTATTGTTCATTAATGAGAATTAATACTGGTGTTGTTTTTTTTTAAATTTGCAGTGTAGGCGCCCTGGCCGGTTGGCTCAGTGGTAGAGCATCAGCCTGGCATGCAGAAGTCCCGGGTTCGATTCCCGGCCAGGGAACACAGGAGAAGCGCCCATCTGCTTCTCCACCCCTCCCCCCTCCTTCCTCTCTCTCTCTTCCCCTCCCGCAGCGAGGCTCCATTGGAGCAAAGATGGCCCGGGCGCTGGGGATGGCTCCTTGGCCTCTGCCCCAGGCGCTAGAGTGGCTCTGGTCGCGGCAGAGCGACGCCCCAGAGGGGCAGAGTATCGCCCCCTGGTGGGCAGAGCGTCGCCCCCTGGTGGGCGTGCTGGGTGGATCCGGTGGGGCGCATGCGGGAGTCTGTCTGACTGTCTCTCCCCGTTTCCAGCTTCAGAAAAATACCAAAAAAAAAAAAAAAAAAAAAAAAACATACACAAAAAATTTGCAGTGTAGGCTAAATATCTTTGTCCCACAAACTTCCTGTGTTAAATAGTAACTACTAAATAATTGTATCAGAGATGGATTCTTTGGGGGGGATGATTAGGCCGGAGGGTGGGGCCCTCACGCGATGGATTAGTGCCCTCATAAGAGATCTTGGAGAGCCCCCTGGCCGTTTCCACCACGTGAGGACACAGTGCGTGAAGGCGGCTCTCTTCGAACAAGGACGTGTCCCCTTCTCCGGAAACTGAATCGGCAGGTGTTCTGTTCTCGGACTTCCAGCCTCTGGAACGGCGGGAGATGAACATTGTTGATCAGCCACCCCGTCCGGGGCAATTCTGTGACAGCTGGC
Source organism: Saccopteryx bilineata (assembly GCF_036850765.1). Lineage (NCBI taxonomy): Eukaryota > Metazoa > Chordata > Mammalia > Chiroptera > Emballonuridae > Saccopteryx > Saccopteryx bilineata. The sequence goes on from NC_089502.1 coordinate 145,648,564, forward strand.
TGAACCAGGCTCAGACAAAGAGCACGGTGGCAATTATATGTGATACTTGAGTTCTTGTCGCGAGCCAGCACGTCACAGCCGGCTAAGAAAAGGCCGAGAGCCTGTGAGATACTTGACTCTCTCAGAATGTGAGGCGAGGCGGGGTTCCCTCGGAGCTCACGGAGAAGACACACAGACTCACAGGGTCACATTCCGGATGTTCCGCTGGGGTGGGGTGGATCGCCACAGGTGAGAGAGCCATGAACGTTCACATCTCACCCGCTAGGCTGCAGAGCTTATTGGGCGCCTGACAAGCATACAAGCCCCACCTGCTTTCAGGCAGAGAATTGTTTTTTTGTTGTTTTTTTGTATTTTTGTTTTTTTGAGAGTTGGTTTTTAACTACGTACTATCCACACTGAGACCCAGTGGTTCGAATGGGACGGTCCCCAATGGACCAAAGGCTGTCCATTTGCTCAAAATTATATCTTTTTATTTATTTATTTTTATTTATTGATGTGAGAGAGAGAGAGAGAGAGAAACATCAATTTGATGATCCACTTATCTATGCACTCATTGGTTGATTCCCGTATGTGCCCTGACCGGGAATTGAACCCACGACCTTGCTGTATAGGGCACGATGCTCTATCCCAGGAGTCAGGAAACTGTTTCGTGAGAGAGACATGAACGCCACATATTTTAAAATGTCATTCCGTGAGAGCCATACAGCGACCCGTGGACGTGACGCATTATCCAATAAAAATGTGGTGTTGTCCCGGAGGACAGCTGTGATTGGCTCCAGCCACCCGCAACTATGAACATGAGTGGTAGGAAATGAATGGATTATAATACATGAGAATGTTTTCTATTTTTAACATTATTATTTTTTTTATTAAATATTTGTCTGCGAGCCAGATGCAACCATCAAAAGAGCCACATCTGGCTGGTGAGCCATAGGTTCCCGACCCCGGCTCTAACCAACCAAGCTTTCTGGCTAGGGCTCTAACTCTATCTTTAATGCTCCATGCGGAATCTGTCAGCTGACCAGCACTGGACCATCCCCCATACATTCTTGCAAATCTGGGAACTTTGAGACAACGTGGCTTCTCTTGCACCCTTAGGTGTTGTGTTGAAGGACAGAAGGGTAGATAGAGGCTGTCAGAACAAGACAGGAACAGAGGGAGGAGCCCGTCTAAATATAAAGCCGACGGAGGGAGAGAAAGCCACAAAATGGAGAAAAGACAGCAATGTCCTAAGGAGCCAGATAGGAGCCACTGGCTGGAGCCCTGCCTGAACACAGCGAATGGATTCTTTTCTGCTTGGGGGAGATGCTCTCTGAGTCCCCCTCTTTCTAGGTTGGGTCTGCTTTTTCTCCCTCGCCTCCCAAACAATGCGGACCAGTCCTGATTCCACACACACACTCACTCACACACACACACACACACACACACACCACATGCATGAAGTTATCCCTATGAGGCTGCTGAGAGTAGTTTGGTGAACATGTCAGACCTTGATAACAGACAGACCACTGCCCACCCCGTCATGGTAAGCATCGTGTACCCTCTGCTCCTCCTCCACATAAACATGGAGCTAGCACGCCATTAATACTCCCTCATGGGGGTGAAACCATGCTTCCAGAAGAACAGGCGTGTCCTGTTGGCCAAGCCAGGAATCAAAATTCACTACACGAGCCCTGGCCGGTTGGCTCAGTGGTAGAGCATCGGCCTGGCGTGCAGAGGTCCCGGGTTCGATTCCCGGCCAGGGCACACAGGAGAAGCGCCCATCTGCTTCTCCACCCCTTCCCCTCTCCTTCCTCTCTGTCTCTCTCTTCCCCTCCCGCAGCCGAGGCTCCATTGGAGCCAAGATGACCCGGGCGCTGGGGATGGCTCCTTGGCCTCTGCCCCAGGCGCTAGAGTGGCTCTGGTCGCAACAGAGCGACACCTCGGAGGGGCAGAGCGTCGCTCCCTGGTGGGCGTGCCGGGTGATCCTGGTCGGGAGCATGCGGGAGTCTGTCTGACTGTCTCTCCCCATTTCCAGCTTCGGAAAAATACAAAAAAAAAAAATTCACTACAAGTCTCCATTTCCATGACAATGTGGAGAAATGATTTAGCCTGACGCAGAGTTCTTGAAAGCCTATTAATTCCTTTGCAGTGCTATTTTGGATAAGAAAGTAAATTCCTTTAGCTATTCTAAAGGCCAGAAAATCACAGGAAAACATATTACAAGTTCATGATATTTCCATGTATGTGTACATATATATCTTAATGAAAATATAAGGTCTACCAGAAAGTTCTGTTCGTTTCTATCACAACAAGCTTCAACACGTAAGCACCTATTTATTTGGCGCATGTGTGCCTCTCTATTTTTATCACTTAATGTAGACATACTGATGTAGCAAATGAACTAAAACAAAGTTGATTCACGTTAGTCTTGAAGCCATAGTGTACCCATGGCTACTGATAAAGTTCATTTCTGCCACTGTCATTTTTACGAATTTCAACAAGGAAGAAATACTACAGAAGCATGTCTGTCGCATCCACCATATTCCCCGGACTTAGCACCCTCCGACGATCACTTGTTTTTGTCCTTACAAAATTTTTTGAAGGGCAAAAAATTCAAAAATGAAGAAGATATCAAACAAGCAACTGGCTCCATTTTTCGCATCAAAAGATTAAACATTTTCCAAAAATGGGGTACACACATTGATTGCCCTCACGCTGGCAAGAAATCATGAATAATAATGGCAATTATATTATTTAATAAAGTTTATTGACGGTAAGAAAAATTTGCATTTTGTTTTAATTCCAAAAATGGACAGAACTTTCCGGTAGACCTTATATGTTATGCTTAAATATGTCGAAATGTGTGTATATATATATATATATATATGAACATATAAACACATGCATATATTCTATAATGTATCTGTTGGTAGTGCTATACTGTGTAAACACCCTGAATCACTCGATAAACAGACCGAGAAAGCCCGGCAGAGACGGACCACCCACACTGCCGAAAGCATGCTCAAACCGGCGCTTTGCTCCAACAGCGCACAGCTGCGGGAGGGGGGGAGGGGACACGGGATGACACACGGACACAGGCACGGACACAGCCCAGAGACCCCCCGAGAGCTGTCCCGGCAGCTGTGCAGACCCGTGTCACAGAGAGGTTGCTGCCAGCTTGCAGAACTGAGCTATGTCCTCCGCCTGGCATGTGCGTTCATGGAATAAATCAGACTCCCTTCCTCCTCCTCCTCAGACGCCCAGGGCGTGCACAGCGTGGGTCGCCCGGCAACGTCCTCACCTCCTTTCCCTTCGCGCCGTCGCTGATGTCTCCAGCGAAATCTTTGCAGACGGAGGTTCTAGACATCTTTAGGATGCTTTCGGTTGACCTTAGCTGTTCTTGCAATGACTGACAAGACCAAACAAAACAACGTGGGTTTATTTTATATAAAAATGATTTTGAAACCAAGTGTGTCCTTTGACCTTGGACAATTTGCTCAGTGGATAGAGCCTCAGCCCAGAGCGTATGAACCTCCCAGTTTCTATTCCCAGTCCGGGCACACAGGACAAGCAAACATTTGCTTCTGCCCCTCTCTCTTCCCCACCCACAGCCAGTGGCTCCACTGGTGTGTCAGCCTCAGGCACTGAGAATAGCTTGGCTGATTCAAGCATCAGCCCCAGACGAGGGTTGCTGGGTGGATTGTGGTTGGGACACATGTGGGAGGCTGTCTTTCTATTGCCTCTCCTTATGCAGAAGGAAAGAAGGAAGGAAGGAAGGAAGGAAGGAAGGAAGGAAGGAAGGAAGGAAGGAAGGAAGGAAGGAAGGAGGAAGGAAGGAAAAGTAACACAACATATATTGATATTATGTGAATATATAACATTTATCACTGTATAGAGCAATTGTTCCATGACATATGAGTATTATAGTCCCACCCTTTAGAAAATTATGTGAACCCCTCATTTCTGCCTGTATGTATCATCGACAATGGACAGTCCCTCAATCCTGCTGTTCCTGTCCTTCGCATTTTAAAAAAAAAAACAACAACAACAAACGCTTCCCCAGCATTGAAACCACTGGGCGGCCTCCGCTATCTTCTCTTCTATTAGAGCCTTTAACCTTCGCTCCTCTTGGGTAGATGAACTTATCGAGAAGCTCACCCCGTCCCAGGCTGCAGGGGAATAGGCGTTATCACCTCTTACAGACGGAGCCAGTGCTCCCAACGCCACAGACAGAACAGCTGGTCTTTTCCCGGTGACCCGTGACCACGGCAGAGCTGTGTCTTTATTAGGTGATTCCATTTAATCACCGTTCCGCCCTGTTCTGTATCCGCCTGAGTCTATTCACAATCCCTGGACTGTTCTCAATGGCTCTTAATGCGGTGCAGGGTTTTGAAAAATAATTGCCGGGTATGACAGGTCAGCTCTGTTTGTTCTCATTTCTTAACTCAGGAGTCGGGAACCTAGGGCTCGCGAGCCAGATGCGGCTCTTTTGATGGCTGCGCAGACAAAACTTTAATAAAAAAAATAATAACGTTAAAAAGATAAAACATTCTCATGCATTACAATCCATTCATTTCCTACTGCTCACGTTCATGGTTGTAGGTGGCTGGAGCCAATCACAGCTGTCCCCCAGGACAACACCAGATTTTTATTGGATAATGCGTCACATACACAGGTCATTCTATGGCTCTCATGGAATGACATTTTAAAATATGTGGCGTTCACGGCTCTCTCAGCCAAAAAGATTCCCGACCCCTGGTCTGTCATTAATTACTAGGCTGTCGGACACAGAGAGATAGAGGCGGCCACGTAATTCCTCTTTTTGGCTACATGTATGATGGTCATTTCTATTTGGAGTCACAGCAGTCATTGGTACGATGTGAAGTATTTAGTTACCGCTCTTGGCAAATGTCGTGTTTCATTCAAACACACAGCTCTCGGTTTCTTATTTAAAAAAATGTTGTACCCAAAACGGTTCACTTCACGAAGCGATAAAGGTCAGTCCGCTCAGCAGACTGGTCTTCAATGAGAAAACGGACAGGAGAGAACTTACACCCCAACAATGTGCTTTATCAGGTGTTTGTACTCGGGGCCACCGTGCATCTGCCAGAACCGCCCCCCAGTCCAGGGACTGAGGAGCTGAGGACAGTCTTGTCCCCTGGAGCCCACAAGAATTGTTCAAGCGAGGACACCCTAAGCCTGCTCGCCGGCCTGAGCTGTTTCTTACTCAGCAAGGACGACACGACCCAGGCTCTTCCCCGTAAGGCATTTTCCCCTCCCCTTTCCACGTCCTAACCAGGTCTGGTCCTTCCGTGTGTGGTCCTGGTGGGGTGGGCACACGGCCCCACCTCTAGGGGCCCATGAGTAACACGCTACCTCTTCCACGGCATTCATCTCTGGAACTGCTGGCCTTGCTGACTCTCTAACGTTCTGCCGACACACTGCAGTGTGTCCGTAAAGTCACGGTGCACTTTGGACCAGTCACAGGAAATCAACAGAAGACGATAGAAATGTGAAATCTACACCAAATCAAAGGAAAACTCTCCCAGTTTCATACCTATTCAGTGCAGTTTGATGTGGGCTCACGCACAGACTTTTTAGGGCTCTTAGGTAGCTATCCCGTATAACCGCTACAGACTCGTCACTGACGGATGGCCTACCAGAACGGGGTTTCTCCACCAAACTGCTGGTTTCCTTCAACTGCTTATCCCACCGAGTCATGTGATTCCTATGTGGTGGCGCTTCGTTATAAATGCGCCGATATTCACGTTGCACTTTGTCACGGATTGATTAGAATTGAGCGAGCCACAGAACACACTGAACTTTCCTCTGTACCGTCCACATCTCCACCGGCATGGCCGTGGGCTGCTCCGCTGTATACACGGTGTGACATCATCATCTGTGCACGTGCACTTGCTGCCACATCATCCTACAGAAACTGGGAGGATTCTCCTTTTATTTGGTGCAGATTCCACATTTCTATTGTCATTTGTTGCTTTCCTGTGACCGGTCAAAAGTGCACCATGACTTTACGGACACACGTATACATATATAAACACACATATGTACATATATAATACACACACACACATATATTATGTTCTGGTCAGTTATTTCTCCAGCATCCTTTTTCTTTGCAAGAAGCACACTAATGGGCACCTAGTGGTTTTTCCCATTTTCTCCTGTTTCCTGCCCCTTCCGGGGTCTCTACGCTTTCTGCAAGAACACCGTGACCTGCTTGAATTTCCTTCTTTTCTGGGCACGGTCGATTTTCACGCCTATGTCACTGCAGCTGGACAAGGTTCGTTCCAAACAGCCAAAGGAAACATTGTGTCTTTTTTTCTTCTAATATCTGAGACACTTTTCCCCAAAGGATGTCATAATAATGGGTTCTGCATCCGTCTGCTTAGGCTTGGCCCTCAGCTATCGTTTCTAAAAATTCACTGACATGTTTATTTGCTTTCTGTGGAATGGTTTAACAGCCAGGATTTTTTTTAAGCATTTCTTTTTTTTTTTTTTTGCAGAGATTTCTATATGCTCCTTTTTTATTTTTTTATGTCTCGGAAGCTTCCCTTCCCATTACGCATGTCCCAGGTGGGCTTGTCCAGGGAATGGGCAGGGATTCTTCCCGGAATGTTTTCATAGCGCCCACGAGGCTCTTCATTGGTCTTATCTATAAAAAGGACCCCTTTCATCTGTCGTGGGGCAGGATGCTGAGGAGAGCAGGTGCGTCTTCTAGTTCGGACAGGGTGTGGCAACCTGAGGGTGAGCTGTCTTCCGTTTCCTGCGGATTGTCCCTGTGGGAGGGACTGCAGTTCTTGTCACTTAGAGAGTCTTTGGGGTATGTGGGAGCTTCAGATTTTTAAAGTGAACTAGGAGAGAATACGTCAGAGAGCTCTGCAGGCACGTACCCCCTGCGGGCTGCACAGTAACGAGAATTATCCCAATTGCTCATGCCAAGCGCTGGCTGTGCCCACAGTGGAGCTCTAGGGCAGGGAAGATTTTCATTCCAGTCTATAGCCAAGAAACACACGGCCCACAGAGGCACCAGTCCACAGGTCTTCTGTTGCCATTAGCAGGGAAACAGAGAACGAGAAAATGTAGTAAAATGTGTCACGATACAGGATAGGGGGTCTGGGTTTGTTGCAGGATGCCAAAGTCATGACAGGGAGGACCAGACAGAGCGGAGCGGCTAACACAGTGCCATTCTTCTAACTTACACTTTTCCCCACCCTTTATCAGGGCCCCTGGGTCAGTATCTGTGACCCTCGTGCTGTGTGGCCAGGGAGACGAGAGCCTGGCCGGCATGGACGCTACCCTCCACCCCCACACTGTTATCCTATCTCACAACCTCCGAGCGGGTCTTCCACCAGGGCCCCGTGGGGGTCGAGCATTAGGAGCAGTTTTTCTGACCATATCTTCATGCTTTTTTTTTTTTTTTAAGTCCAAGGCTTCCTCTCCTTTGCAGGTTTGAATAGATTCACTAGTGAGATCTTCTGTATATTAATTTATTTTTATGAAAAAATTCATGACAATAAGGTCCATTTCTTCAACAGGAAAGGGCTATTGAAAGTTTTTGCTTCATCTGGTGTTATAAAATATTTGTTAACAGATTTCAAAATCTTTGTTCATTGCATCAAAAGTGTTCAGTTGGTTGCACTGACTTTGTTTATAGTTTTCTCCAAACATTTTCTTCATTTCAGAAACACTTGTGCTGGTTGTAACCCTTTCTTCCTTACAAATACTGGCCACACTCATTCAGACATGTTTATATTGTTTCATTTCTGTTTATCTAACTATCTATCTATGTATCTATCTATGTATCTATCTATGTATGTCTCATCTCTACATACATCCATTCATCATCCATCCATCCATCAATCCACCCATAAATTTATTCACCAGATTACCTACCTGTTTATCTATGTATCTCTAGGTCCATAATAACAGATATATTTCTGTGTATATATGTGCATATAGAATACTTCCCAGTGTTTTATCTTCTCTATGTCATGTTTCACCTTTCACCATTCCCATGAGACTGAGGTTAGATTCATTGGGCTCACTCTCTATATTTTTGCTAATGTGTCTGTCCACCCAGCCAATCCAGCATTTCCAAATGACTCTCATGGAAAACTCCTGAAGCCCAATGGATGCACGCCTTTATGTAAGGCAGAGAATTCAGACTTTGCCAATGACATCTCCATTGTTCCAAGGTAAAGCCGTATAGAATTCATCATTTCTGTCTTTGGATTTGCAAATTGTATCTTATCAGGAGGGTATGCCTATATTAGTACCTAAAACATTATTCTCTTAAATTGCTTCAGACTAATTTATTTTCCCAAGGCAGGGACCAGAACTATGAGCTTGTCCCAAACATGAGCCTAAGTTCTGGATCCAGAGTGCTTGATGTGTTAGCTGATAAAGACCTGAGATCACGGGAAACTGGTTGGAGTTCTAGCCCCAGAATGACTACTCTTTTCAGTTTTTATAAGAAATTCAACTGCGTTTTGTACCAAGATGAAAAACACAGCATCATTAGTGTCTATGTACTGCATTCCTTCATGTCTCTAATGGAATTATTAATGGTGTCATTTCTTTAAGAACTCACTTGACTCCCCTGACCACGCAGTGGTGCAGTGGATAGAGCGTGGGACTGGGATGCGGAGGACCCAGGTTCGAGACCCTGAGGTAGCCAGCTTAATTGCGGACTCATCTGGTTTGAGCAAAGCTCACCAGGTTGGACCCAAGGTCGCTGGCTCGAGCAAGGGGTCACTCGGTCTGCTATAGTCCCTCAGTCAAGGGACATATGAGAAATCAATTAATGAACAACTAAGGAGAACCAACAGAGAATTGATGCTTCTCATCTCTCTCCATTCCTGTCTGTCTGTCCCTATCTGTCCCTCTCTATGACTCTCTCTGTCTCTATCACACACACACACACACACACACACACACACACACACACACACACAGAACTAAGTTGACCCTGTGATCTTTTGGGTTGTTTAATCCTTAGCTGATGCCCGGATGTGATTATATCCTCTGCCACAAAAATATCAGTCATTCCCCAGAACTTCATGGGTGACGAAACTGGGAGAGCAATGATGTCCCCACACCACAGTGCGTGGCATCCTACGCGATCTCTGCACGGATCTCAGAGAGGCGCACGGCTGCTGTGTCCCCGACATGAGTAAGGGAGAGGCTTCCTGGAGATGTTTTTCTTGACCACCGGCCTCATCCTATGACACCAAAGATGTCCATAGGCCTTTCCACTGCCCAAGCTATTTCACGGCTTCTCCTTCTCACTTGGACCCGTCTGAGACCTCATGAGTGTTTGGTCCTCATCTAGAGTGCCTCGTAACTAACTCTGATCTGACAGAGGGCACGTCTTCTTAGATACTAGTGTTCAAAGTGGGTATTTGAGTGCATTGAAATCAAGCAACTTTCCACGGACACACGCATGTGCAGTGCACCTAATTAATCAATTTATTTAAGCAGAAATGTAGTCAGGCCACACACAACTGGAATGGTGACCGGAAAGAGGACATAAGGGTATATGAGAGAGGAGAGAAAGATGACGTTGATCGGCTGTAAGCGATGTATCCTTCCTGCTGTTCATTCGGGGTCTCTGGGGAAGCCGTGTCTGGTTCTCATGACGTAGTCTGTGGAGAGGAAAGGACAAACACGTTAGCTGGGTTGAGTGTATGACAGCCCGAGATGGGTGAGCACCAGGTGCCAGCGTGTCACATGTGCGAGGTCCTGTCAGTTAACCCCGCGGGGACATTCCACCTGGAACCTCGTCCCCTCCATCTCTGTGACGTAGGGATGGACGCGAGGCGGGAATGCTGCGGATGAGGACGCCTTCCGGGAGCTTCCTGATCGCCAGTCTCATGTCCGTGGCCGTGACCCTGCAAATACGCTGACAGGTCCTCGGAGAGCATGCACCCTTGTCCTCTAATTCCTACAGTTTCCGTGCCTTCAAACGATTTTAGTCATTACGGAATCTCACATTATTTGCATCCTTCTCCTCTTTCTATTTCTTTTCTTCTTTTCCAAATGAGAAGAGGGGAGACAGAGAGATTCCTGCATGCACCCCAACTGGGATTCACCTAAGTCACCCCCTTCTGGAACAGATGCTCTGCCCTTGTGTGGCCAGGATCACAACCGAGCTCCTTTTAGTGCCTGAAGTGGAGGCGGCACTGAGCCTTCCTCAGCCCCTGGGGCCGGGCGCTCAATCTGATGGAGTCATGGCTGCAGGAGGGGAAGGGAGACAAGGGGAAGGGGTGGAGAAGCAGATGGCCATCTCTCCTGGCAGGCCTGACCAGGACTCGACCTTGCGACCCCCACCTGCTGGGTCAACACTCTACCAGTGAGCCCACCAGCCAGGGCCATCGTTTGCGTTTCTCAATAGAAAAAAACAGCCACGCATTTTCCTGGACTCACGTAATTTATGAAAATAAATCCCTTTAGGATGTTGAGCTATCACACTCTCATCAAATAAGCCTCTGACAGGGGATGTAAGTGGTAAGCCATGTGTCAGACGGAGTGGTCCGAAGGTCTCCCATGTTCCTGCCTTGATGATGTAAAAAGAGTCTTTGTCTCTGAGAAAAGTCCTCATCCGTCCTGTTTTCCATGTGGTGCTCATGTAGCTGGACAAGCGTTGGCTTGAATAATGACGGAAGCATTATCTCTTGTTGGGTTACACCACCCACCAGTGCCGATTCCTGCTTCTGCCTCAAGATAGTCTCCCTGAGAATTCCTCATCGCCTCCCTTCTACCTGCATTGTTAGCTCGCGCTATGTGCCGTTCACGAGAGCTCAGACGTAGCAGAAGCACCCAATACAACAGGAAAAGAAAGATCATGTCATGACAAGAGTTTTCTGGCTGGGGCACAAATAGTGACTTAGAAACAGAGGCGTGCCTGTGGGAAGACTCGGGTCATGGGCCATTTATACTTACAGCGGGTGAGTCTGCAGTCTCTGCTTCCGCTACACGACAGGACAGTCCTCTATAGACAGAACAGAGAGAAATGCAAAGGAAGAATAGCTGGTCAGTGTCTGTCAAATATTTCTAAGGATGTAAAAAAAAAACAACTTAAAATATTTTATGAAGATAATTCCTAGAACAGGAAATTTAAAATAAATCCCTCTATTTTCTGATTAGAATAGTTCCACACCACTGGAGTGACCCATTCAGAAAGGAAAAAAGAAGGTCACCTCACCTGTGAAAATATTAATAATATTTTCTTCCGGAATGTTCTGTTCTCTGGTCAGCTCCTTGAACTTTTCCAAAGCTTTCTCATCAACAGTGTTTCCTCTGACTGAAAAAAAATCACCGCACAGAAGGAAGACACGCGCGCATGAGGACCCTGAAGATGTTCTGAATCCACCAGTGAGAAAAGTCAACGGAGAGCGTGTCTTTACATCGCACCAGATAAGACATTCAAAGAGGTCAACTTAATCCATTCCCACGTCCGCTGTCTAATGTCAGCCAGTCTATGACATCAAACCCAGGTCAACTTAGCATGCGCCCCCCCCCCCCCGTCACTAGCTGGATTCCAGAGAAGAGCAGGCAAGCCAGGAATTTTGGGGTCCCTCCATCTAGAATCTTTATGCTCGCTCCTACAGCCTGTGTCTGTCTGACTTGTATCCCTGTTTCTGGACCCAAGTGCACAGGACACATGCCATCGGCTCCCAGAGAACCAGCCCTGACACACTGTCTACAGGAGGCCACATGGTCTCTTATTAGACGTCCTCTGCCCTTACTTTGTTTTTGTTTTTTTAAGCAGATGCTGTTCTCACGATGGGAAAAGTACACCCCCCACAGACCCTGTGTGTGGTGGAAATGGTCCATCTTCAAGAGGACTGCATGTCAGAAGCCTTAACCACGATGCAGTTTTACTTGAAAAGCACCCTCTGAGGCAGAGAATGTATCTGAAGAACTGTTTCACATGGAGAAATTTGAGTCCCCTGGTATAAAACTATGGCTTACATGAGTTGGCCTGTTGAAGAAATTAGTTCTGCTGAAACTAAAATAAAAGAAGAAGTTCAAGAAAATAGAACTATGATCAAAGGCATCATGGCTGGTCCCCACCTCCACTAAGCTCTTTTGTTCAGCTGTCTTTGTCATTAGATTCTGAGGTCCCTCCGTCAGGGACCCCAGAGAACTACGACGTGGTGTGAGTACTTCCGAGGGTGGGGATTGTGTGACTATAAATATTGACAGCCGAGATAATAATACGCTGTAATACATACATACCATCGATTGCCGTTAACTGGGAGACCTTGTTACCAGCGCGCTCATTGGTGATGGTCACCAGCATGTAGTCATCTGACACTTCAACAAACTTCAAACGATTTGTCCCATAATCTGTGTGACAGAAAGACAGCGTTGCTGTAATCAGATTGTGGGAGGGTGGCTTTATCACGGCCGATGGAACATATTGGTAACTGTCATTCCTATGTTTCTTTCTCTCCTTTTTTTTACAGAGACAAAGAGAGAGAGTCAGAGAGAAGGACAAATAGGGACAGACAGACAGGAACGAACAGAGATGAGACGCATCAATCATCAGTTTTTCATTGAGACACATTAGTTGTTCATTGATTGCTTTCTCATATGTGTCTTGACCGGGGGGTGTTCAGCAGACCAAGTCACCCCTTGCTCAAGCCTGTGACCTTGGGCTCAAGCTGATGAGCTTTGCTCAAACCAGATGAGCCTGCGCTCAAGCTGGAGACCTTGGGGTCTTCTACCTTGGTCCTCCGCATCCCAGTCCAACATTCTATCCACTGCATCACCGCCTGACCCTATGTTTATTTTTATACTACTGTTCAGTGGATGTCAAAATTGATTTTGACAACGGAGAAAGATGGGACCCAACTTCTCCACCGCTACCTCCTCATACAGTAAAATATTATACATTTTCCAGTCTTGTTAAGATCCTTTTTAGACCATATGTTCTCAGGAAACCAGCATGTTCCTCAAACAAGGGGAGTCTGTTGCTATCTGGCATGTTGTGAAATAACAGTTTACCATTTTATTGCATTTCCCTTAGGCCAACAATGGAATGAATTTTTCTCTGTCAGGAAAAAGAGTTTACCCTTTGCAACATTGCATCAGAGTGGATACATCCTGAGTGTCATTAGGCCATTCAGAATCAATTGGGAACATGGCTTAAAGCCATTAAAATACCTTAGAGATAAAGGTCTTAACCCGCATCTCCATCGGTAGGAACAAAAAAGTTTCTTTTTTTTTCTTTTTTTAATTCTTAACCAGAGTTTATTGGAAATATTATTTTATTTTATTTTTGTCTTTCCAAATTCTTTAATAACAATACTAATTATCACATCATGTTCCAAGTGATTAGATATGGTGTTTTTACTTAAAGTTTTTTTTATTTATGTTTGTTTATTTATTTATTTATTTATTTATTTTAATTTCAAAAGATGCAGGAAAAGCATTTGAAAAAATCCAGCACCCATTCATGATCAAAACTTTCAGCAAAGTGAGAATACGAGGAACATACCTCAACATGATAAAAGCCATCTATGATAAAACGACAGCCAACATCATACTCAATGGGCAAAAGTTAAAAGCAATTCCCTTAAGATCAGGAACAAGGCAGGGGTGCCCCCTTTCACCACTCTTATTCAACATAGTTCTGGAAGTCCTAGCCACAGCAATCAGACAAGAAGAAGAAATAAAAGGCATTCAAGTTGGAAAAGAAGAATTAAAGCTATCCTTATTTGCAGATGATATGATATTGTATATAGAAAATCCTAAAGTCTCAGTCAAAAAACTACTGGACCTGATAAATTAATTCAGCAAGGTGTCAGGATATAAAATTAATTCTCAGAAATCAGAGGCATTTTTATACACTAACAATGAACAGTCAGAAAGAGAAATTAAGGAAACAATCCCCTTCACTATTACAACCAAAAATATAAAGTACCTAGGATAACATTCAACCAAGGAGACTAAAGACTTGTACTCAGAAAATTATAAAACATTCATAAAAGAAATCAAGGAAGATACATACAAGTGGAAGCATATTCCCGGCTCATGGTTAGGAAGAATAAACATCATTAAAATGTCTATATTACCCAAAGCAATTTATGCATTAAGTGCAATACCAATTAAAATACCAATGACATACTTTAAAGATATAGATCACATATTCCAAAAATTTATATGGAACCAAAAGAGAACACAAATAGCCTCAGCAATCTTAAAAAAGAATAAAGAGGGAGGTATCACACTTCCTGATATCAAGCTATACTACAAGGCCGTTGTACTCAAAACAATCTGGCACTGGCATAAGAACAGGTACATAGATCAATGGAACACAACGGAGAACCCAGAAATAAACCCACAGCTCTATGGACAAATGATATTTGACAAAGGAGGTAAGGACATACAATTGAGTAAAGACAGCCTTTTTAACAAATGGTGTTGGGAAAATTGGACAGCAACCTGCAAAAAAATGAAACTAGATCACCAGCTTACACCATTCACAAAAATAAACTCAAAATGGATAAAAGACTTAAATGTAAGGCATGAAACTATAAGGATCTTAGACGAAAACATACGCAGTAAGCTCTCCGACATCTCTCGCAGTGATATATTCGCTGATTCACCTCCACGGGCAAGGAAAATAAAATACAGGATAAACAAATGGAATATAACAAACTAAAAAGCTTTTGCACAGCCAAAGACAATAAGAACAGAATAAAAGGACAAAGTATACAATGGGAGAATATATTTGATAGTACGTCTGATAAAAGGTTAATAACCAAAATTTATAAAGAACTTGTAAATCTCAACACCAGAAAGACAAACAATCCAATCAAAAAATGGGCAAAAGAAATGAATAGACACTTCTCCAAAGAGGACATACAGATGGCCAATAGGCATATGAAAAAATGCTCAACATCACTAATCATTAGAGAAATGCAAATTAAAACCACAATGAGATATCACCTCACACCAGTCAGAATGGCGCTCATCAACAAAACAACACAGAATAAGTGCTGGCGAGGATGTGGACAAAAGGGAACCCTCCTACACTGCTGGTGGGAATGCAGACTGGTGCAGCCACTGTGGAAAACAGTATGGAGATTCCTCAAAAAATTGAAAATCGAACTGCCTTTTGACCCAGCCATCCCACTTTTAGGAATATAACCCAAGGACACCATAGAACGGTTCCAGAAGGAGAAATGCACCCCCATGTTTAGAGCAGCATTGTTCACAATAGCGAAGATCTGGAAACAGCCCAAGTGTCCGTCAGAGGACGAGTGGATTAAAAAGCTCTGGTACATATATACTATGGAATACTACTTAGCCATAAGAAATGATGACATCGGATCATTTATAATAACATGGATGGACCTTCAAGTATATTTAATTGAAAATGCTGTGAACATGTAAAGTGGCAATGGACCCATTAGACTTGACTTCCTAAGGTCCTTTTTGAATGAGGAGAAAACATTTTCAGAAGCCTGACATTTTATGAGATAAAATTCTCTGCATGTCCTCTTTTCTGCTGAGTAATAGTGAGAATGTAAACGGGCCTTTGTAGTGACCTCTTCTAAGCTTTCGTGTGGGTCTCGTGAAACGGTGCAGTTCTTTAGTGGATATATATGGAATTCAGAAATACGGAGTTCTTAGCAGAACTGGAGAGCGAGTTGTCAGCCCCGAAACCCTTGACCCAGGGAGAGGCCAGCACTTACAGTCGATCTGGTAGACATCGTCCTCAACGGCTTTCCCGAAGGCGGACATCCTTAAGCATTCTCCTCCATTCCTGGAATTCAGAAAAACAGCGTCGTGTGGGGTGATTTAGATCAGTGGTGATCAACCCGGTCCCAACCGCCCACTAGTGGGTGTTCTAGCTCTCATGGTGGGCGGTAGCGGAGCAACCAAAGTATAAATCAAAAGATAGATTTAACTAGAGTAAGTTGTTTTATAAAGATTGAGTCTGCCAAACTTAGCCAAAATTCGACTTAAAGTACTTGGTAAGACATTATGATTATATGCTTTCACTGGCTGTCACTCTGCTTTATAAATTGTATAAAGTAAAGTGACTTCCCTACTTTATAAATCACCATGGCTATGGAACTGGTGGGCGGTAAGAAAATGTTACTACTAACAAAGATACAAAAGTGTGAGCAGTAGGTATAAAAAGGTTGACTACCCCTGGTTTAGAATAACACACATTTTCTATGTAATTAGGGTGTGACTGTTTCTTTTTCACACAAGCCTGTATCAGATAACACTCTCGTGACTCCTGTCATTGTGACTGAGAAGAGAAGGAGTATATTGCCCAGGATGAAATACCAGCCAAGTGGCAGAAAGGTCCTTGTGTACCTAATGACTCTGAGAGTCCTACCGCAGACTGACAGCCTCTCACAAGCAGACCACGCTCAGAACCCAGTGAATTCCACTTACGCCTTCTGAAAATTCTGGGATTTTTTAAATTTTTAATCTTAAGCTATCACTACTTCTTCCCGCAGTGATATCTGGATTTGAAGAACTCTAAAACATAAATCTTCAGAATGTCATTTCCAGCAATAATGCAAGTTGGTATTTTAATCTTATGGGGAAGATATCTTGGAACACAACTTGATGCTTTTGGAAATTCTGTATTTCTTTGCCTGATATATATTTTTTCTGATTCATATCTTTATCCCAGGGGTCTTTTGCTAACACTTAAAAGATGATGTGGAAATACTTGATTTTTTTTTCTTGGTAAAATCATGAACATATGTGATAGCAGCTATGACTCTATTTACACTAGAATTCCATTGTGTGTGATAAGGAGAGACAGAGAAGGCTGTACTTTCTAAATATTTCTGATTTAAAATATGAGTACTTTTATCGATCTACTACAGAAGTTGATAATGAAGAATAAAAACTGAGCATCACATCCTTGTTTCTTTTTTTTTTTTTTTTTTTTTTTTCATTTTTATGAAGCTGGAAACAGGGAGAGACAGTCAGACAGACTCCCGCATGCGCCCGACCGGGATCCACCCGGCACGCCCATCAGGGGCTACGCTCTGCCCACCAGGGGGCGATGCTCTGCCCATCCTGGGCATCGCCATATTGCGACCAGAGCCACTCTAGCGCCTGAGGCAGAGGCCACAGAGCCATCCCCAGCGCCCGGGCCATCTCTGCTCCAATGGAGCCTTGGCTGCGGGAGGGGAAGAGAGAGACAGAGAGGAAAGCGCGGAGGAGGGGTGGAGAAGCAAATGGACACTTCTCCTGTGTGCCCTGGCCGGGAATCGAACCTGGGTCCTCCGCACACATCCTTGTTTCTTGGTAACATGTCATGATTCCGAGAAAAGCAGAATTGGACAGGGGCACCCTCCTGTTCTGCATGGTTTGGTAGCTACCCATCCGTGTGGGGAAAGTGAAAGCCCATCTTTTGACCTGCACGGTTCCTCAGAGCTGACTGCAATTCTCTCTCCTCATTCTCTGCCTACCTGTGAAATCCACACCACCTGTGTGTAGTTCCCACAAGTGTTCACTGTCTTCTGAACGCATTTGATCACAGGGGTCGACAGCTTTGGCTCTGCCAATATTTTTTACTTCCTCTACACCAGGGGTCGGGAACCTTTTTGGCTGAGAGAGCCATGAATGCCACATATTTTAAAATGTCATTCCGTGAGAGCCATACAACGACCCGTATACCTGACGCTTATCCAATAACTATTTGGTGTTCTCCCGGAGGACAGCTGTGATTGGCTCCAGACACCAGCAACTAGGAACATGAGCGGTAGGAAATGAATGGAATGTGATCCATGAGAATGTTTTCTATTTTTAACGTTATTATTATTTTTTTATTAAAGTTTGGTCTGCGAGCCAGATGCAGCCATCCAAAGAGCCACATCTGGCTCGTGAGCCATAGGTTGCCGACCCCTGCTATAGACCTTTCTCTGACGCTCCCATTCTGCCTTCCAAGGCACCCAACATCTTGTGTTCCCTGTGACCCTGACAGATGAACAGCACTGCCTTCATCTCCCACTCTCGGGCAGTTTCTTTTCGTCTCGTATGGCATTTTTATATAATTTCACACCGTATTTTCTCCTGGCCTGCCTATCTGCCTAATTAATGCTCTTTAGACAAACACTAGTAAGGAAAGTTCATTCTTCTAAGTTCAAGTTCTTAGCAGCACACTGGCAATGCTGTAAATGGACATTTGCTATTTATTATGCGAAGCCAGGAAGGTGTTGATTAGTTTACTTGTGTATCAGAAATCGGTGGATGTTTTTCAGAATGAAGATGACAGCAGGATCCACCTGCAAACAGGCTTCCGGAGCCAAGTTTGCATCCACGTGGACCTTGATTTGCCAAGTTTGATGTGAGCTGTCTAGGCTCTCGCTCAGAATCTGTGGGGTGTGAGCGCTCTACATCAGTGGTCCCCAACCCCTGGGCTGCGGACCGGTACCAGTCTGTAGGCCATTTGGTACCGGTCCGCAGAGAAAGAATAAATAACTTACATTATTTCCATTTTATTTATATTTCACTCTGAACGATGTTTTATTTTTAAAAAAATAACCAGAGTCCCTCTGTTACATCCGTCTAAGACTCACTCTTGACGCTTGTCTCGGTCACGTGATACATTTATTCATCCCACCCTATAGGCCGGTCCGTGAAAATATTTTCTGACATTAAACCGGTCCGAGGCCCAGAAAAGGTTGGGGACCACTGCTCTAGACCCTTACGGTGGCGTGTGTACTCATCTTTACCAATGAGGTGCTTCCTGACAGAGCTTCTGTGACTGATTATTCTTTAAGAACTTGCTCCAGGCCCTCCTGTCAACTGCCTTAGGGAGGTGTGGTGACAATTTCAAAGACTTTTGAAGCTCACAAATCAGAAGATCAAGTTCTGAATAAAATGCTGACATTCCCCTGTCCACAGGGCAATCTGTCGCAGTTCCAGGGTTTGGTTTTTTTTTTTTTACGTGTTTTTACCTTCCGTTATGTTTACTTACTTGGCAGAATAACTTAAAAGGACATAGCCGCTTTCGACGTCAAATTCCATGTGATGCATATGTTGACTGAAGGGGCCATCTTCCCCGATTAAGTCTGGGTTATCGGATGCCAAGGAATGTGACTTCCAGTCTCCCGAAATCTAAATAAAAAGGTGTTGTTTTTTTTAGCAGAATTGGTAGTCCCATGTGGTCCCCAAACACAAAATGTCATTTAATATTGATCAAAGGCCAAAAAATAAGATCTGAATCAATAAATCCCGAAGAAGAACAGAAGCATGCTAAACACTAGGACTGTGGGCGCAGAGGACATTTCATAAAAAGGACATCATGGGGACAGGGAAGGAAAGGCTCTGATAAATGACTGGGACCCTGTCAAACTAAGAAGCTTGTATGCAGCAAAGGAAAGAGACAGTGAAACAGGGCAGCCAACCAAGTGGGAGACAATATTTACAAGCAGCAGTTCCAATAAAGGGTTACGATCCAATATATATAAAAAACTCACAATGGTCAACAACAACAAAAAAACAAGCAAACGATCTAATTAAAAAAATGAGGAGAGGGCCGGAACAGACACTTCTCCCAAGAGGACGTACAAATGGCCAACAGATATATGACAAGATGCTCATCTTTGCTAGCTCTTAGAGAAATGCAAATCAAAACTACAATGAGATACCACCTCACACCTGTTAGATTAGCTATTATCAACAAGACAGGTAATAGCAAGTGCTGGAGAGGCTGTGGAGAAGAAGGAACCCTCATCCACTGTTGATGGCAATGTAAAGTAGTACAACCATTACAGAAGAAAGTATGGTGGTTCCTCAAAAAACTGAAAATAGAACTACCATATGACCCAGCAATCCCTCTACTGGGTATATACCGCCAAAACTCAGAAACATTTGTACGTAAAAACACATGCAGCCCCATGATTATGGCACCATTGTTCACAGTGGCCAAGACATGGAAACAGCCCAAGTGTCCATCAGAGCATGAGCAGATTAAAAAGCTTTGGTATATATATATATATATATATATACACACACACACACACACACACACACACACACACACATACACTACGGAATACTACTCAGCCATAAGAAATGATGATATCGGATTATTTACAACAACATGGATGGACCTTGAGAACATGATCCTGAGTGAAGTAAGTAAATCATTAAAAGCTAAACACTATATGATTTTATGCATAGGTGGGACATAAAACTGAGACTCATGGACACAGATAAAAGTGAAGTGGTTACCAGAGAAACGAGGTGGGAGACAGGAGAATAGAGATCCAAATATACGCTGAAGGATAATGATTTGACTTTGGGTGGCAGGCAAACAATTTAAAACAGACCTTAAATGCATTAGAAACGTTTACCGAAATTGTTTGTACTCTTGTTGATCAATGTCATCCATTAAATTTAAATTTAAAAAAAAAGAAATTATAGTTCTTCTCTTTAAAAAACTATGTCAAATATCATTCATGAAGAATGTCTCATCTCTTTTGCATAAATACAAATTCCTTTAATATAAAAGGAGGCAGAATTAATTTTTTAAAAAATGTGAAAACCCAATGTAACAATGAAACAGAAAATTAAGGTCTTGTTGAAATAGCCGAAGTTGTGTTGTGATCAAACGCAAGACTTCCAACCCAACAGTGGTTACATAAATCACACTCTGTTTTACAAGCACAGTCGAAATAGGTAAGCAGTCAATGTCCAGGAAACACAGTCAAAGCCTAAGCAGAGTCTTGTCAATTACGGCAGAAATGCGTAAGGACCCGCTCACCAGAGCCATTCTGTGTAGGATTGAGATGGTTAGGGCTTGGGACACCTAGCTAGGCATTCACAGGTGAAGACTTAAAATAGCTCTCTCTCTCACACACACACACACACAGACACACAACCTCAGGTACCTTGGGGACACCTGTTACAGGCCGTTGAGCGCACAACAGACCAAGAACGAGAGTCAACAGCAGAGTCTTCATGCTGGGGTGCTGTGGGTCTCTCTTCTGTAGGGATTCAAAGCGGGTCTCCCGATGGTGATGGTGAGATTCTGCTTGTCTGGCCTTTATATACGATTTGCCCGTGGGTGTGGCCCACGGGGCGCCCAATTACCAGTCATCGTACCATAGCCTTATGCAACATGGAAAATAAACATCCTCTTGGATGCGATGCGTCCTGAAGATCTTTCAGACCTCAAGGACATGACCTGTGTTCCTCGTACTTCTGGAAAGAACGTGGTGTTCCTGGGCTTCCAGGGCTGTATTGATCTAGCCCGCGGGGCTGGGACACCGTGCACCTGCTCGCATGGCACCGTGACTTGGAAGAAAACCCTCATCTGCGCTGTGCACTGGAGATGTTTCAAGATAATCACCATGCAGACAGTGATGGCGGGGCACTTATGCGAGCCCCCCAAATCGGGGACAGGGTAGAACATACCACTTTCTGAGTAAGATGGTTTTGGAAGTACGAGTACACACTGTGATGTCGTTAAAATTTTTTGATCAAAGACACAGAAGTGGAAATTCACTATCTTAACTAGTTTTTAGTAGTTTTATTTATTCATTTGATCTTGGTTCCCTTTGCATAGCGGTCACCATCACCCATATATAGAACTTCTCAACTTGGAAAACGGATACTCTTTCTCCATGAAATGACTGCTTCCCGTTTCGCTCACTAACTCTATATAATTTATATTCTACTTTCTGTCTCGGTGATTTTGACTGCTACAGATAAGGGAAATGTTACCTTATTGTTACACTGTAACATTATTACAATGTGACATTGCAATAATGTTACTATATTCCACATATTACCCCTAAATTTTATCTTATCGATCATAGTGTTTTCAGGGTTATTTAGGTCTTGTCGTGTGTGTGTGTGTGTGTGTGTGTGTGTGTGTGTGTGTGTGTTGGAATCTACTTTCTCTTCCTAGGTGAATAATATTCCATTTTTGCAGCTTGTTGGCATTCTGTTTGTCCATTTCATTCATGTCCAAAACACTACATACTTTAAGATGATCCAACAGAAAATTTAAATCTAGAGGTATTTGAGGAAATTGGACAAAATAAGATCAATTGGAAATCTTAATACATATAGGAAGTATTGCTAAGAAAAGTAGATTGACTTCAGTGTAGGAAAAATGGGATAGACAACTAAAATTTCCCTGAAAATAGTGATGTCTTTATGATAAAATAAAATGTCCTAATGTGAAGTTTACTTATAAACTGAAGGGAAATAAAGATACTTTTAAGAAAAAAGAACTAGGATAATCCATCACAATATGGCAATGTTTATTGAAAGAGAGGCAGCATAATGAAATTTATATCCAGAAAGAAATAAAAAGGAACAAGTCGGACAATTGTGGGGAATATACCAAATGATATTGCGGCCACTAAATTGTTAATGATGTTTTGCTTTGATAAATGATTATAGAGTCAGCAATCTGTGTCACAAAGTATATTGTGAATAGATGTGGTTGTTATTGAAGATATTTGTATTGAACCAACAGCAGATGTTGGATATGTCACTGACATTCCCCAGTAGAAGGTTATGGACCATTTTTCCTTAGGAGCTCTTTGGAGAGGACATTAAAAGGTTATGGACGATTTTTTTCTTAGGAGCTATTTGGAGAGGAAAATGAAAAAATGGGACAATAGTCAGTTGGGGAAAATGAGTGGAGAAGAATGTGCATCAGTGTGGTGGTCTGTTTCTGGGAAGGAGGTTGGGGGTTGTCTCATGACAAGGGGGCAAGAACAGATCCACATTTCCTGAGGCTGCTGGTCAGTCTGGTCGTTGACTCAAGCACGTGTGCTCTGCCGTGTGCGACCCCTGCGTGTTCCGCTCGAGAAGAGGTCCCCGCAGTCAGAGAATTCTGAACATCTCCTGCGTAGCTACACATGAAAATAAGAGTCAGTTCCATTTCCAATTATTTGAGAAGTTTCCATACTGTTTTCCACAGTGGCTGCACCAGTCTGCATTCCCACCAGCAGTGCAGGAGGGTTCCCCTTTCTCCACATCCTCGCCTGCACCTGTCCTGTGTTGTTTTGTCAATGAGCACCATTCTGACTGGTGTGAGGTGATATGTCATTGTGGTTTTAATTTGCATTTCTCTAATGATTAGTGATGTTGAACATTTTTCCATTTGTCTATTGGCCATCTGTATGTCCTATTTGGAGAAGTGTCTATTTATTTCTTGAGCCCATTTTTTTTGGTATTTTTCTGAAGCTGGAAACGGGGAGAGACAGTCAGACAGACTCCCGCATGCGCCCGACCGGGATCCACCCGGCACGCCCACCAGGGGCGACACTCTGCTCACCAGGGGGCGATGCTCTGCCCCTCCCGGGCGTCGCTCTGCCGCGACCAGAGCCACTCTAGCACAGGGGCAGAGGCCAAGGAGCCATCCCCAGCGCCCGGGCCATCTTTGCTGCAATGGGGCCTTGGCTGCAGGAGGGGAAGAGACAGAGAGGAAGGACGGGGGGTGTGAAGAAGCAAATGGGCGCTTCTCCTATGTGCCCTGGCCGGGAATCGAACCTGGGTCCCCCGCACGCCAGGCTGATGCTCTACCACTGAGCCAACCAACTTGGGCCTCTTGTGCCCATTTTTTAATTGGATTGTTTATCTTCTTGATATTGAGTTTTACAAGTGCTTTATAAATTTAATACCATGGTATACTATGGGGCTATGAAAAGGAAGGAAATACTACCTTTCGCAACAATATGGGGAGACCTAAAAACTATTCTGTTTAGTGAAATAAGCCAGGCAGAGAATGAAAAATATCATATGACCTCATTCATTGGAGGAATCCAAGGAACAATGAGAATTAGTTTTTAGGAGACAGTCTGTGTTTATGGGCTTGTCTCCTTCTAAGTTTGCATCAATGTGAATTCTGCTCTTTCTATTTAGAATCACTATTCTTTGGTACATATAGATTTACTATTTCTATGATTTCTTGATACTTAGCCACTTTCCCGTTAGGAAAATGTTTTTGGGTGCATTCCTTAGGTCCACATTCTCTAGCTTTAATATGGCCACTTTCTCCTCTCTCAGGGCAGTTATTTGTATGTTTCGCATTCCATAATTTAAAACGATAGATTATTTTAATTTGTGTAATTATCGTTTTGAAAGACTTTATACATTGGTATTACAGAGAGAAGACAGAGGGGGAGGAGCAGGAAGTATCAACGTATATTAAGTTGATTCTCACATACGCCTTGACCAGGCAAGCCAAGGATTTGGAACCGGCGACCTCAGCATATCTGGACGATGCTTTATGCACTGTGTCACCACAGCTAGCTGTAATGCATTTTTTTACAGAGACAGAGAGAGAGAGTGATAGAGACAGACAGACAGGAACGGAGGGAGATGAGAAGCATCAATCATCAGTTTTTCATTGCGACATCTTAGTTGCTAATTGAGGGATTTCTCATATGTGCCTTGACCACGAGCCTTCAGCAGACCGTGTAACCCCTTGCTCAAGCCAGCTACCTTGGGTTTAATCTGTTGAGCTTTGCTCAAACCAGATGAGCCGGCGCTCAAGCTGGCGACCTTGAGATCTCGAACCCGGGTGCTCCGCGTCCCAGTCCGATGCTCTCTCCACTGCGCCGCCGCCTGGTCAGGCTGTAATACATTTTTTTATAGCATGTTGGGTTCCAATTTCTTTCTGATCTGACGACAACATAGATGTAGCATGCGTTGAGGTCATTTATAATTTTAATTACCGTGTTAAAGCTCAAAACACACAATGAACTACAGCCTTTACCCTGTACACTTCCACGTGAGTTGGTTCTGTGTGTTTCTGAGTCTACTTCCTTTTTGTCCACGTCTTTTGTCCCCCAGATGGTACATCTGTAGTTGTGGAATGTCAGAGATCAGTCCAGGTCAGAGTCACTCAGAGTGTGATAATTGTCCATGGTGCCAGGCGTGTACGAGAGTTACCGGGGGACCGTTCCATAAATTAATATCAATGCCGAGTCCCTTAAGGGGCTATCCTCCCGAGACTAATCTGTGATAGGCCAGCTCTAATTTCAATGTAAATATTTTAAAATATTTCCCAACACAACAGTACACAGGGGAGCCCACGTGAAAGGGAGGCAGTCACCAGCATGACCACGTATTTACCAGGGTCCAGTCACAGAGCCCACCCAGGGTCCCTCATGCGCCCCTGCAGGGCAGTCTGACTTCTCATCCTCCCCACAGCCGCCTCCGCTGCGTACTCTCAGTCAGCGGAAGCCCCACGGCACATTGCACAATGCCGAGTATCTGAAAGAAGCTAGCGTGTGCTCTTCCCTGTTTGTCTTTTGGGTCATCGTGTACTTTCAGAGTCATTCCCCTACCTGCAAATATCAGTATGTCAACAATTTCTCAAGATAAGTCCTGTTCCTGCTGTATGTCTAGATGTCCTGATTCTGTTTTGTGGTTTGTATTTTTTTGGGATGCTTTAGACTTTCCAGTTTAGTCTGGCTTGGATCCACCTGAGCAAATATTTGAGCACCTGTGGTGTCTTCATGGCTCTTGAGTCAAGACGTAGGACAAGGACTACCGGGTTGGATGGCTCGGTCGCTTCTTGTATCAGAATGTCTATTTCACACGAATGTTAGCTTCGACTGCTGCAGTGTTGTCAGGACGACTCTCTGTGACGTCCCTCCTTTTTCTGCCCAGTCTCCCACCCAGGGAGTCCCTGTTACCTTTTCTGTACCCTCAGCGACACTTTGTAATCTCCTACCGTGCATAGTTTACGTAAGCCTTCCCTCTCGGTGTTCTGTACATCATAAATTTTAAGGAGTGTTTGGGGACAGGCAACCTCCGTCCCAGTGTCATGCGCAGTGGTGTCCTGGCCCTACAACCTCTCCGGGTTCCATGTCCTCATCCGTTCCTCTCCAACCTGGGCACCCACCCACCCTTTCCCTGTCTCTATCGATTGGCCTCTCCTAGAACATTACGGACTTGAACTTTGACATGAGAGAGCTTTTCTAGCACCTATGTTCATAAAGCTAAAGCCACAAGTCACCGAGATCTCCTTTCCCAGTGGAGCTGAGAGAGAAGCTGAATAGAACCACACAAGACAAGTATGAAGTCTTTGTTCCCAAGCCGGCACTCTGGACGTCGAAGGAGCCCCCTTCCTGTTCCAGTGTCTGACACGGCAGCGGACTTCCCCTTGTTTAGTTCTGTATTTAGCCCTGTGTCTGTGAGGGGGAGAATAAGCCATTTTCCATTGTCAACTAAACTTTGGTTTGTGGGGAGATATTTACAGTTTGCGAGGGGTCCAGGTGAGCCTACGGTCTCCTAGTTTGTCATCGCACTGTAATTTTTTTTTGAACATTTCTTGGTGAGAATTTTTTTTATCTATTTCATTTTATATGTGTGTGGATATATATGTATGTGTGTGTGTGTGTGTGTGAATCTGTGTGTTTATATGTGTATATGTGGACACACACACACATATATATATATATATATATATATATATACACACATATATAGTGGGTCCATAAAGTTGTGGTGCACTTTTGACTGGTCACAGGAAAGCAACAAAAGATGATAGAAAATGAAATCTGCACCAAATAAATGGAAAACTCCCCAGTTTCATACCTATTCAGTACAGTTCCATGTGGGCTCACGCAAAGATTTTTAGGGCTCCTTAGGTAGCTATCCAGTATAGCCTCTACAGACTCGTCACTGATGGATGGCCTACCAGAACGGGGTTTCTCCACCAAACTGCTCGTTTCCTTCAACTGCTTATCCCACCGAGTCATGTGATTCCTATGTGGTGGCGCTTCATTATAAACGCACCGATATTCACGTTGCGCTTTGGTCACGGATTCTAATTGAGCGAGCCACAGAACACACTGAACTTTCCTATGTACCATCCACATCTCGATTGGCATGGCTGTGGGCTGCTCCGCTGTATACACGTTGTTATGTCATCATCAGCACATGCGCACATGTGCCACTCATCCTACAGAAACTGGGAGGGTTTTCTTTTTATTTGGTGCAGGTTTCACATTTCTGTCATCTTTTGTTGCTTTCCTGTAAAGGTTTATAGTGAACCATGACTTTAAGGACACACTATATGTGTGTGTGTGTGTGTGTGTGTGTGTGTGTGTGTGTGTGTGTGTATATATATATATATATATGGTGATGGTGAACAGAAACATGGATGAACAGATGGATAGCTAGATGCGAAACCCACTACAGTGAATGGTCCCTGTCCCTGGATGTCATGTGTGCAGTGTCTGTAAGCTTCTTCCCCGTTCCTGCGTGTCAGACACATCTCCATATCCCAGTCTCCCCAAAATAATGTAATCCCAGAATTACAGCTTAGAATAAGGCTGCCGCCTGATGCTTTCAGACAGGCAAGGGCATGGAAGGGGAACTTGCGGAGGCCACAGTGAAATGCGGCGTGCTGTTTAACCACAGAGGCGGGCAAGGCGGCTTCGAGGGCAGCGTCTCACGGCGCTTGCTGACACGCCGGCTCCCTGTGTCTGTCTGCAGTTTCACGTGTGTTCTGCTGGAGGGAAGGGCTTTTACTTCTTTGTAACCACTAGCGAAAAATTATCTGTGTTTCACTGAGTATTATGGTGCAAGGAGGATTGGTGTTTTTAGGTCAAACCAGATAGTGTGTGTGTGTGTCTGTACAGATATATATATATATATATGTATATGAATTTATAAACCTGTTATGCATTGAGACAGAAACTTGTTTTTTATCTATTTTGTACATACATATGTCTGTATATATAAAATATATAAATATAAATAAATATATAATATATAAATATGTGTGTATATATACATATATGTGTGTGCATATAAATATATAATATATAAATATATGATAAATATATGTGAATATATACATATATATGTGTGTATGTGTATATATATAAATATATAATATATAAATATATGTGTGTGTGTATATATGTGTGTGTGTTTGTGTGTGTGTGTATGTAAAGATTATAACCGTGAGTGGTCATTATCATTTCCTTATCTTTCAGACATTCTTTCTTTATTTTTTTATTTTTTTTAATTTTTTTAAAATTTATTCATTTTAGAGAGGAGAGAGAGGGAGAGAGAGGAGAGAGAGAGACAGAGAGAGAAGGTGGGGAGGAGCTGGAAGCATCAACTCCCATATGTGCCTTGACCAGGCAAGCCCAGGGTTTCGAACCGGCGACCTCAGCATTTCCAGGTCTACGCTTTATCCACTGTGCCA
Organism: Saccopteryx bilineata; assembly: GCF_036850765.1. Lineage (NCBI taxonomy): Eukaryota > Metazoa > Chordata > Mammalia > Chiroptera > Emballonuridae > Saccopteryx > Saccopteryx bilineata. The sequence goes on from NC_089502.1 coordinate 145,676,753, forward strand.
CCACAGGTCAGGCCTCTTTCTTTATTTTTTAAAGAAACTTTAAAAAAAATTTATTTGTTTATTTATTTTGTGACAGACAGAGTCAGAATGTGTGATAATAGGGACAGACAGACAGGAAGGGAGAGAGATGAGAAGCATCAATTCTTCATTGTGGCTACTTAGTTGTTCATTGATTGCTTTCTCATCTGTGCCTTGACCGTGGGGCTACAGCAGACCGAGTGACCCCTTGCTCAAGTCAGCGACCTTGGGCTCCAGCTGGTGAGTTTTGCTCAAACCAGATGAGCCCATGCTCAAGCTGGTGACCTAGGGGTCTCAAGACTGGGTCCTCCGTGTCTTAGTCCGATGCTCTATCCACTGCACCACAACCTGGTCAGGCTCAGACATTCTTTAAAAGGTTGATTACTGAAACCACTTTGACAAATTAATTCCCATCTCTTGGGTTGACGACTAATCATAAATTCACAGCATCAGATTTTACAAGCACTAGAATATTCATCAACCTCCTACTTGGTCATTTAACAAGTCCTTTAATAAGAAGTGACCACACACACACACACACACATACACCCACAACATCACTCAAAAGCATATTATTTAAATGTCCTAATCAATTTTCTCTCTTTTGTCCTCCCGGAGAATAGAACCGTTTTAGGAAACGGAACAGACTTTAACTCTTTGTAACAAGATCCTGTCTTTAGAGATGAAAGAGAACATTGATCATAGATTGATACCCAGTGTTATAATTACGGTTGCAACCCTCAGGCATATTTGCTAGACTGTTAGGCAAAGAATAACCCCATCCGCCATTGAAGGAGTACCATTCAAGGTGGGTATTTCCAGGAGGGCAGGTATTCCTCGTCACAGGGCTTGGTGATGACAGTGATCTTCTCCGAGGAGCATGACATCTGGGGTAGATTCTGAGAGGAGGGGTCCCCCAGGGGACACGTGGCATTTGTGCTCTGGAAACGAAACACCCTCCCGTTGGAATTGCTTCCTTCAGGTCTCCTTATGGCTTCCCAGTACTTCCTCAGAGCATCCCAGTAGCCAGTGTGGAATTTCCTCGTCGTCTGATTAAGAGTGACACCAGCAGAGAAGAAGCCCGCCTCCCACAGTGCAAACACGCTCTAGAACGGTGAGACTGCAAACCCCACTTCATCACTTTAAACTAAGTAACCAGTCGGCGTGAACCTTTGAACCGCTCGTGTTCCATTAGCACCAACACACATTTGCCACGAGGGACCGAAATCACTTCAAAACAGGGCATCTCGTTGCACCCTGGCTCCGCGCGATATCCAGTTTAATACAAGCTGACGTTCGATGGGGACAGGGGTTTAAAAGACCATCTCACGAGGCGCGCAGGCGCTCCGTCTCTGAGCGCCTCTCATTGCGTCAGAGCGCACCCAATGTAGGCTTCATCCCACTGAAAATATCCCGGCGAGGACCTTCAGCTCTGAGCCGGCTCGTGAAAGGGGGTCGGTCGTAGACAGACAGACAGACGGAACTGGAGAAAACCCAAGTGGAGCTCGGCCCTCCGGGTTTGGCTGCGCGTCCTCTGCCGCCGCGGTCCTCGCGGAGGGACTGCGCGCACTCAGTCAGGAGGAATAACGGGAATCGAGACACCTCGCTCCGCCCCCTGCATTTGCCCGCGTATTTCACTAGGTCACCGAAATGTGATTCTCTTCCTGTTGACGAAGGTGCTGTTATTTCGGAATGGTGGGTGCTCTGGGCTGGACGCACTTGTCGGAGGAGGGGGGACCTCCGGTTCTGAGAAGGAGCCCAGAACGCAGTGAAGGATCTTGGAATGGGGGGCAGCGTCATCTCGGTGATGGAGATGCTGATTAAGGACTTAGTTCTACGGTGGGCACTAGACTGATGGGGAGAAGGGTCACTTTGGCAGGAACATAACTGTCTGAACAAGGCAGCCTCACCCGAGGTTAATATATAATGTTGTGGACCATAAATGGCAGAAAGCCAGTGTAGATTGGAGGCTTAGCAAAAGGCTAAGTTCTCCCCCATTCACCTCCATATTGGCTGTGATGCTGAGTATTTGCACCCACTCCACTTGCTTCCTTGGGTTGCTGGAAGCAATATACATGCCCTTCCTCTGACTCTTTGCTTTGCATAACTGAGTATAACCTTACCTTACACATAAAGAAGACAAATTACACACAAAAAACACAAGTATAACATATAACTTTGATCAATCCTAATACTTATTTTGCTATTTGGCTCCTAACTCTCAACACACCTCACAATGCACTAACCAAATCAGTAAGTCTTAAGGATCTACATTCTATTCTATTTAAATTTAAATGAGTGCTCCTTACAAGTTCTAAAAACATTTATTTTTTTCTAAATATTAGAGCCAGCATTTCCAATTTTTGCATGAAAAAAAATTAATTCAGGTCTTAAAAACAGACACATTTTAGACAACATTAAACAAAGACTAAACAGAAACAAGAATTAGACCAATCAGACAAACCAGAGAGAAACCCGGGATTTCAGAGCACATCCAGATTAGAAAGATGCCTGCCTGATATTAGTCAGGGCATTTTCAGACAGAGGGACTGAAGGATGTGACTAAACAACATCTCCCTGAAAAAATTTGCTCTCAGCAGCTGCTGAGATATTTTCTATAGTCAGATCCAACACAGGTCCCCTGCCTCAACCTCCAGGCAAAGAACAAGAAAGAAACAAAATGATAGTTCAGAAGACCGCAGTCAAAACATTAAAGAAAATCAGACCATGACAAGAAAAGCTGCCATCTTCCTAATACCTGAGTCTCCTTTCCATTCTCAAGAAAGTCCAACTTCCACAGCAAATAATTACCCCCAGAGAGACAAGCACAAGCAATCGCCTTCCAGCCATTTGGGGGAAGAGCCTTTGCCCTAATAGTCTCTGATAAACCAAGTGAAAAAGGGGCAGTAGGCCCATACTGAACACAAGCAAGTTTAAGCTCTTTCAGAGTTCTAAAAGGTACAGGTTCATGGTGTTACACTAGTCGCCCTGTGTCATGCTTTCTTTCTACAACAGGAAAACGGGTAAAGCCATCATTTATTGTTTCCCCTACATTTCGAGCCTGGAGAATTTGTTGGAGAGGGGATTTCCCAGATTTTGAGCTATAGACTCTGCAATCAGCTCAATAAGGGAACAGAGGAGCAGAGGGTTGAATGTAGGAAGGGGCTGAGGGCAGCAGAGGCCCCGCGGCTAAGGTAGCCACAGTCACGGATTTTTCATCCCCTGAGTAATCCTCAGACACCAAGTTATCCTCATTTTCACATCTGTCTGTTTCCAGCTCACCCTGATACTCTTCAGACAATTATTTGTCTTCATATGGAAACATTTCTACAAAAAGTTCCCTTATTTTTAATCCCTATCTGTTCCATAATCTTTTACTCCCCTCTACACTTTCCTCAAATTTTCTTTACTCACTGTGCGCACTTCACATTGGGGAGTTCCGTCACCTTCCTTCAGTTTTAGTTTCCTCGTACTTAAGTCGTCTGTTTGGGCACCACTTGCCACGGACCAGCGTGGCTCCTAATAATGGTGTGGAATTAAGGAAACACACTTATCAAAACAAAAATGATGGGACCGGGAGGACTCTTCAAAATGCCTGGCAGTATCCGAGTGCCTCATAGCCCCAGTTGCTTTATTATATAGCCGTATGCAAATCAAGGACCTTGATACAAAGTTGCACATCCAAGGCTAACACAGGAACTCTCCCAGAACATAAAACAGGATGCATTAGTGAAATCTACCAACATCCGAAAACAAACAAAGAGTTAGAGGAAGGGCATGTGTATTGCTTCCAGCAACCCAAGGAAGCAAGTGGGGTGGATGCAAATACTCAGCATCACAGCCAATATGGAGGTGAAGGGGGGAGAACTTAGCCTTTTGCTAAGCCTCGAATCTACAATGGATTTCTGCCATTTACGGTCCACAACAGTATTATATGGTGTGACCACTGTAGATTAAATAAAAAAATTAAAATGTAAATAAACACCACAGAGACAGCAGCAAGAATGCCGTGGTGTTTGCCTAGCCAAGGATCCTGAGTTCATCGTCTTGGTACTTTCTGCAGGACCCAGCTAAGTGTGGGACCAGTCACAGCACACCCCAGCGGCAGCTGTGATGGGAAATGAACATCCTCTCTCCCCCCACAGCAAGGCTAAAGGCCGCTGCCTCCAGGGAGCCCGCCAGAGAATAGAAAGCTGATGCCCCTCCCCCTTTCTGTGCTGATGTCACGAGAAGGCCCCTCTCACTAGGACAGTTCCACGGCACCCGGGTGACACATCTTTCTTTCTGAGAGCAAAGCAGCTGAGATGCTATTTCTGGAAAGAAAGAAAGAAAGAGAGAGAGAGAGAGAGAGAGAGAGAGAGAGAGAGAGAGAAAGAAAGAAAGAAAGAAAGAAGGAAAAGAAAAAGAAAAAGAAAAATTACGTTTCTGAGGTAATTACGTCCATTTTCACATTCTCTTTCCAGATGGCCGGAAGGTACCCGATTCTCAGGAGCAATGCCAGGGGATAAAGAGGGTGTCTGAGTCCATCTAAAAGGTGAGCCCCTGGAATTGGAAAGCCCAGAGGCTCACGGCCATGGCCCCAGGGCGCCCTGCTCTGTGATACCAGGATTCTGGTCACCGTCCCTTGTAATAAAGTGTCTGATAGGGGATGTCAGCCTCCACATCAGACCGAGGTGATAATTACAGCCGTGAACCCGCTGGATAAGATCGGAGTGCGAACCTAGCGTGGAAACATGTTCCTGACATTCTGGACGTCCTTGCAGAAAGCAGGCGTTTTCCGTGACACCAGTCCTTCGATGAGGGGATCCCACAGTCCTTCCAGGTCCCCAAGAGTTTGCACTTTGAGCACATTTCCATGCGACGTGGCCATTTCTAGTCCAGGGGCCTTGCTGTCAGAGGCCCTCAGTGAATAAACAGGGACATCTAAATTCTGAATCTTTTTTTTGTTGTTGATATTTTTCCAAAGTGAGAAACGGGGAGGCAGAGAGACAGACTCCCACATGGGCCTGACCAGGATCCACCCGGCATGCCCTGTAGGGGGCTATGCTTGGCCCAGCTGCACCATTGTTCTGTTGATCAGCAACCCAGCTCTTCCCAGCACCTGAGGCAGAGGCCATGGAGCCATCCTCAGCAATGGGCCATGTTTGCTCCAATGGAGCCTTGACTGTGGGAGGGGAAGAGAGAGACAGAGAGAAAGGAGAGGGGGAAGGGTGGAGAAGCAGATGGGTGCTTCTTCTGTGTGCCCTTGCCGGGAATCGAACCTGTGACTTCCACACGCCGGGCTGACGCTCTACTGCTAAGCCAACCAGCCAGGGCCTGAATCATTTTTAAAGTGGAATGAATGGCGCTTTGCATTCATTTATTTATCCCAAAATTATTAGGCATAACCCACAGGCTATGCAGGGAAATTTAATGACAACTCAGTGGAAACAATATCCCCCACGCATTGATTTTCTTTTGTCGCCTCAGGAGACATCATTAGTAAACATATCAGAGCATATTAAATAATACCCAGCGAGGACGCCCTCTGCGGAGCAATTGAAATATTCATTCACCTTGTGTCTTAACTGAGAGGAAACGGCTTAAAAATGCGTCCGACGACCCTACGGCCTCAGAGCCCCGAGCTGCAGTAAGTTCCCCGTGCGGCCCCGTTGGGACAGGACCGCTGTTGACGCATCCGCCACCAAGGGGAGAGTTTGAACACCCAATGCAAACGCCCGCACTGCAGGCTTGTGACTAAGCACATGCACGCGCTCCCCCGCCCCCGGCACGTGCAGCTGGATGATTGACAACGTACGGGAGGGGCGGAGCAAACCTGTGCACGAGGACACGGCAGTTCTGCGTGAGTGTGTGGATGGAGCGCCAGCCAAGGGGCTTCCCGCAGGGCGTAGCCTTCTCTTCTCTCGGGGTCCCAGCACGGATCCTCCCCTAAGTGCGTTTGCGGGAGCCGGTTTCACCGCGTAATGAACCCCACGATCACACCTGTTAAGCCTGGCATTCTGTATTTGTCAAAATGCAGAGAAATCAAAATGGTTTATGTAGTATGAGTGTGTGTGTGTGTGTGTGTATTAGTATAATGAGAAATATTTTAAAATGTATAAGCAGAGTTTTAAAAAATGAATATTCATAGTATACCCACGCCAGAGTAAACTACAGCCTTGAACCATTGCCTAGCTACCTTACCTGTGGGCTGTGAGCACTGAAGGGGGTTGTACAGTGTAAATAAATAAATAAATAAAAATAAAAATGAATATTGATAAGAATGATCCAATAACAGTAAAAGCAAAAACAAGAAACAAGATAAACCAGACATTCGATTTAGGATAGAGATGTATCCTAAATGTATAATGACAATACAAAATATAATACATAATATGTATTATTATATATATTATATATACATATATATTATATTATAACATTTAATACATATACTGTAATATATATCAGGGGTCGGGACACTTTTTGGCTGAGAGAGCCATGAACGCCACATATTTTAAAATGTAATTCTGTGAGAGCCATACAATGACCCGTGTATATAATGCATTATCCAATAAAAATTGGTATTGTCTTGGAGGGCAATTGTGATTGGCTCCAGCCACCCACAACCATGAACATAAGCGGTAGGAAATGAATGGATTGTGATACATGAGAATTTTTATATTTTTAACATTATTACTTTTTTTATTAAAGATTGGTCTGCGATCCAGATGCAGCCATCAAAAGAGCCACAACTGGTTCATGAGCCATAGGTTCCCGACCCCTGATATATATATAATATATGTATTATATATATTATTATATCTGATGTACTCTAGTCTTGTTCACACCCTGATATCTTTACTGACACATTTTTCACTAAAGTCATGTGCAATAAATATTTGAATGTTTCTAAAGCGAGCGTGCTTTATCTCCATGGAAACGCCGACATGACCTGACAGTGACAGCAGCATAAATCGCCCCCGGCGCGTTCGGTATTTCAAAAGTGATCATTGAATTAAAACAGAAAAATAAAATGAGTACTTTTATCTGAAACTGTGTTTACAGTGTATTTTAGTTTTCTGTGAAAATCAAAGTGATTGAAGTCTACGTGTCATAAACTCTTAGGGAACTCCAGTCCCTGTAAATAATGCTGTTTATTCTCTGGTCACAAATCAAAACAGGCCCTGGCCGGGAATGCCTTCCGCTGTGTTCTAGGAAGATGTTTCAATTCACAAAAAGATGGCATTTCACGTGGAAGCTGAGGATGACAAACCTTGTTGTCTGTTGAAGTTGTCTTTTAAAATACTTGGAAGGACACATCATTAGAATGCTGTGTTCTTAGCATGCCTTCTCAGTGGTAAAGAAAAATAAATCGCTATCACATGGACTCGAATAGCATGGACCAGGGTTCGGGAAACTTTTGGGCTGAGAGAGCCATGAACGCCACATAATTTAAAATTTGATTTCGTGAGAGCCATACAACAACCCATGTACGTTACACGTTATCCAATAAAAATTTGGTGTTGTCCTGGAAGACAGCTGTGATTGGCTCCACCCACCCGCAACCATGATCATGAGCAGTAGGAAATGAATGGATTGTAATAGATGAGCATGTTTTATATTTTTAACGTTATCATTATTTTTATTAAAGATTTCTCTGCGAGCCAGAGGCAGCCATCAAAAGAGTCACATCTGGCTCGTAAGCCATAGGTTCGCAACCCCTGGCATAGACTAACACAAAACAAAACCACAGAGTAATGGGTACAGGGCTATTGACATCCTAGTGAAGAAATACTAAGTTTAAAGTAGTCATTTTTGGCAACAGCCGGTGATGCATAGATAGCTACGAGTGAGACTCATAATGTTTAGGACCTAACTGCTGTCTAAACAGAAACCCTTGATAACAGGTGTTTAACAGTCCAAGCACACAGACGCCGACAGTCAACTGATCATTGCTACAGAGGTTCACACATTATTGACATCACAGAGCCATTGATATTTACATTATTTTCTGTTCCTTTCTTAGCGTAACTAAAGGGATCAATGTGTTCAGTTGTTAAAACTTGAGCCAAGGCCTGACCTGTGGTGGCACAGTGGATAAAGCGTCAACCTGGAAATGCTGAGGTTGCCGGTTCAAAACCCTGGGCTTGCCTGGTTAAGGCACATATGGGAGTTGATGCTTACAGCTCCTCTCTCCTTCTCTCTCTCTCTGTCTCTCTCTTCTCTCTCTCTCTGTTTCTTTCTCTTCCTCTCTCTCTCATCTCTAAAAATGAATAAATAAAAAAATTTTTAAAAAATGATTTAAAACTTGAGCCAGAGGCAGACATGGGGAGTGTCTTTCCATTTCTGTTGTAATAATTCCTTTCTTCTCCATCTATTTTTTTTTAATTCTAATTTAGAATGATTGAAACAAGTATTTTTTCTCATCCGCATTTACTTATCGCTTTGAGAGTTGAGCCATTTCTCTTTAGAGTAAGAATATTTTTTTTGTATTTAAGAGGGGAGAAATAAACAAGGTACATGTATTTTCTAAAATAAAAAAAAAAAACCCAAAAATCCAAAACAAAACAAAATTATTGAAGAGGAGAAAAGTAAGCAAACAACATTTATTTTAAAAGAAAAAGTGAATGGAGAGTTCCTCAGAAGACAGCTGGCTTCTGGAAGAATATTTCTTGGAAAACTAGACAACTGCCACTTATCCTAGGAACAAAAAAAGTTGGCACTAATTTGCAGTCTTTTTACTGGAAAGATACCTGATATAATTTTAAGCGATTGGTAGAGTGTGCGTTTTTATTCCAACGATGCTCTCAACGCATTAATAATACATGAGGATGTAAAAATTCTTAGGCGTGATGGAAAGTTGAAAAGAAGCTATCCTTCTGTGGACACTTTTTAAAAATACATATATGTATATGAAATGAGCTCAGCAGGGGAATTCGTTAGGCTTGCTGATGGGCAAATCATTGAGAATTTTTCAGTCATAAGACATTTATTTAGACCCGGGATAGTCAACCTTTTATACCTACCACCCACTTTTGTATCTCTGTGAGTAGTAACATTTTCTAACCACCCACCGGTTCCACAGTCATGGTGATTTATAAATTAGGGAAGTCACTTTACTTTATAAAATTTATAAAGCAGAGTGACAGCAAGTGAAAGCATATAATCATAATTACTTACCAAGTACTTTATGTCAGAATTTCGCTAAGTTTGGCAGAGTCAATCTTTATAAAACAACTTACTATATTTCAATCTATCTCTGTATTTATACTTTGGTTGCTCCACTACCACCCACCATGAAACCTGGAATGCCCACTAGTGGGCAGTAGGGACCAGGTTGACTACCACTGCTCTAGACATAAGCATCCTGCCTGCTTTGAGAGCTCTACCTTTTCACCTCAGTTAGTGAACCTTTCTACCATCTGTTCCGGCACAAATGGGTTCCCATAGTGTCTATTCCCTTCACTGTGGGTGATTTACCCTCCCATCACCCCAAAACATTCTCAGACCTTTGTCCATTAGTTTACCGGAGGGACCTCATAGATATAGTTCTTATCTCACAGTGTAAACAGTATCTCTTATGTACATTTTGAACTCTGATTAGTGAATATCAAAGGAACTTAGTTATCAATCTATAACATGCATTGAAACGTACATGCATATATAATTATATAATTTCTGCAAGTATATATTATATCTCTATGTACATCTATTAGATACATGTTTACCTATGCAAATGTAATAATAAAGATATGCTGCATATGCATAAAATCATGTGTTATCTATGGATACAATTTGACATGTGCATGAATGTGTATAAACCTCAGTATGTGCCCTTGTACAAATTTCATTTATATCTGTGTTATAAAAATTATATAAAATAATGTGTTGTGGAAAGTGATAGAAAGAGGCACAAGGTCCGATGTCCTCACTTGATTTTTTTTTTATGTTCCTTCAGTGAGCATTCAAGCCTTCCTTAGGGTCCAGGGAACACAGCCCCATGTGTTAGCGAAAGGTCAGGCGCTCACATAAGGAAGAGTTTATGTTTGCTGCTTGTCCTACGAGAGACTGTTTTCTTCTGTAAATAGCAAAAATAACATCCGTACATCCCTTGGGATGCCAGCTACCTGGTAAGAGACTTCTGATTCCTTACAGTTTTATGTTCAAGCGAAGGTCCTCAGCAATGTGTTCAATGTCCCCCAAAAAATGTATTTTAAATGTATATTTTTGGTTGAGTGGAACTGTTAAAATTAGTTCTTTCATGCATTTGAAAGAACATTCTGGGGAAAAAGAAAGTGATATCATGAACAATACACTAAAAAGGATCATTCTTTAAACACCTCAATGGGGATTCTGCCCTGAAAAAGTAACATTACTTGACATGGCAAAATGCCATGCTTACTTAGGATGATGAATCTTTAAATAAAGTCAATCTGTTAATGATCTTTGGAAATGTTTGACAAGGGAACCAATGAGTATCAACACTTGAGTCCTTTCCCCAAAAAGAAATCGCTGTAGGGGTCTGGAGACTGGTCTCGACATTTGTTAAAAATTCATAATCTGTGTGTCATAATCAGCACCATCTTCTACCTCAGTCTTATGAGGGCTGCGTCTCATTGTCACAAAGAGGAAATGAGAGATGGTTAAAAGGACTATACCTTTTAAAAATACTGATTCGTGAACCCCAAGTAACAAATTGTCAAGTAGGAGACCTGAGCAGTGTAAGACTGGGTAACCCAAGCAAAATATTCACTCATAACACACACCACTGAGGTACGTCCAATCTAGTGTGGCCGTGAATTCTCGTCCATATGTCTCATTGATCATGCCCAGGGCCAAATCCAATTGTAGGTAATGCTGTAGATTGAGGGACCTGTATTATAACTGCCTGTCATTTATCTATCTACACCATCTCTCTGTCTGTGTAATCTGTCAATCTGTCTTCCTATGATCTATTTATCTGATCATCTACCTATCTATTTATCTGCCTACCAATCATCTATCTGTCACCTTCCTATCCAATTTACCCATCCATTCATCTGTCTATCTGTCCATCAGTCCATCCATTGGTGCATTTATCTATCTTTTCATCGGTCCATCTATCTTTCCATTCATATCTATCTATCTATCTATCTATCTATCTATCTATCTATCTATCTACCAATTCCTCTCTATATTCCATCCATTCATCAATCCATTTATCATCCATCTATCCATTTGTCTGTCCATATACCACCCATCCATCATCCATCATCCATCCATCCATCCATCCATGCACTCATTTATCCATTCATTCATCCATCAATCATCCATCTCTTCATCCACCCACTCAGCCAACCATGCATCCACCCATCCATCATACATCTATCCATCCATCCATCCATCCAACCTACCATTGATCCATCCAACCATCTATCCATCCATCCACTCACTGAACATTCATCCATCCACCCATCTATTTTCCATCCATCATCCATCATCCATCCATCCATCATCCATCCATCCATCCATCCATCCACCCACTGAAACATCCATCCATCCACCAAAGTACTCATCCATCCATCCATCCATCCATCCATCCAATCAACCATCCATCCATCCAATTGTCCATCCATCCATCCATCCATCCATCCACCCACTCAACCATCCATCCATCCATCCACCCATCCATCCATCATTCATCCATCCATCCATGTATCTTTCTATCTATCTATCTATCTATCTATCTATCTATCATCTATCTATCTATTTATCTATTATCTCTGTCTATCCATCCACCCATCCATCCATTTATTCATCAGTCCATCCATCCATCTGTCCATCTACCACCCAACCATCATACACCATCCATCCATCCATCCATCCATCCATCCATCCATCCATCCATCCATCTATCCATCCACCCACTGAACCATCCATCCATCCACCAAAGTACTCATCCACCCATCCATCCATTCAATCAACCATCCATCCATCCAATGATCCATCCATCCATCCATCCACCCACTCAACCATCCATCCATCCACCCATCCATCATCCATCTATCCATCCATCATCATTCATCCATCCATCCATCCATGTATCTATCTATCTATCTATCTATCTATCTATCTATCTATCTATCTATCTATTATCTCTGTCTATCCATCCATCCATGCATCCATCCATTCATCAATCCATCCATCCATCTGTCCATCTACCACCCATCCATCATCCATCCATCCATCCATCCACAATCCATGCATATATTCACTCATCTATTCATCCATCCATCCACCCATCCATCCATCCATTCATCCAACAAACAAAAACAACTGACAGAGACACAAAAGAGAAGAAACAAGGAAACACAGAGCTACCAGAAAACAAAACCTACAGTGAATATAGGAAACCCTCAAGCATCAGTAATTACCCTAAATGTAAGTGGACTGAACTTTTATTCTTCTATCTACTCAGTCTTAGACATTCAGATTTTTTCATGCAGTCTACCAAAACAGACCTTCTTCTTCACTATGTCAACTCTTTTTTGCTCACAGTTGTTATTTTCATATTCCTAAAATGCAGCTTTTATGACATCACAGTGCCAAGTCCAGGCTGGGGTGGCTGCCGCCTCCCGCCCACAAGCTCCCGGACATTACCCTCTGATGGAACAATGCCGTCCTTGGCTCTCTGTGCCAAGATGGAGACAAAGGACTTTACCAAGTGCTGATTTAGGAAGAGGTGTTACTGATTCAGTCATCACCAGGAACACCACGGCCAATAAGACAGGAGGACATGGGTCCCTCTGCTAGGATTCAACCCTGAGATGGAGATATGGGGCTGGAAGGTGGATTCTTTCTGCATTGCTGTTCTGTCCTTTCCTCATCTCTGTTTCTACCTCCTGCGTGTCCTAAGATGTCTCCTCCTCCTCTCTGAGTGCCGGGGAGGACTCAGCCTGTGCAGAGTGCACGGCACACACCTTGTCCGGGGACATCACCCCTGCGGCTGCTGGCATCTCCTCTCCTCATGTCTCATTGTCCTGACACCCCCCACAACACGTGTCCGTATTAAGATGCAGAAGGACTTTGAGAAATTGTACAAAATCCGAGAAGAACCTTAGTCACATCAATAGAAGAATGGATATAAATAGTGCATTCTACTTACATTGTGGAATATTAGACACCATAGAACATGAATCATGATAGCTGCGTGTACGCTTTCAAACATGAATACACATGAACAGTCGTGTTTATTGACAAGAAAAATTGTTGTTCCTGAAAATATGGAGTGTGATACCACGTGAATGAATTCAAAACCTATAAACAGAACACACACACACATTTTTCTGTGTGTATGTACAATCATATATATGTGTGTATTTCCCATATGTACATGGATGCACACATATCTGTGTATGTATGACATGGGCATATACAGTTCTAAAACTTGTACCATTTTAATGTGATGGAGAAAAAGCTTTGAGCTCAGTGATTTCTGGCTTCAGACAGGCTGCGCTTTCGAAGATGATACCTTGCAGAAGCTACATGTCCAGGTCCCAAAGATTTGGGAGCACCTTGGGAGATAACTCCCTGAAATGCATTCAGAGACAGAAATGGAACAGATATCAATACAGGTGGGAGGAGGGCCTGTTGGGAAAGTGAAAGTCAGATCAGCCCCAAAAGGGCCAATCACTGAATATAAAAAAAGTTGTCTTTTTTTTAAAATGACCACTTACCAGTTTCTGGGGTTTTTTTCCTGCTTACAAAAGAAACCCCTCTGAACCAAATGACTTTTATACTGAAGGAATGTCCAAATGACATCGTCAGCAGCACTCTAAACATATACTGTTATGTTTGCTTGGCCGGGGAGTTCATACTGTCGACCTGTGACAAAATGTCTGCCTCAGAAATTAGATGCCTCCCTCCTCTCTTCCAGGTCTGTCACACAATAAACCAACACAAAATTCAACAGGAAGCCAGGAGACACGGCTCTCACCATCTGCTTGAATCATGCCGCGAAGTATATATATATGCCTCTTGTACAATTAAGAAGATATCAATCCAGCATCTAGGGTAGCTTTCACAGAAGACCACCATATTAAAAAACCATGTTGATAATGTTGAAGATAATTCTAGAAGGCAGTTCCTTTAAAAAGGAAAAACAGTACTTAGCTAGAAAAGATAGCAGATGGTCATGCATGTTGACGCTGTTATAAGCGGTCACGTAGAAATGTGGGATTACTCTCCTACCCTGTTCAGCACCAATTTGTGTTTATATATTTAATGATATGTTTCTCTACCCTTTTACATTCTGATTTCCTCTGTCTTTACTTTAAAATCAGTATAACATGTCACGTATAATCGGTTCCTACTATTTATTCAAGGTATAAATGGTCAGATAGTCATACATGTTTATCTTGTCAACACACTGGTATTTCAAGACACGCTGTAAGATTTACATTGACAAGCCTGTCAGATGCAAATTATAGAATAATCTCACTGAGTGTTTTAGCTGATCACATAATTACAGGTTATAATTGCTATTCAAGGCAGTCTTTGGGCTTTATTGTGACACTTTAATTTAATGGACAAGTAATGAATCCTGTTATTTTAACGAGATTCTTTACTCTTACTGGTTTAAAGGAAATTTTATTAAGATGTTTCCTCTATTAAATAATTATGCTGTCAGCTTTATATATTTTAAAAATTCAGGCAAAGAGTCTATATTATGATTTCAAACAGCAGGTCTCAGTGTGGACATTTTCAGTGTTAACTGCAACTAAATATTTTTTTTTTTGCCACATATGACAGGAACTACTGATGTCAAATTATGTTCTTGGAAAGTGTTTGTGTTTTCACAGGTGTAATTGAATACCATAAAGGTCACAGAAATATGGAGAACGAGTGAGGAAGGGAAGCAGAACGGTATTACACATTTTTAATCTTTTCTCAGCCCCATGTTTCTTGTGACTTGATCATTTCTCAATTTCATTACCCGCCACACACACACAAGGTTTGGTAACTAAGTGGTTTGAGGCTTGATCAGTCTTAAGTACCAGCGAAAATGTAAGCACGTGTTTCTCATTTAACATTCTAACATCTTTTCACTAGTTCTTTGGGATCTGAGTTAAAAATGCCATTTCTTTTCCATTGGATCATTCTTGCAGCACACACTAAGGTCTTTCACCAGGAATACTTGATTCACACCAATAAGGATGATAGATGGATGGGTGGGTAGACGGATGGACTGATGGATGGATGGATGGATGGATGGATGGATGGATGGATGGATGGATGGGAGGGTGGATGGATGGATGGATGGATGGATGAATAGATAGATGAGTGGGTAAATAAATGGATGAGTGGGTGGACGAATGGCTAAGATAGATTGATGATAGGTGATAGACCAATATAGACTTTGATACACAGATAGAGCAATTTCACATTTGTTCTCTTTCTCTACAGAACCATGACTAATGTATTAGTCATATATGACTAGGAAGCCCAACTCACGAGAATATGAATTGTTTCAGAATTCACCTTACAGTGGGGGCCTCAGGACATTTCCAGCTCCAAACAGGGATTTGGAATTGGATCGATAGTTTTTAACACTTGCGTCGAGGGCAAGACAGAATTCTTGTATCACAAGATACTAAGGTTCATGGTCTTAGGAAAAACAGTGTAGAATAATTTTGTGTGTCTTGTGAATGAGAGGACATGAAACGGCGTAGTAGCCTCATGGGTTTTTACTTGTCACTTAGCAACCATAGGATGGTTGCTAAGAAACAGTCACTCCCTGGCTTTACTCACTATCTTGAGATGATGGGGGTAACATTACCCTTTGCTCTCTGGAATGTTTCTCAACTCCCCCAACCAAACATCTTTGGAGACCTTGGCCATTGAGTGTGGTGAGAATAGACAACATTATTATTTTCTAATTTAGGTGTGTGATGTTTAGACTTCTGTGACAACTTACAATTTGACTGGGTGATAGGGTACCCAGATATTTACTTAAGCACCACCCTGGGTTTGTAGATGAGGGTATTTGTGGATGATCTTAACTGTTAAAGCTGTAGATTGAGTAAAGCAGATAACCCTCTGTGATGTGGGTGGGCATGACCCAGTCCATTAAGGGAATGAACTGGGACTAGAAGTACACTGTCAGATCACCTGGGTCTCCTCCTTGCCAACTGCAGATCTTGGGTCCTCTCAGTCTCCATGATCACATGGGTCAAATGCCTGGCATGGATGGGTGGGTGGTTAGGTGGATCGTTGGATGGATGGATGGATGGATGGATGGATGGATGGATGGATAGATGGATAGATGAATGAATGGATGGTGGATGTTTGGATGGATGAATGGATGAATGAGTGCGTGGATGAATGAATGGATGAATGGATGGATAGGTGAATGGTTGGATGGGTGAATGATGGATGGATGGGTGGGAGGGTAGATAGATGGACAGATGAATGGATGGATTGTTGGGTGTTTGAATGGATGGGTGAGTGGTTAGATGGATGGATGGTTGGATGAATAGATAAATGAATGGATGAGTGGATGGATGATGGATGGATGGTTGGGTAGACAAATGGACAGATGGATGGATGAATGGGTGGGTGGATGAAGGAGTGAGTGGATGAATAACTGGCTGGATGAATAAATGCATGAATGGATGAATGGGTAGGTGGGTGGATGATGGATGAATGGGTGGGTGAGTGGGTGGATGGATGGATGGACGGATGGATGGATGAATTGGTGGATGAGTGGATGGATGGATGGATGGATGGATGGATGAATGACTGGGTAGATAAATAGATGGGTGGGTGGATGAATGGATAAGATATATTGATGATAGGGGATAGATAGATATAGACTTAGATACACAGATAAAGCAATTTCACATTTTTTCTCTTTCTGTACAGAATCGTGAATGATGTATTAGTCATATATACTATGCAATATATAATACAGAAGGAAACTTTGGAATCAAGATATCTTAAACTGAAAATAAGAAATATCAATATAATCACTTAATGTTTCAAAAATTGTTTTATCAATTGTGGTTGACACAGGGATTGTAGGGGTTCTTCTGATATTTAATGGGCAAGACCCAGGTTTTTTAAAAGAGTCAAGCAGTTCTATACAAAAACTTTTCTTTTTCTTATTTCTTTCAAACATCTTCCCAGATATAAATGTAGGTGGGGGAAAAAAGCTGTTTATAAATATCTAAGTCTGAAGATGAAATGCGTTTTCTGATGAATACAAATAATGTTTTACACGTTTCAAATACACTCTGAGTTTCCAAGGAAGACATTTAACTGTGTGATACAGGAAGAAACATTGTTGTTTGTTTTGTTTAATAGTTTGTTTCTGGGGAAACCTTCCTTTCTAGACTCAATAACAGCAAAGTCTTCCTCTGTTTCAAGTAAACACTACTTGAAGTTACAATCCTCTCCATATTTCCACGACTTGAAGGGAACTAATATCCAGTTGCTGTTGTTTTTTTCATTTTCATTGAGTGCATTTGGGTGACAGTGGCTGAAAAAAGCATACAAGTTTCAGATGCACAGTTGTACAACACATCATCTGTTTCTTTCTTTCTTTCTTTTTTTCTTTTTTTTTTACAGAAACAGAGAGAGAGTCAGAGAGAGGGATAGATAGGGACAGAAAGACAGGAATGGAGAGAGATGAGAAGTACCAATCATCAGTTTTTCGTTGCAACACCTTAGTTGTTCATTAATTGTTTTCTCATATGTGCCTTCACCGTGGGGCTACAGCAGAGTGAGTGACCCCTTGCTCGAGCCAGCAACTTTGGTTCCAAGCTGGCGAGCTTTGCTCAAAGCAGATGAGCCCTCACTCAAGCTGGCGACCTCGAGGTTTCGGACCTGGGTCCTCCACATCCGAGTGTGACACTCTATCCACTGAGCCACCGCCTGGTCAGGCACATCTGTTTCTTAACAATCACTCAGCCCTGGTTGGAATCCTGGTCCCTACCTAAAACCGTCTTCTTCATTGTAACACAGTCCTGTCTGGCAGGCACAAACAAATCTTGTTCTTCCTTAGCGCAGAGAAACATGCGTGGAGGCTGCCCGCACTCAGAGGGGTATGTCCGGGAAACGTAGAAGCTTGGCAATCACTCTGCATGCTCTGTTTCCTCCAAATACCCAATCTGTCCTTCTTGTCATCTCTGTGAAGTCTTGCTCTTTGGGAACACTGAAAGGGCCTTGGTCATCTTGGACCAAGACAGGGCACTCGCTCCCCCCCCCCCGAAGAAAAACAGAATGATGTCCTTTAGGGCTCCAGACCTCTGCAGGTTATTTCCCATTTTGTGCTCCTCTGACTTGAAGAGGAAGCCATCGGATGGGTTTTGAACACGGGGAAGGAACTTGTCTGCGTGGAGGCATATACTCGACATTCCTGTATGCCGTTACAGGAAGGCTATTGCATGCAGAGACGTCCGAAAAGCAACCTGTGATTTCCGAAAGTCTGCAAAGAGGTCTTATAAATTGGAAACAGAACAACAGGAAAGTGCGCTTTGGAAACAGCCGTCCCATCCGGACTCTCCAAGGGTCACGGCCGTGCCCAGTCCCGCCATCGGCCAACGTGCTCGTCCTAACTGATCTGCTAGAAAGGGGCGTCTGTGAGAGAGCTGCGCGGTCTCCCTGGGTAAGCGGGGCCGGCGGGGGGCACGGCACAGACATCTGGGAGGACCACACTGGCACGGACGTCAGAGCAAGTGAAGCCCCCAGCGGGATGGACTCGGGTCCGTCCCCACGCCTCCCTACCTCATTAACGGAGTAAGAGCATGCGGAGACAATGGCCTTACACATGGCCAGCCCACTACGGCTCTTGCTGTTATCATAGTAGCTCGAGTGGCTTCTGCGTGGGTCTCATCTCCGACAGCTGAGCAAGCACCCAGTGCACAGACGCCTTCCAGAACTGTCACGGCCCGTCAGACATGACCCAGGTCACCACGGACTTAGCACCATGATGAGAAGACTCTGCGTGTCTTGTGCCCTTCCCGGGGTCCCCGACAGTGGTGGGGGGGCTGTACAAAGGCCAAAAAGCACCCCCTCTGGACAGAAGGAGGTCTGAACAGTGAGTGGGATGAGCCACTCAGCAGGGTGGGGTTGGTGGAGGGACCCCGTGAGACCGAAGGCAGGGAGCGAACAGAGACAGCTGCCCTACCTGCCCATCGTCTCGGTTCTGTGCACGGTGTGTCTGAATTACCTCAGTTTTGAAACTTCTGCCAACAGCAACCTCAGCAGAGGAAAATACATCGGAAGCACGTGGACACTGGGCCACGATTGTCTTCATCCTGAACTCTTAACAAGAGGAACGGAATGAAACGCTTGGCTTGTCGAACGTCCGAGGAACCGGGCTCCTCTTTGGGAATCGTTCACAAAACAATTGCTCTGCAACCGTCCGGCCTCGACACCCCTGTCTCCTTCCTTATGCAGCGACAAAGTCAAGGTCACTGGCTCGAGCAAGGGGTCACTCGGTCTGCTGTAGCCCTCACAGTCAAGGCACATATGAGAAAGCAATCAATAAACAACTAAGATGCTGCAGTGAAGAATTGATATTTCTCATCTCTCTTCCTTCCTGTCTGTCTGTCCCTATCTCTCCCTTCCTTTGACTCTCTGTCGCTGCCACAAAAAAAAAAAAAAAGAAAAGAAACCTGACCTTGGGAGACCCAAAAATCTGACCTGAGGGACCCTGAAACCTGACCTTGGGATACCCCAAAACCAGAGTGTATATGGGCACCTTTGTGTCCACCTTTCCAGTGACATCCCAACCCACCACGTCCTTGGTCCCCTGCCCCCCTATAAATTCAGCCTCACTATCTATCTCCCTTCAGACTCACTCAAGCGCTGAGAAGACTAAGTCTCAATTCATGGAACGGTTCTACACGGTTCATCCGGCTTCCTGGAGAATTTCCTCTGAGTGAACAACCGAGGACTTTCACGGGGAGCCTGCTCAGCAGATATTCCCTTCTTAGCAGAGAGCCCAGGGCCTCCGTTTCTGGTGGAATGACCGCTTCCATTAATAAGCTGGCCCTCCGTGGAGAGGGGAGGGTGCGTTTTACACAGGCAGGGCCACCGCGGGCAGATAACCATCCCAGGAACACCGCCGTGTCCGCAGGACCTCCCTGCCTTGTTTGGGGAGGGTCTCAGGCTCGTTTCTAATTAGCTTCTCAGATGCTTCAATCAGGGTCACCATCCCTGCATCTCACTTGCTGGGTGAGGAGGAACAGATCCATTTAAAATGCAGAGGCACTGTGTGTCTCAGGATGTGACCGTCGCCGCATGACAGACGGGAGCCCCCGAGTGACCATGGAGGGCGTTGGTCATGTTGGTGTGTCATAGCAAAGACCGTCCCTCTGTGGGGACCCAGCTGCGTCACATTTTTCTGAGTGCAGAACTAATTATTCTCATCCCTGCAGGTCGTGGCTGGTGACATCATTCAGGAGAAGGTGTTCAATTTTAAAATATGATGCTCAGACGTGTTGTGCTGGCTTGAATCGTGGCCATGGCATGAAAATATAGACACACTTACAAATAAATATCTGGGGAGGGTTGGCTCCTTCTTCTTCCCTTAAAACAATTGTGGCCATATGGTTAATCCAGAGGATGACATGGTCAGGACATAGAAATGCCTTAGAGATTCTTTGACTCCATTTCCCTTGAATAATGAGTAGGTTGAACCCTACCAAAAACGTGTCCAGCGTTGTATGGTGAGTAGTTTTTTTGTTTTGTTTTGTTTTTTTGTGGTTGCTGTTGTTCAGATTTAAAAGCTTTGGCTCAGAACTCCCGTTCTCGTCGTGAATATTTGGGGACAGGCAGAGAAACAGTGAGTGGAGACGGGCTGGTGGGGTGAGAGCTGTTTTCAGCCGGGCTGTCCGAGCCTGGTGAGGACGGCCGGGAAGCCAGACGTGGTCGTCACTACGCTGCTTGTCCAATCTTTGTGTCTGTTGGGATTTGGAGATGAGCTTACTGTGGAAACATTTATACTCCGTGTTACAGGATCAGTCCTTGTCTCTTTTAAATGGATTTCTACTGGGAAACAAAGCACGGAAGACACGTACACCCGGATAGCTTATTACGCAAGAAACTCCGTTGCGTGCATCCATCGAGGGCGTTGTGAAGCGACCTCCACGCTGACCGTTCACAAACACCGGCCCTTCCATTTCCTCCACAAAACAGAGGTGCTGTCCTGCGTGTCCTGGCTGACCATGCTCACTGGGGTGGTCCTCAGAGCCGTTCCAATCGGGGGTCTGGAAATCACAGCTGGGACGGAGACACTGGACCCCGATCTCGCTCCGCACCACTGATCCGTTTCCGTCTGGCCTCGACCCCGGGCCCGGAAAGACTGGTCCACGCCGCTCTCAGGCAATGCCAGAGTGTTTGCCCGAGCAGTGTACTGGTGTCGTTTCCATCACCCTGTTCCATCACTGATGAGGTTAGCAGGGAAGGTGGTCCACACTCTCCCGACCCCTAAGGCCAGGGGTCCCCAAACTACGGCCCGCGGGCCACATGCGGCCCCCTGAGGCCATTTATCCGGCCCCCACTGCACTTCCAGAAGGGGCAGCTCTTTCATTGGTGGTCAGTGAGAGGAGCACATTGACCATCTCATTAGCCAAAAGCAGGCCCATAGTTCCCATTGAAATACTGGTCAGTTTGTTGATTTAAATTTACTTGTTCTTTACTTTAAATATTGTATTTGTTCCCGTTTTGTTTTTTTTACTTTAAAATAAGATATGTGCACTGTGCATAGGGATTTGTTCATAGTGTTTTTTTTAGAGTCCGGTCCTCCAATGGTCTGAGGGACAGTGAACTGGCCCCCTGTGTAGAAAGTTTGGGGACCCCTGTCCAAGGCTCTCACTGAGCAACGGCAGAGGGAAATTTTATCTCTCCCGGTTTGCCTCCTCCTGAAGCTCCTTCTGAACAATTTCCCACCACTCCCGCTGGAAGATCGCGGCTGTGCACACAGAGGAATCAATGAAAGTGGAGCAGCAGCCGTCTGAGGGACTCTTGTATACTTTATGAGATAACCACCATCGTCCCTGGACCTCCCAACAGGGAGGTCAATAGCTTCTCCCATTTTATACGTGGCCCTCACTGGATTGAGTTTAGATAGGAATACCTGCATGAAAAACGGGCTCAACTTCTCCGCAGTCGGATGTTAAACTCCTCGGGTCCCCGGGAACACGCTGCCTAAGATCTCGACACAATCAATACCACTCAACTGGAGCCATAATGCACTTTAGACATCTCCTCTGCTCTGAACGGCGTGTTCCATAATTGATGAAATATTTCAGAACCGGGAGGAAGAATTTAAATATTCCCTGCTGTTGGCACAGTTAATAATTCATGCCAGCAAGGAAAGCGAAGGAAGATGTCTTTCCCTCTCTGGGTGCTCCGTGAACCTGGAAGGCTCCTTGTACCGATGACAGGAGCTGATCGGGGGTGTCGGTTTCAGCACAGCACGCTCCGGACCTGCAGCCGTGTGGGGCGTGGGTGTGAGAACTAACAGCTGTGTGAGCCTGTGCTGAGGGCAGCTTGGCTGATGTGTAAGTGGGGACCGGCTTCTGTCACGGGGTCCGTCCTGGGAACAGACGCATGGAGGGAATGGCTCAAACACCCCCCCAAAGTGAGATCGGGTTGGGAAGGTTCACATCGCGCTTTTACAGTAGTCAAAGCCCTGTCTGTTTGCCCACCGGTGCAGAAACTTTCTTTGCTATGGTTTAGTGGGGGGGGGGGGGGACGTCTACTAGTTTAAAATAAAAAATGTAAGCGTGGAAAAGGCAGACACTGTAGAGTTTGATCCTCTGTGAATAAATCACTATTTCTATATATAGTTTTCTGAAATGTGTTTAGAATGTAACTGTATTATATACTAAATAGGTAAATATATGTTTGTTTATATATAATCTATCTGTTATCCATCCATCCACCCACCCATACATCCACCCATCCACCACCTGTCATTCATCAATCCAACCATCCATCCATCCATTTGTCCATTCATCATCCATCTATCTACCCATCCACCCATCCACCCATTCACCTATCCATCCATCCATCCATCCATCCACCCATCCATCCTTTCATCCATCCATCCACCCATCCATCTATCCATCCATCCATCCATCCATCCATCCACCCATCCACCAATGCAACCATCAGTTTATCCATTCATTCATCCATCCATTCTCCACCTACGTATCTATCCATTTATTGAGACAATGAATAGATAAACACTACAATGAATATTTATTTTCTCTAAGTGGTGAAGTTGTTTTTTATTTTCTCTGCGTTTTCTGTATTTTCCAAATGGATTGATCTGAGTCTGAATCAGCATTCCATTTCAAGCAGGGCTGTTCAGTCATATTACTGGGCTGATGTTGGTTGTCAGGGAGGGTCTCTATGAAGAGTGCTATCTGGGGAATGGAGGCTTCTCTTCCATCACATCATCTCCTCATGGGCTCTCACGGAAACTGGTAACAGCGTGTGACATTGGGAAGGGCATGCCCTTTCCCGTGAGAGATGGAATCGCAGCTCGAGTGGAAGCTCTCCAATACGAAACTCTGCTTTTCTATTCAAGTCTATTTATGCAGAAAAGAGATCTTGATGCTACTTATGTGTAGAGCCAAAGAGGCTTTTATACAAGGAGAAGGACAGGGACAGTATATATCCCAAAACAAAGTCTTCACTATAAGTAGTTGATGGTTTTCTCAAGTACCATAGATCTGATTTTCCAACACTGCTAGCTCTCTAGACTGTCCAGAAAAGTTTCCCAAGATTTCCGCAGGGAAGTCTAGATCTCACAGTGATTACAAAGGCGTTAAAAACTAGTACAAGTCATTGTGACTTTTCCCTTTTAAAACTTCTGCTCATCACGTGACCTGTGGTGGCGCAGTGTATAGAGCATCGACCTGGAATGCTGAGGTCGCTGGTTCAAAACCCCGGGCTTGCCTGGCCAAGGCACAGATGGGAATTGATGCTTTCTGCTCCTCCCCTGTTCTCTCTATCTTTTTCTTCTCTCTCTCTCTCCTCTCCTCTCTCTTTCTAATAAAAGTAAATAAATTAATTAAAAAAATAAAACTTCTGTTTGTCTCCCTTCCGCCTTCACAGTCATCCTCACCATCCCTCACGGCCGCCACTACTAAATGTGGAAACTACGTCCGTTCCACAGCAGTGCTCACGTTTTTCCCCAAGGCACCATTCTCTGTCGGTCTGTAAGATGCCGTGTTTTGCACCAGAACAAACCTGGACTGTGTCACCAAGTAAAGACAGGGATCGCTCGCTGGGCTTGTGAGCAGCTGAAACTCTGAGGAAGGGTCTCTGCACATAGTCACCGGGTGCACGCACTGGACAGAGTCCCAAACACGCCGGGCTCCCTGGAGGAGTCGGCTCGCAGGACATAGCTCAGTCGTGTTCGGGGGGGGGGGGCGTAATTAAAAGTCACATTTGCAAGTTGATCGGTAGGGGAGTGGACTGAGGTGATGGAGTGCTCATTACTGTTGTATCCCTTTCAGCAGGATGCTTAAAGATCACCTAAGCCTGACCAGGCGGTGGCGCAGTAGATAGAGCGTTGGACTGGGATGCGGAGGACCCAGGTTAGAGACACCGAGGTCTCGCCAGCTTGAGAGCGGGCTCATCTGGTTTAAGCAAAAGCTCACCAGCTTGGAAACCAAGGTCACTGACTTGAGCAAGTGGTCACTCGGTCTGCTGTAGCTCCCAGGTCAAGGCACATATGAGAAAGCAATCACTGAACAACTAAGGTACCACAATGAAGAATTGATGCTTCTCATCTCTCTCCCATCCTGTCTGTCTGTCCCTCTCTCTGTCTCTCTCTCTGTCACTGTAAAGAAAGAAAGAAAATAAAGAATATCAGCAGTATCATTTTGTTACCCACGATTAGCCCAATAACTTCCATAAAAAGGGATTCCAGCCGTTTCTAAGGACTGAGGGATAGCTGCTGATTCCAGTTTCCGTCTGGCCCGTCCGTCTGCACGTCTTACGTCAGAATATATGTTTGTCTGTCATTTTATGGGTTTTCTGTCTTTCTCTCTTTCTCTCTCTCTCTCTCCCCCCTTCCTTCCTTCCTTCCTTCCTTCCTTCCTTCCTTCCTTCCTTCCTTCCTTCCTTCTTTCTTTCTTTCTTTCTTTCTTTCTTTCTTTCTTTCTTTCGTGTCTGATTGTTAGAGGGCACTACAAAAAAACATCCCCTCTGGTGTTTCCAAGTAATACGCCATGAATGTGTGCATTTTCTCACTGGCATGATTGGAGGTAACACCGTTTCTTCCCGTGGGGTTATTCTGGGTGAGTTCTTGAAGGTCTGGAGTTGGTTCTGCGCTGATACAGATGGATGAGTAACACAACTCAGATGTTTGGCTCCGGAGGCCCTTCAAGGATGATGAGTGTGATCCCTACCTCACACTTATCGGACTGGATGATCAGACACCCCCGTTTCTGTGCAGACCAGGAGCCCCCCGCCTCTGCCGTCAGCCACACCTGGCTGCAGGCAGGATGTCCGCCGGGGACATCGGGCTCTTCCGTGGGGTTCGGTCCTCTGCACCAGGACGCTGCCGGTAAAAGAGAGATCAGACTATTTCCTTTTTATATTTTTAATACTGTCGATGACAGAGCCAGCAGGGGTCTCCTTGGGTTTTCTTTGTCCTTGTCTGTCTTTTGTTAGTTTTTAATTTCTATTGGAGGATACTTCTGTCATTATAAACCTTCTTACACTCGGGGACCGGTGAAAAAGGGTGAATTATTTTGGGAATTGCTAAGGCACAAATCACCCTTGAGCATAAGCAAACTCGACTAAAAGCGTTGTGTCTATAACCTTCATACAACATCAGGGAGGGTAACCGTTTCACAAACCAGAACGACATTTTGGGTGGACCGGGGCACGGCAGTGGAAAACCACAGGTAGAACACACATTCCGTATTCAATCAGTATCCGGAGTAGGGCACGGTGACTTCACTTTGACACGACTTGTGTTGTGATCAGTGCAATAAAGCCAGCGGCCATCCATCACCGTACAAAGTTACTAGGATATTGTCTCTTTCTCCTACATTGTACCTTACACCCCCCACGACTTAGCGTATTTTTCGCTCCATAAAAGGCACCTGGCTGTAAGACACCCCGAGGGTTTTCAGGAGGAAAATAAGAAAAAAATTTATATATTCTGAACTAAATGGTGTGTTAAAATATTGAATAAAATACCCTATTTTTCGCTCCATAAGACGCACGGGGCATTTTCCCCTCTACTTTTTGGGGGAGGGAAAAGTGCATCTTATGATGTGAAAAATTCGGTATTTTATGACCAGAAGGTTATAGCTCTTCTTCCCCTTGACTTTTTTTTGCCCAGCAACGCCTCACTCCCTTTTCCCTTGGCAACCATCGATCCGTTCTCCGTATCTAAGAGTCTGTTTCTGTTCTTGGTGTTCACGTAGTGTGTTCTTTAGACTCTACATATAAGTGAAATCACCTGGTATTTGTCGTTCTCTGTGTGACTCAATTCACGGAGCGGAACGCCTTCAAGTTTCATCTCCGTCATTGCAGAGGGCACAGTGTTTATTCTCTCATACGACCAGCATGCCATCGTACGCAGGACACACATCTTTTATCCACGTGTCCATGGATGGGCACTTCGATGGCTCCCATGTCTGCTGATTGTAAATGACACTGCAGCGAACACGGGGGAGGCTGCTTATGTCGTTTCGAGTTTACTGCTTTTGTTTCCTTCAGAGACTTAACCAGAGGTGGAATTGCGGGGTTGTACAGCCGTCCTATTTTTAATTTTCTTGAGAAATGTTCGTGCTGTCTGTCACGGTGGCTGCACCCGCCTGTGTTCCCACCAGCAGTGCAGGAGGGTCCCCTTTTCTCCACACCCTCACCAGCCCTTGCTGCTGTTTGATTGATCGTTGAGAGCCATTCTGACCGGAGATGCCTCCTTGTGCTGTTCATTTGCATTTCTCGGATGACGGGTGATGTTGAACATCTTTCCATATTTCTCTTCACATCTGTATGTCCTCTTTGGAGGGCTGTCTGTTCAGGTTCTCTCCCCATTTTTAAATGGAATTTTTTTCTGTGTGTGTATTTTTCTGAAGCTGGAAATGGGGAGAGACAGTCAGACAGACATCCCGCATGCGCCCGACCGGGATCAACCCGGCACGCCCACCAGGGGCGACACTCTGCCCACCAGGGGGCGATGCTCTGCTCCTCCAGGGCATCGCTCTGCCGCGACCAGAGCCACTCTAGCGCCTGGGGCAGAGGCCAAGGAGCCATCCCCAGTGCCGGTCCATCTTTGCTCCAATGGAGCCTCGGCTGCGGGAGGGGAAGAGAGAGACAGAGAGGAAGGGGGGGGTGGAGAAGCAAATGAGCGCTTCCCCTATGTGCCCTGGCCGGGAATCGAACCTGGTTCCCCCGCACACCAGGCCGACGCTCTAATGCTGAGCCAACTGGCCAGGGCTGGAATTTTTTTTTTTTTTTTTTTTGATGTTGAGTTGCATGAGTTCTTTTTTTTTACAAAGACAGAGTAAGAGTCAGAGAGAGGGACAGACAGGGACAGACAGATAGAAATGAAGGCAGATGAGAAGCATCAATCATCAGTTTTTCCTTGCGACACCTTAGTTCATTGATTGCTTTCTCATATGTGCCTTGACAGTGGGTCTTCAGCAGATCGAGTGACCCCTTGCTCAAGCCAGCGACCTTGGGTCCAAGCTGGTGAGCTTTGCTCAAACCAGATGAGCCCGTGCTCAAGTTGGCGACCTTGGAGTCTCGAACCTGGGTTTTCCGCATCCCAGTCTAATGCTCTAATCACTGCACCACCGCCTGGTCAGGCGTGTGAGTTTTTTATATATTTTGGATACTAATCTGTTGTTGGCCATTGTCATTTACAAATATCTCTTGCCATAAAGCAGATTGGCTTTTTGTTCTATTTCTTCCCCTGTGCAAAACCTTTTTAGCCTAATCTTGTCCCAATTTTCTTTCAATTGTTCTTGCCTGAGGGGACATACCCTCCCCCCAAAGAATACTGCTAGGAGATGGCAAGGAGGTTACTACCTACACTGTTTCCTCAGATTTTTATGGTGTTATGTTCTATATTTTAAGTCTTGAAAGCACGTTGAGCTTATTTTTGTCTGTGATGTAAGGAAGGGGTGTAGCTTCCCGACTGTGCATGTCTTTGCCAAGTTTTCCAAACACCCTTTATGAAAGCCACTATCTTCGGGGAGACTGAAAACGTGGTCACAGAACGCTTTGGGGGTGCTGGGGATTTCCTGCCTCCTCATAGAGCAGTGGGCAGAAAGGAGAGGAGCTAACTTTGGGCAGCGGGGGGGCTTGCATGTGGGAAAGGTCAGGATTTCGGTGCTCGGACCAAGGAGGGTGGCTGGACTTCCTCTGAGCGCAGGGAGGGAACAGAGCACTACAGACACACACAGGCTTGGAAAATAGGGCGGATAAGAGATCACAGCTCTTTTATAAGCATCTGGAGGGGGGGTGTGGGCACATGCACCCGCCCAACCGCTGGAAATGTCTTTGTCAGTGTCACGCAAGCTGAGAGGCCAGGGGCTTACTGGGAACCTTGTGGCAATTGACTAGGGAAGGGCACGTGAGAAAAGCAACAATCTGAAGCGAACCCCAAGAAGGTGCTGCCCAGCCCACCCCCCACCTCCAGTCTGGGATTCCTGGACACACAGGGTGCGGAGTTTCCGGGACTGGCATTGGAAGTGAGGGGCAGTTTCTCGGGGAGCTTATCAAAGCGTATCATGTACAATAAAGAGAGAAATGCGGCTCACCGTGGGCAGGGGCACACAGCAGCGGGGGCTCTAGCCCCTCTGTGGGTTATCGGCTCGTGATCTGGATTCGGTTGGGGTTCAGAGGCATTGACCTCCAAGGGCAGGAACGCCTGTGCTGTCCTCACATGGGAAGGGGGCCCCACCAACACAGAGGCTGTGATTTCAAAAGAATCACCCAGGGCTCCATCGGGATAACCAGCCCTCACCTCTTACCGCGGAACCCCACCAGCTGAGACAGGGGGCGGGGACCTTCTGGCTGAGAGAGCCATGAACGCCACATAGTTTAAAATGTCATTCCGTGAGAGCCATACAACGACCCGTGGACGTGACGCATTATCCAATAAAAATGTGGTGTTGTCCCGGAGGACAGCTGTGATTGGCTCCAGCCACCAGCAACCATGAACATGAGCGGTAGGAGATGAATGGATTGTAATACATGAGAACGTTTTATATTTTTAACGTTATTTTTTTTTTTTATTAAAGATTTGTCTGCGAGCCAGATGCAGCCATCAAAGGAGCCACATCTGGCTGGCGAGCCATAGGTTCCCGACCCCTGGGCTAAGAAGTGGTTGGTGCAAAGCGTGAAAATAGTACACGTGTGTGACATGCCTTGAAGCTTTGAGACCCATGACGGCGTGACGTTGGCGTGTTCCCCAGTCGGTTGTGCTGGGGGCACCACTGCAGTTGGAGGCAAGACAGCCAAACACAGTTGCCTGGAAAGTGGGCGTTTCTTTCTGTCATGTTTAAAGACACCCCGTTTCTCTTTCCCCTTGCAGGAAACCGAAACAAATATTGTGAAGCCTTGGTGGTCACCCTCAGAGCACCGGCAGGCGAACAGCCCACGAGCGAACGCATTCCGTTGGTCAATGCGACGGAAAGAGAGGGAAGGCCGTCTGTGTGTCCGAGTGGTGCTGAGAGAGGCGTGTCTGTCAGGGTCAATCTTCAGATACACAGACTCTGACTCTCAGCCGTGTTTCCTTTCACGTAACGCGCCCAAGGGCGGATCGTCATTTCAATCGTGTGTGTCACGGAAGCAGGGCAGCGCTGGTGATGTAGAAACCGCGCTGTCCCCTAGTCCGTAGCCGTTTCGGAAGGTTCGCTTAGGAGCAGCTACCCGGGGACAGGGCAGCACAGAACAGAAAACAAACAGTAAATGATCTGATAAAATGGTTTTGTCTCCTTGAGATGCCGTGATCCTAGGATGAGTTATGGCACCTTCCGAAGACGATAACTGGAAAAGAGGGAGGTGTCCTTTAACACGGGATTGAACAAAAGCTCTTAGCAAGCCATCCACACCCGTGAATCTTACCTTCACACGCCCGTGAGATGATGCAGACATGTCCATATTTATCCACACGTGCTCATCTGTGTGTTATCACGGTGCGTGCCTGTGTCTGTGTGTGTATGTCTGGACGCCTGACCTGTCAGCCTGTGGAGACCTGGCTCTGTCGTTCCTTGTCCCAGGATGAGAGGGCCTGTGTTCTCTGTATGAAGAAAGTCCCAGGGACACACCTCTGTCCGTGAGCCCCCGTTTATAAGACGGTAGCTGAAACTGTCCCAGGGCAAGGGCCTGTGAAGAATAGAAAATCCTCCTCCACTGAATCACATGCGTAACAAGATCCACAATACTGCACTTTTCTTTTCGTGAAGGCAGAAATGGAACTGGGTCATAGTACGTGATTTTTATTATCTGATTTAAAAAAAAAACACAACAACCAAAAAGGTTTTCTCTGAGGTGGTTCCTTTCCAGTGGTGCTCCCTTAAATGTCAAATCTGGTGGGATATTGCATATTTTAGAGGGCTGATAGATGAAACAGGTGCAGACATACTGGGAGGTGTTGCTGAGTTCAGTCCCAGAAGCAAACACCCCGCGGACCAGCTGCGAGGTAGCAAATTCATCAGGTCACCCCACACCCAGTGATTCCGGTGCATGCTTCTCCACACAAAACCCAGCTCCGTGCTCTGGAATGACAGACACCAGAGACAGCTTCCCTGTGGAACTGGGCTGCGAGCTACACTCCCCACCGTGAGAACTGGGGAGACGGGGTGGCCTCTGATGGAACCGGGACAGCAGATGGGCCACCAAGGACACCCCTGGCCATCGGTCACTCCTCACAGTGGAAAGCACAAGACGGGCTTCTTACGAGAGATGCCCTAACGGGAGCCAGGGTTTTTCTCGGCAA
Source organism: Saccopteryx bilineata (assembly GCF_036850765.1). Classification (NCBI taxonomy): domain Eukaryota; kingdom Metazoa; phylum Chordata; class Mammalia; order Chiroptera; family Emballonuridae; genus Saccopteryx; species Saccopteryx bilineata. The sequence goes on from NC_089502.1 coordinate 145,707,726, forward strand.
CGGGCCCTGCGCACATGTGAGGGCTTCCCTGAGTCCATGGGGCGGCGTCTGTGCTGTCCCTACAGGCTCCTGCGTCCTTCGTCCATCGCGTATTTCTTGAAAGTTGACAGAGATGTCAAAGATTGACAGTGCTGCTGTGCTATTGATTACTGCCCTCTCCTACACAAACATCAGCTCGATAGATTTTGGAGAGATTATAGTCTATCCTTTTTTATTATTATTTGGCATTCTGTATACTTTTTTAAAACTTTTTTTCAGTTTTTTATTTAAATTAATTTTTTTTTGCTTTATCGTGTTAACATGGATTCAGGTGTCCCGCTCAATATAACACCCTAACACCCCCCCCAAAAAAGTGTGACCAATTATACCCCCTCCCTCCTGATTCACTCCTCCCTTCCCTCTGAGACCTGCTGTCCTGTTATCTGTATGTCTGTCTGGTGTATATATAATTTCCCTAATTCCTTCACCTTCTCTGCTTCCATCCCCTCCTCTCCCTTCACCCTTGACAGCTGTGCCTCTGCTCCTCGTGACCCCAAGTCTGCCTCCATTCCGTCCCTCAGTTCGCCGTGTTCATTCGGTTCCACATGTAAGCGAGGTCACACGACGATACTTGTCCTTCTCTGCCTGGCTCCGTTCACTCAGCGTCATCATATCCGGGTCCAGCTCACAGACACTTTATTTCCATTTATTTCCAAGTCCCTGTCTTCGCTCCAGAATCCACGCTTCAGATAAAAGCTCTCGGGTCATTCAAGGGAATGGTGATAATTGCTTTGGACAGAGTACTGAGGTGTTTGATTGGTTTTTTTTTAAGGCGTTGACCTGTGGAAAAGGGAGTTACGCTCAGAGTGCACACAGTGTGACTTACAAATGAATCAACCAGCTGCTAATTTTGTACGTCATCCCCTTAATTTTTAGTAATGCCTAAAAATTACTTATTTTCTGGAGATTATTTTGTTTTTGTTTTTTTGTTTATTTTTTTGGCAGTTGCTGGTTAAACAAGTCGGAAGGCCCCCTTTGTGCTTCTTAGTGGAACTTAAAATGGTGTTTGTCTGTGGCACAGAAGGACAGAGATCATGTCAGGTCAGCCTCTGTTGGTGAACCGGCACTGGGATTGCTGGCTTTCATCGGCTCCCGTAAATCAGAACTCAATCGGTTCAGATGATCCCGCCACCTTTCAGGGGGAAGGTTAGGCGTCCCGAGAGAGTGGTTTTTCTCTCCCTCCCTCCACAGGAACGACCAGCTATGGTCAAACAGTTCCGTTAATTTTCAGTTAATATATTTCCTTTTCTTTTCTTTTTTTAACAAAGACAGAGAGAGAGTCAGAGAGAGGGATAGATAGAAACAGACAGACAGGAACGAAGACAGATGAGAAGCATCAATCATCAGTTTTTCATTGCAGCACCTTAGTTGTTCATTAATTGCTTTCTCATATGTGCCTTGACCGGGGGGGGGGGCTACAGCAGATTGAGTGACCCCTTGCTAGAGCCAGCGACCTTGGGTCCAAGCTGGTGAGCTTTTGCTCAAACCAGATGAGCCCGCGCTCAAGCTGGCGACATCGGGGTCTCAAACCCGGGTCCTCCGCATCCCAGTCTGACGCTCTATCCACTGCACCAACTCCTGGTCAGGCTCAGTTAATATTTTTTTACCAGTGGACTCTCTGAGTCACAGACGTTCTCGCCTTCCGGGCGTATGTCAAGAAATGAACTCTTGTGTTTTTAAAGAAAATAGCAACATAGAAATCCATCCTTTTCTCATGTCTCCTCGGACAACAAGGGAGCATTATCTTTTACCATGACCGTTACAGTGTAACTTGTCACCATTACACGATGACACTGACATGACCACTGATAACAATTACAATGTGCAAGGGTTGTAATTAACAGGTGTGACGTCTGTCTTTGCTTCTATGCGTACTATTTCCTCTGCTTTTCCTGTTTCCTTTTTGAAGATCGTTCCTGTCAAAGCTTCCCCACCTAACCTCTCCACGGACACCTGGTTACGACCAGAGCCACTGCGTACACAGATGTCTGTGACAGACATCGCGCTGAGCCTCTCATATATATTCTTGGAGCACCTTGGGGTTGTCCGTGCTGCAGGGACTCGACAAAGTGTATAAACACAGCACCAGAGTCACACCTGTGTCTTGTCTGCCCCCCCCCAAAATAGTTCATTTCTCCACCACTAGTCAGGGTTTCCCCCAAGATTGTGCTTTCTGCCCCTTGGCCCAAAATGGTGGCTTATTTGCTTAGTGTATGAAAACCGGGATTTATTATTTCCGGAATCCCGGGTGTTGACGGAAACAGCCTGGATTGAGCAGGAATGATGAGAAGGGATTTGCACCCCCTCACACACATGTCACGGCAGTAAATCTATCAGGAAAGAGGGAGATGACAGCTTGATGCTTTTTGGGGGGCGTGACGGCAGGTGCCATGCGTTCTGACATTTTACTGAAGAAAGAAAGAATAGGTGATGGAGTGATACACCTCCTAGTGTTTTGTTTTTTGCTGGACAGGAAGAGAAATTTGACGGAGCCGTAATTAACCGCACGGGTGTGTTTTACAACATAGGATGTTATAAAGATTGTTTCCCGGAGGATAGATAAAGAATGCCACCATGGTGCGTTCTCCTTTGAGCAACAAGAGGTGTGGGTTCATGGCTCCATCATTCACGAGGACATCTGGCCCCTGTGCTGCATTCTCACGGCCGGAGCAGCCATGGGGCCCCGTCCACGATGGTTTTGCAAGCGCTCCATGGCGTTCTGGTGAACGGCGGGCTCAGATTTGAGAACCTCTCACTTGCGCCAGCGTGGGAGGTGATGGTGTACAGCAGTGGTCCCCAACCTTTTTTTGGCCACAGTCCAGTTTAATCTCAGAACATATTTTCACGGACTGGCTTTTAGGGTGGGACGGATAAATGTATCACGTGACCGAGACAAGCGACAGGAGTGAGTCTTAGACGAATGTAACAGAGGGAATCTGTTCATTTTTTAAAAATAAAACATCGTTCAGATTTAAATATAAATAAAATGGAAATAATGTAAGTTATTAATTCTTTCTCTGCAGACTGGTACCAAATGGCCCATGGACCAGTACTGGTCCGCGGCCCGGGGGTTGGGGACCACTGGTCTACAGGGCATCAGAACACGCTCCCATTCTCCGTTTCTATTTCCCAGACGGTGCGCGTCACCACGACTGTGGAAATCTTTGCCAGGTGTCGCTCGGGCAGATTAAAGAAACTTCCTGATTCGGAGATACTCTCAGGGCATATTAGAGAGTTTATGGATTGAAGGTGAAGCATGTCACTGAAGAACTGAGACTAGGATGCTGGCAGGGTGGATTCCCCGTGTAGCTCAGAAAAGGGCCCCGTGCCCCTGAGGTCCTGGTGCTCTGCTGGCATGGCCACGTGCCTCTGGGCTTATTAGTGAGTTTACGGGTTGAAGGTGAAGCATGTCACTGAAGAACTGAGACTAAGATGCTGGCAGGGTGGGTTCCCCCTGTAGCTCAGAAAAGGGCCCCGTGCCCCTGAGGTCCTGGTGCTCTGCTGGCATGGCCACGTGCCTCTGGGCTTATTAGTGAGTTTACGGGTTGAAGGTGAAGCATGTCACTGAAGAACTGAGACTAGGATGCTGGCAGGGTGGGTTCCCCGTGTAGCTCAGAAAAGGGCCCCGTGCCCCTGAGGTCCTGGTGCTCTGCTGGCATGGCCACGTGCCTCTGGGCTTATTAGTGAGTTTAAGGGTTGAAGGTGAAGCATGTCACTGAACTTGGTGGACAGCTGCTATCCTACGGGTCAGATGACTAGAGGGGTGTGCACTTAGGGAAGTAAATGACTTGGGGGCCTGAGCACAGAGCCCACATCTATTGAGAGAGTCACTAGATCACCCCCGCCCCCCTGATGCTGGGACATCGTGAGGGTGGGGGGAGTCACCGAAACCCCACTGCTGCCCGGACAGAACGTGAGTACAGCTCGTCTGTGTACATAAGACTTCATCAGGATCACTAAAGTTGTTGACCTTCAGTGACTGTTTCAGTATAAAAAAAACACATTAAATAACCGTAGTTTCTAGAAAAAGACTGAGTCATGACTGCAAACTCTGAATGCTGTGGGTGCAACAATGAGTGCATTTCTCCCGCGGAGTCCCGTCACACGAGCCCGATCAATGATCAGTGCGGTTGCTTTCTGGCCCAAATTAAATGCAAAAAAAGTTCCGTAGCCTGACCTGTGATGGTGCAGTGGATAAAGCGTCGAACTGGACATGCTGAGGTCGCCGGTTCGAAACCCTGGGCTTGCCTGGTCAAGGCACATATGGGAGTTGATGCTTCCAGCTCCTTCTCCCTTCTCTCTCTCTGTTTCTCTCTCCTTTCTCTCCCTCTCTGTCTCTCTCTCTCCCTCTCTCTCTCTCTCCTCTCTAAAATGAATAAAGTTAAAAAAAAAAAAAAAGTTCCGCCTCGGTCTAATTCACTCGCTATTTTTTAATTTTTTTTTTTAATTTCAATTGCAGTTGGCGTTCAGTATTATTTTAAGATTGTTTCACGGGTACATGCCGCACGATGGGTAGATGTTGACGTACCTTACGGAGTGTGGTCTCCCTGTTAAAGTCCGGGGCCCACCCGGCACCAGACGTCGTGATGACCATATTGTCGATGCACTCGCCACGCTGCCCGGGACATCCTGCTGACTCTTTGTAACCGGCAGCTTGTATTTCTCAGCTTGGTGCTGTGCGTTCATTGGAGTCCCCTGAGAGGCTGTGAGGACGTCCTAGGCCCTGGAGCCTGTGCCTGGGGGTCTCAGTTTGAAATGCCCTCAGGCGGATGTGTTCGGACAGAAGTGAACTCCCGCTGGACCAGAGTGACCGCTGAGCCAGTGCCTTGGACGGAGAGGGAGACGTGGGCGCACAGACGCGGAGAGAAGGGGCCACACGCAGGGGGTTGGACTGCTGCGTCTCCAAGCCCAGACGCACGTGGGCATACCAGCAGACCGCCAGGACCTTAGGGACACGGAGGTCTTTCCTGAGCCTCAGGGGGACCCCACCCTGCTAGCTAACATCTTGGTCTCAGACCTCTGGCCTCCGGGACTGCGGAAGGATACATCGCTGTCACTGAATCCCTCCGCGTACCCGCGCCTGGTATCAGCTGCCGCGGGACTCGAACAATCATCTCTCTGAATCTCAGCTTCATCTTCCTGCCTGTCCTATGCTGGGGACGCCGCAGGGGGGAGGGCTGGGCTGTCCCCCACCCCCGTGTGCCCACGTGCGATGGAGGGACCATGGTCATTCCACTTACACTCCGATGCCAGGGGTGTCTTTGCATTGGGCGCGCACAGTGTGGGACCGGCACGCAAAAGCTGGTGTCCGCAGGTGGCACGTGGCAGGGCCCTGCCCCCACCTCCTCACCCTGCAGAATGCCGGGCACGGTCCCCCTGGAGACAGCTGGGGACCAGTCCGGGGCAGCAGGACAGCAGGATCGATCTCACCCCACGTCTGACTTCCCCGAGAGTGGGGTTAGCGTGACTGTCCTTCTGAGACGCGTTCATCCATCTAGTCCAGAACGAAAGTCAGGAGCGAATCGAACCCTTTCCTGATAGACGAGTAAGCAAAGTCAGCCGTGCACTCAAGACTTGGATGTTGTGACCAAGCAGAAGGGGCTGAGAAGCACAGGTGGGCGGTCACGGAACAGTCAGAGGACGTCACGTCCAGCACGGGGAAAAGAGTCACTCATATGGTCATCACTACGTATGGTTCCAGGTGGGAATTAGACTTCTGTAGACGCTGTGTTCCCAGGTCATACAAATGTCTTAACCACAATGCTGGACACCTGCAAAGAATATAAAATAATTTTAAATGTCAGCTATAATTGTAAAAAAAAAAAAAGAAAAAAGTGGGTAAGCATCTGTCATTTTTCACATTAAAAAATTTTTTTGCCCTGGCCTGTTGGCTCAGTGGTAGAGCGCCAGCCTGGCTTGCAGGAATCCCGGCCAGGGCACAAAGGAGAAGCACCCATCTGCTTCTCCACCCCTCCCCCTCTCCTTCCTCTCTGTCTCTCTCTTCCCCTCCTGCAGCCGAGGCTCCATTGGAGCAAAGTTGTCCCGGGCGCTGAGGATGCTCTGTGGCCTCTGCCTCAGGTGCTAGAATGGCTCTGGTTGCAACAGAGCAACGGCCCGAATGGGCAGAGCATCACCCCTGGTGGGCGTGCTGGGTGGATTCCGGTGGGGTGTATGCGGGAGTCTGTCTGACTGCCTCCCGTTTTTAACTTCAGAAAAATACACACATACACACACAAAAAAATTTTTGCATTCAAGCTAAGGAACAATATTATGTTAGTTCCAGGTGTACACAGGCATCCCTGTTTTTAGTTGATGGATACATCTGAGTATTTAGAGAAGCCCACGCCCGTGGGTTTTGATGAAAGTTCTGGGAAGTCTAGAGCACAACCCAGTTTCCCTTAAAATCACGAAAGATTAGACCTGTCACTGGTGAGGCCGAGGGTGAAGTTATTACGCGGCGCTTCGGGGGTTGATAAATGTGTTTACGTTTTTTAAAAAACACACCATGCCATATTTCTTCCTAATAGAATCTGGATAGCCACGGCCCCAGGAGGGGGTGACCACATATCACCGGATGGTTTAATGAACTGCAGAAGGGGTCCAAGGGGCGGCTGTAAATCCCCCCCCCAAAATTGGGCACTGCCAGCAGAGATTTGGCATCTACTTGGAGATAATTGCAGAAGAGAATGCCGCCCCCCCCTGCCCCCACCCCGAGTTCAAGGGTGCCCCTTACCGAAAGCGGGCGTGACCGTCGTGGGCGGTTGGACTGTGTGACCTCCTCTCTGGAGGACGTGAGGGTTCACAGAGAGGCTCACCCCGGATTTGATGTGCGTGATGCACTGATTGGCTGCCCCACAATGGGATGTCGGCTTCACGTCAGACTCCCCGATGGGCTGGTTGGAAAGGTGCTTCTAAGTGACACACTGGAAGCCCCGGGCATCGGGCAGGTTCACCAGGCAACATGGGTCACATTGGCAAATAATGCACTCACATACCAATCACGTTGTAAGACCGTTCTAACTGGGAGTAGTAATTCTCCAAATCACATAGAGCGGGAAGAAACACATCACAACGGTTTTAACTATTGCTGGAAATTTTAGGAATTATTAAGTCTGGTCTAAACTTAACCCAATGCTCTGGTCAGATAGCTGGATTGGTTAGAGTGTCCTCCCAAAGCACAGAAGTTGCCGGTTCGATTCCCGGTCAGGGCACCTACAGGAAGAGATCGATGTTCCTCTCTCTCTCTCTCTCTCTCTCTCTCTCTCCCTCCCTCCCTCCCTCCCTCGCTTTCTTCCTCTCTCTAAAGTCAATACAATAAACATTAAAAAAATAAACCTAACTTAACCAATATAATTAATATTTGGGGATTAGCAGCTAGAATCATATTGTCTCCACATATTTTCAAGTATTATTTCTATTATATTGGAAGGAGAAATAAAGTTGGAGTCAAATGGGGTTATTTTTTGCCCCCAAATAGGAATTTCTGAGCAGGCTATTAATTATTCTCATTTTTTCCCGCATGTAAAACAGGTCAGTTGCTTTTGATTCATTAACAGTGGGGCTATTTTGCCATCTTAAGTGGAGATGGTTAGATCCGTTGGGGTCCTTTTGTTTATTGATCAAATGATTTCAGTGTTGATGGATTGTATTTAGAAGTATTCATAGGAACCTGACAACCGTGATGTCTAGACAGGATAGATGAAAAGGGACTTACACTGGAATGGGAGTCAACACCTTTCTTATTCACGGTAGTTAACAGCGAAGACATCCAAAGTGAGATTTATGCCTGCTTTTTCCGATAGCATCTCTAACGAAAATAATTTGGAAAATGCCCCAGATTCTCACAAAATGCAGCTGCTTTTTATCCTGGGTCGATTTCACATATAAGGGGATAACTTTAGACACTGAAATGGCCTAATTTATATGCGCTTAGTATCACTGAAAATTCCTAGTGTACCTAAATGTTCTCCTTATGCGTGGGGGGGCGGAGGGCACTGATTCCTGACCTGTGCGGGCTGTTGGGAATATTTCAACACCATTCACTCCAGTGTGCGTGGAACTCTTTGGTGTGCAATGTTGTTCTCTGTGCAAATAGGAGAGTGATACAACCCTTTCCTGGTTTACCACGAGTAAACACATTAGCTAAACAAACACAGAGAAAGGGTTGCCACAGGGAAATGCAGGTAACAGAAGAAACACTTAGAGACCAGAGAAGGAGACCAGCGCCCCATCCTGGCGATCTGGGCATTTGCTCTTCCTCCATGAAAAATAAGTGTGAAAATGATATTTCACGTCCCTCTTGAGGTCAAGATGAATAAACTTTTTGAGGAGTGAGTTTTTTTCATGCTCACTGACCCCCAGGAGTGAGTTATTATTTTTTTAAAAACATGAAATTATAGTTCCAGTTACAGTTTTATGAACATAAAATCATGTGTATTTGATAACCAATTTGTGGAAACAAAAGGAACATACATTTGCCTTTTTTTCACGTTGCCTTACGCAGGTAGGACCGTACTCTGGAAGGCCAGAAGGCACAAGGACGTACATGAATGTTAGTACTACTCAAAAGGTTAGGGTCCTGGTGGAATCTTCCATGATCTGTTTTCCCTAACATAGAATGATTCTTGGGATTTCAGTCTCTAGTGGGTCATTGTAGTGCCTGGCACATAGTGACTTTGAAGAGGCCGAGAAGTCCGGCCACAGTGAGACCCCAGGGAGAGGAAAAAGTAAGAAGAATTATTCGTATGTCTGTTGGCCATCTGTCTGTCCTCTTTTGAGAAACCTCCACTGAGGTCCTCTGCCCTTTTTAAATTGGATTGTCTTCCCGGTGTTGAGTTTTATCAGTTCCTTATAAATTTCGAATAGCCAGCCTTTATCAGAAGTATTGGCAAATATGTTCTCTAATTCAGGGGGTGGTCTTTTCATTTTGTTGAGGGATTCCTTTGCTGTGCAAAAAAAACCAAACCAAACCAAACCAAAAAACCCCCCTCAGGCCCTGGCCGGTTGGCTCAGCGGTAGAGCGTCGGCCTGGCATGTGGGGGACCCGGGTTCGATTCCCGGCCAGGGCCCATAGGAGAAGCGCCCATTTGCTTCTCCACGCCCCCCCCTTCCTCTCTGTCTCTCTCTTCCCCTCCCACAGCTGAGGCTCCATTGGAGCAAAGATGGCCCAGGCGCTGGGGATGGCTCCTTGGCCTCTGCCCCAGGCGCTAGATTGGCTCTGGTCGCGGCAGAGCGATGCCCCGGATGGGCAGGGCATCGCCCCCTGGTGGGCAGAGCGTGGCCCCATGGTGGGCGTGCCGGGTGGATCCCAGTCGAGCGTATGCAGGAGTCTGTCTGACTGTCTCTCCCCGTTTTCAGCTTCAGAAAAATACAAAACAAACAAACAAACAAAAAAACCCTCAAACAGCATGGTCGTTACCGGAGGGAAAGAGGGTAGGGAGAGGTAGAAGAGAGAAAAGGGAGACAGATGGTGATGGAGGGAGACGTGTCTTGGGGTGCGGAACACACAATACACAGTACAGATGATGTCTTATAGGATTGTGCACCTGACACCTGTATACAGTTATATTAACTCATGTCACCGCAGTCAATTCAAGGAATAAAATAAATATTATTCATTGTATCTTGCCCACTGTACTTTGCTATGGACTAAGAGCCCCCATAAGAGATGCCTGGTGTTTGTGAAGATGTAACTGATTGGTGGAAATGGAATAAAAAAATCAATACGTGCTTTGGAGTCAGAGATCTTTTCCTTTTTTTTTTTTTTTTTTACAGAGACAGAGAGAGAAAGTCAGAGAGAAGGATAGGTGGGGACAGACAGACAAGAACAAAGAGAGATGAGAAGCATCAATCATCACTTTTTTCTTGCGATACCTTAGTTGTTCATTGATTGCTTTCTCATATGTGTCTTGACTGGGGGCCTTCAATAGACCAAGTGACCCCTTGCTCAAGCCAGAGACCTTGGGTCCAAGCTGGTGAGCTTTGCTCAAACCAGATGAGCCCGCGCTCAAGGTGGCGACCTCGGGGTCTCGAACCTGGGTCCTCTGCATCCCAGTCTGACTCTATCCACTGAGCCACCGCCTGGTCGTGCGACACACCTAGGGTGTTAAAGAGGAAAATAAGAAAAAAAAATTCTGAACCTAATGATGTCTTAAAATATTGAATAAAACTATAAATACTTTGCATCTGTAATTACACATTGGCATGTAACTATATGCAAAATTATGCATGATGTAGACATAGGATACCTTTTATATTATTATACATATATAGATACACATAATGACATGTAAAATGTATACAGTGATATAAATATATATAATTATATATATATAACATGTTACATAGAATATAATTTTTTTAATTGGCAAATCCAAACTGATAATTATATTTTCAGAAACCAGAAGAATTCAAGATAGTAGTGGCTTATAGAATACACATATGAATAGTGATAGCTTTTTTATATATCAATAAAAGCCCCAGTATTTCTTAAATAGAAAAGTCCTATTTCGACCCTGGCGGGTTAGCTCAGTGGTAGAGCGTTGGCCTGGCGTGCGGGGGACCCAGGTTCGATTCCCTGCCAGGGCACAAAGGAGCAGCGCCCATTTGCTTCTCCAACCCCCCCTCCTTCCTCTCTGTCTCTCTCTTCCCCTCCTGCAGCCAAGGCTCCATTGGAGCAAAGATGGCCCGGGCGCTGTGGATGGCTCCTTGGCCTCTGCCCCATGTGCTAGAGTGGCTCTGGTCGCTGCAGAGCGACGCCCTGGAGGGGCAGAGCATCGTCAGCTGGTGGGCAGAGCGTCGCCCCTGGTGGGCATGTCGGGTGGATCCCGGTTGGGCGCATGCGGGAGTCTGTCTGACTGTCTCTCCCCGTTTCCAGCTTCAGAAAAATACAAAAAAATAAAATAAAATAAAAAATAATAAAAAAAAAGAAAAGTCCTATTTCCATTAGCAACCACAAAACATAAAATAGCCAAAATAATGAAAAATATGCATGTCATATAAAGAAATATATAAAATTTTATCATAATTTTTTATGTTTGTGTAATTTTTTTATTTATAATTTTAATTTGTGTTTACATAGATTCAAGTGTCCCACCGAATATATCTGCCCCCACCCCCCTTACTCCCCTCGCCCCCTCCCCCCGGTATATAATTTGTCACTGAAAAAATAGGAGCAAAATATACAAACGGTGTTTTAGATGACTTTCACCTTGGCTAGACACGTGCGCAGCCAAGAGGCCATCTGTTCAGAGGCACCCCTCAATTCTGGTATTACTAACCCCCAGGAAGCGAGGAATTTAAAAGCCCGGTGAGCTAAGGAAATGTGGCTGCCCCAAGGGCCCAGCCTGTGACCCCATATCCACCCCGCCATGAGCTGTTGTTCCCCACTGCAGCCCTGTGACTGCAAAGACCCCGCTCTGAAGAAGGTCACGTTTCCAAGGTAACGACAGCCCAGCCTCGGCCAGCTCAAGATCGGAGAGTTCGAGGTTCAGCGAGATCCACGCTGAGAAAGGGGACGAGAAATAAAACCCAGCCAGCAGCGTCAAACCCGTGCACAAGACAGGACGTGGGGTCCGGTTTCAGGAACCGGGGTGCGGGGTGGGGACTTGCTCTCACGGCTCAGGCGCGCTCTCTACTAGGAACCCCCCCACCCCATCATCACAGCCGGGGGAGCAGAAATATTAAATTATGAGAAGGTGGAGAATGGCCTGGGACGTTACAGCGTAACTCCACAGTGCGTTGTGTCAGAGCGGAAAATACTGTCTGTCCTTCTAGCAAACTCGATTTCAAATGCAGCTGCATTCACGGGTATTATTTCTTAGTTTCCTCTGAGGCCGAAAATATTCTTTTGTCCTGGTCTGTCTCTGATACATGTTGTGAGTTTGATGTTTCAGTTTCAAGAGAAAGAAGCACTTGGACAGAGAAAAGACCCCACCCTCCCCCACAGTCACTGGAAACGACTGAGAATGTTTCTCGTCACATAACTCATCAACTGTTTTAAAACAGAAGTTATGTTGAAGGTTATTTCCGCATTCACCATCATGACGACTCAGTCAATCTTGTCTTCAATGTTTCTGCACAGTAGACAACGGAAAATTACAAAAAGCTGCCCTGGTCAGATACCTCGGTTGGTTAGAGCACCGCCCCGAAGAGGAGAGGTTGCGAGTTCCATCCCCGGTCAGGACACATACAGGAACAGGTCTACGTCCCTGACTGTCTCTCTCTATGTCTCTCTCTCCCTTCCTCTGTCTCTCTCAAATCAATAAAATAAACATTAAAAAATATTATAGACAGTAAAGTAACCTACATGTGATACTCTTTGATATTCTAATCTTGCACAGAATTAATTGGACTTATTCATTCTATACAGGAGTAGGCGCAGTGATTGTTTCCAGATGCTCGTGTGGCCTGGATACTATAACCTCCCTATGGATTGTTTTATTCTCACCATGGAGCAGAATGTTACCTAGTAACCTTTCAGTATCTGCTTCTCCTTTTTCCCCCACACGCGGTGACCTGTGCTAACTGCCGCTCAGTGTCAAGGCAGGACTTCTCCTGTGGGGCCGTCTCCTCACACAGCTGCTCTGATTCTCTAGAATTTAAGAGTCTGTAGAGGCATCTCATTTTCTGTCTGCCGTGCTGAGGAGGGACATCGGGTAACGTCGGGTCCCCACTGAATAGATGACATTTTCCTACAACATTTAAAACTTCACCCTGAAAGAGAAGAGAGCTACGACTATGCCCAAGAAATTTACTCTTTTACATTTTTTTTTTAAAGTGAGAGCAGGGAAGATAGAGAGACAGATTCCCACATGAATCTCCACCAGGATGCACCTGGCAACCCCACCTGGGTCTGATGCTTGAATCAACAGAGCTATTCTCAGTGCCTGAGGCTGATGCTTTACGCAATTGAGCCACTCTCTGTGAGAGGGGAACAGAAAGAGAAAGGGGAGAGGGAGGGTAGGAGAAGTAGATGGTTGCTTCTCTTGTGTGCTCTGACCGGATGCACTTGGGTCATCCTCACACCGGGCCTACGCTCTACCCATTTAGCCAACTGGCCAGGGCCATGCACTTTTAAATTTAGCATTTTTTTTCTTTTGAAATGTTAAAATGTGTGTGTGCTTTTATTTTCTATACCTTAGGTACAAATAACATAGAACATGTTATGTGCTTAGTAGCCAAACATTTATATATCTTTTGGCCATGTCTACGATGAAATTTTTTCCTTCATTAGATATTACATTGTCTTTTATTGACTACTGAGGGTTCTTATTGGATTTCGAATCCCAGTCCTTTATCCCATGGATGTTTTTTAAATATCATGTCCCGATCCCGATCTCTACCTCCCTTATTTTGTTTTCATAACATTTTTTTCTTTTGAGGATAATATCTTTTTTTTGTTGTGTTTAGGAACTATTTGTCTAATTAATTTATGCATATAATTAGATACACTTAGATGTAAATATATCTGTGTGTATGTGCATGTATATATATATATGAGTGTATATATATATGGGTACATGTGTTTATTATTTTTAATATCATATACATTTTATTCAATACATGTTTATGTATTTTCTAGTGTGTGTGTGTGTGTGTGTATATATATAGATATATATATATATCATATATATGCTCCAACATAGTATGCAGGCACATAGATACAATATATTAAACCTTGTATATATTATATGTCCAGAAGTTGAATACGAATGAGGATATACCATTTCTAGAAAAGACAGGAAAAGTGCAGTTCCCCCTGATATACTGGTTCTGCTGCACAGCTGTAAATAAAGCTTTTACAGATTCACACGACCTCACAGGATTGCGTATATCATACGAGTACAACCGAAATCAGAAGCCGGTATCAGACGGAAAAATAAAGAATGACAGTGGGAATTATTAAGAGTCAAAGAATAAAAATAAAGACATCAACCCCCAGACGAATGCTAGCGTGAACATGACAAGCCGCTTGGTGAGATCACACACACTTAAGAAAGGTCTGGGTTTTTTCTTTATGTTATGCACACGAGTTGTTCCTGAGAACAAAGGAATGGCAGTCAAACTAGTCACTCAGGGCCCTTTGGGGGCCACTACCTCCCCTCCTAATTTCCTCTGAGCACCTAAGCCTGCCGCCCATTAGCTACAAGTCCCCCGCCCCACAGTGAAGATAAAACAAACAAATGGCCTCATTCGTCATGGACAGGACTCTCCACTCAGGGGGGACTGGCTTTAATAGCACAACAGAGCCACGTGGACCTTACTGAAGAAAACAGGGTCACCACCATGCTCATCTCTCTCACCGTATTGCTCGGCCAATTTATCACTCTTGACCCCAGAAGACAAACCTATTTTTCTTCCCCATTCGCTGTCTCCTGTGAAGACAACCTCTCCAATTCTTTTCATGAGCCAAGTGGTTTTCTGTTGGAGAATAAGTCATACTGAGCCACCGCTTTGCATTAGGCAGTGTTACTATTATTACCAACCCTGACGCCCGCCCGTAGGCAGAGGTGATGCTAATATGGAAAACGTTTTAAATGAGAGGAGGGAAGATAGAGAGACAGACTCCCACATGTGTCCTGACCAGGATGCACCTGGCATCCTTACCTGGGTCTGATGCTCAAATCAATGGAGCTATTCTCAGTGCCTGAGGCTGACGCTTTACCCAATGGAGCCACTGTCTGTGGGACAGAGATTTTTTTCCTGCTTGTGGTGGAGTCCATGGGGCAGAAAGGACAACCGAGCTGCCCTGCAAGTGCCTATAAACCGTGAATGTCCAAGTTGTGCCTGTTTCACAACACACTTGCAAGACCATACAGTAAAAATGCTATTCTGTTGTTGCTGTTTCTATGGCATCGTTTCTTCACACGTACACTATAATTAACTTGCTTTCTGGTCAACATCTTGCTTCTCTCCTGCTGCTGTTGCGTGTCTGAGAGACAGAGGCTGGTGACACACGCAAAGCCTCAGGTGTGAACATAGTTGTCACGATACCTCTCGTAGAGACCCACCCTCCTTTCTGTACCCTTCCCGCCGATGTGCACAAGTGTCCTTTGCAGAACAGTTTCCATCCATGCATAGACTTCAATAACAAGAGTGCACACCGGAAATTAAAAACTCCACGCCTCGCCAACATAATTGGTTTGTCATTTGGCAATGTGGCCGGAGGCTGTTTGGTTCTCTGAGTACCTCAGACGTTATTTTCATCTGCGACAGCAAATTGAACTGTTTGCTGAGACCTGCCCAGGATTAAAATATTCAAGCTGCAAGTTATTCTTTTTTTTTTTAATTTCTTTGTGGAATAAAAATGCTTTGCAGAGTTCTCATACAGGACCTTAAGAACATTTAAGACTTTCTTCTTCAAGCTGTGTCCTTCAAACACGTAGCACAAGGACCTGCATTTGAGATAGGCTTCTTACCTGTTTGTTAACTGTGGGAGTGGATGAGCTTGTAGCAACCGTCAAGATGTCATGCAAAAAATGTTACAAAAATGACACCTTTGTTACATTTAGGAGCCATGCTCTGGCTTAATGAGGCTGCGATTTAGAAATGAATTCTCTCTGAGCTATTCTGCGATTCACATTAACTATGAGCATGGTGGTTTGAGTTATGGAGCCCTCATTTTTATAAGTCAGAAAAGAGCATTCCACGGGGTTCAAGTAGATAGTTAATACTCAAGTAGAGTCAGACATTCGTTGAGCTGAGTAATATCTCCTTCTCGGTGGTGGGGAAGCAGTGATCGGTGTTAGAAATCTTTAATCAGTGTTGTCGAGCATTCAGGTTCTGTTATGCATTCTCAGGGACTCCTGAGAGATGGGCCAACACCCGCAAACATCCCTGTGAGGTAACAAAACAAGACATAAACCCACTGGATAGGAGAATATATTTGCCAACCTTACCTACGGGCAGAGGAGCTGAATAGACACTTCTCCAGACAGGATTCACAGATGGCCAGGAGAAGTATGAAAAGATACTCAGTGTCACTCATCATCACAAAAATGCAAAGTGAAACCAGCATGAGATACCACCTCAGACGTGTCAGAACGGCTGCCATCGATAAATCAGCAAACTGCAAGAGCTGGAGAGGGTGTGGAGAAAAGGGGACCCTCCTGCACTGCTGGTGGGAATGCACACGGGTGCAGCCACAGTGGACGGCAGTATGGAGATTCCTCAAAAGTTTAAAAATGGAGCTGCCTTATGACCCACAGATTCCATTTCTGGAATTTACCTGAAGAAAACCAAAACACTGATTTGAAAGAGTACAGGCACCCCTATGTTTCATGCAGTGTTATGTATAAGAGCCAAGCTCTGGAAGCAGCCCACGTGTCCATCAGTGGACGAGCGGATAAAAAAGTTGTGGTCCGATTACACAGTGGAATACTACACGGTTGTCAAAAAGGAAGAAATCTTACCATTTGTGACAGTGTGGATGGACCGGGAGAGCATTATGCTCAGTGGAATACGCCAGGCAGAGAAAGACAAGGACACTGTGATTTCGGTTATATTTGGAATCTGATGAACAAAGGAAACAGAGAGAGACTCGTAGACTCGGGGAACAGAGTGACAGCTGTCTGAAGGGTGGGTGACTAGGGGAGTGGGTGAAACAGGTGAGGGGGAATAAGCAAAACAAGAAACAAAACCCACAGACACAGACAGCGGTGTGAGGGTCACCAGAGGATAAGGGGTGGGGGGTTGAAGAGAGTGAAGGGGGGACAGATGGTGATGGACGCAGACGTGACTTGGGGCGGTGAACACACACAGCGCTATCCAGATACAGGTGATGTGTCACACGCAGTTGTACACCCGATACCTGCATGGTTTGATCAAGCAATGTCACCCCAATACGTTCAATACAAATTTTTAGAAATGGAAGAAGTCATGTGATTTTCCCAGCACATGGGTGGGCGCGATGGACATGCGGCAGACCGGAGTTAAGCCAGACGCAGACGCCCAGATGCCTTATGATCTCACTTCTACATGAACCCAGAAGTCATCAGCCTCATAGAAGCAGAGAGTGGACGGCTGACCGGCCCGGGCGGATGGCGTGGGGGCCATGCAGCAGTGACGGAGGAAGGGCACAAAGTCTCACTGACAGACGCAGAATAAGTGCTGGAGCTCCGCTCTATGCAAAAGAAAACCCCACCAAAGGCAGGTGTTTATTCTGATAAATATGTATTAGTTCTCAGTTCTTAGAGAAAACGGATCCTAGCTCCAAGAAATACTTAAATATATAATATATGTTATTATATAATATATGTATATTATATATAATAAATAATAAATATATAATATAAAACATCATATATTAATAATATATAATATATACATTATATATAATATATAATATATAATATATTATAATATATAATAAATATATAATATAAATATATGATATAAATATATAATAAATAATAATAAATATATAATATAATAAATATATCATAAATATAAAATATATTATATATAATAAATAATAATAAATACAATATAACAAATATATTATATAATAAATATATAATAAATATAAAATATTATATATATATGACAGGAAGTTGAAGATGACATTGTTGGAGAAAAGGATGGGGCACTATGAAAACTCCCAGTATTTCTTCATCTATCACGCAATCCCGTTTTTTAATTAGAGTCGAGCTGAAGTCCAAGCCGCAGGCGTGACCTGCGGAGAACAGCGTGGCAGCTGGTTTTATCCACAGCCTGACGCCCTGGATTTTATAATTAAACCCATGGAAACGCCGGGGCCTCAGGGCGCGACAGTATTGCACACATGTGAGTGACAGGCTTTGGAGGACTTCTCCGCACCCCTTTGTACCCGGGCATTAGGGGGAGACCAGGGAGGGAGGACACAGCTGGGTTGGCAGGTGGCCACCGGGCACGGACTACTCTGTGACCAGGTCCTGGACATCTTGTCCATCTCTCCTTCTGCCTGCGTCCTGAGCTCAGAGCTCTGCAGTAAAGATACTCCTTCAGGCAGGACGGACCACCTCTGGCTTTAACATTTCCCATTGCCTCCTTAGCTGTTCTTTAACTTTTATTTATTGATTTTTAGAGAGAGAGAGAGAGAGAGAGAAAGCAAGAGAGAAAAAGAGAGGGAGATTGATTTGCTTTTCTGCTCATCCACGCATTCATTGATTAATATCTCATGCTCGGACTGAGAATCAAACTTCACAAAGTTGGCTTGCGGGTCTGACGCTGTAACCACCTAAGCACCAAGCCAGGTCCCTCCCAAAATGTAAAAGACATCATTTTAGCCCAAATTGGAACGGTATTGGAATGGAACACTGATGTAACCGTTTTAGTCGGCACCCTTCAGGGATAGGTGGGGCAGCATAGAGCTGAACGTCTAATTATGTTTGTGTGCCTTTCCAAGTTTGTCTTTAAGTGAGTCAGAATTTATTTTATTATTAAAAAGAGGTGTTTATACATACCAGAAAGTTCCCACGTCATGAAAGGGATCTCATCTGCTTTATATACAAAAGGTTTGACATCCTCCATGTCACCCTTGTGCAGAGGAATTTCATGGTCACACAGTCACAGAAAATATTAAAAAAAAAGGTCCAGGTACAAAATGAAACACAAGTTCTGTGTGATCTCATGTGTATGTGGACTCTAACATACACAGTGAAACTAACACAGAGAATAACTTGTAGTTCTTCACTCTGGCCAGTATGGCTCAGTGGATAGAGCATCAGCCTGGCATGTGGATGTCCTGGGTTCGATTCTGTCGGGGCACACAGGAGAAGCAACCATCTGCTTCTCTCCACCTCCTTCTCCTTCTTCTCTCTCTCTTCCCCTCTCACAGCCAGTGACTCAATTGGTTTGAACATCGGCCCGGGCATTGAGGACAGTTTCATGGATCTGAATGTGTCTTCTCAGGTGCTAAAAGTAGCTTGGTATTCGAGCATCAGCCCCAAGTATGGTTGCTAAATGGATCCCAGTTGAGGCGCATCTGGGAGTCTGCCTCACTATCTCCCCTCCTCTAACCTAAAAAAAAAAAAAATGTACTTCTTGATCATAATTCTCTTCTACCCAAAGTCACTGGCCTCTGAAAACTGGCTTTCTCCTCATCAATCATGTCCTGCTGGCATTTACACTTGACTTATGCAGTTTGGGTGACCTTACCATGACCTTCATCACCATTGTGTCTGTATATTCAAGACACCTTATATATATTCTACTGCTCATTAATTCTACTAACAATACACACACACACACACACACATCAATGTGAAGACATGTTGGAATTATTGGGAATGGCCCCACTGGGCCATGAAAAAATAACATTTTACTTCAAGCCGGATGTATTGGGCATTGTAGAAATGTTCCGTCATTAATTACAGATTATTTTCATCAATCGGCGTTTTATCCGGTTGCCAGACACAGGGCGGGGCCTCTGCCAGGCCTGTCTGTTCACCTTGCGATTAAATTCTCCAAGTCAGGAGTAGGTGTTTTGGGATTTGACACTATGCAAAGAGAATAAGATGTCCTTTCTGCCTTTTTTTTTTCTTTTTTACCCCCAAGACAGGCAGGAAGCTGGACACCTCTCCCCAGCAATGGCATTCACGCTGTATCTCAGTTTTATATTCTGAATGATTTTAGACGGGGGACAAGGTGGTGAAAGTCGCTATTACATTTCTCCGAATGCCATAATAAAACTTTCAGTGGAACACATATACGTATAGATAAATGACATCAGCACGCACTGCACGTAGATAGCTGTTAAGATGCTGCCCTGCACTTTAATGAACTATGACTCAGAAGATGAATGGTTTACCATCATGTGGCAGAGGTGCCTGGATGGTATAGAACACATCTTCTGCTCTCTCTTGTTCTGATGCCCATGCACTATCCCTGTGCCCAGGGGACCATTGGTCTTCACATTCTGCCGTCATATACGCAGTTGACATTAACGTTCCATAAAGGATCTTGAACCATGCCCTGAGTCCTCGTTTGGCCGGGTCTCAGTTTCTCTCTGTGGCTTCTCTCTGCAACTGGTCTCCTCCTGGGACTCAGTAAGACCTGTCCCCATGGACGTGACACAGCGGGAAGCGTCCTACCACATTTACTCAGAGATACATTCCAAGGGAAACTTTTTACTGATACATGATAGTGTTATTTTATCAAAATCACAATGTTGTGTGGTGAGAGGTCAGACACGGCTGATTATTAAAATAATGAATCCAGAAGAAAAAGGAACACATACATGCTCATGTTGGGAACTAGGGTTCACATCACGGAAGAAAAACTTCAAATAAATCACCTTATAAGTGCCTGACCAAGTGGTGGCGCAGTGGATAGAGCATCGGACTGGGACGCGGAGGACCCAAGTTCGAGACCCCGAGGTCGCCAGCTTGAGCACGGGCTCATCTGGTTTGAGCAAAGCTCACCAGCTTGGACTCAAGGTCACTGACTCAAGCAAGGGGTCACTCGGTCTGCTAAAGGCCCGCAGTCAAGGCACATATGAGAAAGCAATCAATGAACAACTAAGGAACTGCAACAAAAATTTTGTGCTTCTCATCTCTCTCCTTTCCTGTCTGTCTGTCCGTAACTCTCCCTCTCTCTACCTCTCTCTGTCTCTGATAGTCAGACAAAAAAAATTACCTTATAAGTAATATGGATATAGACTTTCTTTGTGGTGGTGGACACCCAATCCAGTGTACAGACGATGTGTTGTAGAGTTGGGCACCTAAAACTTCTATATATAATTTTGTTAACTGGTGTCATCCCCAATAAATTGAATTTAAAGTAAAAAACAACAGGATATACAGGTAAGATCTTGTCAGAGTGGCTTGAAGTTGATGGCATCATTGTGAACTGATGATTTCTAAAACAAGAATTTGCAAGTCAGTGTGTATGTGTGTGTGCATGTGCGTGTGTGTGTGTGTGTGTGTGTGAAAACTCAGACATAGTGATATCAATTCTCCCACTGCCCATGTCATAAAAAAGGGAGTCTGGTTTCTTGGTGACTATCAAAGCATGCGTTATTTTGTTGCATTCTGGGGCAAAAAAGGAGGGCGTGCTGTGGGTGGATATATTAAGTGTTGAAAATGGCTCCAAAGATAGCCATTAGTGTCGGCAAACGTTGGCTCTGAATCCTATCCGAGATCTTTGTTTATTTTAAGGATCCAATTTCCCTTCACCTGGGAACTCATCTCAGTAAGTCATTTTCAGACTCCTTTGTGCAACACCAACTGAACTGAATGCCCAGGGCTTTTTGATACGTGCTCAAGGCATGCTCCAGACCCAGGCTCCCGTGTCTGTCTCTGTGCTCACGGCTGTATGCATCATGTTTGCTCACCGTCCTTGTCTCTTCAGATTACCTCAGGATTTTCAGGCAGAGTGACTGTTCAGTAAAGCCAGGGTGGTTCTGGAGACGGGATAACACGCTGAAAACACACACTCAAGGCTCTCCTGCTATGGCTCTGTTCCTATTAAGTGCACAATTTGGTTGAATAATGTTAAGAAGATTCTGCTCGTATGAGCTTCAAAAACAGTGAACCTGTGTGATCCAAAAAAAGGTCTGTGTACATTGGGAAATGAAAGTATCAGGTTTCCTATAATGCAGACTTTTCAACGATTAAAGCCTTCATTGCCAAATCAGAATGTGAAATAGACTTTGAGTTGATAACAGAATCAATACAGTAGATTCAAGACTCGCTATTTCTGCATCTTAAATTCACATTCATTTTACACATTGAAATGGAATGCTACTTAAAATAAATAAATAAATAAATGCCATCCTTATAGGCAAATATCCACCTAGGCACCCCTCTAGTGCCTAAACACTCACCCATGTATTCATCCCTCCATCCATCCCTCCATCCTTCCATCCCTCCATCCTTCCATCCCTCCATCCCTCCAACCATCTACCCACCCATAATCCATCCATCATCCATCCATCATCCACCCATTATCCATCCATCCATCATCCATCCATCATCCATCCATCCATTCATCTAGCCACCCATCATCCATCCGTCCATTCCTCCAACCATCTACCCACCCATCATCCATCCATCATCCATCTATCATCCATCCATTATCCATCCATTCATCATCCACCCATCACCCATCCATCCAACCATTCCTCCATTCATCTACCCATCCATCAACCATCCGTCCATCCATCCATCCATCCATCCGTCCATCCCTCCATCCTTCCATCCCTCCATCCCTCCAACCATCTACCCACCCATCATCCATCCATCATCCATCCATCATCCATCCATCATCCATCCATCATCCATCCATCATCCATCCATTATCCATCCATTCATCATCCACCCATCACCCATCCATCCAACCATCCCTCCATTCATCTACCCACCCATCATCCATCCGTCCATCCATCCATCCATCCACCCACCCATCATCCATCCATCCATCCATCCATCCACCCACCCATCATCCATCCATCCATCCATCCATCCATCCATCCATCCAACATGTATCCAGCCATCAAGCCATCCATCCACCCATTTGTCCATCCATCTATCCATCCATTTACAGCAATCTATATCATGATTAAGCTCCTCGTAACCCTTCCATTTTTTCCCACAGCTCTTACCCACAAATCTTATAATAGAATTTGCAAGTTTAAATACCATCCCAGAGTTTAAAAAACATCCCAGATAAACCAACCTACATATCACCCCAAATTCAAGGGACATGTTCTTTGTACTCTCCATATATCTCATTTTAACACTTACTAATGACGTCTCAAGCCTTGCTGAGTCCTGAGGTTTCCTCACCGTGGCGCTGGTGCTGTCCATGCAAAGCCCAGGCTCTGCACTCAGAGCTCTCAGGAGATAGAAGACAAAGTAAGAAAATCACAGTTTGTAATGCGATCTCCGTAGGATGTTGGAAATCAGATTCTAGAACCAGCATGAAGGTGGGATGTCCTGCTTTACCTAGAATCACAGTCAGATTCCTGACCTCTTCAGCTTTTACCTTTGATCAAGGCACTTAAATGGACATGTGCGATGAGCTGGATGAATACTTTTACTTTTAATAAAAATTTAAAAAGGCCCTGGCTGTTTGGCTCAGTGGTACAGTGTGGCCTGGTGTGTCCCAGGTTTAACTCCCGGTCAGGGCACACAGGAGAAGCATCCATCTGCTTCTCCACCCTTCCCCCTCTTCTTCCTCTCTGTCTCTCTCTTCCCCTCCCACAGCGGAGGCTCCATTGGAGCACAGTTCACCCAGGCACTGAGGATGGCTCTATGGCCTCTGCCTCAGGCACTAGAATGGTTCTGGATGCAACAGAGCGACGCCCCAGATGGGCAGAGCATGGCCCCCTGGTGGGCATGCCGGGTGGATCCTGGTTGGGCACATGCGGGAGTCTGTCTTTCTGCCTTCCCGTTTCTCACTTCAGAAAAATTTAAAAGTAAATAAATAATAAAAATAAAAAAGAAAATGGGATTAGAAATAAGGCGAGGGAAAGAAAAAGGTGGAGCAAGAAGGAAAAGGCACAGAAGGAGAAAACTGGTGATGTGAAAGGCAGCTTGCAAGATCAAAATCCTCTAAATATAGCTTAGCTAAGTGTTATTTATAACCAATGAAAAATCTTTCAAATCAATCTCCATCTCTCCTCTCCCAGGAAGTCATGCAACAGCTCTTTTATCCGTAACTAATCAATACATGAACAACACACAAAACAGGAAGTGATTTTTTTAACCACACGATGTGGAAGTTATATGAAATTAGGTAGTGTTTGTTATTTGAGAATTGATGATTTAATAAAATCAGGTCCCTTTTGTAGAATCAATTTTGCATGCTCTCTTAAAATTCTTTATTTGTAGAAATGGAACATTTTAATACATGAATAAGTGACTTGCTCTCTGGTAAAAATATGTATCCGGCACAAGAGAATGCTTTGCCCAAATGTAGTGAGATGTATATATATTTGTGAAGTCTATATTTCACACACACACACACACACACACTCACATATATGCAAATGTGTATCCTATGTGACACTTGAAATGGTCACAAGTACTAGGTAGTTGTGTGTGCTTCTCTAAGCAGCTTCGTCTCAGAATGGGCCAGCACACAGAAAATCAAAACATTAAAAGTTGTCATCACAACCCTCCCAGGGGTTTGCATTCAATGTCCACGGTAGTCACGGAAATTCCACTCAGAAATCACAATGGTAAAAACGACCCAGGGACTCCCGATCTGCTCCTCACAATCATTTTATTTCTTTTCTTTTCTTTTCTTTTCGATCTCTTTCTACAACTTTGAATTGGAACGGAAACTCGCGGACAGCGTGTGTAAAACCCAGTCTGCTGTGAGTCTGGTTTGGAGAGAGAGGCTTAGTACTCACAGCAGAGTTCATTTACGGGACACGGGGCTCACGTTGATGAACGTATTTTCGAAAGGTTCTCAGCACTTTTCCCCTTGACCTCTGAAAGGTGCAGGATTATAACGTTTATGCCTTGAATATATTTTGGGGATGAATGGAGGGGAAGGAGGGTATTTCTGTTAAGTGAGAAAGAATGTCTATGGAGACAAAGGATTCTACTAGAAACTCTTAGAGTGAGTAACAATCTTACTATATATATGTATACTGTTTTGCCCATATTTAAGGCTACATCTATATATATGTGTATGTGTGTGTGTATATATATATTTTTTTCTGCAATGCTTATATAGAATTATATATAATTTTCAGCCTACAAAATTCACATTGTGGAACAAAATGCACACACCAACCATTGGCTAAGAAATCTCAGGGTATGAACATGAATTCATTCACATTTTCAAAGTGTTTTTTGGCTCACGCTCACTGTACGGTGTTTCTCTTTTTCACGACCTGCCTGTTTTTTCTGTTGACTTTTCAAATGCTGTGCCCCAGCCATTTTCAAAACCTCGCAGCTCCTGACACAAGCTCAGGAGTTCTCATTTCTTTGGTGTATTTATCTGTCTTGTTCATTCTCATAAAAAATAAGATTCTGTATATGCATATATGTGCGTGTGAAAATGCACATTATAAATATACATACATATTTAAATCATAAATACACACACACACACACATATATATATACCCACACACTTGTTTTATTATCTCTTGTTTTCATTTGAAATGAATGTCTGCCTTTCCATCTCGAATTATATGCAAATATTCCAGTTTTGAATAATCTTCCATTCTGTGCTGAGACAAGAAACATGGCTTCTCCTCTGTGCCCTGACTGGGAATCGAACCCAGGATGTCCACACGGTGGGCCGACGCTCTACCGCTGAGCCAACTGGACAGGGCCATACATTAAAGAAAAATTAAACTCTAAGTGGAATAAAGAAGTCTATCTGCAGAACTTGAAAATGAGAGTTCAGTTGCTCTTTTAACAACTGGATTTTGGGCAGTGGAATGTATTACGCATTTATATGGTTCGAGAGGACCTAAAAAACCGTGTAGCATTCAAACAGTTTACAGTGATAAAAAAAAATTGATAATTAAGCTGTCCTAAACATTATCTATTACTCATCTATTATTCATGGTTGTATTTTTGGGGGGGTTGTTTCTAAAATTCAAGAGATTTAAACATAGATTATCACTGTAATCCATTTCCCTTAAATTTTTATTAAGCTTGGAGAGCTGTGATAATCTATTTTATAGCCCTTGCTGTTTAATGTGTTCAAAATTTCATGTAACAAAATGAATGCCCATAAATACACATTTAATTATTCAAAAATCTGACACGGTAGCAATAGGAATGGATAACCCTCTTGTGTATTGATCAGGCTTCACCCTCAGCTAGAACAACTGACTGGCAGACGATGGGGTTTACTGCCTGAGTTCTCTTTTGGGGGAGGATCCCAATTCCTCGATTTATCATGGGGACACTTCTGTAAAGACAGGAGACTGGCCTGACCAGGCAGTGGTGCAGTGGATAGAGCATCGGACTGGGATGCCGAGGACCCAGGTTCAAGACTCTGAGGTCGGCAGCTTAAGTGTGAGCTCGTCTGATTTGAGCAAAAAAAATAAAAAGCGCTCACCAGCTTGGACTCAAGGTCGCTGGCTCCAGCAAGGGGTCACTCGCTCTGCTGTAGCCCCACAGTCAAGTCACATATGAGAAAGCAATCAATGAACAATTAAGGTTTCGCAACAAAAATCTGATGATTGATGCTTCTCATCTCTCTCCATTCCTGTCTGTCTGTCCCTGTCTATCCCTCTCTCTGACTCTCTCTCTGTCCCTGTTAAAAAAAAAAAAAAAAGACAGGAGACTGGCCCAATTATGTTCGCACAAATGGGAGAATTACCATAGGATCTTCTTATGTCAGATAATAATAGATATATTCAACCGTGCCTTGCTTAACCATGTGATGAGAGACCAGTATAGATTGCTGGTAGTTATACCATCAGTAAACTTAGGTATGTGGACAAAACAAAAGAGAAAGTAAAAAAAGAAGAAATGTGTCTAAGTACTGGAGAAGAATGTAAGAGGATCTTCTGTGTGTGTGTTTTTCTGAAGTGAGAAGCAGGGAGACAGACAGACAGACTCCCGCATGCGTCCAACCGGGATCCACCCGGCATGCCCAGCAGGGGGCGATGCTCTGTCCATCTGGGGTGTCGCTCTGTTGCAACGAGAGCCATTCTAGCGCCTGAGGCAGAGGCCATGGAGCCATCCTCAGTACCCAGGCCAACTTTGCTGCAATGGAGCCTTGGCTGAGGGAGGGGAAGAGAGAGACAGAGAGAAAGGAGAGGAGGAGGAGTGGAGAAGCAGCTGGGCACTTCTCCTGTGTGCCCTGGCCGGGAATTGAACCAAGGACTTCCACACGCCAGGACGATGCTCTACCACTGAGCCAACCGGTCAGGGCCAAGGATTTTTTTTTTAATTCAAAGCAAAATTCTGGAAGCCCATTGCAGTAAATAAATTTACCCTGGATGAATTAACTGACAATTGCAATGTATCACGTGCATGTCCAAGTGTCCCCTCTGTGGTTGGTTGAATGGCAGGAATGTGAGAAGTTTGCAAGGAGATTGTACGTGAGACAGTTAGATGGGACTCGGATGAGGTTTGAATAAAAGAGTAAGAACTCTCACAAGACACGTTTACTGGTAATCATCTATTCTACATAAGGAAATCCATGGTCTTAGGGACTCGAAATGCACGTCGAAGCATCTGTGATACCAGTCAGACAACGTTGAGCACATATAACCTTCTGAGACAGCTGGCGACCAATGTCCAACCTTCCAGTAAAATTGAGAATCAGGCAGTGGTGCAATCTCCCTCTGAGTTTCATCGCTTTTGTATTTTCCCATCGAATTTAAAATTCACTGGTTACTTTTCATTGGCGTTTTTACTCCCAGAAATTAGTGAAAGTGTGTGGTTTCAAATGTTTCACTGGCTTCACTCACGATCCCCTTTTATTCATTGAAAGCCACTTACTGGGGACCCATGTCAGCCACCAGCTTCCCTGGCATTCAGAGACGCCCCGATAAACACGGTCTCCTCCGGGAATCGGCAGAAAGAACCCTCACCGCGTCCACTTCTAGCTCAGCCACGTTCGGCAGCCGGGACTCCAAACGTTGTTCCCAGGTGATCCATGTGTTCCTTTGGTAGCCGTCGAAACGCGCGTTGACCTGGTGTCGTGACCAAGAGAGACACGCGAGGTCGACTCCGCTGGGGGAAATGCCATCATGTTTACGAGTGAACGCAGGGCACCCTGCAGCAAAACAGTAAAATCGATAGCACCCTCTGTCACCCACAAACGAGGTCCACTGACCAGAGGTGACAAAGCCTGCATTTCCCTAAGCCTTATTTATTTATTTATTCACTTTTTGATAAGTAAATGGAAGGGGGGCAAAATATAGGAAAATCAACCATGAGGATTTTAAGGATGTTCCTGAATTTTCAACAAAAAGTCACCGTGAGAAAAGCCGAAACACAGTTCTATGTATAAGTCATGCAGTGCCTGTCTGCAGTAGAATAAGTTTCTGAACCTTGAACAGGAAGATATGGAGTTTTCAAGTGTCTTCTCCAAGCTTGTGGCTGTTTTTTCTTTTTCAATGTCTTTTGTTTATGAAAGCTCTTTTTTTTTTCTTGTGGGAGAGACAGGGAGAGTCAGAGAGACGGATAGACAGGAACAGAGACAGATGAGAAGTAACAGTCATTAGTTTTTCGTTGCGACACCTTAGTTGTTCATTGATTGCTTTCTCATATGTGCCTTGACCGCGGGCCTTCAGCAGACAGAGTAACCCCTTGCTTGAGCCAGTAACCTTAGGTCCAAGCTGGTACACTTGCTCAAACCAATTGAGCCCGTGCTCAAGCTGGCAACCTCGGGGTCTCAAACCTGGGTCCTCTGCATCCCAGTCCGATGCTCTATCCACTGTGCCACCGCCTGGTCAGATGCTTAAGAAAACTGTTAATTTTAATCTGAATAAATGCGTCCCTGCTTCTCTTGATGATGATGAGTACTTTTAGCCCTGTTTTCAAGAATTCCTTCAAGGGGAGGAGTGAGAATACCTTCCATTTTGAATAGCTAGTGCTTCAGGGTAATAGTAACAGTTACAACCCTGAGTGACATGAGCTACTTTAAAATGGAGTGGGTATCTCCTGAACTGTGGCCTGTTCTGATCAATTCATAATAATAAAAAAAAAATACTGTAACATTTTGAGACACCAAAAATAGTTGGATAACAATATTATATGCTGAGTTAATTATAATTCACATAGATCATGCTCATAAAGCCACAGGGTTCAGCAAGGTAGACTTACGGTCGTAATACCAAATAAATAATACAGTAATTATTAAAGAAACAATGCAAGTAGAAACAGTATTTTGCATACTTACAACTGTGAACCTACTGTTTTCTCCTATACAGGAGGAAAATAAATATCTATTTTTACTTTGTTATTTTTCTGCAGCGAGCATGTATCACTTCTGTTACACAAAATGCCAGGCATGTTAAGTTAAGGAAATCTAACATAGAAATGCAAACTATTATCTACTTGTAATTCTAGCACGGGTCCTAGAAATCACCACAGACACTTACTTTTAAGGACTACAAACTTATTTACACCTTTTCTCTTTAAAAACTTGCTGTAGGAACTTACCTAATCAACTCTGAGATAATAAAAGTTTATAGAAAGTGTAATTAAATGCCAGATTGAAATGAGACTAACCTATCCTACTCACGAGAATGTAGGCGGGGATAAATACATAAAATACAGCTGTTTTGAGAGGTAGAAAGCTAGCCACAGAGCATATAACCTTTTGTTCAAAATATTGCAGGAGGAAAAAAAATATATACAAAGTAAGAAAATATTCCACCATGTGTTATAAAGTACCATATGCTGTATTTTCAGAAAATAACCATAAAAAGTTAATGACAGTATACAATAAATCTAACTCTTATAAAGTCAATGAGAAGTTTTATGCTGTAATATTTTACACATAAAATATTTACTTAAGCCTGACCAGGCGGTGGCACAGTGGATATAGCTTTGGACTGGTATGCCTAGGACCTAGGTTTGATACCCCGAGGTTGACAGCTTGAGCACAGGCTCATTTGGTTTGAGTAAAAAGTTCACCAGCTTGGACCCAGGGCGCTGGCTGGAGCAAGGGGTTACTCGGTTTGGTGAAGGCCCACAGTCAAGGCACATATGAGAAAGCAATCAATGAACAACTAAGGTGTCACAATGTGCAGTGAAAAAATTATGATTGATGCTTCTCATCTCTCTGTTCCTGTCTGTCTGTCCCTGTCTCTCCCTCTCTCACTGTCTCTGTAAAAAAAAAAGAAATTACTTAAGACAGAAGTATCCTGTATTTATAAGACTATATATGGATTGTGAAAAACTCGCTAAATGTTTTATAATTACCATAAATCAACAAGGGATACGAAATAAAAAAGTAAAGTGGACAATAAGGGCTTCTTTTTATCTACATTCTAAACCTAACAGTGTCTCTTGTGGTAGGACACTTAAATTTCATCAAAAAAGTGAATTGTTAATTTATTTTCGTTACATTATCTACATTACGGTTTGGGAACCTATGGCTCGCGAGCCAGATGTGGCTCTTTTGATGGCTGCATCTGGCTCGCAGCCAAATCTTTCATAAAAAAATAATGCCATTAAGAATATAGAACATTCTCATGTATTACAATCCATTCATTTCCTACCGCTCATGTTCATGGTTGCGGGTGGCTGGAGCCAGTCACAGCTGTCCTCCGGGACAATACCACATTTTTATTGGATCATGCCTCACGTACACGGGTCGTTGAATGGTTCTCATGGAATTACATTTTAAAATATGTGGCATTCATGGCTCTCTCAGCCAAAAATGTTCCTGACCCCTGATTTACATTACTGCCAGGAATATGTGATTTTGAAATCCATACGCAGAAGAATGTTGGTCGTCCTTGAGAACAAAACATATTTTAACCTCCAAACTCCCCAGATCTGGCAGGAAAGCCTGGTGTGGTGCCTTCAAATATGTAAAAAAAAAAAAAAAAAAAAAAAGAAAAAATGGCACTGAGCTTGTAATTCAGTGCCCACGGGAATGTGTGACCACTCATGTAGAATTTCCTGAAGCAGACTGAGTCTCTTGTTCCATATTAGTCTGAGAAGATCACGGTAGCAGCAGATCTAGGAATAATGAAGATGAAAGGACACAAATAATTTCTAGGAAGCAGTCCTCTCCCTCCATGGAAATCATTGTGATATCAGATTCCGACGTCGGCGTGCCTTATGTCGGAAACAGGATTGGGATTGGAAGAATTGTCACTCTTGCTTGCTCTGTGGTCCGAACGCAGGAACATCAGCATCAGATATATTTGCTCTAGTCCTATGACATCCCTACCCGGTGGACAGACTCCTGTGCTTGGGAGGGCCACCGTGATCACACCGAGGTCTCTAACATGCAGGTCAGGTTCCCTAACTAACAAGTGCCTGTCTGCAGTCAGGAGTGATTTATGGATCACGACCCCCATGTCTGTCTGGCGTTGCTGAACTCATGTTTATTGTCATGATCTTCAGCGTCTGTTCTAGTCTGATGTCCCCGTCGGTATCGTCACCCTGTTCACAGGCTTGTAGTGTCGACAAAGCTCAGCGATCTAATCTTCCTTCTCCTTAATGACAATGTTTTTCGCTCTGTGAGACGCACCTGACCGTGAAACACACTGAGGGCTTTAAGGATGAAAGTAAAAAAAATATATATTCTGAACCAAAGGGTATGTTAAAATATTTAATGGAATACCATATTTTTCGCTGCCTAAGATGCACGGGCATTTTCCCCTCCACTTTTGAGGAAAAAACTGTGTCTTATGAAGCGAAAAATATCTAGTTGTTTTTTTGTTTTTGGTTTTTGTTTGTTTGTTTGGTCAGTAACTTTTACGTTGAGGGGAAATTAGAAAGCTCAAATTCAGATATAAAACGGATGAACGGCTGCTGTTCTCCATTTTTTTCAAAAGTTGATGAAATTATTGTTGTAGGAACAGGAGCAACCATGGAAATTCAAAATAAATATGTTGCTGAACTCAAGGAAACAAAAGTTATAAAGAGTATACCATGACTTTAGAATAAAAAAGCTTTTATGGATGTGTAGGTGTTATATTATCCTAGTCCACATACCTCAAATTTCAGTTCATTTGAAAAATCATTAAGATGTTGAATGGTTATTTTTGGTGGACGGGAAAATCTATTACGTACTTGCACCATTAATATGTGCATTTAAAGGTTTATTAAGAAAAACATATCAACCCTCCTCAAATTTATCTTTGGATTCAACAAAAACAAAATCGAAGTAAATGCAGCTCTGTGTGTGTGTGTGTGTGTGTGTAAATCAATGGTGCTGATAAACTATAATGGAAACAGCTCGTGCGATGAATCGGTAAGACGATCGTGATGACAAGGGAGACGGAGAATTTACACCACTGGTCATGGCCGCTGTCACTCTCCCATGTGTGGCAGACTCACAGATCAATGGAAAATAACAGAGTTCAAGAGAAAGAAGGAGAGATGGATTGTCACTCAACTCACGACCACGATGGCATCTCAGGGGGAGAATCGTGGTCTAGAAGCATCACAGAAGAACACAGACTGGCGTCTCCCTCACCGTGCTCACGCCTCAGTGTGTTGTATCGTAGACCTCAGAGAGAAACATCTCACGGGAGAGCCGTTCTGGCTCAGACATCAGTCAGGGAACAGCTGTGAGAGCCACGCGGTCACTGACCATCCAGAATCTGCCTGGAGGTGGCCAGCACTCCCTCAGCCCACAGTGACTTAATTGACTCATGGGTCAAATAGAATTTCCCCATTTACATGAATGGGAATGCAATTAAACCGCTCCAGTTCCCAAAAACCACCAAACTTTTTGTCTTACCTGCTTTTAAATAAGGAAATGTACTTTATAAATAACAAATACATAGATATATACACACACATAAATATATATGTATTTGTTGTATATATTGTATAAATATATGTGTGTGTATATATGTGTATATATACATATATATACATATATATGTATATATACACACACACACACACATAAGAAGAGAGAATGTAAGGAAATAAACTGGTTTATGAAGTGTATTTACCTTCAAGGTCAGGTGAAGGTGATGGCAGAGGGGAGGAGACATTAGCATAACATTAGCAGGAAGGTCATCAGCAACTTCACAGACAAGCTGCCTGGTGGAACTAGGGACTGATACTGTTCACGATGGGACAGCAGCACACAGAAACGTGGAGAGGTGAGGATGGATGTCTGCATGCACGGAAGAAATCCACTTTCCCACGAGATGGGGGGGGTTAATCTGCTGCTCTCTGCTGCCGTCTGCTGCATCTGATTCATGCTAATAGCACCCTGGCCTAATGCATTCACACGCTGACCCCAATCTGGGATGACTGACAGTCTGGAAGGCGCCTGGTTTCTCCCCCAAATTGACCTTTTTTTTTTTTTTAATATTAATATTTTTTTATTAAATTTAATGCAGTGACATTGATAAATCAGGGTACATATGTTGAGAGAAAATATCTCTAGATTATTTTGACATTTGATTGTGCTGTATACCCCTCCCGCAAAGTTAAATTGTCTTCTGTCACCTTCTATCTGGTTTTCTTTGTGCCCCTCCCCTCCCCTAACCCCTCTCTCCTTCTTCACCCCCTCCCCCCTCCCCCAACCCCCCCGCCCCTGTTGCCATCACATTCTTGTTCATGTCTCTGAGTCTCATTTTTATGTCCCTTCTATGTATGGATTCATCTCAGTTTTTTTTCTGATTTACTTATTTCACTCCGTATAATGTTATCAAGGTCCATCCATGTTATTGTAAATGATCCGATGTCATAATTTCTTATGGCTGAGTAGTATTCCATAGTATATATGTACCAAAGTTTTTTAATCCACTCGTCCTCTGACGGACACTTGGGCTGTTTCCAGATCTTCGCTATTGTGAACAATGCTGCCACAAACATGGGGGTGCATTTCTCCTTTTCGAGCCGTTCTATGGTGTCCTTGGGGTATATTCCTAAAAGTGGGATAGCTGGGTCAAAAGGCGGTTCGAGTTTCAGTTTTTTGAGGAATCTCCATACTGTTTTCCACAGTGGCTGCACCAGTCTGCATTCCCACCAGCAGTGCAGGAGGGTCCCCTTTTCTCCACATCCTCGCCAGCACTTATTCTGTGTTGTTTTGTTGATAAGCGCCATTCTGACTGGTGTAAGGTGATATCTCATTGTGGTTTTAATTTGCATTTCTCTAATGATTAGTGATGTTGAGCATTTTTTCATATGCTTATTGGCCATCTGTATGTCCTCTTTGGAGAAGTGTCTATTCATCTCTTTTGCCCATTTTTGGATTGGGTTGTTTGTCTTCCTGGTGTTGAGTTTTACAAGTTCTTTATAAATTTTGGTTATTAACCCCTTATCAGACGTATTGTCAAATATGTTCTCCCATTGTGTAGTTTGTCTTTTTATTCTGTTCTTGTTGTCTTTAGCTGTGCAAAAGCTTTTTAGTTTGATATAGTCCCATTTGTTTATCCTGTCTTTTATTTCACTTCCCCGTGGAGATAAATCAGCAAATATATTGCTCCCAGAGATGTCGGAGAGCTTACTGCCTATGTTTTCTTCTAAGATGCTTATGGTTTCACGGCCTACATTCAAGTCTTTTATCCATTTTGAGTTTATTTTTGTGAGTGGTGTAAGCTGGTGATCTAGTTTCATTTTTTTGCAGGTAGCTGTCCAATTTTCCCAACACCATTTGTTAAAGAGGCTGTCTTTACTCCATTGTATTTCCTTACCTCCTTTGTCAAATATCAGTTGTCCATAGAACTGTGGGTATATTTCTGGGTTCTCTGTTCTATTCCATTGATCTATATGCCTGTTCTTATGCCAGTACCAGGCTGTTTTGAGTACAATGGCCTTGTAGTATAACTTGATATCAGGAAGTGTGATACCTCCCACTTTATTCTTCTTTTTTAAGATTGCTGAGGCTATTCGTGTCCTTTTTTGGTTCCATATAAATTTTTGGAATATGTGTTCTATATCTTTGAAGTATGTCATTGGTATTTTAATTGGTATTGCATTGAATTTATAAATTGCTTTGGGTAATATAGGCATTTTAATGATGTTTATTCTTCCTAACCATGAGCACGGTATATGCTTCCACTTGTTAGTATCTTCCTTGATTTCTTTTATCAATGTTTTGTAATTTTCCGAGTACAAGTCTTTAGTCTCCTTGGTTAAGTTTACTCCTAGGTACTTTATTTTTTTGGTTGTAATTGTGAAGGGGATTGTTTCCTTAATTTCTCTTTCTGACTGTTCATTGTTGGTGTATAAAAATGCTTCTGATTTCTGAGTATTGATTTTATATCCTGCCACTTTGCTGAATTTATTTATCAGGTCCAGTAGTTTTTTGACTGAGACTTTAGGGTTTTCTATATACAATATCATATCATCTGCAAATAATGATAGTTTTACTTCTTCTTTTCCAACTTGAATGCCTTTTATTTCTTCTTCTTGTCTGATTGCTGTGGCTAGGACTTCCAGGACTATGTTAAATAAGAGTGGTGAAAGGGGGCACCCCTGCCTTGTTCCTGATCTTAAGGGTATTGCTTTTAATTTTTGCCCATTGAGTATGATGTTGGCTGTGGGTTTCTCATAGATGGCTTTTATCTTGTTGAGGTATGTTCCCTGTATTCCCACTTTGCTGAGAGTTTTCATCATGAATGGGTGCTGGATTTTATCAAATGCTTTTTCTGCATCTATTGAAATTATCATATGGTTTTTTCTCCTTCTTTTTGTTTATGTGATGAATCACATTGATTGATTTATGAATATTGTACCAGCCTTGCCTCCCCAGAATAAATCCCACTTGATCATGGTGTATGATTTTTTTCCATATATTGTTGGATCCGGTTTGCTAATATTTTGTTGAGGATTTTAGCATCTATATTCATCAGAGATATTGGCCTATAATTTTCTTTCTTTGTGTGGTCTTTGCCTGGTTTTGGAATCAGAATTATGCTCGCCTCATAAAAGGAGTTTGGAAGTCTTCCTTCCTCTTGAATTTTTTGAAATAGTTTGAGAAGGATAGGAGTTAGTTCTTCTTTGAATATTTGGTAGAATTCCGTTGTGAAGCCATCGGGCCCCAGACTTTTCTTTGTTGGGAGTTTTTTGATAACTGTTTCGATCTCCTTTGGTGTAATTGGTCTGTTTAAGTTTTCTGATTCTTCCAGATTGATTTTTGGAAGATTGTACGTTTCAAGGAATTTGTCCATTTCATCTAGGTTGTCTAGTTTTTTGGCATACAGTTCTTCATAGTATTTTCTTAAAATATTTTGTATTTCTGTTGTGTCAGTTGTTATTTCTCCTCTCTCATTTCTAATTTTATTTATTTGAGTCCTCTCTCTCTTTTTCTTAGTGAGTCTACTTAAAGGTGCATCAATCTTGTTTACCTTTTCAAAGAACCAGCTCCTAGTTTCATTGATCCTCTGTATTGTTTCTTTAGCCTCTATGTCATTTATTTCTGCTCTGATCTTTATTATTTCCTTCCTTCTACTACATTTGGGCTTCACTTGCTGTTCTTTTTCTAATTCTTTTAGATGCAGGGTTAAGTTGTTTATTTGAGCTTTTTCTAGCTTCTGAAAGTGTGCCTGTAGTGCTATGAACTTCCCTCTCAGCACTGCTTTCGCTGTGTCCCATAAATTTTGAGTTGTTGTATGCTCATTGTCATTCGTTTCTAGGAATTTTTTTATTTCTTCTTTGATCTCATTCTTAATCCATTCATTATTTAACACCCTGCTATTTAGTTTCCATGTGTTTGAGAATTTTTGAGCTTTTCTGCTGTGATTCATTTCTAGTTTCATGCCGTTGTGATCGGAGAAAGTGCTTGATATGATTTCAGTCTTCTTAAATTTGTTGAGAGCACTTTTGTGCCCTAACATGTGGTCTATCCTAGAGAATGTACCATGAGCACTTGAAAAGAATGTATATTCTGCTGCTTTAGGGTGAAAGGTTCTGAAGATATCTATTAAATCGAGTTGATCTAGTGTTTCCAATAAGTCTGCTGTTTCTTTGTTAATTTTCTTTCTTGAGGATCTATCTAGTGATGTTAGTGGGGTATTGAAATCCCCTACTATTATAGTATTGCTGTTGATCTCGCCCTTTAAATCCATCAAAGTCTGTTTTATATATTTGGGTGCTCCTATATTAGGTGCATAGATATTTATAATAGTTATATCTTCCTGTTGGATTACTCCCTTTATCATTATGTAGTGGCCTTCTTTATCTCTTACTATATCCTTTGTTTTAAAGTCCAATTTGTCTGATATAAGTATTGCTACCCCAGCTTTTTTTTCATTTCCATTTGCATGAAACATTTTTTTCCATCCTTTTACCTTCAATCTGTGTGTGTCTTTTGTTCTAAGGTGTGTCTCTTGTAGACAACATATGTATGGGTCCTGTTTTCTTATCCACGCAGCTACCCTATGTCTTTTGATTGGATCATTTAATCCATTTACATTTAAGGTTATTATTGATATGTAGTTGTTTATTGCCATTTTCTTCTTTAAAGGTGTATTCCTTTTTCTTTTTTTCTTTCTGTATTCTTTTCCCACTTTATCTGTTTACACCAGGCCCCTTAATATTTCCTGCAGCATTGGTTTGGTTGTAATGAATTCCTTGAGTTGTTTTTTGTCTGGGAAGCTTTTTATTTCTCCTTCAATTTTAAACGATAGCCTTGCTGGATAAAGTAGTCTTGGTTGTAGGTTCTTGTTCTGCATTACTTTGAATATTTCTTGCCATTCCCTTCTGGCCTCAAGTGTTTCTGTTGAGAAGTCATATGTCATCCTTATGGGGGCTCCTTTGTAGGTGATAACTTTTTTTTCTCTTGCAGCTTTTAATATTTTCTCTTTATCGCTTAGCTTTGGTATTTTAATTATGATGTGTCTTGGTGTAGGTTTCTTTGGGTTTCTCTTTAATGGAGTCCTCTGTGCTTCTTGGATTTGTGAGAGTTTCTCTTGCATTAATTTAGGGAAGTTTTCAGCTATGATATGATTGAACAAAGTCTCTATCCCTTGTTCTTTTTCTTCTTCTTCAGGAACCCCTATGATGCGGATGTTATTTCTCTTCATGTTGTCACAGAGCTCTCTAAGAGTTTCCTCTGACTTTTTGAGTCTTTTTTCTCTTTTCTTCTCTGCTTTCATGCGTCATTCCAGTTGTCTTCTAACTCGCTGATTCGATCCTCTGCTCTATCTATCCTGTTTTTAATTCCTTCCATTGTGGTCTTTATTTCTGATATTGTATTTGTCGTCTCCAACTGATTCTTTTTTATACTTGCTATTTCTTTATTTAGGTTTTCAAACTCCCCCTCCATTGTTGTTCTAAGATCCCTAAGCATCCTTACAATCATTATTTTGAACTCCGCATCTGGAAGTTTGATTATTTCCATATCACTCAGTTCATCTCTCGAAAGTGTCTCTTGTGGTTTCATTTGGATTGCACTCCTTTGTTTTCTCATCTTCTTCTTTTTTTATTATTTGTAGAGTTGATTGAGTCTAGGCTTGGTGTTGTCTGCCTCCAGTTTTCAGTTGTGTTATTTTTAGGTCTTCGTGGGTTGGTATCAGCTATTATTTGTAATCCACTTTCGGATTTGGGCAGCTTTGAAGTCTTGATTTGTTTGTTTTCTTAACAGGTGATAGTCTTGTTAACTGATCTCAGCAGGGGGCTTCCTTGAAACTGTATCCAGGAATGCTGTGGGTGTAACCTGAGACGCTGAAGGTCTCTTCCTCCAACTAATCTCACTGGGGGCAGGGTTTTTCTCTCAGCTTCAGTAGGGGGAGGTGTATCTCAGATCTCCATGGAGACCTGAGTTACTGCCCCTCCTCCCCACTTCTTGTTTTCAGCTGTGTCTTGTTGTGCTGATTGGAGCTGGATAGATGTCCGGAGATCTCTGATCCGGAAGCACTTCAGCTCTGTTTTGTGAAAGGTTCAGTCCCTCCCCCAGCTATGGCCGCCTCCAGCATGAATGAGTCAGCTTTTTTATTTTGTTTCTTGCATACCTTAGCCCCTCACAGTCTGTCCCTCTCCCTGTCTTTTCCACTTGGGAGATAAGCTGGTCTTTTCAACCCACCTTGCTCCCTGGTCGCCAGGTAAGTGGCTGTGAGCAGTAGTTTCTGCTCTTTTTCCTCTGTGAAATCCTCTCTGGGCTCTCAGCCTCACCCCCCTCCTTCCCTTCCTGTAAGCAGAGGAGATTCAGGCACTCCTTACCAGGACTATTGTGGCCTCCTCTTTGCTCCTTGGTCTCCGAGAGCCGTTCTTGCAGTTCAGTGTTGGGTTTTCATGCTGATTTTTTCTAAATTGATCTGTATTCCAGTTTGGTGTTGAGAGCTGGGTGTCTGTGCATCCGCCTACTCTGCTGCCATCTTCTCTCTCCCCAAATTGACCTTTGATGGATGCTTTTTCATAGCCTAATTTTGAATTCAGGCAACATTGAGGCTGGTTTTCATCTGAAATCTGGCTTCTGAGAAAGGCAGTAACGGAGAGATGAATGGTCAGAGCCTGTGGCTGCCATCACGACTGTGCCTTTGAAAATGCAAAAAAAATAAAAATAAAAATAAAAAATACATCCTGTATTGACCTGAGGAGGAGTCAAATGCTGTTTGTGCACATTTCATAAAAATTTGAAGATTGTGAGTCATCTGCCAGTTATGTTCCCATCTGCAGTTCCCGCCCGGCATACGTCTTTTTAAGTAACTACGCCTCAGCCCTTGCTACCTAAACACAGGACCTTTTTCTTTATAATGAAGTTACTTATAAATGAGAAAAAAGAAAAGTAAAAATATAATGAGGATCAATTTTTCTGCTTCAGGGATCTAGTGTGGCCATTACTGGCTTGTTATGGACCACATCTCTCTTTTAAACATGATGGTTTTTGGTTTGTTTGGTTTTTTTGTATCAGATCCTCACTGAGTTCTTGTATCTCTGTTCATCTCTCCGTTACTGCCTTTCTCAGAAGCCAGATTTCAGATGAAAACCAGCCACAATGTTGCCAAAAACATGTGACATTTTATAGGCAGGTAAACACTTCTTTTCTGGACATTCGTGGGGTAACCCAATAGGGTCTGTCTTGAGTTATGTCTCCGTAGATAAAGAAAACATCTGAGAAGTATCGGTTATTTTTTTTAAATCAGTTTCTTTATTCTCAGTTTGGATTTTTCACAATTGCCTGTCAAAATGTCCATGAAACGGAGCACCGTGTTTTATGAAAATGTGTTTTGCAGACTAAGAAGCTATTTAATAAAAAAGATGGCCCTGCATATAGAGCTCAGAGCTTTCTCCATGAAGTTCCACATAAAAATATCATCCTCCACTGATGGACACTCGGGCCATTTCCAGATCTTTGTTACTATGAACAGTGCTGCCATAAACATGGGGGTGCATTTCTCCTTTTGAAAGTGTTATGGTGTTCTTGGGGTATATTCCTAAAAGTAGGATAGCTGGGTCAAAACATCAGTGGATGAGTGGATTAAAGAGCTTTGGCACATATATACTATGGAATACTACTCAGCCATAAGAAATGATGACATAGGATCATTTACAACAACATGGATGGACCTTGATAACATTATACGGAGCTAAATAAGTAAATCAGAAAAAACTAAGAAGTATATGATTCCATACATAGATCGGACATAAAAATGAGACCCAGAGATGTAGACAAGAGTGTGATGGTAACCGTGGGGGGGGGGGGGGAATGGAGGAGGAAGGAGAGACAGGGGGTGGGGGAGGGGAGGGGCACAAAGAAAACCAGATAGAAGATGTCAAAAGACAATTTGACTTTGGGTGAGGGGTATGCAACATAATCAAATGTCAAAATAACCTGGAGATGTTTTCTCTCAACATACGTACTCTGATTGATCAATGTCACCACATTAAAATTAGTAAATTAAAAAAAATATTTTACATATAAATTATAAATTTTAAAAAATACCATCCTCCATCGAGATGGTGTTACATTTAGTGACACAGTACATTTTGGGCACCCAGCAATGACAGCGGAAAACAGTGACATTGGCACAAGCTTGTTGACCAGGATGCAAGAAAGAAGACACAGAGACTAACACCTCTGTCAGACAAAGAGATTAGAAGTGGAAGCATCCAGGCAGTGAGCTACATGAGAAAATGGGGACTTCTGTGATTGATTCATGGGTGGCTGGGTTCTTCTTTCATTAACGAGCGTCCCCCGTGCAATGCAGCAGGTGACAATCACAATTAGCAGCATCATGAACCCGAACTCTTGCGGAATCCATTCTACTGGCGAGATCCCTTCAACGGGACCAAATTCACAAACACAAAGAGGGCCAGTGGCTTGATTTTACGATGCCCGTCCCCTGCCCTACATAGGACTGCCTCAGCAGGAGAAAGGGTCACATGTCCACTTCCTAGGCAGGAAAAGAGGTCCCAGTGGAAAGAACTGAACTTAGGGACACGTCCTGTCTACCTGGCTCAAGATGAAGAAGGCAGGCATTCGGCTTCCAAGCACACGGTGACTGTCACCAGCCATGTTTCCTCCGGGGAACAGTGAGCTGAGAGAGGCGGTTTATATGCCGGAGAGAGAGTTACTTATGCCGGAGTGTCTGTTACTTACAGAGGGGGGTGTGAGGCCACGGCGCTTGGTTATTTCTGGGTCTGCCATGGCTCTCCCGAGCTGCACGGGCCACAAATGCTGATGGACAGACTGTGTGGCCTTGCCCCAAACCTTCCAGCACCGGGGTCTCCAGGCAGTGGGCTGATTTGGTTCTTTCTGGCCTTAATACATCCATCTGAGCTCATGTCCTGATCACAGAAGACGCTTCAGAACGCCCACAGCCTCCTCGCATACACAGGAGTAGAAAACAGTAAGGTGACCGATTGTCCGTCCTCCGTTAGGAAGGACAGTCCTTCTTTTGTAAGTCCCATCCTCCCTCGTAGAGTGCCCTCCTCCGTGTCCTCCTTTTTGATATTGGTAGACTCATCTGTCAGTGTCCATCTTCGATCGATGCCGAGTCGATCCCTTGCGTGGGATGTGACGTGTTTGTATCTAAAATGAGTACTTTTTTCTGACAATGATTATTAAAGATGAACAGGCATGTAAGCGTAATGACAATATAAAGTGTTAACAAATGTTTTCATTCTGCATGGATCATATTCTAGCATATTCTTGTTGCGATGAATACAATGTTTCTTTTATTGACGACACTGGTTTTTTTTTTTTTCATTTGTCCTTTTTTTCCTTGTACAAAAGTTGGTCACCTTATCAATAGGGATGTGGAAATCTAAGCGGGTGAGAGTTATAGAGGTGCCCCTGGACACAGGACCAGATGTGGGGTGTGGAGAAGCAGGTGCATTTATTGATACATCCCTGGCCCATTCTCTCCCCTGTCCTCTGGAGCTTTTTGGTGCTCCAGAGTCTCATGTCTTCCCAGGTCCCTCTCTAGAGTGTCCCTTTGTGAGACCTGCTACCCTTATGTCCTCACTGTCCAGCAGAGCCCGAAACTCACTGAGTCGTCCACCGCCAGCGAAATAAACCCATTCATTCCGATCACGCCTGCAGAAAGTTGGGGACAGGTGATCCCCACCTACATTGCTCTGTTTTATTTCGGCTGAGTTCTTTTTATACGCTCTTATGACATCGTAAGTGGTGCCTACCCCGTTGTGGTCTCTGTTGGGATAAAGTCAATCAACACCCAACAGTTGCCTCTCCTATGTTGGCCAAAGACAGGGATCTCAGAGGACAGGTTTGAAGTGCTTTTTTTGTGTGTGTGTGTGTAGTGGCAGAGACAGAGAGAGTCAGAGAGAGGGACAGATAGGGACAGACAGACAGGAACAGAGAGAGATGAGAAACATTAATTCTTCACTGCAGCTTCTTAGTTGTTCATTGATTGCTTTCTCATATGTGCCTTGACCGGGGTGGGGCTACAACAGAGAGAGTCAAGCCAGTGACCTTGGGCTCAAGCTGGTGAGCCTGGCTCAAACCAGATGAGCCCGCGCTCAAGCTGGCGACCTCAGGGTCTCGAACCTGGGCCCTCCACATCCCAGTCCGATGCTCTATCCACTGCGCCACCACCTGGTCAGGCAGCTTTGAAGTGCTTTTGACCTTGATCACAGCATTCGAGGTCACCCCTGCTACTGGACGAAGTGCCCCTTGCAGGAAAACAGAAAGAGTTTGTGCCGTTCATCCCTCCTGAGAAGGAAAAACCACAGCAGTCCTAAGACAAAGCCCCCCAAACAAGGAATGTTATTTTCATGAGTCAAAATGGCATTTCCCTCTCCTCTTTTGAGCAGCTGATTTGGAGAGCAACCATCACAAGGGGAGGTGTTGGGAAGAACCGATGACAGCATGAAACGGACTGGGTCTCAGGATTCCCAGGGTCCAACCTCTTCCTCCTCCCCGGGTCTCCTCTCTGCCCACCTCCGCTGAGCTCTGAGGACCTTGGAGGCAG
This sequence comes from Saccopteryx bilineata, assembly GCF_036850765.1. NCBI lineage: Eukaryota > Metazoa > Chordata > Mammalia > Chiroptera > Emballonuridae > Saccopteryx > Saccopteryx bilineata. The sequence goes on from NC_089502.1 coordinate 145,750,699, forward strand.
GGACTAGCCACCCTGTCTCTGAAGTCCACAGACCTGGACAGGCATCCCTGTCACCTTGGCATGAATTGAGACAAATGGCTAGGCTCTTTCCACCGTGAGGAATGGTGATTGCTCTAAATGAAATGCAGATGAGGAGACATTTGCCGCCTGACACTATAAATCTGAATTTAAACAGCTTCATTATACTTAGTGAAAACCTAGGGTTCTCGCTCTGCCTAATGAGATATACTTTGCATAGTAAAATAATTATGGCCTCATGGATTGATTCAGAGCTTCACGTTAAAAAAAGAAAAAAAATTTTCTGAGCATAATTTTTTTGGTTTAAGTCATTGTGTTGGTGACTGTTTCCTGTGTACTTACCCTGGCAAGAGAAAGCCATAACCCGTCAATACCAGATTCTTTGAGCGTATGGAAGAGAAAACCACATAAATAGATGTTAAGCCCCCCGCTGCTCTGTAGTAAAAACTTATGATTTCATTTAAAACATCAGCCCGAGATTGCTGCTCAGACAGAAAGACGTACAAATCACAGACGTAGCGCCCGGCAATTTGGCGAAACGCAGCCCGGCTTGAGTTTGGACTCCGGGAACACGGGGCTCTGAGGACGTGCCTCCCCAGACGTCTGACGTTGGCATCGATGTCACCCCGCTATGCTTCTCAAAACGAGGACCTTGAGTTGGGTGTGATGCTCTTAACTGAGCCACGCCATTATTTTAACTTCCATCGTTAATTTAAATCAGTGTCTTTTCTTTTTTCTGTTTGGGCTAGCCCAGAGCCACTAGGAGCCCAGAATATATTGCCAGTAATTCATGTTTTCTGTTGTGTCAGCGGCTGCCTGTTCTTCCTGCCCAGTGGGTAGAGAGCCCCGTAGCCTCCAGCCTCCCTACCCCACGCCTGGCCGGGCAGCTGGGTACCAGGGTGCCCTGTGGGGGCTGCTGTCACTCTCAGTGCAGGGGACTTTCATCCCAACTCGGCTTCCACTCCGCATTCATCCAATATTCATTGAGTTTCTGCTGCAGTGCGGGCGTCGGGCATACAGATGAGATCGTGGATGGAACCGCCATGAAGAGAGAACGAGACGTCCCCAGGGGACGTGGACATCCTGCTCTTCAGACCCCCCGTCCCCAAGAGGGCGCTGCAGACACAGCCGGCCGGCCAGAACATGCTGGACGGAAGGGTGACCGCGTCTCATAGCCGCAGGGAGCCCTCAGTTAGGAGGGAGGTGACTGACAGCAAGTGCCAGGCCCCCTTCCAAGTCAAGGGAGCAGACCAGGGCAGCCTCTTGCCTGTCGCACCATGACCGGAGTCTCCTTAGAAGGACAGCAAGATGGATAATCAGAGTCCCCTTGCATTTGGCCGAGGCAAATCCATTCAGCAATTACACACGGCCTCATGCCCTGCAGAGTCTGAGCCCCCTTGCACAGTGGGGTGGGGGACCCCTCATCCGACATTGACCCGCTCCACTCCTCTTCCAGTAGATTTTTTTTAAAAGACTTTTTTATATATTGTAGAGAGAGAAAGCACACAGGTGCATGAGCAAGAGAGAGAGAGAGAGAGAAGGAGGTTGGAAGAGGGAGTATCAAATCCTATATATGCCTGGACCAGGCAAGTCCGGGGTTTTGAACCGGTGACCTCAGCATTCCAGGTCAACGCTTTTACCCACTGCACCACCGCAAGTCAGGCTCAGTAGGTCCTTGACTCCAGATCGGTGCCCAGGCGTGAAAAGGGAATTGGCACAGACAGGAGATCGTGGCACGTCATGCTGTATTTCACCTGCGTTGTTGATGACTAGAGCTAGTATCATTTTCTTAAAGGAATTCTTAATTGCCCCAAAATGTTGTGGGAAGATAATTTTTTATCTTATTCACTTATTTTTACTTTCATGTCACTTACTAGGGTGACACTGGGTAACAAGATCACGTCGGTGTCAGGTGTAGCATTCTCTAACACATCATCTGTATATGGTATTATGTGGTCACACACCCCAAGTCACATCTTCTTCCATCACCATCCGTCCCCCTCTCCCCTCTCCTACCTCCCCACCCCTCTCCCTCTGGTCAGCACCACACTGTTGTCTCTGTCTGTTAGCTTTTTATTTTAATTGTTTGCTGAATTCCTTCCCCTTGTTCACCCAGCCTCCCAACTGCCCTTCCTGCCGACAGCTCTCGGTCTGTTCTCTGTATCTATCATCTCTTTCTGTTTTCTGTGTTCATTTATCTTCTTCATTGTTTTAAGTATCTTTGAGTACACCTCTTCACAGGGGTATCTTTCCCACCGAACAGGACATCCGACAAAATTACAGCTTTAGCGATGCTAACTGATATGTGACTCTTATCGCCTGTTGCTTAGATAGGCAGGTTTTTACTTTATTTATTTATTTTTTTAAAGCCAGAAATATCATACTATCTGACTTTATTTTTTATTTATTTCTTACAGACACAGAGAGAGAGACTCAGAGAGAGGGACAGATAGGGACAGACAGAAATGCAGAGAGATGAGAAGCATCAATCATCAGTTTTTGTTGTGACACCTTAGTTGTTCATTGATTGCTTTCTCATACGTGCCTTGATCGTGGGCCTTCAGCAGACCGAGTAACCCCTTGCTCAAGTCAGTGACCTTGGGTCCAAGCTGGTGAGCTTTGCTTAAACCAGATGAGCCCATGCTCAAGGTGGCAACCTCGGGGTCTCAAACTTGGGTCCTTCGCATCCCAGTCTGACTCTCTATCCACTGCACCACCACCTGGTCAGGCGATAGGCAGGTTTTTAAAAACAAAACATGGCCACTCTGAATCTTTCCAATAAACTTTCACATCTCCAGCCTCGTGGAAGTAATCATTTCCTTACAATCTGACCAATCCAGTATTTTTTAGAGTTGTCCTAACTGTGGATATAATCATTTGAGTTGGGTATGTCTTGAATTTCTTTTCCCTAAAATCAACCCACAATGCTCTAAATGAATTGGAAAGTAACAGGACAAAGAGGGGTACAAGTTATCCAGATTCCTGAGCCGTCTTCCTGTGAGATTTATCCGGGCGTGATGGCTTCCCAGGGGGCGAGGGTTCATCCCAGGTTCAATGCTTCGTCCACGAAGGTCTCATGTGGGATTTCTGTCTCCCTCCGAGTTCCGAGGACAGGTGACTTGAGTGGCACGTTATAAACATATATTGAAATAATGGCAGCAGCTCAGTGGTGACCCTGGAAACAAAGACGTTCTGTTTGTGGCCTGAATGTACTCACACATTATTATTTCATCGACTCTGAGCAACAGGGAGGCAGCTGACCCTTCAAAGGTTTTTTTGACAGTTTTTTTTTTTTTGAACATTGAGCCGGTAGCATCGTTTTCTGTTCACTACAAAGGTCATCTTTCCATGCAGGGTCTTCTTAGTGAAGGACTCCTTAGATGGAGAATTCTATGAACAAGGCTTGAAGTGACACATTTCGCCTACCCTTCCACCCACCTCCTGTTCATCCTTACATACAAAAAAGAACTTTATTCTGAGTATCGCCAGGAATTATTGGAATGACAGCATGGATCAGACTGCTGATGGAGAAACTCACTTGTGACGTCAAACGTCAGAAACAAATGCGCCGTAGAAACAGTGGGAGACAGACTGTGTCAATGATACCTCCTGACCAGTCATCACCTCCTGTGCACCATGTTCCTCTTGCAATAGAGCCTTAGACGCCTTTTAGGTTGTCGTTTTGAGATGAACTTGCTTCATTTAAGAGGCTTCGAGTGTAGCGATGAGTCAGTCCTTTCTAGGTCTGAGCTGAGGTCTCAGAATCTCCGCAGAACGGCCAGAATGTGGCCACTGCGTCCCCGTCCCCTGCATGTTTCCAAAAGAAGGTTTCTGCATCTGGAGGTTAGAATAAATTCTTTAAAAGTTACTGTTTCATCGTGGCAGCAGACAGGTCTGTATATGTTACTATATTAATGTTACTATATTATTGATACTATATTAATCTTACTATATTAATGTTACTATACTAATGGCACTATATTATTAATACTATATTAATGTTACTGTATTAATGTTACTATATCAATGTTACTATGTCAATGTTACTATATTAATGTTACTATATTGTTATCGTATTAATGTTACTATATTAACGTTACTATATTATTGATAGTATATTAATGTTACTATATTAATGTTACCATATTAGTGTTACTGTATTTATGTTACTTTATTAATGTTACTATATTAATATTACTATACTAATGTTACTGTAATAGTGTTACTGTATTAATGTTACTACATTAATGTTACTATATTATTGATAGTATATTAATGTTACTATATTAATGTTACTATATCAATGTTACTATGTCAATGTTACTATATTATTGATACTATATTAATGTTAGTATATTAATATTACTATATTAATGTTACTATGTCAATATTACTATGTCAATGTTACTATATTAATGTTACTATATCAATGTTACAATATCAATGTTACTATAGTAACAATATTAGAGAGGAGGCGAGAGCCGAAAATGAGTTTATTCTTGAATTCACTCCGTTCATTCTCATCACACTTCCTGGGAAAACGTCACGGAAACCCAGTGGCATGACAGTGACCTACTCCTCGCAACAATCAGGAGTTTAAAAAAATTTTTTTTTTCTAGTGAGCTCCTGAAAATGGGAAGGATTGACTGGAATGTTTTATGAGCAATTTTGGAAAGGTAAACCTTGTAAACTTTCCAGTGGAGAGGGAAACATAGTTCACAAGTTGTATGTTATTCTGTTTTTAAGATTTTTAAAAATGTATTGATTGATTTTAGAGAAAGGGGGAGAGAGAGAGAAGGGGGAGGAGCAGGAAGCATCAACTCCCATATGTGCCTTGACCAGGCAAGCCCAGGGTTTCGAACCGGCAACCTCAGCGTTCCAGGTCGTTGCTCTAACCACGGCACCACCACAGGGCAGGCTGGATATTATTCAGTAACTCTACATGCTTGGGAAAAGTCCCATCTTGGAAGCAGACATCCAGTTCTGATGTCGTAGCAGTTTTCAGAGTCCTGGCGTCCTGAGCGTGAGCGTCTCCCAGACACTCCCGCAGCCATCGGTTCTGTCCGAGATGAATGGATCTGCTGAGTGGAGCCTGGGAGGAGGGACTGGGCCACCTCTCCCACACTAAGAGTGTGGCTAATGCCTCCGTTTAGGAGACAATGGCATGAGAGAGGCTTTCCGGGGGCCAGAGGACCAGGAGGCTGGCCGGGAAAGAGCAGGAGGCAGAAGACAGACACACGGATGCCAAGGAATGGGGCGTTGGGAGCAGGGAGCAAGGAAAGGTGATTCTCAGTAGCGTCACTTTGGAGTTTGAAACATGACACCTCCTTTGCAAATGTCTGATGGAGACCCCCCCCCCGAAAGCCTGCCTTGCTTTCTGCAGCCTTGGGGACCGGGGGGGGGGTGGTGGTGGCAGATTTCAGGTGCAGGACGTAACCATAGAACATTCCGGTTCCTCCCGATTCCTGTCCCAGATTGCAAAATTCAACACTTTTGGAAACGAAGGGCTGGATTGCTCGCCTATGTCCTGGTCACAGCGGCGAGGACAATAAAATTAATACAAAGGGAACGTGCTTCTTAACCTCTTCTTATTCTTCAAAAAAAAAAAATCAGACTTTGGAAATCTGTCAAATCTTTGCTCTAGGTCCCCGTTTTCTGGGCTGAAAATGTGTTGGGTGCAGTCCCTGCCGCCCCCTCTGTCTGTAGTTCGCTGAACGTCTCTACCGGGCCCCACGTGGGAATAGATGGGTTTAGAGTCTCATTTCCACTTCTGCAAGTTAGTGGCTACACACCATCCACAGAGCCAGGGAGATGACGTCTTTCTTTATCCTTGCATTTCACTGGGTTGGCTTCTAAAACCCGCTTGCCTGTGTGGGCACATGTATTTGCATGGAGAAAATCCTTGGCCCTGTTTGTGGCTGTGTCTTCACCCCAAGGGACCATCACTGGCCTTCAGCACCTGACGCGTGGGAGGCAGGCCATGTGGAATTCCTCACAGAGTCATTCATCAAACTCCAGTAGTTACAGCCACAGGTGACGTGCCTGGCAGAGGCCAGGACCCCTTCGGCAACGGTACACAGAACAGTTCTCAGCTTGTAAGATACTAAGAAGAACAAAACAAACACAAAACATGCATGCACGCAGACACACACAACAAGAACAACAACAGACGTCCCCCGTGCTCTCAGCGTATCCCAGAGACAAGACGCAGAGAGATTCCATCAGACCTGGACTCTGACGAACACCATCTCCTTCCCGCCGAGATTCCTCGTGTCACCAAAGGGGACGGCTTTGTGTGCCAGCCGTCAGCGTGCTCGGGGTGAACACCAGTGGCTGAAGCATGAACCTGTTACTGCAGTTGTTTCCAATCCCGAAAACATGCGCTGATTTTGAAATTCAGATATTCGAGCTCCGTCCTCGGGAGGATTTATGTCGAGTCCACTGTAGTGCCTGCGATCACACTTGCACGAGTCCTCTGTCCCCACCTCCCTTCTGTCACTTGCAATGGGTCCATCCACACATCCCTGCAATTAATAGAAAATATATAATATATATGTAATTGAATCTACAATAGATCATAAAATCTTAGTGATCAAAGCAGAAGACTTTTTTTGTATTTTTTTTTGTATTTTTCTGAAGCTGGAAACGAGGGAGGCAGTCAGACAGACTCCCGCATGCACCCGACAGGGATCCACCCGGCACGCCCACCAGGGGTGACGCTCTGCCCACCAGGGGGCGATGGTCTGCCCATCCGGGGTGTCACTCTATTGCGACAGAGCCACTCTACTGCCTGAGGCAGAGGCAACGGAGCCATCCTCAGCGCCCGGGCCATTCTTGCTCCAATGGAGCCTTGGCTGTGGGAGGGGAAGAGAGAGACATAGAGGAAGGAGAGGGGGAGGGGTGGAGAAGCAGATGGGTGCCCTGGCCGGGAATCGAACCCAGGACTCCTGCACGGCAGGCCGACGCTCTGCCACTGAGCCAACCGGCCAGGACAGCAGAAGACACTTGTTGAGACATCCTGGGTTGAATGCTATTTACACACTCGATAAAAATTTCGCTGGGCTACTAGCTCCATGAAAACGTAAAGGTGTGAGACTTAATATCTCATTAAATACTGCATCAGCACCGGCCACACGGTCATCATTGGCCACTTAGAAGGGAACTGAGGTGAGTATTTAAGAAGGTCACGTCTATCAGTCTATGAACAGCCACAAAAAAAAAAAAACGCACACCAATATTTGACATGCATTATAATTCTGTTCCTCATAGAGAAAAGTACAGTATAAGGAAGATTTATTCGAATCTGTCAAAACAGATGGAGTTATAACTTACAGCGTCATAATTCATCCACACTGTTATGCGTGCCCTGCCTGTCACTGTACATTTCCAGTGGTGGAAGCGTGAGGAAAACTCCGTTGTGTGTGACTGTAAATAACACGCCCCGGTGTTTGCAGACCTGTCCGAAAGACGTTGTGCTTTGAATATTCAGTATACATGTAGGGAACTAGTCTGCAGCCGTCCTCAAAATCAGCCAGGTATTTCGTCACTCACTTCTGCACTGAACTGCGTAGACTTAGTAATAAACACGTTGAAGAGACTACAGGGGGACATTCACAGCCGCTTCGAGTGGACATCAACCTACTACTCTGTTGAGGACCTGATACCCCGCCCAACGAGCCTTGTACTTAACCGTCAGGGACGCGCAGTGGACGGTAAGTCGTGCTGCAGTGACAATATCGCTGTGGAACACGGTTCCTGTCTACGTTGTTAGCCAGAACCCTGGCTCGGTGCTCACGGCCGGGACGCTGCCTGCACACAATGGAGCCGTCCCCAGGGAAGGGGACCTCAGGAGTCCCCGAACACCAAGCCTGTCACGCGGTGCTTGGGTCCTATCATGCCGGCCAGACCGCCTTTTAGAATCGCGTTTGGTACTCACGGCTTGCAGCCACTGTCCCGTGATGCATGTGGATTGCTTTTTCATGGGTTCGTCTCAGCTGTGCCTTTTGGAGGGGACATTGTGACAAAAGACAGTGCAGAAGCAAACCCATTTGAGCATCTCCCATGTAGGGACCTGCAATGAGCTTGCAGAAATCCCGTCATCCTTGTCACGCTCGCTGTCCAAAGCCAGCATCGGAGGGGCACAGGCATGGAGATGTGTGATCGGTCATCCGTGGCCTGAGACACGCATGTGTGTTTGCGCGGGAATGGAGATGCGGGGAGAGCAAGTCCATGAACCAGACACGGGAGCCCGTGGGGGCGAAAGGCAGGTATCCGGACGGGCGGTTTACCTCCTGAACAATCACTTACTGTCTTTGTGATGTTTATCAGAAACAAAGGAAGAAAATGGTCAACTTAGACAACTTCCCGAATGGAAATATGACGTAATGGCTTTGCATTTTTTGTCAAAGACTAAGGGGGAAAATGGTCAACTTAGACAACTCCCCGAACGGAAATCGCTCAGTGAGCTGCCATTGGATATTTTCAACCTCAAATACTGGATATAGAGAAATTGAATCCCAGCGTTCCATTTCTCGGAGCGTACAACAAAGCCAGTATTTTGTGCCAAAATTAGATAGTGTTAGAACTGAAAGGGACCAGGTGATGGACCGTGCCAGTACATGCTGAATTTATTATTATTATTTATTTAATCTATACATAAAATTGAGACTAAAGATAACATTGATCCTTTCTTCAGAGGTAAAAAAACAATCAACAGACTACATTTGTAACATTCACTGCTTTGGGTATTTTTTACCTTGATCATTCTAGAAACTGCAAAAGCGTTTTTTTTTTGTTTTGTTTCACTGTTTTTGTTTGTTTGTTTTATTCAAATATTTTCTTGTATTTCATCCTAATAGTTACTATATCGCAGTGGAATGAAATGAGAAATTGATGAACATTTTCCACATAGAAAAATCTCCAAATATTTAGGAATTAAACGACACACTTCTGAATGATCATTGGTCAAAATAAAACGTCTTTAGGGAAATAAAAAAAAGAAATTTAGACCTGAAAGAAAAGGATATAGACATGTATTGACATCGGCTACTTGGAAGCAGAGAGGAAATTCTGCCTTTTAAAATGCTTAGGCAAAAATATAGAAATATATAAAATCAGCTATATTTTCACCTGGCTGGCAAAAGATTAAAATAAAATAAAAAACCAGTTTAATGGGAAATAAGGAGCAGGAGTGATAAAAATTCAATTGTTGAGACAGAAAACGGAAACATTAATTAATAAGATCCAACACTGATTTATTTTTTTTTCCGCACACAGGCACAGAATGCTGGTCAGAAGTGTCGGAAGCTGAATGATGCCTATGGTCTAGTTCACAGAGCTGTTGGGTGGGTTCCCAAGTGGGTGTGAAAGATGATTTTCTTCTAGAATCAGTAAACGTTGGTGTATCGATATCGAGACATCATAGAAAAGGAAGATTTCAATATTACCGGTATCAGTAACAAAAGGGTTGACATCTTTCTGACTAACAGAGAAAGGATAATCATAAAATAGGACTTAAAATTTATGCCAATACAAAAGTTACCTACTTAAAAATACGAGTTTTCAAGACACAAATTGTGTAAAGTGACCACTAAGAACAAGAAAACCTTTGTAGCTATAGATACATTTTAAATACTGAATTTTAAACCTGTTCACCTTCAGCAAAGAAAACCCAGGCCCCTGTGACTTTTCTGATGATATCTATCAGACATTCAGAAAAAACAATTGTTTCATTGCTACATCAAGTTTGTCAAAAATCTAGAGATAAGTGTAACTGTTGTATTTCTTTTTCTGATTTTCCAAGTGAGAGGAGAGTACACAGAGAGACAGACTCCCACATGTGCCCCAACCGGGATGAACAGGGCAACCCACATCTGGGGCCAATGCTCTGCCCATCTAGAGCCATGCTTGCAGCCGAGCTACTTTTAGTGCCTGAGGTGGAGGCTCCATGGAGCCGTCTTCAGTGCCCGGGGCCAATGCGTTCAAACCAATTGAGCCATGGCTGCGGGAGGGGAAGAGAGAGATAGAGAGAAAGGAGAGGGGGAAGGATGGAGAAGCAGATGGGCACTTCTCCTGTGTGCCTTGACCAGGAATTGAACTTGGGACTTCCACACGCCGGGTCGGTGCTCTACCACTGAACCAACCAGCCAGGGCCCCTGTTTTATTCTTTTTCTATGCGTTTCAAATGCTGCTGAAACAACGTGGGCACAGGTGTGACCTCCCCTATTCTATATATATATTTTTAAAAAGCAGTGATTACTTTTATTGAGTTTAATCTAGATGCTTCCCAAGTTACTGAATCTCTCTTCAAGGTAAAGCCATATAGCTTTCTTATTATCTTATGTCTGGTACCATTTGGTTGAAATATCTGTTCATCCCTAGGAGACCTTCTCTCTGTCTTCCAGCGTGTAAAACAAAAAGACAGTTATTTTAATTCCTCCTTGTGAAACAGTGCTACATTTTGGTTGAGGCTCCCAGCATGATCAGCATGTCCAAGCTTTCTGAAATAATCCTTACACGTTCTTGAGATAAATAACATTTATTTCTGGTGCTAGTTACACTCACACTCTGTCATCATGGGATACATTTCTTTTTTTTACAAATGTTCATTTTCTTTTTCTGGAAACAGGCTTTAACTTTTTTATCTGTTTTATTAAAAATTTCAAAATCAGATGAACACAGTCACAATAATATATTGGATAACCATTGTTTTGTTTTAAGAAAAAATTAACCTTCTACCTTAGTTTCCACACAACACAAATGCATACATGTGTATAAATGTAGATGGATACATAGAGAGGCAGACAGATAGAGAGGTAGAGAGGCAGATAGATAGAGAGATAGTTGCGAAGAAAGGGAGGGAGGAAGGGAGGGAGGAAAGGAGGGAGGGTGGGAGGGAGGGAGAAAGAAAGGGAGGGAGGGAAGGAGGGAAGGAAGAAATGAAGGAAGGAGGGAAGGAAGGAAGGGAGGAAGGAAGGAAGGAAGGGAAGGAGGAAGGAAGGAAGGAAGGGAGGGAGGAAGGAAGGAAGGAAGGGAGGGAGGAAGGAAGGAAGGAAGGAAGGAAGGAAGGAAGGAAGGAAGGGAGGGAGGGAGGGAGGAAGGAAGGAAGGAAGGAAGGAAGGAAGGGAGGGAGGGAGGGAGGGAGGGAGGGAGGGAAGGAGGGAGGAAGGAAGGAAGGAAGGAAGGAAGGAAGGAAGGAAGGAAGGAAGGAAAGAAGGGAGGAAGGAAGAAAGGAAGGAAGGAAGGAAGGAAGGAAGGAAGGAAGGAAGGAAAGAAAGAAAGAAAGAAAGAAAGAAAGAAAGAAAGAAAGAAAGAAAGAAGGATTATCGACATTTGAGGTCCAGTGGGTCTGTGTTATGTGGGACTGGTGGATTCAGCATCCTTGCTGGCCTCAGAGTGGGGGCCCTTAGGACCATCCCACCCTCCACCCCCCACAAAAAAATCCTGTTGAAGTAATAAGCCATGCCACTCAGAAAAATATCTACCTCGTAGTTGAGAAACACACACTATTAATATCAGATATAAACATATAGCTATATAGTATATTATGGATAGATGATCTCGTCCCATGGAAATAAGTCCAGACATTGTAGCATTTCTTGTTCCATCTCCTAAGTGTGCACGTCCAGAAAGAAAAGAAAGTTTTCTGCTTGGTGACAATCCTGTCACCATGCATCATGAAAATGAAAAGTGACAGATGACGCTCCCCATCTCAGAAATGGGGGCCAGGTGGCTTTCTGCTCAATGCACTCACCTGCAAACGCCTCTGGTCACCATTTATGCACCAACATTTTCTCCTCTGTCACTTTAAGCCTCATGGTCATAAAGGGTTCAGCCAGCCTTGCGTTCTGAATGAGTACTCAAGTACTGAACCATCTGAAGATGACAGGTCTGACACTCCCGGTGACGAGTGAGAGGTCCGGTCCCCTCTGCCAGCGCCTGACAGATCTCAGAACGATACCAGAGGACCGTTGTCATCTAAACACAGGGTTCCATTAGGCTAAGACAGGGGTCGGGAATCTTTTTGACTGAGAGAGCCATAAACGCCACCTATTTTCAATGTAATTCCGTGAGAGCTGTACAAGGACCCGTGGACGTGAGGCATTATCCAATAAAAATGTGGTGTTGTCCCGGAGGACAGCTGTGATTGGCTCCAGCTACCCGCAACCATGAACATGAGCGGTAGGAAAGGAATGGATAGTAATATATAACAATGTTTTATATTTTTAATTTTATTATTCTTTTAATTAAAGATTTGTCTGCAAGCCAGATGAATCCATCAAAAGAGCCACATCTGGCTCGTGAGCCATAGGTTCCCGACCCCTGCGCTAAGAGCTACCTTTCTCTCTAAAGAGACACGTGTGAAGGCTGGTCGGATCCGTGACAGGTGTTTCTCCCTTAATAGCAGGGCTGTCACGGGTCAGGCTGACGTACTTGCCAAAAAGTTCTGAGAGATGACTTTTGGCGTGATCATTTGTTGGATTTTTCTTTCACGACCTCTAATGTGACTGTCAAAACTGTTAATAACTGCCCTGGCCGGTTGGCTCAGGGGTAGAGTGTCAGCCTGGCGTGCAGGAGTCCCGGGTTCGATTCCCGGCCAGGGCACAGAGGAGAGGCGCCCATCTGCTTCTCCACCCCTCCCCCCCTCCTTCCTCTCTTTCTCTCTCTTCCCCTCCTGCAGCCAAGGCTCCATTGGAGCAAAGATGGCCCGGGCACTGGGGATGGCTCCTTGGCCTCTGCCCCAGGCACCACAGTGGCTCTGGTTGCAACAAAGCTATCTATCTATCTATCTATCTATCTATCTATCTATCTCAATCATCTATCATCTATCTATCTATTATCTATCTATCTGTCATCTATCATCTATCTATCTATCTATCTATCTATCTATCATCTATCTACCATCTATCATCTATCTATCTATCTATCTATCTATCTATCTATCTATCATCTATCTACCATCTATCATCTATCTACTATATCTATCTATCTACCATCTATCATCTATCTATCTACTATATCTATCTATCATCTATCTATCTACTATTTCTATCTATCATTTATGTATCTATTTACTATATCTATCTCTATCATCTATCTACCTATCATCTATCTATCATCTATCTATTTATCTATACATATATGTTTCCCTTCTCTAAAATCAATTAATAGATTTTTTTAAATGTATATAAAAAAAGAACAGACCAAATTGTTACTGTTGATTGTGTCAGAGAGGAAATGCAATTTCTAACAGATACATGGAACCAATACATACATAGCTGGGGGCTTTCCACACCAACCTCCCTGAAAGTCCTCACTATGTGGACATGGAGGGTATGACAACAGTGCCCTTCACTTTAAGTGATACTGAGTCATCACGAAAAAGATTATTTTTATAAGAAATGGAAAGAGCCATTTAATTTGTCTGTAACATACCTGCTTCGTCAAGAATTCTTGTAACTGGTTCTTAGAATATGTCTTTACTTTCCAGGAATATATATTTCACTTGGAGAAGTGCAACGGCCCAATTTGGGATTCACTCTTTATTCTCATTGTAAAAACCTGCACTTCCTTTTCTCTTATTAAAAATAAATAAATAAATAAATAAATAAATAAATAAATAAAGGACAGAGCTATGATGCATTTTGGTCTTAACCGAAAGGCCATCTGTGATGTCTCTTATTTTAGGCAGGGATAATAACTTCCCAATTAAGTTCTGCACACAGTTCTTATCAGCGGTGTAGATTGAATTCTGCTGCGCAGCCTAATTACTTCGGACAGCTTGTCAGCAACAGAGTTGCAAGAATTTCTGTTTTTGTTTTCAAGTCTTGTGCGCGTTGACCAGGAATGAAGAACACCTTCCTAGAACATGAAACACCAGCTCAAACAGGCTGTCTCCTCTGGTGTCGACACCCCTGAAAAACGATGGTCGACATCCCTTTTAAATGATCCACTGGAAGCCGGGGTCTCCCAATGCAGCCCCTCTCAACTGTTCCCAAGTGTTGCTCTGTCACCCACGTGCTGTTGTGAAGCTAGAAAAACACGTGATTTGTTTTTAAAATCAGCCCCTGGTTTGCTTTCGAAACAGCTGTGTCCTCCCGAGTTTTGTTAAATCAGGGAAATACTAATCAGAAAAATTAGTTGGGAAAAACCAGAATAAGAAGACCTCTCTTTGCTATAGAGGGCAGAACGGAAATTCACCACAGTCCACCTGGGAAGAGGAAAAAGGACGTGGCTTTTGAACATAAGAAACAACAGAACAAAAAATGCCAATCAGAAGTTGGTCCACCAGCCTGACCAGGCGGTGGTGCAGTGGATAGAGCATTGGACTGGGACGCAGAGGACCCAGGTTTGAGACCCCGAGGTTGCCAGCTTGAGCACAGGCTCATCTGGTTTAAGCAAAGCTCACCAGCCTGGACCCAAGGTCGCTAACTCAAGCAAGGGGTCTCTCTGTCTGCTACAGCCCCACAATCAAGGCACATATGAGAAAGCAATCAATGAAAAACTAAGGTGTCACAACAAAGAATGGATTCTTCTCATCTCTCTCCCTTCCTGTCTGTCTGTCCCTCTCTCTGTCCCTCTCTCTGTCTCTGTCCAAAAAAAAAAAAAAAAAGTTTCCCATGAGCAAAAGAGGGAGAGGAAAAAATAACTAAAAATAATGAACTGAAGAATGTTTCTTTTAGGCCCTGGAGTGTGATAATAAGCAATACTGAGAATGACAGAATTATTTCAAATGCGGAATTTCATTTCTCACAGAAGAATAAACTGCGAACAAGGGTGTAAAATTATTGCAGACGTTTAAAAATGTCAAAGAGTAGATGTGTGTGTGGGGAAAGAAAGAAACCAAGCCAGCAAACAAAGAAGAAAAAAGCAAGTCTGTGTATTGAAGGCAGGCATCGAAGCTTTGCTACAGCCGCTCAGCATACCTTACGGTTCAAACTCAACTCTTCTTCTTTAATTGTATCGGAAATACCGTAACAAATGAAATATGCATTACTTAAAGGCATTAAGTTTGTATCAGAAATACCGTCTTCTTCTTTAATTGTATCAGAAATACTGTAACACCTGAATACGCATTACTTAAAGGCATTAAGTTTGATCTCTGATGAGATCTATCGAACCTTATATTCAAGTGTTCATAGTACTTTTTCTTTTTTATTTGGGAAAAAATATAAGACTCCCCAGAATTCACAAAGGTTGGGCATATGGACTCATTCCTGAATTGCCCAGTGGATACGTGCTTGTAGTTAGAACAGAGTATTAAGACCACAAATACAATGAGTATCTGTAGCTTCGTGCCTTTTAAAAAAATTTTTTTTGTGGCAGAGACACAGAGAGTCAGAGAGAGGGATAGACAGACAGGAATGGAGAGAGATGAGAAGCATCAATCATCAGTTTTTTGTTGCGACACAGTAGTTGTTCATTGATTGCTTTCTCAAATGTGCCTTGACCAGGGGCTACAGCAGACCGAGTGACCCCTTGCTTGAGCCAGTGACCTTGGGTCCAAGCTGGTGAGCTTTGCTCAAACCAGATGAGCCCTCGCTCAAGCTGGCGACCTAAGGGTCTCGAACCTGGGTCCTCCGCGCCCCAGTCCGACGCTCTATCCACTGCACCACTTCCTGATCAGGCTGTGCCCTTTTTTTTTTCTTAGCACAAGTAGATTTGTGGTACTTTCTTAGGTCTCCGTGGGTCACGATGCCAGAGATTCTGCAACGCACATCTTCTGCCTTGTTGAGGGTCGTTCATCCCCTCACGAGGACAACAAAACTCACGAGGACCCTGCATTCTGCCGGACAAGCCACTCGGACTTCCCGCCGTGCCTGGCGCGTGCAGGGCAGGGATGTCGATGTCCTCGCTTCACGGCGTGCGGACTGTCTCTCATTGCGTCACGTTGGCGACGGCGATGGGAAATGGGCTGTCTCATGCTGAGGGGATCCCTTCTCAGATGAAGGCAATTCTCTTTTCTTGTGGAAACCGCTCAGATGGGCGCCCCGTTTAGAAATGTCCCCTCTATGTGTCCCTGTGTCATTCATCTCCGGGACATAACCGTTTTCATGCGGTGGATTTTTGCTGTGGTGGGTTTGACTGAGGATTTGTAGGTATAGGCTCATAATGGATATTGGTGATTTTCTTGGGAAGGTTCTGCCTGGTTTTGGAACAAGGACAGGCTGTCCTCATGGAAAAATAAGGAGCAGGTTACTCCTCTTCTCATTTTTGGGGGGATGATATTGTTCTTCCAAAACTTGGTAGTATTCAGTGATGGAGCCATCCAGGTGGGCTTCTCTTTGTGGGAAGTGTGTGTGTGTATTTTTTTAAAGACTTTATTTATACAATTTTCAGAAAGGAGAGAGAGAGAGAGAGGGGAAAGAGAGAGAAAGAAGGGGGAGGAGCAGAAAGCATCAACTCCCATATGGGCCTTGACCAGGCAAGCCCGGGGTTTCGAACCAGCGACCTCAGCATTCCAGGTCGACACTTTATCCACTGTGCTCCCATAGGTCAGGCTGGGTGTGTGCATTTTTAAAATAACAATTCAGTTTCCTCATTATGCAAAAACCCATTTCAATTTCTTATGTTTGAGGCCGTTTCAGTCATTTCCGCCTTTCCGGAACTTGTTCGTTTTACGTCAGTCGAATAATAGTAGGTTGGCTTACAACAATTAATACTTTTCTCCTGTCGTTGTTTTAATTTTTTTAAGATGACAGTCATGCCCCTTGGGCCCGTCATATTATTGTCAGTTGAATTAAGAGTTGTCAACTTTGTAGACCTTTGCAAAGAACTCACCCCGGACGTCACGGTTTTCTGTATCGTTTTTCTAATCCTCCTTTTATCTGTTCACATGTTAATATTTGTCATTTCCTTCTCTCTGCATGCATCAGGCTTAATTGGCTTTTCTTAATTTAGATTCTTAAGAGGAACAGTTAACGGTAATATTTTGAGATTTTCACATTTTTCAAGGCGGACTCGGAGAGCCATAAACGGCCCATTAAAGCACTGTACATTTTTCCTATAGTATCTGCTTTTTGTCACTGATCACACATTTATTTTTCCCCTAACTTCTTTTCTGATTTCTTTCTTGTGGCATCACCAGTCACAGTTGAGGTCCAGCTTAATTTCCATACCTTCGTCAATTCCCCCAATTCTCTCCATTCCAGATAAGGGATTTGGGGGACAGCCGTTACCTTGCACAGTTTCGATCCCTTTAAATGCAACGAGGTTTGGTGCTCGGGGACTTAACACACAGTCCAACTGAGAACAAGGACCCTTCCTCCAAGCAAGGCAGGAAAAATCTTCTGTCCCCCAGCCTCCCGGGCAAGCTTTCAGTTTTGTCAAGTAAAATTTTAAAAAGCTGGCAAGCAGAATGTTTCCAGGGACCTCCAGAGAGGATCAAATGTCCATGAGACTCTTGGCGTGGGGCGTGTCGAGGAAAAGGGCTCTTAGCGTGCTGCAGACCCCACAGCGAGCATCTTGTGGGGCCCCAAGTAGGGGGTGCGTGAGAATAAAAGCCCCCGGGCTACCTGCTCTGCCCCAAATTCATCCCTTTTCCTGGACTTCCTCTGTGCCTGCCACGCCTTCCGGTCATTAGCGCCGTCTTCAATCTCTCCCTTGTGACCCCATCTTGTCACTGATTCTATGGAGAAGTGAATCTCCCAAAGTTTTGCTTTCCCAGTTTGAGAAGCAATTTCTCTTTTTTCACTTCCCTACCCTCTGCCTTTCTCTGTATTTATGCTCTAACGCAGGGGTAGTCAACCTTTTTATATCTACCGTCCACTTCTGTGCCTCTGTCAGTAGTAACATTTTCTCACCGCCCACCGGTTCCACAGTCATGGTGATTTATAAAGTAGGGAAGTCACTTGACTTTGTAAAATGTATAAAGCAGAGTGACAGCAAGTTAAAGCATATAATAATAATTACCAAGTACTTTATGTCGGATTTTTGCTAAGTTTGGCAGAATCAATCTATATAAAACAACTTACTATAGTTCGATCTATCTTTTTATTGATACTTTGGTTGCTCCGCTACCGCCCAACATGAAAGCTGGAGCGCCCCCTAGTGGGCGGGAGGGACCGGGCTGACCACCACTGCCTAACATCTTTCAGTTCAGTTGCTTTTATGTTTGTTTGTTTGTGTTTTTGTTTTGTTTTGTTTTTGGTAACTTTCTCAGATAGTTGCCTGTAACATCAGTTTTTTGGATGCAGCAAGCAAATAAGCATTTCAGACAATCTATCCTCCTCCAAGCCCGAAGTTGAGTGCATCACACAAGCTTTAACAATTCCCATTTAATTATCTTGATATTTAAAGTTTTTCCTAACTGTCTGTTTTACCTCTTCCATCCCAAGGGCTAGCTAATTGCGTTTTGGTTTTTATTCTTCTTAATTTACAAACAATTGGGGATTGTCTAGTCCTTGCATTCACTGGTAACTTTGGCTAATTGCACTCCGGTGAGAATACCGACCGTGAGAATGTTAAATCGATGGCATGTGTTGACATTTGTTTTCCGTTCTAAAATATGGTCAGCCTTGGCCATGCTCCGCGGTGCCCTGAGGACAATATGCCGTCCACTGTCCCCGTGGGGATCAATTAGCTCCCGGGAACCTCCCGGTCATCTCCTTCTCTTTTAATTACTTCTCTCCCCTTCTATGCAGCCCCATGACAGATAAAATCATGTGTCGTCAGAAAGGCTTCAAGTTCCTCTTCGTGAAACATTCACTTACTATTTAGATAGTTCAGAGTTATTGGTGTCACTGAGAAACTTGTCATTGCGTGTGTCCCCGTTAAATGATGAAATGCCCCTCTACACCTGTGATCACGGCGTCTGCCACGTGGGTCAGTCTGTCTGACCACGGCACCACTACACAAGTGCTATTGTGGTTAGCATTCGCCTGATATGCGTTTCTTCCAGAACGATGATTTGCTTCTTTATGTATTTCTGTATTTTATAAGGTGACCGATTGTCCTCCTTTAGGGAGGACAGTCTTTCTTTTCTAAGTTCCGTCCTCCCTGGAAAAGTATCCTCCTCTGTGTCTTCCTTTTTGATATGGGAAGACTCATCTGTCGATGTTTGTATTCGATCAATGCACAGTAGATCCCTTGTGTGGGATGTGACATCTTTGTATCTAAATGAGTACTTTTTTCTGACAGTGATTATTAAAAACAAACAGGCAAGTAAGCATAATGACAATAGAAAATATTACACATGTTTTTATTATGCATGTATCATATTATAGTGTATTCTTGTTGCAATGAAAAAAATGTTTCTTTTATTTACGGTATTGTTTCCTTCCACTTGCTTTTGTCCTCCTTTTCATTGTAACAAAGTTGCTCACCTTAGTACTTAGCGTTTGTCTCAGGGGAGCAGCCTCTATTTGCATTTTATTCCCATGGGGTTTTTTTTGTTTCTTTCTTTGTTTTTGTATTTAGATTCTATTAGATACATTTTTTAAAAACATGTTACAACAGTTATTTTTTAACTTTTTAAAATTGATTTTTTTTGTTGTTTTTTTACAGAGGCAGAGATAGACAGGGACAGACAGACAGGAATGGAAAGAGATGAGAAGCATCAATCATCAGTTTCTCGTTGCGTGTTGCGACTTCTTAGTTGTTCATTGATTGCTTTCTCACATGTGCCTTGACCGCGGGCCTTCAGCAGACCAAGTAACCCCCTGCTGGAGCCAGCGACCTTGGGTCCAAGCTGGTGAGCTCTTTGCTCAAGCCAGATGAGCCCGCGCTCAAGCTGGTGACCTCACGGTCTCAAACCTGGGTCCTTCCTCATTCCAGTCCGACGCTCTATCCACTGCGCCACCACCTGGTCAGGCAAAATTGATTTTAATGTATTGTGTTTACATAGATTCTAGTGTCAGCCTTGTTCACAATAGCAAGGATCTGGAAATAGCCCAAGTGTCTGTCAGTGGATGAGTGGATTAAAAAGCTGTGGTACACACACACAGACACACACACACACAGTGGAATACTATGCAGCCATGAAAAAGAAGGAAATCTTACCTGTTGAGACAACATGGATGGACCTGGAAACTCTTATGTTAAGTGAAATAAGCCAGGCAGAGAAAGAAAAATGTTATATGACCTCACTCACTTGAGGAATCCAATGAACAATGAGAACTGAGGAACGAAACTGAGACAGAGAGGGGATCAAAGGGAACAGAGGGAAAGGAAACAGAGGGAAAGGGGATGATAGGATGGGATGAACCCGTGTGTTTTTAAGTGTACACTTTAGGTTGGCCATATTTGTTACCATTAGAGTCTATTAACAATTTGGGGGTTAGACCGCATGCTTTTACTTTTGTATCCATCTGCCATTCCAAACCTGTTACACCGGTGGCTGTTGACGTTTTCTCCCAACTCGGGGCCCTGGCTCTGGAGAATACAGCCGGGCCAGTATCATTGTCGAGCCCAAGGACCTGCCTGCTGATTGCAGAACTTGAGAAAAAACGAGAATTGTTTATGATAGCTCTTTATGATCATGGACTTCCTCTCACCTTCACTTGTACTGTGTTCATTTCCTTCCTTCCCGGGTACTTTCATTTAACCCCCTCCCTATCACGCACACTCACATGCACACGCGCGCACAAAACACACACACACATCAAGCATTCTGGTGGACGAAAGACCTTTGAGCCGTTCTACTAGCTGAACATTATTTCTTCAAGTCTATCCAGGACCCTCTTTCTTTTATGACACAAACTCTCTCTTTGATGATTAAGCTACCTTGTAACTCAATCTCATTGTATCTCTTCCCCTTGACACACCCGACTTTCCTAGGCCAATGTGCTGGCCACAAATGGTACCCAGCCTTCTGGAGACGAACGCCATCATCTTCTGAGACTGCCCTCAAACATGTTTTCAAGTGACCCGCTTTCTCGTCACTGCCGGTCAACGCATCTCCAACGCCCTATTCCCTGACGACCTCTGCATTGGCATCTCGGTCAGTTCTGGTGGGGACAGGTGCACACGCCGTGGGGGTCCTCACAGGGCAGCTGTTCGTTGGACCAGCACATCCGGGGGGGGTGCTTGAACGGCAGCTCCTCCAGTGGTGATGGTCCCGGGTGGTTTCAAAAACACATCCCCGTGAGCCCCATTCAATTCCTTTTTTTAAAGGGTAAAGGAAGATACACAAATACAGGAATCGTGTTAAAGACCAGGGTGCTGCCTGACCAGGTGGTGGCGCAGTGGATACAGCTTCAGACTGGGACGTGGAAGACCCAGGTTCGAGACCCCAAGGTCACCGGCTTGAGCAGGGGCTCATCTGGTTTGAGCAGGGCTCACCAGCTTGAGCCCAAGGTCGCTGGCTTGAGCAAGGGGTCACTCAGTCTACTGTAGCCCCATGGTCAAGGCACATATGAGAAAGCAATCAATGAACAACTAAGGAGCCACAATGAAAAACTGATGATTGATGCTTCTCATCTCTCTCCATTCCTGTCTGTCTGTCCCTATCTGTCCCTCTCTCTGACTCTCTCTCTGACCCTGTAAAAAGAAATAGAATAAAGTAAAATAAAGTTCAGGGTCCTATACCACCTGAGAGCTGATGTCTGACAGCTTCCTCAGACAAAGCGGTCCTACTGGAGACCAAAAGAAATTAAACACCCATTTGCCGAGAACAGAACAGGTGCGCCCCACGCTGGGGGCTCTGCTCCCTGGGATCGGATGAGCGGAGCGGGAAAATTAAACCTCAGCTCTGCTGAGCAGAAGAAGCACAGGGGCCGTTTATTCTTGAACTTTCTGAAATGATTTAGCACCGACTCACAGGATGCACGAGGCCATGTTACTGCGTGTGTGGGTCACCTCTAAGCCTCGGTGGTCCCGTTTCTGCGATGTTGTGGAAGGGCTTAAACTGCGTTGGCAACCATGGCCTATACTTGTCAGAGGCTTCGTGCGGGGGGCTGTTTGCAGAAGGACATGGGGGGATATTTGGGGCTCGTGGAAGTGTCTTTAGCTGAACCCTATTACCCACATGTGCCCCACGGGACATCGAAAAGGGGGTGAACGTCACGTGCATTGAAATGTTGGCAATTCGCATTTCAACGGAAGGAGTCTCCCTAACTGAACCCTCTTACCCACATCTGCCCCACGGGAAGGGGGTGAACGTCATGTGCGCTGAAATGTTGGCAACCCGCATTTCAACGGAAGGAGTCTCCCTGACTATTCGGGGCCATCACAAGTAAAATGGTGACAAACAACAGATTCCCTTTAGGTGACAATTGGGCTTTGTAGGCGAAGCTCCAGCATTCACGTCCCCAATCCCAACGACGACTTCCTGAGTCTGGGTTTCATCTCTGCTCTTCAGTCTGTTTCATGAACTCCACAGATCTCTGAGCTGCAGATGCGTGTCCTCTGACTCACAATATTGAAGGCATCGCCCCCCTTCCTCCCCCCCAGGAGTTGATGTTTCACCTGCTTCACCCGCCTCAGAGACACACGATTTCTTGTCTTCTTTGCTTGGCAATCTTTCAGGGGACTCAGGGTGGGATTCAGCCTCCTCTGACGGATCGAGGGGTTGCCTGTTGAGTGAACAGGATAACGTGCCTCGGGCCAGCGTCACCGTACGGGGAAAATAAATAAAGGAGCTTGGAATTCCCATTCCCAGCCAGACTCTGGTTATTTAAAGCAGTGGTCTCCAAACCCTGGGCCATGGACTGGTATGGGTCTGTGGGGCATTTGGTACTGGTCCACAGAGAAAGAATAAATAACTTACATTATTTCCGATTTATTTATAATTCAGTCTGAACGATGTTTTGTTTTTTAAAAATGACCAGATTCTTCCCTGGCTGGTTGGCTCAGTGGTAGAGCATTGGCCTGGCGTGCAGGAGTCCCGGGTTCGATTCCTGGCCAGGGCACACAGGAGAGGCACCCATCTGCTTCTCCACCCCTCCCCTTCTCCTTCCTCTCTGTCTCTCTCTTTCCCTTCCACAGCCAAGGCTCCATTGGAGCAAAGTTGGCCTGGGCGCTGAGGATGGCTCTATGGCCTCTGCCTCTGGCGCTGGAATGGCTCTGGTCGCAACAGAGCAACACCCCAGATAGGCAGAGCATCACCCCTGGTGGGCATGCTGGGTGGATCCCAGTCAGGCACATGTGGGAGTCTGTCTGACTGCCTCCCCGTTTCCAAATTCAGAAAAATACAAAAAAAAAAAAGAAAAAAAAAGACCAGATTCCCTCTGTTACATCCGTCTAAGACTCACTCTTGACGCTTGTCTCGGTCATGTGATATACATTTATCCATCCCACCCTAAAGGCCGGTCCGTGAAAATATTTTCTGACATTAAACTGGTCCATGGCCCAAAAAAGGTTGGTTACCACTGATTTAAAGAACACCTTTTGCCTCGTTATGTTTCAAATCCGACTGGAATCGAGGCTTTGTGTGGGGAGAATCAAATGGAACAAAACAGGGCGGAGTGCTGTGTGACTTCACTGTAGCACACTTTCCTCTGGGAGATGGCTTTGGCACAGTGGGGGTGTCTGCTGATGTCAGTGTCACATATGCAGAATGGCGTTGCTGATACAGGAGTATTTGCTGGGGTCTCTTTGATAAGTTTCGTAAGTCACAGAGAACAATTTGACTATAACGACTGTGCTGGTTATAGTCCAACTGAGAAACAAAATATCTGTGTATCTATTTATCTATCTGTCTATCTCTTTGTTTGTCTATCTATCTATCTATCTATCTATCTATCTATCTATCTATCTATTCATCCATCCATCCATCCATCCATCCATACATCCACCCACCCACCCACCCACCCATCCATCCATCCATCTATCTTTCCATCTATCATATCTATCTATCTATCTATCTATCTATCCATCTATCTATCTATTCATCCATCCATCCATCCATCCATCCACCCACCCACCCACTCACCCATCCATCCATCCATCTATCTTTCCATCTATCATATCTATCTATCTATCTATCTATCTATCTATCTATTCATCTATCCATCATCTATCTATCTGCCTATCATCTATCTATCTATGTATCTATCTATCTGTCATCCATCCATCCATCCATTCATCTATCTATCCATCTATCCATCTGTCCATCTATCTATTTATTCATTCATCCATCCATCCATCCAACCATCCACACATACATACATACATACATTCATCTACCTATTCATCTATCTCTCTATCTATCCATCAGTCCATCTATCTATCTATCTATCTATCTATCTATCTATCTATCTATCTATCTATCTGGAGAGATATATTTTAAAGAAATGGCTGATGTGACTGTGGAGGTGGGTTCAGCTGAAGTCTGCAGGGTAGAGCAGTAGGCTGGAGATTCAGGGAAGAGTTAATGCTTTGATTCAAGTATAAAATCTGTCTGGAGGCAGAATTTCCTCTTCATCAGGGGACTTCCACCCTTTATCCTTTAAGACCTTCAACTGATTAGATGTGGCCCACCCACATCACAGAGGGCAATCTGCTTCACTCTAAGTCTACCAATTAAATTCTTTTATCTCCTCTAAAAGAATACCTTCTCAGCAGCATTAAACTCATATTTGCCCAAACCGTGCAGGAACACCTAAACGTAACTCTCAAAACCACTTTATCATATGTTTGCTGATGTGATGAATCATCAAAAGTAGTTTCAAATATTTTTGTGGGTGTTTTTCTACCTTTTTGTATGATGGGCACCTTGTTTGTCATCATGTAGCATAACTTGGCTCAGTTTAATACTTTCTATTCTGTTCCAAAAGTCTTTTGATTGGTGACCAGGACATAACCAAATGATGAATTTCCTCTAAATATCAGACCATGTAGCCAGGAAGTCCACTTGCTTGGGTCACTGTGTAATTGGGGCCCAGTATTTAGGCTGCTTTATAAACATTATTTTATAAAATATAAAAAAATCACAATTGGCCCAGGCCATTTG
Source organism: Saccopteryx bilineata (assembly GCF_036850765.1). NCBI lineage: Eukaryota > Metazoa > Chordata > Mammalia > Chiroptera > Emballonuridae > Saccopteryx > Saccopteryx bilineata. The sequence continues at coordinate 145,775,606 of NC_089502.1, forward strand.
GCTCAGAAGTAGAGCTTCAGCCCAATGTGTGGACGTACCAGGGTCAATTCCCAGTCAGGGCACACAGGAGAAATGACCATCTGGTTATTCACCCTTACCCTTTCTCTCTCTCTCCCTCTTCTCCTCCCTTAATCATGGCTTGATTGATTCTAGTGAACTGGCCCCTGATGTTGATGATGGCTCCATGGAGCCTCTGCCTCAGGCACTAAAAATAGCTCGGCGTGAGCTTGGCCCTAGATGGGCAGAGCATCGGCCCCAGATGGGGTTGTAGAGTGGATTCTGGTTGAGGCGCATATGGGAGCTGCTCTGTCTCCCCTCTGCTCATTTGGTAAAAAGAAGAAGAAGAAAAAAAAACATAGTTACTAAGATAAGATACAGAGTGAGCTGTATGGAATGTAAGCCCGTTTTCATGCCTTGGGCAACTTCATCAAAGTTTATTCCATGTCTAGAAATGTTCAAAGCAAACATATCTTCAATGTTGACATACTGTAGTGTCATGTTCCAGTTACAGTACCACTGATGCATTGCTTTACACACACACACACACACACACACACACACACCCCGTCATCATAAACACAGGGAAAATAAACTGAAACACGTAATAACTTAAGCAAGTATCATTTAAGCTTCTGCAGCTATCATATAAATAACAGGATTGAACACACCTCCCTCGGGCAGTAAATAATGTATACCTCGGAGCATAGCATCTTTTAGTGGTGTCCTTTTATAAACATATATATTTATTCAGCGTGGCTGACACCTGACCTTGCAAGGCAGAGTAGATTCGATTGAGCAGTGTGTCTGGTGTTTGCTTTCGAAGAGTTTTTGGAAATAGAAAGCGCCCAACATATTATGTCGTCATGCTCAGTTGTCTAAACCTTGGTCAGGAGACAGGAGTGCGCACCTGTGTTGCTTGAACATTGTTACTCTTATCGACACAATTCCTGATGTCCATCTCCAACGGTAAGAAGCCTGTTCCTTCCTGTTCTGCGTCAGACTCCCTAATAGCGCGCGCCCCTCATTTTATTATTGGGGGGGCGGGACGCTGCCACCCACGTGGTTGCCATCCGAAATGCTTCCTGACGGGCTTTAGGGATGAGCCGCCGTGGGCCATGAGTGTTTGTTTCCTGCTGTGACAAAGTATCACAAGTGTATTCTCTCACCGTTCCGGGGGGTGAGGGCAGCCGGCTGAAGTCAAGGGGTCGGCAGGGCTGTGTTCCCCAAGACTCCGCAAGAGGGGAGTCACATCGAGTTGTTTCTTCATCAAACACCTGGAAGAATTCGTCATTCCGTTCCTTCAGACCAGAGTTACTTTTCGTGGAGGTTGTAAAAAAAAGAATGAGTTATTTAAAAGTTAATAAGAGTTATTATGTTTCTGTTTTTTAATTGTCAGGTGCTTTTTGTTGTTCTTTTTTTGTTGCTTTTTAGTTTTTTTGCCATGTATATAATAAATATGTCCGTGTTGTCTAAATTTTTAATGACATCGGCATTCATTTACACACGGTATTCCTTTACTATGCCTTGGGTGCTAGCGGTGTGTATAATGATGTTGCCTGGGGTGCTTTTTATTTTAGTAATAGCGTCGGGTTTTTTGTGTTGCTTTTTAATTCTGACACAGTCTCATGAGGAATTTATAAATTATATGACTCTTTGCAAAGAAATAACTTTTGGCTCAGTTGGGTCCTTCTGTTAGGTTTTCTTTTTAATTCATCCCTTTGGGGGGGCTATGCTATCCACGGTGAGGCAAAAGTAGGCTTGCGGTTGTGTGTATTTTGCAGGGAAAAAATTAATAATTAAGCAATAATAATACAAGAATAAGCTCTATGTTTGGCATACTTTAGCCACACCCTGCTAATTTTCCTTTTACATTCTTTGAGTTGTATTGGCTGTTTGATTGTGGTTTGTCTGTTGTTTTTTTCTTTGGTCACATACATGTGAAAGGTGACTCAAAAATTGTTTCCGGCCTTTATCTTCTTCTGGAATATGAACTCGTGTATTCTCTTTTGAACAAACCCAGCTGGAGATGCAGCAAACTTGTTTATACACATTGTGTTTCCATGATTACGTAGCCCGGTTGTTTCTAATTCACCTTGTGATTTCTCCTTTGACCCTCAACGCTGTTTAGAAATGCGTGGCTTCCTTTTGAAGTAGTTGGGAATTTTGTTTCTTTTTTCTTTCTGTTGTGATCCGACTTCCTTTCCCTCAGACTGGACTAGAATCACTGTATTATTCAGTCCAGCAAATACATACGTAAAATTCTCCAGGGATGCTTAACGTGAGAGCACATTCACGTGAACGTCGTTTTTGCCTGAATGTTTCGACGAAGCAAGACCTAATTCAACGATGAGTAAGCAGATGGATATTTAAACGTGTAACTAACTCTGTGTGCTGTGCAAGTGACCCATTGAAACACCAACCATTACGGACATGATTAAACGTTAATTAATTGGGTGCCAACGATTAAGAGCAGCCGTGATGGGCATGAAGAGCCCTGGGCCTCCTTGTGAATGCGTGCACGTGGTCTACACATTTTAACTCCCTATCTCATTTCCAAATTCTGTGTGTTTATAACAAAAGTTCCTGTATCATCTATTCATTGTGATACATAGTTTCCCCTCTGTTTCTGATATCAAGTAACTTTGTATCTTATCACTCAGACGTCATGAAACTAAAGTGGTGTCATAATTATAGTCATTTCTTTCATTGGAAGTTAGATGACCCTATACTCGAACTGACATCGGTCCCCTCACTGCAAATCAGTTCGTTAAATCTGGTTATTGTAACTAATGTTACAACAACTAATTTACACAATAATTAATGTGTATCTCTGGGAGATTAACCATTGCCGGGCATTCTTTCTATTTTTCTAATGAGGTGTGTCTTCTGGGTCCTATAAGAAATGACCTGCCCTCTCTCATTAAAAATGCACACTCTGATGATAAATCGTTTGGGTGCCTGAACTGTACTGAGCTAACGAGTTAACTCAGGTCACCGCGAGATCAATTGGCATCTGGTACAGATCACCCGGGTCTGTGACCGGTCACGATGTACAGAATTTCCCCTGGAAATGAAGAGTAAGCATGCCGTCCTAATTAAGCTCCTGAAACTTTTGAATGAGGCTGGCTGTTCATTCCGATGAAGACATAAGTGGAATTTACTGTTTCACTATGCGTCTGTCATCTGTGCTTTGCTGTTCTAAACTTTCACCCTAAAAACAAATAAAAAAGAGCAGCTTAAAGCAGAATGGATTCTGGGACATAAATGTAAGATGTATGATACGCTTTAGATAAAGATTTAACAGTAGAATTTTGCTTATTGTAAATGGGACGTAACAAGTCGTTAACTATATTTTTCGCTCCAAAAGATGCACTTTTCCCCAAAAAAAGTGGAGGGGAAAGTGCCTGTGCTTCTTATGGAGCGAAAAATACAGTATTTTATTAACTGTTATAACACACCATTTGGTTCAGATTTTTTTTTTTCTTAAAATTTTTCTTCTTAAAACCCCAGGTGTGTATTATGGTCGGGTGCGTCTTATGGAGTGAAAAATACGGTATACTCTAAGGTTACTCTGGTCACCTTCATCTGTACTGTATTGCACCTAACACTCTCTTCCCCTTCCTACAGCTTGGAGAATTGATTTTAATTTTAAAAGGAGATTGACACTTTTTTTCTTTCTTTTTTTTTAAAATATTTTATTTATTGATTTTTTAGAGAGAGAGGAGTGAGAGAGAGAGAGATAAAGAGAGAAGGGGGAGGAGCAGGAAATATCAACTTCCATATGTGCCTTGACCAGGCAAGCCCAAGGTTTCAAACCGGCGACCTCAGTGTTCCAGGTCGACGCTTTATCCCACTGCGCCAACACAGGTCAGGCCTACACTTTTTTTCTTTCTTGTCTTTCTCTCTCTTACCTGTTGGTTCATTCATTGCTCTACTTGTTAAAAGTTGTTTGTTTGTTTTTTTCCTGTAACAGAGACAGAGAGAGAGTCAGAGAGAGGGATAGACAGGGACAGACAGATATGAACGGAGAGAGATGAGAAGCATCAATTCTTCGTTGTGGCAGCTTAGTTGTTCATTGATTACTTACTCATATGTGCCTTGACTGGGGGGCCCAGCAGACTGAGTGACCCCTTGCTCGAGACAGTGACCCTGCACTCAAGCTGGTGAACTTTGCAAAAACCAGATGAGCCTGCGCTCAAGCTGGCGACCTTGGAGTTTCACACCTAGGTCCTCCGCCTCCCAGTCTGACGCTTTATCCACTGCATCACTGCCTGGTCAGGCTCGAAATCTCCCTCTCTGGACTCCTTAAAAACAATCATAATTTACCGTGAGTTGTGACATACACCACGGCCCATCTCCTAACCATCTTCTTCTTGCCCAACTGAGCAGTGGTCCTCATGAGACACAAGCCCTCCACTCCCTCCTCTGGGGTGTGTCCTCACCTCTGTGGGTCCACACCCTTCCTGCGCATCGGAAACATCCCTCCCTATTTCCCTCCTAGCGAGGACAGCACCCCTGTCTTCTCTGAGGGGTAGCTTTACTGGGTTAAATAGCGACCATCTACATCCACGTGGGCACACAATACCAGAATGTGACCCCATTTGGAACTAGGTCCTTTGCAGATATAATGAAGTGAGTTCTTCCTGGGTCAGGAGGGGCCCTGCACCCAGTGACAGGGACCTTAGAAGAGACGGAGGAGGAAACACAGACACAGAGGAGAAGCCACGTGGGGACGGAGGCAGAGATGAGAGGGAGGCGGCCACCAACCCAGAAACACCACCTGAAACCCTAGGAGCTGGGGAGGCAGGGGGACCCTCCCTGGAGCCCCTGGAGGGAGCACGGCTTTGGGGTCCCTAGGTTTCAGAGTCTGGTCCCCAGGACGGGGAGAAGATGAATTCCTATTGTATTAAGTTGCCCAGAGTGTGATTTATTACTTCAGCCTGAGGACGGTCATGCTGTAACCAAGATGCCAGTCTCTGCATTCATCCTCAGCCTCTCTCTCTGTCTGCACGCAACATGATTGCAGACCCCAAAATCAACTGACCCATCTTTCTTTCTATCCAATGATGTTTGCGCTCAGAGGATGACAAGGCACCCAGAAAGATGTGGGTGAAAGTTCGGAAAAGGCGGTCATGTCAAACAGAGAATCATACAAGAAGGCCTGGTGACATAAGCAGAGATCATTGCAAATGACATTTTCACCGTCATCCCCTCCTGCGAACGCATCGATGCATTAAAATGTCGTCCCGTGTACATAATATGTTTGAATACTCGGCCTCCTCATGGTGCACTCTTGTGTCCTGGGGCCCTACCTTCCTGATCACAGGGACGGAGACTATTAATGTACACTGGATGTCCTAGGGAGACTCCCCTGCTACGCTTTCCACATCAATATTGAGACAGACGATATTGTCCTAGGACAGGGGCAGTCAACCTTTTTATACCTACCGCCCACTTTTGTATCTCTGTTAGTAGTAACGTTTTCTGACCGCCCACCGGTTCCACAGTCATGGTGATTTATAAAGTAGGGAAGTCACTTTACTTTATAAAGTTTATAAAGCAAAGTGACAGCAAGTGAAAGCATATCATAATAATTACTTACCAAGTACTTTATGTTGTGTTGAATTTTCGCTAAGTTTGGTGGAATCAATCTTTATAAAACAACTTACTATAGTTAAATCTATCTTTTTATTTATACTTTGGTTGCTCCACTACCACCCACCATGAAAGCTGGAATGTCCACTCGTGGGCGGTAGGGACCAGGTTGACCACCTCTGGTCTAGGAGGTTTGACCTGTGCGACAGGTGTCAGAGTAGGCACTGGGCTAAAGCGAGTTATATTACCTGAGTGAAATCTTTTACTCAACTGTGTTGTGGAAGAATTCAGTGTCACCAGAGCTGTTTCTTTGTGAAGGATTCCCGGCGTGCGCCCAGCGCCATCTGCCTGCGCGCTCTGCGAGTGAGGGCAGCCCTTTCCTCATGGGACTCACTTCACGGGAGGTCAATGGTTGATACGTTCCATACTCATCTCCGAATCCATCTCATCCCGCCTCCGCGTAATCCCCAATTGAACCGAGAACCGGAAGCGGCTTTCTGCTCGCCTGTTCCTAACGCGGAGAGGGACTGTCAGTGTGCACCCCAGCTGTTGCCTGCTGCCGTATGACTGCTCTGCGTTCTGTAATCATCACTCAGACACTGTGTATGTGTGTGAGCTGCTCATCTATTACCCACATTGGCCCAAATGCCATTGTACGAATGGTTTATGATGTTAATCTTTCTTTTGTGAGGGCGTAGATAGATACATGCAAATATAGATAGATTGTGATTGGTGAGAGATACATGAAAGATACATAGATAGATGATAAATTGATGATAGATATAGATTGATGATAGATGATAGATAAATAAATATATAGATGGATGACGCATACATAAATAGATAGGCAGATAGATAAATAGATGATAGATCAATTGATCTATCAATTGATAGAAGAATGGATGGATAGATGGATAATGTATATATAGATAGATAATAGATTAATAGATAGATAATAGGTAGATGATAGATACATACATACATAGATATGTAGATACATAGATGGAAGGATGGATGGATGATGCATAGACAGATGATAGATAGATAAATAGATGGATAGGTGGATGATGTGTACATAGATAGATAGATAGATAGATAGGCAGATGGATAAATAGAAGATAGATTGATAGATCAATGGGTAGAAGGATGGATGGATAGATGGATGATGCATAGATAGATAGATAGATGAAAGATAGATAGATGATAGATATAGATTGATGATAGATGATAGATTGTTAGGTAGATAGATAGATGGATACGTGGATGGATAGATGGATGATGCATGCATAAATCGATAGGCAGATAGATAAATAGATGACAGATCAGTTGATCAATCAATTTATAGAAGGATGGATGGATAGATGGATGGATAGATTAATAGTGCATATATATAGATAGATAATAGGTAGATGATAGATGATAGATACATAGATGATAGATAGATAAATAGGTGGATCAATAGATGGATGATGCATACATAGATAGATAGGTAGATAGATAAATAGATGATAGGTTGATAGACAGATAGATACATAGATATATAGATGGAAGGATGGATGGATGGATTGATGGATGATGCATACATAGGTAGATAGATAGATAGATAGATGATAGATAGATGATAGATAGATGGATGATAGATAATAGATAGATGGATGATGCATACATAGATAGATAAGTAGGTAGATAGATAGACAGATAAAAGATAGATAGATGATAGATAGATAGATAGATAGATAGATACGCAGATAGATAGATAGATACGTAGATACATAGACAGAAGGATGGAAGGATGGATGATGCATACATAGATAGATAGGCAGATAAATAGATAGAGAGATGAAGGATAGATAGACAGATAGATAGATAGACAGACAGACAGATATCCTATCACTAGGACTGGTGGCGTGCATGCCATGTTTAATGGCTACCTGCTTGGTAAAGGCATCCTTGCCGTCGGCCTCCTGTCTCTGAGTCCTTCAGTCTGCAGACCACGTGTCTCACAAACACTCCTCAGTCCAGCACAGGGGCGCTGCAGACGGTCCGTGGTTGCCATGGCATCTTTGCTTTGGCTCCAGGACAGGGAGGCTGACTTTCAAGAACCATCCAGGATCGTGAAGCGTCCTAGCCCCCGTGAGAGCCAACCCTTTCTTCCTTCCATCTAACAGACAAGTCATCTCTTTTCTTTTTTGTGTGTGTGACATTCATCAGAGATGAGAGAATAACACCGAATCCGAATACATTCCCTGGACTCTCAGACGCCTTTTGACCCTCACCCGTGTGGCCTGATTCTCTTTCCCCAACCGCCCACGAATAATTCCGCCCAGAATAATTTCTCATCCCACCTGCCGGAGTCTTCAAGGGGCACGCCTCTGCGTGTCACTAATCCTTCCGAGTCACCAGCGTCCCGTTCGGCTTTCTCCCGGTTCTTTGGCAAATATTTATGGAGGGCAGCCTGGGCTAACCCACCTGTCCCCGTCCAGGGCGTGGGGTCATCCAGAAACAAAACCGACCTATGCAGAACGGTCCGGGCGAGGGTGTCCCTCTCATTCCGTCTTCTTGCCGATCTTCTCCCTGTTTCTTTCTGTTTGCTTTCCTTTACGAGGCGATCTCGCCAAATACTGTGGCTTTGGGTGGCCTTTGCCTATGGATTTCCCCGCGTGGGACTCCTCTGCTCGGCCCCGATCTGTCATCTGCGCTGGGGGCTCACACATGTCCCCCCTGTGTTGTGCGGCAGGTGTGCGCCCCTCAGCGCGGGGGAGACAGCAGACTGGACCGCGCTTACAGCCTGCCCTTCTGTCCGCACGTCCTCACCGTCTTATTTCAGAGGTTCAGCCCTGCGCTCTCTGCTCCTGTGTCTTAACTAGTGCCTGGTCCCGAAACACCGCCCGCCTCTCACCTCCTGTGACGTCCTGCTCACAAGGCACCCTTACAGAGACCCCCTACCCTGGTCATCCCACCTACAATCCACCATGTCCCCCCCGTACCATTCCTGATCACTCCCACCCTTCTCTGTCCCTGCGTCCCCATATCTCTCACCCCCTTTGGAAAACACTCCATCATTCATTATACCCTCTGTCTGCCCAGGACAAAGCCATTTCCATCAATGCACTGACCACGGCAATGTTTATTCCCCCCCTTTGATGGATCCCTGCTAGACAGAGAGCCGTGGTCCCTTCAGTGTCCTGGAATTAATAAAAATTTAATCAGAGAGGATTTAATTGAGGGAGAGTGTCGGCATCGATTAAAATCTCTTTCCTCACAGTGGTACTGTTAGGAGTGTGGAGACCAGATACATCCAGATACATAAAAGAAATACTGAAGGTTTCCTCAGGAGCATATAAATTACTTATCCTTATAAAAAAAAATCACCTTAAAAATATAAAAAAAGAGATTTAGTCCTATTACAAAAATCAAATAGTGCTTCTTTTCTCATTAATAAAGCAAATAACAGTTCTCATTAACAACTAAGTTTAAGTCCTGATAGAAAATGAACACTGTCAGGTACATGGTGATCCAACCACAGTACTATATACACCTGAAACTAATGTAAAACAATTTTGAATGTAAACTATAATTTAAACAAGAGAGACTAAAAGTCAACTTTAAAAGTATGACACAGACTTTGTACCTATGTGTACAAACAAAATCTAATCTGGAGCAATCATTTTGATCCTACGGTGAGTACCCACATCAAACATTCATTTAATAACCATCATTGTACTTTTTTATGCAATTTGGGGATGGCTTTTATCAGTCCCATGTGCCTCCATTGTCTATTTCCTCCCCACAAAAGAGATTCTCTTTTCACTTAGTATTTAACCTTTCGGTGAACAAGCCATTTTAATTGGCTTGTAGTCTGCTATCACCAGTATTTTTTTATTTATGTTTAGTTTATCTGTATTTGAAGTAACAACTTATATTCAAAGGTGTGTCACTTGTAAAAAAAATTACGTATATATCTATATCTATATATATCTATATATATATTTATATATATATATATAGATATATATATCTCCTAGAACTCTGTCAAAAAGAAACCTTCCAAATAACAGCTGAACAAAATAAAGCCGGTCACAGGTAGGTTGGAGAAAAGAGCTATGCTTAGAGGGAATTTAAAAGCATTTGGTGTATAGATTAGAAAAGAAGAAATACCTTAAAGTCAATAAGTGTTCACGTTAGGAATGCAATGAAAGATGAGAAATTTAAGTGCAAGGCAAAAAATGTGGAATACAATAATACAAACTAAGGCAGAGATCAATAACGCAAATAACAGAGAACCTATGCAGAAAAACATCAACAAAAAACAAAACAAGAAAACGGGTTATCTGAAAAGATCACTGTAGTTGGTGAACCTGGAGTCAGGCTAACCAAGCAGAACAGAGAGAACACAGCGTCTACTGGTCCCACTGAGGAAAGCAGGTATGCACTGATGAGCTCATGGACGTGAAAATGTAACCAAGTGATGGGTAACACTGTGTCTACTAATTTGATCATTTCAATGGAAAAGTTCAACTCCCCGAAAGACAGAAAGGACCGGAATACAGAAAAGAGGAATAAGTCATGTGAATAGGTCGTATCTATGAAAGACATTCCGTCAATAATTGATGGAAGCCCTGGCTCCATAGCCCAGTAGGTTACAGTGTCATCTCGATGAGCCAGGATTGTGGGTTCGATCCCCGGGCAGGGCAGGTACAAGAATCAACCAACGAATGCATGAATACACGGAGTAACAAATTCATGTTTCTCTCGGTCTCTTTTTCTCTCTCCTTTGCTCTCTCTCTAAAAAATCATTCAATAAAAAATAAGCAAGGTTCATTCAATAGCATTTGCTTATAAAGTTAGAAAAATGAAAATAATGCATACTTGAGACGTGAAAACAATTATTAGAGCAGCGCCCCCCACCACACACACACACAAAAAGCAAGAATATTTTTTCCTTAAGAAATAGAATGCTTTGGGCCCTGGCCGGTTGGCTCAGCGGTAGAGCGTCGGCCTGGCATGCGGGGGACCCGGGTTTGTTTCCAGCCAGGGCACATAGGGGAACCGCCCATTTGCTTCTCCACCCCCCCCCCTTCCTCTCTGTCTCTCTCTTCCCCTCCCGCAGCCGAGGCTCCATTGGAGCAAAGATGGCCCGGGCGCTGGGGAGGGCTCCTTGGCCTCTGCCCCAGGCGCTAGAGTGGCTCTGGTCACGGCAGAGCGATGCCCCGGAGGGGCAGAGCATTGCTCCCTGGTGAGCGTGCCGGATGGATCCCGGTCGGGCGCATGCGGGAGTCTGTCTCACTGTCTCTCCCCGTTTCCAGCTTCAGAAAGAAAAAGAAAAGAAAAGAAATAGAATGCTTTGTTTGCAGATTGAATGAATTCCAGTCGCCCCGTGATAAAAATTACCCCTTCATGTAGGACGAGTGAGGAAGGGTTCTAAACCCTACTGAATAAACAAGGTTGTGTAGATTGTCTCCGCTCTTACGGCCAGGGATGGGATTTCTGCGAGATAACTAGCATCCTCACCTTTCCCGCAGACAAGGCCCAGAGGATTAGTGCCCAGCGCGACAACCGTCCACGGAAGACAGAGTCAGATTGAACTTGATCAGCGGCCTCTTAAGGGCCCCCCCGCTCCTTGGCATGCGGACGACGTCATTTGCTATTCATAAAAGCAAGTAAAATTATATCCCAATGAGAGATATTATGGAGAAATAAAATATTATACTCAGCATTATTCCAGAATATATCATTAAGAGGACCATTTCCATATTACGGAGCAATTTCGGCACCTTGGTCAATGACCCGTAATTACAGTGATTTGTAGAACTTGTTATAAAACCTCATAAAGAAAAAAATCCCTGCATTCATACTCCATCCACTGCAACAGGAATTCATTAGCTGGTTTCACTCCCGTCAGCAGGTTTAGGAGTGAAGTTTCACAGCAGAGGGTTTTAGAACGGCCAGGATGCCCCTTCTATGGTGAAAGGGAGAAATAGAAATACTTAAAAAGAGTGTGTGTGTGTGTGAGAGAGAGAGAGAGAAAGCAGGACTCAGGAAAGGATGGTGCCGGAGACTTGTGGGAAGCTGAGGAATTGCAAAAAATATAAATATAATAATAAAATATAAAATAAATAAAGGTGTCCCTCTTTTCAGACTGGATCAAGCAGCGGTGACTTTGCGGGAAGATGAGGATGTGCGGTCAGTCACCCTCGATCAAAGATGATCATAACCATTTAAACTCTAAGTCTCAGTAAGTTGGGCAGAATGCCTTTGTAAATCTAACAGCATAGGACTCAACCCGGGCTTTAGGTCATTGACGCCAGCTGGGATGCCGGAATAAACGTTTTCATTTTCACTATGGGTCCTAGGATCGCGTGGCAGGAACTTGGGACCTGGAATAGGGCTTTGCCTCCATGGTTTTCCTCAATGTTAAGTCCCAGGAAGAAGGTGAAGGTCAGCATCCCCCCTGCCCGGACCCAACAGATGCCTTCAGAAGCCTGTTTATAGCACATCCCCTGACCTTGAACCTCCCCTGCCTGGGAGTCGGTCAGATGGCTCCTGCTGCACAACGTTGAATTTTTACCTACCTGGCGTTGGGGTTCCCACTGTGCCATAGAGCTGGTGTGCACTGCAACCAGTTAATGCAGGGGTCCGGAACCTTTCTGGCTGAGAGAGCCACGAACGCCACATATTTTAAAATGTCATTTCGTGAGAGCCATACAATGACCTGTGTACATGACGCATTATCCAATAAAAATCTGGTGTTGTCCCGGAGGACAGCTGTGATTGGCTCCAGCCACCCGCAACCATGAACATGAGTGATAAGAAATGAATCGATTGTCATACATGAGAACGGTTTATATTTTTAACGTTATTAATTTTTTTTATTAAAGATTTGTCTGCGAGCCAGATGCAGCCATCCAAAGAGCCACATCTGGCTTTTGAGCCATAGGTTCCCGACCCCTGAGCTAATGGAAAGAAAGTCACAGTCAAACTATGAGGCTGACAGCAGAGGGAACACTGCTAACAACAACTTTATCAATCCCCAAGGAATCCTCTAAACAGAAAGAGATAAAAAGAGAAAGAAAGAGAAAAAGGACATATAGCGTGCTATGTAAAAATTAAATGATAAAGTGGTCGGTATGTTGATCTGATGAAAATGAAAAAATTGAATTAATCTCAGCAGCTGAAATAAGTAAATTAGATACATTTGAGTGACTGTGTGTAACAGTTACTGGTGCAGAAGATCATCTGAATGCAACAAAGACCTGCAGAAATTGTATGCCTGATTGTGCAAATGAACAGCGGTGTGCTCACAAGGACTTCAAGGACGCAGGATGAATTTCAGCCTTGCCCCAGGATAAGGGATGCTTCATCACATTTTTTAATATAAAGATTTTAATAGGAAACGTACTGTTTAAATTTTAAATCTTAAATTTTAATTTCCGTTCCTGCTGGAGGGTGGCTGCAGGAATTCCGTTCTTCTGGTTTCATTTTCTGAGACTTGAAATATTTTAAATATCAGAATGTATGTCCTACAAGCAACCAGAAAACATCAGGGTACCCTGTGAATAAAACCCACAGGCATGTGACATTCTGCAACCTTAGGAATTCTAGTGATGAGATCATGTCCTATATGCCCTATTTTTTGCTCCATAAGATGCACTTTTGTGGAAGGGAGAATGCCCGTGCATCTTATGGAGCAAAAAATATGGTATTTTATTAACTATCTTAACACACCATTTGGTTCAGAATATTTTTTTTTCTTATTTTCCTCCTGAAAACCCTAGGTGTGTCTTATGGTCAGGTGCGTGTTCTGGAGCAAAAAATACGGTATATAAGAAGGTAACCAGCACAGCGAACATAATGTTTGGGGGACAATCACAGTCAGAACCCTGTCCTCTGCATCCAAGTTCAGCAGGAAAGTTGGACAACATCCTACAATGTGAGCTAGAAGTTCAGATTACAGAATGACTGTGACCCTCACTACATTAATTACTTCTGGAAGCCCGAGGTCCCTTCTTTGTGAAATGTGGAAAAATTAATTCAGGCTTTGTCCAGTTTCTTTAAAAATATACTAGAGGCCCTGGCTGGCTGGCTCAGCAGTAGAGCATCGGCCTGGCTTGTGGAAGTCCTGGGTTCGATTCCTGGCCATGGCACACAGGAAAATTGCCCATCTGCTTCTCCACCCCTCCCCCTCTCCTTTCTCTCTGTCTCTCTCTTCCCCTCCCGCAGCCAAGGCTCCATTGGAGCAAAGTTGGCCCGGGCACTGAGGATGGCTCCATGGCCTCCACCTCAGGCACTAAGAGGAGCTCAGTTGCTGAGCAACATCCCAGATGGGCAGACCATCGCCCCCAAATGGACATGCTGAGTGGATCCTGTTCGGGTGCATGTGGGAGTCTGTCTCTCTGCCACACCACTTCTCACTTCAGAAACATACAAAAAAAAAAGGAATGAAAATATACTCGAGTCCATATGGACCTGATTCTTGACAGAGGGGCTCCATAAATGTAGTTGAATCCCCATCATACAAATGTGTCTAGAAACCATGAGGACCCAGGTAGGAACGTTAGTGCACCCATCCTAGCGGATTCCTGGGAGCAGTTTATGCCGCAGAACAGGCCATCCAATCAGCATGCCTTCTGTTTATGACATCACTCTGCTTGACGATGTCATCACCCATGTTAGGCATACGGCTTGGGTCGGACCCTGCTCTAACCAAATCGCACTCTCCTCCTGGGCACCCCTAACCCCACATGGTCCTGCAAATTCCACTCGGGGGGCGCACGGTGAGTACACAATGACATGAGTATCCAACTCATTATTCTTGGCAACTTTCTACATACACGCTTTTGACAAGAATGCTAAAGAGAATAGTGACTGTCATGGTCTTGATGTGATATTATAATAAAAAAAAAGGAGAAAACTGTAAAAGAGAATCATTCATTATATGGAACAGGATTAGGTAGGAAAGCTTACACGCAATGAAGAATGCAAGCGGTGTTTAAAACAGAGTTTTGGTGTGAAGAAATGCTATTTTTTTTTTTAGAATCTCCCATGTTTCACTATTTCCTGCTTGTGTAACTAACACAGAAATGTGCACAGACATTACGTGGACAGCAAGGATGAGTCGGGCTTACGGGTTGCACAGACGGATGGTTACTTTGGGTCATTCTTTTTGAAAATTACCAGAGACCTTTTTGTTGTTGTTGTTGTTGTTGTTGGTTTGGCATTTGAGTGAGTCACAGTACAACACCGTATTGATGTATCTGTGTGTGTCAGCTGTTACTTGATTCTGTGTGTGTGTGTGTGTGTGTGTGTGTGTGTCAGAGAGAGGGACAGACAGGGACAGACAGACAGGTACGGAGAGAGATGAGAAGCATCAATTCTTTGTTGCGACTCCTTAGTTGTTCATTGATTGCTTTCTCATATGTGCCTTGACGGGGGGCGGGGGCTACATTTAAAACTGTTCTTCACTCATTTTATATTTTCCCCATAAGGACCGGCTTCTTTATGGAAAACCAAATCCCAAAATGCTTCTTCCGGAACCCGTTGCCTGTGGTGTGGAGTGTTGTTGAAACCACACACCCTTAAAGGAAGGTTAAAATTAGAACCAGTGTGCAGGAAGCACCAGAGGGAAGTAGCTCAGCGGTGTGACTGCCACTGAAGATTTCCCTGTTGTCACTTTGTCTCCAGAGATAAAAATATATAGACAGGCACAGCCTACACCTGCTTCTTTGTTTAGGGAGTTTTGCCTCGAGACCAGGAGGCTGGCTGTGTTTCTAAGAAGCTGGAAAGCCTTGGTGAGCTGGGGGGTTTTTTTGTTTGTTTCTTTGTTTGTTTGTTTTATAAGTATGACCCTGTAGAGTAATGTCTAGAACAGGGTTCGGGAACCCAGATGTGGCTCTTTGGATGGCTTCATCTGGCTGGCAGACAAATCTTTTATAAAAAAAAAATAATAACGTTAAAAATAGAAAACATTCTCACATATTACAAGCCAGGATTCTGGGTTCGATCGCCGGTCAGGGCAGGTACAAGAATCAACCAGCGAATGCATGAATACACGGAGCAACAAATTCATGTTTCTCTTGGTCTCTTTTTTTCTCTCCCTTGCTCTCTCCCTAAAAAATCAATCAATAAAAAAATAAGCAAGTTTCATCCAATAGCCCAGGAGTCGGGAACCTATGGCTTGCAAGCTAGATGTGGCTCTTTTGATGGCTGTGTCTGGCTCACAGACAAATCTTTAATAAAAAAAAAATAAGGTTAAAAATATAAAACATTCTCATGTATTACAATCCATTCATTTCCTACCGCTACTGCTCATGGTACGGGTGGCTGGAGCCAATCACAGCTGTCCTCCGGGACAACACCACATTTTTATTGGATGATGCGTAACATACACGGGTTGTTGTATGGCTCTCACGGAATTGGAATTACATTTTAAAATGTGTGGTGTTCATGGCTCTCTCAGCCAAAAAGATTCCCGACCCCTGATCTAGAAGATAAAGCGTGGACGTTGCTCACCTCTGTCAGTAACAGCTGCTTACAGAATGCACACCTCCCACATCTCCTCCAAGCTCACCAGCTACCGTCACCAGGATGCTGAGGGGCTTGATGCTTTTCCTGTCATTTGGATTGCTCTGTCTCCCTGTGGTCCCACCCGGTGGCTTTTTCGTAGTCATCACAGCAGGTGGAAGACAGGCTGACAGAGGCCAAGAGAGGAATTGCACAGAATTACAGAAAACCATTAGAGTGACGCATCTCCTCCCACTCACCATTCCCGCAATTCAACCCGCACGTAAGAACGCATGCCTCTGGAGAAGCAGCGGCTTTAGATCACTGTTTGGAAATTTGCAGGTGTTTCAATTTGGGGTCACCTAACATGTTATTATGGATAGGGTCCCCTGAAGGATTCCTCTGGCAGTCATCTTGCTGAATGACCGTAGAGAGAAAATGTCAATTCAAAACTGTAAGTGCATTTTTATTCAAGTGTGTGAATAGTTTATTTTATGATCAAGTGCACTGATACTTTTGAAATTCCTTTGTACCTTTAAAGAGCTATGTGTCCTTTGTTACTCTTTTTTAAAAAAATAATTCCTTAAATGAATCGGGGTGACATGGGTTTGTGAGATATATAAATTTCAAGTGTACAGTCTTTCATATGTCAGCTTTATGTTGTATTGTGTGCTGCATTAGAGTTGTTTGTTTGTACATAGTTTTTATTTTTATTATTTTATTAAGTGAGAGGAGGGGAGGCAGAGAGACAGACTCTCGCATGCGTCCTGACCAGGATTCACCTGGCATGCCCACTAGGTGGTGATGCTTTGCCCATCTGGGGAATTGCTACATTGCTCAGCAGCTAAGCTCTTCTTAGTGCCTGAGGCAGAGGCCATGCAGCCATCCTCCGCGCCTGGGGCCAACTTGCTCTAAATGAGCCATGAGTACAGGTAAAGAAGAGAGAGAGAAAGAGAGAGAGAAGTGAGAGAGGGAGGAATGGAGAAGCAGATGGGCACCTCTTCTGTGTGCTCTGACCAGGAACTGAACCCAGGACATCCACATGCTGGGCTGAGGCTCTACCACTGAGCCTACTGGTCAGGGTCAGCATTAGAGTTTTTAATAAAAATTTTTATAACTACCAGCTTTTACAATATGCCCTTAAAGGCTCCAACACCCCAAAGGGGTCTCCTAGGATGCCATCTGGGTCCTGCTTCAATAGTGGAAAGGAAGGACATTGAACTAATGCCTGCCAGACTTACGTGCCTCTGCTGTGAGGAAACAGGGACACTGGAAGGTAGGCTTCCCCCTCGATCCTCTAAGGGAGGATGCAGTCTCTTCCAGCCCTGCTCCAGCTACCTATGACCTAACCTTGCCCAGAATGCTGGGGTTTGCCACTGAAGGCTGAAGGTGCCCAGGGCCATTGGCCCCATCAATGACACTGTGGACGAGCCTAGGGTATTTCTTCCCAGAAGCAGGTAAACTGATCTCATTTGCACAAGGGCCACTTAACTATGTCTTGCCTGAATAGTCAGATTTTTAATTCTTCCCTCGAAGATCTCTGTTGTGGGTGTTGATAGTCCTATTTTCTGCTGCTTTGTTTAATATATAGTGTTTCCTTTATTCCTCCTACCTCAATGCCCCACACGTATTTCAGGCTGGGACCTACTCTTAATTTAGAGCTCTCTTTCCCCCTTTTGCCAACTTCTATTATGAATCTACCTTTGCAACCCAGCTTAGTGTATCCCAAGGTTCTCTTTACCATGCCACAGTCACAGAGCTCCAGGGAAAAGTACCCTGGTCTCATCTCTCCAGGCAGAGGAGAACAGAAGCTCCATATCCACACATGCTGCAGATGGCTTTTCCAGTCTACCTGAATCATTACAAGCTAGAAGCAGTGGTCATTGGGACTTGGACATGAGCTGCAAAGTATAGAATTGTGACAACAATTCCAGTGCCATGCGGACTTTTCCTGGATGTGGACTTTTCCTGGACTCCTGCTCCCTGTGACAGCTCCTAACAGACTGAACTGGGGTTGGGTTGCATTTTGCAGGGATTTGGCATGGTGATGGGGCCCACTTGGACTTGGTGAACATGTTAAGGACACTACTCTTTTATGGATTCTTGCTGTATTGGCCAAAAGTTTGCTTAAAGGCTTTAATCAGTGTAAAAAAAAATAGAAGACTATATAAAAAAGATGTGGCACATATACACTATGGAATACTACTCAGCCATGGGAAATGATGACATCGGATCATTACAACAAAATGGTGGGATCTTGATAGGATTGTACGGAGTGGGATAAGCAAATCAGAGAAAAACAAGAACTGCAGGATTCCATACATTGATGGGACATAAAAACGAGACTAAGAGACATGGACAAGAGTATAGTGGTTATGGGGGGTGGGGAGAGGGAAGGAGGGAGTGGGGGAGGGGGAGGGGGAGGGGCACAAAGAAAACTAGATAGAAGGTGATGGAGGACAATCTGACTTTGGGTGATGGGTATGCAACAGAATTGAATGACAAGATAACCTGGACATGTTTTCTTTGAATATATGTACCCTGATTTATTGATGTCACCCCATTAAAATTAATAAAAATTAAAAAAAAATTATTGTTGGGTTGGGAGTCACTCTAAACATCGAGTCAATTTAGATGGTCCTAAAGGCATGGACATTGGAGTAAGTCTGGCCTGGGCTTGAATCCTTGTGTGAGGCTGAGGACATGGGACCAGGTTAGTTTTTTCTCGTGTACGCTCTGAATAATCACGGTTTCTAGCTCACAGAATGCTGTTTTAAATCGCTTTACCCTAAACCCTGGCAAACAGGTTCCAAAAATGATGTCTATTCTCATGACGTCTTAGGATGAAGGTTTTTAAAACATGGTTGCTGTACTGGATGTGTAAAGTAAAACTTGCTGTTTTCATTGCCTGCCATGTTCGGTGACTTTTGACAAAAAGGAATCAACTTGATGATAGAATAGGTATTTAAAACCGTATCTTAAGCCCCCTAATCGCCCTGTTCTCCGTGGTCAACCCTTCGCCCAGCCTCAGCCCCTGGGACTCCTAGTCTGTTCTCTCTCTATAGAGTCCTTTCCTATAAAGGGATCCTAAGACACGCACCTCGTTGACATGACCTTCCTTTACTTAGTTGAACTCATTTGAAATTCTCCCAGATTTCTGTACATATCGGCAGCCCTTCCTTTTTCAGTGCTGTGTACTATTCCACATCATAATGTCCTATGGTTTCCTTACCATCATCCATGAAAAAATATCTAGCTTTCTTTCTATTTTTTTCCATTAGTACACATCTACCCATGAGATACGTTCTTGGCTGACAGGTTTTTTTAATGAAACGTAAGTGTTTTTTTTTTTTTTTTTTACATTTCTTGGGTAAATGCCTCAAGGTGGTTTCTGGTCCCTATGGTAGATGTGTTCTTTTCTTTTCCACAATGGTTGGAAATTCTGCCTCCCACAAGCAAAGAAACAGTTCCTCATGACTCCGTACTGCCAACCTTTTGTGTAGCAAGACTTTTTTAAAATATGTCTTCTGCCAAAGCAGGCGGTGGCGCAATGTATAGAGCATCGGACTGGGATGTGGAGGACCCAGATTCGAGACCCCGAGGTCGCCAGCTTGAGCACGGCCTCATCTGATTTGAGCAAAGCTCACCAGCTTGGACTTCAGCTCACCCCATACCCCCGCCACCCCTTCCGGATGCCTGCCGGGATTTTAAACAGCAGTTCATTGCCACGTCTCCACCCCCTTTGGTCTTCCTTGTGACCTTGACCATTCCGAGTGCCGGGAAGGTGTCACTTCTGTCCACGCGCAGACACAGATCGAGGCCGCCCTCTGTGTACTTCACGGTAGAGTCAGCGCAGAAGAAAGAAGGGCACCCCTGGTGGGGAAGGGAAGTTATCCACTCAGTCTCTGCCGGGCCACGCCGTAGTCACTGCATACACAGTGCTCAGGACAGCACAGGTGGATGAGGAAGTGGACGGACGAGCAGATAAATGAATGAACACGCCCATGCCTACAGTCCCGGGCGTGGCGGAGACCCCCAGCCAGCACAGTCCCTGTCTTGTCTGTGGTCTGTCCTCACATGCTTGTACGTCAGATGCGAACCCGTGTTTTTTGTAAGCGTTCTGACTGGTTGCCATCCTGCTCAATCTGACCTGGCCGCCTTAGCCACCTGAGCTGACCTCGGGCCGGGGACGCTCCACCCCTGTGTCCCCCACTGTTTCTTGGTGGCCGTCCATGTTTCAAAAGATGGGAATGAGAAGATGCGGTCTGAGACATGGCAGGGTCTTTTAAGTTAATAATCAGGCTGCATGCATTTCTTCCTGCTGCATTCGACTGCCAGCCTGAAGCGTGCGCGCGCGCGCGCGCGCACACACACACACACACACACACACACACACATCTCCCCTCTGTGTTACACACGGGGGAGTGCTTCTTCCTCAGACTTTTGCTGGTGGTCCTCTGTGCCTCGACACCCCCTTGCAGCAAGCGCCTCTTCTCAGCGTCCACCATCAGGCATCTGGAAAGAATGCACAGATGTACCTCTTTTTCCCTCACACACGCCTCAGAGTAAGTGTGCACAGATCGTGCCCGTGAACGCCTTCTGCACACACACAGCTGTGGGCAGAGCGAGGCTGCAGCATCTCAGCCTAGGAAACGCTCATTATGCGTAATTAACTCTCTGCTCAAGCATCAGCAGCTGCAGGTGTAGTTAAAACAAACCAAAGCCCTTGGGGGGACGGCCAGGGAGGGGGACAGGGCCGAGGCCAGATTGCAAGGAAGCCACGCCTCCCAGATCCCTGGAGCTCCTGCGAGTCTCAGCCGTCAGCGCAACATCGCCCCCTGCTGGCCGGACTCTGGAACTGCATGCTGCGTGGCCGTGGACATGGTCCTGACCGGTCAGCTGGCTGCAGACGGTCCTCGGACGGACATCACCAGCAAAGCCGTTCCAAAGGCTGTGTCCATCTTTTCCACTGTGCTTATAGATGGCCTCACGCGCAGTGCATGCAGGACACATACGGTTCGTGCAAAAGGCACCATGCTGCATCTGAAAATCAGCTGGACACGTTAAAACACCCCGTTTCCAGGGCGGCGTGCCGGTGAACTAGACACCTCTCCGAGGGTGACACAGAGGCCACCGCCGTTCTGAAGGCTCTCTGGTGATCGTAGCAGGCACCCGAGCCCGCAGCCATCGTGGACCTTCCCCTGTGGCTTCCCCGAGAGCGGTTTGCTGTCACAGCGGGGGGGGTTGGGGAGATCTCATGGTCCCTGAGCATTGAAAGCAGCTACTGGAAACCTGGAGGACTTGACAAGTCAAGCCACATTCTTAGTCTCCCTTCCCTGAGTTGTAGCTGCTTAACTGGGGAAGGGGGTGGCAAGCCACGCTCCTGAGACTCCCATTTCCCTCTGTTTAAGGGGTTCAGGGCTCTGTGTTCCTAAGCGACCGAAAGACCCAAACTTCTGCCAATCCCTCTTTGGAGGAAAATGCTTACGGGCACCAAGTCACAGCACAGAGGACGGCGGTTCTGTGTCAGCCGGTCCTTGGGTAGGTGAATTTCAGAGTGCCTCCTTCTCGGGCGGTGGTTGGACATTGTGACAGGATGGAAGGGCAGGTCGTTCGTACTTTTCAGCATTGTAGAGCATTCTCTAAGTAAATCAGACATGTTGCAGCTACTTAATTTTATACTTTTAATTTTTTAAAGTGTAAGGAGAGGAGACAATGAGACAGGCTCCCACATGTGCCCCAACCAGAATCCACCTAGCAACCCCTGTCTTGGGCCAATGCTTGAATCACCCAAGCTATTTTTAGTGCCTGAGGCCGATGCTTGGACCAACTGAGGCATCCTCAGCACCCTGGGCCTCTCTGGAACCAATTGCACCACTGGCTGCAGGAGGGGAAGAGGGAGAGATGGAGGAAAGGGAGGGAGGGAGAGAAGCAGATGGGTACTTGTCCTGTGTGCCCTGACTGGGAATCAAACCCGGGACATCCATACACCAGGCCAATGCTCTATTCACTCAGCCAGCTAGTCAGGGCTTAACATTATTTAAAAAAAAAAAAAAAAAAAAAGATACAGAGAGTTCATTCCACCTCAAGTGATTCATGAGTTTCCCTCCGAACAAGGCCCACAGCTACAATGAACATAAAATTACCTGACCTAGTTCCTAAAATAAGACAACAAAGGGAGGAGAATAAAAAAACACCCTGAAATACCCAACTGCTCAGTAGCAGTGGCAGTGCAGGAATGTTTAAAACTCGGCTCCCAGACTGTCCTGTGTGGGAATAAAAGAGAGGATGTGAAACGGGTGGGTTTCCAGCTCGATTCTCCTATGAGCTGTGAGATTAGGGGAAAGTCTCTTGTACTGCTTGTGGCCCTGAAAAAGAAGACACCTGCTAAGTGCAGCTCAAATGGATCAACAGAGCCCAGCTGCTATTTATGCACAGGGGTGTCCCACCCCACCCGCATTTTAGGGAGAATCCCACACTGCGCTTCAGCCGGCAGAGCAGCCCTTATAACGGAGTTTCTGGAATCCTGTTTCCACCAATAGGACGGAGGCTCTCCCTGTCCAATCAGATCTGCCATCAGCATCTTCACTAGCCAATCGATGCAGCTCATTTCTGACCAATCAGGACAGTGCCTTCTAAACCAATCAAACGGCAAAGGTTGGGAGCCCTCATTTGCATGAGGACAGACCAATCAGGCAGCGGGGGCGGGGACTGCTGTCCATATAAGGCAGCTCCCTCTGGCTCAGCGATCATGCTGTTCTTTCCCGGTGAAGAGTGAAGCTTGTGTCTGCTAGCTTGAAGCTGAAGCATGAGGATGTTCTTCTGCAGCGCGGCCACAGCAGGGGGGACAGAGGCAGGTGGGCCACTCCGGACCAGAGCTGACCGGAGCAGAGCCTTCCAACCAGAGAGAGTCCCTCGCCCACGGTCACCTCTCAGCTTTCTTCGTGGGCACGTAGCTTTATAAAGGATCTGTCACCTCTGAGCCGGCCTTTTCACAACTGTGCTGTCTGCGCTTACAATGTTCCCTTCTTCACCGCACCCCAAAGTGGGGCTTCCCATCGGCCAGGAATGGGCGCCAGTGACCATGGGTCGACACGCCGGATACCCAGATATTCCTTAAAGTGAACTTAAAATGCTGTCACTCTACAAGGAGTTTCTGGGAACATTAAACAAAGTAAGGACTGGGTGAACTGTCCTTTTATTTCCAATGGCGAAAATGAACTCTTTACATACACAATGGCATTCCCGGAGGATGGGATGGAAGTGGACACACTCACATTTGGAGGCATACCAGCCGCGTCGTCTATACAGCACGCCGGGATGAGCGGGTACGAACAAGAATTGGTTTCGTCTCTTCAGAAGCATGTTATCTGGATTGAAGCCATCCATCCGTCACAAGGTAGGCTGTTATCCGTCCACCTTATCCAGTCCCGTCAGTGGGTGCAAGACAGACATAAAAACGATGTGAGGTTGACGTTCGATTGTAAGATGTTAATATTTAATATGAATATTTTTTTGGGGGGGTTGTATTTTTCTGAAGTTGGAAGTGGGAAGGCAGAGATAGACTCCCGCATGTACCCAACCGGGATCCACCCGGCATGCCCACCAGGGGGCGATGCTCTGCCCATCTGGGGCTTTGCTCTGTTGAAACCCGAGTCATTCTAGTGCCCAAGGGGGAGGCCTCAGCGACTGGGCCAACTTTGCTCCAGTGGAGCCTTGGCTGCAGGAGCAGAAGAGAGAGACGGTGAGAAAGGAGAGGGGAAGGGTGGAGAAGCAGATGGGCATTTCTCCTGTGTACCCTGGCCGGGAATCAAACCCCGGACTTCCACACACCGGGCTGAAGCTCTACCACTGAGCCAACCAGCCAGGGCCGATACGTATGTGTTTTTTTGTTTTTTTGCAATATTTTTATCCCTGCTATCAAGGCAGTGAAATTTTTTCTATGTAAACAAGTCTCATAAAATTCTGAAAATTATTTAATGGGTATATAAATATATGCTCCCCCATCCCACTACCTCAGAGTGCACCAGCGTGTTACCGTGCTTAGACTTTTGCAAACCTCTCGCAATGTTTTCACAAGCTCCCTTCTTGCTGCCTACGGTCCTGGTAAAGTCAATTTCCAAAATGAGAAGCTCACCCTCAATTTCTGCAGCATAATATATCTTTGACATCTCCATTTTTTCTTACCAGATATTGGAGCAGAGAAAGAGAACATGCTTAGACTTAGAGAAGCTTGCAGCAGAAAAGGGGGTTCTTTACCATTTGCCTTCAAGTGGGGTCCGAGTTGTAGGACTATTACCCAACAACCCCCCACACTTCTCAGTTCCCCCCCCCCAAGATCTCCAATATCCCAACACCATAGATCAGATAGACCCGGCTGGGGCATTAACCAAGGTCTGTCTTTCTCAATATTGACTGTAATGGGAATTGGCACACCGGTCATTCATTTATTATTAGGATCTCTCTCTCTTAAAAAAAAAAAAAAAAGTGTTTTTTGTATTTTTAGAAATCTAAGTCTTTGCGAAAGTTCTTCCAGATGCCTCAGACAGCTGGATTTCCCAACAGCCTTTCACAGGACAGGTGTTCAGTACGTGTTTGATGAATAAGTGTTGGGAGGAAGGAGGGAGGGAAGGAATTGGAAAATAGCTTCCTAAGAAAATGGCATGAATCTCTTTGCTCTCTTTTGTGTGTGTGTGTTTATGTGTGTGTGTGTGTGTGTGTGTGTATAGCTATTATTCATTCACAATTTACTTATGTATTTAAGACATACCCTGATGGATAGAAAATGCAATCTGATCACTCCTAACAGAGAAATTTAGAAAGAATGAAAAAAAATGTCCTACTTAACCTTGGACGTAAAGATTATGATGATCATAAAGGATTCCTTTCCACTGTTGATTTTCTTCAACAAGCAGAGCTGAGATACTGTCACTCCTCCAACACATCATTTTCTTTCTCTTGAACAACCTCAGATGTGGGGCTCTGAGTTTTGGGGTAAAAAAAATGTAAAACCCAAGTGCTGCATTCCCAGCTTCTCACAGCTGGGTTCTCCAACTCAGGCCAGCAAACAGCAGCGGGGTCCGCTGAAATCCTTTGCATTAACGTCTGTTCTCTTAGGGGATAACGGGACATAAATGCTCACTGATATAGAGCAGCCATGTCTGACCTTATGTCCACATAGGACCCAAGGCACAAACCACGGCCCCAGGGTGGGCGTTGGGAGGGTACACGTAAGAAATGCACCTCCACCTCGGTGATTTAAGCATCTGATCCACGGCCTCTTACAGTCCTGGAGAGGTAGGGAGTGTTGCAAAATTACAGGCTTCTTGCTGAGGCATTTGGCTTGGTGGGGTTTTTCCTAGAAGGCGGTGACTGCATTTTTTTTTTTATTGAAATGTGTTTGACAAGTGAGTGAGGCAAATGTAAGCAAAACAGCAGCCTACATCGATACATTTATGCATTGTTATATGATTTTACCATTGCATGGAAATAATATGGAGGTTCCTCGGAAAATTAAAGTTAGATCTACTACATGATCGGGCAATTTCACTGATGGATGGATGGATGGATGGAAAGAAAGGCAGGCAGGCAGATAGACAGATAAAGACAGATGATAGATACAGATAATACAGACGATAGATGATTGATAGATACATACATACATAGATATACAATGAACATTGAAATAAGATAGGGAGAGATACATGCATCCCCAGGTCTATTGTTATTTCATTTTTGTCATGCTAGTATAGCAAGTACTGTGGCCCCAAACCACAAGTCACACGTGGAGCATGTAAAGTGTTAACTTACGTTCTTGGTGCACAACAAGACCCAGCACTCACCATGGACCCTGCAGGCCAATCAAGGCACCTCCAGAGACATCCTGTCCTGGACTGGCCTTATCTATTGCTGGGGTTCTCACAGAGGAAGATGACATCTTCACTAATTCGCCCATCCGTCAAATGAAATTTCGCCAAGCAACGTAAAATTCCATGTTTAATCATGGCCGCGTTGGTGGTGAGAAAGTCTCGGGGCGTTTTGTGGAATGAACGCTGTGTAATTTCTCGGACTGACAGACTGGGTGCCTCACCTCTTGAAGGACTGGGGGCTTTTGTATAAGGAGGTCCGAGGCGTGGATTGTCGCTTCCTGGTGCCATTAGAACTTCTGTTGAGCTTGGATTTCTGAGGAAAAGAACAGGACGGAAGGCAAAGGTCGGAGAGCGACTTGCTTTAGAGTGAGAATGGGGAGGTGTTTCTCGTGGCAATCCATGAAACAGCAGGAGGAGGAGCAATGGAAAGAAGGTTCTTGAGGAGACAGGGTGGAGGAACTCAATGGCATCCTGCAAAGTAAAGACAAGGGAGAAGAGGACAGTGAACCAGGAGTGAGGAATGGCAAGCTGTTCGGAACAGAGATCTTGGTTTTCCCAACAGTTGCAACAGGGCTGACGGTGAGACCCAGTTGTGTGTGGATCAATTGCAACAAGATGCTTATGAGCCTGACAAGGTGGTGGCACAGTGGATAGAGCATTGGACTAGGATTCGGGGGACCCAGGTTTGAGACCCCGAGGTTGCCAGCTTGAGCACAGGCTCATCTGGCTTGAACAAAATGCTCACCAGCTTGGGGTTACTGGCTTGAGCAAGGGGTCACTTGGTCTGCTGTAGCCTCATGGTCAAGGTACATATGAGAAAGCAATCAATGATCAACTAAGGTGCTGCAATGAAAAATTGATTGCTTATGAGACCAGGTGGCTGATCGTTGATTGCCACCCAAAATGATGATGAGAACTTGAAGTTTATGGACTACAAAAAAGGTGTTCTAAGCCCTTGCCATTGGTTGATGATTCCAGCAGGGCTCATGGGGAGTCCTGCTCTGTTCATAGACAATTGTAAGAAAGATGATTGATTGTAACACCTTGGAGCTCATGGTTGATTGCAGCCAAGGTGATTTTGAGACCACGGTGTGGAGAGATGGTAGCTTCGAAGACGACTCCAAGCAGGGCAGACTGTGTTGTTGAGATTCTAAAGTGGGGGGCATTTAGGTAGAAGAATCAGGTAGTGGTTTCCTTGAAGAAAGAGGATGCATTCCCCTTCATGGCTGGGTACGCTGAGGGTGGAAAAAGCAAAAGTAATGCAGCTCCGTATGCAGGACGGAGACCCCCATGGAGCTGATTGTAAGATGGAAAAGAGAGGGTACCCTCTAGGGACCGCCTGCAGCTGGCATTAATGGGCATTCATTGGTCAGCACATCACAAAATAAGATTCTATAGCCCTTAGACTGGGCATTAGTTATCTCTGTTGCAATCCAGGGATTACCATAAAGATGAAAACTATGAATTCCATTTCTTTATGATATTTTGCATGCCTTGTAGAAAAATACAAGCTTTCCTCACACCGGCAGCAGTTTAGAAACACACGGAGATGTTATTTACGAGTTTAAATTTCCCAAGAAGTGAGTAACAGCCGATCTTACCATTGCACAATGGAGGGGTCGGTGTATCCAACAGCGGTCATAAATAAATGCACACCTATCCACTTGCGCACACAAATGTATATAAACATACATTACCTACATGTCTCCGAAACAATGCTGAGTGGAAGAGGCCATTTCCATAGTAATGTGTATAAATTGACAACACTTTTTGGAAACAATAAAAGCAGAAGACGTGAATATTTGTTTCAGGTTTGACTGTAAGGTGAAATAATTTCATGGCTCAATGACAGACGGATGATAGATGGACAGATAGATAGATGCTAGATATTGTTCACAGATACAAGAGCGATACTATCAGATGTGTTCAGTCTGTCCAAGTGTTGGAAATGATTATGATATAAAAATATTGTTGTAGAAAGCAAGTTACAATCTGGGTATTGTGTGTGTGTGTCTTCTGTTTATTTCAGCTAATATGGTGTTTTCAATATATATGTTCTGGGAAAAAGGTATTAATGTAGTGATGACTGGCTTCTTTGGGCTTTGTGAATTTTATTTATTTTTGTATTTTTCTGAAGTTAGAAGCAGGGAGGCAGTCAGACAGACTCCCAAAAGCACCTGACTGGGATCCACCTGGCATGCCCACCAGAGGGGGACGCACTGCCCATCTGGGGTGTTGCTCCATTACAACCAGAGCCATTCGAGCACCTGAGGCGGAGGCCATGGAGCCATCCTTAGTGCCGGGTCCAACTTGGCTGCAGGGAGGGGAAGGGAAAGACAGAGGAAGGAGAGGGGGAAGGGTGGAGAAGCAGATGGGCGTTTCTCCTGTGTGCCCTGGCAGGGAATCCAACCCAGGACTTTCACATGCCGAGCCGACACGCTACTGCTGAGCCAACCGGCCAGGACCGTGAATTTTATTTAAATTCTCCAATATTAAGCCACAACAATATCCAATGTTAAAAACACAAATCTATTCTGAAACATAGCAACCTTTTTCTCTCCATGATTAGGGTGGAATCTGTGTTCTCCTCACAGTTGTATGGCCTATCTGTACCTCTCTGCAATTTTATTCTTGAAATATTCATCATCATGACTTAGTCGATTCACCACCCTAAATAAATTACCAATCTTCAGAGAGGAAGAACTAGATTCTCCAAACTACATCAGGGCCTCTTTTCTAAGGTCTTGAATCTATGTATCAGTTGAATTAATTCAACAACTTTGTGTTTTCTCTGGAGGCATTTGTTCCTTTGATGATACAGCAACATCTGACATAAAAGCCAATTCTTGAGTAAGGAGAGCGATCATGTTAACATACTTGCTAACTAGACATCCATCAATCTGATTACAGAAACCGAAAAACTAATTAAAAAATGGGAAGTCTACATAGATTCAAAAGCCCAGGAGATTTCAAATGCAGGCAAAAAGGAGTTGAGGATATCACGATACTTTTGTGCCCTAGTTACTAAATCCTTATTTATCCCTTACCCCGTTTTAATGAAGAAATAATACGTTCCGTCCTTGAAGCGAGAAGTTTCGCGAATATGCTTCCACGGTAACCACTAGGAACCCCTCAGATGGAGACGTCTATGAACAATGCTTGCAATTACACATTCAAACCCTGCCACTATTACTTCTCTTAATTGTTTATATTGACCTTGCTTTTCCAAGAAGGAAAAAAGAAAATGCTTCCCATAGAAAGCAAAATGTAATCTTTCCCTGGCTAAGGACCACTCAATTAGGTTTAATTTGTCTAATCAGGACCATCAACAGAATGTAATTTGCATTACAAAAGTGAACACATTTATTAAGGATACTTCTCTGATGAAATATCACAGGAGGAAGGTAGTTCAGCGTGCCACAATTGTTGACTTAAAATGCTATTTATCTCCATATGTCAGCCACCTCTGGAAACAGTCCTAGGGAAAATCAACGACCATGCCTAGCGTGGTGAAGTTGGAGTTATTGGATAACCCTATGTCATTAAACGCTCCTTCAACGATCTCTCTCTTCATGAGGCTGTGATGCCACGAAGCAAGTAATGGTGGTTGTCAATAAATCATTCTGAAAAATCACAGGCACTGTGCCTTCTGCCAACGTGCATTTTCATTTCAAATGATCTTACAGGGCAAACGGACCCCTTTAAGAAGTTATACACAAATGATGTCCCTGCTCCCTGGTTTCACACTAGTCCACGACGGTTTTGGTCCCTCTCATGATAACAAATTAGAACATTATGCAGGAAAATAAAAATGGAGAAAAGGAAGTCGGAACATGGGGAAATAAGTCGTCATCCTCCAAAATTATATATTGCACCGCAGTGGCAGGGAAGGTTACGGTCAAGTTGATTGAGTTCTTGTTCTTTTGACACATGCTGTGACCATTTAAGAAACCAGGTGTTTTGAAAATACAGATTCAACCTATATTTTTATAGGTCAATGAAGACAGCCCATCTACTGGAGATGTGTGTTTGCAACGTTAGCCTGTGAACTCTGATTTGTGTATTATAAGCAATCTTATGGCTGTTGGAGAAATTACACCTTGGTGTACAATTATTGCCGGATTAAGCACTTGACTAATAATGTGTACTTAATATAAATGATATTATGACACATGAGGAAATTAAATTCTAATTTTAAAAATTGGTTAGGTTTGGGAAGAGCGTCGTTAGCAATTTATTGCTATATACTAGCCTTTCTAATCTAGTGTCAAAAACGTATCCAGTTTGAACATACTCCATCATACAACCGTTCAATTCCTCTCCTGTGTATCTAACGGAGACATGGAAACCTAGGTCCACACGTCGACTTCCGCATGAATTCATAGCACCTTCATTCTGGACAGAAAAAAACAGGCTGAAAACCAATCGTATGTCCGTCAACCAGTGAATGGGTAAACATTTTGTTTACCGATTCATACAATGAATAGCATTCCTCAGTTAAAAGGAAGAAGGCGTTAATAAATGCGATAAGAGCACTATATATGTTGTCTCTTCACACCCTCTCCACCAGGAACCACTGCACTTTTATCCATGTCCATGAGTCTCAGTTTTATATCCTGCCTCTGTGTGACATCAGTATCACGTTCTCAAGGTCCATGGATGTTGTTGTAAATGGCACTATGTCATCATTTATGGCTGAGTAGTATTCCATTGTCTATATGTACAACATCTTTATCCAATCCTCTATCGAGGGACACTTTGGTTGTTTCCATGTTTTGGCCACTGTGAATAATGCTGCAATGAACATGGGGGTGCCTGTGTCTTTACGTACCAATGTTTTCAAGTCCTTGGGGGGCAGATACCCAGTAGAGGGATTACTGGGTCATATGGTAGTTCTAGTCTTAATTTTTTGAGGAATCACCATACTTTCATAATGGTTGTACAACTTTACATTCCCACCAACAGTGGATGAGGGTTCCTTTTTCTCCACAGCCTCTCCAGTACCTTCTATTACCTGTCTTGTTGATAATAGCTAATCGAACAGGTGAGGTGCATAATATAACCAATGGTCCAAATGCTATGTACTATAAATGTTTATCTGAAATCTACTCTTATTGATCACTGTCACCATGTTCAATTTAATTATTTTTAGATTTTTATTTTTGAAGAGAGGAGAGAGAGGGAAGGGGGGGGAGCAGAAAGCAACAACTCCTTGACCAGGCAAACTCAGGGTTTTGAAACGGCAACGTCAGTGTTCCAGGTCGACGCTTTATTCACTGCGTAACCACAGGTCAGGCTAAACCCAATGATGACAATACCAACAATAATAATAATTGGAGGATACACTCTAGCAGTTGTTTTTCTCTTAAGTCCAATAATTTTTTTGTTGACTGTATATTGGTAATTCTGTAAACAGCTAAAAAATCGCCATGGGCTTCCTTAATAAGGAAACCTTGTCCGATGTAGATTTTAAGTCATTTCATCGTGGGGTAATGGGCTGTAAGGCGTTTCAGATTATCCTCTTTGGGACAAGAGGAGAAATTTCCACGTAAAAGAACAGCAAAAAAGTTCCAAGCACTGCCAGGCCCTGATGTGTGGGTCACAAATAAAACCCCAATTTCTGCTCAGAATTGCTTATTTGTCTCCAATTCTGATGCCTCTTGGATCACAGAGAGAAATGAGTGCACAATAAGAAACACTACAGACATTTCATTTGGGATTGTAGACATTTCACCTTTCTTTTCTTTTTCTCTTTTTTTTATTGTGATATTGCCCACCTACCTTTTCTAGTAGTATCCATAGCACTTTGATGTCTATTGCTGCATTGAGCTGGCACCGGGAATTTCATGAGAAAATTCCATGTGGTAAGGATTGTAGTATTAACTTTCAGGGCAGACATGACCAGAAACCTCTTCCTTACCCTCAAAATATGTACCAGACAGACGAGAATCTCAAATGAATGACTCAGAAAGCACCCGTGAGGGATGTAGTTAATTAAGCTCCAGGAGAGAAATAAATTGCACCTGGTGCATTCTAATATTCTGAAGAGATGAATCTAATTACCGCACCCCGAATTATTTAATTGTGCAGACGGAGCAGGCCACCAACAAGATGGAGCGTTCACTGAGGGATCTGAGCAAAACGCCATTTTCTGCCTCGAAAACAGGCAACCTACATTTCCCCACGTGGCCAGCAATGCTGTCGTTCACCCTGAACTTCGATAAATCGGCGATGCCCAAAGGTGTGTGGCTGATTTTTACCTGACGTTGGAAAAGGCAGACGTCTTCTGGGGGCAATACACGTTATGAGACAGCTACACAGAGAAAAGTTGCGAGCAATGAGCTTTATTCTTTTGGAAGAATGAAGAGGAAGAACGCCATCAGAAAAGTTTAGGAAGTGGAGACCGGAGGGATATAATAAAAATATCTTTCCTGTATGGACTGGAGATTGCAGGGATTCACCAGAGGAAGGAATTCCCCTGCGGAAGCTGCTATATGTTTCGGATGGAGAGAGACGGCAGAGCCTTGGCACACTGTTGACTTGGTCACAGAAGTCCCCATCTGTCCCCTTTCGCTTAGTTAGCCATCATCGTCCCTGGACCTCTGTCCTTCCACCAGCTGGATGCTGATGACCACCCATCCAGGTGTGTGAACATTTTCACGGATCGAATGCACCTGATGGTCGCTACACAGCTCTCCTTGGAAGCGGGTTCACCTTGGGGGCTTGCTGATGCTATAAACTCTGGGCATTTTGCTCCTCCCGTAGTCTCCTGGAACACAACGCCAGGATCTGTGTCTTTGCCATCTCCCCAAGTGGCGCTATGAACCCCACATTTGGGGCAACGTAGTCTGAATGCATTTTCTGCCTCCGGCTTGCAGATGTGTGTGTCACTGCCCAGGGCCTTTTGGACTCACCGATGAGGGGGTGACGGGGCAAGAGAGGCATATAAAATAAGCTGGCCCGGCCAGGTCTACGTTGTGTCTAGGAATTTGCGATCCCCTCCCCTGGGAAGCAGGGACGAGCAAACTGCATCGACATTGCCCGCCGGGTAAGGCACATCTGTGCTTCTTGACAGGGCAGACGTCATACGACAGTATTGAAGTTGACTTTGTTTTTTCGTTTGCACCCAGCGCCGGTCAGTCTTCTCAGGGTGCCCAGCAGAATGTGCTCTGTGTCGGTGAAGTGCACTATTTTTTCTGTCTTGTTTATTCAGTCTCTTCTTTAGATTCTACATCTAAGTGAAATCATGTGGTGTTTTTCTCTGACTCACTTATTTTTGTGTGTGTGATAGGGACAAAGAGAGGGACAGATAGGGAAAGACAGGAACAGAGAGAGATGAGAAGCATTAATTCTTCATTGCAACACCTTAGTTCATTGATTGCTTTCTCATATGTGCCTTGACTGAGGGCTACAACAGAGTGAGTGAGCCCCTGCTCAAGCCAGTGACCTTGGCTCCAACCTGGTGAGCCTTGCTCAAACCAGATGAGCCTGCGCTCAAGCTGGTGACCTCGGGGTCTCAAACCTGGGTTCTTCTGCATCCCAGTCCGACGCTCTATCCACTGCGCCACTGCCTGGTCAGGCTGACTCACTTCTTTAAGCATAAAACCTTCTTGATTCCCCCATTGTTTTCAGAAATGCCAATGTTTCCTTCTTTTTTTAGGGCTGAGTAGCATTCCATGGTACAGATGTACCACCACGTTTTTTATCCTCGGGTCCCCTGGTGGGCACTCGGATAGGTTCTATGTCTCTGCTGCTGTGGACTTTTAATGACGGCCACTTACCTGCTTGAATTGGACATTACACCTGTGTCCTGTTTTCCTGTCCTGGAACCCGGTAGACCCATTCAAACATTTGTGTTACATACTCAGTGCACATGCTTGTTCAGAGGTAGGTAGCCCTGGCTTCACTTACTTATAAAAACAAGGGGGAAATGATTCATCCGATGATTTTGAAGTCCTCATTGGTCCGAGGGGTTTTCTGTGGCCAGAAACACTCTTAAGAAATGTAAATGCTCTCAGCATGTTGAGGAAACTTCCTATGGGCAAACACTGCTGTGCGGAGACCCACAGAACACATTGTCTTGGCTACTTTACAAGCCTGCCTTGCCCGTTATTTTCACAAATAGCAACTTCAAGACAGAGTCACCAAAAAATAAAGTCTGGTTTCACAGTGATTAACTGGAAAACCTTTGTGGGGAGGAAGTAATTTTTATTTCATTTCCAGAAGTATAGTTTGGGGAGGCCTTAATAGTCATATAAATGCATTCAGCATTGACTAGGCATCTTTTTCTTATGCTCTTTTTTTTTTTTTTAACCCAGCTTTTCCACAAATATGCAGGAGGGAAAATACTAAAAATGTGAGAGGCTTGACTATTCACCCCAAATAATTGCATGTGGCTTATGAACTAGGAGCCTAGGGCCGGGCTGAGCACCGGGACGTCCCCTCTACCTGTTCTGTCCACAGGGACATCTCTCTGCTCTCCCAAAGACCAGTCATTTAAACGAGGCTCCCAGCCAAGCCAACAGCGTGCTGTGTGTCTGGAATCTACAATGAGAGAGCAGGTCCCCTGGATAGCTCCATCCTGTGTCATCCAACGCTGTGGGAGACGTTTGAACAGGCTCACGCTGACACACCGATGGCAGAAGCAGGGGGGCATCACCCTCGCTGGGTCCTGCGCCCTGACTCGTGGCTGGTTCTGTAGTGGGCGTTCTGACCAGCATCTCCCATTACTCAAGTAGTAGTTAGCTACTACTGGGAGTGTGTGGTCATCGCGTGCTGCCTGGCACACGCATGCACACGAATGCAGAAGCAAGACCAGAAAGTTAATTTATTCAAAGAGTTCCGCCCTCACCCACCTCCCTGACACGAGACTTCACCATGGTGCGCACCTTGTCATTTTCTTCTCATAATTAAATGTGGTATTGTTTCTTTGACATGTATGGAAATGGGTACTTGTGTAGATAGATAGATAAATCAATAGACAGTCTATACATATGTTTGCAGTGCACTAAGATAGATAGATGATGGGTAGATAGATGATATGATAGATAGATAATAGATAAATAGATAGATGATAGATGATAGATAATGGATAGGTAGGTAATATAATAGGTATATAGATGATAGATAGACAGCTAGCTAGCTAGATGATAGATGATGAGTAGATAGGTGATATAATAGGTAGGTAGGTAGATAGATGATAGAGAGAGATAGATGATCGATAGATGATTGATAGACATTTAAAATTTTTTTTCATTGGATTTTACCCTCAAACGCTTGTGTGGTTTGGAAGTCTGGTATCATCTTGGATGCCTGATGCCGTGGAGTCCTCCCCTCTCAGTGCTCCGCTAGGGCTGAGTTCGCACAGAGAACGTGATTGCTCGACACAGATTCTGTGTGTGTCCCCCATGAGGAGGTCAGTGTCAGCCTTCCTCCACAGTGGTCCCTCCCCTCCCCGCCCCTCTGCACGCACACAGATCACGTGAGAGATGCTTGGCTTTCCCGTCCAAAGCTCCATCTGGTCTCAGCAAACCTGTTTCTGTCTGCTGAGCTTGGGAGGGTGAAGTATCCTCGCGGCTCGGTCCTCTTCTGCGAGAACAATAGGCCGTTGTCTCCTCCGTCATTCTCTCACGTTATTTTAACCTCTTAAGGAATGTCCATTGCATTTCCTCATCACAGAGAGTTTTCATAGATGAGAATCAAATACAATCACTGTTTTTTTGTTTTGTTTAGTTTGCTACTTTCTTTTGTCTTGTTTCATTTCGGTGTTTCTATTTTTCATACACAGTCCAAGTCTGATCAGTCATGTTTCTGAAATTTCTACTAACCCTGAGTCACGACAAGGAACACACACCCACTAGGTCACAGTGTGCTCTGATTTTTGTATATTCAGCCATGAGGCTTGTTAATAATGTGTTTAGGGCTGTGCAGCTAAATTTATAAGTTTAATCATTCTTTTCATTTTTGTTTTCTTC
Source organism: Saccopteryx bilineata (assembly GCF_036850765.1). Classification (NCBI taxonomy): domain Eukaryota; kingdom Metazoa; phylum Chordata; class Mammalia; order Chiroptera; family Emballonuridae; genus Saccopteryx; species Saccopteryx bilineata. The sequence goes on from NC_089502.1 coordinate 145,811,544, forward strand.
TGTTTTTCGCCATCTCTTTCTCCTGTTGGAGTGTTGAGCTCGTATCAGCCTGGCGGAGGGAATTATTTGTATGGCTTTTCTTTATCTTTCTTTTTTATCGTAAAATAGAGATGAGCTGTTCTTGAACACCACATGAGAGTCACCTGGACCAGTGTAAGATGTTCAGTCACGTATGTTTCACACGTAAGACTTGCAATCTTCCTGTCTCTCGGTAAGCTAGCCTTTAGGTCAGGGGCAACCTTTTTACACCTACCGCCCACTTCTGTATCTCTGTGAGTAGTAACATTTTCTCACTGCCCACCGGTTCCACAGTCATGGGGATTTATAAAGTAGGGAAGTCACTTTACTTTATAAAATTTATAAAGCCGAGTGACAGCAAGTTGAAAGCATAGAATCATAATTACTTACCAAGTCCTTTGTCAGATTTTTGCTAAGTTTGGCAGAATCAATCTTTATAAAACAACTTACTATAGTGAAATCTGTCATTTATTTATACTTTTGTTGCTCTGCTACCGCCCACCATGAAAGCTGAAATGCCCACTCGTGGGTGGTGAGGACCAGGTTGACTACCATGGGTTTAAATTCTTAATCTTTATCTTAACTTCCTAATAGGTTGAAGCCTTTGCCGGTGGCCATATTCTCTCCTCCTCATACATGAACTTGATCTGTACTTCTGACTCCTCCTACATTTAAACAGTTCCTTTGCGGTGTTTCTTCCAGTGTTACACCAAAATAATTGACAAATATCACCATCCCTTTCTATGTTGTCTCCTCATCTCCTAGTATTTCCACAGGCGCATTTTTTTCTAGTGTGTTTTATTTTTATTTTTTTTCAAAGAAGCTTGCCTGGGTTGAATTTGTTCATTGTACTTTTATCATCTACATTGTATCTTTTTGATTTATATTTATTCTCTTGACCTCTGCCGTCTTGGGATTTACGCTGTTGTTCTGGTAATCATTCTTCCGTGAAAACGTAGGTCAAAAGCGTTGAGATTCTTTGTTTCCACATTTAAATTCTTAAGCACGCCATTCCCTCCACAGCTGGATTTTGCTTCACCATGTGCACTCCTGGTGAATTCTAACAGCGCTTTAGAATTCCAGTGACGCTGTCTTTGTGACCCCGGAGGTATTTACCTATGCGTGTTTTCATGTTTAATTAACTATGCAGGGGCTCATTATCTGCTTTCTTATTAATTTATAAATTAATGTCAAGCCATGTCAATAGAATATGCATCAAGACATAAAAGGAAAGTGTGTACTCTGTGAAACTTTGGTATTTGTGGAAGGTTTCTATGATCAAATTCACAATCAATGATTACAAAAGTCTGTAAGGGCTTAAGAAAACATGCATATTTTATTTTACTTTTTTATTTTTTATATTTTTCTGAAGCGAGAAGCAGTGAGGCAATTAGACTCCTGCATGTGCCTGACCAGGATCCACCCGGCATGCCCATTAGAGGGCAATGCTCTGCCCATCTGGGGTGTTGCTCTGCTGCAACCGGAGCCATTCTAGTGCCTGAGGCAGAGGCCATGGAGCCATCCTCAGTGCCCGGGCCAACTTTGCTCCCATGGAGCCTTGGCTGCGGGAGGGGAAGAAAGAGACAGAGAGGAAGGAGAGGGGGAAGGGTGGAGAAGCAGATGGGTGCTTCTCCTGTGTTGCCTGGCTGGGAATTGAACCCAGGACTTCCACATGCTGGACTGATAATCTACCGCTGATCCAACCGGCCAGGGGGACCCTTCTGGGCTGTTTCAATGTCCATGTGCACACTTCAGCATCGTTTAAAACCCACACACTTAACCAAAGCTGCAGTTGCCCGTGCCTACTTCTCAGGACAAATGGGAAGCGTGAGCATCTGGAGGCGTACAGTGACTATGCTTGGAGGGTGCATGATGGAAGTCTCACATCAGTGATCCCCCCCACATTGTGTCTTTGCATCTGCACATGGGCAGCTCTGAGACCCAGTTCAGCCGCTGGAGGGCTTCTGCCCACCACCTCTCGTTCTCAGCATCCTCAGGTGCAATCTTCCACAGTCCTTCATTTGAGTTGGGAGACAGCCTGCCGCAAAGTTTTGGTGAAGACAGGTGAGAACAGAAGCCACAGTGGGAGACAGACCGACGCTGAATCCCTAGTTCCTCCCCTTCCTTCAGCCAGCAGAGACCTGCAGGGCCGCCCCAGGCTGACTGGGCTAGAGTGTCTCCACCCACGCCAGCCCAGGCTCCCCGGCCACACGTGGGCGAGCTGGATCACCACCCGCCTCTGGTCCCCTCTCTGTCTTCCTCGGGGACTCATCCTGGAGAGGCGGCTTCCAGGGGCCACCTCTGGTTCTGAATGCCCACTGTTCTGTAGGCCAACAGTTCTCCTCTGACGCTTCGTAGACCCTGTGGGAAGATGCCATTCTCCTGTGCCCTCCTGCCCAAGTCCCCTGTGCAGGCGGCCCAGGAAGCCCTCTCCTTGTGTGGGTGGCCGGGTACCTTCCGTCTGTCTGCAGTATCTCGCCGCCTCCTGCTGCTGCTACATCCCATTTCTTTTTCCCTTTTTTTTTTTTTTTTTTTTTTTGGTAACGGAGACAGAAGGACAGATAGGGAAACATATGAAGGGAGAGAGATGAGAAGCATCAATTGTTCATTGTGACACCTCAGTTTTTCATTGATTGCTTTCTCATATGTACCTTGATCGGGGGGCTACAGCAGACTGAGTAAACCGTTGCTCAAGCTAGCGACCTTGGGCTTCAAGCCAGCATCCTTTTGGCTCAAGCCAGTGACCATGGGGTCATGTCTATGATCTCACACTCAAGCCAGTGACCATGGGGTCATGTCTATGATCTCACACTCAAGCCAGTGACCATGGGGTCATCTCTATGATCTCACACTCAAGCCAGTGACCATGGGGTCATGACTATGATCACACACTCAAGCCAGTGACCATGGGGTCCTGTCTATGATCACACTCTCAAGCAAGTGACCTCAGGGTTTTGAACCTGGGTCCTCCATGTCCCAGTCCGATGCTCTGTCCACTGCGCCACCACCTGGTCAGGTGCTGTGTCCCATTTCTGTCTTTTCATACAACATCTTCTCAAGGGCAGCTAACCCCGGCCCCTGGAAACTGCATGCAAGGCTGTCTGTGGACATCATTTGGTGGGGGGAGAAATGAACCCCAAGCTGCAAGCATTGTCCGGCCAGAGGTTCATTAATTTGTCTTGAATAGACAATCTCTGGCCCCCAAAATTAGAGCTGTTGCTTGGTGGCCGTGAGAAAGCAAAGTGTCCGCAGGACGACATGCCCTTTTCATATCCTGGGACCCTGGGACTCATTAGCTGGTGGCGTGAGGGGCAGCTTCTGTCGTGTTAACCTTTTCTTCCTCAACCTTTCTCTTGGTTATTTTAAGCACACTCCTTCTCTCCTTATGCTTCTTGTTCTTTCTAATCCAAAGAGAGAGAAATTGGGACCTACTTTAGGGAAGCAAACCAGAATCCTGAACGGGGTAGAAGCTTGCATTCAAAAAGACACGGTGATCGCCTCAGGAAAAAAAATTAAAAAAAAATGCATGAGAACATTTATTTTAATATTTTACAAATGAAAAAAGGAAGCCAGAGATTAGCAACTATGCCATCAATTCCAAGTCTTAACTTTGCACATTTATGATGTCCACATACGGGCAAAATGATAGTATTTTCAGCCCATCCTAAATCATAATTTAAAAATAAAAGATAAGGTATAGAAATGACTGAGATAGAAGACATTGTATGGGAATCTTTTTTTTTAAAGTTCAAAATTGACCTGTTTTTTTTTATTATTGGATTCTATCCTACACCATCAAGCTGTGAAGTCGACCCTCGAATCTCAGAGATGAACCTCTCCAGAGATAGACGGTGTCTGTTTCAAATACTCGCTGGGCAGTTTCCCCGGAGAGCTATTCTGTTGATTTTGGTTTTCCCCTGCACTGCAGTGTTTTTAAAAAATGTGAATATAATGGATTATTTGTTAAGTAAATATACCTGAGCCTACACCTTGCAGAAGAACCTTCTCTCTGCCATATTGGTTTCTCGATGGCAGTGCAATATCATTCCACTGACCCGGTCAAGAATCAGAAATACGAAGGCTTCCTTCAGATGCTGTGTTCTGATAACTCTGTGTTCTGTCCAGGGCCCCTGCAGGTCACCTCGTTTGGGTTGTATGCTTATATTGTGGAGGGAAAGATAGTTAGACTCCGTTTGCCCATTCAAATTCCCTCAACTTGTATCGTGAGTCCAGTGCGGTGTGTTTTTGCTGCAAATGGGTTAGGGGCAACATAGGGTTGTCTGTCTCATAAAATCCATGGTGTTCTCCAGTATGGCACTTGGGTGACACTAAAATGTCAGGGCAGGCTCCTCAGGGAGACACCTTAGCCATGAGCAAGGGGTTCGTTACCTCTCTTGCTTCCGGGTTTAAGCATCAGATTATTTTCCCTCCCAGTTTGGGATGTATCTGTTCTCTGTTTCACGTGCAAAGCTCTCCAAATTCAAATCTGCCATATCGCTGTGTGTCTTCCCTTCACCCATGTGCACCTGCTTTTCCCCAAAGCATCAAGAGGAAATACAGTATTTATAACTGTACTGAATGGTGGCGAAACCATTGAGACAGAAGACCAGGGTTTCTTGTTGAGTGCTCACGATAGCTGAGGGGCAAGGGCCAGCCATTGGGCATTGTGCACTTTGCTGCAGGTCAATCATACCCACAAGCTGCACAAGGTCAGTGCGGTCACAGCGGATGGACCAGACCGCCAGACTCACGGTGGCTTGCCAATCGGGACGGGACTCTGAGTGAGCGTACGTTTGCTCCTGGACAAGATCTCTTTCTGCTCCAATGAATGGCATGCCCGATGCATGAGTAGCCAGCAGGTCCTGGATTTTGGCCACATGCCTCAACTGCCTACCCACAGTAGCCTGACCCCACATGCTTGGGCAAGAGCCCCTCTGTCCCCTCCACAGCAGACAGAACCTGTCCTTGTCACTATTGCCTTTCTCCGTGTAGTTAAGTAAATATACCTGAGCCTACACCTTGCAGAAGAACCTTCTCTCCGCCATATTGGTTTCTCGATGTCAGTGCAATATCCTTCTGGAACTAGGAATGACCAAGTCCCACTCAACCAACAGCCAACGCCAAGCCATACCTGAGTCCAATCCTGTTCAATAAAGCGAGACACCGCCCGACTTCATGTTCCTGTTCACGGAGGCGTTGAACCCATCAGAAAACAAAACAAAACAAAACAAAAACTAGAATGAGCCATTATTTACAGATTCTATTTTTTTTTCTAGTAGGTGAGCTCACCCTGTTGACTTTATGAGCGATAATGACCCTACCACGAGAAAAAGCCAGAGTACTACATCATCAGTAAGAGACTGTCTGCCCGGTGATCGAGTCTCTTCTTCAGTTATTCGAGGAAAACTCTGCTCAAAGGGGACCGTCCGGTACACAGGGCTGGAAGACAGGATGCGTGGCTGTTACTGGGAAATGTGGAAATGCCTTTATGACGTCCAAGGGCAGACAGGCCACAGTGCCTTACACTAATGGATTACTCAGAATGTGGGTACAGGCACCTCATTTGCATTGGAATAGTCTTCAGACATATGCTTTGCGCTACGAAAGTGAAAGGCTTAAAAGGTTGTCTCCTGAATGTCTCCATTGTCCTGCTTTTGGCTTTTCTAACCATCATTAAACAGAGAGGCACCAGACAAAAACAGTGAATAGCTGTGCTCAACGACCCGGTAAAACAGCTTAATTGTCTACTTGGGCTCTTCTTCACCGTGTTTTATAGATACAACGCTTCTTTTTTTTTTTTTTTTTTCCACAGCCGCCTAACGCTATGGAGTTATATTCACTGATTCACGTGTTCCCGGTAAATGTAGAGGTCTGGCTTTCTCTCTGTTTTCTGCCGCGGGTTAGAAGATGCCCAGGTTCAGACCGCGCAGAGATGTGGGCCAACAGGGACAAGACGCAGACAGAGATGCTACGATTTGCTGTTTCCAGCGGCATTCGAGTGACTTGATCCTACACCAGGGAGGACTCAGAAGGGGTAGGAAGGCCTGACCTGTGGTGGCGCAGTGGATAGAGCGTCGATCTGGAACGCTGAGGTCACCGGTTTGAAACCCCGGGCTTGCCCGGTCAAGGCACATGTGGGAGTTGATGCTTCCTGCTCCTCCACCTTCTCTCTCTCCCTCTCTCTCTCTCTAAAAGTGAGTAAATAAAATCTGAAAAAATTAAAAACCAAATGCATTAAAAAAATAAGTGGTAGAAACTTTCCTCTGTGAACCTGCTTTAGAACCACGACATTTCATACGCACTCAGGACAGAGAAAGGTCCCTGTTCCCATCTTCGTCTGACGACAGGTGTTTCAGGACACCCAGAAACTGTTACTCGCTGTGTGGGGTCACGGACACATGATCACATCCAAGCTGAACAGTGTAGTCTGAGAGTTCTGTGAAATCCTCTCTTCCCATCCCACTGGTTTGCTCTAAGAAAACAACCGCCCCTCAACAGTTTAAATGGGCTATTTCTCATTGAAAAAAGAAAAAAAAAATCACTAAACCCATATGCGTTTTTGTCCTCAGATGAGAACCCAACGTATATTTTTGTTTCATTTTTCATTGCCAACTCAGATTTCTCTCCCGCCCTCAAGGAAAACGACGTTCGGAACGATGGACTTCCGCGTACGATTCCGGCATGTTTTCACTTCACAGGAAAATAAGAATTTGTATTTTCATCCTTTATTTCTATTTTCTCCCTTGCCTTTGAGAACAAGAAGAGAGAGTTTAGAGGGTGGTTCCGATCAGAGAGTTCTAACTGAACCCTCTCCAGATTGTATCATTAAATTACAGCACAGCTTATCACTCACTCTCTCTGCATTACAACTTGATGTATTATTATAACTCAACATTTCCAGACAGGAGGGACCCACACCTTTTCAACACGGGAGGGGAAAACAATATGACATGCCTGTGTAATACCACATAGCCGCCGAGGAACACGTCAGTCTGTTCCAGCTTCTTGGGGACGTTCCAATGACCAGACTATTTTCCTAAGACTGTTTCCAATTATCTGATTAATGCCCTGACTTCTGGGCGTGCTTCCGGACACCGTCATCTTAATCACAGCAGAGGGCTGAGGCCATGAGAGGAGAGGTGATTGCACCCCCTGCAACGACTAATAGGAGCCACATGAACATGAAATTAAAATAATAAAAAACGGAGACAGAGAGAGGGATGGATTCGCTGTAATCTGAGGACCCTGCAGCGTGGAATGGCTGTTTTATGATATTGACACGCAATCGGAAGGCTCAGGCTTCCCCGTTAAGGTGAGCAAGGGCGGCCTATGGAAATGTCTATCGCTTGAGAAGGTGTACGTGGATACGGAGGTAGACACAGCCACACCCATCCGTGTCCATCCCAGACCGCCTGGCAAGTTCCTTCAGGAACCACATGGGTTTCCTCGGAGATTCTGGTACGGCAGGTCTCAGCTGACGCACAAGAATGGATATTTTTTCTCCCAAGGGCTCCTGAGATGTGTCTGTAGATCTGTAGATCCGCTGCACAAGAATGGAGATATATATATATATATTTTTATAAGGGCTTCTGAGATGTGTCTGTAGATCCACAGGGCTTGAGAACACTGCCTTGAGGACAGTATTCCCCAAAACGAGGTTTTTGATGAGAAAAAAGTTCGAGCGAGGAGGTGCTGTTGGTGTTCGAGGTCACAGACATTTGAGAAGTCTTTTTTTTTTTTTTTTTTTGCTTCCAATTCATCTTTTCAATGATTGTCCAATTGGTAATCCAATCCTTCTGGGGAGAAAACGGAACCAGCAGAAAGAGATGTCAAGGGTTATTCTTTTTTTTTTTTTAACCACAATTTCTCATTGTCTGACCAGACTATTCCTAGCAGAAAGCCTCCTTCTTCGAGCACTGTGTCCCCTGGCTTGTGGAAGCTGGGGGTGAAGACAAAGTGTGTGTGACATCGTCGTCATCAGTGTCACCACGCCCACCATTTCCATTGTCTCTGTGGGAGGGGGCAGCGGCTGCAGCTGGACCCCCTGTGCCCGGGTTTGCTGCTGTTTTTAACCTGAGGCACTGGCATTGGCACTGAGCTGCTGAGCTTAAGTGACCTTCACAAAGCCCAGTCACCATCCTGTTCTTTGTAGAGAAAGAAACTTCCATCAGTGAGTTTCCAGCTCAAACTACAATATCTGTGGTCCCTGGCCAGGTTTACTGAGCTGTAGTGGACTTTCAGTCATGAGATGAGTAAGGTGTGGGCATCTAATACCCAGCCTAGGGACTTTAGTTAATAATAATAGAATTGTGCAGTTTTTGCCTCATAAAATCCAAGCTTCATCCCTCATCGCACCCAGGTGTGAAATGGGACTCTGTGGGGACAAGTGTCCAGGCCAACACATGAATCATCTTTGCCTAGAACTAACTCAGAGTCAGCATAAAGAATCCTAGAAACCAGGTTTATCTTTGACCTCTGTACTTTTAGGAGTGAATGCAGCTGGCTTCTGAATGTCTAATCAAAAGTTCATCAGGCCTGACCAGGTGGTGGCTCAGTGGATAGTGTCAGACTGGGATACGGATGACCCAGGTTAGAGACCCCGAGGTCGCCAGCTTGAGTGCAGGCTCATCTGGTTTGAGCAAAAGTTCACCACCTTGGACCCAAGGTCGCTGGCTTGAGCAACGGGTTGGTTACTCGGTCTGCTGTAGCCCCCTGGTCAAGGCACATATGAGAAAGCAATCAATGAACAACTAAACAGCCGCAACAAAGAGTCGATTGTCCTCCTCCCTCTCCCTTCCTGTCTGTCCCTCTCCGTTCCTCTCTCTGTCTCTCTAACAAAAAAAAAAAGTTCATCAGACCGTTTTCATTATAGCTAAGAACTACATATAATGGCGTAGTCCTCATTTTCTTATATGTGTATAAAAAACATTTAAATTTATAATACATATGTGCATACCTGTATATGCATGAATTTATAGTATAGATAATACAATGTATGTACATGATAGCTTATATAGATGTGTCAGTATATAAATATGATGTGTGTGCATATCTGTATCTGTATGCATATATCTGTGCATGATGTATGTGTATATCACAGATATGAAAAATTCCAGAATTGTCTAGCAATGCAACGCACCTTGATCTGTAATATTTGCAGTTAAAAAACAAATTCTCCCCAAGGAGATCAATCGTAGATAATTGCAGTGAGAACAAGAACTGAATAAACATGGAATTTAACAACAAAGATGTAAAATTATTTTTACCAACAAAGTCAATGAAGTATATACTTAGAGAAGTATTTTTAAAATGATAAAAAAAAATTTGTATGCATGGAGTACTACATTTTTCATTATAACCTCAATGGATATTACACTTCTGATCTGTTCAATTTACTTTGCATTTTTTATTTTAATCGGGTGACATTGATCAATCAGGATACATAGGTTCAGAGAAAATATCTCCAGATTATTTTGACATTTGATTGTTGCATACCCCTCACCCAAAGTCAGATTGTCTTTTTTCACCTTCTATCTGGTTTTCTTTGTGCCCCTCCCCTCCCCCCACCTGCTCCTTCTCCCCCCCCCCCACCCCATAACCACCACACTCTTGTCCATGTCTCTGAGTCTCATTTGTATGTCCCATCTATGTATGGAATCATATAGTTCTTAAGTTTTTTTCTGATTTACTTATTTCACTCCATATAATGTTATCAAGGTCCATCCATGTTGTTGTAAATGATCCAATGTCATCATTCCTTATGGCTGAGTAGTATTCCATAGTATGTATGTACCAAAGCTTTTTAATCCACTCGTCCACTGATGGACACTTGGATTTTTTAATTATGTGAGAGGAAGGAAGGAAAAGAGACTCTCGCATGCACCATGCCTGAGACCTACCAACAAACTCCCTAATGGGGGATGCTCTGCCCACCTGAGGTGTTGCTCTGTTGCTCAGCAACTGAGGTATTTTTAGCACCTGAGATGAGGCCATGGAGCCATCCTCAATGCTCAAGACCGAGTTGCTCAAACCATTTTAGTCATGGCTGTGGGCAGGGAAGAGAGGGAGAGAGAGAGAGAAAGGAAAGAAGGAAGAGCGGGAGGGAGGGAGGAAGAAAGGGGAGAGGGAGAGAGAGAGAGAGAAGGGGAGGATACAGGAACCTGGGACATCCACATGTCAGGCTGATGATCTGCTGAGCCAACCAGCCAGGTTCAACTTTGCATTTTTAATTTCCTTTTATTTAAATTTGCACTTTTCAATGAATTACCCCATTTTGCCTGGTTGGCTGATTGAGCATGAGCGGCGTAGCCTGTCAAACACGTGATTCTGCGGGGACATTTGAACATGAAGCCGGTTGTATATTTATCTATGTGGTATCACTTAGCTCAGGGGTCGGGAACCTATGGCTCATGAGCCAGATGTGGCTTTTTGATGGCTGCATCTGGCTCGCAGGCAAATCTTGAATAAAAATAATAACGTTAAAAATAGAAAACATTCTCATGTATTACAAACCATTCATTTCCTACTGCTCATGTTCATGGTTGCGGGTGGCTGGAGCCAATCCCAGCTGTTCTCCGGGACAATACCAATTTTTATTGGATAATGCATCATGTATATGGGTCATTGTATGGCTCTCACGGAATTACATTTATAAATATGTGGCGTTCATGGCTCTCTCAGCCAAAAAGGTTCCCCAACCCCTGGCTTAGTTTATGGTTTCCTTAGGGAAAAAAGAAAGTCTTCCTTCACAAAACCAGAAACAGCAAAGAATTTCCTGCCATGCGCATCTTCCCTCAGAGCCTTGAGTTGATGGATGACGCCCCAGAAACCATTGTCGTTTGCGTCTTGTTTCCTCCAAAGTCCCTGGGGCCACCCCCCCATCATTTTTGGAAGCCCCCCCCCCAGCATCCTGCAGAGCGTGTGGGCATCCCCTGCAGGGGGGCGTGGCCCGGTTTCATTCTGCACGCCCGTGGCGTCTCCCCCATCCACTCATCCGTGTTCACAGGTGCTGTGAGCAGTGATTGTGTCGGGTGTGGACGCCCGGGGTCCAGTTGTATTCGGGCATTGCTTCCTGTTTACGTTCAGTTGATCCTGGCCTCTGTGTTGGGAGTTGTAACGTGTAATCCCGTAAATATGGTTAACTTTATAAAAAATTCACGGGGAAGACCTACCCCCTTCGGTTTTTTTTCCTTGTTATCTTTGAACAAGTTTTCCCTGGTGGAGGAGGACTCTAATCAAAGAGCAGAATGCTAATGGTGGAATTGGACGTGAGCTACTGCGTGTGGGCTAGGGGTGTGCCTGTGCGTATATGGGTTTGTGTGTAGGAGACTGTGTGTGCATCCGTGATGGGGTGATCTTTCCCCTAGTCATGTGCTCTGTTGTTTCATGGAGCATTTCTCCAAAGAATAAGTCAGCAGGTCCCTCAGATTCCTAGAGATGCTGAAATAAAGTATTAGACAGGGAGCCTTAACCAGAAGAAATGTGAGTCCCCCAGTCCTGAAAGCTGGAGTCTGAGACCCAAGTGCGGGCAGGGCTGGGTCCCCCTGAGGCCTGTCTCCTGGGCGTGCAGACCACTGTCTCCTCCCTGGGTCCTCACACGGCCGTCCATCTGTCTGTGTCTGTTTCCTCACCTCCTCTTCTTTAGGGACCCCCATCCTCTGGGGCCAGGACACCCTCCCCCGTGACATCATTTTTCCTGAATCCCCTCTTTATAGCCCTGTCTGCAAATACAGTCTCATTCTGAGGTTTTAGGGGTTAAGACTTCAACATGTAAAAATTTTTAAGGGGACAAAATTGATCTGTGAACTGCGGGAATTAAAAAAAAAAATCTAGGTTTTCACCCATGGGCTGTGTTGACTTAAGCGCATCTGCTTTGATCACCTGATGGGTGTGTATGAATGCTCTTCAGCAAACCTGAGCCCCCCCACACCTAAAAATAATGAAGACAAACAATACTGGCCACTTCCCTGTCATGAAATATATAGTAATTACATAACTGTCGTGATGACACCCCTTAGTCCCCCAAAGTACGTGGCTTCTCCCAACACCAGTCTAAATGGTCATGAGCTGGGAATGTCTGTATGTCTTCATTATGTACACTCCGATGTAGGCTTTGCGACTTATATATTTCTAATAAACACAATTCTGTACAGTTCTACAAATCAAACTACTCTAAAAAGGAATGCAATCTTTCAGTTATATATATATTTCCTTTCATTCACTGTATGTATATATATACACAGTGTGTCCATAAATTCATGGTGCACTTTTGACCGGTCACAGGAAAGCAACAAAAGACGATAGAAATGTGAAACTTGCACCAAATAAAAGGAAAACCCTCCCAGTTTCTGTAGGATGATGTGGCAGCATGTGCGCATGTGCAGATGATGACATCACACCGTGTATACAGTGGAGCAGCCCACGGCCATGCCAGTCGAGATGTGGATGATACAGAGGAAAGTTCAGTGTGTTCTGTGGCTCGCTCAATTCGAATCCGTGACCAAAGTGCAACGTGAATATCGGCGCGTTTATAACGAGGCGCCACCACATAGGAATAACATTACTCGGTGGGATAAGCCGTTGAAGGAAACCGGCAGTTTGGTGGAGAAACCCCGTTCTGGTAGGCCATCCGTCAGTGACGAGTCTGTAGAGGCTATACGGGATAGCTACCTAAGGAGCCCTAAAAAATCTGTGTGTGAGCCCACATCAAACTGCACAGAATAGGTATGAAACTGGGAGTTTTCTCCTTTGATTTGGTGCAGATTTCACATTTCTATCGTCTTTTGTTACTTTCCTGTGACCGGTCAAAAGTGCACCATGACTTTACAGACACACTGTATTTTTATAAAAATTTTTTTTTTGTTTTTGTTTTTGGACTTTTCTGAAGCTGAAAACGGGGAGGCAGTCAGACAGACTCGCGCATGCACCCAACCGGGATCCACCCGGCATGCTCACCAGGGGGCGATGCTCTGCCCATCTGGGGCTTAGATCTGTTGCAACCAGAGCCATTCTAGCACCTGAGGCAGAGGCCACAGAACCAACCTCAGCGCCCGGGCCAACTTTGCTCCAATGGAGCCTTAGCTGTGGGAGGGGAAGAGAGAGACAGAGAGGAAGGAGAGGGGGAGGGGTGGAGAAGCAAATGGGCGCTTCTCCTGTGTGCGCTGGCCGGGAATCGAACCCGGGACTTCTGCACGCCAGGCTGATGCTCTACCACTGAGTCAACCGGCCAGGGCCCGGACACACTGTATTTTTAATAAACACAATTCTGTACAGTTCTACAAATCAAACTGCTCTAAAAAGGAATGCAATCTTCCATATATATATATATATTTTAGTGATAGAATGAAAGTATTTATTGGTGGCTTCTCTTACTGTACTTAATTCGTGTATATTTAATTTGTGCTGTAAACATAAACCCCGTTGTTCCGTGTACTGTCATAGCAAAATAACTCTCGATGACCTGGTCTCAGAACGAGGAGCCCGCCCAGGATGGTTGGCAGGCCGTGTCTATGTAGTAAGTTTTCCGTACTCAGGTTGGCGCAGGAAGAAGGAAACTCACAAGAATATTTTGTAGCTTTATGGTGATCACTCCGCTGCGTCACAAACGTCAGAAATCGTTCGACTTTGGGTTGCAGTTAAGCCAGGGGCTCTACCTTCTCCCTCCTGTTGGATACTCAGCGTCTCTCTGTTGCTCTGTCTCTTTGTTTTATTGTAACATGATTTCAGAGGCATGTGTAGATGGGTGGGGGCGCTCATTGTCGGGGTCTCTGCTTTAGGGACGGCTCACACGACCAGAACGAAGACGACGCGGAATATTCACGGATTCTTCCTCAAACCTCTCTCTCAGCTCGAAAGCACCGGAAAGCCCGACGCAGACGGTGTCCTGTGTCCTAGACATGCCATCATCTGCCGCAAAGCCAGTGCCGAGCCTGGGAGGTTTGGTAAAAGGATGAGCAGCTCGGGAAACATCCCCCCCCCCCATGTCCCTGTTTTATCAGCAACATGGATCATGAACGGATGAGGACCTGACCCTGCGCGCTGCTGAAGAGACTGTTTATAACGGGTTTCATTTTTTTCAAGTGGAGATCGCAATTTGCTGCTGCCCCTTCTGAAATCTTAGTCCTTGCTGTCAGTCAACAAACCTTCACTTTGTAGACTTTTTTTTGACGGGGGATGGAATGGGGTGCTGTATATTGTTAGGCCATCTAAAGTTCGTCTTTTAATCACTTAAATTGAATTAAGGGAAAAGTACTGGAAGGGGGACTCAGCATTCCTACCAACCCAAAAAGTTCTCAAGGCGTTGCCAAGCAACAGGTGTCTCCAAGGAGACTCGGACCCTGAGTTCCAAAGAGAGGCCGGAGCTTCCCCTGTTCTGTAGGTGGGATTGTACGTTTGCAGGTCCAGGAGCCCCCAAAGTCCGACCTTACAGGTCACTGTACTGGTAGAACTGGCCACCCCACAGGCCAGGTGTTCGCACATGGCCATTGAGAAATGACCCAACTCACGGACTTTCTCACGTGTCATCTGCACTGTGCCTTTCAGAATGCCGCCTGGCTGTCTCCTGGCTCTTCTGTAGATAGCCGTACTAATCTCGGGGTTTAAGTTTCCCACTGAAGACCTCGGCTGACCTAACTGCTATCTCCTGACCACACTGTGCCCGGACCTCAGACAACTGAGGCCAGAGAGAGCCCCGGCGAACGGGCCAAACAAGTGCTGACATCACACTTCCTCGTGTTTCTGCAAGAAAACGTTTCCTCCCTCATCTGGAGACACCCTAATGGTGACCCGTGAGAACTACCCAGATTTCCTTTCCGACTCAACTTCCCAAGGGGTTGGATCCCTGTGGGAACTCAGGAAAATGCCTCTCTCTTTCTTGTAACTTATCTACTCCCTCCCTATTTTTTCCTTCTTTCCTTCCTTCCTTGCCCCCCTCCTTCCCTCCCTTCCTTCCCTCCCTCCCTCATTCCTTCTTCCTTCCTTCCTCTCTCCTTTCCTATATCCCTCCTTGCCTCTTTTCTTCTTCCCTCCTTTCTTATATCCCTCTTTTCTTCCCTCCCTTCCATCTTTCCTTCCTTCCACCCTCCCTCCCTCCCTCCATGCTTAAATACATACTAAGAAGCAGCACACATCTCTAGAACAATGGTAACATACACTATCCCCACCACATTGAACTGTGTGAAGTTGGATCAAAACGGGGAAATGCCCAAACTACTACTTTTAAAGTTTCTGTCCAGGCTAAGATGCACTATTCGCTGCAGAGCTGGGCATACTAAATATTTTAGGAAAGAACATTATTATTCTATCAACATGACAGACAGATGCCATTTGAAACTACACAGAGGGCGGGACCCCCAACAAACCAGAAACCAACCTTCAAGCAGACACGTGAGGTGGAAGTTTGTAGGCTGACGGTCACCACAGGTGACCTGGCTCAACACATGTCCTTCTGGGGATCGGTCAGCAGACACACTTCTGCTCCCTCCCTTCCAGATGTTCTCAGAAACGTGAGGTTCCTGGTGACATGTGCGTCCCAAATCCTGTCCATCTCTATGAATAAAATATTTTATCACCAAGTATTTTATTTACTGCTAATCTGGAAATTCTCCCTTCATCTCTCTTTGTTTTCTTTTCTTCCTGGAATATCATGGTTTGTGATAGTTTAGATTACACACCATTTATCATTTATTTTATATATATATATCTTTTTCTCTACCATCATCACCACACAGAGTAGCCCTAAATAACATATTCATTGATTCTTGAAAAGTTGTAATAAGTAAATGTTGAAAAAATAACAAAAAAAGAAATGATCTGAGTGAAGTGTGGCTTTCAGAAAACATGTCACTAGAATTTCATTGACGACTCTGCTCCCTCCCTCATGATGGGCACGGGGCCAACAGGGAGGTGACACACGGTAATCAATCTGACGGTCCTGTAGGGAGAAGAGAGAGGTTCCCCTGGGGGTGGCCTTTGACTATTACAGGTTTATGCTCTCAGAACAACTCACTCTTTCTCTGGAAGGGGCGGAGGTATTCAGAGCTGCTCTCTGGGGTATTATCTTATAGAAGGCTATTGATTAATTACCATGGCATTCAGCAGCTCATTGAAGCACAGCTTGCAGCTGAGTTGATTGAAAGCCCGTGTCCCCTGCAATTACCAGCGTGTCCATCCCTTGCCTCAGAATAGAATACAGAATTCGCAGGGGGCTGGTTAAATACTCTCATCTGCCTCCATTGTGATTCCCAACGCGAATACTGTGGGCCCCAGGAGAAGTTCCACCCCTGCATCAAAAAAATGTTTTAGTGTGTACAGGATTATAAAATACACAGAAAAACAAAGCACCTGCTTTAAATTTAAATTATACTTGATTAAATTCTGCAATAAACCCTGGCCAATTTGCTCAGTGTTAGAGCGTCAGCCTGGTGTGCAGGAGTTCCGGGTTTGATTCCCGGCCAGGGCACACAGGAGAAGCACCCATCTGCTTCTCCACCCCTCCCCCTCTCCTTCCTCTCTGTCTCTCTCTTCCCCTCCCGCAGCCAAGACTCCACTGGAGCAAAGTTGGCCCGGGCACTGAGGATGGCTCCATGGCCTCTGCCTCTGGCACTAGAATGTCTCCGGTCGCAATGGAGCAATGCCCCAAATGGACAGAGGATTACCCCCTGGTGGGCATGCCAGGTGGATCATGGTCGGGCGCATGTAGAAGTCTGTCTTTCTGCCTCCCGGCTTCTCACTTCAGAAAAAAATAGAAATTGTGCAATAGATGCATCTAATGATAAACATTAAGGAAATCTTATACTTGCTGGAAAATTTCTGCACAGATAAAGGAATACACACAACGTTTCTGTCTGCATACACAAGTAAAGTGTGATATAGAAAAAGGAAGTTTTAAAAATGCGAAATGCATAGTTGCAATGAGTTGGATTTGGAGTGTTTTTAGTCACTAAAAAGTCATGAGAAAATAGCATCGTTGGATTCTGCAAGTGAAGTGTCATGTCAGTGAAACCCTGTGCATAATGAAGAAAAGAGGCATAAGAGATATACCTATAGGGATACACACACTCACACACACACACATACACACACACCATTTACAACAACATGAACTCATAACTCAGTCTTCATTTCACTCACCTGCCTCCATGGAATCAAATTGTCTCCTTAAATCGGCGTGTAACTATCTATTCTTTAATACGTTACGTTTTAACATAAAAACATTTTGTGCTCCTTGAAGTAAGGAAGGACTGACTTTTAAGACAGTACACAATTTAATGAAAGTTACTAGGTTGCATCCTGGCGGGATTTCCTGGACTGCTACGTGACATTTTGTTGCACTGACATGTTACAATATTTCGCCTGTAATCCGCACTGAGCTCTAGCATATGGGCACTGCAGCAAACCGCGAATGTATCAGAAGGAGAGGATTTTGCAGGGCAGCCCTCCGTCAGGAACATAAATGTCCTCACAAGTTGAGACGCAGATAAAGTGGTCTTTGCGTAGGTGCGAACCCAAGGCATCCCAATAGCAAAGCATACGAGAGGTCCAAGGCGGCCTTCCTCAGATGGGAACAGGACTCACATTGCAGAACACGGCAGAAAGGATCAAACCAAACGGTCACGTAACAAAGTTACCATACGAGACACAGGTTTTGAGGAATAAAGTTGGTGGTTTGCGGAGGACACGTGAGAGTTGCTTTCTCTCTCGAATATAAAAAAAAATTGTAAAAAGGTAAAACATAATAAGGACAATGACCAGCAGAGAGATCTCCCAAGCATGGACTTAGAGCGATTCCTACTACAGAAATAGCAGCAGGTCTCACAAGGTTCTTAAGAAAGAAATGACACTCGTCGGCATTTAGAGAACGCCCACGGGAAGCCAAAATGGTTCACAGTTCCAACTGTCCTTTAAAACTAACCATGAAATTGTCCATTTTCCTTTTAAACGAACCAGTAGATTGTCCCTGACCCCGAGAACAGCTCTGGTCACGTCTGAGTGCTTAAGACATCTGTTCTTCTCCGACCTAAGGAACACCTTCCTATTTATGAAGAAGGGGAGTCCAGACTTCCCCGTGCAGCCACTCATGTTATATAAAACCTTGCATCGTCAGGTGAATGGAACTGGGACGAGAAGACGTCGTCCGCCGTGCGCTGGGATTTTTCCTCCGTTCTTTCCTCGTGGCTTCGCTCTTAGGGGACTTCAGTCCTCTCCTTGGGGCAGAATATGAGATAAGCTATGTCACCGATGCGTAGAAAACATTTGTGGGCCCAATGGATGCACCATTCCAACTGTCACAACTAGGAGCTCGTAAGGGGGCAAGGCTATAAATGTCCTTTGTAATCCTCGACAGGATTGGGAGCTCTAAATGGACATCAACATAAAGACGAAGGGACTCTCAACAAACCCACACTTACGTGACTGATAACATATCGATACGGAGACGTTCATTGGAGCAGACGCCCCCTAGAAGATGTTCATATTCAGGGTAACCAGGCTTTGTGAAAGGTCCCTGTACAATTTCCATAATGAGTGTATTTTTCGCTCCATAGGACGCACCTGACCGTAAGACACACTTAGGGTATTGAGGAAAATAAGAAAAAAAATATTCTGAACCAAAGGGTGTGTTCAAATATTAAACAAAATACGGTATTTTTTGCTCCATAAGATGCACAGGCATTTCCCCATCAACTTTTGGGGGGAAAAGTATGTCTTATGGAGTGAAAAATATGGTAATCAAAACCTCTAATAATGTGTAGAAAGCAAAAAATAAAAGGTCTGAAAAATAAAGTGCTTTCTTCTTTCTAAACCAAAAACAAAAGCATAGAAATTTCCTTCTCTTGTATGTAGACATGTTCCCTTTTATTTTTATAACAATAAATCATCATTTTTCTCTACAAAGACGGCCTCATCAGTTAGTTGTGTGTGTCCGTGGAAACAGATTCCGCCCAAGAGAAAAGCAAGGTGAAGAATGACACAGGAACCGTGGCAGCATTCACAGGGACTTACCTGCAGTGGTGGCCATGGGACCACCCCTTGTCTGGGCTGCAGAGACACCCCAAGCTCCAGGAGGGTGCACTGAACTCTCTCCGTCAGGCAGCCATGGAGTAAAGCATGCATTTATCTCACACTTCATTTCCCACGGGCCCACTCGGAGCTTCAACTAATCACAGGGCACAGAGGAGAGAAACAGCTGACAGCGGCCATCAGATGGGAGCTCGGGCAGAGTGTCCTATCTTACGCCCCATCTCCGGGGGTGGGGGCCCGCCGTACGGCAGACTGAAGTCTGAGCGGCCCACAGGGCAGACAAGAGCTGAATTTGAAAGTCTCGTCAGTGGCCCATTGTGAGGAGCCACCCGGAGCCAGTATCTCTAGCCTCTGCGTCTCTCCCTTTTTCTGCAAGCAGCTGCATCTCTGGGTGCATCTCTGACAGATGCCACAGAGGGATGACACCCCCAGGAGGCTTTATCAGAAGCACACCACCCTCTCCTCCTGGCCAGGTGCCCACAGATAGGCAGGTTCGTGCTCCAACAAGTCGGCCTTGTGAGGGCCTTGCCTCGATTGTGCTAAAGAAAAGGTGAAGGTGAAATTATACCTGACTCGCATTGAAGAGGAAGAAATTGAAAAAAAAAACAAAACCCTCTCTCCTCAAAGGGCCAGGATTGATATTTTTTTTCCCACAAATGGGAGCATGAATTGTGGACCCCGAATGTCCACTGCCGCTGTCCACTGGCAGAGTTGTTCAGGACGCTGTGTTGGGATCTCACCTTTCCCCCGCCCAGCAAAGAGGACCAGAGCAGAACTGTCTTGTGCCCCGTCCTGTGTCTGATGGGCAGCTGTCCCTGAACATCATCCTGTCTCTACTGACTGGTTCTCCTGATGGCTGGGACACGCTCTTCTGCCGGTTGTGTCTCTGTCCCCCGACCTGCTCGGGACTCCACTGACCCATGGTCATGATCGTACTTCCCCTGGGGGGTCCGAGCGCTGTTTCTTCATTCACTGGGAGTCTGCCTTTTTTTATGTATTAATTGATTTGAGAGAGAAATGTTGATTTGTTGCTCCACTTATCAGCACATTCATAAGTGGATTTCTTTTTTTGTGGGAGAGACAGAGGGAGTCAGAGAGGGACAGATAGGGACAAACAGGAAGGGAGAGAGATGAGAAGCATCAATTCTTTGTTGCAGCTCCTTAGTTGTTCATTGATTGCTTTCTCATATGTGCCTTGACTGGGGGCTACAGCAGACCAAGGGACCCCTTGCTCAAGCCAGCCACCTTGGGTCCAAACTAGTGAGCTTTGCTCAAATCAGATGAGCCTGTGCTCAAGCTGGCCACCTTGGGGTCTTGAACCTGGGTCCTCTCCATCCCAGTCTGATGCTCTGTCCACTGCACCACCACCTGCTCAGTCAATAGGTGGTGGATTCTTGTACGTGCCCTGATCGGGGATTGAACCCGCAACCTTGGTGTATTCAGATGATGCTCTAACCAGCTGAGGTTCCCAGCCAGGGCACCTTCCTCCGACTCAAATCGGATGCTTCGAAGAAACAGGTGCCTTCAGACTTCCTCCTGGAGAAAGAGACTCTGTCAGCCAACACTAAGCATCCTTACACTCCCTGTGCGGAGGCTGAGTGTACCCCTGCACGTTGTTGTTCACACGAGATCAACTTTCTACAGACGCACAGAAAAGAACCGGACGTCGGTGGGCTCATCAGCTATTAGCACAGGGTTCGGGAACCTTTTTGGCTGAGAGCGCCATGAATGCCACAGATTTTAAAATGTAATTCTGTGAGAGCCACACAACAACCTGTGTACGTGACGCATTATCCAATAAAAATCTGGTGTTGTCCTGGAGGACAGCTATGATTGGCTCCAGCTACCTGCAACCATGAACATGAGCGGCAGGAAATGAATGGATTATAATACATGAGAATGTTTTCTATTTTTAATGTTGTTATTTTTATTAAAGATTTGTCTGCTCTGTGAGCCAGATGCAGCCATCAAAAGAGGCATGTCTGGCACACTAGCCATAGGTTCCAGACCCCTGCATTAGCATCTCCAAGGATCTAAATGCCCCAGGGGGACATGGAGAGAAAACCACCCAGACCTCCCTCTGCGTCCGCATATGAATGCAAACTCAAACTTGGAGCCATAGCATTAACTACTGAACAATTATCCAGGCACAAAATCACATTTCTATTGTGAAGATAAAAATATTGACTGTAAACTGAAATCAAAAAAGAGAAAGACCATAATCACTTCATCAATCAGGTGGCAGTGGCAGGGCCCACGGTTTACAGAAATATACCGCAGAGAACACCGTTCGTCTCAAAGATTGCTGTGCAATGCATGTATTTTGATGAGTTTTTTTAAGGCTGTTATTATCGAACTAGGCAGGGAAAGACATCCAAATAATTGCAGATCGGAATAAAAACACACAAACATGAGCTGTTTGTAATCATGTGGAAAATTAATCAGAGTCAGATAATGAGGCATTTTAAATGAAACAGGAGGCTGTTTCATTTAAAAATTCATTAATCTGTGGATAAACACAATCTTTAACTTAGTCACCGTCGTCTAGCCTGTAATTATTTTGGATGCATCTCCGTTTTTGAACTCCGCGTCTACCCGCATGGGTTCACTTGGTTCCTGAAGAATCTGAGGACGAATCCATGATATACAGGGCAAAATCTCTTTAAAAAACAAAACAAAACAACAAAAACCAGTTCCTGAGGTCATTGGCAAAATCTGTGGCAACAGAATATTCTGAGCCTGAGAAAAAGCATCTGGCCTGACCTGTGGTGGCGCAGTGGATAAAGCATCAACCTGGAAATGCTGAGGTTGCCGGTTCAAAACCCTGGGCTTGCCTGGTCAAGGCACATACGGGAGTTGATGCTTCCTGCTCCTCCCCCCTCCCCTCTCTTTAATGAAGAAATAAAGTCTTTAAAAAAATAAAAATAAACAAAAAAAAAATCTGGTGGCCAAGCATTTGTTAATAATATTGAAAATGACGTGAGTGCTGGTGGTTGGAAAACAGGTTTTAAAGATGTTTTCCTGGTCATTTTAATCTCAGGTGGAAGTCATTGGCAGTGTAGGGGGGAAAATGTTTATTTGAGGTGAGGTGGGGGTTTCCGAGCTTTTTCTGCGGTTGTGAGGGTGTCACATACAACCTCACAACCTCACACAGTGCCCAGGTCATACAGGCATCCCCAAACTGCGGCCCCCTGAGGCCATTTATCTGGCCCCCCGCCACACTTCCAGAAGGGGCACCTCTTTCATTGGTGGTCAGTGAGAAGAGCACTGTATGTGGCAGCCCTCCAATGGTCTGAAGGACAGTGAACTGACCCCTGTGTAAAAAGTTTGGGGACCCCTGGCAGGGGGAGTCAACCTTTTTATACCTACTGCCCACTTTTCTATCTCTGTGAGTAGTAACATTTTCTAACTGCTCACCGGTTCCACAGTCATGGTGATTTAAAAGTAGGGAAGTCACTTGAGTGACAGCAAGTTCAAGCATACAATAATAATTACTTACTAAGTACTTTATGTCGGGTTTTCGCTAAGTTTGGCAGACTCAATCTTTA
Source organism: Saccopteryx bilineata (assembly GCF_036850765.1). Lineage (NCBI taxonomy): Eukaryota > Metazoa > Chordata > Mammalia > Chiroptera > Emballonuridae > Saccopteryx > Saccopteryx bilineata. Next base: position 145,834,127 of record NC_089502.1, read on the forward strand.
TAAAACAACTTACTACAGTTAAATTTTTTCATTTATACTTTGGTTGCTCCACTACCACCCACCATGAAAGCTGGAACACCCACTAGTGGGCGGTAGGGACCAGGTTGACCACCACTGGTCTAGAACGTCAGTCACCCATGAGCCTTGTTAAGGGTTCAGGGTTTACGAATGTTCATGTGCCGTGCCTGTGACATTCAACTCCGAGCCATTGATTTGGAAGAAAATAAAGTAGACGTTTCTCCACAGCAATATTATTAATAATGGTGAATTTCCCAGACGACTGTGTAGACATAGTTATCTAGCCGGCTGCGCGCGCGCGCGCACACACACAGTATAACATGCTAACCAGTTTCAATTGATGACCCTAGAACATGACATCCTGGTCGTCGTGACTAAATAAAATAGGTTAGCATTTCGTTTTAAAAATTAAACTGTCTTTAAATTCTCGGAAATGTCAGCCCCGAAAAGGAATTGATTCTAGTTGGAGGATGATAAAATAAACGTCCGATATATTTCTTATCTTCGGACTTGTCGGGGAAACTTGGATGAGTGTGGTGGACAGCTGACCCTCGAAGAGTAAGGTTTTGAACTCCGCAGTCCCGGTGACAAAAATATTGCTTTTCCAATAAACGTATTACAGAACTTTCCGGTGATCTTCTTATTACCACGAAGCAATTGAGTTGATTTCCCTGGGTTACGCGCAAGCAGGCATATCGCTGGCTTCTTTGTTACCAAATGCGTGAGCCATTAGACCTGTACATAAATATAAATTTCTTTTTCACTTCGTCTTCTCATTTTTGATGTCTAGTGGTAACAGTATGTATAACAACGTCTACGATGCTTTGTATCCTATGAGACAATATTGATGTTGGTGCTGATGGGTAATTCATCTTGTAAACAGATGAGATAAATTTAGAGTGTCGATAAATATCAGTGTCTTCTGTTCCTTATTTTTTAAATAACAATTTTTTTCTCTAACTCGCTTTGTTGTGAGGACACACAAACGCGCAACAGGTGTTCATTGACCGTTTTAATCGGTATGAGTTGTAGTCCACAATGCGCTACTAGCCCTTAAGATTTGCTGGTGTCAGAAGCTACAGACACACGTGTTTTGACTAGGGAAGAGGAATTCGTGTCCATAACCCTCATGTGGTTCACTGGTCCCCGGTATTGGATTTCCTCAGGTGCCTGCAAGAGAATTTTGGGGGTTCTAGAGAATTGAGGGCATATGGTCATTCCTGGAGACAGAAGGACCTCACTGTCCCTGGAAGAAACCAAAGAGGAACAGAGGAGGGGTGGAGGAGTCCTCGTGTGTGATTGTCACAAACGATGCAGAACGCGCCCTGCGTGATGGAATTGTGAGACAAACCCGTGGTTGAGATGCAGGCCAAGAATGTACAAAATAAAAAAAAAATTTTTAATGGTGGACAGAACCCATTCAAGGTCCATAGCCGGAGAATGAGATGCCGGGCTCAACTTGCAAAATGCACACCTTTAATATAAGGTCACACTTTGCTGGCTTGCTCATCTGTTGTCTGAGTTAAATATTGCTATATATATATATAAATATAAACATATAATATATTTAACATTTAATATATTTTAATATATATTTTATATAGTATATATTATATTTTATATATTATATATACAGTGTGTCCATAAAGTCATGGTGCACATTTGACCGGTCGCAGGAAAGCAACAAAAGATAATAGAAATGTGAAATCTGCACTAAATAAAAGGAAAACTCTCCCAATTTCATACCTATTCAGTCCAGTTCGATGTGGGCTCACGCACAGATTTTTTAGGGCTCCTTAGGTAGCTATCCCGTATAACCGCTACAGACTCGTCACTGACTGATGGCCTACCAGAACTGGGTTTCTCCACCAAACTGCCGGTTTCCTTCAACTGCTTATCCCACCGAGTCATGTTATTCCTATGTGGTGGCGCTTCCTTATAAATGCGCCGATATTCACGTTGCACTTTGGTCATGGATTCGAATGTAGCTAGCCACAGAACACACTGAACTTTCCTCTGTACCATCCACATCTCGACTGGCATGGCCATGGGCTGCTCCGCTGTATACACGGTGTTACATCATCATCTGCACATGCGCACATGCTGCCACATCATCCTACAGAAACTGGGAGGGCTTTCCTTTTATTTGGTGCAGATTTCACATTTCTATCGTCTTTTGTTGCTTTCCTGTGACCGGTCAAAAATGCACCATGACTTTACGGACACACTGTATTTAATATATATTTGCATATATATTTATACATAAATGTTAAATATATTAATTACATATATAATCTATATATATAAATATTTATACACTCAGACACACACACACCTCATGGGAATCAGAGTATTTTTGTAGATATCCAAACCATTTTCTGTCATGCAAAAATAACTTAGTGGCAATTGCAGTCAGTGCAGCTGCATTGTATTATATTTAACTTAAAATACGCAAGTTTTTTCTTGAAAAAAAAGCCATTTTTTCAGCTTCTGTTGATTCCTTGAGCACTAGGAATGGAAACTTGGGAGACTCAAATTCAAATAAGCGCATATATTTTCTTTTATGATTTCCTTCTTCCAGAGAATGTCAGCCTCTTTCTTTCCTTCTTTTTTCTTCTTTCTATCTCTCTTTCTCCTCTCCTTTCCTTCCTCCCTCTCTCCTTTCTTCCTTCCTTTCTTTCCTTCTTTCCTTCTTCCTTTCTCTCTCCCCTCCCTCCCTCCCTCCCTTCCTTCCTTCCTCTCTCTCTCTTTCCCTCTGCACTTTCATCCTTCCTTTCTTTTCTTTCTCTCTCTGTCTCCTTCCTTCCTTCCTTTCTTCTTTTCTTCCTTCCTTTCTTCCTTTTTTCTTACAACAAATGCCCCCTATTGATATGGATAAATGAAACAATTAATGGTTTATCACGTGTAGAAACTTGGTGAGCATAAACAACTTTTCTCATATATAGACCACTCATTGAATAAGTCCTCTAATATAATGTTACTCTGAACTCAGCATAGCTTAAGAATTCCAATATCTGATGCCTGTGTTTGCATAGTCACAGAGTAAATCCCTTCTATTTCTTTTCATGACTTTTTTATTTTCATTTTTTTGAAGGGGCAATTACAAGCTATAAGTGAACAAAACATCCCTTAAGGTTAAGACCAGAGTAGGGAACCTTTTTGGCTGAGGGAGCCATGAACGCCACATTGTAAAATGTGATTCCGTGAGAGCCATACAACAATGTGTGTACGTGATGCATTATCCAATAAAAATGTGGTGTTGTCCCGGAGGACAGCTGTGATTGGCTTCAGCCACCTTCAACCATAAACATGAGTGGTAGGAAATGAATGGATTGTGATACATGAGAAAGTTTTCTATTTTTAACATTTGTTTTATTAAAGATTTATCTGCCAGCCAGATGCTGCTATCAAAAGAGCCACATCTGGCTTATGAGCCATAGGTTCCTGACCCCTGGTCTAGATCGAATCATGTCCGTATGAGAACGGGAGGCTGTCTTGCTCCTCATGGGGGCAGTGTGGGAAGTGATAACCCCCAAAGCCATAAGGTACCAGGAAGCCATTTGCAGACAGAAGGGACTGGGGCACATCGGGTTGAGACTCGTAGCAATGAGTGGAGAAAAAAATGGAATATTCGCAGAACTGGAGCTGCAGGTAAAACCAGACTCAGGGGCTTGTTGCAGCCAGGCAGCCCAGCCGGAACACAGCGCGGGGAAACTGGATGGCTTGCTAAGATTTGCCCTCAGACGTAACCTCTGTAGGTGCTGAGGGCCACCGTCTGGAATCACTGGCTCACGTTTGTGTCCCTTGTCCCTCTCTTCTCCAAACTGCTCACTCACATGGACACAGTGCCGTCCCAATATACGGGGTTTCAGGCTCCATCCCTGGTCAGGGCACATCCAGGAATCAACCAGTGAACGCATAAATGAGCGGAACAGCAAATCCAGGTTTCTCTCTCTCTCTATGTGTGGTATTCTTCGCTCTTTAAGACGCACCTGACCATAAGACGCACCGAGGGTTTGAAGGAGAAAAATAAGAAAAAAAAATATTCTGAACCAGATGGTGTGTTAAAATATTTAATAAAATATACCACCATAATGTTTCAACCATGTAAACTCAACAGCAGAATTAACCATTATTAGCACTGTTATCAGCAAATGAGAAGACACTTTAATGTTCAAATCCTCTTCTAGTTGTGCGGGAACCCGCAGCAGCTAAGAAAAAAAATGAACATTTGCTCCGTAAGATGCACGGGAATTTTCCCCTCCACTTTTGCGGAGAAAAAAGTGCATCTTATGGAGTGAAAAATACGGCACATACATGCATACATATATATGTAAATATATACATGCATATAGACATACGTGTGTGTGTCTATTGCTATTGCTGTGTGGTGGGCTTTGTTTTGGTTTTATTTCTGTGGGAAGGAGATGGCGGATGTTGGCGAGCTATCAGGTCATGAGCCCAGGAATGTTCCCGGTGCGTCAGGAGTCCACACAGTCACTCAACAAAGAAACAGAGAGAACTCCACAGGCCGGACGGTTGGGATCCCCGAACGCTGCCCTGGCAACTCGCACTCCAAGCACGTGGTGAGGGAAACTCCTCCCTGTCTTTGATGTGGCTGGTGTCCCATGACCAATAGCCCCCCGCTTTGTCATCGTTCATAAGAAGAAGAGAAAACCGCACACTCACGGTCCCCATGGACATCTTAGGAAGGAGCTGTTGAGACACAACAGGATGTGACTCAGGCAGACGTTGGACCTGGGACCAGGGGTGGAGACATTTATCTATAAATTCACAACTTTCTTTCATCTGGGCAGGGACATAAAATTTTTTAATTCATTTTATTTATACTAATAATATATCTTGAATTTTATTTTTTTTGTGTGTGTGTGACAGAGACAGAGAGATGGACAGGCAGACAGGAAGGGAGAGAGATGAGAAGCATCAATTCTTTGTTGTAGCACTTTAGTTGTTCACTGATTGCTTTCTCATATGTGGCTTGACGGGGGGGGGCTACAGCAGAGCGAGTGACCCCTTGCTCAAGCCAGCGACCTTGGGCTCAAGCTGGTGACCCTTGCTCTAACCAAATGAACCCATGCTCAAGCTGGCGACCTTGGGGTCTTGAAACTGTGTCCTCCACATCCCAGTCTGACGCTCTATCCACTGCACCACCGCCTGGTCAGGCAATTATTTTTAAATTTTTAATTGAATTTATCGGGGTGACATTGATTCATTACATTATACAGGTATCAGATGTACAATTCTATAACGTCATCTGTATGTTGTAATGTGAGCTCACCATATGGTCCTTGTCTTTCTCTGCCTGGTTTATGTCATTGACCATAACACTCTTCATGTCCGTCTGTGCTGTCAAAGAAGGTAAGATTCCCTGCCTTCTTTAGGGCCGCGTAGTATTTCATTGCATAACCGTACAACTGGGCTGTACGAGTTCACCAACATATTTCCTTTGGACAGCGCCGTTATTTTTAAAAGTGCTTCAACCCTATGATCCTTCAGCCCAACACAACCTTCCTTTGTCGGTGATGTTCCCTGACAATTTTCTTACTGTTACCCCTGGCCCTGAGGGAATTTAAATTTCCAACCACTGACAAGGGTCCCGGTCTCTCACACCCAATAATTCTGAAATCTAGATGCAGGCAGTGCAGAGAGCAGAGAGATTCCTGGTTAAAAGGCAGCATTGTGACTTAATAGAGTTCTCACATGTCAGGCTTTGCTCTAGACTTTTAAGTCCTTGCCTGGTTAGTATTTTTTTTTCTTCTTTAATAAACAAGTAAGTGATTTAACCCCCCTCTTTTTTCTTCTTTAAGACTTGATCGATTTATCCATTTCTGAACAGCAGATAGGTTAGACATGTGTAAAGCACTGGTGATGGACTTATAGTATATCGGAAACGGCCCCGTGCTGAAGTCCTGAACAGCGCAGCCCAGAGCAGAAGGCATCGTTATCAGAAGATAACGTTTTCATCCGCCAGCCGGATATCTGAAGGGAGGTCGTTGACCTTGAACATCCTTCAGATGTGCGGGCCACGGCCGCTGAATATTTATAATAATAAGATGTGACTCGATCAAACCACCTCCTTTGAAAACTGCGAGAGAATTGCACGGCCTCTGATCACAGCCATTCTTTAAGCAGACGTGTCAGGGGAACCGTCTGCCTTAGAGAACATAAGACTTTGAAGCTGTGAAGTTTATCACACACACACACACACACACTCACATGCACAGTGGATGATGAGTAACAGCAGAGAAATCAGTAACCTTGGGTAGAGTAAGCATTTAAGATCTCACTGGGGGACCCTGGCTGGTTGGCCCAGTGAATAGAGCATCCACCTGGCATGCAGATATCCAGGATTCGAGCCCTGGTCAGGGCACACAGGAGAAGTGCCCATCTACTTCTCTTCCCCTTTCTCTCCTCCCACCCTTCCCTCCTGCAGCCAGTGCCTCATTTGGTCCAAGCATCAGGCTCAGGTGCTAAAAATAGCTTGGATGATCGAGTGTCAGCCCCAGAGTTGCCAGGTGGATCCTGGTCAGGGGGGTGCATGTGGGAGTCTGTCTCTCTATCTCCCCTCCTCTCCCTTAAAAGAAAACCTTGGGTTCATGTCCGCCACCTTTCCACAACCCTTCTGAGAACATTCCTCGACATGCTGTCTTCCTCTCTCCTCAGCCCAGTGAGCATACTATATAGAACTGTTTCCAGACGGGGGCGCTATGCCTGCCTCATTGCTTACTGGATGTTTTGCCTTTTTTTACTGGATTTTTCTTCTCTTGGGGGCCCCGAGCTTACAAACTTTTTGCCGTTCCTCCTGGTCTAGAGCCTAGCAAAGCCGCTGACTTAACTATCTGCAAAACAAATAAAAGACAAAATGATCTCTATCATGTCTTACCTTGTAAGCTGGAGTTTTTCCTTGTAGCTTAATAGAATCCACAACAAAATGAGTTGCTGTTTTCACACTCTTTGTCTTCAAGACAATAGCGGTAATTGCCTAATTTACAAGCGCATGAACAGTCTTTTGTTGTTGTAGTTGTTAAAAAAAAAACACCATGTCTCCTGTTATTTGTTTTTCTGAATGAGTTGGAAAATTCCATCTCGGGTTTGCAAATGAAATATGTAATCATTGCTTTTCGGTTTGGATTCTCTCAGCCCCTGTTCCACATTCACTCTCTATATTAAAAACAAAACAAAACAAAACAAAAACGGTCTTTAGATATTCTGATGCCGGGAGACAGCAGTTCCTTTTTTATTCTCTCTTTTCCGTCTCGGGAACTCAGACCTTTTTAAATAAGTTGTCAAGTGCTGCACGGGGAATACAGTCAGTCATATTGTAATCAGTCTGTGTGATGCCAGGCGGGTCCTGGACTTCTCAGGGGAAACACTCTGTAAGGTACACAGACGTCGAACCCTTCTGCGGCGTACGGAAACCGATATAATACTGAGCGTCAGCTGTCGTTGAAAAGAAACATCTTTTTTCGTGAATTTCAAGGAAGATGTCACCGTATCCACCACCCATGGAGGACGCTCTCCTCGTGGCCTGTTACCCACAGGGTAACACTCGGAGTCCTTGCACCTGCTCTTTGCATAGCTGGGCAAAATCTCATTTCAGTGATTTTTAGCTGTGTCTAAACACGAGTCACACCGTGCGCTCCAATTCACTCCTTTCATCAGACAGTTTTCAGCGGCACACCGCTCTGTCAGGATGCCGAGGGCTTGGGCGGGGGGACCCATGTTTGTGGTGTTTTGTTCCCCTGGACTGGTCTTTAGGTGTTTACCTGCTGAGACCACCACCCCCCCTCGATGTTCAAAGGCAACACAAACACCCCCCTGTCTGAGCTGGTAATATTCCCGCTGAAATGGACCACACTGACCCTCCGGGGGCCGCCTCCACACACCCGGGGACGTCTGTTTCTGATAAAACATTGCCCGTAAAGGGTTCTACACCGCGTGACAGTCGTGGCTGCCGCACACAGGTGTTTTCCTTGGGCACCTTTCTGTGTCTGCGCGTGCCTGACATAACTCCTTCTGATGTTGGCTCTCCCGTCTTAAGACTCAAGCCCCTTTTTCTTGAAAAACCTCCCTTGTCACCAGGTTGCCGTTTTTTATTTTGAAAACATGCCAAGCCAGGTCAGGAAGTGGGCAGGGCATCACGATGCCATCTGTCCGTAACTCACGGGGAGTCTGCTGTCCCCCCCTCCCCCGAGGGCTTCACTTGCTGTGACTTCCTGATCGTTCTTCAGGAAAACAAGAGTCTCCAGTGGGACCTTTCCTGTGGACAGAGATGTAGCTAAGCCTAATTGAACCTCCCAGATCTCTTTTATTGTTATTGTTATTGATTTGAGGGAGGGAGAGAGAGAAAGAGAAAACACAGATTCGTTGTTCCACTTACTTATGCATTCACTGGTCGATTCCTGAATGTACCCTGACCAGGGATTGAACCGCCAACCTTGGCGTATCTGGATGATGCTCTAAACAACCGAGCTATCCGGCTGGGGCCTTCCTGTCCATTCATGATGTCTGTGTTGCCATGGTTGCTTTGCAGCTGAGGAATTAGAAGGCAATCAGGAGATGGGGTAAGTCTCCCCAAATCTCACAGTTGCTTAGAAGTGAAGCCAAGACTCAGTGCCCACACTGGCCCACTTGGCAGGCTTACCGAGCGGGTTCCCATTGCAGCTGGACCATCCAAGCGCCTGAGGCGGAGGCCATGGAGCCATCCTCAGCGCCCAGGCCAACTTTGCTCCAATGTAGCCTTGGCTGTGGGAGGGGAAGTGAGACAGAGAGAAAGGAGAGGGGGAAGGATGGAGAAGCAGATCGGCACTTCTCCTGTGTGCCCTGGATGGGAATCAAACCTAGGACTTCCACACGCCAGGCTGATGCTCTACCACTGAGCCAATTGGCCGGGGCCCCTGTCCATTTCAGGAGCTCCTGGGAGTGCAGCTAGTTACTACAGAGCTGGCCCACAGTGGGGTCGCAGTTGAGAGTCTGTGACACACAGACTCTGTTCTTGGACTATGATGCAGGGATAACTGTGATTTTTCACACAGACAGTGGGAAGCCTCCTTTCCCCCCACCCTGCCAGCACCCCTTTCTTCTGTAGCCTCTGCTCACCGTGGGGGGGGGGGCAGGTTGACCGGGAAGATGCCCAGCTCTCCATTTGCCCTGCTTGAGAACTCACAGTCAGAGCCAGGCAGGGGCTCACCATGTGGACCTCACAGGGACCGGGCATGACTAAGGGACATGGAAACTGGCTCAGGAAGGGTCTCCCAGGATGGTCAGTCTCTGCCCTGCGAGCCCACTCTCATCCATGCAGCCGCAGACCCGGGTGTCGATGCCAGCCAAGTTCAGGTTCGCTCTCTCTGTCCCTTTCACCAGGGACATTGGCTTTAACAAAGCCTGTATCGCCAATGGCTGTAGACCAGGGGTTGGAAACTTTTTGGCTGAGAGAGCCATGAATGCCACATATTTTAAAATGTAATTCCATGAGAGCCGTACAACAACCCATATACGTGATGGATTATCCAATAAAAATTTGGTGGTGTCCTGGAGGACAGCTGTGATTGGCTCAAGCCACCCGCAACCATGAACATGAGCGGTAGGAAATGAATGGATTGTGATACATGAGAGTGTTTTCTATTTTTAATGTTTTTCTTTTTATTAAAGATTGGTCTGTGAGCCAGATGCAGCCATCACAAGAGCCACATCTGGCTTACGAGCCATAGGTTCCCGACCCCTGCTGTAGGAGAAACTCAATCATTCCAACACCAGTATTCACTCTGTTTCCATAGAGACTCCGAACTAAACGAGTATTTCTTCCGTCACCTGATGGCTATCCGTTAAGTGACACCACCGGGTTTTATTACCCACATGTGAAAAGAATATATTGCATGGTGGCTTAGAGTGAAAAAACAAATTACTACTAAGGGAAAATATTTCAAGGGCAGTCCAGAGAAGCCGATTTCTCTAAAGCGTACGTGTTTTATTTTCTCACCGGTGTGTAGCTTCAAGGATGAACTGGCACGGCCAGGGCTCGGGAACCAGTCTGACACCCACCCCTCCCGACAGCCAGGCTCTGCGCCTGCCCGTGACGACAGTCACCCACATTTTTCTCACAGCCCAGCCGTCGCTGGGACTTGGGCTGTTTAGATAATGACCCAGGCATGGCTGACGTGAGCTTCTCCCAGGGAAAGGGCTGTGGGTTTCCAAACATCGTCTGCAAGAGCGTGACATTAAAGGACAGCGCATGTGACCTGCACCGGGCTCCCTGCGGTGGTGGCCATGGGTCCCACACTTGTCACGTCCCGCGGTGCCCCCTGGGAAAGACAGCTGAGCTGAACATGCGATACACCCCCAGTTTATTAACCAGCAGCATTTATATAACTTCCTGGGTGAATGAAAAAAAATAAAAAGAAAAAAAAGAATGTCTGCAAATCTGCCTGGATTACCCTTTTTTTCCCCCTACACTTAATGATTTTTTTACTTTAAAAGTCATTTTGAAAACCCCCTTAGGGAAAGTAGGGCGTTCTCTATTTGATCACAAGCCACAGACTTCACTGTAATTCACGCCCTCAGAGCTTTGCCGACTTCTAGAAAGATGAGAACGTAGACAGTAAAATGTAACGAGCTTCTGAAGTTCTTCCAGGAGGAATTTCATTTAAAATTGTCTTGAAGTTTTGGAAGCTCCCCCCCCCATTTTTTTAATTCACTCAAATAATTTTTTTATAAATTTTTAATATACACGATCAAGAAAAATAGTCCAGAATGCCTTCAATTTGCAACTTCTGGCTTTGATGATAAAAATGAAAGCATGATGTAAAAAAAAACAAAAACCCCCAAAATACGAAGATTTGATTTGATTTTGTTCAAGCAGAATCTTGAAATAAAAAAGATTTTATTGCATATGTTTACAATACCATCATGACTAAATAGACGGGAAAAATGGAAAACTTAGAGTTTCCAAATTTTAATTCAAGTATTTTTTAAAATCTGTTTTTGATGTTATAGCAATAGAATAACATCAGTCCATGGATGGCATTTTCAAGACTGAGTCCTGAGAATATCTATGTATAGCAAATGGGATAGCCCATAAACTACTCAGTTAAACTATGACTAAAAGGTAATTTTCAGGGGAAAAAAAAAATCTGCGTGACAACGTTTGGCCATAGGTGTCAGTTCTGATATCTAATATTCATGCCCTTAATTTTTTTATAGAAAGCATTTGGCTTGATGCCCTTTTCTTTAAAGAAAATAAAATCATCCCTTTTGAGACCTAGTTTTTGTTTTATAGAAAAATTAAGAGGAAGGGACAGAGACTTCCAACCTGTCCCCTGTCCCCACAATCACAGCATCCCCCACAGGCAACGTCCCCAACTGGGTAGAACGTTTGTTGTCATCGATGGACCGGAGTTCAGGCACTCGACTGATTTAAAGTCCCTAATTTGGAGGGATCGTGGTCAGATGAACCGAAGCATTCGGTTTGGCCAAGGTCAGGGCAGTCCGCTGTGCGGGTGTGAAAGGAAACTGATGAGGAGGAAGAGGAAGTCTCCCTTTCTCAGGGTCATAAGGAGAAAGGGACGTTGTTGACCACCGTCCATCAGGATGAGCTGGCTGCCTGCTTGGGGGTCAGCAGGAGGCTCCCGGCTCAAGGGCTGCCCATGGACTGGTGCCTCCCTGCACCTGTGAGGACACCCGTCGTGAGAGGGGGGTTCAACAGACTCCATTCATCCCCTAATAGAGCAGAAGCCAGAATGAGGCCAAGTTCATGGTCATGGGGGGGGGGGAGGTTCACCACCTCTTCCTGGGTCTGCGGTTAACTCGGACTCACATGAGGGCATGGAGCTCCCCAAGTCCTGTGGACCCCATAACCGGGGCGTTTTGTGGTCATTCCTCACAGGAAATCTGCCTTCAGCTCCCCAAGCCAAAAAGCTTTGACCCCGTTTTCAGTTTAGGCAAGTTCTCTCTCTCTTCCTGTGATGTGTGAATGCTACCACAGAGGCATTCTGGGCTTATTTTCTCTGGCTTTTATTTTTCCCCCAGCTAATTTTATTTTGTTTTTCATTGAATTTATTGGGGTGACATGGGTTAGTAAAACGACATCGGTTTTCAGGCGTCTCGTTCTGTATATTGTCTTGTGTGTTCACCACCCCAATTCAAGTCTCCTTCCATCAACATTTCTCCTCTGTTGATCGTTTGCTATCTACGCCCCACCCATAAATAACATGGGGGAGTGGGATCAATCAGTCTGGCTGACACAGTCTGTCCTCTCTTCTGCACTGTGGCCAAAAAGAGGGAAGCCACCTTCACGATGGCAGACGGTGGACGAGCTGCAGCATCAACTGTCCCCTGGGGGGGGGGGGTCCCTTTTCTCAGACAAACACCACCATCGTCGTTTCGATCACCTGGATTTTTCTTCCCATGTGACGATCAGTCAGCGAAGCACTATTTCAAAGAAAAATGACTTGATAAAAGGAAAAAAAGAAAAAAAGAGTTGAGTTTGTTAAGTCTCGGAGCCGGGAATCCAACCCAGCAATCCCCTCGGTCTTCAAGCTCGCCAGCGCGGAACGCAAGAACCAGCGGTTGTCTTCCTCGGATCGATGTCGGATCAAGTTATGACAGTAAAAACAAACAAAACAAAACAAAAAACATTGCTGCTTTGAAACCTTCCAGTTTTTTATTTCTTCTTTCCTTTTCTTCATCAATCCAAACACTCTGCATCTCTTCTCCACACTGGTGACGCCCCGTTAGGAAAATGCCTCTATAATATTAATACATAGTCCTGGTGCCCGGCTAGCTCGCGGTGACAGAGATTCTCTAATCTCTGGGCTTCATTAACCCCTGACGGGTCATCACATCCGTCCCTTCCTCATTCCGCCTGGGAAGCCAACCCCGTCCCGGGGCTATCTAAGATGACAGCCCATCTGTTACCGCAGGAGGTGACATGAGCCCTTCCTCTCTGTCTCATGGATTTCTTGGTCCCCAAACAGCCTGGCAACTCAGCCGGCCCCGGCCACGCTCCGGAAAGCTCAATACCCCCCACACCGTCCCCCTGGGGGTGTAGCCGGCTCCGCCCTGCAGATGCAGAAGTCACCCTCACAGGTTCAACCAACACCCATCGCATCTTGTCCCCATTTCCTGGGGGTGTGCACCCCAAATGTCACGGCATTGATGACGTTCCATCAGATGTGCAGGGACACCGGGCACGTTCCTGTCTGAGAGCCGGAAGGTAGGAATCGTTCTCACATCGGGAGGCGGATGGCAAAACGCTTAGTGGCAGAAACGTCTCCGGTCCAGAATCACAGGGTCGCCCACGATGATGTCAGCGTGGTGTTTGGGGTGGCTAACAGCCCCCCTCTTTGTAAAGCTCTCCCTGCGGCAGAGGTGCAAAGAAAACTCTCCTGTTTCTGTCTCTCTCTGACAGAGACAGAGCCCCCTCCGCTCCTGTCTCTCAGCCCCGCGGAGAACTATGAGGCACACGTGGAAAAGGTCGTCTTTTTACCTCTTCTTCTGAAAATCGTCATCCAGTCCCCTTCCTCCAGACCCGATCCGGCTGTTCCAACAGGAAAGGCAACCACAGGACAAAACGATGAGCTGAGAATTTTTCTCAGCCGCCCACCGGGTAGAAAAGGAGGAAGAAATCCGGCCGGAACGGCAGGGGACACAGCGGTCATGTGTCTTAAAGGTCCACCTGCCTCAAAACGGAATTGGCCACCACAGGCGAAGGCAAAAGCCCATGGCCATGGCCCATTCAGACGGCGGGATGTTATCTAGCGATACAGAGGCAGGGGCTCTCCAGCTGTGTCAGGACGCAGAGAAAGCTTAAACGCGTGTCCCTGAGGAAAGGGGACAGATGGGAAAGGGTGTCGTGTATGGTGGCAGCCCTGTCACATTCCGTCCCAAGGAAAACTACAGAGACCAGAAGGCGCAGAGATGGGAGGGTGTTGGGGCTGGGACAGGGAGGGGAGGATAAACTGATACTATTCTGGGTGGTGGTGTCATTGTGATTACTTCTTCTTCAGGCGAGCGAGATAGTGGGGGACAGGGACAGACAGACAGGAAGGGAGGGACAAGAGAGCATCAATTCTTTTTTGGAGCACCTTAGTTTTTTGTTTTGTTTTGTTTTTTGTTTGTTTTTTTTTTCTGAACCTGGAAACAGGGAGAGACAGTCAGACAGACTCCCGCATGCGCCCGACCGGGATCTACCCGACACGCCCACCATGGGGCGACGCTCTGCCCACCAGGGGGCAATGCTCTGCCCATCCTGGGCGTCCCCATATTGCGACTAGAGCCACTCTAGCGCCTGGGGCAGAGGCCAAGGAGCCATCCCCAGCGCCCGGGCCATCTTTGCTCCAATGGAGCCTTGGCTGCGGGAGGGGAAGAGAGAGAGAGGAAAGCGCGGCGGAGGGGTGGAGAAGCAAATGGGTGCTTCTCCTATGTGCCCTGGCCGGGAATCAAACCCGGGTCCTCTGCTCGCTAGGCCGACGCTCTACTGCTGAGCCAACCGGCCAGGGCTGGAGCACCTTAGTTTGTTCATTGCTTTCTCATATGTGCCTTGACCGGGGGGCTATAGCAGAGCAAGTGACCCCTTCCTCAAGCTACAGACCTTGAGGTTCAAGCCAGTGGCCTTTGGGCTCAAGCCAGCAACCATGGGGTCATGTCTAGGATTCGACACTCAAGCTGGCGACCCCATACTCAAGCTGGTGACCTCACGGTTTGAACCCTGGGTCCTCTGCATTGCAGGCCAATGCTCTGTCCGCTGCGCCCCCACCTGGTCCAGCCGGTTACATCTTCTAACACTTTCGTGCAACCCCACAGGGGGCACAAACCAGTCAAACATCACATCACCTATAAACTTTCGTTTATAATATTGTGTTGATATTGGTTCATTATTACAAATGGAACCCTCTCCCCCCCCCCCAAGATAAGGTGTTAGTCACAGAGGAAGTGTGTGAGGAGGGAGAGCATTCTGTGGGGACTCTGAACACCCACTCTTTCTGTGCTCTATAGCCCAAGGGTCGGGAACCTATGGCTCGCCAGCCAGATGTGGCTCTTTTGATGGTTGCATCTGGCTCGCAGACAAGTCTTTAATAAAAAAATAACGTTAAAAATAGAAAATATTCTCATGTATTACAATCCATTCATTTCCTACCGCTCACGTTCATGGTTGCGGGTGGCTGGAGCCAATCACAGCTGTCCTCCGGGACAACAGCAAATTTTTATTGGATAATGCGTAACATCCACGGGTCGTTGTACGGCTCTCACAGAATTATATTTTAAAATATGTGGCGTTCATGGCTCTCCCAGCCACAAAGTTTCCCAAGCCCTGCTGTAGCCGCTCCAAAAATTGGAAGTCTAGTCGTATTTTAGTGGACTTGTCCTGGGAAAAGGTGGCATTTGCAAGGGTTTGGGCTTTGCCTCGGGAGAGAGGTCAGCTCAAGTCAGTCTTCCTGTTTCCCTCATGAAACCACCATGGTCCTCTGTGACATGTTGTTTTTCTTCGCATAGGCTCTGGGCCGCCGTCAAAAGAAACCTCTACAGTAAGTCGCCTGTTGATTTTATGAAGGCTGTGCAGAAACACGCCTGTCTTTGGAATGAAGTGAATGCGTTATCTCAGGATGAGGAGAACGTGACGTTCGCGTATGGCATGCTCATGACAAACCCACGTGTGCGGACATGTGAGGAAAACGCCCCAGGACCGGGTGACGTTGGCGATTGGTGATCGGTGAGGGTAGGTATCTGCGTGAGCCCCCGAGCGGTGACTGTTTTTCGAATTTCAGTGGAGTTCAGGAATCGTGAGTCCCTCCTGATGACAATCGGGGGTGATGGAACAGGTCCCAGCACGTGGACGCCTCCGTCTCAGGGTGTCATGGGGGAGCACGCTGACACAAGGACCGTGCTTGTGATAATGTGTCCTCTGAGGACCCTGTGACTCAGAGCTTCCTATTTGATTTTATAACAAAAGTCGGTATAGGAGACTTATCACGGCCGTGCTCTTGATTGTTGTAGACAAAGGAACATCACTAAGGGTCTTTATCTTAGTGTTTCTCCCAGTCACTCAGGGTCTTTATCTTAGTGTTTCTCCCAGTCACTCAGGGTCTTTATCTTAGTGCTTCTCACAATCACTGAGGGTCTTTATCTTAGTGTTTCTCCCAGTCACTGAGGGTCTTTATCTTAGTGTTTCTCCCAGTCACTGAGGGTCTTTCTTAGTGTTTCTCACAGTCACTGAGGGTCTTTATCTTAGTGTTTCTCCCAGTCACTGAGGGTCTTTCTTAGTGTTTCTCCCAGTCACTGAGGGTCTTTCTTAGTGTTTCTCACAGTCACTGAGGGTTTTTATCTTAGTGTTTCTCACAGTCACTGAGGGTCTTTATCTTAGTGTTTCTCACAGTCACTGAGGGTCTTTCTTAGTGTTTCTCATCACAGGCACTGAAGGTCTTTATCTTAGTGCTTCTCACAGTCACTGAGGGTCTTTATCTTAGTGTTTCTCAGTCACTGAGGGTCTTTCTTAGTGCTTCTCACAGTCACTGAGGGTCTTTATCTTAGTGTTTCTCACAGTCACTGAGGGTCTTTATCTTAGTGTTTCTCAGTCACTGAGGGTCTTTCTTAGTGTTTCTCACAGTCACTGAGGGTCTTTCTTAGTGTTTCTCCCAGTCACTCAGGGTCTTTATCTTAGTGTTTCTCCCAGTCACTGAGGGTCTTTATCTTAGTGTTTCTCTCAGTCACTGAGGGTCTTTCTTAGTGTTTCTCACAGTCACTGAGGGTTTTTATCTTAGTGTTTCTCACAGTCACTGAGGGTCTTTATCTTAGTGTTTCTCACAGTCACTGAGGGTCTTTCTTAGTGTTTCTCATCACAGGCACTGAGGGTCTTTATCTTAGTGCTTCTCACAGTCACTGAGGGTCTTTATCTTAGTGTTTCTCAGTCACTGAGGGTCTTTCTTAGTGCTTCTCACAGTCACTGAGGGTCTTTATCTTAGTGTTTCTCCCAGTCACTGAGGGTCTTTATCTTAGTGTTTCTCACAGTCACTGAGGGTCTTTCTTAGCGTTTCCCACAGTCACTCAGGGTCTTTATCTTAGTGCTTCTCACAGTCACTGAGGGTCTTTCTTAGTGTTTCTCAGTCACTGAGGGTCTTTATCTTAGTGTTTCTCACAGTCACTGAGGGTCTTTCTATTAGTGTTTCCCACAGTCATGAGGGTCTTTTTCTTAGTGTTTCTCACAGTCACTGAGGGTCTTTCTTAGTGCTTCTCACAGTCACTGAGGGTCTTTATCTTAGTGTTTCTCCCAGTCACTGAGGGTCTTTCTTAGTGTTTCCCACAGTCACTGAGGGTCTTTATCTTAGTGTTTCTCACAGTCACTGAGGGTCTTTTTCTTAGTGTTTCTCAGTCACTGAGGGTCTTTATCTTAGTGTTTCTCACAGTCACTGAGGGTCTTTATCTTAGTGTTTCTCAGTCACTGAGGGTCTTTATCTTAGCGTTTCCCACAGTCACTGAGGGTCTTTATCTTAGTGTTTCTCACAGTCATGAGGGTCTTTATCTTAGTGTTTCTCACAGTCACTGAGGGTCTTTCTTAGTGTTTCTCATCACAGGCACTGAAGGTCTTTATCTTAGTGCTTCTCACAGTCACTGAGGGTCTTTCTTAGTGTTTCTCATCACAGGCACTGAAGGTCTTTATCTTAGTGCTTCTCACAGTCACTGAGGGTCTTTCTTAGTGTTTCTCATCACAGGCACTGAAGGTCTTTATCTTAGTGTTTCTCACAGTCACTGAGGGTCTTTCTTAGTGTTTCTCATCACAGGCACTGAAGGTCTTTATCTTAGTGCTTCTCACAGTCACTGAGGGTCTTTCTTAGTGTTTCTCATCACAGGCACTGAAGGTCTTTATCTTAGTGTTTCTCCCAGTCACTCAGGGTCTTTATCTTAGTGCTTCTCACAATCACTGAGGGTCTTTATCTTAGTGTTTCTCCCAGTCACTGAGGGTCTTTATCTTAGTGTTTCTCCCAGTCACTGAGGGTCTTTCTTAGTGTTTCTCACAGTCACTGAGGGTCTTTATCTTAGTGTTTCTCCCAGTCACTGAGGGTCTTTCTTAGTGTTTCTCCCAGTCACTGAGGGTCTTTCTTAGTGTTTCTCACAGTCACTGAGGGTCTTTATCTTAGTGTTTCTCACAGTCACTGAGGGTCTTTATCTTAGTGTTTCTCACAGTCACTGAGGGTCTTTCTTAGTGTTTCTCATCACAGGCACTGAAGGTCTTTATCTTAGTGCTTCTCACAGTCACTGAGGGTCTTTATCTTAGTGTTTCTCAGTCACTGAGGGTCTTTCTTAGTGCTTCTCACAGTCACTGAGGGTCTTTATCTTAGTGTTTCTCACAGTCACTGAGGGTCTTTCTCTTAGTGTTTCTCAGTCACTGAGGGTCTTTCTTAGTGTTTCTCCCAGTCACTGAGGGTCTTTCTTAGTGTTTCTCACACTCACTCAGGGTCTTTATCTTAGTGTTTCTCCCAGTCACTGAGGGTCTTTCTTAGTGTTTCTCCCAGTCACTGAGGGTCTTTCTTAGTGTTTCTCACAGTCACTGAGGGTTTTTATCTTAGTGTTTCTCACAGTCACTGAGGGTCTTTATCTTAGTGTTTCTCACAGTCACTGAGGGTCTTTCTTAGTGTTTCTCACAGTCACTGAGGGTCTTTATCTTAGTGTTTCTCACAGTCACTGAGGGTCTTTATCTTAGTGTTTCTCAGTCACTGAGGGTCTTTCTTAGTGCTTCTCACAGTCACTGAGGGTCTTTATCTTAGTGTTTCTCCCAGTCACTGAGGGTCTTTATCTTAGTGTTTCTCACAGTCACTGAGGGTCTTTCTTAGCGTTTCCCACAGTCACTCAGGGTCTTTATCTTAGTGCTTCTCACAGTCACTGAGGGTCTTTCTTAGTGTTTCTCAGTCACTGAGGGTCTTTATCTTAGTGTTTCTCACAGTCACTGAGGGTCTTTCTCTTAGTGTTTCCCACAGTCATGAGGGTCTTTTTCTTAGTGTTTCTCACAGTCACTGAGGGTCTTTCTTAGTGCTTCTCACAGTCACTGAGGGTCTTTATCTTAGTGTTTCTCCCAGTCACTGAGGGTCTTTCTTAGTGTTTCCCACAGTCACTGAGGGTCTTTATCTTAGTGTTTCTCACAGTCACTGAGGGTCTTTTTCTTAGTGTTTCTCAGTCACTGAGGGTCTTTATCTTAGTGTTTCTCACAGTCACTGAGGGTCTTTATCTTAGTGTTTCTCAGTCACTGAGGGTCTTTATCTTAGCGTTTCCCACAGTCACTGAGGGTCTTTATCTTAGTGTTTCTCACAGTCATGAGGGTCTTTATCTTAGTGTTTCTCACAGTCACTGAGGGTCTTTCTTCGTGTTTCTCATCACAGGCACTGAAGGTCTTTATCTTAGTGCTTCTCACAGTCACTGAGGGTCTTTCTTAGTGTTTCTCATCACAGGCACTGAAGGTCTTTATCTTAGTGCTTCTCACAGTCACTGAGGGTCTTTCTTAGTGTTTCTCATCACAGGCACTGAAGGTCTTTATCTTAGTGCTTCTCACAGTCACTGAGGGTCTTTCTTAGTGTTTCTCACAGTCACTGAGGGTCTTTATCTTAGTGTTTCTCACAGTCACTGAGGGTCTTTCTTAGTGTTTCTCATCACAGGCACTGAAGGTCTTTATCTTAGTGCTTCTCACAGTCACTGAGGGTCTTTCTTAGTGTTTCTCATCACAGGCACTGAAGGTCTTTATCTTAGTGTTTCTCACAGTCACTGAGGGTCTTTATCTTAGTGTTTCTCAGTCACTGAGGGTCTTTATCTTAGTGCTTCTCACAGTCACTGAGGGTTCTTATCTTAGTGTTTCTCAATAGTCATGAGGGTCTTTATCTTAGTGTTTCTCACAGTCACTGAGGGTCTTTATCTTAGTGCTTCTCACAGTCACTGAGGGTCTTTATCTTAGTGTTTCTCAATAGTCATGAGGGTCTTTATCTTAGTGTTTCTCACAGTCACTGAGGGTCTTTATCTTAGTGCTTCTCACAGTCACTGAGGGTCTTTATCTTAGTGTTTCTCAATAGTCATGAGGGTCTTTATCTTAGTGTTTCTCACAGTCACTCAGGGTCTTTATCTTAGTGTTTCTCACAGTCACTGAGGGTCTTTATCTTAGTGTTTCTCACAGTCACTGAGGGTCTTTATCTTAGTGTTTCTCAGTCACTGAGGGTCTTTCTTAGTGTTTCTCACAGTCACTGAGGGTCTTTCTCTTAGTGTTTCCCACAGTCACTGAGGGTCTTTATCTTAGTGTTTCCTACAGTCACTGAGGGTCTTTATCTTAGTGTTTCTCACAGTCACTGAGGGTCTTTCTTAGTGTTCCTCGTCACGGGCACTGTGCCACAGAACATGCAAGGGGTTACACACGTGATGGAGGCATCATTCACTCTGTTTTTCTTTCAAAGAAGACGTGGCAGCGAAGAGTATGAAAAACACAAAGTGTAAGCATTCTTCTTTTCTGAATGTCCTAGTGCCGGTCCGTGTGATCAGAGTTATTTGTGACGTCTCAAAGGACGTCATCAGTTGGGGGGGGGGGTTCATTTTCAAGTCTGTTCTTCATGTCACCATTCTGGCTTTTATTTTGTTATCCGTGATGAGCACTGAAAATTGTTCTGCTGTGACTTGAAAATCACGCTGTGGTTTATTTTATATATATATATATATATATATATATACACACACACACACACACACACACACACACACACACACATATACATGTATATGTATATGTACATGTATATATATATATTACTCAGACCTCAAAATGATCCCTGGGGCAAAGGTTTTTTCAGACCCTGTGCGAATGTTCTTCACCGTTCTTTCTGTTGATGAGTTTGTTCCCACAGAAGCATTTTAGTTCAGCGCGGTCGGTCCCCTGTTGTTCATTACCGGCTCTGTTTCTCTTGCATTTCAACTCAAAGGCATAAGAATATCACTCAGACCGATGTCGAGGAGGTCACGGTTCATGCTGTCTTCTGCACAGTTGTGTTGTCTCAGCTGTGTTTCATTCAAGTCTGCAGTCCGTTGCAAGTTCATGTTTGTGCCCGCGTAAGACGTGTGGCCATCCGTTTACCAGAGAGACTCTTCTTTGTCCGTTGCATGGTTTTGGCTGCTTTCTGGTCAACCGGTCATCCTTGGGTTATGACTCAGCGATTAGTTAAACAAGGGTGTCAGAAGCTACAGGCAACTCAGAGAAGTGTTCCTATCCTTTGAAGGAATTATAGGAAGATGAGCATATTTTGAAAGAGTGGAGGGAAGGAATATGAAAAGAACTTCTGGTTCTCATCTTTTGGATGAGATTTATGAGCCAATATAACCAACAAAAAAGGTCAGAGTCAGGTTTCTGGGTGGACACGGGGGTGGTTGCACCAGGAACCTCCTTGGAGGGAGGTCAGCCCAGCCACTCTGCTGGAGATGACAGAGAAGCATCTAGAATACTCGGGGTGATGGCTGACATGCAGAACGTTGGGACATGCTGGGTTTCGGCACGCGGTGGGGGGAGAGGTGTGTATCCTCACGACGGGCTGTTGCCCTAATGTTGAGAATATGTGAATAATAGTTCTGGTGTCTAGAAGGAGGAGGAAAGACTAGTGTTCAAGGGGCCAAGATGGCCCCGTTTTGGGAAAGAAGGGACTGAGGCGTGCAAGTCAAAGCTTTGGGGGGAAAAAAACACTGTCTTACAGAAACACAGCTTGTTCGCTGTTTTGGAAGGTGTGAATACCACCCACCTCCTCATCAGCGTGGAGGAAGCAACACAGTCGTTCCGTGAACCACATATGAGGACCGTTGTTTTAAAAATGTTTCAACTCTAAAATCAATTAAATAAATTAGCGGAAGGAAGGAAGGAAGGGAAAGAGAGAGGGAGGAAGGAAGGAAGGCAGAAAAAAATAAAGAGAGAAAAAAAGGAAGAAAATAGGGAAAGAAAGAAAGAGGGAGGAAAGGAAGGAAGGAAGGAAGGAAGGAAGGAAGGAAGGAAGGAAGGAAGGAGGAAGGAAGGAAGGAAGGAAGGGAGGGAAAGCATTAAAGGAGATGTCTGGTGGCATTGAGGGGACAAGACGTCATATTAGTAAATGTTTGGCCACGGGGAAGGGGAGCAAACAGACCCTGAGTTCCTTGCTAGTTCAAGAGCAGTATGATCACAGGTCTGCATGCGTCCCTGGTTTCTGGTGAGAATCCACGGGGCCGGAACGTGACCAAAAGTGTTAAAAGATTTATAAAAAGTGGAACTGAGTATGAGAGGGTTGAGACCAGTGGACCCCAACCCCCGGGCCGCAGACCGGTACCGGTCGTGGGCCATTTAGTAATGGTCCACAGAGAAAGAATAAATAACTTACATTATATCCGTTTTATTTGTATTTAAGTCTGAATGATGTTTTCTTTTTAAAAAATGACCAGATTCCCTCTGTTACATCCGTCTAAGACTCACTCTTGACTCTTGTCTCGGTCACGTGATACATTTATCCGTCCCACCCTAAAGGCCGGTCCGTGAAAATACTTTCTGACATTAAACCAGTCCGTGGCTCAAAAAACGTTGGGGACCACTGGTTTAGACAGAGGATGTAGGATTTCATAAATTGTGGAATGACCTAGACCATTGAAGTCGACCCTAAAGCAGGGGTCCCCAAACTTTTTACACAGGGAGCTAGTTCACTGTCCCTCAGACCGTTGGAAGGCCGGACTATAAAAAAAAAACTATGAACAAATCCCTATGCACACTGCACATATCTTAATTTAAAGTAAAAAAAAAAAAAAAGAAAAGGGAACAAATACAATATTTAAAATAAAGAACAAGTAAATTTAAATCAACAAACTGACCGGTATTTCAATGGGAACTATGGGCCTCCTTTTGGCTAATGAGATGGTCAATGTGCTCCTCTCACTGACCACCAATGAAAGAGGTGCCCCTTCCAGAAGTGCGGCGGGGGCCGGATAAATGGCCTCAGGGGGCCGCATGACCCCTGCCCTAAAGTGAAGAAAAACTGCCTAATGTCTTTCAAAATAACCTTTATATTATTTAAGAATGTAGCTATATAATTTTTTACCCAATGTCACCTGGATAAATTCAGTAAAATATATATTTTTTTTATTTGTTTTTGTTTTTTTTAGAAAATTTAATTTAATGGGGGCTGGCATGAATTCATAAGGATACCTAGGTTTCTTTTTTTTTTTTTACAGAGACAGAGTCAGAGAGAGGGGTAGATAAGGACAGACAGACAGAAAAAGAGAAGAGATAAGAAGCGTCAATCATTAGTTTTTTGTTGTGGCTCCTTAGTTGTTCATTGTTTGCTTTCTCATAGGTGCCTGACTGGGGGCTACAGCAGACCGAGCGACCCCTTGCTCAAGCCAGCGACCTTGGGTCCAAGCTGGTGAGCTTTGCTCAAACCAGATGAGCCCGCACTCAAGCTGGCGACCTTGGGGTCTCCAACCTGGGTCCTCCACATCCCAGCCCGATGCTCTATCCACTGCGCCACCGCCTGGTCAGGCGTACCTAGGTTTCTTAATAAAAGAATCTATACGCCTATTTATACAACGCAGAAATACAGCAGGTTAAAGGCAGAGTTCTTAGCTCTGTGTTTCCTTTTACGAAACGACGCCCCTACAAACGTAAATAGAAAAATGGTCGTATGAGTCACACAACACGACTCCCACCAGAAACAACATGGATTTTGTTTGGCAACGGCCGTCACGAAAATTGTCATCAAAAAACATCTCTGAAACAGATCTAGACTCTCCCTGCAAAAATAGACATGGTCTGCCTTTGCTATCTGCGAGATTAAACACTTTTTAAAAGGATGATTAAGAAACCCTTCTTAATGTGCTACAACCGGGAATTAGTCACCAAACCATGGGGCAAGCATTCAGTGGAAATGCATCACACGACACCTTTACATTTAAATTAAATTCACAGAAACACCCAGCATACCGTAACTACATCAATTCACTCCAGGTCGTCACTTGCAATGATTTTTTTTTCCTTTGCAAAACTGACATGCACATTTTTTAATTTTCTGATAAGAAACCATTTTCTCACCTTGAACGTGCTGTTAAAACAGGGGCAATGAATTTAAAACCTTGACCCTTCTCCCGAGCTTTAAACATGCTGAATAAAAATGTATGTATGTGGGATCTTCACCCAAAGGCAGGCTGATGGCGGACAAACAGTGGCTACTGTCTGACGGAGACGTGACAAGGTGCGGTGGCAGGCGCCCCCTGAAAAAGCCGCAAATCTATCTAGATACGAGTATCAATCAAAGAAAACAAGGACGTCCCTGGGTCTGGGCTAGGGACGGCCATTTGGGTAGTCGGGGTTTTAGGCACAGACGGCAACTGTGCGATGTTCCCGTGTGCCCACGTCTGTGGATGGACGGGTGACCGGACGCATCTGCTTGTCCCCGTTGTCCCCACTGTCGGTGAAGGAAAAATGGACAGACGCCTTTTCACTCGGGTTGGACCGCAGTGGCCCTGAGCCTTCCTGAGCCTCTCGTCACCCACTCACATTCTAACAGTCTGCAGGTGTTTCCAACCCCTTCCGTGGGTTTATTAACTATTTCCAAGCTGTTCCATGAGTTTAAAAACAAAAGACGATTCCAGAAGCATCCTTAAAAGTGAGCTACCTTTGCCACAGAGTCTGCCGTGTCCACATGGTCCCCAAAGAGGCTGCCTCAGAATCATCGTCTGCAGGGTGTCTCTTCTGCCGTGTGAATCAGCACCCGCCCAGATGCCGAGACTGGCCTGACCTTTGTTTAAAACGACATCCTTTGACTGTCACGCCATAAAGGGGACAGGCCAGAGAATGATGAGCCAGACCTGCCGTTCTGCTGAAAGAAAAAAAGAAATGAAGAAGGAAAGATAGAAATTTGATGAGAAACCACTCAGCCGTGAAAGAGCTTTGCCTGACCTTCACTGAGCCGAGAAGAAACCATTTAACGCTGCTTGTTGGGTGCAAAACAAAAACAGAGAGCCCGCAAACAATAAAAAAAAGAAAGAAAGGTTAAAAATGGCTGGATCATTCAGAACTAGGTTCTAAAGCTTAAAAATAAAAATGACGCTATTTACCGCTCTGAGGTTAACGAAGTCGCAAATACAGAAACCCAATTTTTGTTCTTTCATATCTGAGCCAACGCAAAACCCGACCAGAACCGCGTGGCTCCCCACGGAGAAGGATGTCAGCTGGAGAGAACTGTCATGATGTCCCTGAGCGTCACCGGGCTTCGCGATGACTTGGACTCCCTTCACCTTCCCGGACCCTGCCCAGAACTTGACTCGAGCCCATTACAGACTGTGTTCCCTGACGGATGTCCAATCAAAACCATGTCAGCAAGTTTTCTGCCCACGAAAGGGGTGCCCACGGTCCATCCTTTGAGCGGGACGTTTGATGACAAAAATGTCATCCACCCTCTCCAGTGAAGGGACGTCCTGGAGACACTGTCCCCGGGTTTGGTGAATTGCTGCCCTGAGTCACAATCAATCTGCTCCAAACAATGTCACAAAGAACCTGCCAATGCCTTTGCCTCCGTGATGTCACCATGGCCCCATTGAAACGCCGTCTTGCGATACTGAAGGACCCCAGGGGTTCCACATCCTCTCTTCCACAAGCTGCGTCTCTGGGTCATCGAGCTCGGTAGACACCTACTTCTGGTGACATGACTTCAGGCTTCAGATGGACGCACCCTACAAATCCATCAGTTTCTCCAGTGGGACGCCTCCTTGCTGCTGTGGTAAAAGATGATCTCTTTGCCTACAGACGTTGCTTCCTGTCCCGTGTCCCCGAGCCCGCCCCCGCCATGCCACGCATCCCTTTTGTGTGGATGAGTGGACGGGGGACACTCTCCCATTCCGGCTCATTTTTCCTGGTCTCTGTCTTTGTCCACGTCTAGCCCTGAAAACCTTCACACCTCTCCCTAAGGTTGTCTCACATTACCCACAAAGCTGTCCCTGGCACGCAGCCTTTGGGTCCTTCATCCACAGCGAGAGAACGCCTACTTTCTGCGCCCTCTGACAAAGGAAACCTGACCCTGTTTCCACCACGCTGTGTTCTTACTACCCCCCCCAGCATCTCTACTTCTCGGCTTCCGTGGTCCAGGTATATTTAATCTCCATGGGTGGCCCCCCAGGGCTGTCCTGGGACCAGTTCATCCTACAGCATCCAGCCTGGCCTATGTCACCGCAGGTTGTCAGTCACCAGAGCGAGAATGTTGCCCGGGGCCCGCAATGTATCGCAGCAGCCCAGGAGGGGAGAGAACCCTCTGCTCTAAACGTTTCTCCACAGCTCTGCATCTGCACTTGACCTCAGCACCCCGGCAACTGGCTCCCCCCCCCCGGTTCCTTCCTGTCCCCTCTAGGCAGAGTCACCACTCCTCCCACAGCCATGGCTCAATTGGTTTGAGCATATCGACCCCAGGCACTGAGGATGACTCTGTGGAGCCTCCACCCCAGGCACTAAAAATAGCTCAGTTGTGAGCATCAGCCCCAGATGGGCAGAGCATTGGCCTCAGAAGTTGGTTTCCGAATGAATCCCGGTTTCGGTGCCTGAGGGAATCTATCTGCCCCTTTGTCCTTAAAAAAGAAAAACGTATTTTAACGAGTTTCCATGGACGTTTGGCTACTGAACATCCCCTGATGTGAAACGACTTGGCATATAAATGGCATGAGCTTCACCCTGGGTGACTTTTACGACCCAAGAGCCCCTGTGTTTAATCAGAAGTCTGTTCTCAGCTGAGGAGGAATGCTATATCGTCAATTCGGGATGCAGACCAGAGCAGGAAATCCCCTCCTTAGCCTAGTGGCCGGTGTGGGGGACGAGAGGGATTGTGTGGACACACACCTGCAAAGAGAGAGTGGATCAGCAGAAAGCTGGTTGATCGAGAGGTGAAAAATTCAGCACTTGAAACAGATCAAAGACAATTACCTGCTAAAAAATGAGTGATATATTGAAATTCCTTATTGTGCTTTTTAGAGGTATATTTCTGGTCCACAAGCCAGAATCCCAAAGGGCGGCTGTAGGTATCTTCAGGATTTCTGGGCGCAGGTCTGGGATAAGGGGGTGTCGGAACACTGGATCTTCGTAAAGTGCCTTGCACATAATAGATGCTCACTTAGCATTTATTGATGACAACTGTCAAATAGAAGAGGAAGTTGTAGAGAGCAGATGTCCTCAACCTTGAGTTCCCTGCGTGTGGCCACAATCCCTGTAACTCCACCCACTGTGCACACCCTCTTTCGTCTCTCCTTTCTGGAATGAAAGCATTTTAACTTTTATCTGCTAACAAAGTAACATGAATCATAAGTATGTCTCAAAGCCATGCGGTGGAAAACAAAGAGAAGAGACACAGTCAATAAATGATAATTTATGTGTGTGTGACAGACACAGAGAGAGACAGAGAGAGGGACAGACAGACAGGAAGGAGAGAGATGAGAAATATCAATTCTTTGTTGCGGCTCCTTAGTTGTTCATTAATTGCTTTCTCATATGTGCCTTGACCAGGGGACTACAGCAGACCGGTCGAGTGACCCCTTGCTCAAGCCAGTGACCTTGGGCTCAACCCAGCGACCTTGCACTCAAACCAGATGAGCGCACACTCAAGCTGAATACCTCGTGTTCTCGAACTTGGGTCCTACATGTTCCAGTCCGACGCTCTATCTACTTCACCACCGCCTGGTCAGGCAACAAATGAGATTTAATCTGCATTGGGTCTGGAAAGTTTCTGGCTGACAGATATTGTCACTTTGAGCGTGTGTGTGTGTTACGAAGGGTGAAGAGAGCAAGGAGCTTCAGAAGTGTGCATGAGTGTGCAGTAATTCCTTGTCCTTGTCAATAAACACAGTTCCTGGCTCCAAAGCAACGTATGATGGGTGATGAGCCATGACGTCACATCAGTGGGTGAACAGAGATGCCCAGATGTGACCTCACAGGGACAGCGTCCCCCCCCCCAGCGCGCCAACATGTCAGAGAAACCTTGATCTGAATCTCCACCTGCTGTGATGAGCCACACGCCCCTCCTTGTGAAAGGCAAACATGTCAACAGGATGCTAAGAAATCACCAGGGGTTGCGACTTAATAATGCCTTTCAAAGGCTCAGTGACCCACTTCGGAGGGGTGTGATTTCGTGATCCAGCTCCAATCACGAGCCTGTGTTAGACGTTGTGTGCGGGGGGGGGGGGTACCCAATGTTTAAGACGTAATTGGCACAGGACAAAAATAAATAGCAGGGAAGTATGATTAAGTGGCATCTGCAGGCACTTACACCAGCAGGCAAGAATCCAACAGGTGCAGTTCCCTTGAGGTATATGTGATCATTTGGTCCATAGCACACATATGGCTTCCAGACGTGTATTCTTGGCCTCTCTGGTGGCCGCCCGCTATTAAAAACGTGTGTGTCGCCTGGTCTGTGGTGGCGCAGTGGATAAAGCGTCAACCTGGAAATGCTGAGGTCGCCGGTTCGAAACCCTGGGCTTTGCCTGGTCAAGGCACATATGGGAGTTGATGCTTCCAGCTCCTCCCCCCCCTTCTCTCTCTCTTTCTCTCTTTCTCTCCCTCTCCTCTCCAAAATGAATAAATAAATAAAAAAATTTTACAAACGTGTGTGTCACTTCCCAGGAAGGCGTATTCACCATGGCCACTGGCATCACAACTATCTCTCCTCCGTCTTCACGTAGTTCTGCTTCTGTTGGGGGGCTGACCCGAATGAATACTGCGCGGCAAGTTTAATTTCTGTTTCCTGTCTGCTAGCTCTGTGCTCTGAACCCCTGAATTCGTACAAGTGGGTAACAACCCCCTTTCTAAGGGAATGTGTTTCCATGCGGAACTGATCCACGATGGTTCATCGTCCAGGACCCTTTCTCTCCGTCTTCCCCAACGTCCCTGAATTTGTCAGTCCTCATGGTCTCGTGGAAGCTGCCAGGATCCGGACACAGCATCTGCATTCCAGGCAGGGAGGAGGAGGAGACAGAGGAAGGAAGAGGCAGGAGGTGTGAGCTGACGGAGATGGATCACACACTGATGTGCCCGCCTCACAGGACACACCACAGCGTTTCACAAGCACCGCGCACCAAACCTTCATTTTTTATTCCTCTCACCAGACTGTGCCCCGTGGCTGCTCTTGGTTGAAGATGAGATTGGGAAATTTGGGATTCTATTTCTCTCTGCATGGGGGTGTTGTGTGTGTGTGTGTACATGTGTGTGTACACGTGTGTGTGTTGCTCACTGCAATGCCGCTTGAGCAGAGGTGTGCTTCTGTCCGTGAAGAAGAAAGGCTAGCTATCAGTGAGGCAGATGGCCATGTGTACTATAAGATATGATCATCCCTTCCAATCCAGGTGTTGATCTGGATGTTACTCAGGCAGGGGAAGTCTCTTGCCTTCTCATTTACTTTTTTGATTTTTATTTATTTATTTTAGCAAGAGAGGAAGAGGCAGAGAGACACACACACAGACATAGCAACATTGATCTGTTCCTGTTTGTGCCCTGACCGGGAATCGAACCGGCAACCTCTGGGCTTTGGCATGATGCTCAACCAACCGAGCTATCTGGCCAGGACTTGCCTTTCTCTATTTAACAAGCAAACCAAAATCTCTGCGGTGATTGACCACGCTCTGAAATATATTATCTCTTGTGATGGGATTTCTATACACGTAAATGTAAAACATATATAATACACACAGAAATATATAATTATGTCTATGTGTATTTATATTTTATTATATATTATTTTAATTATATTCTATATCATATTTACTTTGTCTTAGAAATTTCATTTTTTATTTTTTTTTTATTTATTTTATTTTTTCATTAATTTTAATGGGGTGACATTGATCAATCAGAGTACATAGGTTCAGAGAAAACATCTCCAGATTATTTTGACATTTGATTATGTTGCATGCCCCTCACCCAAAGTCAATATTGAAGTGTACAAAAATCCTGTCACGATAGAATACATCCATTTAAATATGTATACCATATCTATGTGTGTGTATACACTCTATGCATAAAGAACTGTGCACAATCTTTATTACAACAGATTAGTTGGGAGAGTGTGCAATTTAAGTAACTATTCACCTTTCCCAAGAGTTTCTCCTGCCAGCCAGGTGAGAAAGGAGAGAGGGGGAGAGAGAAATACTCTGAAAGGGACGTCAATTTCATTCCCGCCGGCCGTTCTGGGCCGCTGCAATGCTCCGTGAGGGGTGGTTACAGCAACATCCCGGGTTGCCTTACGAAATGCCTCCTGAAGAAGTGTACTGCTTTTGAACCACATGAGGGTTCCTTACAGAAAATGGGAAAATCCATAAACATAAATATTTCAGTTGGAAGGAAAAGAGATACAGGCACTCTTAAAATAAATCGCGTCGGGCGTCCTTGTCGGGGAACGGAAAAGAGATATCGATGAATCACCATGTCTCCGTTCCTTTCCCACTTAAGGAGGTAGGAGAGAAATGGATATTATTATTTTCTTTTTCTTGGAGCCAGTGGCATGAAGCCAGCAAGCCGAGATGATATTCCACAAGGCGGTTCTCGGGAAACATTGAGTCCAACGCAGGTACCCCGCATGTGGGAGCCTTTGTATGTCAGTGGGGGTGGACTCAGCAAATAAGAACAGTTCTTAAAGGCATGGAGCACCTGAATTCAAGAATAGCTTAGGGGAGAACGGAGGCTTCATGACCCAAAGGTCTCGCGGATCAAGTGGACACGTGAATATAAAACATGTCAGGATACACGGTCCGAAGACCTTGTTCCTTGGGACTCTTGTTGGGTCCAGGAGACACGAGGGGTCCCTTCAGAAATGCGAGACAGAGATGTTGTGCAAAGATGGGCAACCTTGAACCCGCTTCTCATTCAAGAACAGTACTGGGTGCGCGCTCTGTCGGTCCATGCTGGGGTTCTTCTGGGGGGGGAGGGTTAAAAAAGAAAGGAGGTCCTCAGAAGTCTCCGTGTGGATGTGATGGGGTCGGTCACACAGAGGCACCATCATTGCCTGCTCTTAAAATCGTGACCCCGAGTTCATGTGTGGGTGAAGCGATTCAGTTTGGTGCCTTCCCGTCCTGCTGGTGAAGCTGCCGTGGGCTCCAGCCATGGCCGTGGGGCTGAGTTCTATTGGATAAGACGGGGGACGGAGGCCACGGGGTGGTGGAGGGGTCGGGTTCTAGGAGAGTTTTCCACCACCGTCACAAAGAACAGACACCGTTCTTCTCGCCCTGTGGTTTGCGACAGATAGAGAGCAGGCTGCGTCCAGTGGTGCCCGCCATCCTGGGAAGAGCGTCCAGTGGACACCGTCCCTGAGGAGAGCAGAGCAGAGAGCTAGGAGGGGGTGGTGAGGGACGTAGGAGAGAAGAGAGGGAGCGTACACGGTGATGGACGGAGACTTGACTTTGGGAGGTGAACACACAACACCATACACAGATGGTGTGTTGTAGAGTTGTGCACGTGAAGGCTGTCTCATTGTATTCATCAACGTCACCCGAGTGAATTCAATTAAAGGAAGAGTGCCAAGCCCATGTGACTTCTCCCCCGGTGGGATCATTCAAGTGATCAACGATTGTGACAATGAAGTAGGCGTTTCTCAGCATTCCCGCTGACAAGGCACCCCCACCCCGTCTTCCTCGTGACCACAGGTAAGTTTCCACAACCTCTGGTTGTGTTCTCTGTCCAACAGACAGGAGGTAAGGTGGTGAACGAGGGAACCCCGTCTAGAATGCAGGGTTGCTTGGCAACACACTCTGTGAACATGCCTGAGGTCCCTCCGTTGACAAGAAGGACCCGCGTGGGGGACTGGCCCTTGGCCGCCATCTGGAAAGTCCCCACCTACATGCATGACGAGGTCTGTTTCTGTGTCTACGTCACAGAATTCCGGTGCGGCAGCCCTCCGGACGGGTTCAACCAGCATCTGTTTCTATCCCTCTGTCCCCATCAGAGAACGCACAGTGGGGGTGACTGTAGCCAGTGGCTCAGGAACACTGTGTTTGGGGGACGGGGGGCTCCTTTTGAGAAAACATTGCTGAGAGAAAGAGCAGCTCAGACAGGACAGCAAACAGAAAGCTATGTCCCCGGGCTAACAGGGAAGTCTAGACCCCCCGTGCACCCCAGGCTGTACCCCCACCCTGGTGCCACTGGGGACCACGTGAGGAGTCTGGGCACCCTGTATGTCGGTGGGGCGCTCTGCCTGCTCCCCACCAGGCTGGAACCCAACCATGTTCCGTCGAGTCAGGAAGCACACTGCCGGCCGTCAGTAACGGGGTGCCCACAGCCCCCTGTGGGGGCAGAGGCCACTTGGGGGCAGCGTGTAGGCATTCCTGCCCCTCCCACCAGAGACATAGCAGAGAGGTCAGAGGACAAGCAGGGCCCCCCCATTCCCACATACCCTGAGCAAGCAGCAGCTCTGCTCCGGCTCGAACAGGGAGCGTGGATTTCTGCGCCCCCCTGGCGGTAATTGGATGCCCCCCCTCCCCCATGGGGCTGTTGCTACAGGGAGTTGTCCACAATGGGGGGGGTCAGCCAAGATCCAGGGGCTCTTATCATCACAACATCCAGAGTGCTCACATTTCCATTGGAAATCACTGAGAACACCTCGAAACGCAGAGATCTCAAAGGAGAAAATATCAATAATTGACAGAGATGTTAGAAGAGGGGTCAAGGAGAGACACAGGCTTTCTGGATAGTTGTTTTTTTCCAAGTGCTTCTGACGGTCAAAGAAAAAGATTGTCGAAGAGACAGCATATCGATAGCAAAGATGAAATTATCCGGTGACTTTTCCATGATAGGATGTGGTTTACAGAAATAAAGTTACTTGTGCCAGACCATGATAATAAGTAAATAAGTATATGTATTTATATATATATATGTATTTGTGTTTGCTATGTTATATATGTAGATATAGATGTAGATATAGATATGACATATAGATATGTATGTGCAGTGTGTCTTTTATACACATATTTATCCAAATATGTCTGTGGTGTGCTATATGTGTGTGTGTGTGTATAATTAGCTTCTCATCCTATATATTCAAGGACCAACTTTTTTCCATTTCTATAAAAATCTACCCATAAAACCTTTACTTCCATTGATGTCGCTGAGAAAGAATGAACTATCTTACCATTATAAATCTGTAAATTGTATTAACAGCCAATTATAGCAAACGCATGTTCTGAAAGGTTTCAAATTAAAACCACAGAACCAACTCTTGACGATCCCCTAAGCACTAATGACTAAGAGCATATTAAGCATTAAAAAAAAGAGGGGAAAAAAGCAACAACTAATGCTTCTATTCCTACACGATGTTTTCGATCTGACCTGAATTTCAAAATTTAATTTCCCGGAAATGTCAAATGAAAATTGTGAGATTGCCCGCATTAGCTGATGCAAATGGAGGTATTAGTCTCATTATCTCCCTGTCTTATATTTACTTCGAATGTTAAACCTTTGTGGGTGGTTTCTTTTAATGCTTTCTCCATTTTCCACTCAAGTTAATTACACTTGTAGGAATATGGACTTGTAGAATTAAACGCTATCAACGAAATTGCAATAAAAGTCAGGAAAATTACCTCTCATCATCAGCATGACCTGGCTTCTCAGAACAGATGTGCAGAGAGCTATTCCCTATACACCAAAGCCCAGAAGGGTGATGAAACCATACTTTGTTCTTCCGTCCAGGTGTTTCTAAAAAACGCAAATTATACCTTCTCAAAAGAGGGAGAAAAAGTGTATTGTGGGAGGAAGCAGTCAAGTTCTAGTAGAACTCACACACACACACACACACACACACACACACACACACACACCCCTATGGGCTTCTAGCGTTTCCATAACAACGTATTACAAACCAGGTGACTGAAATCACAGACGTTCATCTTCTCTCCATCTTGAAAAGCAAGACGTCTGACGTCCAGGGGTCCCAGGGCCGCGCTCCATCCAGGGGTTCCAGGGAGGGCCCCCCATGCCTCTCCCAGCTCCTGGGGCTCCAGGCATCCCCTGGGGCTGTCCTGGCCCCAAAGCCCAGGCAAAGAACGATGTCACAGCTGCTCTGAGGACCCAGCACGAGAGCGCTTTGGCGTGGGAGCGAGCGGCCCGACGGTGAGAACACGGCAGCGGTGGCCGGCAGGTATGACCGACATGAGCAGAGCAAGAGCAAAAGGCCAGCTGGGCACAGGGGTCAGCAGGGAGGACAGTCCTGGCTGCTTAGCAATGAGAAAAACGGGGGAATTCAAGACCTCACCCCCGGAATGACCTCCCCTCACTAGCATACCCCTGGTCATCATGCAGGTTAGAGCTCCTGAGCCTTCGCCTTCATACTGCTCATCGTGTGGTATGGACACCTCAGAAAAGGAATGAGGGGGCCAACGGGTGGCCTCAGGTGACCCCCATGGGGTCCCTTGCATGACCACTCCCTGAAGCAGCAAGCCCTAGCGTCACACCTAAGCCCCAGCTGTGTCAGCCCAGATCCATACAAGGGATGCTGTGGCAGAACTCAGGACCAGCTGCAGTGACGAATGGCCACCCTGCCCTGGTGCTGACCAGTCAGTGGAGACCAACCCTGGAAGGACAGACACACCTGCAGAGCTGAATATTCTGTGGGGATCCTCCCCTGAGACGTCCAGATGAATGTGCTCAAGACAGAGGGTCCAGCCTGACCAGGCAGTGGTGCAGTGGATAGAGCATCGGACTGGGATGCGGAGGACCCAGGTTTGAGACCCCGAGGTCGCCAGCTTGAGCGCGGGCTCATCTTGTTTGAGCAAGGATCAACATCTTGACCCCCAAGGTTGCTGGCTTGAGCAAGGGGTCACTCGGTCTGCTGTAACCCCTCGGTCAAGGCACATATGAGAAGTCAATCAATGAACAACTAAAGGGCCACAATGAAGAATTAATGCTTCTCATTTCTCTCCCTTCCTGTCTATCTGTCCTTATCTGTCCCTCTCTCTGACTTTCTCTGTCTCTGTAAAAAATAAAATAAAACAAAATACAGATGGTCCAGCGTAGCTCTCTGTGAGAATGTCCACATGTCCCCTCCCCACCCCAAGCTATTTTCTTGCCTCTCTGCTGATCTCCGAGGGCCCTTCTTACACCCTTATGACTTGTTTTCTGAGTTCATTTCTTCTATGGCTCTCTTCTTCAACCTCTGCGACGTTCTAGTAAGACTTCCCCTTATACGTCATTTGAGCCTCGGCTCTGAATTCCTTCCCGGCCAGAACTCAAGTGCTGGGGTCAGGTCTGACTCCACTGCTCTCACACCTGGTGACCCTGTCACCAGCCGCACTAGTGACAAGGTGCCGTGGCTTCAGCTGTGTTTTCCTGAAACACAGCCCAGCGTCCAACCCACACCACCTGCGAAGGGGGCTCTATTTGGAAATAACGCCTCTGCAGATGCCGTTCGTCAAGATGCAGTCATCTGGATTGGGGTGGGCTTTTATGGGTTAGCCCGAGTCCAGTGTGGCCGGTGTCCTTCCAAAATGGGAACTCTGGACATTGGGGAAAAAAACCCGTGTGAAGATGAAGCCAGTCATGGAGAAGATGCGTGTATGAGCCAGGCCACACCCAGGATGGCCGGAAGGCCACGTGGACCCCCAGGGGACAGGCTGGCCTGGAATGGATGTCTCCTTAGACCATCCAGGAAGAACCAACCCTGCCTACAGCTCGATCTTGGAATGTTAGCCTCCAGAATTATCCAAGAATCCATTTCTGTTCTCTCTTTTTTGCAATTTTTACTTCTTCTCTTAACTGAATTTTCAAAGGTGACATTGCTTAATAGATCTGTACAGGCGTCAGGTGCACAATTCTATAATACACCATCTGTGTGTTGTGTTGTGTGTTCACCACCCCCAGTCAATGTCTCCTTCCGTCATATTTATCCTTCTCTACCCTCTTCTCTCTCCCCCACCCCCTTTCCCTCTGGTCATCACCATGCTGCTGTCTGTCTGTGAGTTTTTTCTTTGTTTCTTTGCTTGTTTAATTCCTCCTCCTCCTCCTCACCAAGCACCCCATAACCCCTCTTGTCTGACACCTGTCAGTCACTTACCCAGATCTGTGAGTCTGTCTCTATTCTGCTCATCAGCTTGTGGCCAATGGTTAAGTCAGCGTTATGAAAACAGACACACAGGGTGATGGCCGACCCGCACACATCCGTCAAGAATTAATAGAAAGTCCCTCAGCTGGGGTCCCCTCTCTGCAGTGTCCCCTGAGGAGAGCTCTGTGGGACATCTGTACACACCTGCACCTCCATTCTGCACGAATCAGCAATAGTCACAAGAGAACAAGTGCTTAACATGAGTGGAGGTGGCATTATATTAAAAAACAACAACTCCAATTCCTGCTGCTCTCTAAAAAAATAGAAGCCGATATTTAAAGAAAGGGCTCTTGCAGTCAGCGTCCTCTGAGGATGTTTCCATTCTGCTGGAGGATCACTCTCTTTCCTGTCAATATTTGTCATGTCATCGAAGACAAGGGTCGCTATTTGGGCTGCGTCTGTGTGTTCGCGGAAGTCCAGCCGTGTTTACCTTGGCACTCACAGAGCCAATTTGGAGGCAAAGGACTTACAGAAGAGAGCTCTCAGTAGAATGTGTTTTCACAGGGGATTACTTTCCTCCTTAAATGGGTGTTACTGCTGTTTGATTAGCTGGATGACTTCTCTTGCACATGTTGTTAAAATGCAGTGACGACCTTCAAGGCAATTACGCTATGTCCGCTTCCCCACGCCTGTATTCCAATGAGCAGTTTAAAAATGCAGAAGGAAGCCGCTGAACAGGAATATATGAGGATGGAAAACAGTGTCAATTATGTCTCTCTCTGTCTTTCACTACATATGGATATGCCCAGGAGAATGAGAGCACAGGGGTATGAGTGGGTGGGGTGAGGGATGGATGGATAATGGATGAATGGATGGATCAATGGGTGGATGTATTGATGGATGGGTGGATGGATGATGGGTGGATGGATGATGGATGGATGGGTGTTGGATAGATGGGTGTTGGATAGATGGGTGGATGGATGATGGGTGATGGATGGATGGATGGTTGGAAGGATGGTGGATGGATGGATGGATGGTGGATAGATGGATGGGTGGATGGACGAATGCATGGGTGGGTAAGTGGATGGGTGGAAGAATGGATGGATAGATGGTGGATAGACGGATGGATGGTGGATGGATGGAAGGATAGTGAATGGTTGAATGGATGGATGGATGAATGATGGATGGTTGGGTGGGTGGATGGATGGGTGATGGGTGGAAGGATGCATGGATGGAAGAATGGATGGTGGATGATGGATGATTGGATGGATGGATGGAAGAATGGATGGTGGATGATGGATGAGTGGATGGATGGATGATGGATGGATGGATAATGAATGGATGATTGATGGACAGATGGATACTGGATGGATGGATGATGGATCAATAGGTGGATGTATTGATGGATGGGTGGATGGATGATGGGTGATGGATGGATGGATGGATGGATGGTTGGAAGAATGAATGGATGGATGGATGGATGGATGGTGGGTGGATGGATGGTGGATAGATGGATGGGTGGATGAATGAATGCATGGGTGGGTGGGTGGATGGGTAGAAGAATGGGTGGATAGATGGTGGATAGATGGATGGATGGATGAATGATGGATGGTTGAGTAGGTGGATGGATGGATGGAAGAGTGGATGGTGGATGATGGATGAGTGGATGGTTCGGGGATGGATGGATGGATGGATGGATAATGAATGGATGATTGATGGATGGACAGATGGAGAGTGGATGGATGGATGATGGAAAGAAGGATGGTGGGTGGATGGATGGATGGACAGATGGATGGATGAGTGAATGGATGAATGGATGTTCCAAGGACCTGGTCTGCCGATGTGCATCCTGCAGAGTGTATGAGGAGGGGGTGGAGCCGTGACTCACGACACCAGTTGTGAGCTCTGAGCAGGCAGCCTCCGCATCTCTAAGGGCTACGCAGACCCATATTCTCACCCTCTAACTTGGATGATTTGAGTTCCATATCTGAAAAAAATTCCCGTGATTTTCATAAATAGTAAAGTTGAAGCGTCTGTACAACAGATAAAGACTAGCATTCTTGGATCAGAAACCGGTTGGTCCTCTATAAACTCTGAAACGTTAAACAGAGCCTCGCAGTGCGATGATGACTGTGACCACCACAATGTCCGTTGCCCCTGGTGCTTGGCGATAAGTCTGGCCGGGACCCAGGAGTCACGGTCCCGACAGCGTCGGTGAGCGATCACCCTTCTCAGATCTGTCCCTGCTAATGAGAACCATTGCATCCCACCCTCACTTGCTATTAGTAATCTGCTTTTGCCTAATTAATTTACGACTGGAACACAGGAGCAGAAAGAGAGTCTTTGATTCACTAAGCTCTTTTTAATTGGAGTTTTGGAGGTAGACGGGGGTGAAAGAAATCAGAGAACAAACAGTTATTCAAACGGGAACCCCCAGGCAGGAGAGGAGAAATGGCGTGTCATCCAAAAAAAAATTAAAAAACCACTCAAAGAAAATGTCATCAGGAATCATTTTACACCAATGAGTCAGTAATACCCTGTGCAGTAAGGGGGAAACCTTTGATTTTTGGTTGCGAATTGCCATTTAATATATATATTTTTTAAAGTTACTTTGGCCAATATAATTTTAAAATGTGTCCATTTCCTCACCGGACATGCTCACAATGTCCCACTCACTGCTTACCTCCCAAAACTATTCACTAAAATAATGTCATATATCTCAAGGTCCTCTTATTTTTTTATAAACAAGTGAGTTTATCGCCCTGGCCAGGTGGCTCAGTGGATAGAGTGCCATAAGGGGATTCTGAGGTGTCAGTCACACAGAAATATCCTTGAAGAGAAACAGTCTCTTTAAGAAATATTGATTAAGCCTGACCTGTGGTGGCGCAGTGGATAAAGCGTCGACCTGGAACACTGAGGTCACCAGTTCAAAACCCTGGGCTTGCCTGGTCAAGGCACATGTGGGAATTGATGCTTCCTGCTCCTCCCCCTGTTCTGTCTCTTTCCTCCCTCTGTCACTCTCTCTCTCTCTCTAAAAAAATGAATAAATAAAATATAAAAAAATCTATTAATTTCACTGCTGCGTTTGCCTAGCGATTGGGAATGTAGCTGCAGTCAGGTTGTTATGCTGCAACATAATAAAGTATAAAGAGTTACAGTGATAAATCAATGCACAAAAATGCGTTTAAATGGTTTACATAAACTACAAACAGGTAGGAATGAATCGGAAGTGGAATAACTCTTTTTTTTTTTTTTTTATAATTTTATTTTTTTAATGGGGTGACATCAATAAATCAGGATACATATATTCAAAGATAACAAGTCCAGGTTATCTTGTCGTTCAATTATGTTGCATACCCACCACCCAAAGTCAGATTGTCCTCTGTCACCTTCTATCTTGTTTTCTTTGTGCCCCTCCCCACCCCCTATCCCTCTCCCATTCCCCCCTCCCCCCCGTAACCACCACACTCTTGTCAATGTCTCTTTGTTTCAGTATTATGTCCCACCTACGTGGAATAATACAGTTCCTGGTTTTTTCTGATTTACTTATTTCGCTTCGTATCATGTTATCAAGATCCCACCATTTTGCTGTAAATGTTCCGATGTCATCATTTCTTATGGCTGAGTAGTATTCCATAGTGTATATGTGCCACATCTTCTTTATCCAGTCATCTATTGATGGGCTTTTTGGTTGTTTCCATGTCCTGGCCACTGTGAACAATGCTGCAATAAACATGGGGCTGCATGTGTCTTTACGTATCAATGTT
The DNA here is from genome assembly GCF_036850765.1 of Saccopteryx bilineata. Taxonomy (NCBI): domain Eukaryota; kingdom Metazoa; phylum Chordata; class Mammalia; order Chiroptera; family Emballonuridae; genus Saccopteryx; species Saccopteryx bilineata. Next base: position 145,873,941 of record NC_089502.1, read on the forward strand.
TCTGAGTTTTGGGGATATATACCCAGTAGAGGGATTGCTGGGTCATAAGGTAGTTCTATTTGCAGTTTTTTGAGGAACCACCATACTTTCTTCCATAATGGTTGTACTACTTTACATTCCCACCAACAGTGTATGAGGGTTCCTTTTTCTCCACAGCCTCTCCAACATTTGCTATTACCTGACTTGCTAATAACAGCTAATCGAACAGGTGTGAGGTGGTATCTCATTGCCGTTTTGATTTGCATTTCTCTAATAGCTAAAGAAGATGAGCATCTTTTCATATATCTGTTGGCCATTTGTATTTCTTCCTGGGAGAAGTGTCTATTCATATCCTCTTCCCATTTTTTTATTGGATTGTTTGTTTGTTTGTTGTTGAGTTTTATGAGTTCTTTGTATATTTTGGATATTAGGCCCTTATCTGAGCTGTTGTTTGAAAATATCATTTCCCATTTAGTTGGCTTTCTGTTTATTTTGTTATCAGTTTCTCTTGCTGAGCAAAAACTTCTTAGTCTGATGTAGTCCCATTCATTAATTTTTGCCTTCACTTCTCTTGCCATTGGAGTCAAATTCATAAAATGCTCTTTAAAACCCAGGTCCATGAGTTGAGTACCTATGTCTTCTTCTATGTACTTAATTGTTTCAGGTCTTATGTTTAGATCTTTGATCCATTTTGAGTTAATTTTTGTACAGGGAGAGAGACTGTAGTCCAGTTTCATTCTTTTGCATGTGGCTTTCCAGTTTTCCCAGCACCATTTATTGAAGAGGCTTTCTTTTCTCCATTGTGTGTTGTTGGCCCCTTTATCAAAAATTATTTGACTATATATATGTGGTTTTATTTCTGGACTTTCTATTCTGTTCCATTGGTCTGAGTGTCTATTTTTCTGCCAATACCATGCTGTTTTGATTGTCGTGGCCCTATAATAGAGTTTGAAGTCAGGTATTGTTATGCCCCAGCTTCATTCTTTTTCTTTAGGATTGCTTTGGCTATTCGGGGTTTTTTATAGTTCCATATAAATCTGATGATTTTTTGCTCTATTTCTTTAAAAAACGTCATTGGAAGTTTGATGGGAATTGCATTAAATTTGTATATTGCTTTGGGTAATATAGCCATCTTGATTATATTTATTCTTCCTAGCCAAGAACAAGGTATATTCTTCCATCTCATTATATCTTTTTCGATTTCCCTTAACAATGGTTTATAGTTTTCATTATATAAGTCCTTTACATTCTTTGTTATGTTTATTCCTAAGTATTTTATTTTTTTTGTTGCAATCGTGAAGGGGATTATTCTTTTGAGTTCCTTCTCAGTTGTTTCATTGTTGGCATATAGAAAGGCTATTGACTTCTGTATGTTAATTTTGTATCCTGCGACCTTACTGTATTGGTTTATTGTTTCTAGTAGTCTTTTTGTGGATTCTTTGGGGTTTTCGATGTATAGGATCATATCATCTGCAAAAAGTGATACCTTTAGGAAGTGGAATAACTCTTCACCTGGTATTTGGAAGGGCAAACATCCAAAATAAAAAAGTTAGAAAAAATACACACACACACACACACACAACAAAAACAAAAAAAAAAAAAAACAAGAACAACTAAAAGCAAACAAAAAACATCTGGAAAAGTTGGAGACAAATCATCATGGGAGACTTGACTTGGGTGTTGAACCCACAATGCCACGTACAGTTGACGTGTTAGAGAACTGTACACCTGACACCTGTATAATTTTATTAACCGATGTGAACCCAGTCAATTCAATAAAAAATTTTTTAAAAAGGAAAAGACAAAACATCCCTAAACATTAGAAAACAGACTTTCTCAGTAAGATGCCAAATATGTCTGTTGCATTGGTAATTGTTTTAAAAAATGAGATAGAAATTTGAAGCTATCTGGTGGTAGTCAATTACACACATGGGTCTAAGGATTGTTATGTGAATACAGCTGATTTGGATGCAAAACCCTTTTTACATGTCTGTGCTTTATATTGTAAATCCACCTACTTGATTGCATAGAAGATATTTTGAAAGTTTAAAAAAATGGTAGTTAAAAGGTTTTTGATACTTTTAGTAAAAAAACACACATAAACCCTTAAATGTAGAATATTTAGATATTGGCTAAATTAAGATATGTGCATAGAATCATTCCCAGCTTGTAGGACACGGAATTTTTACAGCTAGTTTAAAGAATCCTCAATTTCATTTTTGTGGGTTCCCCAATTGTGTGAACCCCTGTTTGGGGTTTGCACATGTGAGAACGTCACCCCTAATTTTTTTTCCACTTCCCTTGAGAGTCATTGGACAGATCACATCGTATTGTTGCAGGTGTGCGCATAATGTCTGATACCTGTAGACTTTGCAAAAAAACGATCACACGAGTCAAATTAATATTCATCTACTGATCTGGTGACAATCGTGTTTCTTGTGGTGAGAACTCGGGAGGTCTGCCGTCCTCGCGACTTGGCGATCCACCGTGCAGTGTGGTTCACCCTTCACCGACCCCACCCCGGGACTTCCATGCTTTGTTTTAGGATTTTATTTATTGATTTGTTCGAAGAGAGAGAGAGAAAGAAAGAGAAAGAGATAAAGGGGTGAAGAGCAGAAAGTTTCTGTATGTGCCTTGACCGGGCTGGGGCTTGAACCGGGGACCTCAGCATTCCAGGGAGATGTGCTCATTTTATAACTGGAGGTGTGTACCTTTTAACCCTCTCCACACATATTCTGCACCCTTCACCAGCTCTGCCAACCTCTGTCTGCTCTGTGTCCTCAAACTCGTATTCAGACAAACATCTGGGGGTAGGTCGGTGTTCCAACTTGGGTGGAATCGTGAAGACATCTTCACGTGACCGGCTTTGTCGCGGGGACAGAGCATGGGAAGAAGGATGTCTCTCTTCTCAGACCCCAGCTCCGACTTGTCCCCGGTAGAGTTCAGGGTGGCACACCCGTGTGGGGTGACTGACGGGAAGGTTGGGGCAGGGACCTTGTCCCCAGGGACCAGGAACGTGACCACGGGACAGTCCAGGGGCAGGGGGCGGGGGCATCTGTGACAGCCTATGGTCTCTGCCAGCCCCAGAGAGTGCCAGCCACCTTCCAAGAGGGCCTGTCTTCGCAGCCCTAATCAATCAGTCTCATTAATCTCAACTTTTCCTTTTCTGCCATTTCCTCTACATTCTCCATCCATCCTTCTTCCCACTTTCTACCCACAGGTCTTTGTCACCAGTCACCCAGCCCCTTTTCTCCTCGGGGGGGAGAGGGGGAGGTTTAGGGCATAGGGACTGGAAAAGACCTTCTCTGCTTATCACCTCAAAACACCAACAGTAAATAGATAGATAGATAGATAGATAGATAGATAGATAGATAGATAGATAAATGGCATGACAGCAGACATTCCTGGCCTTGCTGCCGCGTCCTGGGACGTCCTGGGACATTAGAACCGCCCGCTGGCACCCAGAGTTTATTTCCGAGACCAGGACGCTGAGGGGCCTGGGACTCGGAATGCACCCAGTTTCACACGGTAAAAAGAGGACACACGTGTGGTGGGCGTCGGCCTCCTCACGCCGTCCCACGAGAATTACCATCCGTCAAAACGCAAGGCACACAGAGCTGAAACCTCACAGCTGGTGAAAAGCGTGAAGAGGGTGTGCTGGGCATTTGACTCACAAACGGGTTGCGCCGTCAGATAAGACAGTTTCAGAGGAAACGGGCTGAAATCAGGAGGGTCAATGTGGGGCAGAAAGAGTTAAAAATGTTAGAGGACCATATTGGGCACATGGTGGGGACACGTTTTTCTGCCTGTCCCACGCACAGCCTGCGACATGGGTCACCCCTCTCCAAGTTGGTGTGATTAAATCCTATCCACTTCTCTCCTCAGATATGTAGAAGTTTGTTCCTAGTGCATGAATTCAATTCTAAAAGCAGGCTGGTGGGAGAAGGCAAGTTGTAAGCTGTTCTCAAAATGACAGCTCACTGCCTGACCAGCTGGTGGAACAGAGAGATCATTGCCCTGCGATGCCGAGGACCCAGGTTTGAAACACTGAGGTCGCCGGCTTGAGCACGGGGTCACAGGCTTGAACATGGGGATCATAGATGTGACCTCATGGTCTCTGGCTTGAGCCCAAGGTCACTGCCTCGAGCACGGGGGCACTGGCTTGAACATGGTATCATAGACATGACTCCATGGTCTCTGGTTTGAGCAAGGGGTCACTGGCTTGGCTGAAGCCCCCAGGTCAAGACACATATGATAAAGCAATCAATGAATAAGGAGCTGCAATGAAGAATTGATGCTTCTCATCTCTCTCCCTTCCTTCCTGTCTGTCCCTCTCTCACTAAAAAAATAAAAATAAAATAAAAGAGGATAGACCATCATTGCAGAAAAACACACCTGTCACCCATGGTAATGTCATGTCTGGTCATATCCATGTGTGACTGATCTGTGGACGGCTTGTTGCTCATCAAGATGTTTGTGCCTCAGGACCAGCCAGAGGCAGAACTGTGTGTGGTTTTTACGACAGGGGTCTGTTGCCTGGAGGTCGGCATGCCAGGTACCGTTAGGACCCGGCGGCATTGTGTGGGGTAGAACACACACGCGTGCACACACGCTCACACTTGTCCGTGCACACACACTGCAATGGACTGCCTAGGGGCGAAACTCTCCCCACTGAGGAATGAAAGACTAACGGTGTCATAAGAAATGTCACACATCTTCAAAGTGGCATTTTACGGAAGCCACAGCAAAGGCACCCAGAAAATGTCACAATAATGGAGCAGCAGATATGAGAGGGACAGGCAGGCTAAGGCATCGGGACTGTTTGATGCTTTTGTGGAGAATGAGAAGTCCCCACATGGCTCCCTCTTCTGTAAACATACAATACCTGTCCCCAGTATTCCCTGGTTTAAGTTCTTTGGCTGTGGCGACGTTTAAATATCTCATGTTTCTTTTCACTAGTCACCGGGGAGGGAAAACGATCTCTTTTTAGTCCATCCATCAACCTCTGTCAGAAGCCCACCTCCTCTCAAATTGCTGTTTTGGGATTTTTAGGACAAATTCCCAGAAGTGGGGTCACTGGGTCATAGGCAGCTCCATTGAAAAAAAATTTTTTTGTATTTTTACCAAGTGAGAAACAGAGAGGCAGAGAGACAGACTCCCACATGCACCAAGTACGATCCATCTGGCATGCCCACCAGGGGGCGATGCTCTGCCCATCTGGGGCATTGCTCCATTGCAACCAGAGCCATTCTAGAGCCTGAGGCAGAGGCCATGGAGCCAACTATGCTCCAATGGAGCCTTGGCTGCGGGATGGGAAGAGAGAGAGAGAAGTGAGAAGGGGAAGGGTGGAGAAGCAGATGGGCGCTTCTCCTGTGTGCCCTGGCCGGGAATCGAACCCAGACATCCACACTCCAGGCTGACGCTCTAGCACTGAGCCAACCAGCCAGGGCCAAGGCAACTTCATTTTTATGTTTGGGGAGGTAACTCCATCCTGCTTTCCACAGTGGCTGCACCCGTCTGCATTCCCACCAGCAGCGCACAGGGGTCACCTTCTCTCCACACCCTCACCACTATCTGTTGTATGTTGTAGACATATAGCTATAAAGACAGAGATATCACTAGATAGATATGTAGATAACATAGGGAATTAGGATAAAGGTATAGACACACTTATAGACATAGACATAGGCAGACGATGATATATACAGATGGAGATGATCTAGATGCACTTACAGGTAGAGAGAGAGTGATTTGTTTAGACAAACTGGCTCATATGATTATGGAGGGTGACAGGGGACACAGTATCATCACCTCCCCTCCCTCCACCTCATGGGCAAGGACGCTCAGAATCTCAGCAAAACAAGACTTGTATTCGTGAATATACGGATGGGGCCAATATGATGGGTCAGTCATATTTCCCAAGCCACAGGCGTTTCTTGAAGATACTGAAAATGAAAGTCGACCAGCGATCCCAGAATGCGGGTGAAGGCAGTCCAGTTTCGCAGGACATGTGACACTATCTGGTGTGAGGACCCCTGGTTCTGCTAGTACCTTCCAGAAATTGGACCTGGCTTTTCCTCCAAACTGAAGCTGTTGGTGGTTCTTGGAACAAGACCTTGTCGCCTCTGGGAATTCTCACTACGTCTATGTGAGTGACGTTCCCTCAAATCCTTGATTCTCAGAACCAGACTGAGCCTTAGCACCCCTGAAATAGTCACTCATGTTCCATGTCCACCTTCGACATCCTGGCTTGCGCTTTGTGCTGGGATACAAAAGAAAAAAAAACAACACGGTTCAGACCATCTTGTGCCATTGATCTACATTAGGGGTCCCCACACTACGGCCAGCTGGCCGCATGCAGCCCCCTGAGGCCATTTATCAGGCCCCCGCCGCACTTCCGGAAGGGGCACCTCTTTCATTGGTGATCAGTAAGAGGAGCATGTTGACCATCTCATTAGCCCAAAGCAGGCCCATAGTTCCCATTGAAATACTGGTCAGTTTGTTGATTTAAATTTATTCTTTATTTTAAATATTGTATTTGTTCCAGTTTTGTTTTTTTACTTTAAAATAAGATATGTGCAGTGTGCATAGGGATTTGTTCATAGTTTTTTTTATAGTCCGGCCCTCCAACAAGTCTGAGGGACAGTGAACTGGCCCCCTGTGCAAAAAGTTCTGGGACCCCTCATCTAGATAAATGCAGGTCGGTCACATGTCTGTCCAATAGAACCACATCAAAGGTCTGCGTGTCTGAAAGGGATTTTAAGCACCATCATAGGAAAATAAAAAACACTCCCCTGGTTTCTTTGTTCTTCAAATGTGATAATACGATTCCAGTTTTGTTCTTTCTTATCTTCCTATTCTTAAAGCCAAAGGGAAATGGCCCATATCACATGATTGGCCTCAAACGCTGTGCTCAAGTAAACAGCCATTAATTCAGATTCTATGGTTGAGTTGTTTTTTGTTTTTTTTTTAATTTTCTTTTCTTTTTTTCTTTTGTATTTTTCTGAAGCTGGAAACGGGGAGAGACAGTCAGACAGACTCCCGCATGCGCCCAACCGGGATCCACCTGGCACGCCCACAAGGGGTGACGCTCTGCCCACCAGGGGGCGATGCTCTGCCCCTCTGGGGCGTCACTCTGCCGCGACCAGAGCCACTCTAGCACCTGGAGCAGAGGCCAAGGAGCCATCCCCAGCGCCCAGGCCATCTTTGCTCCAATGGAGCCTCGGCTGCGGGAGGGGAAGAGACAGACAGAGAGGAAGGAGTGGGGGGTGGAGAAGCAAATGGGCACTTTTCCTATGTGCCCTGGCCGGGAATCGAACCCGGGTCCCCCGCACGCCAGGCCGACGCTCTATCGCTGAGCCAACCGGTCAGGGCCTGAGTTGGGTTTTGAACGGCTGTTGATTTCCATAGACCTGTTTCATCACAGGGCTCTTCGGGACCCACTGTTCTGCATGCCACGCAGAGCAAATTGTTCTTGCCGTCGAGGCGGATATGGACAATTTTTGCTTTTGAAATCACATAAAATCTATCATTTAAAGAAAGGGAGCAGGCCGTGGCTTGTATTATAGCTGGCACAGTGCTTGGTCAGCTTATGCAAACGTGTGTGTCAACAAGATTTACCGTAATTATTATTATGAAGATATACTAGTGACAACGTGCAGTATAAGATCAGTGCCCTTCATGAAGGAAGGTGGTCACAACCATGGAAATTTACAGGGTGGCCCCCACACAAATGCGTCATCTCCCTACTTTTCCTCCAAGCCTTCTGATGGTGTATAGAATATAAATTTTACCATACCAGTGTGCCCATGACCAGCTTTGTTTCCCAGCTAGCCCAATTAATTTGGGCATTACAATAACTTACATATAACACTGGGGAAGAACATTTTTGTTGCATCCACGGAAACACTTGTTCTTACCTAATTTGAGTGTGCTGACCTCAAATCTGACATTAGTTTTTCTCTGTAAGCTCCAGTTTTTTTGCAATTCAAGATTTCAGCTTTTCATCTTATTTGTAAAATTTTCAACATTGAGTTTAACATAACAAAGTAGAATGTCTTCTTGGGCATCATCTTTGTGAAAATACAATAATTTATATAAGGCAGTAAATACACTAATACACTAAAAGATATGGTGGCATCAGAATTTGTCTAAAATTTTGAAATAGAACACAGTAAAACACTTATTTTAATCATAAAGTTTGTGCTAAACTTATTTGCATTCTATTCAGGCAAACATTTGCGTTTGTAGCTCTTGCGTTTGTGTTCTTGTTGAATACAATCACAAAAGCTGTGTGCACTCAATGGAATACAACAAGGCTGCCGTTTGCAACAACACGGATGACCCTTGAGAGGATCACGCTAAGAGACGTAAGTCACACTCAAGAGAGTCGGGAACCGCGTGATCTTATTCATACGTGGGATGTGAAACAGAAAGCAACAAATGAACACAGAAGACAAACAAAGAAACATCTCAGACACAGACAACAGGATGGTGATTATCAAAGAAATAGGGGGTGGGGGAGGTAGGAGAGGGTTCAGAGGGACACGTGCTGATGGAAGGAGATGTGACTTGGGGTGGGGGACACACAATGCAACACACAGATGACGTGTTCTACACTTGTACATCTGACACCTGTATAATTTTATTAGCCCCTGTCACTCTAATGGCTTTCACTTTAAACACAGAAAAGTCCTGAAAAACAAAGATCCAGCCAAATAATTGAGAAAAGGAGAAAGAACACTGTCGACGGTGAGAATCAGCCCAAGAATGAGACTGTGCGAGGGATGGGGGAGGAAGCCAAACAGGAGTGATGGACGGACAGACAGACGGAGGGGACAGGGGAGATGATGAGACCCGTCTGGGTCATGGGAATCTTTTTCTCTTTTCCTTTTCTCTCTTAAACTCAATTTTACGACTGTGGCTGACGTGCAGTGTTATCTTGTATTCATTTTGGGTGTGCTGTGTAGTGGTTAGATACTCATATACTTTATAAAATAGTCCTCTAGATCATCCCAGGACCCACCTGGCCCCATCCGTAGTGATGATCATATGACTCACTCTGTTCCCTGCGCTGGAAATGATGTCCTGTGACTGCCCACCTCTGCTTCTCAGTCCCTTCTCCTTGGTCACCTGGACCCCCAACACCCTCCCTCTGGCAGCTCTCCATCTGTTCTCTGTGTCTGTGGGTCTGTCTCTGTGTGGCCCGTGAGTTTACTCTGTTTTTCAGCTTCCACACATAAGTGAAATCACAGGGTATTTGTCTCCCTCTGACCTGTTTCACTGAGCGTCGCATTGATTCACTTCCTTGTCATCACGCAGCTGGTGAGAACGACACACCCAATCATTAAAGATCAGAAGTCGTTTATTTTTTTGTTTGTTTTATTCTTGGGGAAAACTGGGTAGGAGACATTTAAAAACCATTGGCAACATGTTTTAGGAAGAGAACTTCGAAAGGGTTCACTGCTCCCTAATCAGTGCTCCTCCCTTCTCTTCCCACCCCTCCAATTATTTGGCATGGTGCCTTCAAATGCAATATTCTGAATATTAGAAACTCAAAACGAAAATACTTCTCCTAATACGGGTCCTGGACTGCCCAATACCAGGGCTTTGAAAGGTCTGAATTTGCATTTGCAAACTATTTCCCAGGAGAAGGCGGCAGGGAGAGAATTTAATCCGCGGTTATTGATCTATTTCATGCAGTGATGAGGCTGTTGCTAACTGAAATTGATTTTTAGGAGGGGGCACCTCTCTCTCAGATGAAATGGTAGATGACTTTTCTGATCTCCGGGCTTTGTTCAGAGTGGTTAAATGCTAAACACAATTAAAACCAGGACGCATCCAAAGCTGGGAGCTAAATCCACACATAGCATGTCCCAGCATTACAGAGGAGCTTCCGGGAACCCACTAGGGTCCTCAAAGAAGAGGGATTATCAGAATAAAACACCCATAATCTCCAAACATTATTTTCTTTGGAGAGGGTAATGTCAGTTTGCTAACATCAGATTAACAAGTCGAGAAAACTCTTGACCATTTAAGTAAAAAATATCGCCACTGATTTATTCCGGGATTGTGCACAGGGGCTGGGCTAATGTCTTCAGGCTTAGTGAGGTCTTAGAAAACAAAAATAAGTCCTCAGCATTTATCTTTTTTTTAAAAGCTGTTTGTCAAGTGACTAAACAAACTTATTTGTGGAAAGTTTTTCTTTTTTTAAAACTCACTAGTTGACCTAACGTACCACTGAAATGGTCAAACATTGGGGTCATTATGTCTTGGTTGATCTTGTTTTATAATGGTTGCAGGTCAGTGTTAAAAAATTTAAATGCCACCTGACCGGTGGTAGCACGGGGGATACAGTTTCCACCCCAGAATGCTAAGGTCATCGGTTCAAAACCCAGGCTTGCCCGGTCAAGGCACCTATGAGAATCGATCAGTGAATGTGGAGCAACTCTGAGCTGATGCTTCCCGCTCCCCTCAATAAATAGAATATTTTTTTAAAAAAAATTCAGATGCCTCTGTAGATCAGAAAGACAACAGAATTCTGTTCCTCTAGTGAGGCTGTGATGACCAAGAGCTTTGGGAACCACAGAGGAAGCCAGTTCTGAAGACTTTAAAAATAAATTGTTTATTATGACTCAATGAGGAAGGAAGGGAGGGAGGGAGGGAGAGAGGGAAAGGGAAGGAAGAAAAGGGAAAGGGAAGGAAGGAAGGAAGGAAGGAAAGGAAGTAAAGAGAAAAGGAAGGAAGGAAGGAAGGAAGGAAGGAAGGAAGGAGAAAGAGGGAGGGAGGGAGAGAATAGAAGGGAAAGGAAAGGAGGAAGGAAGGAAGGAGTTAAGGAAAGAAGGAAGGAAGGAAGGGAGGAGCTAGAAAGGAAAGAAAGAAAGAAAGAAAGAAGAGGGAAAGAAAAAAGAAAGAGAGAGAGGGAGGGAAGGGAGGGGAGGGGAGGGGAAAGGAAAGGGTGTGACATCCTGACCTGCAGGGAAACTCCTCTGCTGTGGGTGTGGGACTCTCACTGTGGGTCGGTAAACCCCTTTCTTTCACACTTTGTCACTCTCAGTGTTGGTGACATTCCAGCCACTTGCGTAACTGCTCTGATGTCCAGTTCCCAGTCAGTAATATGGGCTCAGTGAAGTGTGGTCAAAGTTACTAATCCTCACCAAGAATGGATTCTGAAGCCTGGAGGCCACAGGTCTCAGGGTCCCGGTGGCGAAACGGGGGCCCTATAACTATTCCTTTCTGGCACCAGGTAGGAGGCCAAGCCTGTGTGCAATTATCCTGGGTTGCTTCCCTCCCTGTGTGCACTACGGGGGCCAACGGTTCCAGACTGCTGGTTCCCAAAATAGAGACGCCCCCATCGGCATAGAAAATGCTTGTTCTGAACATTTTTGAGAACCTTAGCAGAGTCAGAAATAAACCTGTCCTGGCTGAAGGCGCTAAGAATGAGTATATAAGTTTTATTGATGTTGTCCACCCCAGTCATCCTGCAGAGCTACATTCCAAACTCTGTGTGTGTGTGTGTGTGCTTTTTAGTTTGTTTTTTTGTATTTTTTTGAAGTGAGAAGCCAAGAGGCAGTCAGACTCCCACATGCACACCACCAGATCCACCTGTCATGCCCACCAAGGGGCGATGCTCTGCCCATCTGGGGAATTGCTCCACCACTATCAGAGCCATCTTTGCATCTGAGGCGGAGGCAGTGGAGCCATCCCCAGCACCCGGGCCAACTTTGCTCCAATGGAGCCTCGGCTGGGGGAGGGGAAGAGAGAGACAGAGAGGAAGGAGGGGGGGAGGGGTGGAGAAGCAGATGGGCACTTCTCCTGTGTGCCCCGGATGGAAATAGAACCTGGGACTTCCGCATGCCAGGCCAATGCTCTACCACTGAGAGGACCAGCCAGGCTGTGTATCTGTTTTTTACATGAGGAATCTTTCCGGAATACATACAGATGGACAGGAAGCAATGGATAAGATTAAACAGGGAATATCCTGGCTGAATTTGTTACCAGTTACAGGGTGACTGGTGAGGACAGGAGAAATAAAGAGGAAATAAATAGAAAACAAAACTTGAGACACATCAAACTGAGGAACCAGTGGGGTTCAGTCTTTGCAGAGCTGAAGACAGTGGTAGTGAGGACGGCAGAGGTAAGATCACAAGTGCTCATCGTTAAAAGCAGAAGTGAGAAGTGGTGACATCTAGACCCTGTGTCTCAGTCATGGGAGAGCAACAGTCATTCCAAATGAGAGTGCAGGCTACGCAGATGCTGACATACAAGAATGATCATCACAGTGAGGGTTCTTGAAGCTTCTGGAAGTACAGCCTACATGTCCCATAGTCACAAAATCACATTCTTTGGGAGCACAGAGAAGCCTTTGTCATTCTGGGAAGGGCTTCCCAGGAGATCCTAATACAAGCTTGGGGTTGGAATCCCGTGGACAATGACAATTTCCATTGCTCAGACAAGAGTCCTGTAGTGTGAACGTGACTGCACGTTTTAGTAGAGAAGCTTCCGGAAGGTTCCAAAGGTCCAAAGGACACCACTCAAACCCAAAGACAAGGGGAGGAGAGGATTGAGAAATAGAGGAATTTCCATGGAAAGATGCTACAGTCAAGCTTTCAAGGACCACAAATGTTCCTTGAGAGAATGTTCAAAGAATGTTGAAATGCACCGTATTATCCAATTTTATGTAGATAATGATTGAATGTCGTCTGTGATCTTGCTCTACATTCTGAAGCATCAATTCTAAGGAACTTTTTTTGGGGGGGCGGGAGTGCTTACTTGGTGAAAATTAAATAGGTCCCAGATAACAGAGAGAAAATAGAATTGATTTAAATGAAAAAGAAAGTATTATTGAATTTTTAGAAAATGAAATTCATAAAGCAGACTGGGAAGTATGATCTCCTTTTGGTAAAGATATTTATATGTAAGAAAACATTTTGGAGCCCGACATATATCGAAGTTGTTGCTACTGCTACACTGTTAATTTCTATTTTTCCACTTTCTCTATTTTGAAATGTTACATAATGCCTCTCTGTACTGCTTCTGGGATGATAAAAGGAGATTAAGTTTTAGGGGAAACACAAGTGACCAGCATTAGATCAGAGAGTGCCATACTGGGTACCAGCTGTCGTGGGCTCTGCACAGGTAACAGCTGGGGAATAGGGTGCATTTGCAAGTGTAATTCACATTCTTGCTGAAGTCTTAAAAAAAATTAACTGTAATCCCCTCCCAAAAATGTGCTTCCCTGCTCTGAGAACTCGAGATTTTATTTTTAACTCTACCCCCTGAATTTAATTGTAGCATCAGTTTTGGGGGGGGGGTTGACAGAGACAGAGAGAGGGACAGATAGGGACAGACAGACAGGAAAGGAGAGAGATGAGAAGCATTAATTCTTCATTGTGGCTCCTTAGTTATTCATTGATTGCTTTCTCATATGTGACTTGATGGGGGGTGCGGAGGCTACAGCAGAGCAATGACCCATTGTGAAAGCCAGCAACCTTGGGCTCAAGTCAGAGGCCATGTCATCATCAATTTTAAAAGGTGGTGTTTCCATTTGCGATATATGACTTCTTGTGTTTAGACATTTGAAGGGTGAGTGAAAAGTATCTCTGTACCTACCTCAGTTACTCAGTGCTAAGTCACAGCTCTGAGCAGCCACCAGAAGCACGCCTGTGTGATGTCTCTGCATGTGAGCAGCCACACGGTACCTGTGTTCCTGCTGATGGCACAAACGTCACCGTGAGAAAGGCATGAAGGAGCAGTGAGCTTGGGGGAGGGTGATGGTCCGGTCAGCTGGACCCGTATACACCAGACCTCGGAAGCACATGGGGGTGAGAGCAGCTGAGTGGAGGGCAGAGAGTAGAGGAGGACCGTAGGGTCCACACATGTCCACACCCCACCAGTGTCCCTCAGCTCTGTCACAAACACAGGCAGCGCCCGGGGAAGGGGACAGCCATGGTGCGTTCATCATGTCAGGGTGGTGTCTGTTGGTCATGAGCTCAGGGTCTTCTCTGTGAGAGCAGGACAGACTCCATGCACAAAGCACTCTCTCTCTCTCTTTTTTCTCTCTCTCTCTCTACCAGAGCCCCCAAAGTAGGGGACTGCCGTGTTGTGTGGGTGGTCACTTACAGATGCCTTTTCTTACTGGGGCATCTGGTCAACCCCACCCAACCTGAAGGAAGTCGGATTTGCTGATGCAAGCCGTCCCTCCAAATGGAACCAAGTTGGAATGTTCACCAGCGATATGAAACAGCTTGGTCACCCGCCCCTCCTTAGATAACTCTAATAGTCCTTGTCAATCAGCCCACGCTCCATATGTGTCCACCACCTCTTATTCATCCTAGGAATCTTGTCATGGGGACAAGTGGTAATGTCACAGAAAAACGTACCAAGTAAGCCTCCACACTGGACTCTCCCAATGTGTAAAACGACAGATGGTATTTAAATGGCAGATTCAGGTATCCTTGACTGTAAAGTTTAATGTATATACATATATCTTTGCAGTATGCAGTTATGGATTATTTTCCAAGGAATTTTTGGTATGATCCTGTTCATTCATCCCCAACCTTGATGCCATATTTGCCTTCTAATGAGTCCTCATTGTAGAGTGTATAGACATACATTGATTTTGACCACACAAAGAGAGAACAGTGGGAGCAGGTGTTGGGAACCTTTTTGGTTGTGAGAGCCATGAACGCCACATATTTTTAAATGTAATTCTGTGAGAGCCATACAACGACCCATGCACATGACGCATTATCCAATAAAAATGGGGTGTTCTCAAGGAAGACAGCTGTGATTGGCTCCAGCCACCTGCAACTATGAACATGAGTGGTTGGAAATGAATGAATTGTAATACATGAGAATGTTTTATATTTTTAACATTTTTTTATTAAAATTTGCGAGCCAGAGGCAGCCACCAAAAGAGCCACATCTGGCTTGCCAGCCATAGGTTCCCGACCCTTGACTTAGAGCATTTACTGTAATTAAATGCCTGCCCGTGATGGCATTTTGACTTCTAGACTACCTCACCACGGTCTACTCTTTTAGGTGCTTATTTTTATAAAAACCCAAGGAAGCATTGTCCCAGCTGTAGTCAGGTAGAAACATGTGACTTCCCACCTGTGCTTTTTATACAATGTCTTTTTGGGGATATTTATAAATATCAAATGTCAATGAAATGTATGGCTTTTACAATGCTTTGAGATGCTAAAAAAAACCAACAACTAAGCTACCTTTGCATTGCCAATGATGTAGAAAAGGCAAGTGAAAAGGACCTCACCTGTGTTTTGTCTTTTTTATTGAACTTTTCGGGGAGGTATTGGTTAATAAAAGAAAGGTGATTAAGCGAATTAAAAAGCGATTTAGACACAGACAACAGTATAGAGATTAGCAGATGTGGTGGGAGAGGTCGGACAGGGTAAAAGAGGATGAATGGTGATGGAGAGAGACGTGATATGGGGCCATGAACACACAATGCAACATGCAGGTGATCTCTTTATAGAACCTCACGTGTTATATGGAATCATGTGACACTACATCAAAGGATCACCGTGATGCTTAATCTAGTCTCTGCCTTGAATGACACTGAGCCCCAGTACCATGGAACGAAGGCTTGGGGCAGTCTCCTGCCTCTGGTAAAAATGTATCCTTGCCTGACCAGGGAGTGATGCAATGGAAAGAGCATTGGACTGGGATGCGGAGGACCCAAGTTCGAGACCCCAAGGTCACCAGCTTGATTGTGGGCTCATCGGGTTTGAGCAAAGCTCACCAACGTCGCTGGCTCGAGCAAGGGGTTACTCAGTCTGCTGTAGCCTCCCCCACCCCGTCAAGGCACATATGAGAAAGCAATCAATGAACAACTAAGGTGTTGCAACAAAAAACTGATGATTGATGTTCCTCATCTCTCCATTTCTGTCTGTCCCTATCTATCCCTCTCTCTGACTGTCTCTCTCTGTCTCAAAAAAAATGCGTCCTTTTTATGCGATCAGATTTAACCCTCTGAAGTCCCACACAACCCCCCATTCCCTTTTCAACACAATTCCTCCCAGGGTCTCACCTCCCAGTCTTGGAAGAATGATGATCGGACTCAGTTATTTTTAACTAATCCACACCTATTTTGTCCTGAAAATCCATGCAGCTTTTCCCATTCAACATCACTGTCGACGTTTTAGTAAGAACAGATGACTACCATCCGCGAGTTTATGGGGTATTCCGGGAAAGCCCCTAACTACTCACCCACTAGCCTGCCAGTGACCATTCTTGGATGATGGCCAACCTGGTGTTGACCACCCAATAAATTCTTTACACATAGGGGGGAAATGGCTAATGCATATTCTCTGTGTCAAATAGCAGCTCATCGTCCAGTAAAAATAGATGGTTGCACATAACTTTCAGGGAGGCTAGCCACTCCTCTTCAGTCTTCCTCAAAGTGTTTCTCTCCAGACAGGTTTCTAGTGCTCGTTATATATGGAGCAGCGTCCCGTGTTGCGGCAAGCACACCTTCCTACCAGCAGTAGCTGCTGATGAACTCCCCTTTAAAAAAGCAGGACAACCCTCTGTCCCAGCTAAGCGGAATCCTGGCTTCCGCAGCTTAGGGGAGATCTTCCGATGTGGAATGATCAATTTTCCCCTGCTTCCCAGGGGTGGTATTTCCATATCAGCAAGGACGTTCTTTTTCCTCTTCTTTGTGACGTTGGACATTCTGTTGGCATGACAGAATTTCTTGAAGTAAGTAGGTCAGTGTGCTTTCTAACTCTCCTTGTCACTTAACACGAACACGGACCGTAGAATTCCTTGTGACTTGGGTGAGTGCCCTTGGACAGTGTAGACCTGGGGGTTAGGGAGAGTTGGCCATACTCTGCCCTGGATGTAACAATTATCTGCAGAGACGAGAACAGCAATAAATAAATAAACAAAGTGGTATTCTCAAACCTGTTGTTCCGATCCACCTGACTGTAATCTATCTGTTATCTCTCTACCTACCACTTCTCTCTCCATAACCAAGATGATCTACATATCTATCATCTATCTCATATGGAACTTGTGAATTGTATTATTCAAATATCCTCTAACTTTTGTCATTATTTTATCTGTTTCGGCTCCTCTCTTAGGAGGGAGGTGTGTTTAGAAATCAAACATCGGGATGAGGGGGGGTGTCAGTTCTTGCAGTTGTGCGATTTTTATTTTCTTATTCAGAGCCTGGTGCCATGGTGCTTACAGGTCCAAAATGTTTCACCAATTCCAACGTGAAGAAGAGAAGTATTACCCACCGTGGGTGGTTTTAACCAACTCCCTTGTGAATCAAAAGAAAACGGGTGTGAAGACCTCGCTCTGTAGGAGACCTGCAGGGAGCAATGCGGAGTGCTTTGCAGCGTGATGTGAATGCATGTAACAACCAGTAACGGGCGATCAATACACATCCGATTGCCGTCAGTGCCGGGGGAATTATTGATAGAATTCATGCTATATCTTGACTGAAGAGCACATACCTGAGTTTTAGCAGGGTGTTCACATCTCCAACGTCAGTATTATAAGGGCTCGCTGCTTCTAAAATGAGCTTGGATACAAGCATTTCCCCAGCTGGAAGCCACTGGAACCTATGTTCTAATTGGAGGTCATTCCAATGTGTCCCTTTTCCACCCTCAAAGAAGCTGTAACCAAGGGTCAAATGATCAGCAAGTCATCTAAAACACCATCTTCTTTTTCCCTGGGGGTGGGTGGGACAGCCAATGAAGTTAAGACACACACACACACACACACAGCCTGACCTAACTCATTAGAAATCTTTTCTATGACCTAAATCTGATTATGGGCAGCTACTGTATCCATGAAGAGTAGGATGCCCTGTAAACATCTACAGGCCTACAAATCAACTACTTCTTCATCCTCCTCCTCCTCCTCTTCACCCTCCTCCTCTTCTTCCTCCTTCCTTCCTCCTCCTCTTCCTCCTCCTTCACCTCCTCCCCTCCTCCTCTTCTCCTCTTCCTCCTCCTCCTCCTCTTTCCTCCTCCTTTCCTCCTCTTCTTCCTCCTCCTCTTCCTCTTCCTCCTCCTCTTCCTCCTCCTCTCCTTCTCCCTTCCTCCTCTTCTCCTCTTCCTCCTCCTCCTCCTCTTTCCTCCTCTTTCCTCCTCCTTTCCTCCTCCTCCTCCTCTCTTCCTCTTCCTCTTCTTCCTCCTCTTTCCTCTTCCTCCTCCTCTTCCTCCTTCTCCTCCTCCTCTTCCTCCTCCCCTCCTCCTCTTCCTCCTCCTCTTTCCTCCTCCTCCTCTTCCTCCACCTCTCCTCTTCCTCCTCTTCCTTCTCCTCTTCATCTTCCTCCTCCTCTCTTCTCCTCCTCCTCTTCCTCTTCTTCTTCCTCCTCCTCCCCTCCTCCTCTTCCTCTTCCTCTTTCTCTTCCTCTTTCTCTTCCTCTTCCTCCTCCTCTTCCTCCTTCTCTTCCACCTCCTCCTTCTCTTCCTCTTCCTCCTCCTCCTCTCCTCCTCCCTTCCTCCTCTTCCTCCTCCTCCTCCTGTTCTTAGAGACAGAACACCCCAAGGGCTACACTAGAAGCCAAGAATTTAACCTCCACTGAGGGAGTGACATCTTTATGAGCTCATTAACCAACGAGTCTTCCCCAAAGTTGTTAGAAACATGGGGCCAATTCTGGGAAAGTGCCCCGCACCAAAGGGTCAGCCACAGGTCCTGCCCGGAGGACTCTCACTGAAGTCTTGCTGTTGAGTCAAGGTGCCCCCTGTCCACTGACTTCATTGGAAGCCAGCATGATGACATGGTGGGATGAACATTGAATTAGGTTAAAACGCAAACCTGGAGCCTCCGGCCAGTGGTGCAGTGGATAGTGCTCTCCTGCAATGCCCAGGTCACTGGCTTGAACCTGTGGGCTCTGACTAGACCCCAAGGTCACCAGTTCAAGCCCCGGTCAGGGCGCATATGAGAAGCAATCAATGGGTGCACAAGTAAGTGGAGTTGATGTTTCTCTCTCTCTCTCTCCCCCTCCCTCCCTGTCTCTCTCTCTCCCTCTAGCTTCCTCTCTCTCCCTCTCTTTTTCCCTCCTTCCCTCAAAATTCAACAGGAAAAAAAACGAATCTGGAATTCCCAGCTGAAATGATTTGGCTTTAAATATATTTCTGTTTGATATGAACAAAGTATTTATGGTGCAGTCACACTGCGGTTTCCAACACATAAAGTTTTTGTACGACATTTATTGAGTATGTTCTGCAGTTACAATGCATCATCTGCTGAGGCTTACACACACACACACACCCCACACACACTCACATATATACACACACACAGACATACACACACTCAGAGACACACTCACAGACACACACATATACACATACACTCACACACATACACACACATACATACAAATACACATACACACAGACACACTCACATATACACACAAACACATACAAACACATACACACATAAACACATATACACTCACATATACACTCACATACACACATACACTGATACACATACACACGCGCACACATACACACACTGACACACATACACAGATACATATACACACTCACACATACACACACACACATTGCTTAGGTACTGACCATTCGATCCGTGTCTCAAGAAAAGCAAATCTCATGATTTCTTCTTTTTTATTTACCTTGAAATAACAGATTATCCCTGCAGGAAAAATATGCCCTTGCCAAGCTGGGGGGCAGGGCCTCTCTCCGTGCGTGTGGGGTATCACCATTGCACTGCAGACTGCTTCTTCAAGTACACATCTCTCCCTTCCTGTCGCTGCGTGCGTTCATCTGGAAGGGGGCGTCCTGAGAAACACGTTGTTCTGTGGCTTCTGGCAGGTGTCAGAATCGGAACCACGCGGGATAAAAGCTCGTAGGTTCCTTGGCAGCTCGATCCCCACTAATGGGTGTTCTTGGAAGTGTCCCCTGTAGTAAATCCCAAAACTATATCTTCCCCTCACAAGAGCACAGTGGGGATACATATTCTGAACTGGAGGCGTTCGTACTCAGAAATGCCTCTTGTTCGATTTCACGGGGACAAAAATCGGGGGAACTTATTTTCAGGCTGTCGTCTTTTGTTTAGAACACATTTTTATTTTTCCTCCCCAAAGACTTTACTCCTTTACTCCTCACACAGACTGCCTTTCCTCTGTGCCTTTTTTTTTTTTTTTTGTATTTTTCTGAAGCTGGAAACGGGAGAGCAAGACAGACTCCTGCATGCGCCCAACCAGGATCCACCCGGCACGCCCACCAGGGGGCAACGCTCTGCCCACCAGGGGGCGATGCTCTGCCCCTCTGGGGCGGTGCTCTGCTGCGACCAGAGCCACTCTAGCACCTGGGGCAGAGGCCAAGGAGCCATCCCCAGTGCCCAGGCCATCTTTGCTCCAATGGAGCCTCAGCTGCGGGAGGGGAAAAGAGAGACAGAGAGGAAGGAGAGGGGGAGGGGTGGAGAAGCAGATGGGCGCCTCTCCTGTGTGCCCTGGCTGGGAGTCGAACCTGGGACTTCTGCACACCAGGCCGACGCTCTACCACTGAGCCTACCGGCCAGGGCTTCCTCTGTGCCTTCTAAAGACACTCGCCACAACACAGATGTTTCAGTTTCTGAAACACTCTATCTACTCTTGTTGACTTCATTCATAATTATATTAATTCATTTCAAAAAAAAAATTCCTGCCTTATTAACTACCTCACTGTTAAAATCTGATAGAAGGGGTTGCTGGTGTCCGATTAGAACAGGGGTCGGGAAGCTTTTTGGCTGAGAGAACCATGAACGCCACACATTTTAAAATGTCATTCCAAGAGAGCCAGACAACGACCCGTGCACGTTAAGCATTATCCAATAAAAATGTGGTGTTGTCCCGGAGGACAGCTGTCATTGGCTCCAGCCACCTGCAACCATGAACATGAGCGGTAGGAAATGAATGGATTGTAATACATGAGAATGTTTTCTATTTTTAATGTTATTATCTTTTTTATTAAAGATCTGTCTGCAAGCCAGAGGCAGCCATCCAAAGAGCCACATCTGGCTCGCGAGCCATAGGTTCCCGACCCCTGCTCTGAAGTGAGTGTGGCTCCCTGCTGTGCCGTGCAGTCACAACCTGAGGCGTGCTTCTTGCCTGCATTGTTTGTGGAGGCGTATCGGCTGTAACAGATGGGCATGTTGACAACACGATCAGCGATGCAGGAAGGTGGGGTGTCAGGGTGTCCAGGAGGAAGCTGTGTGCCTGGCTGTCGATGTGCCGTGCACCTGACATGGCTCTAAAAACAGTGTCTAGCATTTTTAAAAAGAAAAGAGAGAGATCATATGCCACGGGGCGCTCATCTGCCTGAAGACCTGGTCGCCCATTTTTGTTATGCATCTTCTCCATCTTTCTTCGGCATTGTGTACCCCCCTGATGTCCCTCCCCCCCCCCCCCCGTAACAGCTGGTCACCTTCTCCATGTATCTCTGCTCCTGTTTTCTCTGTTCAATTATTTTATTCATTAGCTCCACACGGCAGTGAGGTTGATCACAGGCTCTCTGTCTCTCCAGAAAAGCCAGTCACCGAGGGACAACGATGGTTTGTTTCTATTCAGGTCAATTCCACAAAACAGAACATTAACCTTTAAAATTAATTTTTTTTCTATTTAATCATCGTATATCCGGCCCCCTCCACTGCCCACTCCCCCAACCCCGTTCCCTCTGGTCACCACCATGCTATTGTCCACGTCTGCACCTGTTTTATGTCCCACGTGTGAATGAGGGGTTAGAATTCTCAGCTTCGTCTGCCGGACTTGTTTTGCTTAGCATGACCACGCACCGTTTTGAATGGCTCCGCCCCATTGCTGGGTGACCGCCACCTCTAACCTTACTCAACACCCGTTTCCTGCACTCATTCTGGAGGGAGACCGTTCTCCTGGGTGTCTGTCATATCCAAAGGTGCCATCCCTCAGAAATCAAGACAGAGGAGCCTGCCTGCATTCTCCCCCACCAGGACCTATAAGGGGGAACAGATCACACTTCCTCCCCTGCTCTCTCCTCTTCCATCGGCAAAACACTATTTTGTGGAGGCCCTGGCTGGTTGGCTCACCAGTAGAGCGTCCGCCCGGTGTGTGGAAGTCCCAGATTCGATTCCAGACCGGGGCACACAGGAGAAGCGCCCATCTGTTTCTCCACCCTCCCTCTCTCCTTTCTCTCTATCTCTCTCTTCCCCTCCTGCAGCCAAGGCTCCATGGGAGCAAGTTGGCCCAGGTGCTGAGGACAGCTCCATGGCCTTCACCTTAGGTGCTAAGAAGAGCTTGGTTGCTGAACAATGGAGCAACGCCCCAGATGGGCAGAGCATCGCTCCCTCGTGGGCATGCCGAGTGCATCCCAGTTGGGCACATGCAGGAGTATGTCTCTCTGCCTCTCTGCTTCTCACTTCAGAAGAATTTTTAAAAAGACTCCTTTGTGGAAACCAGAGGGCCCTCTATACAAATGTCACACAGACCTCGGGGAGTGGCGGGCCCTCCCACGGCATGAGAGTCCTCTATTATTTGAGTCTACTTCAAGATAATCTTCTCAATGGGCATCGCTTCTGGGAACCCTCAAAGCGGACGCTGACAAGAGGAGCTGTCAGGCTTGGTTCTCTGAGGAACGCCATCCGCGAGGCAGTGCTGGCTGGCATTGCTCTGATCCTCTCACCGGGCGCCTCTGATACCAAATTACACAAAGGGGTCTCGCTGAGAGCTGTGGAAGTGTTCTCCCTTGAGTGCACGGCACACTTGAATCCATGCTGGAGGGGAAGAAAAGACCTCTCATCAGACCGCTTGTGGGATGACACCATGGTGCTGGGCAACAGATGTTAGAAATAAACAGTTGTGAGGGAAACAAAACACTTGTGTGTGTGACCCTGTCTGTCCTGAAGTCCTCCTAAAGTTGTTTCAGAAGTTTTCCCCTGAGTTCAAGCGAGAGAGCTTGAGACAGATGAGAGGGAGTGAGACAGAAACACAGAGAGGGACAGACAGGGACAGACATACAGGAATGGAGAGAGATGAGAAGCATCAATTGTTCGTTATGGCTCCACAGTTGTTCATTGATTGCTTTCTCACATGTGCCTTGACCAGGGGGCTACAGCAGACCGAGTAACCCCTTGCTTGAGCCAGTGACCTCGGGCTCAAGGTGGTGAGCCTTGCTCAAACCAGATGAGCCTGCGCTCAAGCTGGAGATCTTGGACTCAAGCCACTGACCTTGGGGTCATGTCTAGGATCCCACGCTCAATCTAGTGACTGCACGCTCAAGCTGGCGACCTCAGCATTTTGAACGTGGGTCCTCGTCTCAGGCCAACACCCTACCCACTGTGCCACTGCCTGGTCAGGCCATGTTCATCTTTCTGTTGATTCAGTCATGCATTGAAACAACAGGACAAGAATAATGAGGCACATACCACAAAAACAGCAAAGAGGAGCAAAAAACAAAACACAGCCCCACCACGTTTAAAAAAAAGGTAATTCTTCTTTTAGTGATTATCCATATGTTCATCTGTTGTGTAGATATTCAAATAATATCACACTAAGCTCCGCATTTTTATCTTTTAGTGTTAGAAATGCTGAATACTGAATGTTGATGCAAGATAAAGTCCAACAAGCTTGAAACTCTGATGGCATAATAATTGAGTACTGGGATGGGGATGATTGTACAATGTTGAGCTTCCCCACCTACTCAGAGAATTGCTAAGTGTGCAACTTTGTATAAGTTGTCTCTACGTTACCTGGACTTTAGTTTGCTCATCTATAAAGTGAGACAATGTAACACCCCGCTGGGAGAGCTGCACTAGCCAGGTAGATGATATGCACGGCAATATCAACACCATGAGCAAGCAGATAGCGCACTCCTCATGCATGCCCACGCTCACACGTGCATTCCCCTTCAACAGTAGCGATATATAAACTATAGAAAAATAATAGCGAGTCTCAGTCGACAGGATCATACTCTAGGAAAAACGATAATAAAATATCGCTGCAAAATATACAACGTGATGAGGATTTGTGTATCCTTTCCAGGGAGGAGAGAGAGTCAGCCACCGGCTCTTGGAGACCTTCTGAGACCCTGGGCTGAGAAGGAAGTTCCCCTTGATTGGCAGGCATTCTAGAGCTCTCTCTGTTTATGCAAACATCTGTTCCTGCCTGGTGATGGAAACAATCGCAGTATTTATTCTGTACGATATAGCCTTGTGCAGTGATGGGAACAGTGCCTGCTGTGGCGTGAAGTTCCAATTAGCGGCTCGGCATTCAGAAATCTGCATCCAGGAATTATCATTAATATTATTATTTGGGGAGGGCATGAATGTTGGAGCAGGAATCAGAACATATGTGACTGAGTCCTCTCCTGCATTCGGCCACGATCGTGCAGACAGAACAGAATAAAGGAACAGAGAAGTCACACTTGTGTCTGGGTCCACCCTTCTCCTGCTAACCCATGTTGGACGCCCTCTCCTGTCTTCCTGGATTGGTGTGACCTCAGGGGGACACTGCCCACTGGGCACGGGCTGTGGCACCGGTGGCCACAATACTTAGGTGATAACCTATGTCACTGTAGTCCTAACCAATGTGATGATCACACAACCATCTTCACAGTGATACATAAATTTAATACACAGGATTCTATGTCTGTGGCCAATGTCAACATCAGAGTTCTGCTTTGCCTTTAGATTTTGAGGGCGGGTGGGCTCATGGGGTGGTGAGCACTCGGACTCGAGAGTGAAGCTTCCTGGGATTGAATTCTGGCTCTGCCACTGGCCTCCTTTGCAGCCTCGTCATTTCACTTCCCCGTGCCTCAGTTTCCCAATTGGTAGAAAACAGCGTCATTGCGCTGTACCTTTCTTAGGAGGACAGAATGAACTCTCGTGTGTGAAGGGCTCAGGGAGGGGACCAGCCCTCAGTTAGTGTGGAACATGCTGTTATTTTGGTGTAACCTGCTGAATCTTTTCCTTCTGTTATTTCCCAGTGAGGCGAGTGTCGGGGAACAGCGGTGAGTCCCACTCTGTGGTGGAGCCCACGCTGGAAAAGCCTCCTAATGAACAGTCCAAGCCCCTCCACTCACGCAAGTAAGATATGTCACGTTATTCAATTAAGATGCAGCACTTGATGACTGCCCAGCCATTTAATAATAATTTCACTTTTTCTGCCACATGATGGATTCGTACTTCCATTTAATGACTTTCGATTGTTCCTGCGATATTCTGTCAGACTCGTCAATAAACCACCCCCAGCCAGAATAAATGCTTCCGCGCTCCCAAACCAAGCCATCTCAGACCGAACGCAGCCATGTGTTTTCCCGCACGGCCCAAAGATGAAAGTAACTTGGAACAAGTTTGTTCAAACCTTAGAGAAGACTTCAAAAAGAAAAAAAAAATTCAAGTATCTGGAGGAACGGCAAATTTGCAACATGCTATCTTTCTTTCCAGCTGTGTATTCTAATATAGACCCCAGGGGCATAGAAACATAGTTTCTTGTTTGATGTCAGTCATTGGGAAAGAAAAAAAAAGATTGCTGAGCAAAAAAAATGAATGATGGAATCCCATTCATGATTATAGAGACCACTCCGAAAACAGTACAAAAAATCACAGGTTCTTAAAAAAAAAACAAAAAGGTAATTCAAATAAATTTTACAAAGAAAAGAAAATTACAGGTTCTCAGCATCTTCTATTGTATTTGCTGAAAAACAAGTAACTGAGAATAATTTATACTTGGTCTCCAAGGAAAAGCCGTTGGAGATAATGGGCACTTTGAGCCCGAAGACCTTTAAAATCTCAATGAGGAAGAAACACGTTCATTAACTGAAATACACGCTAACGATCGTTCAGTGTTTAGTCCCAGTTCGGCGCTCTTTGGGAATAGCTGGGAATAACACTGGAATCCGTGCAGCTGGTGTCTACATGGGAGTTTTGTTTCTCCTGTGTGTGTGGGGGGGGGGGGGTCAGTGTCTGGGGGGGAGGGGGGGTGATTATCATCCACCAAACAGACACATCACAGAGAGACCAGCAAATAATGAAGTAGAAAGATGAGCTGACTCAGCATAAAGAACCTTTTCTGAGTCCAATCAACCTGACCCAGCTGGTTCTGCCTTGAGTCCTTCCTGCTCTACAGTGTGTCCATAAAGTCATGGTGCACGTTTGACTGGTCACAGGAAAGCAACAAAAGACTATAGAAATGTGAAATCTGCACCAAATAAAAGGAAAACCCTCTCAGTTTCATACCTATTCAGTGCAGTTTGATGTGGGCTCACACACAGATTTTTTAGGGCCCCTTAGGTAGCTGTCCCGTATAGCCTCTACAGACTCGTCACTGACTGATGGATAACCTACCAGAACGGGGTTTCTCCACCAAACTGCCGGTTTCCTTCAACTGCTTATCCCACCGAGTCATGTGATTCCTATGTGGTGGCGCTTCGTTATAAACGCGCCGATATTCACGTTGCACTTTGGTCGTCACAGATTCTAATTTAGCGAGCCACAGAACACACTGAACTCTCCTCCCAGGTGCGTAATCGAGGTCTTGAGAAGTGAGACCTTCCTGGAGCGTCAGCACAGAGGAGAGCGCGGGGAGGATTGGGATCTGACAGGGTGTTTGCGCTGCCACGCCGACAGCGTACGCCAGTGGTGGTCAACCTGGTCCCTACCGCCCACTAGTGGGCATTCCAGCTTTCATGGTGGGCGGTAGCTGAGCAACCAAAGTAGAAATAAAAAGATAGATTGAACTATAGTAAGTTGTTTTATAAAGACTTATTCTGCCAAACTTACCGAAAATCCGACATAAAGTACTTGGTAAGTAATTATGATTGTATGCTTTCACTTGCTGTCACTCTGCTTTATAAATTTTATAAAGTAAAGTGACTTCCCTACTTTATAAATCACCATGACTGTGGAACCGGTGGGTGGTTAGAAAATGTTACTACTCACAGAGATACAGAAGTGGGCAGTGGGTATAAAAAGGTTGACTACCCCTGGTGTACGCTGTCGGTCTCTTAGCATCTCAGCATGACAGACACTGGTCCTGGGATTTTACTCTGATGTGTGTCCCACAGAGAGGGATGCTCGGACCCGAGCCCGGCTCTATAGGCAACAGGAACAGAAGCAGCCAAACAAAAAGTCATCGCCCATGGGAGTGTCTTCGTGAAATGCTCATATTCTGCCCTCAGACTAGGCACCATCGGAAAGGGAGATTAACCATAGGGTCCCAATGCAACATCATAGAAGAAGGACGTTCTCCGACGATCATCCGACTCCAGGGGCTTCAAGGGGAAAAAAATCAAACTCACAGATCTCTTAATCCCTTAATAGGAAGATCGTTTGTTTCGGATCATTTCCTGGGGGGATGTGGGAGCATCCCAGAGCTTTCCTGCCCACCCCCACCACTGTTTTCCTTTTTATGGCTTTGTTTTACATCTCTGCATAGAGGTGGATTTGTTTCCTAAGAGTGCGATAACAAAGCCCCACTGGTGGATATAAACTGTGCGTATTATAACAAGAGAAATGTATCTCCTTCCAGATGTGAAGGCCTGAGGTCTGAGGTCCAGGGGTCCCAGGGCCATGCTTCCTCCCCCTGGGGGCTCCAGGAAGGGTCCCTCCTGCCTCTCCCTCCAGCTCCTGGGGCTCCAGGCATCCCTGGGCTGGTGGCCCGGCTGGTGTTCCTTCTGTGTGTTCTCAGCCTTCATCTTCTCTTTTTATAATGACACCAATCATATGGAATTAGGGCTCACCTTGATAATGCTCTCGCCTTAATGTGATCACATCTGCCAAGAGCCCATTTCCAAATAAGGTCACATTCCTGGCCACCAGGGATGAGGACTTTAGCATGCCTTTCTGCAAAACACAATTCAATCCATGGGGAAGAAACTAGAAAACAAAAAACAATGTAACAATGAATTGCAATATGCCCTGTAGAATACATGATCCATTGAAAAGGTCCTATTGAGAAGGTCCTGGAAGTTAAAAACAGAAAATGGGCTCCAGCCAGGTTCATCTGTTCAGTTCTATAGCTTTGGGGGGTGTGGTGCCCTTTAGGGGGTGAAGCATCAAAAACTCACTCGACTCTGTGATATAAGTCAGGGCGGAGTCCCAGCCCAATTTCCAGGAGTTGTGTAGATCCAGAAAGAGCCAAGACAAACCCAACCCTCACTGTAGCTTCCCAGAGCATCTACCAGGGAGGATACCCAGTCTTCCTTGGCAGGTGTAGATGTGTGCTATGTGCATAGGACCAGCCTGTCCCCAGCGGTCCCCAGGACAACAGGAGCTCAGTCCAGCTCCCGAGAAAGCCAAGGACAATAGGAAGCCTGAGACCCCTGCCTCCCCTTTCTCCCTACTGAAGCATCCAAACCTCAACATTCAGTCTAAAACAGGGGTCTGGAACCTATGGCTCATGAGCCAGGTGTGGCTCTTTTGATGGCCGCATCTAGCTCGCAGACACATCTTTAATAAAAAAAAATAATAACATTAAAAATATAAAACATTCTCATGTATCACAATCCATTCATTTCCTACCGCTCATGTTCATGGTTGCGGGAGACTGGAGCCAATCACAGCTGTTTTCCGGGACAACACCCCATTTTTATTGGACAATGCACCATGTACAAAGGTCGTTGTATGGCTCTCATGGAATGACATTTTAAAATATGTGGCGTTCGTGGCTCTCTCAGCCAAAAAGTTTCCCAAACCCTGCACTAAAGCCACCTTGAAAACAAAGAAATCTAAGACGCAGGACAAAGGGGACATGGCACAGAAGGATTTGCAGATCATTGTGCCATTGTGACCTGCATCGCAGGGTCACACAAGGCGGCAGGAGAGTTTGAGGACAGTATAGGAAACTCGCATTATTTCTGTGCATGTGTGCGCTGTGGTCACGTGTCTGCTGCCCATGGATAATGAACAGATGTCACGATACATCCCTTCGTGTCTCACATGTGTGAGTGTTTCTGTAGCTTGGTCCCTCTTATTCCTTAAATTCCATATTATACTTATTTGCATCCGTCTTGAACTTGACTTTCTACCAAGCGGTGTTCCATTTAAAGAACAATCCTATAAAAAAAAATGTTTCCCCTGTGAGTAGGCATCGAAATATATTCTTTAGATCTCAGAGAGAATAAAACGCTGTGATAATTTGGGTTTCACCAGTGGCAACGATTCCACGCCATTGTGATACATACCACAGAGGCATTATCAGTAATCTCACAAAATGGAAATGTGACATCTACCGGAATGCCAGAATACTTCACAACTTTGTCTCCTATGCGGAGCAACACAGAGGATATGCTTATTTTAATTTTTGAAGCTGCTTATGTACCTTTCACGGTATCACTATACCTTTTCAACAACACCCTGTGTCCATAAATACTAAGCACAAGACACACTTTTCATCCACCTATAAAACTCATTCTTTATTTTCCTTTTCCGGTCAGCTACTTGCCAAACCAGATGCGTTTTAGTCCCGCCGTAAAGAGAACCCCGGCAAATTTATCCACAACCATAACTTCATTAAGACAACACGGTGGCTACATCATTCACGAAGTAATTAATTGCAAGTTTAAACCATTATTTGCTTGGAACTCAAAGCAATGTGTCCTAGGCTCAGCATTCCAACGTTCTTATGTAATTACTAATTAGTCTGCACCATGACAAATGTTTTAATTAAAAAATCTCTGAAACAGTTAAGCATTTCATTTATCCATGTTTTTTTTAAAATCTCTTCCATTTACTCATTTTCCATTAAGCGTTGAACCGTCACTGAGAGCCCACGCATGGCATGGACAGGGTTTTTCTGATAATTGTGCAGATTGGGGAGACAGAAACAAAATCATTCTTTCAAATGTTTTATGGAGAGTTTAAACAGAATGGTTGGATCTTGATAACATTATATGGAGTGAAATAAGTAAATCAGAAAAAAACTAAGCACTGTGTGATTCCATACATAGGTGGGACATAAAAACGAGACTAAGAGACATGGACAAGAGTGTGGTGGTTACTGGGGGGCGGAGGAGAGGGAGGGAGAGGGGAAGGGGAAGGGGGAGGGGCATGAAGAAATCCAGATAGATGGTGACAGGGACAATCTGACTTTGGGTGATGGGTATGCAACAAAATTGAATGACAAGATAACCTGGACATGTTTTCTTTGAACATATGTACCCTGATTTATTAATGTCACCCCATTAAAACTAATAAAGATTTATAAAAAAATTTCTTGATTGATTTTAGAGAGAGAGAGAGAGAAGAGATTTAGTGTTGCACTTATGCATTCATTGGTTGGGTCTTCTCTGTGTCCTGACGGGGGATCGAACTCACAGCCCTGGTGTATCAGAAAAACGCTCTAACCAACCGAGCTACCCAGCCAGGGCCTGTGCAACAGTTTCAGAGGCCGTGAGAAGGGTTGTGTCTCTCAGTCCATTCCAGAAAAGCCTGGTGCCCCTAAGCAGTTATGGCTGAATGGGACCCAATGAGACACACCCCAGAGCCTGAGACACCACAGAAATGGTCTCGGGCTATCTCCACTCTTGCATTCATTGTCTCCTTTTATGCCCTCAAGGGCCCGCGCACCCCCATCAGTCGGCATGGTGGGAAATGTCTCTGGCTCAGCACCCCTGCCCTGGCTGGGGACCCGGCGGGTCGTCCAAGCTCCTTCCTTCCATCCATTCGTCACGTGGAAGCCCGTTTGGCAACCACAGGCTTGTCGGACGCTGTGTGTGCCCAGCGGGCGGATCGATTTGGAACACGTGAAGATCTCAGGGTCCCTGCGTCTCCCCATCTCTGTCATTGCCATCCCCCCATCTCCCTTCCCCCAGGCCCCCCTACTTAGCTGGAGTGCTTGCCTGGCTTCTTTTCCTCCCCTCTTCTTTTTCCTTGTTTTCTGTTGTATTTAATTTATTGGGGCGACGTTGGTTAAGGAAATTATCTAGCTTCCAGGTGGCCGATGCCACCACACATCTCTGGACGCCGAATTGGGTGTTCAGCACCCCGAGTCCAGTCTCCCCATCACCATTTATCTCCCCCGCCCCCGTACTCTTTTCTCTACGGCCCCCAGCCCTCACCCCAACTGCTGGCCCTGCCCCTGAGAGTTTATTTTTTCCTCTTTTTGGCTCTGTCTCATGTCCAACCTCCCCTAGCCCCTCCCCCTCTGCAGACAGCCCTCAGCCTGCTCTCTGCCTGTGAGTGAGTCTGTCTCTGGTTTGCTTACGGCCACTCGACAGAGGGAGAGGTACTCAACGTCACTCATCCTCAGAGAAATGCAAATTAAAGCCACAATGAGATACCACCTCACACCTGTCAGAATGGCGCTCATCAATAAATCAACACACAACAAGGGCTGGTGAGGATGTGGAGAAAAGGGGACCCCCGTGCACTGCTGGGGGGAATGCAGACAGGTGCAGCCACTGTGGGAAGCAGTTGGATTGTCTTACAATAAATTAAAAATGAATCCCTCTCATCACCCAGCAATCCCACTTCTGCAAATATTTTCGAAGGACCCCAAAACACTAAATCAAAAGACCAAATGCACCCCGATGTTCATTGCCGCCTTATTTACCACAGCCAGGATTTCAAAGCAATCCAAGTGTTTTAATTTCTGATTTTTCTTTTTCTTGCTTAAATTAAAAAAAAAAAATAGTGGGTGGCCTATGGCACTAAATATTCTGGTCCATCTGATTTCAGTCTTTTTTTGTCTGAACAGCTGGGTAACCATTGAAACCACATTTACAAAAAAAAAAAAGAGGAAGACGAATGGTAAGCATGTATCTAAATTGCAGTATTCGTCGGGAAAAGACCAGAGTTCGCTTTGGGCTGTTTTATTTATTTTTTTCCTTGTGGTTTTCTGTCGCAGGGACAGAAGCACTGCTTCCCCATGGTTATCTCCTGACATCGAGCTGCACATTGGGGGTGATTTGCTGTACGCTGCAACATTGTGTTTTTGCTTCAGTTTTTTTTTTCCCCGAGTACTTCCGCTGATGCACATGTAATTTCCTTGAAAAATGCGTGCGTGTTAAAGTCACGCCGTGATTCTCTGCCCCTTCCAGTGGGCAGGCGCGCACGGGAAATTGCGCAAACCTCACGATGATCCACATTGTGCTTTGGGCCACCTCTCAGGAGCTGCCTTTAGTTTTTAATACCGTCCATTGAAAATACGGAGTTTCCGCTCCATATCCTCGAGTTCCGGCGGCATTCTGCCGCTCCCGCTGAGTGAGGAGAGAGTTTATTTATGCGGATTGCACGCTGTGTAAATGGACGCGTCGTTAACAGCGGCCAAGAAGAAACTAGAACACCCCACTGTCGAGGCACCCACGTTCAGAGACGGCTGAAAATCAAAAGGTCTGTGAAAGAGAAAAGTCATGCTTTCGGGCTATAGAAGAAAAATAAAAACCAACAGCACCCATCTCCAATTAATAACCGATGTTTAACCTCTCAGTAGGGATCACCCGTTTCTTTCAAGTTAGCCAGTCTCCGAGGAGAAAGGTAAACATCGAGGAATGAAATACAAAGAGCTTGAAGTTGTCTATTTTATCTTCTATGAATCAAAAAAACTTGCCTATAGATATATATTCACCTTGACCACTTGTAAAGAACAAC
Organism: Saccopteryx bilineata; assembly: GCF_036850765.1. Taxonomy (NCBI): domain Eukaryota; kingdom Metazoa; phylum Chordata; class Mammalia; order Chiroptera; family Emballonuridae; genus Saccopteryx; species Saccopteryx bilineata. The sequence goes on from NC_089502.1 coordinate 145,906,473, forward strand.
TGTGTATTCTGCGTGCAGAGAATTTTCCCTCCTGTTTTTGCCTGTTTTTTGTTCTACTTCCTACAACACTGGACACGCATCAAGAAAGCCGACTGAAGCATCGGACGTTGGGAATAAGTTTTAGTCACTTTACTCACATGATATTCCAGAGCCCGCACTTCTTATGATTTCATTAAAAAGCCACTTGTGATGATTCTTATAGAAGTAAAGTGGTATACTATTATCTTTACCGTGATTTAATCTAGTTACAATCTATGTCTGACTCGTACTTTCTCTCTCTCTCTCTCTCTCTCTCTCTCTCTCTCTATATATATATATATATATATATATATATATATATATATAAAATTAAAACATATACAATGGTACCTTGAGATACGAACAGACCAATATAACAATTTTTTAAGATACAAGCTGCAACTTGGTTCGTGTCTTTGTTCGAGATCCGAACGAAATTCTGAGATACAAGTCATGATTAAGTTTTTGTGGATTCATTTTAAATAAAGTGCAGTTTTAGTTTATGTGTCTACAGTGCCGGCATCCCTTCCTCCCTCCCTCCTCCTCCGCCATTCACCTCTGTTAGCCGCATTCGTCTGTCTCCAAGGTAAGAATACAGTACTAAATAACGCTTTTTTCTTTTATTTTATATATTTTGTTATGCATTGGTAAAGTATACATGTGTGTTTCTTAATTGAAAACATGTCCTTTTGCATAATTTAGGATGGTTTGGGGATGTTTTACAGGGCTAGAACGGATTAGATCTATTTCAGTTATTTTAAATGGGAGAGATTTGTTTGATATACAAGTTGACTGATTGACGAGCTCAGTTACAGAATGAATTAAACTCGTATGTCAAGGGACCACTGTATGTATATGGTGTTAGTATATACATATATATACGAGATAGAGATGGCTATTTATATACAAACAGATATGGTATACAAATCCTATATGTTACACAAATAGATAGTGATACAAATATACATACAGCAGTGAGGTAAGGTTATAAGGATGGACAGATATAGAGTGATGAAAACTGATTGGGCTCTGGGTGATGCGCCCACAGCATAGTGAACTGTTCAGATGTTATAGAGATGTTCACCTGAAACCTATCTACTGTTACTGATTGTCACCCTGCTACATTTAATTTTCTAAATAAAGTTTAAGAATACATATCTACCAAGAGATATAAGTATCTACCTCAATTTAATTTTCTAAATAAAGCTTAAAAATACATATCTACCAAGAAATATAAATATATACCTCAATTTAATTTTCTAAATAAAGTTTCAAAATACATATCTACAAATAGATACAAATATATACCTAAATTTAATTTGCTAAACAGAGTTTAAAAAGCAACTACAAACAGATGTAAACAGATACCATATGTAAATATAGGCGCAGTATCCAAATAACTATGTATACAGTGTCAATTTGTATTAATAGTACATGGATACTGTAGCTATTTCTCTCTGTATCTAGTGTTCAAATATATACATTATTCTATATCTGTTTGTGTGTAACTCTGAGCAGCAGCTCTGTGTCCCAGTCAAAACAGGAACCCCCTGTTGGAGAAATTCTGATTTGCCCCCTTTCTTAGATACAAGGAGTAAGGAGAAGGTTTTAAATAAATCTCACGGTGACATTGTTCTGAAGTTCCCTGTCTGTGGGGTGGCAATATTTTTAGGACTCTTTGTGGCATCAGTGGGTGTCAGAGAGTTGTGTCACCCAAGCAGGGACCGATGTCCTCGTGTCTTCCGTCAGATTCCAGGGGGCCCCAGCCAGCCGGGGACACAAGACAGGACCCTGTCACTGGACAGCACAAAGGGATGGATGCTGCTTCCTCCTGGTAAATAAGAGTTCAGGAAAGGTGACACCAGGCGGGGTTGAGAAGGACAATTAAGCAGATACAAAGGTGGAATGTTCCTGAGACTCAGGGGGCCCAGTGACATCAAAGACACCACGGTAAATCTCCATTCTTTTGAAACGAGAATCAAACAACCCTTTGAAGAAAAAAGTAATTAAGCCCAAAGGAAAAAAAACAGGACTGTGTGTGTGTGTGTGTGTGTGTGTGTGTGTGTGTGTGTGTTCCAAAGACAGGGCTTTCTCTTCACACAGCAGGGGCTGGACACACAGGTCACATTTCAACACCCGGCACACAGGTCCGGTCCAGATGACCCATAAACGAAATCCAGCCTCTCCAGGGGCAGTGACCAGGGGGTCCCACTTTAGACCCGAGGGTCATACCCAACTCTGACGTCCTAGTTCCAGTCCCTTTGCAGAAATACCATCGCAGGCTCTTTAGATGTTCCGGAGGAGGGAAAGAAAAATGGGGTATCATTTTTCCGGTGGGGGTCGGCCCCTGGTTGCAGGGCCAGGAGTGTGCCTGGTCATTTCGCTGCACCCAGACACTGTCTTAGCACAACACCTGTTGCTTTGAGGGTCCTCCAACCTGGTTTTTGGACTGGACAGATGTGCAAGGGGCTCACACACTTTTCAGCCCACCCCAACTAAACACCTGTTGCTTTGAGGGTCCTCCAACATGCTTTTTGGACCAGACAGATGTGCAAAGGGCTCACACAGTTTTCTGTTCACCCGAACTGAACACCTGTTGCTTTGAGGGTCCTCTAATTTGCATTTTGGACCAGATATATGTGCAAAGGGCTCACATACTTTTCTGCCAACCCCAACTGAACACCTGTTGCTTTGAGGGCCCTCCAAAGTGCTTTTTGGACCAGACAGATGCACAAGGGGCTCACAGTTTTCTACCCACCCCAACGGCCCTGCTGCCCCTGGAAACAAGTCAGAAATGCACAGAAAACCCTGTCCTGCATCTGCATTTCAGAACCAGAGAAGCACAGGAGACCCTGCACGCTTCTCCAAGAATTCTCCAAAGACATCGCTCGGCGAAGATGCGGGGCCACCAACCAGTTCGTGATAGGGAGATAAAAAATTAATAATAATAATAGTACAGAACCTTTTTCCATAACGGAAAGAACGGAAATCATAGCCATAATAGGCCATTGCTCTTTAAATGTCTGGAAAAACAACAGACAAAGAAACAGAAGGGACAGACAGTCTGTTTTGGGACGGTCACTCCCATGCCGACAGCTCCGCAGTTTTAAAGTAGAAATCTGACGTCATCGCTTGCACTTGAACACACACAACCCGCATCCCGGTGATTCGGCTTCTAGGCGTCTTTCCGCCAGATGAGAAGACCGGGCATTCCGTTTCAGATATGCGGGGTGGGGGGCGGAGCTCTTGAAAATGGAAAAGCACAGTATTTGGGTTTGTTGCTGTTTTTTCCCCCTTTCTCTCAAACTCCACCATTCTTATTCCTCCTCAGGGTCAGATGTAGGGTGCCAAACTTTCTCAAGAATGTCCAGCAGATATTTAGGGTCCAGGAACCTGTGTGGAGGAGAAATCCCACTCTTCCGTGCGCCCCATCTGTGCAAACCGTACCCGGCCATGTGGACACAAGGGTTGCCAAAAACAAACCATTTCACGATACGTCTCCTGTCTCACTATGTCTGTCTGACTCTCACCAGCTACTGAGCTCTGTCTTATCTCTCTCAGTCATTAAAGTCCACTTACAAGGTCCCCACACCCCCTCACCCCTGACTTGACCTGTTTAGGAAAACAGGTGGGCAGCTTAAGTAAGTCTGAGAAATACTGGCCTTAAAATTTCCTTTCCAAAAGCCAGCTTGCTCTCCTCATAATAAAGACAACGTGTGATACCAAATATAAATAAAGTAATATAACATCTCCTTCCCCTAGAGCAGGGGTCCCCAAACTTTTTACACAGTGGGCCAGTTCACTGTCTCTCAGACCGTTGGAGGGCCGGACTATAAAAAAAAACTATGGGCCCTGGCCGGTTGGCTCAGTGGTAGAGCATTGACCTGGCGTGCAGGAGTCCTGGGTTCAATTCCCGGCCAGGGCACACAGGAGAGGCGCCCATCTGCTTCTCTACCCTTCCCCCTCTCCTTCCTCTCTGTCTCTCTCTTCCCCTCCCGCAGCCGAGGCTCCATTGGAGCAAAGATGGCCCAGGCACTGAGGATGGCTCCATGGCCTCTGCCTCAGGCGCTAGAGTGGCTCTGGTTGCAACAGAGCGTCACCCCCTGGTGGGCGTGCTGGGTGGATCCCGGTCGGCCGCATGCGGGAGTCTGTCTGACTGCCTCCCCTTTCCAGCTTCAGAAAAATACAAAAACAAAAACAAAAACAAAAAACTATGAACAAATCCCTATGCACACTGCACATATCTTATTTTAAAGTAAAAAAACAAAACAGGAACAAATACAATATTTAAAATGAAGAACAAGTAAATTTAAATCAACAAACTGACCAGTATTTCAATGGGAACTATGGGCCTGCTTTTGGCTAATGAGATGGTCAATGTGCTCCTCTCACTGACCACCAATGAAAGAGGTGCCCCTTCCGGAAGTGCGGCGGGGCCGGATAAATGGCCTCAGGGGGCCGCATGTGGTCCCGCGGGCCGCAGTTTGGGGACCCCTGCCCTAGAGACATAAGTTTCCTTGGTACCTTTTTTTTTTTATCGCATTTTGAATGACAAAGGGGCCTTAACTAGTTTCAGGTAGAGGACCAAAGGATTTGAGGTGTGCGTGAATCATGCAAGGATCGCCACGCTGAGTCTAGCCGAGGTCCTTCACGGCCAATAACGGCGAGTTTTATTTTCCTGCGGCGAAAACTGAGCGCGTTTAAGACTCGCTCTCTCAGCAAGTTAAAAATACGTGGCACGGTGTTATTAATATATCCCCACGGTGGACGTTCCGATCCCAGGACTGACTTACGTTACAGCTAGAAGGAACTTCTGATCATTTTTTTTAATTAAGCATGTTTTATTTTTATTATTTTTACGATTGAGAGAGAGAGAGAGGAGAAGAAGATAAAGGGGAGAAGAGAGAATGAGAGAAATGGAGGGAGAGAGAGGGAAGAGAAAGGAGAGAGAGGGGAACAGAGGGGAGAAATGAAAGAGAGAGAGGGAGAGAGAGGGAAGAAGAAAGAGAGAGAGGGAGAGAGAAAGGAAGAGAGAGGGAAGAAGAGAAAGAGATGGAGAGAGGAAGAGAGGGGAGAAGAGAGAGAGAGAGATGGAGGGAGAGAGGGAAGAGAAAGAGAGAGAGAGAGAGAGAGAGAGAGAAGCATCAGGTCATTCCACTTATTCCCATTTAGTTGTGAGCTCCCTGACTGCTTCCCACACGAGCCCTGACCGGGGATCGAACCCCAAAGCCTCAGATCTCCTGGAACAAAGATCTATCCAATGGTCCATCCGGCCAGGGCAAGCAGGTTTGATATTTAATCAAGTTAAATTTATTTTTTTTACGACTTTTTTTTTTTTTTGTATTTTTCTGAAGCTAGAAATGGGGAGAGACAGTCAGACAGACTCCTGCATGCGCCCGACCGGGATCCACCCGGCACGCCCACCAGGGGCGATGCTCTGCCCACGAGGGGGCGATGCTCTGCCCCTCCAGGGCGTTGCTCTGCCGCGACCAGAGCCACTCTAGCGCCTGGGGCAGAGGCCAAGGAGCCATCCCCAGCGCCCGGGCCATCTTTGCTCCAATGGAGCCTCTCTGTGGGAGGGGAAGAGAGAGACAGAGAGGAAGGAGAGGGGGAGGGGTGGAGAAGCAGATGGGTGCTTCTCCTGTGTGCCCTGGGTGGAAATTGAACCTGGGACTTCTGCATGCCAGGCCGACGCTCCACCACTGAGCCAACCGGCCAGGGCCATTACGACTTTTTTTAAATGAAGCAAGGCAGCTAGCTGTCCATGCCGAGACCTGGGCTGGGGCCCCCCAGTCGTCCGTGGGGAGACACAATACGGTCATGAACAAGCAGTCGTGTGTGGATTCGCTCTGTCTCGTGCAGAGACCCCACTGCACACTGCCCTGCGCCCCACGCTATGTTGAAAATGCAGCCACCTCTTCTCTCTCTATTTCTGGGAACCGTGAACTCGTGGATTTACCTTTCTCACGGCACGCAGCCCTCAGGGCGTTGAACAAAACCGAGCGCCGTCCAAGGAGAAGTGACCAGGACGCATGCTTGACCTTTTCAAACACCGCTGTTTCCAGGACGCAGACACCAGCTCCGAGAGGCACTCTGTGGCGGGCGGCTGGTTCCCCGCAGGCCCCGACCTCCCGGGGACCTTTGCAAACAGGCCGGATGACAAGTCCAGCTATGGTGTTGAAAAGGTCAGGACGCCGCGTCATCCGTTGGCCGCCGTTCTGAGGTGACCTGGACGGTGCATCTGAGCCGCCCGTCTGGCCGGGGAGAGAACGCAGAGATGCCAACCTCACTTTTCTGGGGCAAAAGAGCTCCTGCCATCTGCAGCAAGCAAGCCCCCGGGTCCCAGACGGAAGGCCACGACCACTGTGCCGAGGACACGGCAGACCAGCTGCAAGTTGCAATAAGGTTTGGCTGACAGTGGAGTCATTCCTCAGGGGACCGTCCCTCGGGGTCATCGGCTGGGCCCCAGGGCTGGGCAGGAGCCCGGGAACATGGTGGGAGACATTCCCCCAGCTGGACCGATGCCTCGGAGCAGGTGAACATCCACTCTGCTTCCTGAGCTGCTCTGACAAAGCGCCATGAACTGCGTGTCTTAAAACCGTAGACATCCGTCCTCTCTCTGTCCTGGACAGCAGACGTGTGAGGTCCAGGCGTCCAAGGGTCAGGCTCCCTCTGGGGGCTCCAGGGAGGGTCCCCCTGCCTCTCCCAGCGTCTGCGGCTCCAGGCGTCCCCGGGCTGGTGGCCGCCTCCCTCCCGTCTCTGCCTCCGTCCCCACGTGGCTTCTCCTCTGTGTCTGTCTCCTCCTCCATCTCTTCTAAGGTCCTTGTCACTGGGTGCATGCAGGGCCTCCCTGACCCAGGGTGATTCATCTCGGACCCTTCCCTTCATCCCGTCTGCACAGACCCTGTACCCACACAAGGCTGGACTGGACCTCAGTACCTAACTTACACATCTACCCAACCCCAGTTTGGTCTGGAAAGGAATGATTGACCTGGCAGAGTAGCCCTCTCTAGAAAAGTCTAGCTCTCTCTTTTCTTGTTTTCCTGCATGCTTGGAGAGTCCATCGAGCGTCTTTACAACAAACACTCACTAAACCCTGTTTATGAGCCAATTTTAAACTTGGAAAACACCGAGGTAAATTTCTACTCTCTTCACGATCCATCGTGAACGTTATGCTTTTTGCATAAATAACCAGCCCCTTATAAATAACAGGTGTCTGATTCAGGTATTCCATTGATGACCTTTTCCATGTGTCCCCTGAGAAATTGTGCTTTTAAAATGCTTCTATCACCTGCATTTTGTTATTGTATTAGAGGAGGGGTCAGGAACCTATGGCTGGCGAGCCAGATGTGGCTCTTTTGATGGCTGCATCTGGCTCGCAGAGAAATCTTTAATAAAAAATTACTAATGTTAAAAAAAATTCTCATGGATTACAATCCATTTATTTCCTACCGCTCATGTTCACGGTTGCGGGTGGCTGGACCCAATCACAGCTGTCCTCTAGGATAACACCAAATATTTATTGGATAATGCGTCACGTACACAGGTGGTTGTATGGCTCTCATGGAATTACATTTTAAAATATGTGGCGTTCATGGCCCTCTCAGCCAAAAAGTTTCTCAACCCCTGTCTTAGAGCCATAGACGAAGCCTTTCCCAAGCCCGCTGTGATGAAGCCTGAACCCAGCATCTTGCCTTACTGAAGATCAAATCATGAAGGTTAGATTAAACATCACTACGGACTATGTCTTGAAACGATACATTTTATTTTCAGAAAAAAAGCCAACTGCCAAAATCATTTTGGGAGCTCATCACCATTAAACCTGGATGCAGCCTCTAAAAAACAAAAGTTTCGGGTAACGCGTCCTCGCACAAACGCTATTGGGCCCCAGGCCGAATCCTGAGAAACGAGGGAGACGTGAGATCCCGTTCTGTTATGGGGAACAGTTTGAAAGAGAACGTGTTCGCGACCTGGCTGAGCTTCTCGTTAGAATCACTGAGTCAGGAGAGATGGGAACAGACCCGTTTCCGGTGCACAGCTGTCCTAGGATCACCCCGTGGGACGGAGGGGGGACACAGAGGGAGGTCTGTACCTAGAAGGTGAACGGAGATCAAGTCGGTCGTCAGCTCTGCAGAATCGCAGCTCTCTGCAGACCAAGGACACCTTCGCAGGGTTGAGAACAGCCTGGTGGTTTTGTCGTTGTTGCTGTTGGTGCCGGTTATCTACCCGAACGCGAAATGACAGAGGATGACGTTGTTTTCATTCGAGGACACAGGATCGATTGTCTGTGCCGTTCCGTATGGAACGGTGCCCGTTCCCGTGCTCGCCATGACGCCCTCCTCAGATACCGGATTCTGAGGGGGGGGGGCACGGCTGACCCACAGTCAGGGAGCTGCCCGTGACCAACAGCACGGTCACCCCATCTGTAAATAGAGGTGAGGGGCAACAGCGTTTCTTTGAGCTCTAGAAGAACAGGTGTTCGGGAAGCTCTGCATCAGGCGGGATCTGGACAGTGTCCCCGTGATGAGATAAAGGTGACGGGTGTCTATGAGAAAGGGCAGGGACGGTGACATCCACAGCAGGAAGGTGTTGCTAGGGGTGCCGATGATGTGACATTATGGCGCTGGTTTTAAACAATGTGTTTAATGTTCATTCTGCGAGCCATCTGTCTGGTAGTCTCATACCTGCATTGCTGTCCCCTTTGCAAACAGCTCTTTGGGACACAGGATGCAGAGACCATTTGCCCTGCTTCAGCATCCAGAGGTTTGAGGCATCAGACGTGCCAGGTGCTCCCTTTGGGACGGCAGCTCCTCTGTTTATAGGACGGTTTGCAGGGCTGACGCTCACCGAGGGCCCCAGTCAGCGTTTGGCGAGGGAAGGAGGCAGCACGTTTTTTTTGTTTGTCTGTTTGTTTTGTATTTTTCTGAAGTGAGAAGCAGGGAGGCGGAGAGACAGACTGCATGCGCCCGACCGGGATCCACCTGGCATGCCCACCAGGGGGCGATGCTCTGTCCATCTGGAGCATTGCTCTGTTGCTCAGCAACCGAGCTATTTTAGCACCCGAGGCGGAGACCATGGAGCCATCCTCAGCACCCGGGGCCTGCTCTGCTCCAATGGAGCCTTGGCTGCAGGATGGGAAGAGAGAGACAGAGAGGAAGGAGAGGGAGAAGGGTGGAGGAACAGATGGGTGCTTCTCCTGTGTGCCCTGTCCGGAAATCAAACCCGGGACTTCCACACGCTGGGCCAACGCTCTACCACTGAGCCAACCAGCCAGAGAAGGACTTGCTCTGAAGAGCAATGGAAAAAACTTCTCTTTGGATTCTTCCAAGATATCAGACGGTTCAGAAGGTAAACAATCCATACCCCCCTTAAAAGGTGGTACTCAGAGACCAAACCACAATTAAACTGAAAAAAAAAAAAAAAAAAAAAGCTTCCAAATCCAAAAGGGATGTAAAAATCTAATTTAAATTCATAAAAATTAGCAGTGAAAAAAAAATTAGCTTTTTGGGAAAGGTTAAAAAAGGAACTTTCTAGGGCTGAAAAAGAAAATTACCCACAAAATGAGAACCCATCTGCTTCATGGTGGAGAAAGTTCTGGAAGACAAGACAAAATTCCCTCGGCTGAAATTATATAGAAGATTGATACAGCTTCCCTTGGATCTGACTATGGAGACTGCCAGACTATTATTTTCTTGAGTTCTCAGCCTTTTTTATAAAAAATAAGAAGGAAAGTGAAGCTCTCTGAGAGGCATTCATCACCAGCAATATGAAATATCCATCGCACGGACTGCCTGTCTGCAGAGTCTGAATTAAGACCCCTCTTCCTGTATTCTTGGGAGGCTAATGAGGAGAAGCACGTACAATTGAAGAAAAGGCAGATTTTATGAAGTGGTTTCCAAATTCCGGACTCCCCCTGGGAAATCGGAGGCTTGGTTATTAAATATCACTCTATCTCATCGGCAGAATCAGGGCTCCGCGCTGAGAAAAGCCAGGAAAAAAATAATAATAAAACGACGCTCTCTCCTCTGACTTGCAGTGGCCGGTGGGAACCGGCTGAGTGGTCTTTTCAAACTCGGGTAGAGCCGACCTCCAAGGACCCACTGATGTCACCTCGTAATGATCGGACTGCGTTTATTGCGACCCCAGCGGTTTAAACTGGCAAGTGTAAGGGTCCGAGATTGCCATCGGTTGATCAGAAGACGGATACAAGGGTGGAAGGGTCAGTGTACCTGTCCCCGCATGAAGGGCGTCTTGGCTGTTATTCTAAAGCAGGGGTAGTCAACCTTTTGATACCTACCGCCCACTTCTGTATCTCTGTCAGCAGTAACATTTTCTCACCGCCCACCGGTTCCACAGTCATGGTGGTTTATAAAGTAGGGAAGTCACTTTACTTTATAAAACGTATAAAGCAGAGTGACAGCAAGTGAAAGCGTATAATCATAATTACTTACCAGGTACTTTATGTTGGATTTTCACTACATTTGGCAGAATCAATCTCTATAAAACAACTTACTATAGTTAACATCTATCTTTTTAATTATACTTTGGTTGCTCCGCTACCGCCCACCATGAAAGCTGGAACGCCCACCAGTGGTCAGTAGGGACCAGGTTGACCACCACTGGTGTATGGACATCAGCTTTTGCAGTTAGATCCAACACCCAACGTCCGTCACAATCAAGTTGGTGAAGAAGCGTCCGGGAGGCTCTCAGCGCCCCCCGGCCCCAGGTGATGTCTCTGTGACGGACCTTCTCATCCAGGTGTGAAGCTCACAGCTCCTGGTCCCAACGTCACCGGCTTCCAAGTCCAAGGTCCCCACCGAGTCCCGACCAGCCTGAAGGCACTGACGGAGCAGGAACCCTCCGTTCAGGACGTTCGGCTCAGGGCACAGCCTGCACCTGGATTCCATCAGTGCGTCTTACACATGCGTCTTCCCCTCTGACCTTTACGAAGCAGAGAAGTTGGATGTTCTTATTGTGATACTCACGTGCATAAAAATATTAACTCTGCAAGGTGGAGACGGCCCCTGTTCCGAGGCCAGATGGCTAGCTCTGTCCTCTGCTTGGAAGAAGGAATGCTGTACGTTTCCGCGTTACAAACATCCGACTTACGTAGAACCCGTACTTATGCAGAGAGCGCCATGCGGGCTATCGCTGATCACCTGCACTTGGACGCCTGTGAACATGATAACATAGCGTTACTCGAGTCTCATGGCAAAGAACTAACTGATGAAGACGTCCTGGAAATAGAGCAGCAGAAGACAGCATTTAGGGAAGAAAACAGGGACCTAGAAACTCCAGAACCGAGAAAGTTTTCTAGGAAAAGAGTTAGCCTATGCTTTTTGTCTCGTTGAAGCAGGAACGGCAACGTTAGAGGAGCAAGATCCCGACACAGAGAGGCTCACATCCAAGTCCACCATACGGTCACCAAGGACCTGAGATGCCACAGGGCCATTCATGACGAGGAAAAGAAAAGCCGTGTGTGCACCTCCCTGATGCCTGCACTTCAGGACTCCGCGTCCAGCAGCAGAACCAGACCTGACTCTCTAACACCTGTCCCAGCCTCTCCAACAAGTCTGTCATCGTCTGCATCACCCAAGATTGATTAGGGGTCTATTGGAACACGGTTAAGTATCTATAGGCACAGGAAGGTAAAAATAAACCCTAGGTGAAGACAGACGTCTATTTTAGTGGCTCAGTTGGTGAGAGCACCATCCTGAGGCACAGAGGTTACCGGTTCGATTCCGGGTCAGGGCACATACAGGAACAGATCAATGTTCCTCTCTCTCTCTCCCTCTCTCTAAAATAAATAAAATAAATATATATATTTTTTAAAAACCCACATAACATGCATGATATCCAACCTATGTAATGTAACGGGGCATGACGATACACTAATAATTTTTTGCAGGTGACGCAGAAAACACTGAGGTGATGACCAGAGAGGACGAGGGTGGGGGCAGGTAGAAGAGGGGGCAGGGGGGACAGATGGTGATGGAGGGAGACCTGACAATCTGACACACAGGTGATGTGTCGTAGAACTGTGCACCTGACCCCTGTATAATTTTGTTAGCTGATGTCACCGCCATAAGTGCGGTAAAAACAGACAAGAAGGGGCTCCATCTATGTCAGTGGTCCCCAACCCCCAGGGCTGCGGGCCGGTACCATTCAAGGACCAGTACCAATCCGTGGGTCCGCAGAGAAAGAATAAATTACATTACTTCCGTTTTATTTATATTTAAGTCTGAACGATGTTTTTTTTGTTTTTTTTTAAATGACCAGATTCCCTCTGTTCCATCCGTCTAAGACTCACTCTTGACGCCTGTCTCGGTCACGTGATCCATTTATCCATCCCACCCTAAAGGCCGGTCCGTGAAAATATTTTCTGACATTAAACCGGTCTGTGGCCCAAAAAAAGGTTGGAGACCACCGAGCTATATGATTATTTTCTGACACAGGGTGTGTCCAGAACGCTCCGTTTACTGGGGCAACCCCTCCAGTCTCTTCTTCCAGCTCAAACCCTCCAAGTGCGGCGTGCCTGAGAGTGCCTCCCCCAGAGCTGTGGGCAGACAAATGCGGGGACACAAGAGCCACCCTGGTCCGCAGCCGGCCAGCGGGCGTCCACGCCTCATACACACCTGGCATCGGGCAGTGATTCATCACCGTGCGCTGTCCGGACCTCTCTGCGCTGTGACCGCTCACTTGTTCCCACCAGGTCGCCCGACAGGACTGCGCCCGCCTCTGCCCACAGCACACGAGACCCCGATGCCCTGCAGGTCCAGTTCCACGCTGATACTAACCCTGTGCAGCAACGTGTCCCGTCTCAGACATCCCTCAAAGCCCACCCACGGCACATTCTCTTCTGTAACTTCTGTCACCAACCCCTTTTTTTTATAAATTCCAGAGAGAATTCAAGGTTTATTTATTTATTTTTGCCTGAGGGCAATCTGGAAGAAGAATTCCTCATAAACAGGAGGGTTTCTGTCTTGCTAAAGTGGGCGCCCATCTATCCCAACACCCACCCTGGTCCCAGTTTAACCCCTTCCCATCCCACACCCATCGGTCACTTAGGAAGTCCGGGCTCCTCCTGAGACTTCATCAGACCCCCCGGCGCTGAACGCGGGAGGCGTCTCCATGAGGCTGCCGACAGCCGATGAGAAAATAAATCACTGCTTTTCTTTAAAAAAAAAAAATGCAGCATCTGGTTTTCGTGGCCAGAGGAAGAAAAATGACACGATTGCTGAACAATGAACTCAGGGCAATGGCCCGTCGTTCTGGGGGACGGAGAAAGGTTAGCGCGCCCGTGTCCAGCCAGCCGTGGCCCCACGCGGAGACAGGAAGCCGTGGAAAATCCACCTTCTCATCAGGAAGCGGGGAGCTGACCGTTAACTCACGTATTTCATCCCAAGGGGGCTGTGCTCCACCACCTTCCCGAGGGACTGAGAAGGGAGATTCTTTTCAATTTATTTTTAAGACTTTTATTTAGAAAGTTGAGTTTCATGGGGTGACATTTATCAAGAAGAGGACATAGGTTTCAGGTGAGCATCTCCGTAGCATTTGAACTGTTTGTTCCTTAACGAGGAAGGATGACAACAAATTCTGTGCTCAGAAGTGTGGCTGTGTTTTTCCCAGGTTTTAATATGACATGAGGCTGTATTGGTCTCACAGTCTGAGAATCAAAATCACATTGGAAAAATACTTAAAATGGTAGAAAAGATTTTTTTTTTTTATCATCTACATGAGCATTCATACAAATACATGTCAGAGATGCGTCAGAGAGCCTGACCAGGCGGTGGTGCAGTGGATAGAGCATCACCTTAGACGCTGAGGACCCAGGTTCGAGACCCCGAGCTCGCCAGCTTGAGCATGGAGTCACTGGCTTGAGCGTGGGATCATACACATGACCTCATAGTCGCTGGCTTGAAGCCCAAGGTTGCTGGCTTGAACCCAGATTGTTGGCTTGAACAAGGGGTCACTCTCTTTGCTGTAGCCCCCTGGTCAAGGCACAAAAGAGAAAGCAATCAATGAACAACTAAGGTGTCATAACGAAGAATTGATGCTTCTCATTGCCCCCCCCAAAAAAAGAAAGAGATGCATCACATAGGATATTAAAGCCATTGACCTGTACGCAGTATAATAACGTGAACATCGTGTCCTTAATTTCCACCTGTATAACACGGTTCATTAGGAGCTTTGATCTCCCCATAAGTTGCCGGATGGAATCTCAGAGAGGCTCCCTAAAATCCCAGCTCACACAGCTGCTCCAAAGGCAGAGGGGGGTCACCCTCTGTCCCTGCCCCCTAACCGCCAGGGAATTCACTGATGACATGTTGTTCTTCACCCTGGAGGTGTCCCTCGTAGGTTATGTCACAAAGCCTCTCTAGCTGGATTTGGGGGTGTACGCCACCACTTCCTGGACCACGCGCTCTCCGCAGGAATTAGATGCCACCGCCAAGAGGGCCAAAATTGGTTCTTGGGAAACATCCCTCTTTTGGGGTGTCTCAACCCAGATCACCGCCGTGCAGACCTCCCTGAAACACCTACAGCGTCTCTCTGTTTCATGAGAATATTTTGAGAACTGGTCATTGGTGAAGAAAGGTCCTGAAAAGCCTTTCCGGAAGAGCGATCACTAAAAAATGAATAAATAAAAAGGAGTTTGAGCAACGTTGTGCTGGACAGAAAGCGCCCCGTCCACCCCGGTGTCTGCTGCCCCTGCCCGGTCTCCCCAACGCCAGCCGGGCGGTCCTTTTCCAAGAACTTTGGAAAGGACTCCCACACCAGCAGCCTCCGCCGCCCACGAATCAGGTGCTATTTTGACAACAACCTCCTGTGTAAAAGAAGGAAGAAGAAGAGGTTGCCATGGCCTGGATGTCCATCAAGCAGATAACAGGAGCCCTGTGGCACCCACACCCCGACCCCAAGGCGGTGGACAGGCTGTAAGTGTCAGGAGTTGGAACAGAATCTCTGAGTGAGCCTGGCAGGAATGTCCCCGAGGAAAGGGTGAGGAATGCATTCTCATGAGCCGGTGCGCTTGGGGGCGGGGGGTGTATCTGAGTGGGCTGTGTCTGCGACCCCGCTCACAGCAACTGCCCTTCGTGGAGGGGGGCTGGTGTGCTCATTGCTGTGGTAATTACGATGCCCAGGAGACGCCGGGCCATCATTTGATGCATCATTTACTATGCAAATTGTTTTTCACGGAGGATTGTTTGCTCTGACCTTGTCCGGGGTTGTCACGTTTGTTCTGTGCCTGGTCATGTCCCAACCTTCTCCTGCTCTCAGGATACGGTTCAAGGAGGTTCAGGGCGATTTTTCCGCGTCTAAAGCTCTGGCCGGGTAGCTCAGTGGTTTTAGAGCATCGCCCTGAAGCACAGAGAGATTGCTAATTCGATCCACACAGTCAGGGCACCTGAAGGAACAGCTTGGTGCTCTCACCTCTCTCCTCTCTCTCTCTCTCTCTCTCTCTCCCTTTTCTCCCTCTCAAATCAATACAATTAACATTTATATATATTTAATATATATCAGAGAGGAGTCTCCCTGTGACCACACTGAAACCCTGCTGTGTTCACGCCCAGAGGAGAGGAGCTCACAGTCTGGAGACGAGGGAGGCTGGGTGCTGCACATTCACCGTTCTTTGTCCCGTCTGAATGAAAACATCTAGACCTCCCATCTCTAAACATTTAGACACAAACCTCGCCCGCACGGGAGCGTGCACCCCCGTATTGGAATATCCTTCTGCTGACAGGCTGAGGTACGAGCCTCTGTTCACACGGATGACAGACGCTCTAAGCAAACAGCTGCGAACCGGGAAGTTCGAGAGAACGAGGTGGATGGAATGAACGGTATTTCTTTCTCCGGCTTGGTTCCGTGGTAAGTGTCCTAGGAGACTGCGGAAGTGTGAGGTGTACACTGGGATCATTGGGTGTTGCGATATGGTTCATACCCTCGTGAACTCACACCGTTAGCTTTTGGGGGGAAGGAATGTAAAAACATTCAAGACCCACCCTCTTAGCCAATTTCAAATACACAATACGATGTTCACTGTAGGCAAGCAACCACCTACAGATACAAGTTTTAATTAAATATATAATGTATATGCATACTGTTATACATTCTAAATAGATAATAAATATGTATCATCTATACTATGGATTATCTATGATAATCTACTATATATTTGCATTGTATATTATATACATATATACAATGTATGTATCATTTACAGAACTATAATGTATTATATAGTATATATTATGTATTATATATAGTGTATATATAATGTATTATATATATTAGATATTATGTATTAGATATAATGTATATATAAAATATATAATGTGTATATAATGTATTATATATAATGTATATATAATGTATTATATATTAATATATATTATGTATTATACATATTACATATATTGTATATTATATGTCTGCAGTGGGATATGTATATAACATGTATATAATGTATTCAATATAACACATATTGTATAGTGTATATATATATCCTATATATATAATATATTTCCTATATAGTGTATACAGTATATATATTTCCTATATGTCATATACATAATAATGATAACATATTTATTTGCCATTCTCTGTGTTTTCAATATGTCAATTTGATACGTGGTGTGAGGGAGGAAGTTCCCGCCTCAGGTGGGGGGGGACAGGACTGGTTGGTCCGTGCACTTCATTGACACCCAGAACCAGAGAGAAAACCAGGATGGGAGTGACCTCTGGGGGCCAGGGGACATGGCCCGTCGGGGGCTAGAACTGTGACGTCTCAGCATGCCTGCTGAGGGAGACGGGCCCATGGTTGACTCAGAACCTGGAGATGGTGTCGGTCTGCTGACAACCAACACCAAACACTTCCTAACAGGGAGCAGCTCATCCCCGTGAAAACTTGACAAGAAGGAGGTGACAGCAAAGGATGCTGGTTGACCCGGAGTAGAGAGAGAAATCCTTGGCAGTGGAAGACGCAGGGGCAGGAAACTGCAGTGGGTCCCTCAAGTCTCCCACAGACGCCAGCAAGACGTGTCGGGGGGTGTCAAAGAACCCCACTCACCCAAGTCATCTCCTTTGTGACCCAGGACCCTCCCATATGGGGTTCCTTGGGGGGCATGACTTAACTGTGTTTATCCAAATGGGAGACTCTTTGGTATTTCGCATTGTTCCGGGAGCCTACGTAAGGGGAGGGGACTGCAGGGACTCCAGGACTGTCGGTGGCTACGTAGAAAAAGACGTTACCTCATCCCGTCTCCTGCCACTTGCGTGTGCCCTGTAAAATCCAGAAATCGCCTGACCTGTGGTGGCGCAGTGGATAAAGCATCAACCTGGAAATGCTGAGGTTGCCGGTTCAAAACCCTGGGCTTGCCTGGTCAAGGCACATATGGGAGTTGATGCTTCCAGCTCCTCCCCCCTTCTCTCTCTCTGTCTCTTTCTCCTCTCTCTCTCTCTCCTCTCTAAAATGAATAAATAAAATAAAAATTAAAATCCAGAAATCTCCTATCACATCTTCCCGCCCCTCAAGTTCACCTCCGGTCACAGGTGCATAAGCTGACTGGCCACTCTTCACAAGTGGGACACTCACTAGAGCAGGGGTCCCCAAACTACAGCCCGCGGGCTGCATGTGGCCCCCTGAGGCCATTTATCCAGCCCTCGCCGCATTTCTGGAAGGGACACCTCTTTCATTGGTGGTCAGTGAGAGGAGCACATTGACCATCTCATTAGCCAAAAGCAGACCCATAGTTCCCATTGAAATACTGGTCAGTTTGTTGATTTAAATTTACTTATTCTTTATTTTAAATATTGTATTTGTTCCCGTTTTCTATTTTTACTTTAAAATAAGATATGTGCAGTGTGCATAGGGGTTTGTTCATAGTTTTTTTTTATAGTCCGGCCCTCCAACGGTCTGAGGGACAATAAACTGGCCCCCTGTGTATAAAGTTTGGGGTCCCCTGCACAAGAGGCTGGCAAAGTTGTCTCCTGATGTTGACCCCTGGCCGAATTCTCAAGATGAACTCCCACAAACAGCAGCTCAGGGCCACCTCAGTCCTACCTGGTGATGTTCTGTCTAATGGGTGCAGGGAAACTGTGATGTCGATAGACAACACTCCAGGGAACATCTCATCGCGGGTTCTCTGTTTCAATAAAATCATAGCAAAGACGATGACCTCCGCCCCATCGCAACTACACAGTTAAAATTAGGTATCCATGTTTACAAAACGTATCCTGTACTGCGTGCAATTTCACAAAGCACTAACAGGTTACTGATGTTTTCATAGTAGCTCACTGAACTAATGTAGGGAGGACTCCTTCTGGGATGGCATACAATTATATAAAATCATAAACGCACCCACTTAACCCCAGAATACGTGGGAGGGAGGAAAAAAAAGATGTTTACTTGTGTATCTACTATTTTGTATCGGTTTTATCCTAATGGAAAAGCTTATGGGTAAAAAACCTGACACTGACTCATTAATGTTCCGTATTTTTCACTCCATAAGATGCACTTTTTTCCCCCAAAAGTGGAGGGGGAAATGCCCGTGCATCTTACAGAGTGAATGTTCATTTTTTTTTTTTTTAGCTGCTGTGGGTTCGCGGACAACTAGAAGAGTATTTAAATATCAAAGTCTCCTCTCATTTGTTAATAACAATGCTCATGGTTGTTAATACTGCAGTGGAGTTTACCTGGTTGAAATATTATTGTGGTATATCTTATTAAACATTTTAACACATCAGTTGGTTCAGAATATTCTTTTTCTTATTTTCCTCCTTAAAACCATAGGTGTGTCTTACGATCAGGTGCGTCTTATGGAGTGAAAAATACGCTAATAATTTTCTTAAACATCAGTAGGCACCAACTAAATCTTCAAAGGAGTAGTCATACATCATAAATAAAGATAACATGTTCATAGATTTTTTTCTTTAGATATTTGTCAAGGTTTCTTATATAATAGTTTTGCAGGCAAGGTGCAGGAATCTCTGTTGAATGATAATAGAAATAGACAATTTTACACAGAGAGCAAGGATTAATTTGATAAGAATGTGGTTGAAGTTGATAAGATGGTGAATTAATTTGTTCAGGCCATTTTGTTCATTTGCGGACACTTTTCCAATCAGGGTGAGGACACTCACGGAATTATTTCTTTAAGTCAAATTCTCCAGTGGGGCACCATGGAGCAGATTAACACCCAGGCGAATACAAGTGCTGGACATCTCTGTCTGTCTCAAAGTTAAAACCGGTTTTGTTTCTCTTGTTCTGCCCTGGTGACAAGAACATGTCAAAGGCATTGTGGATGCTAGAAGGATAACTGAAGAAGTCATTAATAGATACAGGGAGGGTGGGTGGGAGGGAGGAAGGGTGGGAAGAAAGGGAGGGAGGGAGGGAAGGAGGGAGGGAGGAAGGGAGGAAGAAAGGGAAGGAGGAAGGAAGGAAGGAAGGGAGAGAAGGAGGGAGGGAGGGATGGAGGAAGAAAGGGAGGGAGAAAGGAAGGAAGGGATAAATGGGGGAAGGAAGGAAGGATGGAAGAAGGAAGGAAGGAAGAATGAAAGGAAGGAAGGAAGTAATGTAGGATGAAAAGAAAGAAAGAAGAAACGAAGAAAAGAGGGATGAAGAAAAGAAGGAAGGAAGGGAGGGAGAGAGGGATGGAGGGAGGGAGAGAGGGAAGAAGGAAGGAAATAAGGAGGGATGGAGGGAGGGATGGAGGGAGGGAGAGAGAAAGGAAGGGATGGATGTGGGATCAAGGAAGGAAGGAAGGAAGGAAGGAAGGAAGGGGAAAGAAAGGAAAGGGAGGAGGGAGAAAAAGGAAAGGAAAGAAAGGAAGGAAGAAAGAAAGAGAAAAAAGGAAGGAAGGAAGAAAGAAAAAGAGAAAGAAGGAAGGGAGGGAGGGAGGGAGGGAGGAAGGAAGGAAGGAAGGAAGGAAGGCAGGCTCAAACGAGAAAAGAAATAAATTACCTACGATTATTGGACATTTGTATAGACGTCCTTTCATTCTCATCACGAATAGTGACCAAGTTCACCACCACCCCTCAAGAACATTTTCTTTGTCAGATGCTTGAATGAATTAGGACAAAATATCCCTGTGATATCATCACAACTTTCTCAATCTTCATGGATTACTGGAACCTGATGTCTGAGGGAACACGGTGATGAAATGTGACACCCTCCATCATTCTCCCAGGCACACAAGAAAAAATAGAAATAAAAGAAATAAATAAAAATTAAAAAGCAAAGAAACATAGCAAGAAGCAAAAAAAAAAAAAAAGATAACCAAAACCTCCCAGAAATTTATGTTTTCCATGATACTTCATCAGTCGCTGAATATTTGTAATCCTGTTTGGAGGGTAATTTACAAGGAAACAGAGCAGAGCCGTCCAAACATTAAATTCAAAACATAGAGCCGTCCCGGTTGAATATCAGACCTCCAGCTGCCACAGAGCTTTTCTCTAATGAATTATAAATCACAGCGCTCTCTGCCTATCAGTTGAGTCCGTGGAAATATATATTTTCACTGCAAATGGCTTGTTTACAAAAGGAAGAAGAAGAAGAAAAAGAAGGGAAAAAAATAATAGAACTCCAGTATTATGACGGTGTGGCCCTATTCAGAAAGAGAACCATCCTGAGTTCCCATGATTTAATATAAGAAAAAGGGAAAACTATGAAATGTTAGAGGTTGGTCGTTACAAAACAGTCACAGGGAATAGAGTCAGTCACACTGCAGTGACTCTGGGTGGTGGACACTGGACACATTGGAGGATGACTTTGTAAGGTGTATAGAATTTTAAGCATGGTGCAGAAAATAGGATAATAGTGAGTATCAGCAGTGAGTAACTGAAAACAAGATCTGAATTACCAAAGAAAGAAGGAAATCAGGATAAAGGGAAAACGCCATGAGGAACATCCCTGACGGATACAGAAGGAGGCAGGAAAAGCGAGGAGTCACTGTGTGGCCGTCATGCCCCCCACACACAGGGCTGTGCTTGCCTGGTAGGACCGTGTAAGGTGTGGCCAGCCCACGTGGGACAGGCACCTCCCCTGTGGGCCCCCTGGCATCCATCAGCGTGCCATCCAGGCCAGGACCGGAGTGAAGAAAGATAACGTGACGTCGATGGTCCCCTTTGGGGTTCTGGATCCTTCCTCACTGAGAAATGGGATCTGTGCGCCGGCATCATTTTTCTAGCATTCTCTCTGATAGTCCATCAAAGCATTAAGAAGGGAAAAAATAGTGCCTTCAGGAAGTCCTGATTGAACCGGTACGTCGGTCAGTTCATCACTCCATCAGCTTTTGGAGACGGAGGTTACAAGTGTTTAGACCAGGGGTGGTCAACCTTTTTATACCTACCGCCCACTTTTGTATCTCTGTGAGTAGTAACATTTTCTCACCGCCCACAGGTTTCACAGTCATGGTGATTTATAAAGTATGGAAGTCACTTTACTTTATAAAATTTATAGAGCACATTGACCTGGAAATGCTGAGGTCGCTGGTTCGAAACCCTGGGCTTCCCTGGTCAAGGCACATATGGGAGTTGATGCTTCCAGCTCCTCCCCCCTTCTCTCTCTCTGTCTCTCTCTCTCCTCTCTCTCCCTCTCTCTCTCTCTCCCTCTCCTCTCTAAAAATGAATAAATAAAATAAAATTTATAAAGCAGAGTGACAGCAAGTGAAAGCATACAATCATAATTACTTACCAAGTACTTTATGTCGGATTTTCCCTACGTTTGGCAAAATCAATCTTTATAAAACAACTTGCTCTAGTTAAATCTATCTTTTTATTTATACTTTGGTTGCTCCGTGACCACCCACCATAAAAGCTGGAGCGCCCACTAGTGGGCAGTAGGGACCAGGTTGACCACCACTGGTTTAGATAAATCCTAGGGAGTCACAACGCTCCCACGGAATGAGCCTCTGAATATTTTTCCATGGTCTGAGAAGCAGGTCCCAACCCAGAACCGACGCAGATGGGCCCTAGGCTCCTGGAGGAAGGCGTGGCTGCTTTGCGTTCACACACAACACAGCTAAGACGTGTGTTGCCAAATGGGAGCTCACGTTGGGTTGACTGACGAGACAGGGCCAACATCTTTTGGTTTCTCCTTCTCGACTCCATCCCGCCCTCCCCTGTCCCAGCCTTCTCCAGGTGACAATGCCTGCAGGGGGCGTTCTCCCTCTCAACGAGGTGACTTCTGGGGTGCGAGACAGTGACCAGGGAGGGACGCCTGGAGGGAGAGGAAGTGTGATCGGGCAGAGGGAGGAGTTGGAGTCAGCGCTGACGGGCGGTTCACCCGCGTGCTCCTCTCTCACGATCCCGGTCTCCCTGGGATTCATGAGACGTTGCTCATGGAGTCAAAGCTCAAGTAAAAAACAGCCAACAGGAGTGTGTTGAACAGTTAATTCAGGGAACTGTCTGTTGAAAACAAGCAGAGAAGCAGTCATGCATTTAACACATTAAAAAAAAAACTAAAAAACAAAAAACATTACTGAGGATTCAGTCTTTGCTTTTATTTTTTGTTCTCACCAAAACGTAAGAGAGCAAGATGGCCCTAGATGGTTAGCTCAGTGGTAGAGCGTCAGCCTGCAGTGTGGAAGTCCTGGGTTGGATTCCCGGTCCCTCCCTTCACTTCTCCCTTCTCTCCCTCTTACCCCCCTGCAGCCAGTGGCTCAACTAGGGCACTGAGGATGGCTCCATTGAAGCCCATCCGCCTCAGGCACTAAAAATAGCTCTGTTGATTTGAGTATCAGCCCCAGATGTGGGTTGCAGGTTGGCTGCCAACCAGAGGGCATGCTGGAGTCTGTGTCTCTATCTCCCCTCTTCTTACTTAAATAACATAAAATAAAATAGACATGGTTACATTCCCCATGTTCGCCAAACGGACGTCACACCCTTATTTTCTGGGGGCGCAGTCTGTGCCCCTAACCCGTTTCCTGGTCTCCCACAGTAGACCCAGGACACACAGTCACCCTTTTCTCTAACGGGAAGTGGGATGTGGGAGCACCACCCCGGCCTCGGGCCCTCTGCAGAATGGAAGGAGGTTGTGTCTGAAATGAAATGTGTCCCCCGAGGTGTTCTGGAGCCCCAGCCAAATGGTCAATGTCTCATCGGAAAGAAAACTTTTTTTTGTCCTTTTTCTGAGTTTTAAACTCACGCAACTGGAGATAAAGACAAAGAATCCACCAGCCCGTGGGGACATTCGAAAGAAACATCCACCCACGGACAATGGGACACAAGTATGCATGACCAGCTTTGAGATGTGGTTGTTTTTGTTTTTTTCTCATTACAAAAAAAAAAACAAAAAAAAAAACTGCTATCCTCAAAGGTTAAGACGTCGTCACCTCTCTGTGACTGTTCAGAGCTTGGACTGAGCATCCTGAATGGCGGGAAAACACAGCAAGTGTTAGTTTCTTCTGTATCCTGTTCTTATCATTGGCTGGGTCAGACGCAGGATTTATCTTTTCGATTGAGACTTTCTCAAGAGGGCAGGCACAAATCCAGGTTTTTAAAATTGATTTTTAGAGACAGGGGCCAGGGAGAGAAAAAGACACAGAGCAATGGAGAGAAATATCAATTTGTTGTTTCAGTTGTTTATACATTCACTGGTGGATTCTTGTACGTGCCCTGACTGGGGATCGAACCCCCAACCTTTGGCTTGCCTGGACGACCCTCTAGCCAACGGAGCTACCCAGCCAGGGCCAGAACCGGACTGGTGACAATACACACCAGGCACAGCGGAACTCTAGAACGCACCTTTCTTGGGTAGCTGAGGCTTCACATCTATTGCAGAATTCCACGTTTCCCTCCCCCGCTGTCTGCACCCGTGCAAGCCCACCAGTCTAAATTTTTGCTTCTCTCCATGTGGATAGTTTAAACACCTCGTGAGAGCAAAATCATGCCCTATTTTAGTGCATTTAAAATAAAATGTGTTAGAAGGGTCCATCTTGTGTTAAGTGTGGTGAACACACGCACACACACAGACACTGAGGAATACAGGAAACATTTGGGGCTGTGGGGAATGCCTATAACCTCACCCGCTATGGCCCTGTGCACATATGCCCACATTGAACTCATTAACTGTGTGCAGGTCTGTGCCTCAAGAATGCCTCAGTCACACTGTTATTTTTTCATTTCTTTTCATTGCATTTTTAACGGGTCAATGACAGTTGACACATAACAGATTCGTTTGAGGCTACAACAGAGTGAGTAGATGTTTCTGTAACTTACAAAGTGGTCCCCTGAGAAGTGTAGCACCCACCTGGCCCCCTCCGTAGTGACGACCATTTGACTGACTCTGTTCCCTGTGCCGGATGTGACGTCCTGTGACTGTGCTGTGACTGCCCGCCTGTGCTTCTCAGCCCCTTCCCCTTGGTCACCTGGACCCCCCAACGTCCCTCCCCTCTGGGAAAACATCAGTTTGCTCTTAAAACAAGGAGTTAGTCAAGAGAATTCTGCATCCGTCGTAAGCGTTAAACGTTTCTGCAAAGACACCATTTGCAAAGAAAAACACTCCATCCGTGTGGACACCTCCTTCTCCCGGGACCCCAGACCTGGCCCAGGAGATGTGACCTCTCAGCTGGATCAAAGATCTTAGATCAAGAGGCTGACAGTGAAACCAGGCACCTGTCCCCAGAGTCTGTGGTCTACGATGTCTTCCTTTTGGCAGACAGGTGCACGCCTGCATGCACGTGCCAACCTCAGACCTGCAGACCATTGTCGGCACCCGAGGGCAGAAGGTGTGAGCGGGTACAGCGATCACTGGGGCCGACGGTACAGCCGTGCTGCAGGCGGCACTCTCTCGCCTGGACAAGGTGAGCCCTTGTCTGGACAAGCAGAGCCCTGCTCTGAGGCTCAGGTGGAGAATGTAACCATGTCTTTATTATTTTATTTTACTTTATTTTTTTAAGTAAGAAGAGGGGAGATAGAGAGACAGACTCCAGCATGCGCACTGGTTGGAAGCCAACACCTGCAACCCCCATCTGGGGCCGATGCTCGAATTAACAGAGCTATTTTTAGTGCCTGGGGTGGAGGCGCTTCAAAGGAGCCATCCTCAGTGCCCTAGTGGAGCCATGGCTGCAGGTGGGGAAGAGTCAGAGATGGTGAGAAAGGAAAAGTGGAGGAAGAGGTTGAGAAGCAGATGGGCGCTTCTCCTGTGTGCCCTAGTTGGGAATCGAACCTGGGACTTCCACACACTGGGCCACTGAGCCACAGCTTTCACCCTCACCTTAAAAGAAGTCCCCGCAGAATGTTTTCAGGTTCCATCAGCCCCCTGAGAAGACGTATCCTCAGGACAACGGTAGAAGGAGCCACGGAAACGCCTCGTATCGGCACTTGGGGCACCAGTGGTTCGAGAGAACACATAACCAGGTCCCCCAGGGACAAGTGGCTTTGGGATGACGGAAGGGGGACCCGTTTCTCTGCAGACATGGAGTTGTCCCGGGATCCACTTCAGCTCATCTCCGCGGGGAGAGACGTAGGTCTCACCGGCTAACGGCTTCGGTTGCTGCTGCTTGACCCATTCGGCGTCGGCCGAGTGGAAGTAAGGGAGCTTTGCCCGGGTGCAGGTGGTCACCCCAATCTCACAGCGAGGCTCACGGACATAGTCACCGACCTCCTGACCACCTGAGCAAGACAGCATTTCTCAGGGACCTGCTGCCTTGATGTCACAGAACGGCCCAAAGCAAGTGACCCCCCCCACAAACACACAGCCCCCCCCCCAGGCATTGTGACAATTATTCTCATCTTCTAAAGCACACCTGCGTGCTATGTGGGGAGCTGATCAATACTGGACAGGTGTGGTGCAGTAGCCAGGTGCAGCTTCCCGGGGTTTTTTTTATCTTATTTTTATTAATTTTAATGCAGTAACATTGATCAATCAGGGTACATATGTTCCGAGAAAACATCTCCAGATTATTTTGACTTTTTTTTTTTAATTTTTTTTTTTTCATTTTTCTGAAGCTGGAAATGGGGAGAGACAGTCAGACAGACTCCCGCATGCGCCCGGCCGGGATCCACCCAGCACGCCCACCATGGGGCGACGCTCTGCCCACCAGGGGGCGATGCTCTGCCCATCCTGGGCGTCGCCATGTTGCGACCAGAGCCACTCTAGCGCCTGAGGCAGAGGCCACAGAGCCATCCCCAGCGCCCGGGCCATCTTTGCTCCAATGGAGCCCTGGCTGCGGGAGGGGAAGAGAGAGACAGAGAGGAAAGCGCGGTGGAGGGGTGGAGAAGCAAATGGGCGCTTCTCCTGTGTGCCCTGTCCGGGAATCGAACCCAGGTCCTCCGCACGCTAGGCCGACGCTCTACCTCTGAGCCAACCGGCCAGGGCTATTTTGACATTTTATTACGTTGCATACCCCTCCTCCAAAGTCAAATTGTCTTCCGTCACCTTCTATCTGGTTTTCTTTCTGCCCCTCCCCTCCCCCACCCCTTCTCTCTCCTTCCTCACCCCCTCCCATTTAACACACCCCCCGTTACCATCACATTCTTGTCCATGTCTTTGAGTCTCATTTTTATATTCCATCTATGTATGGATTCATATAGTTCTTAGTTTTTTCTGATTTACTTATTTCACTCCGTATAATGTTATCAAGGTCCATTCGTGTTATTGTAAAGGATCTGATGTCATCATTTCTTATGGCTGAGTAGTATTCCATAGTGTATTTGTACCAAAGCTTTTTAATCCACTCGTCCGCTGACGGACACTTGCCAATGACATACTTCAAAGAGATAGATCGCATATTCCAAAAAATTTATACGGAACCAGAAAAGAACAGGAATAGCCTCAGCAATCTTAAAAAAAAAAAAGAAGAAGAAAGTGGGAGGTATTATCACACTTCCTGATAGCAAGTTATTCTGCAAGTCCATTGTACTCAAAACAGCCTGGTACTGGCATAAGAACAGGCATATAGATCAATGGAACAGAACAGAGAACCCAGAAATAAGCCTCCCCGGGTTTAAAACGTCCCCGTGACACATCGCTGCCTCCCAGGGAACCCTCAGAAACGGATGTGGGAGGACACAGCGCTGTCAAGCGTCACCACCGTCCCTTTCCGAGTTCAGGACAAAACCGCGAGTATTTGCTGCCATCTAGTGGTCATCATTTGCTACAGCGCCGTCTATTCCCCTGGTCTGTGAACGGAGGGAGGGCAGGTAGAGCCCCGTTTAAAATGAATACACTTTTGCCCATTAATGATGACGTTGGCTGCGGGTTTGCATAGATGCCCTTTATCCTGCGGAGGTATGTTTTCTGTATTCCCACTTTGCTGAGAGTTTTGATCATGAATGGGTGGCTGGATTTTATCAAAATGCTTTTTCTGCATCTATTGAAATTATCATGTGGTTTTTCTCCTTCCTTTTGTTTATGTGGTGAATCACCTTGATTGATGTGCGAATGTTGTACCGGCCTTGCCTCCCCAGAATAAATCCCACTTGATCATGGTGTGTGATTTTTTTTTTTATGTATTGCCGACTGAAAAGGAGAAATGCACCCCTATGTTTATGGCAGCCTTGTTCACAATAGTGAAGATCTGGAAACAGCCCAAGGGTCCGTCAGTGGACGAGTGGATTAAAAAGCTGTGGTACAGGCCCTGGCCGGTTGGCTCAGTGGTAGAGCTTCACCTGGCGTGCGGGAGTCCCAGGTTCGATTCCCGGCTAGAGCACACACAGGAGAGGCGCCCATCTGCTTCTCCACCCCTCCCCCTCTCCTTCCTCTCTGTCTCTCTCTTCCCCTCCCGCACCCAAGGCTCCATTGGAGCAAAGTTGGCCCGGGCACTGAGGATGGCTCTGTGGCCTCTGCCTCAGGTGCTATAATGGCTCTGGTCATAACAGAGCAACGCCCCAGATGGGCAGAGCATCGCCCCCTGGTGGGCGTGCCGGGTGGATCCTGGTCGGGTGCATGCGGGAGTCTGTCTGACTGCCTCCCTGTTTCCAACTCCGGAAAAATACAAGAAAAAAAAAAAAAAAAAAACAAGCTGTGGTACATATATACAACGGAATACTATGGGGCTATGAAAAAGAAGGAAATCTTACCTTTTGCATCAATATGGAGGGACCTGGAAACTTTTATGTTGAGTGAAATAAGCCAGGCAGAGAAAGAAAAATATCATATGACCTCACTCATTTGAGGAATCCAATGAACGACGAGAACTGAGGAACGGAATAGAGACAGAGGAGGGATCAAAGGGACCAGAGGAAAAGAGGACAGAGGGAAAGGGGATGAGAGGATGGGGTAAACTTGAAGGGAAGGGGGGGAGGGCGCTGTAGGGAGGGGGGCAAGGGAGGGAGATGTTGAGGGGAATAGGGGGGAGGTGAGAGGCATTCGGGGTGACCCTAGACTCTATGTAAACACAATTAATTAAATATAAATAAATAAATAAATAAATAAAATGAATAAAAATGAGCCCAGCTGGCCGGTCGGCCAGGTCTGACCGCTAGCTACGCTGCCCACCCGAAACTAATGACCGTGAAATGTCAGCGGTCACTGCAACAGTAAAACGAAATGGGAAAGAGACACAGAAACATTAAAACAGGCACCACGGAGACCCGTTTTTCAAAAAATGGTTGTGATCCGACCCTCCGGTGTAGACGCCTGTGTATTTTTATTTTTCCAGCCAACTCGAACGTTGGCTTCATAAGAACGGGGTCTCTTTTGGGGGTGACCGGTGTCGGTGTGGACTCGGAACAGGGCGTGGTCACACAGGACGGTGAATATAGTGCGTGCCCACCGACGTATTTGTTTTTAGAATAGCTCATTTATGTGATAGGAAAACTGTCGTAAGAAAAAATAAATGAATTTAGAAACGAGAGCCTTGGCCGGCTAACACGATTCTCCGTATGAGAATGGTCTTTGAGGCGTGGCATTGTGGCCCGGCGCTGACCCGTCAGTCTGATGGGATGAGCTACACCTGACGTTTTCCGTTCTCACCTGAGCTACTCAAACAGCCCCCCTTCCCCCACAGGCCTGCCCCCAGCCCCGCCTCTCAGCTGTCCACGGCAGACTCTGTGAGTCACGCGTGCGCCCCGAGATGGCCAGTGGGAAGGTAGCAGGATCGGGGTTATAATCACCGTGGATGCTGGTCACAAGCCTCCAACCCTGGGGCGGGCGTTCGGCCGGGGACTGCTGGGCTGGACCAGCTGTCTGGAGTTCAGACCCGGCACACACCCCTCTGTTCTTTCCTGTTGAAGATTAATCCTACCATTTATTTCCCTTCAGAACCCTTTCTAAGAACTTCCACTTTCTTCCCCAGTGTTACTGATACATGATTGGCATATAGAATTATATTTATACCTTGCCCTGGGCGGTGGCTCAGCGGACCACGTGGTCATCCCATGCCTCAGGTCACAGAACTAAGCACGTTCAATATCAATGTCCACAGTGCACGGCTCTGGGAAGAAGAAGCAACAGACGAATACATTAAAAAAATATATATATTGGGGGCCCTGGCTGGCTGGCTCAGTCGTAGAGCATTGGCCCAGCGTGTGGAAGTCCTAGGTTCGATTCCCAGCCAGGGCACACAGGAGGAGCGCCCATCTGCTTCTCCACCCTTCCCCCTCTCCTTTCTCTCTCTTTCTCTCTCTCTCTCTCTCTCTCTTCCTCTCCTGCAGCCAAGGCTCCATTGGAGCAAGGTTGGCCTGGGCACTGAGGATGGCTCCATGGCCTCTGCCTCAGGCTCTAGAATGGCTCTGGTTGCAACAGAGCAACGCTCCAGATGGGCAGAGCATCGCCCCCTGGTGGGTGTGCTGGATGGATCCCGGTTGGAGCATGCGGGAGTCTGTCTCTCTGCCTCCCTGCTTGTAACTTCAGAAAAATACAAAAAATATACAGATATAGATATAGATATAGATATAGATATAGATATAGATATAGATATAGATATAGATATAGATACAGATATAGATACAGATACAGATACAGTTATAGATACAGATACAGATATAGATATAGATATAGATGATATAGATATAGATGATATAGATATAGATACAGATACAGCTATAGATATAGATACAGATACAGATATAGATATAGATACAGATGCAGATACAGATATAGATATAGATATAGATATAGATACAGATACAGATATAGATATAGATATAGATATATAGATATATATTGGGTCACATTATGGGGTTCCTCCTCACTTCACATCGGGTGCCCTTCTGTAGAGCAGAAAAGAATAATAATAACCACCACGGCGTACGCAAACATCCCAGCCAAACTGGGAGCAGGGGGGAGGCTCAGCGTCTGGGCTGAGACGGAGTTGGACAGGAAAGGAGGAATCTGGTCCGATGGCCGCACTGTTGAAGGACCCCTGTCTTTATCACATTAAGATACCCGCTGGGGACCCTGCAATGCCTACGGGACCCTCTTGACGACGACGGGGATACAGGAGCCGTGCTGGATGGAGGTCGAGGTCCCCCCGGGTCCCCGGGGTGTTGAGGGAAGAGCAGGGCACCCCCTCCCCAAGGGAGCTTCTCAGGTCACCCGCCCCTGCCTGGCTGCCACCCCAGGCGGGCGGCGAGCTTGTCCTGCGTCCTCATGTGTCTCATAACACCTTATTTCAACATGAGGACCCTCAGGGGCGGTGTTGCATCTGATGACAAGGGCGGGGGGGATGTCTGACTATAAAAATAACCGTGAAAAGCCGGAAATTGCAGGGACACATCAATGCTCCTGAAGGCGGCCCAGCTCGGAGCCCGTGAATAACGGATTAGAACCGTCCGCGTTCATTATCTGTCGTCTGGGACGGGCCCCTCGCGCATGAGCTAGGAAGGCACCGGGCAGAGGCTCATCCCTTCCCCTGGCACAGCCCTGCTCTCTGCGGCAGCGGTGACGGCAGAGAGAACTTTCACTTCCCCCGTTCTTCGCTTTCCTATCGGCCTTTCTTTCCCCCTTTGCCTCAGGCTTCAGCCTGAGCTGTCTATACCTTAAATCTGTACTCTGTAGAAACTACATTTTATGGCTGTATTTTATCTATTTATGTATTTGGTATCTATCATCTATTTATCTGCATCTATCTATCACCTGTCTGTTCATATTATCTATTTGTCATCTATGTATCTATGATATCTACCTGTCCATCCATCCATCCATCCATTTATCTATCTATTCACTTATATGATCTATACATCTATCTATGTGTCTATCTATCTATCTATCTATTTATATATCTATTTACCTGTCTACCCACCCACCCATCCATCCATCTGTCCATCCATCCACCCAACCTTCCATCCACCCACCCACTTATCTATCCATCTATCCATCCACCCATTTATCTCTCCATTCATCCATGTAATCCCCATCTATCTATCTCTATGTACCTACCTACCTGTCTATGTACACATCTACCTAGCTACCTACACTTCCACATAATCTTCTACCCACTCACCCATCTACCCACCCATCCATCCATCCACCCATCCATCCATCCATCATCGATCCACCAATCCATCCATCCATCCATCCATCCACCCATCCATCCATCCATCCATCATCGATCCACCAATCCATCCATCCATCCACCCACCCATCCATCCATCCATCATCCATCCATCCATCCATTCATCCACCCATCCATCCTTCCGTACATCCATCCATCCATCATCAATCCATCCATCCATCCATCCATCCATCTATCCAACCACCCATCCATCCTTCTGTATATCCATCCATCCATCATCGATCCATCCATTCATCCATTCATCCATCCATCCATCCATCCATCCATGTATCTATCTATCTATCATTCTATCATTTATCTGTCTATCATGAATGTTCCATCTATATACGTACATAAATCTATCCTCTCTCCGTCCTGGAGAGCAGACGTCTAAGGTCCAGGGGTCCCAGGGCCACACTCCCTCTGGAGGCTCCAGGGAAGGTCCCTCCTGCCTCTCCCAGCTCCTGAGGGCTCCAGGAATCCCTGGGCTGGTGGCCGCCTCCCTCCCGTCTCTGCCTCCATCCCTACGTGGCTTCTCCTCTGTGTCTGTGTCTCCTCCTCCGTCTCTTCTAAGGTCCCTGTCACTGGGAGCATGCAGGGCCCCCCTGACCCAGGGTGACTCCTCTCAGACCCTTCCCTTTATCCTGTCTGCACAGACCTGTTTCCTAATTAAGTGACCTTCTGAGGTCCTAGACGTTAACACTTAGACATGTCTTTCTGGGGAAGCCACTGTTCAAGCTGGGACATCTTCATCATGAGCCCCTGTGCCAAGTCACCCTGGAGGACTCATCCTGAACAGTATCCCCTTAAAAAAACCAACATGGTCGCTCCCCATTTCTTCAGAACATAACACATTTGTGTCCTTCCGCATCTCTCTGCATAGCTCTCGTGCGTCTAGGGGTGACATGGTCTCTAGCCTCTGTGTACCTTCCTGAGAGCCCAGTGCCTCTGCACCCCAGGGAGCAGAATCACCCACTGAAACATAAACCACACCGTGCCTTGCGAGTCCTAACCACACAACGCTGGCCAGCTTGACGTGAATGTATTCAAAGCCTAAGACTTGATTCATTTTCTTTCTTTCTTTCTTTCTTTCTTTCTTTCTTTCTTTCTTTCTTTCTTTCTTTCTTTTATTAACTTTACCTTGGTGACACTGATAAATCAGGGTACATATGTTCAGAGAAAACACCTCCAGATTATTTTGACATTTGATTATGTTGCATACCCCTCATCCAAAGTCAAATTGTCTTCCGTCATCGACTTTATTTTATTTTTTTACAACCAAAGGTAGCAATTCTTCCCCACCGCTCTCTGCTTACACCTTGCCCTTCCTGGAGAAACCATACTGACTTGTTTTCTTTCCTGTTTCGTACACCGTTTGCTGGTGTGCCCGTTGAGACATTAGAGCAGGGGTCCCCAAACTACGGCCCAAGGGCCACATCCGGCCCCCTGAGGCCATTTATCCGGCCCGCACCACACTTCTGGAAGGGGCACCTCTTTCATTGGTGGTCAGTGAGAGGAGTATAGTTCCCATTGAAATATTGGTCAGTTTGTTGATTTAAATTCACTTGTTCTTTATTTTAAATATTGTATTTGTTCCCGTTTTGTTTTTTTACTTTAAAATAAGATCTGTGCAGTGTGCATAGGGATTTGTTCATAATTTCTTTTATAGTCTGGCCCTCCAACGGTCTGAGGGACAGTGAACTGGCCCCCTGTGTAAAAAGTTTGGGGACCCCTGCATTAGAGAACGGTAGCGCTTCAGGAAACCAAATTCCGTGCGTTGACAAGACGTCGTTTTGCGGTCCCTCGTGGGGGCCCCGGCGGGGGGCGCAGGGACCGGCTGACCCAGAGGCAGGTGCGGTAGCCGCTTCTCCACAGGGACTCTACTCAGTGGACGAAGAGCACAGGTGGACGGCGGACAGGTGGACACTTCAGCCTCAGCTCGTCTGCACAGGGCACATTTCTTGCTCCAGGCGGGACTCCACGCTCTGCTGGGTCTCTCGTCCCTAGAGAGCCCACCCACCCCCATCACTGGTTCTTGTTCTCACTCATTCCTCTCCTCGTGGGGCCAGGGTCCCTGCAGGAACGTTACGCTTTGATGTTTCTGTTTTTCTGCGTCGCTCACAGGGATGCCGTCGAAATCTTTCCTTCTTTCCCTGTCTTGCGTTCGTTAAAGGAAGAAGGGACATCCCTTGATGACCAGGACAGGTGTGAGGCCTCCTGGGAGTGTCATGGGCGGGGCCCCCAAAGTAAACGAGGAGAAGAACAAACCATTGAGTGAGAACCGTCGCCAGGATGGGCTTCAGAAGGGGGTTATCCACTCAGCAAAGTTATAGGGAACACACCGCATGCAGTGTCCAGGATCCGTGTGGGTGCCCCCCACGCCGGGCAGTTCTGTCGGTCAGAGAGCCGTCAGGGACACCAAGGTTGCAGGTTTGATCCCCGCTTGGGGTGCATACAAGAATCAATGAAGGGGTTCATAAACGGGTGGAAGAATAGATCAGTGCTTTCTCTCTCTCTCTCTCTCTCTCGCTCGCTCTTTCTCTCCTCCATCCCTTCCTCTGTCTCAAAAATCAATACATTTTTAAAAATTAAAAAGCAAAACAACAACAAAAAAAGATATTTGTGGGGCACTAGGAGTGGGAACATATATCCTATCCAAGTATATAGCCTTTGACGGCGTCAGCGAATCCAGCTCTAGCCAGGAACACAGACCTATGAACAAGTCAGCGCAGTGAAGGAAGATACGTTTCCATGTTTTGTTCTGCTACACTTCACGTAGGAAGGGGCTGGAGACGCTCCGTGGGCCCCGTGGGCCACAGACACAAAGCCTGCTCTCCCGACGGAAAGAGGATTCAGGCCGTTCACACTCACGGCTGCCCCGTGACTCGCCCGCTGGCCAGCAACTCTCGTGAGCAATACAGTGTGTCCGTAAAGTCATGGTGCACTTCTGACCGGCCACAGGAAAGCAACAAAAGAAGATAGAAATGTGAAATCTGCACCAAATCAAAGGAAAACTCTCCCAGTTTCATACCTATTCAGTGCAGTTCGATGTGAGCTCACGCACAGATTTTTTAGGGCTCCTTAGGGAGCTATCCCGTGTAGCCTCTACAGACTCGTCACTGACTGATGGATAACCTACCAGAACGGGGTTTCTCCACCAAACTGCCCGTTTCCTTCAACTGCTTATCCCATCGAGTCATGTGATTCCTATGTGTTGGCGCTTCGTAATAAACGCGCCGATATTAACGTTGCACTTTGGTCGCGGATTCGAATTGAGCGAGCCACAGAACACACTGAACTTTCCTCTGTACCGTCCACATCTCGACTGGCATGGCCGTGGGCTGCTCCGCTGTATACACGGTGTGACGTCATCATCTGCGCATGCGCACATGCTGCCACATCATCCTACAGAAACTGGGAGAGTGTTCCTTTTATTTGGTGCAGATTTCACATTTCTATCATCTTTTGTTGCTGTCCTGTGACCGGTCAAAAGTGCACCATGCCTTTAAGGCCACCGGGGGAACTCGCGATTCCCACGAGAAGCTCACGGTTGAATGCCGGTCGCCGTGATAAGCTCGGCTCTCTGATGAAATACTGAGCTTGTCTCTCTTCCCCTCCCCCGCTGCCTCAAGATGAAGGCTGACCAACCCCAGGACCAGACAGCAGGGGACGGGGGAGAACCAGACGTCCTGACCGCTGGCGCTTGAGATTCAGCAAAAGGGGGATGCTCCGTTGGCCACTCTCCCAGTATAAACACCCCCGCCCCCCAAAAGCACCGTCGGCTTTACAGTCGGAATGCATGGTCCCTTTTTCTGCATGCTGCGTTGAGCACTTCTCACATGGTTGGTGTGGGAGAAAAAAAAAAAAATCACTCCCCCGCCACTGGGTCATTTTCTTACTAATACAAACCCCTCCCTGAGCCTCGGATCACTTATTTTCCGAGTACATTTCCCTCCACTTAAGCACACCCTTAGGGACTTGCAGCCCGGAATCTCACAGCCACACCCAATCTGGCTCTAATAACCTAATTCTATTATAGAACATCAAATACTCAGAAATGAGACAAAGTATGGGACTTGTGTTTCTCTTTCCGCCCCTGACAGTCACTCGTACTGCTGAACAAACAATAAAATATATACACACACACACACACACACACACATTTTTTTTTCCGTGTGCATCAGCAACCTGGCAAGGAGAGACAGGGATATTCAGAATCGAGAAATCTAGGTGAAGATAAGAAGCCAGCGAGTTGTGCTGGGCACTATAGAACCCACAGATATTGAATATCAGGTCCCATAGACCCAGGGAGTCTGATGGGATGCTGTATATATGTAAAGGTAGAGACAGACATGAGAGAGAGAGAGAGAGAGAGAGAGAGAGTTGGAGAGAGAGAAAGAGAGTTGGAGAGAGAGAAAGAGAGAGTTGGAGAGAAAGAGAGAGAGTTGGAGAGAAAGAGAAAGAGTTGGACAGAGAGAAAGAGAGAGTTGGACAGAGAGAGAGAGTTGGAGAGAGAGAAAGAGAGAGTTGGAGAGAGAGAAAGAGAGAGTTGGAGAGAGAGAGAGAGTTGGAGAGAGAGAGAACATTAGAATTAGAGAGATAAACAGATTGGGAGATACACAGAGATAGAGTTCAATATAACGTTAGAGTTAGAGGTAGAGATAGGTATCAAGACAGAGTGGAAGCTCTCGAGTATTATTGTATCTGAAAGTCTCCCTCGGCCCCCCAATACTCAGCAGTATGGAAACTTCTCACTCCTCGTTGTTTGACAATCACGTTTCAGATACCCCCCTGAACAGCTGCGGTCATCCACGGGTAACTAAACATCCATACAAATGGTCGGCGATGGCGCCCGGCATTGCGTGGTCATCGGAAGGGTCAAACGACTTGATGGCCGTGAAACGTCGCTGCTTTCAGTGTGTGTGTGTTCCCTCGACCTCGGGACCACTGGTTTCTAAACCCCACTCTGCCTGGAATAGTTGGAGAAACCCCGTAATAGTTGGAGAAATCCCTCTGGCATAAATATGCAGAGGGAGGATTGGTTGGCTAACTCACCCTCGATGGGTGACGTGGTGGGTTGACGACTGTCCCCGTTGGCGTCGTTCATATGGAGAGGACCTGACCTTGTCACTCAACATCAGAAGGTTGCACAGATGTGGCATCTGATCTTGGGACCCTCACAAGTTGAACCAGGGGAAAGGGAATGAAAAAATTCTTGGGGATGCAACACTGGACAGAGCATCAACCCAGAATACTGCAGTCCCAGATTCGAAATCCTGAGGTTGCCGGCTTGAGCATGGGGCTGCTGGGTTGAGTGTGGGATCATACACATAACCCCCACTGTTGCTGGCTTGAGCCCAAGGTCGCCGGCTTGAACCCCAAGGTCACTGGCTTGAAGCCCAAGGTCGCTGGCTTGAGCCCACAGAGGGTCAGCATTGTCCTGTACTGGGAGAGAAGGAAGGGTGTGTGAGGTATTCAGAGCCAGAGCTTAGGCATAAACCTTTGCATTCTTTATAATGTGTTGCCCTAAAGGCCACATGCATAAGCGAGTCTTTGGAGATCATATCAACTGGACGCTGGGTATCATGTCCCCCCCCCTCAATCCTACATATCAGAGGAGAGAATGTTCTACGAACTGACCTTCCCGCAGTCTAGATAAACCCTACGTATGTTGACCATCCTGAAAACCACCTTCCACGGGTTATAACCTGCGGGGACAAACGTCTTAGAGTTTTCCGGAGAGCAGAACGAGAAGTTAATATAAATAATTCAGAGCCAGAGAGAAATTCATTCTGCAAAACTAAGCTCATTTGAATAAAATTCCATTCTGGTTTCTTAACTAAGTGGGCCTTTCTCTCATATAAAAAAATAAAGAAAAATAAAGAAAAATGAGATCTTTCTACTTGGAAATGTGTGGCTTTTGTGAAAATTACGCCTCCCTGATTGTAACGTGTCTGCCAGCCGAGGCCGTCCTGCCGATGGGACCAGGGGTTGCTGCTGTCATTGTGCAAAGCCCAGGCTGGGGAGAGAGCAACCAGCTCAGACTTGTGTTTTGTTTTTTTTTGACTGTGGTCTTATGACTTATTTTTGAATAAAAACCCTTACCTGTTTGCTCAGAGAATGAGGAGAATGAATCTCATGTTTGAGGTGGGATAATGAAGGATTTTTGTGTGTGTAAAGAGAATTCAGAGTCATAAAATCCAGAGCAGACAACAAGGTGGTGTTGTTCCCCCGTGCTGCAGCCAGGTGGTGCCTTAGACACGTGCACCGTGAGCTGTCTGCCCACACAGGGCCCAGAATGCCAGGGCTGCAGCTGGGAGGCAGACCTCTGCACTGGGCAGAGAGTAGCCTTCATATCCATCATCCCCATCATCTCCCATAACCACCATCACCATCACCTTCATCCTCACTATCATCACCATCAGCATCACCATCACCATCATCACCATCACCATCACTATCACCACCACCATCATCACCTTCATCATCACCATCACCATCATCACCATCACCATCATCATCATCATCATCACCATCACCATAATCATCACCATCACTATCACCACCACCATCATCACCTTCATCATCACCATCACCATCACCATCATCACCATCACCATCACCATCACCATCATCACCATCATCATCATCACCATCACCATCATCACCTTCATCATCACCATCACCATCATCACCATCACCATCATCATCATCATCATCACCATCACCATCATCATCACCATCATCATCACCATCACCATCATCATCACCATCATCATCACCATCATCATCACCATCAGCATTATCACCATCATCATCATCACCACCATCATCACCTTCACCATCATCATCATCAACATCACCACCATCACCACCATCGTCACCACCATCACCATCACCATCATCATCACCACCATTGTCATCATCACTATGATTAATGTCCTCCCAAATTTGACATGTTCTTTGCAAACCAGCATAACGGGTTGAACATAAGTTGGTTGAGGATAAGATTGATTCTCTGCGTGTGTTTTTAAGCAGGTGACGGTTTGACAAAAACGTTCTCTTTCCCCAAACTAATGTCCTTCGTCATGGCACTAGGAATATGACTTGGTTCCTGGTTGTTTTTGTTTGCTTGGTTGATTAGTATGAGTGGCTTTGGGATTTTTTTGGTTTGGGGAGCCTGTTTGGCTTTGTTTTGTTGTTTTTGCCCACTGCGTGTCTTTCTGGCGTAAATATGCAACAGCTATGGGCATGGACGGTGGGCGTGGTCACACAACAGCGAGAACACGCTTCTTGACACTGAACTACATACAGTGAACGTGGCAAATGTTCTGTTATGTATATTTTGCCAGAATTAAAACACACGCGCACACACAGAAACACACACCCTCAAAGTTGGCTTTGTTCTCGTCCCCTGGTTTGCAGGCATCCACAGGGGGACACCCTGCCTCTCCCCACCCACTCGCCATCACTGAGTGCACGGCACACCCTCCCCCAGGAGTACTTGACATCAGTGGCTTCTCCCACATGGCTCAAGTTAATATTCTTGTCTCCAGCATCCCTTCTTGACAACCACCGGGCAACGTTCTGCAATAAAACCAGGCAAGCCGTTTCTTTTTCTCTCTATCGTAACTGGAAGGGGCCCTTTCATCTGAGCCCCAGCTGAAAGCCTTCTCCTGGAGAGGAAAACCATGAGCTAACGGGAGCTGCTGCTTGGCAGCTGAAACCCTGGGGCTCAGAGGGCCGGCCCTGCGCTATCCTTGGGTCTGGTAATTAACTCCACGAGGACTGTGTCTCTCCTGGAGGCGGGGCCCTCTCTTGCAGCCGGGAGGAAAAATTGTCCCCGGGGCCCACAGACAAGCCCACAGTTGCCTCCAGGAGCAATAAACAGGACACTTCCCTGTGAGAAACCTCTCTCCACATGGGGAGCTGACAGCTTGGCACCCCGACACTTTCAGGGTGACCAGAAACCTGACGTCCAGGTGCAAAAGGTTAACACGTGACAAGCGCCCAAAGCAGTTTTTTGTTGTTGTTGTTGTTTGTTTTATTTTTGTATTTTTGTGAAGCTGGAAAGGGGAGAGACAGTCAGACAGACTCCCACATGCGCCCGACTGGGATCCCCCCGGCACGCCCACCAGGGGCGACGCTCTGCCCAACAGGGGGCGATGCTCTGCCCCTCCAGTGCGTTGCTCTGCCACGACCAGAGCCACTCTAGCGCCTGGGGCAGAGGCCAAGGAGCCATCCCCAGCGCCCAGGCCATCTTTGCTCCAGTGGAGCCTCGGCTGTGGGAGGGGAAGAGAGAGACAGAGAGGAAGGAGGGGGTGGGGGTGGAGAAGCAGATGGGTGCTTCTCCTGTGTGCCCTGGCCGGGAATCGAACCCAGGTCCCCCGCACGCCAGGCCGACGCTCTACCGCCCAATGCAGTTTTATCAAATGGAGTTAGAGCAATGGATTGAAACAAAATCAAGTCTTTTTTTTTCTTATTAAATAAAAGTAGCAGGTCGATGATTCAAACAAAAGGCAGACTCACATCTATCCGTCTTCAGAGGTTTTAACACCGTCATGACCATGTCTATTCTCTGTCTAGAGCAGGGGTTAGGAACCTATGGCTCACGAGCCAGATGTGGCTCCTTTGATGGCTGCATCTGGCTCACAGACAAATTTTAATTAAAAAAATAATAACGTTAAAAATATAAAACATTCTCATGGATTACAATCCAGTCATTTCCTACCGCTCATGTTCATGGTTGCGGGTGGCTGGAGCCAATCACAGCTGTCCTCCGGGACAACACCAGATTTTTATTGGATAATGCGTCACGTCCACAGGTCGTTGTATGGCTCTCATGGAATGACATTTTAAAATCTGTGGTGTTCATGGCTCTCTCAGCCACAAAGGTTCCCGACTCCTGGTCTAAAACGACCTCTGCCGTTTGTCACACGTCAGAAGCGGATCATGTTCTCCACGTCACGGCTTAGATTTCTCAGGGGCTGAGCATCTGTGTGTC
The DNA here is from genome assembly GCF_036850765.1 of Saccopteryx bilineata. Lineage (NCBI taxonomy): Eukaryota > Metazoa > Chordata > Mammalia > Chiroptera > Emballonuridae > Saccopteryx > Saccopteryx bilineata. The sequence continues at coordinate 145,946,928 of NC_089502.1, forward strand.
CTCTGTTCCTTTCAGCTTCATATTGAGTGACGCGCTTTACACAAGTCCCAGCATGTGTATTCACTCCACTCTGAATTTGTCAGAGTTGGAAGACATCAGAGCTAATCTAGACGCTACGTGTCTGGAGCGATAAGTTTATTTCTTTTTTTTAACAATCCCAGGTAGAAACAACTCAAATCGCTATTAACGGATAAGCAGCACGTGGTTCGTGGATACAGCGGAATACTATACAGCCGTGAAGAGGAACAAGGAACCGATGGCACGCTGTCATATGGACGAACCTTGAAAATATTAGGGAAGAGAAATGGTCACAAAGGACCACAGGGTGTATAATGTCATTCACGTGAGATAATGCAGAGCAGGGACATCCACAGAGACAGAGTAGACTCCCGGTGGTCAGGATTGGGCCGTGAGGGCGTCCGCGTGAGGGGTTTCCGTGCCGGGCGATGTCAGTGTTCTGAAATGGACCGGATCTACGCTTGGCCAACATAGCAAATGCGCCCACCACCGCTGAACGGTGCGCCCGGGCACAGTCAGAGCGGAAACCCCAGGTCTCCGAGACGGAACACCCCACGTCCCGCTGGGGTCCGAGGTGAGCCGGACCGTCCCCTTCGAGGCCACGACGCATGACCCCGAGGCCTCCTGTCAGCCCTGCGGCTGCTGTCCACTCACGGCGTCCAGTGGGCGGCGTCTGGCGGAATCGAGGCCAAGAACTGGAAGGGGGGGGGGGAAGAAAAGAAAGAAAAGGAAGAGACCTTTTGCCAAGAATGGAGTTTCTGCCTGGTCGTCTCGTCCAGCTACGAAGCGCCTCTGAGCGCCGACTCCTTGACTTGGGGAACCTCTGCGGGCGCCCTCACGTTACCCCAGAAAACACGGGGTACCCCCCACCGGGGAGGGTCCCCCACCCCGTGCCCACATACCCACGTTTCTCCTTTGGAAGCGCTTACCCTCCGAGGGGCGCTGTTCCCCCAGCCAAGTGCGGGGTGAACGCAGAGAAACCCTGGGGACCACGTGAGTCCAGGGAGCTGACCGAAGCCTGACAGCACCCCACGTTCGTGGGGGGACACCCCAGAGCATCCCCTAAGCCCCTCGTCCTCCCCACGGAAGAGCCCGTGTCCCCACCTGCGCCCAGGCGCGAACACCAGGGTCCCGGGGAAGAGCCAGTGCTCTCTCCCTGCTGCCCCCAAAGGGCCCTGTTTCTCCTTCGGAGCCGGTCGTCCTGAGAAGCGGCCCGAGCAGCCAGGGACCTGCCTGTGACGCAGAGGCCAGGCCTAGGCCCCGTGTCCCCATCAGCGGCGGGATCTCTGTCTGCGAACACATTTGTCCCGCGCGGGGCGGGTCTCCACAGCAGGAGCGCTGCAAAGGGGGAGTCACAGGGTCTGCCCTTTCTCAGAGCCCCTTGCCCCCTCGGGGAGCCCCCTGGGGTGGGACCGGGAGATCGCGTTCCCTGCCAGGGTGCCTCTGCTTTGTTGAGAGAAGTCCCCCCGGGGAGCCCCGAGGAGCCAGGTCCCCGCAGCGGTCTGTTCTCTGGTTTCACCCTCTGGAGCGGCATCGGGCGGGGCGCCACCCTGACCTCAATTCGGGCTGAGCCTGGAAACCTCTTCCGAGCCTGCGCCCCGCCTTGGACATAGCCGCCAGGACACCAGACAGAGGGGGGCCCCCTGGCTCCCTGCCCCGTCCCCACCAGCCCAGGGACCCTGCCCTGCGTCTGACCCGCCTGTGGGATCGCTGTTCACCTTGCACGTTGGAAAAGCATCTGAAGCCGGTGGAAAACTCCTCCTCACAGCAGCTCGCTGACCCAGGGGAGACATGAACTCCTATGAAGACGGCAAAAGCCCTTTCCAACGTCAACCATCTTGCAAAGGCACGGGGAGACCAGGGAGGGGGTGCAGAGGGACAGAGCCGGGTCCCCCTGACTCTCTCCCTGCCTGTGATCACAGAACACCAAAGTCCCTCGCGGCTGTAGCTACAGGAACGTGCCCTGTGGCCGTTCTCAAAGTGCCTTTTCGATAGATAACGGGGTAGTTCAGCGCTGGTTCCTCCTGGGCGCGGCTCCCGTGGGCCATCAACAGTTCCGTCTCACGTTCTGTGTCCACCAGAATCTTTCTCTACCTTGTTTGTATAATCGGTGCATTCTTTATTCAGTGTCATATGGAGGGGATGGGCAATATGTACCAATTCTTTCTTTTCTTTTCTTTTCTTTTTTTTAACGTTATTCCAGGACATTCAGGAATAGAATTAGCAGGTGTTTCAAGTGCTTAGTGTTGTGATCTGTTTTGTTTTGTTTTGTCACAGAGACAGACAGAGAGAGGGACAGACAGACAGGAAGGGAGAGAGATGAGAAGCGTCGATCATCAGTTTTTCGTGGCAACATCTTAGTTGTTCATTGATTGCTTTCTCATAGGTGCCTTGACCTTGGGCCTTCAGCAGACCGAGTGACCCCTTGCTCGAGCCAGTGACCTTGGGTCCAAACTGGTGAGCTTTTTGCTCAAAGCAGATGAGCCTGTGCTCAAGCTGGCGACCTCGGGGTCTTGAACCTGGGTCCTCCGCATCCCAGTCCCACGCTCTACCCACTGTGCCACCGCCTGGTCAGACCCGGAGTTGTGATTTGTTCTCGGTCCAGGCCGTGGGGTGATTAACACCGTCTACTGACTCCACCTCACAAAGCCGTTCTTGTATTTATTTATTTTTCTTTCTTACATTTTGGCGAAAACGTTGAAATGCTCCCCTTGTAGTAAACTTCTCAATTACGTTACACGGCGTTGCCGACGGCGATACCTTTTTTTTTTAAAGAATTCGCGTACAACAATGTGCCAAATTGTGGATTGTCCCCCAAACACAGAAGTAGTGAGATGCCGTTCCCAATGGCCTCTGTCCCTTGCAGCCAGCACGTCCGTCACACCCTAAGGCAGGCATCATCCCCAAACTATAGCCCGCGGCCCACATGCGGCCCCCTGAGGCCATTTATCCACCCCTGCTGCACTTCCGGAAGGGGCACCTCTTTCATTGGTGGTCAGTGAGAGGAACACTGTATGTGGGGGCCCTCCGACGATCTGAGGGACAGTGAACTGGCCCCCTGTGTAAACAGTTTGGGGACCCCTGCCCTAAGGTGTTCTGCAATGAATTGTCACCATCCAGAGAGAAGTCCCCAAATGTCCTCCCCTGTCCGAAAATGCCAAGTCACTCCCAGGCTCTGTGGGCCAATCCTTCTCCCTGGGGAGGTAGGGTGCCTTTTCCAGGTTCTACATGTCCCTGAATTCCAGGACCCCCGTGGCTGAGAAAGGACACCCGAAGAGCTTGGTGACATGCTGTATGTCCAGCCCCCCCGGGACATATGGTGCGAAAAGCACGCTTAGAATTCCGCAGCTGCGTTCTGAGCCTGTCCGTGTGCCTGGGGACCCGGGGCCGTGCCAAGCCGGGGGCGGGGAGGATGCAGACGCATCCAACAGGCTCTCAGCTGCTGCTGTCGGGGAACCGACAGGCTTCCACTCCAGGGTCCACGATGGAATAGAACGGGGCTTTTTAACAAACTCCGACAGGTCTCTCCCTCCTCACACCGCTCTAGGACGACCCGGAGACATCGTCCACGGACGCCGACACGCGCTCCCTTCTCCGAGGGGACCGGGTTCCGGAGTCTGGCTGGCTTCCCACGGCTGTTGTAGCTCCGGTCCCCGAACCCCCGCCTGGTTAATATCCGCTTGGAAAGTTTCACAACAACAGACAAGATTTCCAAAGGATGGATTATGGCTCCTAGGCCGATTCCGTAAGGAATGGAAAGATAAGGTGCAAATGTACTGTTTTGTAAAAAAAAAAAAAAAATGAATATTTTATATATATATATATATATATGTATATATATATTGAATTTATTAGAGTGCCAATGGTTCATAAAATGATAAAATGATGCTGGTTTTGCCCTGGCCAGATAGCTCGGTTACTTAGAGCTCGATCCTGAAGCATGGAGGTCGCTGGTTCAATCCCCGGTCAGGGCACATCCTGGAGTAGCTCCGTGGTCCTGTTCATTCTCTCTCTCTCTCTCTCTCCCTCTCTCTCTCTCTCTCTCTCTCCACTCTCTTCTCCTCCCTTTCTCTCTAAAGTTAACAAATAAAATGTAAAGACAAAAGAAAAAAAAATCTTTGCTTCTCCTTAAAATATATATAAAGAAGAAATTTAAACAAAATCATACAGGTTGTAGGTGCCCGATGCTATAAGATGCTATCTGTACACCGAACTCTGTGTTGACCCCCAAAGTCAAGTCAGTCTCCCTCCATCACCGCCTGTCTCTGGTCTCCCCTTCTCCGCCTCCGCACCCCCTTTCTCCCCTGAATTTCCAACCCTGACGTCTGTCTCTTCTTCGCTCGTCACTTCATTTTGTTCGTTGGTTTCCACACAGCACAGTGCGACACCTTAGTTGTTCATTGATTGCTTTCTCATATGTGCCTTGACCGGGGGGCTACAGCAGACCGTAGCCCCCTGGTCAAGGGGTCTGTCATGTTCATAGCATTATTCACTGTACATAGTCCAAATGTGGAAGCAGCCCACGTGTTTCCCCGTGGATGGGCGGATAAACAGAATGTGGTCATCCACACAGTGGAATATTACTCAGCCATGAAAAAGGGTGAGCTCCTGACTTTGCCCACAATCCCCGGCCAAGCCACCAGCTGCCAGTCAGCACCCACCTCCAGGCGGGCGCACGGGGTTGTCTTGGGACTCATTTTCCTTCCGTGGTCAAGGTGACCCGGCCAGTGCCTGCTTCGTCTTGAAAAGCCTTCTGCCAGTCACGTGGATGCCCGTGGGCATGGCTCCTTGTCACCCACATCTACCTCCTTGGAGACGGTGGCCTTGCCTTCCAAGACTGTCCACCCAGTTCCCCATCTCTTCTATTTGAAGGTTCTCTCTGGGTGGAGAGGGTGACCGATTCAACACTATATCCCGTGACACGAATTCCACGTAACGTAGAGCAACTCCCTTGCAATGCTGGGGAAATAGCGTACAAGAAGCGCAGGGACTTATCAGCAGGGTTTGCCCGGGGGCGCCGGGCAGGGAATGATGGCCAGCATGTGGGATGCTGACTGCATCTCGGGGCTGCACGTCCCCGAAAGTCCAAGCATAGGCGCGTCCTGAGGACGCCTGCTGGTCATTGTAGCAGCTCAGCTCCCGGCACAAGACGCATGGTGACGTTGGCTCAAAGCCACGTGGCTCCAGGTAGCCCACGGAGCAAGGGGGCAGACGCCATCTGACGTCACCTGGACACACAGGAACAAAGCCAAGCCACCCGCCGGCCATCGGTGTGAGCGACGGGCCCCTTGGCAGAAGCTCAGTCTGACTCTCGGGGGCCGGCCACACAGAGGACACACCCAGACTCCCCCAGTCTTCACTCGCGCTGTGGGCTTTGGGACGACGTCCGAGTGGAAGGTATGGCGTCCTGGGTCCATCCTGGACGCTGCCCAACATGGATGCAACTTCCTGGTTTCCCCGTCCTGAGTCTAGGACAGGGGTCCCCAAAATAAGGCCCGCGGGCCGCATGCAGCCCCCTGAGGCCATTTATCCGGCCCCCGCGGCACTTCCGGAAGGGGCACCTCTTTCATTGGTGGTCAGTGAGAGGAGCACATTGACCATCTCATTAGCCCAAAGCAGGCTTATAGTTCCCATTGAAATACTGGTCAGTTTATTGACTTAAATTTACTTGTTCTTTATTTTAAATATTGTATTTGTTCCCGTTTTGTTTTTTTACTTTAAAATAAGATATGTGCAGTGTGCATAGGGATTTGTTCATAGTTGTTGTTTTTTTTATAGTCCGGCCCTCCCAACGGTCTGAGGGACAGTGAACTGGCCCCCTGTGTAAAAAGTTTGGGGACCCCTGGTCTAGGATGTGATGACTGGGGGCTGAGTTGCTTCTTGAAACATGAGTTGACAGAAACCAAGCTAGGAGTCAAGACCCGTGGGGGACAAGGGACAGAGGTGTTCTGGTTCCCCCAAGGATGATGTAGCCGCCACAAAGACACTCCTTGTCTCCTCTGCCGTTTCCCTGAAACAAACCTCTCCCTGGTGGACGCTTATTTTATTCTATGTTCTATGCCGGGGACTCTACTCTTAATGGACACCCAGCGTCAACTAGAGAAGTTGAGGGGTCCCTGTGTCTGGGTTCTGTGTAGTCCAGGGGTCGGGGAAGCTTTTTGGCTGAGAGAGCCATGAACGCCACATGTTTTAAAATGTCATTCCGTGAGAGCCGTACAACGACCAGTCTACCTGGGAATCAGCCCGTCTTCACTGGAGTCCAATTCTGAAATAGCCCATTTCTAAACTGCATCTCATCCACCGGTTAAGACTTGTATCTATGATACATTGAGGAGGAAACAGACTTCCACACCCAGCAGCTCCTATTTTATATTCTTTTTTTTTTTTTTTTAGATAAAATGATATGGAAATCTCAGTGTCCCAATAATTCCATCCGAATCTATTCAGTACACTGAGATACGATAGTGACAAATATCAGGGGAGACAAGGACACACCGTGATGCCACTCAGATTCCTGGGACGTAGACATGTGCAGAGAATAGTCACTCTGGAAAAATCCATCGGCATAAACCAAGGTGGGAGGATGAATAGACCACAGACTCGCTACAATGTAACAAACGGGTGGAAATGTAAACAAAATAAAAACGCATTTGTAGCCTGACCAGGGTGGAAATGTAAACAAAATAAAAACACATTTGTATCCAGCGGCACAGTGGATAGAGCGTCAGACTGGGATGCGGAAGGACCCAGGTTCGAGACCCCGAGGTCGCCGGCTTGAGCGTGGGCTCATCTGGTTTGAGCAAAAAGCTCATCAGCTTGGACGCAAAGTCACTGGCTCGAGCCAGGGGTCACTCGGTCTGCTGTAGCCCCACGGTCAAGGCACATAGGAGAAAGCAATCAATGAACAACTAAGGTGTCGCAACGAAAAACTGATGATTGACGCTTCTCATCTCTCTCCCTTCCTGTCTGTCTGTCTGTCCTTCTCTCTGACTCTCTCTGTCTCTGTAAAAAAAAAATAATAAAATAAATAAAAACACATTTGTAGCAAACATCCTTAGTGTGCAGACAGGTGTGCATAAGGCACACTGATACATGGTCAAAGGGTGTCAAGGGACAATTAACCCCCCAAAATAAGGGACACACCTGTGTCAAGAGGATCAATAATCAATAATCAATGAGCTCAGACGTCATGGCCATTTGAAAGAGCCACGCCCCGGACACTCGACTGACAGACACAAATGCCACAAACAAGGAGAGAAACATGGCTCTGGGGTGTGGTGTGGGGGGGACACGGGACTGGGGGTGCCGGGGGGGGCATGAGCAGAACTTCTAAGGAAGGAGGCGGCAGAACGTGGGGTGCATTTGCAGAGCCGAACCCCGCATCTCGAGGGAGGAGGGACTCGGAAGCGGAAAGCATGTCAACGTCTCGGTAGGACGATGGCGTCCTGACCAGGGGAGGGTTGAAACAGGACGGAGTAAGGAGCGTGGAGATTGATTCTGGGTGAGGGAAAGACGGGGGGAAAAGAGGGGAGACGGGCTAGATTTGGGGTGCACACGACTTTGCAATTGGGGTGTCTCAGCTCGGGAAGAGTTTCCCCTCCCTGCTCCATGAGTCATCAGGACACTTTCTACAGGTTGGTCCTCATCCAACAGAATCCCCTTCTGTCACCCTGAACTCTCCCGTGGGCACCGGCGCGTCTGAAGTCCAGGAAGCACCGTGTTTGGTGTGACTTTGGCATTGTGGGTTAACATCAGAGTTGGGCGCCTGGTGTCTGGAATCACACTGATGCTTGACCGTCACGGATGCCGTCCCCAGCCGAAGCCACCGTCAAGATCCATGACTCCTCCGCCAGACCGTCAAAGACGAGAAGACGGGGGGCTCCAGGGAAGACACATGACCTCCCCAGGACAGCTGAGCAGAGACACACGACCCCTCCGGCCGCCAGCGTCGTCTGAGAAATAACGTGTTTGCCGGGACCTTGTCCGTGAGGAGGTCTGGGGTGGGAGATTCGTCACAAAGCATCGTCAGCCACACGGGCTCACGTCCACCTTCCTTTCCCAGGGTCAACGACGGTGCCCGCAGCCTGGGCGGGTCCCGGACCTCACCTGGCGTGACGGTCCGAACTTGACAGTGGGTTGGACGGTACCTTCTTCTCATTGAATAAAAGGGGGCCATCGCCCACAGACAACGAGAGCTGGATCTCAGGGTGACTGCGTGCCCTGCCGCGTTGTTGACGGCCACAGAAGGACAACACCCACATAATTTCACAGATATGTGCAATCTTAAGACGTGGACTACATCAGCCTGACCGGGCGGTGGCACAGTGGACAGAGCATTGGACTGGGATGTGGAGGACCCAGGTTCAAAACCATGAGGTCGCCAGCTTGAGCGTAGGATCAGAAATGACCCCATGGTCGCTGGCTTGAGCCCAAAGGTCACTGGCTTGAAGCCCAAGGTCACTTGGCTTGAGCCAAGGTCGCTGGCTTGAGCAAGGGGTCACTCGCTCTGCTGTAGCCCCATGGTCAAGGCACATATGAGAAAGCAATCAATGAACAACTAAGGATGAACACTGATGATTGATAAGCAATGAAGAACTGATGCTTCTCATCTCTCTCCCTTCCTATCTGTCTGTCCCTATCTGTCCCTCTCTCTGTCTCTCTCACTAAAAAAGAAGTCAACTACACATCAGAACAGAGAATAGAGTGGTGGTTTGCCGGGCTCAACAATTGGGGAAAATGGATGATACGTTGGTTTAAAAGAGTGGCATACATTTTCAGCTACATACGATGAGCGAATGCTCTACAGCAGGGGTCCCCAAACTACGGCCCGCGGGCTGCATGCGGCCCCCTGAGGCCATTTATCCGGCCCCCGCCGCACTTCTGGAAGGGGCACCTCTTTCATTGGTGGTCAGTGAGAGGAGCCTAGTTCCCATTGAAATACTGGACAGTTTGTTGATTTAAATTTACTTGTTCTTTATTTTAAATATTGTATTTATTTCAGTTTTGTCTTTTTACTTAAAAATAAGATATGTGCAGTGTGCATAGGGATTTGTTCATACTTTTTTTTTATAGTCCGGCCCTCCAACGGTCTGAGGCACAGTGAACTGGCCCCCTGTGAAAAAAGTTTGGGGACCCCTGCTCTACAGCCTGGTAAAAAGTTAATAACACCGTATCGCATGCTGGAAATTTTCTGAGCGCACACACACACACACACACACACACACACAGAAACTGGGATCGTGTGGGCTGACGGCTTGGTTCATCAGCTTGATAGCACAACCATTCCAACATGTCGTACGCCTCAAATACGTACAATTTTATTTTGAACTCTGGTCTGAAAAACCCTTCTGCACCTCGAAAATATTTCATACCTTACGGGACATCAGGGCAGGAGGAGATGACTTCTTTATTATTTCATTTCATTTCTTTTTTTTTTTTAGTGAGAGAGACAGAGAGCAAGACAGGGAGAGGGACAGACAGACAGGAAGGGAGAGAGATGAGAAGCATCAATTCTTCGTTGTGGCTCCTTAGTTGTTCATTGATTGCTTTCTCATATGTGCCTTGACCATGGGGCTACAGCAGAGCGAGTGGCCCCTTGCTCAAGCCAGCGACCTTGGCTCAAGCCAAGTGACCTTGGGCTTCAAGCCAGTGACCTTTGGGCTCAAGCCAGCGACCATGGGGTCATTTCTGATGCTACGCTTGGATGGAACATCTGTCACTTTGACCCTCAACCGCCTCCAGGGACGTGGTCCCACTATTATGCACTAAATTCTAAAAACCCATCATCTGGGATGTGCTCTCAGCATAACCAGGAGTGAGTTAACTTTCCACCCGGTGGTGCCCAGGGCTGCATTCTTCTTCCTTCCAAATTCTGCTTTCGAAACGCCCCCAAGGAGAGAGGGATGGACCGAGAGAGGTGCGCCTTCTGTGACCTGGAGCAGTTTGCGTGGGCATTTATTTATTGTCCTCGGAGAGACGCTCTGGAACGTTCTCTGGGTAGGAACCCGGCCCCTGCAGGCGGAGCCACGGTCACCGCGCGGCTCGGTGAGAACACGGTGGCGGCTTCTCCAATCCTGTCTCCAGAAAAACGTGCTCGCCACGCGGAATCCCTAACCTTCTTGGACGCGGGCAAAGGGGCGTGCGTTCGGCTCTCTGTGTGCTAATGTTTCTTTCCTTTTTCCTTGTCATGTTTATTTTACTGATTTTAGAGAGAGGGAGGGCGATAGAGAAAGAGAAACAGAGAGAGAGAGAGAGAGACAGACAGACAGACAGGAACGTCGAGCCTGTTCCTGTCTGTGCGCTGAGCGGGAATCGAACTGGCCACCTCCGTGCTTGGGGACGACGCTCTAACCAGCCAAACCATCCAGTCAGCAGCGTTTGTTTTTCAATACGTGCTAAAACCGCACATTATCCTGAGCACGAGTGGGTTTGCAAGACTTCAGAACACAGGTTCTCACTGCATGACTTTCATTCAAGTATAAAACAATTGCGGTCCTGGCCAGTTGGCTCAGCGGTAGAGCGTTGGCCTGGCGTGCGGGGGACCCGGGTTTGATTCCCGGCCAGGGCACACAGGAGAAGCGCCCATTTGCTTCTCCACCCCTTCTCCTTCCTCACTGTCTCTCTCTTCCCCTCCCGCAGCCAAGGCTCCATTGGAGCAAAGATGGCCCGGGCGCTGGGGATGGCTCCTTGGCCTCTGCCCCAGGTGCTAGAGTGGCTCTGGTCATGACAGAGTGACGCCCCGGAGGGGCAGAGCATATCCCCCTGGTGGGCAGAGCGTCGCCCCTGGTGGGCGTGCCGGGTGGATCCCGGTCGGGCGCATGCGGGAGTCTGTCTGACTGTCTCTCCCCGTTTCCAGCTTCAGAAAAATACAAAAAAAATAACAATTGCTACCCAGAAACCTCGCCTGTTTAACGTGACCATGTAGGTTTGGGTGTTCAAACTCCACCTGAATGTGTTTTCTGCTTTTTTTTCTTTCGGCAACTAAAATGAAAATTCATCGGGTCCCCCGCTGACGGCTCTCATCTGGACTGTCCTGCCTTCACGTTCGTCACCCCAACGACATTCTCTCTGAAATAGTCATACGTTGTCCCTGCACCACCAGCAAAAACGGTATTGATCATGGAACTCCCTCACGCAGGCACCATGCTGGGGTTGCTTCCCTTGGTCCTCGGAACGATGGAACGGCCAAGCCAGGAGATAGTCACCGTGACCAGACGCATCCCGTCGTCGTCTTAAAAATTGCACCAAAGATTCCGATGTCAGAGGCCGGCTCCACAAGAAAATCGCTTCCACGTACACAAGCGAAAATCAATGCACCGGCAAACAAAGCGACAGAAAAACAAATCTTGCCTGACCAGGCGGTGGCGCAGTGGATAGAGCCTCGGACTGGGATGCGGAAGGACCCAGGTTGGAGACCCCGAGGTTGCCGCCAGCTTGAGCGCAGGCTCATCTCGTTTGAGCAGAAAGCTCACCAGCTTGAGCCCAAGGTCCCTGGCTTGAGCAAGGGGGTCACTCGCTCTGCTGCAGCCCCACCCTCCGAGTCAAGGCAGATATAAGAAAGCAATCAATGAACAACTAAGGAGCTGCTGCAACTATGAGTTGATGCTTCTCATCTCTCTCCCTTCCTGTCTGTCTGTTTCTATCTATCCCTGTCTCTAACTCTCTCTCTCTGTCTCTGTTAAAAAAAACCAATCTCCAGGGGATGGAGTCCACCATCCTGGGCTGGACAGTGGCTGCTACTCCCCTCTGCCCTCTGCTTTACGCGTCCTGCTCTGAGCTCCTGCAGTGTGACTTGGCTGACCTTCCGAATGGCCCCTTCTGCCTGGCTCTCATTTGGTCAGAAGTGTGGGACACCCTGGGGCGGAGGCAGGTGCGAGAGAAGGAGGAGCCTAGCTAACCTTCTTTCTTAATCTCTCTACACCCCAAGGTCCCGAGCACGCTTCTCTCTCTCCTGCTCCGTGATGAGCCCAGTCCCCACACCTTTGCAACACGCTCTCTTTCCGAAGGGAGGCTGCACTCAGAAAATGCACGCGAGCATGCCAAGTCTCCCCGGCCAAGGTCCCTCTGAATCCACCCCGCTCTTGGAAGGAAACTCGGAGCTTTTCGCCGCAGACTAAGCGGCGTAATTATAATATAATCCTGTCATCTTGAGGCCGGCCTTCAGCCAACGCATACATTTCCTGAGCCCACAGCGGACACGCCCGGGGACCGCGGTTTCCTTTTCCCCGTGATCTGAGTGGCCGTTGCCGTCCCGTTGAGATGATGTACAAGGCAGGTTGTGACTTCCAGGAAACTTCTCGTCCGACGGACTGCCCAGGACCTGTCTGAAATCTGCTCTCACGATTATCACTCACCGTGCCGTGCCCACAGCAGAGAGAAGGAGATGGGGAACAGAGGTGAATGAGTCTGGTGAGCTAGAAACCTTTGATTCTAGGAAACTGGGATAAGTCAGTGGCTTTGGGAGCCCTGAATGGAAAGGGAAGTGTTTTCCCACTGTGTGTATTTCTTGCCCGCCGGGCACCATCTTTACTAGGATAAAGACTTCTAGAATCCTAGCGTGCGGAGGACCCGGGTTTGATTCCCGGCCAGGGCACACAGGAGAAGCGCCCATTTGCTTCTCCACCCCTCTGCCGCGCCTTCCTCTCTGTCTCTCTCTTCCCCTCCCGCAGCCAAGGCTCCACTGGAGCAAAGATGGCCCGGGCGCTGGGGATGGCTCTGTGGCCTCTGCCTCAGGCGCTAGAGTGGCTCTGGTCGCAACATGGTGACGCCCAGGATGGGCAGAGCATCGCCCCCTGGTGGGCAGAGCGTTGCCCCCTGATGGGCGTGCCGGATGGATCCTGGTCAGGCGCATGCGGGAGTCTGTCTGACTGTCTCTCCCTGTTTCCAGCTTCAGAAAAATGCAAAAAAAGAAAAGACTTCCAGAATCACATTCTCATTGTCACACGGGTTCTCACAGCCCATGGGTCAGAGCAGTTGGGACAGAGAATGTTTGGCCGCGGAGCAAGGGCGCCCAGCGAGACCATCCTTGTGAACGGCAGAGGGAATTTACAACTTGAGAAGCTCAGAGTTAAACCCACGGCACTGTGACCCTCCCGTGTCCACCGGGGGCTTCCTGAGACCTTCCCAGAGGAAGGTGACGCTCACACAGCATTCCCTACCCTCCGGGATAGCTCTGGCCGACACCCAGCCAGGACCGCTGTTCCTCCCAGAAGTTCAGAGAGAGGGTCCCTGTGTTCCGAGGGTTTTCCATCAAAGAGTTGGCTTTGGACTAGAGCGTGGACGCGTGGACCCATCATGGTCAGTTTGGATGACGGGACCGGCTACCGGATGGTCACAGTTGTGCCTAACAGCCCAGCAAACACGATGCCCGTGTCAGGCAGTAGACGATTCGAGGGAAGACCACAAAGCCAGAAAATAAGCATCTATCTCGTTTATGTCATCTTTTTGTTTAGAAGCAGCACACACACACACACACATACACACCAAAAAAAAAGTACCCAATCTATCCCTATTTCCAGGTTAAATAACAAGTCAGATAACAACACTGTTACCCCGGGGTCCTCTCGTTCAGCTCACAACAGAGTTTGGACCACACGGGCAGATCTGATTATAAATCCTACCTGGGTGCGTCCAGGTGGGCGGTCACGCCCGAGACAGGCTTGTTCTTCAGTGAGAGTGTCTAGCTTGCCATGCCCACTGTCCCGTGCGTGTAGGTAAACACGTCTTAGAAATGCCAGGCGTCACACCCCTGTGCAAGGGGATGTTAACTCTTGTTGGTCAAATAAGTTTGTAAATATGATCTATAGGTTTGCTCGCTTATAGTTTGCATTGGGTGTGGGGGACAGGCTGTAAGCAGGCAGGGTGGTTATAGCCTGAGGCTCAGTTTTAAGACTAAGCTTTTCGGCCCTAGCCAGTTGGCTCAGCGGTAGAGCGTCGGCCTGGCGTGCGGGGGACCTGGGTTCGATTCCCGGCCAGGGCACACAGGAGAAGCGCCCATTTGCTTCTCCACCCCTCCGCCGCGCCTTCCTCTCTGTCTCTCTCTTCCCCTCCCGCAGCCAAGGCTCCATTGGAGCAAAGATGGCCCGGGCGCTGGGGATGGCTCCTTGGCATCTGCCCCAGGCGCTAGAGTGGCTCTGGTCGCGGCAGAGCGACACCCCGGAGGGGCAGAGCATCGCCCCCAGGTGGGCAGAGCGTCGCCCCTGGTGGGCGTGCCGGGTGGATCCCGGTTGGGCGCATGCGGGAGTCTGTCTGACTGTCTCTCCCTGTTTCCAGCTTCAGGAAAAAAAAAAAAAAAAGACTAAGCTTTCCCCCACACCCTTGACTGATTGCATGATATGGGGTGGTGCACTCTCATGAGGAATCCCATTATGCCTCAGATAAGTGACTTTGTATCAGAGACTTCCTTGTTTGTACATTGGATTAAAGGTTTTGATTTCTGCACTATAAAATGGAATGGGGGCTTGCTCTCTCTCAGTTCCTGAGATTATCATCAGAGAGGAGAGCAGAGAAAGGCCACGTGGAGGAGAGGAGAAGCAGCCAAGATGGCGGAGTGCTGAAGGAGAAGCCAGTTTGTGCAGAATTTGTGCAGAGAGAAGGAGATGGGGGAACAGAGGTGAATAAGGCTGGTGAGCTAGAGACCTTTGATTCTAGGAAACTCGGATAAGTCAGTGGCTTTGGGAGCCCTGAATGGAAAGGGAAGTGTTTTCCTACTGTGTGTATTTCTCGCCCACCAGGTGCAAGCTAGGATTAAAGCTGATGGCCCACCAGTTCTTGGCTCCGTTGTTTCATTACCGTCTGTCCGAATCCAGTGTGAACCTGCACGGGCCAGGCGGCTGTGATGGTGGCCGCGGCTACTGGCTTTACAACCCTCAAGGGAAGACATCATCTTCACCATTCTGCCATCCAGTGCTCTCTCTGCTTTATCTCAGCTCCGTGGAATCTTCCTTACAATTCCCTCCTTAATTCCAAATGCGTTTTTAAAAAGTTCCGACACCGTCGTTCCCTGCCGGATGTCAGACGCCTCTCCCTGGTTATATGTACACCGTCAGTCTGGCTCAAACTCTTATAAAAATTCTCAACGGGTTGGAATGGGATTTTTTTGTTTGCTTTTTTTTTTTACCTTCAAACCTGGGTTCCCCACTTCGGTCCCGAGGGACCCTGGGGAATCCAATGACAACGTGTTCGTGAAAACCAGACACCACCCACAATGGGAGAAAGTTAATCCGCTCGCTCAAATTACTTCCCTCCCTCCGCTGTGTGTTGGCGGCTTTAGCTGTGTGTGTGTGTTAGGGATCAGGGCGGTTTGGCATTGGTTAAAATTTAAATGCAGCCAGCCGAAAGAGGGCTATGAAAACTACTTTCCTTTCCAATAATTTTTTTTTTCTTAACTCTTATGAACGGCTTAAGAAAACCTTACACATTACTGGAAACAGCCCCGTGGGGGAGGGGGGAGGGGGGAGGAGGTCTAAAAATAGCACGTGGGCTGACGTCCAAAAGTCATCAGACCCGAGCTGGCTTCTCGATTTGGCAAAATGAGTCATCCTCATTCATCTGAATTTGTTCTTTTTTCTGTGTGTGTGTGTGTGACTTTTGTCAAACTATTTTTAGGAGCCAGCGACAGGCCAGCCATGCCCCGGAGAAATCTTTTGTTGATGTGTCTAACGTTTCAACGGAAATGTCACCGAAAGATCAAGTCATGAATTCAGACAATTGGGGGGGGTGGAGGGAGGGGGGAACGGGGTTAATGGGACATCTTCTGTCGACGACCAGTGAGCAGGGTGATATGTGAGGCTGGATGACTCTCTGTGCTGGCCGTCCCGTGCCCTGCGGGGTGGTGAGAAGCCTCCCTTGTCCCCACCCACCAGATCACAAGGGCACCCCCACACACAAGAGGAGGGGTGACGGCCTGAAATGTCTTCACCTATTGCCCATTGTACCCTGAGCAGCAGAATCACTCTTGAGTAAGAGCCAATGTGAGGTAGGTGGATAGACAGATGATAGACAAGTAGATAGATACATAGATAAACACATAGATAGACACATAGATACATAGATAGATACATAGATACATAGATGAGAGAGATAGAGAGATGATAGATATAGAAATGATAGAAATAAAATGGATGGGTAGATGATGGATAGATGGAGAAATAGATAGATGCATGATAGATACATAGATAGACACATAGATACATAGATAGATACATAGATACATAGATGAGAGAGATAGAGAGATAGTAGATATAGAAATGATAGAAATAAAAATAGATGGGTGGAAAATGGATGGATAGGTGGGTGGATGAGTGGATGATGGATGGATGGATGGATGGAGAAATAGATGCATGATAGATAGATACATAGATAGATACATAGATATATAGATAGATACAGGAGAAAGAGATGATAGATATATAAATGGATGGCTGGATGATGGATAGATGATGGATATATGATGGATGAATAATGAATGGTAGATGGATGGATGGATGGATGGGTGGTGGATGGATGATAGATGGAAAAAGAAATAGATAAATACATGATAGATATATGATTGATAGATAGATAGATAGATAGATAAATGATAGAGAGAGATAGAGACATGATAGATATAGAAATGACATGATAGATACATAACTGATATAGATATAGAAATAAAAATGGACAGGTGGATGATGGATGAACAATGGATGAATGATGGATGTATGATGGATGGATGGGTGGATGATGGATGATGGATGGATGGATTAGTGGGTGGGTGGATGAATGGATGAATAGATGGATTGGTAGGTGGATGAGTGGGTGGATGGATGGATGGATGGATGATGAATGGATGGATGATGGATGAATGATGGATGGAGGGAGAAATAGATAGATAGATGATAGATATATAGATACATAGATAGATACATAATACATAGATACATAGATGAGAGAGATAGAGAGATGATAGATATAGAAATGATAGAAATAAAATGGATGGGTAGATGATTGATGGATGGGTGGGTGGATCAGTGGGTGGATGATGGATGGATGGAGAAATAGATAGGTGCATGATAAATGGGTAGATACATAGATAGATACATAGATAGATAGATACAGGAGAGAGAGATGATAGATATAGAAATGATAGAAATATAAATGGATGGGTGGATGATGGATAGATGATGGATGAATAGTGAATGGTGGATGGATGGATGGTGGATGGATGATGGATGGAGGGAGAAATAGATAGATACATGATAGATATGTGATAGATAGATAAATAGATAGATAAATGAGAGAGAGATAGAGACATGATAGATATAGAAATGATATGATAGATATAGAAATGATATAGATATAGAAATAAAAGTGGATAGGTGGATGATGGATGGATGGGTGGATGATGGATGGATGGATGGATTAGTGGGTAGATTGATGGATTAGTGGGTGGATGGATGGATTAGTGGGTGGGTGTGTGGATGGATGGATGGATGGATAGATGGATGGATTGGTGGATGGATGGATGGTGGATGGGTGGATGGGTGAATGATGGATGAATGGATGGATGGATGGATGGATCAGTGGATCACGGATGGATAATGGATGGCTGGATGAGTGGGTGGATGGTTGGATGGATGGATGGATGGATGATGGATGGATGATGGATGGATGATGGATGGAGGGAGAAATAGATAGATGATATATAAATAGATGATAGATAGATAGATGATAGATAGATAGATAGATAGATAGATAGATAGATAGATAGATAGATAGACAGACGATAGAATCTTTCATGCATGCTCCTCTTCAGCATTGTGGACATCTGGGGCTGGACCCCTTCCTGATGTTGGGACTCTTGTGCAGTGAAAGGGGTTAAGCACCATCCCCGGTCTGCACCTCTTAGGTGCCCGTCACCCCCACCTGCACCCCAGCTCTCTCTGCAGACAGGGCCACGCCTCCCTGGGAACACAGCCCCGCCGGCTTCGCTCTAGAAGGAAGAGGTCTCTGGGCCCCTTCTGTGAAGTGTTCCTATTCTCCCAGGCCAATGCCAGCAGCCGGCAATGTCTTATATCCTTACAGGACATAGACAAGTGAGCTCCCCATCTTTGTGAGGCTGACACCACCACCCTCCAAAACAGCGGCAATTCTTTTTCTCCAGGGTGATATGTCCTCTGTCTTCTGCGGCTCTGGATCCAGTGGAGGCTGGTTCTGCAAAGAGGAGGGGCTCTTTGAAAGCAGCCTGTCCCCTACACTTCCAGAGGGGAGCGTGGGCACCTGACTGCATTCAGCCCTCCCGTGTGCCCTTGAGTGGCCAGGCTGGCTTGGCAGAGAGAAGGTCTAGTCTCCCCGCCCCCCATGCCAGCCAGCCTCCTTCCAGCCATTCATGGCACTGATGGTGGGAGGCACACTATGCCCACAGCCTTGGGGCTGGCACAGGACAGGACAGTCTGCATTAGGATGGGGCATGGGGCTGGAGGAGGGGGAGATATTTCTGCAACCTGCCAGGGGTGCAACGCTCTCAGGATCGGAGCCAAAAAGCACCATCTGCCCCTTGGCGAGATGACGGAGCTCTTCAACCGCCGGCGGCAACCACGCGAGCCAGCGCCTCCCCGGGAACTCCGGGACCACACATGGTAAGACCTCGGATGGCCCCTGGAAACGGGGGCTCCCCCTGTGGCACTTCCTGGAAGTCGCCTACACCCCCTCCCACGTCCACCCCAGTAGCTAGAAGGCATGAGTATCCCAGATGATTCCAAACATGAACCGACTCTGTGGTTTGCGTAGAAGACACAGAGCCCTGCCGGATAGCTCCGTGGGTTAGAGCATCCTTACAAAGGAAGAGGTTGCCGGTTCGATTCCCGGTCAGGGCACACACAGGAAACAGATCGATGTTCCTTTCTCTCTCTTTCTCCCTCTCTCTCTCTGCCTTTCTCTCTCTAAAATCAATAAAATAAACATTAAAATAAAAACATTTGAAGAGATGAGTCAGGATGAGGTTGAACTTTGTTTCTCAGTTCTCCAAAAACTCCCCACAGAAATTTAAAAAAATATATAGAAGTACAAAAAAATCCTTTGATATTAAATCATTTGATATTAAAAAAAAAAAAAAGGTGTGGATATGGCTTGGGAGGTCACTGAACCTAAAATGAAATCTGACATGATTTCTGAGAGACAGAAAGAGGAAGTGATTTGTTGAAGGCAAAACTCTCCAAAAAAAAAAAAAGAACTTTTTTTTTTACAGAGACAGAGAGTCAGAGAGAGGGATAGACAGGGACAGACAGACAGGAATGGAAAGATGAGAAGCATCAATCACCAGTTTTTCGTTGCACGTTGCAACTTCCTAGTTGTTCATTGATTGCTTTCTCAAAAAGAACTATTTTTAAGTTCAATATTATCAAACGTTTAAGCACACACTCAACCTGGGACGATTGTCAACATATTACATGCGAGGAGAACTTGTTTTCTGCTGTTTAGTAGATCAAACTTAAAAAAAAAAAAAATGAAGTTCTAATATTTTTTTCCATGATCAAGTTGATGTTTTTTTTTTTTCCTCCTTGGGGAACACACCCCCTTCCTGACGAACCACTCGTCCAGAAGGATCTCTGACGGAGGACAGACAGTGACAACCCATTGGCACCAAGAACGTCACCTCTGCGTGGCCAAGACCACCAATCTCCACCCACAAACACTCACAGCCTCAAGGGCCTCTGCCATTGGAGGAAACCCGTTATGATGACATCTCACCCCCTTAGACCACCCCCCCAAACCAAAGCACCAAATTGCCTAAAGTCATGTGGTCTTGCAAGACTTACACCTTCCCCCCCCCCCAAAATCGTATTCCTTCTCACTCTAGTTTTGGGCACTGTACAATCTCAAACATTCACACTTGTAAGTTTAATTCTTCTCGAACCCCCTACGGCAGGGGTCCCCAAACTTTTTACACAGGGGACCAGTTCACTGTCCCTCAGACCGTTGGAAGGCCGGACTATAAAAAAAACTATGAACAAATCCCTATGCACACTGCACATATCTTATTTTAAAGTAAAAAAAACAAAACGGGAACAAATGCAATATTTAAAATGAAGAACAAATAAATTTAAATCAACAAACTGACCAGCATTTCAATGGGAGCTATGCTCCTCTCACTGACCACCAATAAAAGAGTTGCCTCTTCCGGAATTGCGGCGGGGGAGGGGGCGGATAAATGGCCTCAGGGGGCCGCATGCAGCCCGCAGGCCGTAGTTTGGGGACCCCTGCCCTATGGTATGTGTGAACACCCATAATACCCGGTCACTTTTATCGGTTTTTCTGTCATCTCTGCCTCGAGCAGCAGACACACACGTGAGAACCATCTGGTCCGTCACCGGCGGTCTGTGGTTATAAAAAGAAATTGTTGCATTTGGGTAAAATCCACAGAGACGGGAAGCAGATTAGGCGTGGCCGGGGGCTCAGGGGGGAGAAAGGAGAGTGAGCTTCCACCCGTGTAAAGTCCTCCGGGGCGATGGGAAAGGTTTGGGAGCTGCAGAGAGGTGTGGCTCGCACCATGTGGTGAGTGCACTGAAATGGACACTTCACAGGGGTTAAGGACATACTTCATGTGACTTCCCCTTCAATTAAAATATATATATTGCGCCTGACCTGTGGTGGCGCAGTGGATAAAGCATCGACCTGGAAATGCTGAGGTCGCCGGTTCGAAACCCTGGGCTTGCCTGGTCAAGGCACATATGGGAGTTGATGCTTCCAGCTCCTCCCCCCTGTCTCTCTCTCTCTCTCTCTCTCTCTCTCTCTCTCCTCTCTAAAATGAATAAAAAAGAAATTAAAATATATATATATTGCTTTCTCAACCCCCTGTCTTGTCCGGAGCGGGTAGCCCACAGAGCGGGCATTAGACACGAAGCCATCCTCACTGTGCGCGGGCATACTGACCCCCCACCACCAGCACGTTCCTGAGTCACGCGTCATGTTCATAAGCCCCCCGGGAGAGCAGCAGGCCCAACAGCAGACCTCCAGACAGCGGGGTCTGCGGTGCAGCCAAGATTTCCATCTGCCACCCTGATACACAGTGTGTCCGTAAAGTCACGGTGCACTTTTGACCGGTCACAGGAAAGCAACAGAAGACGATAGAAATGTGAAATCTGCACCAAACAAAAGGAAAACCCTCCCAGTTTCTGTAGGATGATGTGGCAGCATGTGCGCATGCACAGACGATGACGTCACACCGTGTATACAGCGGAGCAGCCCACGGCCATGCCAGTCGGGATGTGGACGGTACAGAGGAAAGTTCAGTGTGTTCTGTGGCTCGCTCAGTTAGAATCCGTGACCAAAGTGCCACGTGAATATCGGTGCGTTTATAACGAAGTGCCACCACATAGGAATAACATGACTCGGTGGGATAAGCAGTTGAAGGAAACCGGCAGTTTGGTGGAGAAACCCCGTTCTGGTAGCCATCAGTCAGTGACGAGTCTGTAGAGGCTACACGGGATAGCTACCTAAGGAGCCCTAAAAATCTGTGCGTGAGCCCACATCGAACTGCACTGAATAGGTATGAAACTGGGAGAGTTTTCTCCCGCCTGACTTAGGTCAAGGTCATTCCCTGGTGTGGGACCCCTGGCTTTTCTCACACACCCCCTTTGTTCCCGTCCCCCACACCGTTCCTGACGGGTGGGTCTGACCCCGGGCGCTGAGCGTACCCTGTACCAGATATCTAACCCCCACCCCCCAAGTCCCCTTCACGACTGCCCCTGGCTCCGCGAAATCACACCTCTTCTGTTTCTATTTCCCCTCCCCTGACACATTTCCCAGGACAAAATGGAAGATATTAACCTTTCTCCTTTCTTTCTTTCTTTCTTTCTTTCTTTCTTTCTTTCTTTCTTTCTTTCTTTCTTTCTTTCTTTCTTTCTTTCTTTCTTTGTTCCTTCCTTCCTTCCTTCCTCTCTCTCTTTCTTCTTTTTCTTTCTTTCTCTCTTTCTTTTTCTTTCTTTCTTTCTTTCTCTCTCTTCTTTTCCTTCCTTCTTTCCTTTCTTTCTTTCTTCCTTTCTTTCTTTCATTTTCTTTCTTTCTTTCTTTCTCTCTCTCTTTCTTCTTTTCCTTCCTTCCTTCTTTCCTTTCTTCCTTGTTACCTCCCTCCCTCCCTCCATCCCTCTTTTCCTTCCTTCCTTCCTTCCTTCCTTCCTCCCTCCCTCCCTCCATCCCTCTTTTCCTTCCTTTCTTCCTTCCTCTCTCCCTCTTCTTCCTTCCTTCCTTCCTTCCTTCCTTCCTTCCTTCCTTCCTCTCTCCCTCCTCTTCTTCCTTCCTTCCTTCCTTTCTTTATTCCTTCCCTTTCTACTTCCTTTTTCCTTCCTTCCTCCTTCCTTCCTTTCTTCTTTCCTTCCTTGTTTCCTTTCTCCCTCCCTCATTTCCTTCCTTCCTTCCTTCCTTCCTCCCTTTGTTCCTCCCCCCTCATTTCCTTCCTTCTTTCTTTTTTCCTTCCTCCCTTCCTTCCTCCCTCTCTCCCTCCCTCATTTCCTTCCTTCCTTTCTCCCTCTCCCTCTGCCTTTATCTGCTCCTTCCTTCCTTCCTTCTTTCCTTCCTGCCTCCCTTCCTCCTTCCCTCCCTCCCTCTCTCCTTCCTTCCTTCCTTCCTTCCTTCCTTCCTTTCTTTCTTTCTTTATTTCTTTCTTTTCTTCCTTCCTTCCTTCTTTCTTTCTTATTCGCCCAAGAACACCCCCTCTCCCAGACACGAGGACGTAGCCCCCTCCCCAGGAAAGCCAGGGCCTCAAGCCTGCCAAGCCACCAGCTACCAGCAGGACATAATGCGCCCCTCCTCCTGCTCTGCGAGGGGCACGCCCCGTCAGCGGTCACAGGAAAGACGGTTATTCCACCTGAATCCTAATGACCCCGCCCTTCCAGTCCCCGGCATAAGGAACATTATGTCCACCCACAGACATGTCCACCCGTGTTCGTGGAAGCGCTGTGCACAAGAGTCAGCAGGTGGCGTGGATGGTCAGGGTTTCTAACAGAGAGGAAGCTCAGAGGGAATTACAGAAGAAAAAATGGGGGTGGGGGAGGGAGAAACAGGAGACATGCCTTGGGGTGCTGAGCACCCCCGATGCAATGCACACTGGATGCATTATTATAGAATCATACCCCTGACACCTGTGTCACTTCACTAAGCAATGGCACCCCAACAGATAAATTAATTCAATTAAAAGAAAAAGACTCAGCCCGGAATGGCCCACGAACACCCTCACATTCTTCCAGAAGCCCTTTATTTTTTATAAAAATAAAATAAAATAAAGAAACTTCACAGGGGGTGACCTGATCATACACCCCTGTCCGGGGCAGCCCGTGATGGGTCCTCCCGGCCCTAGGCCGGCCGGGGACTTCTTGGTTCCAAGGTCTATCTTTGCTGTAAGTGCTTCACGAAAAAGGCTGGAAGCTGGTCCAGTCCATTGTTCACTAAGTGACCCAGCCTCTGAAATACCGGCATCAGCACCTGGAAGCTGCACCTGTTCTCAACACGGCACAGAAATGTCACCCATCCGTGCTTCCTGCTTCCGGCACCTTCTGTCACCACCTCCCTTATGGCCCCTCCTTCAACTCGAACCCGGGAACAGAAACCACAAGCCGTCCGTCCGCGGAAAGCATTTTCCTCAGTCTGTTCCCAGCAGCCAGATCCTCTGTTAGCCTCAAATATTGATACATTATATATATAAAGTATATGTATACATTATATACATTATATATTACATGTATACATTATATATATAATATATTATATGTATGATATATTATGTATATTATATTATACATTTTATATATAATACATTATATATATAATACATTTTATATATATATCTATATATATCTATATATATATAGATATAGATATAGATATAGATATAAAGGTCTACCGGAAAGTTCTGTCCATTTCTATCACAAGTGTTGACACGTAAGCACATTTGTATCTGGCGCATGTGTGCCTCTCTATTTTTATCACTTAATGTATACATAGTGACATAGCAAATTAACTAAAATAAAGTTGATTCACGTCAGTCTTATGTGTGAAGCCATAGTGTACCCATGGCTACCGATAATAAAGTTCATTGACGCCACTGTCATTGTTACGAATTGCAACAAGGAAGAAATGCTACAGAAGCATGTAGAAATTTACTGAAAGTGTTTGGTGGAGGTACAGTTTCTGAGAGGACGTGCGGAAGATGGTTCGAGAAATTCAAAACAGGTGATTTCGACCTTTCTGATAAGCCACGTTCTGGGTGACCATCTTCGATCGATAATGATGTTGTTAACACCATGCTGGAGCAAGATTCTTTTCTGACAACATCGGAGATCGCAGAAAGGCTTAATTCAACTCAGCAAACCATTTCGGACCATATTCGGAACATAGGATTGCTGTGGAAATATATTACTTAATAAAGTTTATCGACAGTAAGAAAAATTTGTTTGTATTTTTGTTTTATTCCAAAAATGGACAAAACTTTCTGGTAGACCTTTTATACATTATACAAAGATATTTATATTTAATGTATATAATGTATATGCATATACATTATAAATATAATGTATATAAATATAATGTGTATTTCTACACATTGTATTATTATATTTATGTAATGTATATATAAAACATATAATGTATATAAGTGTATATATGAATATATGATGTGTGTGTATATACATATATAATGTTTATATATATATATATAAACTTTCCGCATAGGTTGGGATGTTCTGACGTTGACAGGTACTAGAATCGTTTTTAAGGGGGCTAGAGGAAGCCTCCGCCCCATGACATGGCGTCTGAGCACGTGTGTGGCCGGGGACGGGTGAGGGGAAGGGACAATGAATCGTTCACAGTTGCTACAAACAAACAGCACGTGGGTTGTAGGTGCGGCTGTCCCGGTTAGCGGGCCCTCTCTGCTCCTGACTCCGG
Organism: Saccopteryx bilineata; assembly: GCF_036850765.1. Classification (NCBI taxonomy): domain Eukaryota; kingdom Metazoa; phylum Chordata; class Mammalia; order Chiroptera; family Emballonuridae; genus Saccopteryx; species Saccopteryx bilineata. The sequence continues at coordinate 145,971,861 of NC_089502.1, forward strand.
TCCCAAGAGGAGCCTGTCCCAAGTGTTTGCTTCCGCTTCGGCCCGGGCCCTGGGGTCCCAGCACACAGAGGGAGACATGACCCCACCTGAGATGTTGGAACCCAGCCCCGTCGAACGCCGGTGATACATTATCCTGGTCAACACAGGTTCATCTTAGGAAATCCACTTGCGTTTGCAAATGTGTTTTTGTAATAACACGAGAAACTGTCTGCGGTAACATTCGTGAGTGCTTTTTTTCTATGAAAAAAAAATGATAATATATTTTTTTTAATGATTGAATGAAGACTATCTAGTTCAAATGATTTAAAAAAAATTGAGAGGTCATAGACTAAACTCAGGGTGGACATCGTAATATAGTTCCCTTCTTTCTTCTTAAATTAAGGAGAAAGTATTTATTGTCGTGGCGAATTCTCTAGTTACCATAAGACGGTGTTTCACTCGCCCTCCGTTTAATAAAAGTCAGCCCCCAAAACGGGGGCTTGAATTATCTATTGTTTTTCCAGTGTCCAAGTACTTGGTTACAAGTGTCAACACGGTAACCAGTTAGTCATTGTTGACCTTGTAAGCCTCACCCGGGGCTCCCGTTGCAAAACTGCAGTTGACACAAAATATCAGATGATTGTGGGCAGCAACATTGTTTCGCTCCCCGGGGATGTGGCAATGTTTTTACGATAAATTGTGTGTCTGTGGTTTGCAAACACCCTCCCAGGTCAAGGCAAGGGATAAATTGTGTGTCTGTGGTTTGCAAGGATCCCCTCCCCTCCAGGTCAAGGCAAGGCACGTGGCCCTAAATTCTCCTCCCATCTGCATCACTCTGGGATTAGCAAAGCCATCATCAGTAACTGCAGGGGACGGGTGACATCAACTGCCTCACAAAGTCCCCAAGAACTGAACACAGGGTCCCTGGGTGGGGGTGGGGGGGGTGTCCCATGTTAGGGACAAGCTCAGAATTTCACAGCGTGAATGTGAATGTGGTCTTCCCTCTCGCTCAACTTGTGATTCCTGCAGGACACCCACACACGGGTACTGATAACGTCCACGGTGTTAAGTGCTGAGCCGTGACATTTCAGCATCACAGTTTAAAGACAGTAGAGCAGGGGTCGGGAAGCTTTTTGGCTGAGAGAGCCATGAATGCCACAGATTTCAAAATGTGATTCCGTGAGAGTCATACAACGACCCGTGTACCTGATGCATCATCCAATAAAAATATTTGGTGTTGTCCCGGAGGACAGCTGTGATTGGCTCCAGCCACCCACAACCATGAACATGAGCGGTAGGAAATGAGTAGATTATAATACGTGAGAATGTTTTATATTTTTAACGTTATTATTTTTTTTATTAAAGATGTGTCTGCGAGCCAGAGGCAGCCATCCAAAGAGCCACATCTGGCTTGCGAGCCATAGGTTCCCGACCCCTAGCTAGAATCATCATTACTGTGTTTCTGCACTCAGTTTCAACGGTCCGTGATCACAGTGTTGTTCCACCAAGGAGCCAGGATTTATGGGGAGGGGGTTGTTGTGCAGGGAGCAAGGACAGTTTTGAGTGTTTCAAGCCGCTGTCCCCAGAGAAGAGATGTGTTAACTTCTGCATTCTGTTTGGTGGCGTTTTAAGGAGTTATTGACGTGCGCTTGGGAGAGGTTGGTGGTAATATTTCTCTGATGGGTGTAAGAATGTCCTGCAAATGCAGGTAACTCCCATATGTGTGATTTTTTTTTATCAGGCACTCTGCATCAGTGCAAACAAAATAAGCTAAAAAAAAATAATAATAACATCCTTAAGCTTACAAAGCTTTTTCAACTTTTTTAAAAAAAATACAGACGTGCCCATGTTTTCTCAGACTGTGATTTCTGCCCTGCATTTTGGGCTGTGTGATCTTTTCTATACAAATATAACCTCAGCTTCCCTGAAGGGAATCTCTTACATGGATAGATAACAAGGAAAATGGAAGTGGATTCCAGAGCGTGGAGGTTTGAAGAGGTCTCTGGGCCACAGCTGAGGTAGAAGTTGCTTAATGGAGTATGATTGTCATAGCAGAGATTGCTGGACCCTTGATCCTTTTGTCAGGTTTTGTTTGTGTTTTTTTTTTTTTTAAAGAGCAAATGGGAACAAATCAAGAGCAGGGCTGTTTTCTTTACAGGGAAATGGTAGCCCAATTCAGGAGGACAAATTTGGGCCTCTCTATTTGTCTATGAATGTATGTCTAATATATATTATCTATCTATCTTTTATCCATCCATCCATCCATCCCTGTAACTATGTATCTATTTATCTATCTATTTATCATATTCTATCTATATTTATCTATCTATCTATGTATCTATAATCTTATATATCTATCATCTGTCATCTATGTATCTATTATCTATCTATGTATCCATCCATCCACCCATCCATCCATCCACCCACATCTATCTATCTATCTATCATCTATGTATCTATCAATCCATCCACTCATCCACTTATCCACCCATCCACTCATCCACCCATCCACCCATCCATCCATCCACCCATTCACCCATCCACCCGTCCTGTCTGTCTGTCTATCTATCTATCTATCTATCTATCTATCTATCTATCTATCTATAATCTTCTATATCTATCTATCTATCTATCTATCTATCTATCTATCTATCTATCATCTGTCATCTATATATCTATTATCTATCTGTGTATCTATCCATACATCCACCCATCCACCCACCCATCCATCCTATCTATCTATCCATCCACCCATCCATCTATCCATCCACCCATATCTATCTATCTATCTATCTATCTATCTATCTATCATCTTCTATATCTATCTATCATCTATCTATCTATCTATCTATCTATCTATCTATCTATCTATCTATCTATCTATCTATCTATCCATCCACTCATCCACCCACCCACCCCTCCTGTCTGTCTGTCTATCTATTTATCTACCTACCTACCTATCCAAACACATATACGCACACCCACATATAAAAATGATGTCTGTGACTGGTATTGAATATACATTTAATGTGGTGTTGACACAGTGTTTGTCCACCTGAGGCAATGCCCTCCACCTCCAGGGGACACCTGGCAGTGCCTGGGGACATTCGGCTTGTCCCAACTGACACAGGGCGAGCTCCTGGCGTGCGCTGGGGTGCAGACCAAGGACACGGCTTCCTCACAGCACCCAACGGTGCCCGGGCATCGTGGCTGCAAAGCATTCTCTGACTGCAAATGTTAACAGCACCAAGGCTGAGCAAGCCTGGGCCAGTGATGACTGATGAACTATTCAGAGAGATGCGTGGAATTTACACATCGCGGGGACGGACCCCTCACTGTGATAACCAGAACAGCTCACACGCTGAATGGGGGGAGAGCTGAGTGCCGTCCACCCGCTAAACGGTGTGTCCAGCACGGTCCCCCTTCCTCCTGCACCAGGGGTCCCCAAACTACGGCCCGCAGGCCACATGCGGCCCCCTGAGGCCATTTATCCGGCCCCCGCCACACTTCTGGAAGGGGCACCTCTTTCATTGGTGGTCAGTGAGAGGAGCATAGTTCCCATTGAAATACTGGTCAGTTTGTTGATTTAAATTTACTTGTTCTTTATTTTAAATATTGTATTTGTTCCTGTTTTGTTTTTTACTTTAAAATAAGATATGTGCAGTGTGCATAGGGATTTGTTCATAGTTTTTTTTTATAGTCCGGCCCTCCAGTTGTCTGAGGGACAGTGAACTGGCCCCCTGTGTAAAAAGTTTGGGGACCCCTGACCTACACCCACCGCAATGCCATCTCCATCGGCGTAAACGTGACTCCATCTCCTACATCCTGCTCACGCCAAACAATCTAAAAAGTCCCTGAACAATTTTTTTAAACAAATGCTCCCATACGTTATCTGAGGTTTTGTTTTTGTTTTGTTTTTTAAAGTGGTTTATTATTTTTTTTAAATGCACTTACCAACACGTCTCTGGAACCCCCCTCAACCTCCAAGCTTGCATTGTTCGCCCCACGAGATGAGTCAGACAGACACACTGAGAAGCTGCTGGGCTTCTAACTGCGCCCCGCCTCTGGCCGCAGGACCCGGGGAGGGAGGGAGGCGTGGGGTTTCTCCGCTGGCGACTCCGGGGGAGACCGGGAAGGGGAAGCTCTGAAAAGCGCATCAGATAAAAGCCTGTCGCCTGCCCCGTGGGTCGGGGGACGAGGGATCGGGTTCATTTCAGAGTCAGGTTACCCAGCACAGAGAACACCTTGTCCTGCCCGGCGCTGAGTGGACGGCATCGTCAAAAGGTCGCGGGTGGTTGCTTAAGTTTTCTTTTATTTTTCCTTTTTTTTTTTTTTTTTTTGAAATAACTGGACCTTCTTCCTCTCTGGTGGGGGCAGCTACGTGAGTTAGAAACACATAGCTGGAAAGGTTCGGAAAGGTTCTCCGCCGGCCCTTGTGCGGGGGACTCGGCACAAGACAACAAAAATCAACGTCCTGGCCCTGGCCCGTTGGCTCAGTGGTAGAGTGCCGTCCTGGCGTGCGGAAGTCCCGGGTTCGATTCCCGGCCAGGGCACACAGGAGAAGCACCCATCTGCTTCTCCACTCCTCCCCCTCTCCTTCCTCTCTGTCTCTCTCTTCCCCTCCTGCAGCCGAGGCTCCATTGGAGCAAAGATAGCCCGGGCTCTGAGGATGGCTCCTCGGCCTCTGCCTCAGGCGCTAGAATGGCTCTGGTTGCAACAGAGCAATGCCCCAGATGGGCAGAGCATCGCCTCCTGGTGGGCATGCCGGTGGATCCCTGTCGGGCACATGCAGGAGTCTGTCTGACTGCCTCCCCGTTTCCAACTTCAGAAAAATACACACACACAAAAAAATCAACGTCCTCTCAGCCGGACCCTCACCACCCACCGGCAGAGGGTCCTGGAATTCCATTTCTACTGTTCTGAATAAATACATCTCCTGTTTGGGCTTGTCCCAAAGTCTTCCCTCCTTGGCAACACACCCAGGACGCCTCAAAGGACAACCAACTAGCCCTAACACCACCTCCTGTCCCCAGCCCCGACCTGTCCCCAGCTCCAAGAGGCACAAGAACCCTTCTGTGAGTCTCCCAAGGGCACCACCTCCAACACAGGAGCAGCCCGTTCCTCACAGGGAGGGTCAGCTCTTCTCCAAGATGCCGTTTTTCCTTCCTCCCTTCCTCATAAGGCAGCGGACGGTGGGGACTCCTCTCCTGAGCTCAAAACAGAAGCAAGATGCCTGACCTGTGGGGGTGCAGTGGATAAAGCGTAGACCTGGAAATGCTGAGGTCGCTGGTTCGAAACCCTGGGCTTGCCTGGTCAAGGCACATATGGGAGTTGATGCTTCCAGCTCCTCCCCCTTCTCTCTCTCTCTCTCTCTCTCTCTGTCTCTCCCTCTCCTCTCTAAAATGAATAAATAAATAATTTAAAAAAAAAACCCAGAAGCAAGCAGTCATTACCGGCGTGAGCTCCTCACGACCCATTATTTCCGGCCCCACGTGGGTCGGTCTAATGATACGGGTAAAGCCATAAAAAAAAAAAAAGTACTTGTCTAAGGTCTTCAGGTTTATATTTCTTTGTATTTTTTTTTCTTCTTTGTATTTTTATTTTTCGCCTTCATCGGTTCCATAAATAGAGAACGCCTTGTGGGAACAATAGGAACAAGTCCTCACGGCTGGCGTCCACACATATTTTGAACTATTCGTTGTTTACTTTTTTTTTTTAACACTGAGATGTTCTCTTGGGCGTGGTCACCGGGATATTAGCTCTTCGTAGAAAAAAAATGATTCCTTAGAATAATAGCCTCGGAACTGGGTTTCCAAGGAGAGTAGGGTTTTCTCGAATGGGGCACCGTCCTGGGACCTCATTTATTTAACAACCCTCAGCGCAGCGTAAAAACCATGTCCTGAGAATGGGCGGCAGGTACCCCAGACATGCACTATGCTGGCCACTAACATCATTATTCTATTTGCTTTCTTCTTTTCCAAGTGAGAAGAGGGGACATTGAGAGACAGACTCCCTCGTGCATCCCAGCTGGGATCCACCTGGCAACCCTCATCTGGGGACGATGCTCACAAAAGAGCTATTTTTAGTGCCTGAGGCAGAGACTCCATGGAGCCAACTCGCTCAAATCAATGGAGCCATGGCTGTGGGAGGAGAAAACATGAGAGAGAGAGAGAGAAAGACAAAAGAGGGAGGGGTGGAGAAGCCAATGGGCGCTTGCCCTGTGTGCCCTGGTCGGGAATTGAACCCGGGACTTCCACACCCCAGGCTGATGCTCTACCTCTGAACCAGCCAGCCAGGGTTACTCACACAATCCGTAGGCTCTACTTGGAGTAAAAGGCACAAGCACATGGTCCTCGTCCCTCCCCCCGACCTCTGACGCTCACGGCTTTCCACACTCAGCTGGTTCTCCAAGTCTCTCCCCCTCTGGAAGGCTTCAGAGACCCCCCTGTAGCTATATAATCATGGAGGTGTGCACACACGTACAATGAGGCTGCAGCACACTGATACATGCTTGTAGGCAATGATACATGGTGTCTGTGGAGAAGTATAGCGTGCTAACCCTTCCCTTTCCTCCCTTCCCTGCCCTCTGCGCTTCCTACTTAGCTGTTTCTTGTTTTCCTGACCGTCCACGCTGCCTGCCCATCACTGTCCACCACAGGCTCCTGGGTCTACTGACCTCTGGCCTTATCCAAATGCCCACACTGGGGGTGCCTGGCGCTCGCCAAGGACGCCATCATCGCCCCCTGGGCGGGCAGCTGTGGAGCCTCTGCTTCAGGCACTAAAAATAGCTTTTTTGTGAGCATCGGCCCCAGATGAGGGTTGCCAGGTGGATCCCAGTTGGGATGTATGAGGGAGTCTGCCTCTCTATGTCCCCTCTTCTCACTTGGAAAAGAAGAAAGCAAATAAAATGTGGAATGTGGCTGCCAACATGAGGCACCTTCCTCAAACAACTTGGAGTCCCTGGGAGGGTGCCCGGAGCAGTGTCCCTCAGAGCTGACTCACACGGGAGAGCGTGCACAGGGCACCCCTTCAGCTCTCTCTGAGGGCTCTCTACGGGGCCCACCGTGCTGGGGAACCGGACACCCCGTTTGTGCTGTGACCTGCATCTCCTGCATACGAGAGGCTGACCACCTTCTCAGGTGGCTGGACACAGGGTATCGAGTCTTGAAGCTTTTCCCCTCCAGGACCTTTTCAGGGGCCCAGCCCTGAGGCCCTTCTGTCTGAGCAGCTGCACAAACAGAGTCAGGGAGGTGCGGGGGTGATGTGCACTTCAGCAGGGACCTTTCCAATTAGCGTCCGCAGTTTTAAATAAGTCATACTGCCTATGTGCTTGTGTGTGTGTGTGTGTACAAACATCAACGTGTACAATGACACATACACGTTTTATATATATGTCAGGTTGTATATACACATCTAGGTTTACACGTGCTACATTTATGCTTCTTTGTCTACTGTATATGTATATATAAATATACTGTATATGTATATACAATTATATTGTGTTGTATTATATATCTACATTGTATTATATTGTATTGTATTATATATAGTATTATATTGTATTGTATTATATATAGAATTACATTGTATTGTATTATATATCTACATTGTATTATATTGTATTGTATTATATATAGTATTATATTGTATTATATTATATATAGTATTACATTGTATTGTATTATATATCTACATTGTATTATATTGTATTGTATTATATATAGTATTAAATTGTATTATATATCTACATTGTATTATATTGTATTGTATTATATATATAGTATTATATTGTATTGTATAATATATCTACATTGTATTATATTGTATAATATATCTACATTGTATTATATTGTATTGTATTATATATCTACATTGTATTATATTGTATTGTATTATATATCTACATTGTATTATATTGTATTGTATTATATATCTACATTGTATTATATTGTATAATATATCTACATTGTATTATATTGTATTGTATTATATATCTACATTGTATTATATTGTATTGTATTATATATCTACATTGTATTATATTGTATAATATATCTACATTGTATTATATTGTATTGTATTATATATCTACATTGTATTATATTGTATAATATATCTACATTGTATTATATTGTATTGTATTATATATCTACATTGTATTATATTGTATTATATTGTATTGTATTATATATCTACATTGTATTATATTGTATTGTATAATATATCTACATTGTATTATATTGTATTGTATTATATATCTACATTGTATTATATTGTATTGTATTATATATCTACATTGTATTATATTGTATTGTATTATATATATAGTATTATATTGTATTGTATTATATATCTACATTGTATTATATTGTATTGTATTATATATCTACATTGTATTATATTGTATTGTATTATATATCTACATTGTATTATATTGTATTATATTGTATTGTATTATATATCTACATTGTATTATATTGTATTGTATTATATATCTACATTGTATTATATTGTATTGTATTATATATCTACATTGTATCATATTGTATTGTATTATATATCTACATTGTATCATATTGTAACACTGCATTGAGCTGTCGGATACATTGATGTGTAGATGTGGATATATAGGTCTCTAAAAAATATGGGCCTGTTTTTTCTATGTAATGTAAAAATAAATATACCTTCTTTTAATTTTTACTTATTGATTTTTATGAGAGAGGAAGGAAGGGAGAGAGAGAGAGAGACAGAGATGAGAACATCAATGTGTTCCTGTATGTGACCTGACCAGGAATCAACCTCTGTGCTTTAGGGCAATGCTCTAACCAACCGAGCTATCTGGCTGGGGCCAAAGATACCTTTATGTTTTCCTGGAGAAGCCTCCCTAATCCAGAATTATATATATATATATAATATATATACAAATATATATATTGTTATATATATTATATACAAAAATCACATATGTTATATTATATAAATGATGTTTTATATGTAAATTATATAATATAAAGATAGATTTTATGAATAAATGACATGTAATATAAATGACATACTTTACGTGTAGATTACAAAAGATAAATGATCTCTTTTACATGTAGATTATGTAATATAAAGGATAAGTTTTCTAACCAAATTATATGTCATGTAAATGATACACTTACATGCCATATATATTTTATATTTATGTTACGCGTAAATTACAATACCATCTCTATATAAATCACACGTAAAAGAAAGGATAGTCTCTGTATACACCGTATATTATAAAATGATAGTCTCTGTATACACTGTATATTATAACTCATGTATATTATAAATTACAGTCTCTAAGTATAGTTATTATGGTGTAAAGTCTGCTTTGCATTTCCTAGGGCCAGGGCTCGCTCTGTACCCGTGCATTTCGGGACAGGACGAATTACTTTATTTCTCCATAAGGAGAAATAAAAAAGAGAATCCTCTCTTTTTAGCGTGTCTTCACCACCCGGTCAGCAGGGGATGCGAATTCTGCACTCGGAGGCGTCGTAAGGCATCGGTCAGAGATTCCTCCCCGGGACTCACTCTGTTCTAACTCCCCCCTTCATGTGAAGACAAGAGAGTTATCCCCTCCAGAGCGGTCCAAGCTGCGTCTGACCTGGCTCCTTGAGATGGAGCTGACCAGCTTGCGGCCATGGGGCCACCCACGAGGGGACAGTGACAGTAGCAAACACTCCGTACGGAAGGGCGTCATCCCCTGGTGTCCTTCAGAACGCCTCCAGCGTCCCCCTGCTCGCTAGGTCTCGGGCAGATGACATCTCGGTGACTCACGCCATCTGGCCTGCTGATAAGACTCAGTACATTTTCTTCCCCCTGTCCTGGAAGGTAGGGTGGACAGCAAAGCCACTGCCCGCACTCGAGAAGGCTGGAGATAAGGTCCCTCCTCTCCGCCGCTCTGTAAACTCCGGACCCCCCTGTGTTTTGGAATCGGTACCTGCCGGGTAAATCACTCACGGTGCGCATTCTAAACCCTGTCCTGTCCTGGCGTTCTCAAGAAAACACCAACGTACCAGGTCGGAAAAACAACGATGAGGTCAGGACCCCTCTTCCCCCCTCCCCCAGTGACCTCATTTTAACTTAATCCCCTCGTTATAGGTTATAGACCCGTCTCCAAAGGCAGCCCCATTCTGGGGTCCTGGGAGGTTAGGGCTTCAACCCCCAGAAATTGGACAGGACAATGGGGTTATCTCAGATGGTAAAAGCTTTGGATGCACTCCAGAAATGAACTTCAAAAACCAGATGCTTGAATATGGAATCAGCCTCCCAAAGAGTAGGATCCTTGGTTACAATGTTTCACTTTCCACCCAGGGTGGGTTGTTGCAACCTGAAGCCCTGGAACGTCTCATCTTTCTAAGGTTGGGTGGAGTTTTAAAAAGGGTTGTTTACACTGCTTCTTGCTTTCATTTTTTTAAGTCATGATTCTAAATACTTTTCTGCTTATAGGAGGGATACACACAGTATGTCCTTTTGCAGGGGGGGGGGGATTAATTGTCCCTTAACACCCTTTGACCATGTTTCAGTGTGGCTTATTCACACAGTGTCTGCGCACTGGAGATGCTGGCTACAAATGTGTCTTTATTTTGTTTTACATTTCCACCCATTTGTTACATTTTAGGGAGTCTGGCACTATTCATCCTCCCACCTTGGCGGGTGAGAAATATTCTTCCGGGACCTTCCAGGGACTTGAAAACTCACTCTTTTGTTCCTGTCTGATTGTGTTGACTTTGTTTTCCGCCCCTCCCCCTGCCCCTTGAAAGTGAACGCTCCCCGAACTTCTCTCAGGGACTGTTTGTGGGGTTCTTTAATGTGGTACCGGGTGAGACTTGGTTTGATCCAATCTTTCTCCTAACTCATGTCTCTCACTCACTACTGTGCTCAGATACTAGTCATCATCACTATCTTCTCCGTAACCGTATAGGACCTTGGAAAATTCAAGTTCAGACACCCAGTTAAACGTCACCGGGACCTGGCTGAGGGGACTTCCCTCAACCCCCTCTGCCCCCCCCCCCCGGACCAGACAGGAACTCCGCAGGATCCAATCCCAGGTCTGTCTGGCCCCCTGGCAGAGTTAACCGGTCCCCAAACAGCCTCTCGGACGGACGGTTGTCTTTGAAATCGCTCATGCAGACAGAGAGACAGGTGTTTGCAGGAGGGTGCTCTGTGCTTGAACGCGGGTCTGTCGCTGTGACAACCCCGAAGGCCCTTGAACTTCCCCGGGTTTTAATTTGAGTCCGACGAACGTTCATGTACCCCGTTTCCCCGCAAATAAGACCTAGTGCAATTTTTTTTTCAAGCTGAGAAATAGAAAGCCTTCCCTGAAAAATAAGACCTGGTGTGTCTTTAGGAGCAAAAATTAATATAAGACACTGTCTTATTTTGGGGGGAAAACAGGGTAGATGGTTGTACTGTTATAAAGTAGCATACCTCAATTCCGCGGGTTGCATACAGACACCAAGGCAGGATACAGCAGAATTTTTAGGAGGAGATTTTTTATTTTTTATTTTTTGCATTTTTCTGAAGTTGAAAACAGGGAGAGACAGTCAGACAGACTCCCGCATGCGCCCGACCGGGATTGACCCGGCACACCCACCAGGGGCGACGCTCTGCCCACCAGGGGGCGATGCTCTGCCCATCCTGGGCGTCGCCATGTTGCAACCAGAGCCACTCTAGCGCCTGGGGCAGAGGCAAAGGAGCCATCCCCAGCGCCCGGGCCATCTTTGCTCCAATGGAGCCTTAGCTGTGGGAGGGGAAGAGAGAGACAGAGAGGAAGGCGTGGCGGAGGGGTGGAGAAGCAAATGGGCGCTTCTCCTGTGTGCCCTGGCCGGGAATCGAACCCGGGTCCTCTGCAGGCTAGGCCGACGCTCTACCGCTGAGCCAACCGGCAGGGCTGGAGGAGATTTATTAATAAGCCGGCTGCATATAACTTACACGGGCTATAGCTGACCCAAATCATGTAGCCCCAAATATAGCTCTGAGGCTAGTTATATAGACTTCATCACATATAGGTTGGGGGGAAAGGAAGGGAAGAATGACACAATAATCAATCATTAACAAGCTTATAACATTCATCTATAGGATCTATAAAAATATTCCTACATATTAAAACTTCCAAGGTAACACGATAGTGATGTCATTTTACATATCAAAGACATTCACAAATCTCCTAGAGCAGGGGTTGGGAACCTTTTTGGCTGAGAGAGCCATGAATGCCACATATTTTAAAATGTCATTCCATGAGAGCCATACAGTGACCCGTGGATGTGACGCATCATCCAATAAAAATGTGGTGTTGTCCCGGAGGGCAGGTGTGATTGGCTCCAGCCACCCGCAACCATGAACATGAGCAGTAGGAGATGAATGGATTGTAATCCATGAGAATGTTTTATATTTTTAACGTTATTATTTTTTTTATTGAAGATTTGTCTGCGAGCCATCAAAAGAGCCACATCTGGCTCACGAGCCATAGGTTCCCGACCCCTGTTCTAGTATCTACCTCCCATTCCTTTGTCTAGATCAGGGGTGGTCAACCTGGTCCCTACCGCCCACTAGTGGGCGTTCCAGCTTTCATGGTGGGCGGTAGCGGAGCAACCAAAGTATAAACAAAAAGATAGAGTGAACTAGAGTAAGTTGTTTTATAAAGTTTGATTCTGCCAAACATAGTAAAATTCTGACATAAAGTACTTGGTAAGTAATTATTATTATATGCTTTCACTTGCTGTCACTCTGCTTTATAAATTTTATAAAGTTACTTTCCTACTTTATAAATCACCATGACTGTGGAACCGGTGGGCTGTTAGAAAATTTTACTACTAACAGAGATACAAAAGTGGGCGGTAGGTATAAAAAGGTTGATTGCCCCTGGTCTAGAGGTATATGTTACTCTCAGGATTCCAGGAAGGGAGGAAGAGTTAAAATCAGTGTAGGATAGGTAAATATTGTCTGTTATTGAAAGGGCAAGGAAGTTCTCCAGATAACCTTTATTCTTTCAAAGCCTGACTCTTCCCTCTTTAAAATGGTCTTGCCAACACTAAGCTTTACAGTTCTTGGGCACCTTACCACAGCATCTGGAAATAGAGTTCACAAGAAATTCTTGTTGGAATTCAGAGTTTCGCTGGTCATGCTGATACTCGTGATGACATGATTACAATGTATTCATAAATGTTGATTTTTTTGTTGTTGTTCAAGAATAAATGTGAATTCTTGTTCATGGAAAAATAAGACATCCCCTGAAAATAAGACCTATTGTGTCTATAGGAGCAAAAAATATATAAGGTACTGTCTTATTTTCGGGGAAACACGGCACCTCCTTGTGCCTCCTGACCGCCCAGAGTATGACTGGTTTATTTTACAAATGTGAGGCAACATTAAAAAAAAAAAGGCAAATGTCTGTTCTTCTTGTTTCCATTGGTTATCAAACAAACATGATTTTAAGTTAATAAAACTGTAACTGTAACTAATTTCATTTTTGTAAAAAAAAAACAACAAAAACTCACTCCTGGGGGGTCAGCGATCATGAAAAAAAAAAACTCAAACGGTTAAATGCCCATTTGTGGGTTTGGCTTTATTTTAGTGACTGGTGACAGGCTGATTTTGAACTAAAACTGCTATCTTCAAAACACCCTCGTCTCACCTGACCAGGTGGTGGCGCAATGGATAGAGCATTGGACTGGGATGCGGAAGACCCAGGTTCGAGACCCAGGTTCGAGACCCCGAGGTCGCTAGCTTGAGCGCGGGCTCATCTGGTTTGAGCAAAAAGCTCACCAGCCTGGACACAAGGTCGCTGGCTTGAGCAAGGGGTCACTTGGTCTGCTGTAGTCACACGGTCAAGGCACGTATGAGAAAGCAATCAATGAACAACTAAGGTGTTGCAACGAGAAACTGATGATTGATGCTTCTTATCTCTCTCCATTCCTGTCTGTCTATCCCTCTCTCTCTCTGTCTGTAAAAAAACAAGCATACAAACAAACAAAAAAACACACCCAGGTTTCTAGATTAGTAAACGATTAGCTCTAAGCCCGTTGGGAATTCCTGGCCTCCCTAGCCAGAGGTGTGACGTCTCTATGGCCAAAAACACATTTCTGCCACCAGAGAGGGAATTTCTAGCTCACCTGCGGATACCTTGGAAACAGAGATCAGTCCGCCCCTGACGTTCTAATATGACCGGACAGGTGACGCTGGAGCTGTTGGCAGCAGGAAATGTCTGTGGACGCACAGGTAGTGAGATACGCCCCTGGGGGACCCTGCAGAGATGGTTGTCAGGGTGATGTGTCCCCCCTCCCCCCTGGGGCCCGGGCCAGGGCCCGGTCTGGGAGGACTGGTTCTTCTTATTATCTCTTGAAAGAAGTTGCATCACCCCTCCTCAGCCGCAGAGGCCGAAACTTCTCCTGCAAACTAGGTTATCTCCCGGATTCCTAAGGCAGAAAACCAACCCAGGGCGGCATTCACAGGGTGGCAAAGCTACCCACACAGCCTGCTTGCTGGGAACAGCGTCACAGGGGGTGAGCGGGGACACCCCAGATCCCACGTCAGTCCCTTGGAGAAAAAGGGGACCACACAGCACGCACCGGCCGGGGGGCAGGAAGCAGGGGGGACATGTCCTTGGAGGTCCCTGCCGCAGATTGGACGCTCCTTAGAGGTCCTGTTCTGCATTCGGCTGACCCCTCCCTACCATAGCTGAACCCTGCCCAGGGGTACTGGCCTGCCTTCTAATCCCAGATCAGAAGTGCTCAGAGCTCTGTGAGACCCAGGCTACAGAATGTCCTCCTTCCCGGGGCCACACTGCGGCCAAGGTCTCTTTGCAGAAGTCCCAGGGAGACGTCTTGCCCAGTGTAGGGGAAACACCATGTCTATGCCCAAAGCATCTGTCTGTCTGAGTGGCGGGTGGCATTCATCTGTGCAACTCAGAACATCCACAGGTGTCTATTTATTTATAAGAATGTTTATCAATATGCTGCTAACAGACATTAGGGCAGGGGTCCCCCAACTTTTTTCACAGGTGGCCAGTTCACTGCCCTTCAGACCGTTGGAGGGCCGTACTATAAAAAAAAAAAACTATGAACAAATCCCTATGCACATGGCACATATCTTATTTTAAAGTAAAAACACAAAACGGGAGCAAATACAATATTTAAAATAAAGAACAAGTAAATTTAAATCAACAAACTGACCTGTATTTCAATGGGAACTATGCTCCTCTCACTGACCACCAATGAAAGAAGTGCCCCTTCCGAAGTGCGGCGGGGCCGGATAAATGGCCTCAAGGGGCCGCATGCGGCCCGCGGGCCGTAGTTTGGGGACCCCTGCATTAGGGGATATTTTATCGCTTCATATTCATGTTGAAATATTCCCTAATGTTTGTGAGCAGTGTGTGTGTGTGTGTGTGTGTGTGTGTGTGGATATTGCAATTTCTATAAAGGCAGCTGAACACTTTAAAGAATGTGTATTCAAATATATAATAAAATGTATTAGAATATCTATAAATACATTTGATTATGTATTACAGAACATTTATAAGACAGCCTATGATATATGCAATGTCTCCTATATAAAAATTAACTCGGCAAAGCCCCTGCATATTTCTTTGAAAATCTATGCATTAGGATACATAATAAAATAAAACATATATTATAAAGTATACTAAGACTATAAGATGGCTCATTCAGAATAGAGTGTATATAACATTTGATATAATATATATATATGAGTTGTCATATGTGTGAAGGTAGCTTAGCACTTTTTTTGTAATATATATTAGAACAGGGGTCCCTAAACTATGGCCCGCGGGCTGCATGCGGCCCCCTGAGGCCATTTATTCAGCCCCCACCACACTTCCGGAAGGGGCACCTCTTTCATTGGTGGTCAGTGAGAGGAGCACACTGACCATCTCATTAGCCAAAAGCAGGCCCATAGTTCCCATCGAAATACTGGTCAGTTTGTTGATTTAAATTTACTTGTTCTTTATTTTAAATATTGTATTTGTTCCCATTTTGTTTTTCTACTTTAAAATAAGATATGTGCAGTGTGCATAGGCATTTGTTCATAGTTTTTTTAATAGTCTGGCCCTCCAACGGTCTGAGGGACAGTGAACTGGCCCCCCGTGTAAAAAGTTTGGGGACCCCTGTATTAGAATATACAACACAATAAAATATATATTATAAAACAAACTGTACACTACAGAACGTCTCAAATGTAATATAGATCAGTGGTCCCCAACCTTTTTTAGGCCACGGACCAGTTTAATGTCAGAAAATATTTTCACGGACCGGCCTTTAGGGTGGGACGGATAAATGTATCACGTGACCGAGACAAGCATCAAGAGTGAGTCTTAGACGGATGTAACAGAGGGAATCTGGTCATTTTTAAAAAATAAAACATCGTTCAGACTTAAATATAAATAAAACGAAAATAATTTAAGTTATTTATTCTTTCTCTGCGGACCGGTACCCAACAACCCACGGACCGCTCCCGGTCCGCGGCCCGGGGGTTGGGGAACCACTGATATAGATCATAGCTAATATAACACTATAGGTGAATTGTAACGCCCGCGGAGGCAGGCGAAAATTTCTCTTGCTTCGAGTAAAGGTATGACGAAAATTAGAATGCAGAAGAGCATAGATGAGAATCCATCCACTAGAACGTATTAGAATATATATCACATACCATTTATAACTTAGAAACTCTCTGAAGATCACTGTTCAGTAATTTTTTTTTTTTTTTTTTGGTATTTTTCTGAAGCTGGAAACGGGGACAGTCAGACAGACTCCCGCATGCGCCCCACCGGGATCCACCCGGCACGCCCACCAGGGGCGACGCTCTGCCCACCGGGGGCGATGCTCTGCCCCTCCGGGGCGTCGCTCTGTTGTGACCAGAGCCACTCTAGCTCCTGGAGCAGAGGCCAAGGAGCCATCCCCAGTGCCCAGGCCATCTCTGCTCCAATGGAGCCTCGGCTGCGGGAGGGGAAGGGAGAGACAGAGAGGAAGGAGGGCGGGGGTGGAGAAGCAAATGGGCGCCTCTCTTATGTGCCCTGGCCGGGAATCGAACCCGGGTCCCCCGCACGCCAGGCCAACGTTCTACCGCTGAGCCAACCGGCCAGGGCTCAGTTATTTTTTCAAATTGTAACTTAGTATCTATACCCAGATTTACACATCTGTTTGTACACACACACCTTCATGCACACACACAAATGTATCAATATGTATATATATATAAATACAGACCCGTAGAGTATCTCCCGAGAGAA
The DNA here is from genome assembly GCF_036850765.1 of Saccopteryx bilineata. Lineage (NCBI taxonomy): Eukaryota > Metazoa > Chordata > Mammalia > Chiroptera > Emballonuridae > Saccopteryx > Saccopteryx bilineata. The sequence goes on from NC_089502.1 coordinate 145,989,115, forward strand.
GCCACGGGCTGCCTCAACAGGCGACAACTTGTATCCCTCTTGAACTCAACAAAGACCTGCCCGGCCCAGTCTGGTTGAGGCCAAAGCTCGCCCTAGTGCGTTCCCCACCCCCCACGGCGTAAATGTCGCCTCACAAAGGCCAGGAATGTCCCTTCAGATGCCTGGCCCGGGGGGGGGGGGGGGGGGGGGGGGGGGGGAGGGGTTGCGGAGGCGCGGGGGTTGGGGGAAGGTCCTGTCTCTCAAGCACTGTTGTGGGTTCTGAGGAGTTTTCCGGGTCCTGGCAGACGCAAGCTGGTTTGTACAAGCCAGGAGCATTTGTGGGGAGGGAAGTTGGTCAGACTGGGGTTGGGGGTGTGTGGGAGACAGGAAGGGGTCAGAGTCCCTGGGTAGCCCAGAATTTAATTGTGAGATCCTCTGTCTGGGTACAACCAGAAGCGCAGGGCGTGTTCCTTAAGTCAGCGTGAAACCTTGGTCTTTAACCAAGCCCTCAGCCACCGGCACCCCAGTCTAAAGGTCCACCCCACGTGCAGAGGTCGCGCGCTCCGCAGGCAGACACGCACGATACCCCTGCGCGGTCAGTCAGCCCCGGTGACCCCGGGCCTCCCGGGCGGGCAAGGGTCCTTTGGCCCGCGCGCGCGCGCGCACGAGCGCAGGGACGCCTCCTTGTTCTCAGCAGGCGCACCGGCACACGTGGCCCTCTCCCGGGGCGCATTTTTCGCATTCCAGTTCAAGATTTGGCAACCCGAGAGTGCAGAACCGGCGGCGTCACGCCCGGGGAACACGCCACCCACAACGTGCCGATGACGGGTGGGGCGAGGGCTGGCAGCCCCGGGGCGAGAGAACCACACCCAGAGCCGGGACCTGGTTTCCTGGGGCCCCTTCCGTCTTGGCCCTGCCCGGGTCTCTGCAATCCGCTTCCGTGCTAAAGTTCTGGTTTAGACGCACGCACGCGGCCTTGCCTTTCTGAGAAACTGCCCCCGCCCGGCCGCGAGCACGCACGGGCAGTACCGCTGAAAGCCCCTCCAAACAAGGAGGCGGGCAGGCGACCCTCCTGCTGCTAAAAGGTGGCGCGCGCACCGGCATCTGGGGCAGCCCCGGGGCCCGGCTAGGAAGGACCGGCAGCTTCCAGGCCGCGCCAGGCCCGCGGAAGCCCGGCGCGCCGCTTTGTAACCAGATACCGCCAAAGGGAAAAAAGTACCCTTTGAAAACACCGGTCGTCCCGTTCTATCAGAATTTCAGACACACCCTCTTCATCTAAATCTATCTATAAAGATGGGCCGGGAGAAGCACACGCTAGGAGAAAGTCTATATTATTATTATTATTCTCGCGTGTCTGAAATTCACATGTGTCCGGGAGGGAATCCCACGCGCATCTCCAACCGTCCCTGCTGCGCGTGGGGCCGTGGCTCATCAAGTCGCGCGCGCCGCCTTCGGTTGTCCCGGCTCTTGAATCTGAGTCTCTTTAGACTTTTTTTTTTTTTTTTTTTTTAACGGTCCTTTGGAAATATAAATAATTACGGCTTTAGAGGAAGGCGTAAAGAAGCGAGCGCCCCGGAAGGTCCCGCGCGCCGCGAGCCCGGCGGCGCAGTCAGCGTATCGCCGCGCTGGAGTCCCACAGCGAGACTGAGAGGCTGACCCGGCCCAGCCGCGGGGACTCGTAGGCAACGCGCGGCGCGCCGAACGTCCCCTCCGCCCTGAAGCGTAGGTTCAGTTTTATTTTTTTTAAGTTTACTTCGGTTTGAGCCACGCCCTGTGCGTCCCCAAGCCGGTCCCGCCTCCAACTTTCCGGACTGGGGCGCAGCGATCCCGCCGGCCAGCTCGCGCGGCGCAGCTTCCGAGGGGGAGCGCGGCAGGGAGGGACCCCACCCAGGGACTCCCCGGCGTGCCGAGGGGGGCGTGGGCACCTCCCCAGAGCCGCTCGACGCTGGGTGGCTGGAGCAGCCGCCACGCCCCGAGCCTCGCAGTTCCAGGGCGGGGACTCGGCGGGGGCGGAGCGGGCCGAGTCCGGGCAGGCGGGGAGAACGCCCCGCCCCGCCCAGGCGGCTTCCGCCCGCTTCCCCATTATCGCGCACTCAGCCTGCGCGCGCCGGTGGCGGCGGCGGACTCGGGACACGAGGAATGAACAGGGAGTCGGGCGCGCGCGGCCGGGACCCCGCCTCGCCCCCGCCCACCCGGGCCGCGCCCCCCTCGGAGGCTGCGCCGCCACCGCCGCCGCTGCCACCGGGCCCGCGGTGCCCGCCCCGCCAGGCCGCCGGCTACTCCCACCGGCTGCTGCTGCTGCTGCTGCAGTGAACGCCGCCCCGCGCCCCGCCATTGTCCCCGCCGCCCCGCCAGTCGCGCCGGGCCCCAGGCCGGGAGGCGGGGAGCGCGCATGGGTGGGCGCCGCTGATGCCGCCGCCTCGCCGCCCTCCGAGGCTCCGTCCCGGGAAGCCCGGCCCGCCTCGCCCCCTGTCCCGGGACTGGAGCGCGTCCTCATGGAGGCGCCCGGGCTGGCCACGCCGGCTCCGGCGGACTCCGACCCTCCAGAGAGCCCAGGAGAGACCCCCGACGGGACCCCCGCGCACTTGCCGGACGCCGAAGCGCCTTCCACGGAGTCGGCCGCCTACCGCCTGCAGGACTTGGAAACGCTGGCCACCGTGGGTGAGTACGAGGAGCTGAGACCCGGGGCCGCAGGGGCGCTCGGTGCCGCCGGGAACGCAGGCAGGCGTCAGACAAAGGGCCCCGAGTGTCGTCGCCCGGACGCCTCCCGGGGACGTTTCTGCCCGGACCCCGCCAGCTCCGGCTGGCCGCGCGGGGCTACCCCTGCGTCCTCTGCCCCACACCGACGCCCCGAGAGTTGCAATGAGTAGTTAGTCCCCCCTCGGGCTGGCGTCTCCAAAGGCAGCTTCGTTTAAGACCGCCCGCCAGGAAACCGCCGTGGTGTCTTGAGCCCCTCGACGTCACATGGGGGGGGGGTGTCGCGCGTCCTCCCGGGCAGGGACCCCCCTGGACAGAGGCTGTTCCCCACCTTCACTTGAGGCCAGCGTCCCCTGCGCCCAGTGGCAGGAGACACTCTTGGGGAGCTTGGTCCTAACTGCGGCTGGGGGGGGGGGGCAGGGAGCAGGTGTCTGGTGCCGCTCTGGGCTGGGGGCCTTGGCGATGGATTAGAGACATTTGCTGGATCCGCGCGCGCGTGTGCATCTAAAACTTGGCCCTTTTCCACGAAATGCTTCTTTTCTTTTGTCCTATGCCTTTAAACTCTACCCTCAACCGGGCGGCTGGAAAAGTTCAGTTTCCACTTCTCTGTCGCGGGTATCCCCGTAACGCACCGGTTTGTGGAGCCTCCCTGAGGTGCTCAGAAGATCCCAAATCCCCCCCCCACACACACACACACTTCCCATGGGGCGCTGAATTCAGGCTTTGAGCACCAGCCACCCTGGGGCTCCTTGGCAACTGTTGCCAAGGGGTTGTGCCAACCTGTTGTTTGGCGAGATGAGCCTGGTGGGAGAGGTAATGAGGGTGACTGTGGGGTGTTTGGGTTCCTACTAGCCAACCCCCAGCTTGGATAGGGGAAGCAGGGGCAACTGTGGACTCAAGGTCATGAGGTCCTGGCACTTAAGGCTCAGTAGTACCCAAAGCCAGAGCCAGACTGACCCAGAAACCACCGGTGTCCATGACTGTTCTCATCTCCTTCAGGGGCCTCCTTGCCCAGGCGTAGTGGGTGTGAGGAAGGGCCCACCAGGGACTGTGATTTGGGAAGGAGGGTGTGGAAGGGACCCTCTGTTTCCCATTCTATCTCTGTCTTCATCTCTCTCCCCATATCCATCCATCTATCCACCCACCCACCCATTTAGCCATCCATCTATCCAGCTAACCACCATGTATCCATCCATCCATCCATCCATCCATGCATCCACCCATCCATCTACCCATCTGTCCAACCACCTGCCTATCCAATCACTCGCCCATCCACCCACCATTCCATCCATCCATCCACCCATCCATCCATCCACCCTTCTATCCATCCATCCATCCATCCATCCACCCTTCCATCCATCCATCCATCCATCCACCCTTCCATCCATCCATCCATCCATCCATCCATCCATCCATCCATCCACCATCCATCCATCCATCCACCCATCCATCCATCCACCCTTCCATCCATCCATCCATCCATCCACCCAACCACCTGCCCATTCATCCACCCATCTATCATCTACCATTTATCTATTATCTATCTACCTGTCTATCCATCCATTTATCCATCATCCACTCACCCATCCATCCATCTGTCCATCCATCTATCCATCCATCCATCCTCCCACCATCCAACTATATCTATCTATCCCTGTTTCTGCATTCCCCCTCCATCTCTGCCCATCAATATCTTCCTCCTTCCCCCCCCTCCATCTCCTTCCCTGTCTCTCCCATCTCTGAAGCTCTGCTGGGCTGGCTGTGACAGGGAAGTCACACGGAAGTGAGACACCGGGATCCGTGGAAAGGGAAGTCCTCGTCCTCAACGGGGAAGCACTCACGTGGGCCCCAGGCTGGGTTCCAGCGGCAGGCACAGTGCGCCCACTCCATCGTGCAAGGATGTGAAAGCCGGCTGTCTTTGGGGGTCGGTTAGTTACACAGGAGGTGGAGACGCAGGGAACAAGGCGGACTTGTTGGAGGACATGCCCCCCCTTGTGTTTGTTCTGGGCAGGGCGCTCGGCTTTATTGTGAAAGGGGCCAGGGCGGCCAGGTGGGTGGGCTGCCGCCGACGTGACCTCGTCTGGCGCCCCCTGCCTGGTACCAAGCGGGCATCAGTGCCCCCGTGAGTCATCTCGTTTGTTAAAAATAGAATGTCGCCCACTCTGGGGGACCATTCGGGCGGGGCCGGGGCGTGACCTCTTTCCTCCATTCCTCTTCTGTTCTGTTGATGGAGACAGGATGCTTGCTCACGTGGGATAATCTCCCGTGGGCTCCGGGGGCCGTGCCTGGAGACTCTGGCCGCCCTGTGTCGGATGGCGGACAGGCAGGGGGGATGGAGGGACCCAGACCCCGTGTGCGTGCGCCCTCCCCTCCCTTTCCAACCTTCGGTGACCTTTTCTGCAGCCTTTTGACCTAAACTTCCTCCCAGAATATTGGAGACAGGCTCACCTAGCCGCGCGATTCATTTAATAGACTAAGAATCTGCTTTGTTAAAAAAAGTGTCGCGGCCCTGGCCGCTTGGCTCAGTGGTAGAGCGTCGGCCTGGCGTGCAGTGGTCCCGGGTTCGATTCCCGGCCAGGGCACATAGGAGAAGTGCCCATTTGCTTCTCCACTCCCCTCCCTCCTTCCTCTCTGTGTCTCTCTTCCCCTCCCGCAGCCAAGGCTCCATTGGAGCAAAGATGGCCCGGGCGCTGGGGATGGCTCTGTGGCCTTTGCCCCAGGCGGTGGAGTGGCTCTGGTCGAGACAGAGTGACGCCCCGGAGGGGCAGAGCATCGCCTCCTGGTGGGCAGAGCATCGCCCCTGGTGGGCGTGCCAGGTGGATCCTGGTCGGGCGCATGTGGGAGTCTGTCTGACTGTCTCTCCCCGTTTCCAGCTTCAGGAAAAAAAAAAAATACCAAAAAAAAAAAAAAGTGTCGCAATCTTTTCCAAGCTGCCCGCGTCGGGTCTCTTGAGACGGTGCCTCTTGCCAGGACACCTCATTCCACAAGGCGCAAGGCGCGATGAGGTGGACGCACCTGGGAGAGGGGGGGGGGCAAGGCTGGGCTCCCCGCCCCCCCCGGCGTCTGGAACCCAGCGCAGGACGACGACGTCCCTTTCCACGGATCTCGGGTGTCTCCCTTCTGTGGGACTCCAAAGTGCGTCCCCGCCCCAGCCAGACAAGCCAGCAGCCAGCCCCGGGAGCCCCCGGAGGCGTCTGTGTACGGCTTTCCTTCTGAGCAACGGCTTATCATCTCCACGGGGCGAAACCAACCCACGCGCGCAACACAAACAAGCGCACACGACAACCCCCCGCCCTCCTCCTGAACCTTTCTTCCTCGTCGCCGGAAACTTCTAGAACGAGTCCAGTGGGGGTGGGGGGGTGGGGGGGCAGAAAACTCATCTCCTGCTATAGCGCCACTGGCTCTCTGAAGGACACGTCCTTTTGCCCGTGAGCCGGACACTGCCGGGAGGCGCCCCCCGAACCCCTCCTGGGGGGACAGAATTGCTGACTCACCATCAGCAGAACACAGGTGCGATGACGTGGCATTCCCATGCGTGCAGCTCTGGGGACGGCTGAGTCCGTTCCACAGGGGTGGCCAGCGTGCCCTGGGGTCCAAGGAAGGAGGGTAGGAAGGTCAGCTCGTGGGGAGACGGGGGGTGCTCCTCTGCCCTCATTCTGGGCTCTGGTTTCTGGGGAACTGTCCGCTTTCTAGAGGGAGCCGGTCTCCACACGCTCAGAGGAGTTTGGAACAACGCTGGGCTTGGCGTTGGTGAAAAAACTCTCACGGTGGTGCTTTATTTATTAATTTTTTTTAGAGAGGAGAGGAAGAGACAGAGAGAGAGAGAGAGAGAGAAAGAGAGGAGAGACAGAGAGAGAGAAGGGGAGGAGGAGCTGGAAGCATCAACTCCCATATGTGCCTTGACCAGGCAAGCCCAGGGTTTCGAACCGGCGACCTCAGCATTTCCAGGTCGACGCTTTATCCACTGCGCCACCACACATCAGGTGTTTTTTTATTTTTAAGTGCAGAGGACACTTTGGGGCACATCTCAGCTGAACTGTGACTTCGTCGATGGAGCAGCAGCTCAGGTTCAGAGCGACACCCCTACCCCCCCCCCCCCGCCCCTCAGAGAGAGGAAATGGTTTGCATCCCAGTTTTCCTGCGATTCTGGTCCGTGTCTGCCCGTGTGCGTGGACGGTGGTGCGAATCAAAAACTATACACTTGATACTTTTATTATTATTATAATAATTATTGTTACTATTATTATTTTACTACCACACGTCACGAGATTAGAAACGGCGGTTCGTTGAAACCCAGGAGACCCTCGGCGAGCGGTTAATGAGGAACCTTCTCTCTCAAGCGCCCGTGAGCATTTTCCTGCCCACCTGTCGGGTCTAGGCTTCCGTCTTCTGCCCTGGGTTCTCTTCCACGGGCCCTTAAACGGCCCGGGCTGTGGAGTGACCCCTGCAGTGGCCCAGCTGAGGGGCCCAAGCTGAGCTCCCGGGCAGAACCAGGGGAGTCGGAACCACAGAACGGCCGTGAACCCGGGAGTACCCTGCAAGGACGCACCTGTCACTGGTTGAGTGGGAAAGGTTTCCCACTGGTTTCGCCCCGTGGAGATGATAAGCCTTCTGTAGGACTCAGCGGCTGGCCCACTGTGCAGCAGGGTGCAGCGTCCTCCTAGCACGCCCGGATACCTCCCCTGGCTCCCCTGGTGTGACCCGCGGTGACGGCCCCCCCCCCCGTCCCAACGCGGCCGCCAACTTGGGGCTCTTCTGTGAGAAAATGTCCCATAAACCGGGAGGCTTGTGACCCTGTGGGTTCATTTTATTTTATTTTTTACAGTTCTGCAGGCTGGAAGTCGGAGACCACGGTGCTAGCGTAGTCTGGGTGTGGCCTGCCTCCCTTCTGGCTGGTCTTCACGTGGTGCAGAGCAGAGAAAGGGAGCCCCGTGTTCCCCGGGGGGGGGGGGAGGCTCCGTTAAAGACATTCCTTTATGAGGGTTCTGTGATGACCCACCTCCAAATGCCAACCCGCCGGGCCGGGCCGGGGGTCAGGGCTCCGTGCCACACACCGCATTGCAGCCACACTCACGCTCACGCCCTGGCACTGCCTTTGCTTGTCACCTGTTGCTTCGCTTTGGTTCTGAGCTCTTGGCTCTGGGGACAAAGGTGGTGTTGTCCACATTGTCACATCCCGGAACGCCTGGGGGAAGGAGGGGACACCCTTCTCTCCTGTGGGTGAGTGTAGGGAAGACGCTCCCTGGGTCCTGTATGTGGATGGGGCTGTGACCTCATCAGAAGTGAGCTCAGACCTGCACCTTTCCACCCTCTCCTGCCCTGGGCATGTCCCTGCACAGCTGGGGACCACCAGCCAGCGGGACCACCACCTTCGCCACTGCAGGAAGGAAGGGGCAGAAATACTGCGTGACACACACTCAACCTTCTGCTTCCCCTCCCACTCCCACTCCTGTGGAGATCACACATAGGGGGGAAAGCTTTCAAGCGTCCTTCCTGGGAAAAAATGCAGTTCAGAATTCTTGGCCCTGGCCAGTTGGCTCAGCGGTAGAGTGTTTGCCTGCCGTGCGGGGGACCCGGGTTCGATTCCCGGCCAGGGCACACAGGAGAAGCGCCCATCTGCTTCACCCCCACCCCCTCCTTCCTCTCTGTCTCTCTCTTCCCCCTCCCGCAGCCAAGGCTCCATTGGAGCAAAGATGGCCCGGGCTCTGGGGATGGCTCCTCAGCCTCTGCCCCAGGCGCTAGAGTGGCTCTGGTCACTACAGAGCGATGCCCCGGAGGGGCAGAGCATCGCCCCCTGGTGGGCAGAGCGTCGCCCCTGGTGGGCGTGCAGAGTGGATCCCGGTCGGGTGCATGCGGGAGTCTGTCTGACTGTCTCTCCCCTTTTCCAGCTTCATAAAAAAAAAAAAAAAAAAAGAATTCTCTGCCTACACCTTGCAGTCCCTTTGGGAGCCACGCCCTGGGGCTTTCTCTGTAGTTCCCCCTAATTTTTTTTTATTTTTTATTTTTGAGACAACCACCACGTCACCATTCCCACTTCCATGTATATAAGCCAGGTTCCTCTTTCTTCAGAGTTTCTTGGGAAGTCTCCGCCCGCCCCGCCGTTTCCTGCTCAGGCTGTTGGTGTGAAGTTCAGGTGCCCTTTTTCTGAGGCTGTCCCCAGAGGGGGAGGGGAGGACAGGGGACAGGGGACCACCGTGTCGGTTCTTTAGCTCAGTGACTTGTGGGGGCAGCCCTGCAGTGACCGCCTCCCCGTGTCTGCCTGCGGTGTCCCCTCCGGGGCGTGGCTGCGATGAGACTTAGCATCCCTCCTCAGGGTGAAGAACGCCCCAAGGCTCTCTGCTAGCTGACTCCCTCCCCCACCCCGTCTCAAACCCTCTCGGCCACCGAGGAAGCGTGGCCAACGGTGGGTGACATTCTCGAGCTTCCGTGGGCAGAGGGGCGAGGTCACTGCCGAGGTTCACAAAGCACAGTCTCCTGGAACTCAGTGACTGACGTGCCTGCATTCCAGCATCCACACCTGGGGGCAGGGGGGGGGGGACACTGTCGCCCTGCCCGGGTGGAGCTTCCCAGCAGGGGACTGAAGACACCTGGGTCTTCTTCCTTCCTTCTCCACGGCCAGGTCCAGTCCTGTCGCATGGATCAGGCGACTGGAACCCTGTTTTGGACTAGGCAGGTGTCCCGTTAACTTCCTCGGGGAAAATGGAATTGGAAGATGGAGCCCCTTAAGCAAACAGACCTCTGCTTCTCACCCGAGACCCCCCCTGGGGCCTCTCTCCTGGGCCTACAGACCGCCTTCTCCTCCCCGGGTCCTCACACGGCCGTCCCTCTGTGTGTGTCTGTGTCTCCTCCCCGGGTCCTCACACGGCCGTCCCTCTGTGCGTGTCTGTGTCCCCTCCCCGGGTCCTCACACGGCCGTCCCTCTGTGCGTGTCTGCGTCTCCTCCCCGGGTCCTCACACGGCCGTCCCTCTGTGTGTGTCTGTGTCTCCTCCCCGGGTCCTCACACGGCCGTCCCTCTGTGCGTGTCTGCGTCTCCTCCCCGGGTCCTCACACGGCCGTCCCTCTGTGTGTGTGTCTGTGTCTCCTCCCCGGGTCCTCACACGGCCGTCCCTCTGTGCGTGTCTGTGTCTCCTCCCCGGGTCCTCACACGGCCGTCCCTCTGTGCGTGTCTGCGTCTCCTCCCCGGGTCCTCACACGGCCGTCCCTCTGTGTGTGTCTGCGTCTCCTCCCCGGGTCCTCACACGGCCGTCCCTCTGTGCGTGTCTGTGTCTCCTCCCCGGGTCCTCACACGGCCGTCCCTCTGTGCGTGTCTGCCTCTCCTCCCCGGGTCCTCACACGGCCGTCCCTCTGTGTGTGTCTGCGTCTCCTCCCCGGGTCCTCACACGGCCGTCCCTCTGTGTGTGTCTGTGTCCTCTCCCCGGGTCCTCACACGGCCGTCCCTCTGTGTGTGTGTCTGTGTCTCCTCCCCGGGTCCTCACACGGCCGTCCCTCTGTGTGTGTCTGTGTCTCCTCCCTGGGTCCTCACACGGCCGTCCCTCTGTGTGTGTCTGTGTCTCCTCCCCGGGTCCTCACACGGCCGTCCCTCTGTGTGTGTCTGTGTCTCCTCCCCGGGTCCTCACACGGCCGTCCCTCTGTGTGTGTGTCTGTGTCTCCTCCCCGGGTCCTCACACGGCCGTCCCTCTGTGCGTGTCTGTGTCCCCTCCTTTGCGTCCTTCTGTGGTCTCCCTCAGGGTCCGTCCTTCCCGCCAACCTTGCCCTGCCCCCCAACCTAACAGCTTAAACCCGCCTGCTTTTATTAGGTGATAAGGGGATCTTTGAGGGTTCAAGCCCGGGTGTAAACAGGGCTGGACGTCGCTTCCTTGTCCTTTCCAGCTTCCAGAAGCTTCTAGAAGCGTCCACGTTCTTTTGGCTTAGAATGCCTTCTTGTATCTCGTACGGAAGAGAGGTTGGATCGAGCCTTCCTCTTCCTCCCGCTTTCTCTCTCGTTCCTCTCTTCCTCGTATGAGGCACCTGGTGGCTGCATGGGCCCCCCGTCCCCCAGAGAAGCCAACATGATCGCCCCGCTGACGGACAGACAGTGGACCGGGCTCTGTAGTCAGCACGCGCACACCCCCTTTCTCCTCCGCCGCAGAAACTAGCCCACGGGCGGGCCTAACCTCGGGGCGTCGGCGTCCTAGGAGGGGGTGACCGAGTGGACAGCGCGTGCTGACCTGTGCTCCCGCATGGGGGGGAGGGGCATGGTGAGGACGCAGAGGTGGGCCCTGCTGCGCCCAGGGGGGGGGTTCCCATGGGTGAGGCGTGCAGCTGGGGGTCCTTGTGAGGGTGGGTGTGTGTGTGCCGGGGACAGCGTCCACTGCGTTCATCGAGGGCCTCACGTCTGTGTCCTCCCCTGCCTGGTGTGTCCGCTGTGTGAGGGCTCACTGCCCCCCCCCTGCCCCCACTGTGGGTCCTTCTCGCCCCTAATGCTGGGGCAGGAGAACCCGTTCCAACAGCAGTGGGGAGCCCCAGCCACAGGCTGGTTCGCGGATGTCAAGACACAGTCCCTCTCAAAAAGTGTGTCCCAGCCCTGGCCGGTTGGCTCAGCGGTAGAGCGTCGGCCTGGCGTGTGGGGGACCCGGGTTCGATTCCCGGCCAGGGCACATAGGAGAAGTGCCCATCTGCTTCTCCACCCCTTCACCTCTCCTTCCTCTCTGTCTCTCTCTTCCCCTCCCACAGCCGAGGCTCCATTGGAGCAAAGATGGCCCGGGCGCTGGGGATGGCTCCTCAGCCTCTGCCCCAGGCGCTAGAGTGGCTCTGGTCCCGGCAGAGCGACGCCCTGGAGGGGCAGAGCATGCCCCTTGAGGGCGTGCCGGCTGGGTCCCAGTCGGGCGCATGCGGGAGTCTGTCTGACTGTCTCTCCCCGTTTCCAGCTTCAGAAAAATACAAAAACAAACAAACAAACAAAAAAAACCCCCAAAAGTGTGTCCCGAGCTGTTCCCAAACCACAGCTGTTGTCACCCAGAGACGGGAGCTCACGGGGACGACGGTACAGGTACAATCGTCACACGCCGCCGTCTGGAGCATGTTGGTTAATTAACTGATCATGCCACCACTTTTTTTTTTTTTAATAAGTTTGGCAGCCTCTGCATTCCGAGTTCCCACGCGGTGAAGTAATAATAATATTGATACAAACAACGCTCTGAGGGCTTCTGAGACGCTCCTGACGGTGGGCGCGTTTTCCCACGCCCCCGGACGGACGGCACGCCGGCGTGGGCGCACGGGGGGGGACGTGACCGCGCCTTCAGCGTCCCCGGGTGGGGTCCTGACGTGGACGTCCCCCTGGCGTCTGGATCGTGGTTGGATGGGGCCGGTGGGGGGGTCCGCGCGTGCGTCCAGCAAACCAGCGTGCGTCCCTGGGAAGGAACGGTGTTTATTGGCGACGGGGGGGTACGCGTTCCAAAACATGGACACCTCCCCTGCCCGCAGGCCCGAGGGAGGCGGCTCCCAGTTCTGAGCGTCCCCTCCCCTCAGGCTTGGACTTCACGTCTAGGTTTGCTTCCAGGGTGGACTCCACAAAGACCAGCGAGGCTAAATAAATAAACCCTGGGCGTCCAGGGGTCGCTGCCCACTGGGTGATCCCACGGTTGAATAAACGATCCGCCTTCCACAGTTCATCTCCTCTGCAGGCACCGGTTACCCTCCTCCTCCCAACTCGGAAATCTATACGGGTTTTTCCGCCAGCGACCAGAAAAGAGAGCCCTGTCCACGCGACTGCTATCACAAGATAAAGTTCCCTACAGGGCGTAGGGCAGGTGTCCTCTGTGGGCGTTATATTGATTGTCTGGACATCATTAGTTTGGACATTCGATAATTTTTTTTTATTTTTTAGCATGACCAGGTGGTGGCACAGTAGATAGAGCATCGGCCTGGGATGCTGAGGACTCAGGTTCAAAACCCTGAGGTCGCCGGCTTGAGCACGGGACTGTAGACAGGACTCCATGGTTGCTGGCTTGAGCAGGGGGTCGCTGGCTTGAGCATGGGGTCCCTGCCTCTGCTGGAGCCCCCCAGTCAAGGCACACATGAGAAAGCAATCAATGAACAACTAAGGAGCTGCAACTATGAGTTCATGCTTCTCATCTCTCTCCCTTCCTGTCTGTCTCTCTCTAAGAGAAAAAAAAATTTTTTTAATTGATCTGAAACAGAGAGAGACAGACCTTGATTTTGTTGCACTTAATTGCTGCATGCATTGGTTGAGTCTTGTACGTGCCCTGACCGGGGATCGAACCCACAACCTTGGTGTATCAGGACGATGCTCTTAATGCCCTAAGCTGCCCGCCCGGGGCTGACGTGTTGTATTTTGATCGGGACCGGCAGCTGCCTCTTGGAGCGTGAGAGGGGGCCTTGGAAACCCAGGAAAAGCGCCCGGGAAACATCATCATTTTTGGTGCTTGAACCGCTGTGACCAGGGCAGCCCAGTGTGGTGCGTATCCGTCTTTTAAGAGCCGGCTGCGGCCTCTCTCATGTGCCCGGCTGCCTGCCTGTCTTCTTTTTTTTTTTTTTTTTTTTTGTATTTTTCTGGAGCTAGAAACGGGGAGAGACAGACAGACTCCCGCATGTGCCCGACCGGGATCCACCCGGCATGCCCACCAGGGGCGACACTCTGCCCACCAGGGGGCAATGCTCTGCCCCTCCGGGGCGTCGCTCTGCCACGACCAGAGCCACTCTAGCGCCTGGGGCAGAGGCCGAGGAGCCATCCCCAGCGCCCGGGCCATCTTTGCTCCAATGGAGCCTTGGCTGCGGGAGGGGAAGAGAGAGACAGAGAGGAAGGAGAGGGGGAGGGGTGGAGAAGCAGATGGGCGCTTCTCCTGTGTGCCCTGGCCGGGAATCGAACCCGGGACTTCTGCACGCCACGCCGACGCTCTACCACTGAGCCAACCAGTCAGGGCCCCTGCCTGTCTTTCTGAGCATCTGCTTTATCGTGAGTGGAAGTCTCTCTCTCTCTCTCCCCCGGATATAACCCAACATCCTTCACAGCGTCATCAACACGCCGCTCATCTTCCTGCGAAGATCCTGCCTCCGTCACAGACACAAAGCAAAACATCCCCTCTGCCATCTGCACCAGAACTGGGTCCCTGCAGGCTACTCTCAGTTCCGGTCACCCTTTTCCATGTAAAATCCCACGTGAAATAACCCTGCGTTCTAAGCCAACCTCTCCCCCCCCTCCCCACCCACCGCGCTCGCTGACCGCGCCCTGCCTGTCAGCTTAGGACCCCCCCCCCCCCCCCCCGCTTCGAACCCGAGATGCCAGGAAGACCGGGCGGGGGGTCCTGTGCCCTCCGGTTCCTCGACCTCCTGTATTATGGGATGGAGATGCCTTTCCTTTGCACACCTGGCTTACTGGGCTGCACGCTTTTCTTTGCACGCTGACGCCCACAGTTGTGACGGACACACACACACACACAGAACGTATACACACGTGCCTGAGCACAGAAACATTTTTGTTGGACGGCTGGGCGTCGGCCCTTCCGAAGGTCAGTCGGAAACACGACGATTCTTCTGACTTTGGCAGCCATGGTGGTTGAGCCAGAGACCCACGTCCATGCCCCAGCCCCCTGCGCCGGGAGTTCTTGTGCGGTGTGCCCGGGACGGGGAACCCCCTCCCTTCCGTGAACCCATGCCCTGCTTCACCCCCCTCCACGGTGCTGGGTACCCTGTTCCTCTGGAAAGTCTCTGTCCGTCCTGAAAAATCACGATGGGTGTGGAGGTTGGGCTTCTTTTCCGGTAGAGAAAAGACATTGGTGAATTCCAGCAGACGCCACCAGATGACAAGAACCTAGAAAGCAGGGGCCCTGGCCGGTTGGCTCAGTGGTAGAGCGTCGGCCTGGTGTGCGGAAGTCCTGGGTTCGATTCCCGGCCAGGGCACACAGGAGAAGCGCCCACCTGCTTCTCCACCCCTCCCCCTCTCCTTCCTCTCTGTCTCTCTCTTCCCCTCCCGCAGCCCAGGCTCCATTGGAGCAAAGATGGCCCGGGCGCTGGGGATGGCTCCTTGGCCTCTGCCCCAGGCGCTAGAGTGGCTCTGGTCGCGACAGAGCGACGCCCCGGAGGGGCAGAGCATTGCCCCCTGGTGGGCGTGCTGGGTGGATCCCGGTCGGGCACATGCGGGAGTCTGTTTGACTGTCTCTCCCCGTTTCCAGCTTCAGAAAAAAAAAAAAAAAAAAAAGAATGTAGAAAGCAGGGTAATTGTTACATTCAGGCCCCAGCTAAGGAAATCAAGCCTTGCAGAAAGTCGGGGAAGGGGGCTCCCCTGCGGACCAGCAGATGGAGACAGGGGCGGGTTTGTTTGACGGGAAGGGGGCCGGTGTTCAGACCCGGAGAGAGAGAGAGCGGCTTCTGTCAGGGCGGCTGGGGAATTCCGACCTGTCCTTTTATTGACTTTTTAATTTTCCGTGGGCGTGGGCCTTCGCTTTGAACCAGGTCGGCGGTGGCGTGCCTCAACCTGGCCCGGGCGCTCCGTGACCGGGCTTGTATAAAAATGTGCTTCGGGTAAATATATAACTCAGGTTCTGTTGTTTTATTCTCCCTCTGGCCGGGCAGACAGACAGGGAATCAGACGGGCTCACACCACATTTTTTCGTGGTAGATTTCTGGGTTCTTCATGCTCACCTGGGACTTCGTCAGTTACCTGTGTTGCGTGAAGACAGGGGGGTGGTGGCTTTTTACCTCCGTCAGGGACGCGGGGACACATTTAAGAAGAACGTCTAGGCCCCTGGCCGGACGGCTCGGTGGGTTAGAGCATCGTCCTGAAGCACAGAGGTTGCCGGTTCAGTTCCCACTGAGGACAGAGACGGGAGCAGATTGGTGCTTCGCCCTCTCTGCTTTCTTCTCTCTCTAAAATCAATAAAAAAAAGAAAAGGATTCGTGTCTGGGACCCTCAAGTCCTGCCCTTTCAGACCCTCCTGGGAGACGGCGTCTCAGCTCTGCTGTTGGGTCAGGGGGTTACGTGTGATGGGAATTGGATGTCCCCAAGGACAGAAAGGAAACAGTAGAGGAAAATTGATGAGGGAAGAGCCCGTCTTTCAGTCACATCCTCCAGTGGTGCTTTGGGTCCTAGAGAACGAGTTGTGATTTGAAGCCCTGGCTGGGGAGCTCAACGGTTGGTTGGTGACGGGGGTCGGCCTGAGGTGCGAAGTTTGCAGCTTTGATCCCCGGTCGAGGCAGCATACAAGAGTCACCCAGTATGTGGAACAACAAATGGATCTCTCTCTCTCTCTGTCTCTCTCTCTCTCTCTCTCTTCCTCTCTAAAACCAATACATTTAAAAAAAAGGAATGTGATCGGAAACAGGAAGCACGAGAAACACTTCCAGCGGAAGGAAGTCGTAAACCTGGGTGCCGACCGTTGGTCAGAAAAATGTCACCCCTGCAAGACTTGTAGAATGGCCGGATGGATCTAGTGCCTTGGGCTCTTCAGTGGTCACTAAAAAAAAAAAAAAAATTCCAGCTCAGTGGTAGAGCGTCAGCCTGGCGTGCAGGAGTCCCGGGTTCGATTCCCGGCCAGGGCACACAGGAGAAGCGCCCATCTGCTTCTCCACCCCTCCCCCTCTCCTTCCTCTCTGTCTCTCTCTTCCCCTCCCCACAGCCAAGGCTCCATTGGAGCAAAGTTGCTCCGGGCGCTGGGGATGGCTCCATGGCCTCTGCCTCAGGCGCTAGAATGGCTCTGGTCGCAACAGAGCGATGCCCCAGATGGGCAGAGCATCGCCCCCCTGGTGGGCGTGCTGGGTGGCTCCCGGTCGGGCACATGCGGGAGTCTGTCTGCCTCCCCGTTTCCAACTTCAGAAAAATACAAAAAAAAAAAAAAAAATTCCAAACCTGAGTGCAAAGGGCCAGTTGGAAACCCCAACGGGGGTGAAAATACATCTTCGCCGAGCGAGCGTAAAGCGAAAAGATGCTAAACTGGTATCTTTGTCACGTGTGCACAACGGTGGCTCACGGGAAACACTCCCAAGAGCTGGTTTATTCCATGGTGCGGAGCGAGCTAGAGCCTGCTTGTCACTGATATCAAAGTCGTTCTCCAAGCAGGGGTCCTGGGGTCCCTGGGGGATATTCCCTGAGGATGTGAGAGGGGGCCTCTGAGGTCACGGCCAGATGGGAACACGTTCTTCGCCAGCCCGTCTCTATCTCTGCCAGCGTGGGTTTGTGGTGCCGTTTCCCCGGGGCTCCCTGAGGGATGCCGACGTCCTTGCTCACCACGGGGCGACCTGGTCTCTGCTCGCTCTTGTGCTCACGTTATTGCTGCTCTCCTTGTGAGCATGGTGACGCTCCGGGGACTCCGCCCCACGGACCAGGGCTGCTCAGGGTCCTCCATGTGTTTCTCAGGAGGGCCAGGTGCTCCCGAGACGGGAGGGGTTCAGAACTGCCTTTTGAAAGGAGTGTCCCGTGCGGAGACAATTTTGACCCAACTATCAGTGGATTGGATTGGATGGAGACCGCTTGAAGTGCTGTTTTTCACCTTAGCGTCCCTGATGAACATGAACCCTTCTTCTTCCTTCATTCCTTCACTTATTCCTTCCTTCCTTCCTTCCTTCCTTCCTTCCTTCCTTCCTTCCTCCCTCCCTTTCTTCCTTCCATTATTCTTTCCTTCTTCCCTTTCTCCTTCCCTTCCTCCCTCCCTCCCTCCCTCCCTTCCTTCTTTCCTTCCTTTCTCTTTCCTTCCTTCCATCCTTCCTTCCTCCCTCCCTCCCTTCCTTCCTTCCTCCCCCCTCCCTCCCTCCCTTCCTTCCTTCTTTCCTTCCTTCCTTCCTTCCATTATTCTTTCCTTCTTTCCTTCTTTCCTTTCTCCTTCCCTTACTCACTCACTTCCTTCCTTCCTTCCTTCCTTCCTCCCCCCCCTCCCTCCCTCCCTTCCTTCCTTCCTTCCTTCCTTCCTTCCTTCCTTCCTTCCTTCCTTCCTTCCATTATTCTTTCCTTCTTTCCTTCTTTCCTTTCTCCTTCCCTTACTCCCTTCCTTCCTTCCTTCCTTCCTTCCTTCCTTCCTTCCTTCCTTCCATTATTCTTTCCTTCTTTCCTTCTTTCCTTTCTCCTTCCCTTACCCCCTCCCTCCCTCCCTCCCTCCCTTCTTTCCCTCCTTCCTCTTTCTTTCCTTCCTTCCTTCTTCCTTCTTCCTTCCTCCCTTCTTTCCTTTTTTCCTTCCTTCCTTCCTTCCTTCCTTCCTTCTTCTCTTCTTCTTTTCTTCCTCCCTCCCTCCTTTCCTTCCTTCCATCTCAAAACACAGCCTGACAAATCACCTTTCTTTTTCTTACTCAAACACGGGAATGTGAGAAGGACTGTTTCCAATGTGCCGAGGAGAAATGGGGGGTTTAATAGCAGATGGGTAGTCATGGGTCCAATTCAGGTAGAACCTCACTGGACAGGAAGGAAGGAAGGAGGGAGGGAGAGAGGGAAGAAGAAGAGAAAGAGGGAAGGAAGGAAGGAGAGAGGGAGGGAAGGAAGGGAAGAAGGAAGGAAGGAAGGAAAGAAGGAAGGTAGGAAGGAGGAAGGGAGGGAGGAAAGAAGGAGAAAAGAAAGGACAGAACAGGGAGGGAGGGAGGGAGGGAGGGAGGGAAGGAAGGGAAGAAGGAAGGGGAGGAGACAGACGCAGGAAGCACTGAACTTCCAGTGGACATTTAGACACCACAGATTGGAATCAAATCATGTGAGTGGAAGACGGAAGGGAGCAAAGGTAGGTTAGATACCAGAAATGTGTGGACAGCCTGACCAGGCAGTGGCACAGTGGATAGAGCGTTGGACTGGGATGCGGAAGGACCCAGGTTCGAGACCCCGAGGTCGCCGGCCTGAACACAGGTTCATCTGGTTTGAGCAAAGCTCACCACCTTGTGCCCAAGGTTGCTGGCTTGAGCAAGGGGTCACTTGCTCTGCTGTAGCCCCGTGGTCAAGGCACATATGAGAAAGCAATCAATGAACAACTAAGGTGTCGCAACGAAGAATTGATGCTTCTTATCTCTTTCCTTTTTGTCTGTCCCTCTCTCTGACTCTCTCTGTCTCTGTCACACACACATGCACACAAATAGAATGGGTGGATCGCATACTAGCTGAGATGTCTGTGGCTCTTTGAAGACGAGAAACGCCATGCATGGCTAATGCAGGGACAAGATGGTTGAAACGGGAGGGGGTGGCCCGGGTGTGATGGAGGGACCCCTAGAGAGTGTCCAGTCCCGGGGAAGCACAGGCGTGAAGTCACGCAGCAGGACGGGACATTTCTGGGCGGCCCATGTCATCCCGGGTTCAAGGCAGTGAAAGCGTGGGGGACCCCTGAGGCGGACAGGAATGGGGGTGAAGGGCGCCCCGGTCTCTGTTCTACATCCCTGTGATGCAGCCATACCTGGCCCGGCCCCTGGGACACTGTGGGGACCCCAGGACATTGACGCAGCCAGACGCTGGAGGAAGACCCGGGTGGCAGGACCATTGGCCACGCCTGAGGTCAGCTGGAAGAACGCCCCAGTGACGTCTGGAAGTGCAGCCACTAGGAGGGGCACTTGGTTGGGGAAAAACCCAACTGTTGGCCAACGGGAAGTCTTCCCAATGCCGCCCAGTTTTTCTATGAAATATCATCGGAGTGGCCTCACCGTTCTGCAGCTGGCACGGTCAGACCAGGTTAATGCTGTTTGGTATGAGCCACAGCGAGTGGAGTGGAGGGTCGAGGGGTAAGTGTCCCCGCTCCTGAAGCAGGGATAGTTCTCAGCGGCTTGTGAGCCCGGCTCCCTCATCGACGCAGCGTGGTGTCAGCAGTTGCACACGGCAGCCTGACGCGTCCGGCATGGTGGTGTGACTCGTTCTTGACCCGTCTGTCTCTGCTGGTGATGGCGGTCAGGACCCCCTCCGGTCATTCTTCCATTCCGGCGCCAGTTGGCTCGATGACCACGTCCTCATATCCGGTCACCCCCACCCCCCCCACCCCACGTGGCCAGGGAGGGTGACCGAGGCTCGGACTTTTCTGTCCGAGTCAACTCCTCTGCGTTTCGTCTTCGGTAACCACAGGGGCCGGCGAGGACTGCGTTGGACAGCGGCCTCAGACGTCAAAGGATCTCTCCGTTAATAGCACTGAATAAAATCAGAAGCCCTCCTTTCTTCCTTCCTTCCTCCCTTCCTCCTTCCTCCCTTCCTTTCTTCCTTCCTTCTTTTCTTCCTCCCTTCCTCTTTCCTTCTTTCCTTCCTTCCTTCCTCCCTCCCTCCCTCCCTTCTCCCCTTCCTCCTTCCTTCCTTCCTTCCTTCCTCCCTCCCTCCCCCCTCCTCCCTCCCTTCCTTCCTTCCTTCCTTCCTCCCTTCCTTCCTTCCTTCCTCCCTCTCTCCCTCTTTCCTTCCTTCTTCCTTCTTTCATTCCTTCCTCCCTCCCACCCTCCCTCCCTCCATCCTTCCCTCCCTTCTTTCTCTCTTCTTCCTCCCTCCCTCCCTCCTCTTTCCTGCCACTTTTTCTTCCTTCCTTCCTTCCTCCCTTCCTCCTTCCTTCCTTCTTCCCTCCCTCCCTCCTTCCTTCCTTCTTCCTTCCTTCATTCCTTCCTCCCTCCCACCCTCCCTCTGTCCCTCCCTCCATCCTTCCCTCCCTTCTTTCTCTTTTCTTCCTCCCTCTCCTCCCTTCCTCCCTTCCTCCCTTCCTCCCTCCCTCCCTCCCTCCCTCCCTCCCTCCCTCCCTCCCTCCTTCCTCTTTCCTGCCTTCCTTTCTTCCTTCCTTCCTTTCTCCCTTTCTCCTTCCTTCCTTTCTCCCTCTCTCCCTCTTTCCTTCCTTCTTCCTTCCTTCGTTCCTTCCTCCCTTCCTCTCTCCTCCCTCCCTCCCTCCCTCCCTGCCTCCCTCCCTCCCTCCCTCCTTCCTCTTTCCTGCCTTCCTTTCTTCCTTCCTTCCTTTCTCCCTTTCTCCTTCCTTCCTTTCTCCCTCTCTCCATCTTTCCTTCCTTCCTTCCTCTCTTCTTCTTCCCTCCCTCCCTCCCTCCGTCCCTCCCTCCTTCCTCCCTCCCTCCCTCCTCCCTCCCTCCTTCCTCTTTCCTTCCTTCCTTCCTTCTTTCCTTCCTTCCTTCCTTCCTTCCTTCCTTCCTTCCTTCCTTCCTTCCTTCCTTCCTTCCTTCCTTCTTTCCAGCCTGGAAGGTGGACGTGATTGCCCAGCCCGCAGTTGGTGACGTCCGTAGAGACCGCTTTCAATAACACTCTCGCCCGTCCCTTGATGTGAATCACACGTCAGCAAGACGGACTCTTGATTTGCTTCTGAGATCCTTCCACGTCCTCACGCAGGCTTACGTTTTCCAGCAGAGACTAACGGTCACCTGCCCTTTCTATAAACACCCATCAGGCCGGACCCCGCGGGGGACCCCTCTGTGATTTCTCTCTTCATTTTTAGATGAACCCTTATCCTCAGGGGTCACCCCACAGGAACACCGCCCCGCGGGGGAAACATTCGATGAGTTCGTTGGTCAGGAGACCACTGGACATGCTTGAGAAGCAGATAGAGAGACGATGCTTCGTATATTATCATCTCTGATGTATTTGTTTCTAGCCTCTCACCCGTGCACGTTTTTTTACCGAAGACTTTTTATTTTTAGTTTCGTGTGACAGGCTGTGGGCACGCACCCCTCGCAAGCTACCTCTCTTAAACTGCTATTAAAACCGGTAACGCGATTTATTTCTGTGAACTCACGATGACCCAGCCTCTAAGAGGGTAGAGGGGGCTGTGTCCAAGGTCACCGTCCACGTCAGACTTCGGGAGGGACGACATCACCATGTACGGGACCCCCAACAAGCTCTGCGCACCGGGAGGGGCAGAGAGCGGAGCTGGGGAAACTGTCAGCATCGTAAAAAAACAATCAAAAAGATGACGTTTTCTTTGTTCAAAAGATGTCAGCACACGGGAAGTGGGCTCCACAGAGGAAAGTCCTCCCACACCTCTCTCCCCACCGGTCCCTTCAGCCCCCCGCCCGCGTGGAAACTCAAGGTTTGCTCTCTCCTGTGTCTCATTCAACGAGGGGAGAGCTGGCACCCCTACCCCCGGGGCTTACCCGTAGCGTACCCCGAGATCCGGCGTCAACACGAGACAGACTCGGGGTCCCGGACACAGCAGAGAATTCTGGGGAACCCACGAGAAGGTTCAAATGAAAGGGGACGTGTAAGAAATGACCAAAGAAAAAGAAAAAAAAAAAAAGAAAGAACAACAATGTTTCCCTTCCAGTCACCTATTCAGAAAAAATCTTCAGCAGACGCCGGCTCCGCCGACAGACACCATCGTAGGGAAACAGGAAGGACATTCGGTGGTGTCGCTGAAAAGAAATTAAAAATTAGAGAAAGAAAATTTTAATTTTTTTTTTTGTATTTTTCTGAAGCTGGAAACAGGGAGAGACAGTCAGACAGACTCCCGCGTGCGCCCGACCGGGATCCACCCGGCACGCCCACCAGGGGCTACGCTCTGCCCCTCCGGGGCGTCGCTCTGCTGAGACCAGAGCCACTCTAGCGCCTGGGGCAGAGGCCAAGGAACCATCCCCAGCGCCCGGGCCATCTTTGCTCCAATGGAGCCTTGGCTGCGGGAGGGGAAGAGAGAGACAGAGAGGAAGGAGAGGGGGAGGGGTGGAGAAGCAGATGGGCGCTTCTCCTGTGTGCCCTGGCCGGGAATCGAACCCGGGTCCCCCGCACGCCAGGCCAACGTTCTACCGCTGAGCCAACCAGCCAGGGCCAAGAAAGAAAATTTTAAGCGGGCCGGAGGAGGGAGATGTGATGATCCGCACTTGCTGGATGGTTAGTTAGCTGCTGGGGCTGTTTGCTGTCAAATGCCGGCTGGACTCGAAGCTGTGGTCCCGGGCACCGTGGGGCAGCACCCCTTGGGGGGTCTGTGTCTCCCTGCACGTTCTGTCCGCTTCCCATGGCTGACGTGACAAACCACCACACGGCTGGTGGCCTGTGACAGAAGTCCCTCCTGCCTCTCCCTCCAGCTCCTGGGGCTCCAGGCGTCCCCGGGCTGGTGGCCGCCTCCCTCCATCTCAGTCCCCACGTGGCTTCTCCTCTGTGTTTGTGTCTCCTCCTCCTCCGTCTCTTCTAAGGTCCCTGTCACTGGGTGCATGCAGGGCTCCCCTCCTGACCCAGGGTGACTCATCTCAGACTCTTCCCTTCTTCCCTTTTTCCTCCCTCCCTCCCTCCCTCCCTCCCTCCCTCCCTCCCTCCCTCCCTCCCTTCTTTCCTTCCTCCCTTCCTTCCTTCCTTCCTTCCTTCCTTCCTTCCTTCCTTCCTTCCTTCCTTCCTGTCTCCCTTCCTCCCCTCCTCCTCCCTCCCTCCCTCCCTCCTTTCCTCCCTTCCTTCCTTCCTGTCTCCCTTCCTCCCCTCCTCCTCCCTCCCTTCCTTCCTTCCTTCCTTCCTTCCTTCCTTCCCCTTCCTTCCTTCCTTCTTTCCCCTTCCTTCCTTCCTTCCTTCCTTCCTTCCTTCCTTCCTTCCTGTCTCCCTTCCTCCCCTCCTTCTTCCTTCCTTCCTTCCTTCCTTCCTTCCTTCCTTCCTTCCTTCCTTCCTTTCTTCCTGTCTCCCTTCCTCCCCTCCTTCTCCTTCCTTCCTTCCTTCCTTCCTTCTTTCCTCCCTTTCTCCGTTCCTCTCCTTCCTCTCCTTCCTTCCTTCCTTCCTTCCTTCCTTCCTTCCTTTCTTCCTGTCTCCCTTCCTCCCCTCCTTCTCCTTCCTCCCTTCCTTCCTTCCTTCCTTCCTTCCTTCCTTCCTTCCTTCCTTCTTTCCTCCCTTCCTCCCCTCCTTCTCCTTCCTTCCTCCCTCCCTCCCTTCCTTCCTTCCTTCCTTCCTTCCTTCCTTCCTTCCTTCCTTCTTTCCTCCCTTTCTCCGTTCCTCTCCTTCCTCTCCTTCCTTCCTTCCTTCCTTCCTTCCTTCCTTCCTTCCTTATTTCCTTTCTTCCTTCCTCCCTTTCTTTATCCGTTCTGCACAGACTCTATTTCCAAAAGTCACCTTGACAGATGCCGGGGGGCTCGGACTGAGACCTGTGCCTCTTGGGGGGGAAGCTCGTGGCCCCTGCTGTCTCTGCACGGGGTTCATCGTGGAACGCGCCCTCCATTTCTCCAAACGGGATATATAACCCAACAGGCCTTTGCCTACCTGCCTGCCGGGGGGGAACTCGCAGAAATCTTTACAGCCCAGCAAAACCGTGCACGACTGAGACACGCCCGGGGCCCCTGCCGGCTCTGCACCCGATGACTTCCTGCTGCCCTTGGACCATTTCGAAACCCCTTCCTTCTCTGGATAGGGCTCCTCCGCCCTCGGGGGTCCCAGCTCTCTCCATGGTGGCCTCGTGCCTGAGCCATCTCTAACCTCTCCCCTCAGCACACACGGCAGGCGGGGAGTCTTTATCCTTCACAGCGGCTTCTCTTGGCTGCTTGGCTTTCTCCAAACTCTTACCTCTCTTCCGACCCTGCGGCCAATGGGAGCCCCAGCCTTCACGCTCCTTAACGACGCACCCACCTGTCTTCTGAGGTCGTCAGTCAGTCCCCCCCTTGATGAGGAATGTTCCCTGCCTCTTAACTCACGGATGTGACCTCGGGGGGGGGGGACCACCCTCGGGCGGGCGTGTGATGTTTCCGACCCAGAGAGAGAGCGAGCTGCCCACATAGAGCAGGCTGTCAGCCCGGCTGGGGAAGGGTCTCGCCTGGTGACGTCGGCTTTTTCACAGATAACGTAGAGCTGGATGGTATTCAGAACACAGACCGGAGAACCCGCTTTTGGTCAGAGAGGCGGGCTTTGCCAAACAGACATTCCTGAACAGGCGGTCGGTGGTTGGACAATGGAGTGTGAGCTGCTGCATGGTCCCCTGTATCTGTCCGCTGTGGTGGCCGCCACCCACACTATTAGATACCACGGAACACGCGCTTGCCGCAGGTGGTGGCCTTGCCGTGGCCCCCGCTGGGTCTGTGGCTCTGGGACGGGACAGCAGAGATGGTCCCATCTACTGCCCCGTGCTCACTCTGTGGTGCTGCTGGTTCACTACGTAGCGCTCTCTGCAGACGTTACAGTTGTTAAGACTCAGGGAGGGGGGGGTCTGGGGGCGGGGTGACGCTGCTGCTGGAGTCTGGTCTGGTGGGGGGGAGACCAGGGAGGCCGCTCAGCACCCCACAGGGCACAGGGCGCCCCACGTCAGAGACTCACCAGCCCCAGACGTCAGCAGAGGTTGAGAAACCTGACTCAGTATCAGAGATGTTTATTCTCTCTCTCGCTCGCTCTCACTCCCACAGACGGGCAGACAGCTCTACTTTATCTGTACATCTGTTTATGAGGCATCCGTGTCTTTATTATCCATTCATCTATCTATTTATGTAATCTGTCAGGCTTGTGTCTATTCAATCCATCCATTCATACACCTGTTCATCTATCTATCTATCTATCTATCTATTATAAATCCATCCATTCATCCATCTATCTATCATCCATCCATCCATTCATCCACCTACCCACCCATCTATCTATCTATCTATCTATCTTTCTATCATCTACCCACCCATCCATCCATCCATCCACCCACCATTTATATATCTATATATCTACCTACCATCTATCCATTCACTCATCCATCTACCCATCTGTCTATCTATCTATCTATCTATCTATCTATCTATCTATCTATCATCTATCTATCTATCATCATCTACCCATCCATTCATCCACCCACCCACGCACCCATCTATCTGTCGATCTATCATCTACCCACTCATCCACCCCACCCGTCTACCTATCTACCCACCCTATCTATCTATCTATCTCTCAGAAAAGGGTGATTCTGTCCCCCCACAGATACTTGTCAACCTCTGGAAACATTTCTGGTTATCACATTAGGTGACATGCTACTGGCATGTTGTGGGTTGAGACCAAGGATGCATGACAGCCCCCACCACCACTGAGCCTCCCCAACCATACAGAACCTGCCGGCCCCAGACGTCAGCTGGGCAGGGCTGGAAAAACCCCAATCTAAAGGGGAGTCGTCTAAAGGGGAGTCGTCCGTCTTCTGTCCTATGGGGGTGGGGGCACCGTGACATCACGATCTACGACCTTCCATGGTGCGCATATTTTATAGCTGTGCGTGTCCCCCCCTAGACCTGGCCGGTGCCTGCTCTGACCCTGGGGACCATTCAGAGCTTGCGGACACCCCCCGGTGCTGTGAGCTGGGGCTGAGCCAGGAATCTCAGGCCATTTCCTTGCTGTGTGTGGGGGGCAGGGCTGCCTGTGCGCTGCTTTCTCTGCCCTGATTGTGTCTTTGTAACTCTTTGATAGCACAGAGGAAGGCTTAGTACCTTCACTCGCAGAAGGGAACATTGTTGCGCTTCTAAAAATACCGGCTCTGCCTAGGTCTTTTCAAGACAGGACCGTGCAGAATGAATGGAATATTGGTCAGCTCAAAAACGCGTATGCACTGCTCTGTGTGTGTGTGTGTGTGTGTGTGTGTCTGAGTGTGTGTCTGAGTGTGTGTGTCTAGACAAGTGAACTCTCCCCAAACTAACTTCCTCCCCTCACCCCCCTGCAGAGCTGAACTTCATTTTACTTTATTCATGCTGATCTTTCAAGAAACCGTCCAAGTTTTTAAAAGAACCTTCCTAACATTATCCAAAGCGCACACGTCGTTTTTTTGTTTGTTTTTTGTACATTTTCGTTATTGGCATCTAACATACAGACCGAGGGCGTCAGCCTGGTCATGCCTTCCGTTCTGAGGGTATACGCGTAATCAGATGATTAGACCACGGTCTTTTAAAATACCTTTTAAAGCCTGACCTGTGGTGGCGCAATAGATAAAGCGTCGACCTGGAAATGCTGAGGTCGCCGGTTCGAAACCCTGGGCTTGCCTGGTCAAGGCACATATGGGAGTTGATGCTTCCTGCTCCTCCCCCCTATCTGTCTGTCTCTCTCTCTCTCTCTCTCTCTCTCCTCTCTGTCTCTCCCTCTCTTCTCTAAAATGAATAAATAAAAAATTTAAAATACCTTTTAAAGGCTTTTTTTTTTATTTTACCCCATAAAACAGAAGTTGGATGTGGCATGAGCCACATACTTGGCTCATTTCGAAAATCAGCTTGTTAAAGGAAAACGGAATGATTTAGACATTCACGATCTTATACGTTGTATCGTATCATCTTCGGGGGGGGTATTTCGGGGGGAAAGGCCAAGAAAAAGGACTGAGGTTTACAATGATAAATTCATTTATTATGATCGAGTTCTTATTCTCTACTAATTACGCCTTGTATCAATCTTATCGAATGGATCAATTGTATTTCATTGATCACTTGAATGGAGAGTGTAATTTATCAATTTAACTGTGCATTTCACTGTTATATAGAGTCGAGATTTCCATAGTTGACAAATTTAAAAAAATTAAGAAAATTGTAGCCCTGGCCGGGTAGCTCAGTTGGTTAGATAAGAGCATCGTCCTGCTTTGCTAAGGTTGTAGGTTCAATCCCCGGTCATGGCACATACAAGAATCAACCAGTGAGTGCATAAATAAATGGAACAACAAATCAATGTTTCTCTCTCTCTTTCTCTCTGTCTCTCAAATCAATACATTTAAAAAATTACATAGTGAAATGTATCTCTTGCTTTGGTCTCTGCCTCACAGTAAGTCCAGTGAACATCCATCACCGTGATAGTAACACCCTTTGATTTCCTGGGATCAGGACTTTTCAAATGTTCTTTCTTGGCAACTTTCAAATCTAAAGTTACTATATTGTAATCTAAAGTTACTACTATATTGCAACTTTCAAATCTAAAGTTACTATATTGTAATCTAAAGTTACTACTATATTGCAACTTTCAAATCTAAAGTTACTATATTGTAATCTAAAGTTACTACTATATTGCAACTTTCAAATCTAAAGTTACTATATTGTAATCTAAAGTTACTACTATATTGCAACTTTCAAATCTAAAGTTACTATATTGTAACTACTATATTATGGCCCCCACATAATCCATCCCCCCCCACCCCGGGGGACGTGGTTCATCTTACAAATCAAAATTGCTTCCGTGTGAAGCCCGCACCCCCTCACACCCCCAAACTACTACGGGAACCACCAAGCTTTTGTCTGTACCTATAAATTTCTTTTTGTTTTTTTGGGTCTGTTTGTTTTTTTTAAGATTCCACATATAAGTGGGATCATACCACATATCTGTCTGACTCACTCCGTTTCAGCACAATGCCCGGCGGGTCCATCCACGATGTCGCCAATGGTGAAATGGGTCCTTTTTTAGTGGCTGAGTCATACATAGTTCGCTGTGAGTCTTCCTGGCCGGAGGAGGACCTGGTGACATCCTGACTTGTAGAAAAACCTAAACAAACAGGGTGTTTTTCTAATACCTAGTGGGAGATATTATTGTTTTTATTTTATTTTATTTTGTACTTTTCCAAAGCTGGAAACGGGGAGGCAGACAGACAGACTCCTGCATGCGCCCGACCAGGATCCACCCGGCATGCCAACCAGGTGGCGACTCTCTGCCCATCTGGGGCATTGCTCTGTTGCAACCAGAGCCATTCTAGCACCTGAGGCAGAGGCCATGGAGCCATCCTCAGTGCCCGGGCCATCTTTGCTCCAATGGAGCCTCGGCTGCGGGAGGGGAAGAGAGAGACAGAGGGGAAGGAGAGGGGGAGGGGTGGAGAAGCAGATGGGTGCTTCTCCTGTGTGCCCTGGCCGGGAATCGAACCCGGGACTCCTGCACGCCAGGCCGACGCTCTACCACTGAGCCAACCGGCCAGGGCCAAGGGAGATATTATTAATAGCTGAGGGTGCATGTGAGGCAGGCTCCCAGCACCCGGCGAGTCACTGATTTTAAACTCCCCCGCCACAACGATGTGACCCCCACACCACTCACGTCTTTGTCTTACGTGCATTTAAGCGGACCGACTGACGCGTGACCGCCTGCCCGTGGTGTCCACCTTGATCCAGGTGGTGTGCACCTGCGTGGGCCCGTCACGTGCTTGTGGTTTCGAGGGGCCGGCTCGGGGTGTGTCCCGGGGTCGTGCAGACCTCCGTCTGCGTGCCGGGGTCCTGTGTGTTTGCCGCTCACGCCGCTCAGAGAAAGCTGAACCTGCATCATCGTGGAGAGAACTATAGAGTTCTCCACAGTGGATCAAGCGTCGACCTGGAATGCTGAGGTCGCTGGTTCGAAACCCCGGGCTTCCCTGGTCCAGGCACCTAGGGGAGTGGATGCTTCCTGCTCCTCCCCCTGCTCTCTCTCTCTCTATCTCCCTATCTCTCTCTCTCTGTGTCTCTCTCCCTGACTTTCTCTCTCTCTCTCTCTGTCTCTCTCTGTGTGTCTCTCTCTCTCTCTGTGTCTCTATCTGTCTGGCTCTCTGTCTATCTCTGTGTCTCTCTCTGTCTCTCTCTCTCTGTGTCTCTCTGTCTCTCCCTCCCTCTCTCTCCCTGACTTTCTCTATCTCTGTGTGTGTCTCTATCTCTCTCTCTGTCTCTCCCTCCCTCTCTTTCTCTCTCCCTGACTTTCTCTCTCTATCTCTCTGTCTCTGTGTGTCTCTATCTCTGTCTCTGTGTCTCTGTCTGGCTCTCTGTCTCTATCTCTGTGTCTCTCTGTCTCTGTGTCTCTGTCTCTCCCTCCCCGTCTCTCTCCCTGAATTTCTCTATCTCTCTGTCTCTCTCTGTGTGTCTCTCTCTATCTCTCTCTCTGTCTCTGTGTCTCTCTCTGTCTCTCTCTCTGTCTCTTGTCTTTCTCTCTAAAATGAATAAGTCAAATCTTTAAAAAAAAAACATATTGAGTCATGGCTGCGTCCTCTCTCATGGACGAACACATCCAGACGTCTGACTCCGGCGGGGGGGGGAGGGGTCCATCAACCACAAGTGCATTCGGGAGACGAAAGAGCGTCTAGTCGATATCATCAGAGAGACCCCCCCAAAACCCCATGAGTGGACCCCTTGACCAGGGGCAGCAGGTGACGGGGAAACAGGGACCAGGCAGAGAAGGAAGGATGAAGACAGCCAACCATCTTTTTATTGCTAGAATCCGAGAGCCTGGCGGGAGCTTTGTCTGCATCGCCGGGGTCTCCGTGGACCTTGGGGGGACATGCACCCCCAATGCGTCCGAAAAGCGTTTGTTTGTGTGTTTGCCTGACGTCATGGAGCCCATCGGAGGGCAGACGTGGGCTGGGCACCGAGCTTCCCTGTGGACGTGCACTTGACCCCCCACGGAAACCTTCACGTCGCCCTAAAAAACACCGAAATCACCCCCGATCCCTTCCTTCTCGCTCCTGTCCTGATCCCACGCTTTTTTTTTTCTTCTTCTTCTTTTTTCACTACTTTGTCGCCACCGCCGCAGCTCAGACTCCGACCTGGTTCTGTTCTTGCGTCCGAATTATCTTTTCATGAGCCTGTGCTTTCCGGACGAGTCACACCCCCCCCCCCCCCCCCCGGACCGCCCCAGATCACTTTCTGCTCCTGCTGGAATCAAATATTCATGACGGAAACTTCGTGGAGAAGCCAAGCTGTCTCAATGCGAGCCCTCAGCACCCCCCCCCCCACTTCCCCGGGGCCGTTAGCTACAAGGTTTCTTTTGCAGCGCAGGAGATGGGGTAGAAAATGCTGGAGGAAAAAAAAATCGTGTTTACATCAGTATCACTTTGTTCATCTTGTCTTGTGCTCATGGGCGACTCTGAATGGTACACCCTGAAAACACACACACACACACCAAAAAACAAAAATGCATTATTATTTTTTCTTTTTTTGTATTTTTCTGAAGCTGGAAACGGGGAGAGACAGTCAGACAGACTCCCGCATGCGCCCGACCGGGATCCACCCGGCACGCCCACCAGGGGCGAGGCTCTGCCCACCAAGGGGCAATGCTCTGCCCCTCCAGGGAGTCGCTCTGCCGCGACCAGAGCCACTCTAGCGCCTGGGGCAGAGGCCAAGGAGCCATCCCCAGCGCCCGGGCCATCTTTGCTCCAATGGAGCCTCGGCTGCGGGAGGGGAAGAGAGAGACAGAGAGGAAGGAGAGGGGTAGAGGTGGAGAAGCAGATGAGCGCTTCTTCTGTGTGCCCTGGCCGGGAATTGAACCCGGGTCCCCCGCACGCCAGGCGGACGCTCTACCGCTGAGCCAACCGGCCAGGGCAAAAATGCATTATTTTGAGCTCCAACCCATGCCTGATTTAGTGTTTCCTCTTTTCTCATCTGCATCCCGGCTGTGTTTCCGGCCGGGGCGCCCCCCGGTGAGCCGGCTGAGCTGTCCCTGCAGGAAGAAGACCCCCTCTCTCGGCGTGACCCCTCGGACGGGGCGGGGCAGGGTCGTAGAAGTCACACGTCGTGTGTGTCCATGGTGCTCACAGTTTCTGTTCTTCCGTCTCAGCCCTGGTCTTCTATCGCCTTAGATAAAAAACAAAAAAATCATTTGCATCTTGAGTCTCCTCGTTGCATCAGGAGACAGCCAGCCAGCCTGTGTGAGGGGTTCACGGCGGGGGGCTCTGTGCCCCACATGCGGGCTCACAGGACCAGGAGGGGCTGGAAGGGAGAGAGAGGGATAGATACAGCACTGTGGGCAGCAGGAACGGTTGGTGTTAACCCCGCAAAATAGTCCCACAGGCACAGGAGTCTAAGAGAGACTTGGTCGTGCTTGCTACAGTGTGTCAGTAAAGTCATGGTGCACTTTTGATGTTTTCTGCTTTTCTATTGGGCACCTACGTTACTTTGTTGCGGTGCACGGCACACGGTAAAACCAAGACCCAAGCGTGTTGACCAGGCGTGAGGAGGCGGAGCAGGGATGGTCCTGTGCCCTGTGTTTATCTAGAAAACCTCAACCAAACAAAACAAAACAAGAAACAAAAACAAAATAGACATGGGGAAGAAATGTCTTTACCATACTGTTCTCTTTTTTAAATTGAATATATTGGGGAGACGTGGATCAATTAAACTGAACGGGTGTCTGGTGTCCGACACTACACGCCATCCTGTGCGTGTTACGGGGAGGGGGGGGCGTCCTCAGGGGCCTGCTGAGCGCCCGTGTCCACGTGCGCGTGGGTGTGACACACGTGAGAGACCAGAGCGTCCCAGCGGACAGCCCACTCGGTGTTTCCGTGGGTCCCGAGCGGGGGCGGAATGCGTGGTCCGCGCATGGGTCCCGCTGAGCGCCCGTGTCCGTGTGCGCGTGGGTGTGACGCACGTGAGAGACCAGAGCGTCCCAGCGGACAGCCCCACTCGGTGTTTCCGTGGGTCCCGAGCGGGGGCGGAGCATGTGCACCGCGCATGGGTCCCACTGAGCGCCCGTGTCCGTGTGCGCGTGGGTGTGACGCACGTGAGAGACGGGAGCGTCCCAGCGGACAGCCCCACTCGGTGTGTCCCTGGGTCCCGAGCGGCGGCGGAGCGCGTGGTCCGCGCACGGGTCCCGCTGAGTGCCGGTGTCCGCGTGCGCGTGGGTGTGACGCACGTGAGAGACCAGAGCGTCCCAGCGGACAGCCCACTCGGTGTTTCCGTGGGTCCCGAGCGGGGGCGGAATGCGTGGTCCGCGCATGGGTCCCGCTGAGCGCCCGTGTCCGTGTGCGCGTGGGTGTGACGCACGTCAGAGACCAGAGCGTCCCAGCGGACAGCCCCACTCGGTGTTTCCGTGGGTCCCGAGCGGGGGCGGAGCATGTGCACCGCGCATGGGTCCCACTGAGCGCCCGTGTCCGTGTGCGCGTAGGTGTGACGCACGTGAGAGATGGGAGCGTCCCAGCGGACAGCCCCACTGGGTGTGTCCCTGGGTCCCGAGCGGCGGCGGAGCGCGTGGTCCGCGCACGGGTCCCGCTGAGTGCCGGTGTCCGCGTGCGCGTGGGTGTGACGCACGTGAGAGACGGGAGCGTCCCAGCGGACAGCCCCACTGGGTGTGTCCCTGGGTCCCGAGCGGCGACGGAGCGCGTGGTCCGTGCATGGGTCCCGCTGAGCGCCCGTGCCCGTGTGCGCGTGGGTGTGACGCACGTCAGAGACCAGAGCGTCCCAGCGGACAGTCCCACTCGGTCCCGAGCGAGCGGGGGCGGAGCGCATGGTCCGCGCATGGGTCCAGCTGAGGGCCCGTGTCCGCGTGCGCGTGGGTGTGACGCACGTGAGAGACCAGAGCGTCCCAGCGGACAGCCCCACTCGGTGTGTCCCTGGGTCCCGAGCGGCGACGGAGCGCGTGGTCCGCGCACGGGTCCCCACACACGGCCTTGTCGCCCCGCCCCCTGCAGGGACCGGCACCTTCGGACGCGTGCAGCTGGTCCGGCAGAAGTCGGCCAAGCGCTTCTTCGCGCTGAAGGTCATGAGCATCCCCGACGTCATCCGGCTGAAGCAGGAACAGCACGTCCACAACGAGAAGTCGGTCCTGAAGGAAGTCAGCCACCCGTTCCTGGTCAAGCTGTGAGTCCCGCCCGCCCCGCCCCGCCCTGCTCGTGGGTCTGTCCCCGGGGGGGGGGGTCTCTCCCCTTCCCGCACACCCCCCCCCCAGGGCTCTCCCGGCGTCTGTCTCCCCGGGGACCCCAGGCGGCCAGCCAGGAGGGACGTCTGTCTCGTCCGGCCGGGCGGGCATGCTTGCTGCTTTGCGTGCAGGGCTGGACACTGATGCAACCGCGCTTCCGGGCTATCTCGGCCTCTGATCTGGCAGATGCGCTTGTGCAAAGGCCGCTGACCTCAGCGGGCCAGGCCTTCCCAGAAAGGCAGGCAGGGTTTCTAGAAACCTCCCCGGGAGCCTGGCTCCCCTCCTGAGAGAGAGACAGAGAGAAACAGAGACAGAGACAGAGAGAGAGGCTTTACCCTTCCTCCCACCACGGTCACCTTCGCCAGCTCCCTGGAGGGCGTGGTCCTCTGCTCTCTCTGTGTCACCTTCTGAGACGATCACCTTCTTGCACGGTCCCTGCGGTCCACGGCGCCGTCCCACGGAGCCGTCCCGGGCGTGGAGCCCAACACGGAACGGACACTTCCGTGTGTGCCCCGTGCTACGTGCCGATAGGGGGTCAGGCCGCTTCCCAACCAGCGGTCAAAGATCCGGGCGCCTGGAGATGGCTCTCTCTCCCCTACCATGACCATGACCACCTTTGTCCAGTTCCCAGCTTCTCCGCCGGACATCCTGCTTTCTCTCTTGCTCTGTCTCAGACCCAACTGCTGCCCCCCCCCCCCCGCCTGTGTCATCCGCCTCCTGTCTCGGCCCCGATGTCCAGCACTGGCCGCACCCTGTGGCTTGGCCCTCCCAACCTTGTTCGTGGTGGTCCTCCGTCTGTCCCACACCTCCCCGGGGGCCCCCATCTCTATTTAGAAGTCTGCAGGGAGTTTCTGAGGGGCCTGGAGTCCGGCTGCAGTGACTTCCTGTTCTATAAAGAGGTCACAGTGGCTTTTTCTTTTTTGTGTGTGTATTTTTCTGAAGTTGGAAACGGGGAGGCAGTCAGACAGACTCCCGCATGCGCCCGACCAGGATCCACACGGCACGCCCACCAGGGGCAACGTTCCGCCCATCTGGGGCGTTGCTCTGTTGCAACCAGAGCCACTCTCTAGCGCCTGGGGCAGAGGCCACACAGCCATCCTTAGCGCCCGGGCCAACTTTACTCCAATGGAGCCTTGGCTGCAGGAGGGGAAGAGAGAGACAGAGAGGAAGGAGAGGGGGAGGGGTGGAGAAGCAGATGGGCGCTTCTCCTGTGTGCCCTGGCCGGGAATCGAACCTGGGACTCCTGCATGCCAGGCCAACGCTCTACCACTGAGCCAACCGACCAGGGCTCACAGTGTCTTTTTCTTCATCTCTTTCTCCTCCTGCACCGTCCCATCTGTGGGCTTGTGTGGGAGCAGGTGGGGAGTTTTCCGGCGCACCTGCCCGTGTGGAGACAGCTGTCCTATGTTCTGGTCTCCGCGCTTCTCGTGGGGACCCCAGCACGGGGGGCAGGAGGTCCACCTCTAAACCCAAAGTCCCCAGGCAACACCCTCCTGAAATAGGGTTCCTACACAGACTGGGCACGGGTGGCCCATTACTGACAGCAGAGGGGCAGCTGTTGACTTTTGTTTTATTTTAGTTTGTGTGTGTGTGTGTGTGTGAGAGAGAGAGAGAGAGAGAGAGAGAGAGAAGGAGGGACAGGAAAGCAGAGATGAGAAGCATCCACTTATAGTTGTATCACTTAAGGTGTTCATTGATTGCTTTCTCATATGTGCCTTGACCGGGAAGCTCCAGCTGAGCCAGTGACCCCTCGCTCAAGCCAGCGACATGGGCTCAAACCAGTGACCTTGGGCTTCAAGCCAGAAACCCCTTGCTCAAGCCAGCGACCTTGGGCTTCAAGCCAGAAACCCCTTGCTCAAGCCAGAGACCTTGGGCTTCAAGCCAGTGACCTTGGGCTTCAAGCCAGAAACCCCTTGCTCAAGCCAGCGACCTTGGGCTCAAACCAGTGACCTTGGGCTTCAAGCCAGCGACCCCTTGCTCAAGCCAGCGACCTTGGGCTTCAAGCCAGAAACCCCTTGCTCAAGCCAGCGACCTTGGGCTCAAACCAGTGACCTTAGGCTTCAAGCCAACGACCCCTTGCTCAAGCCAGAGACCTTGGGCTTCAAGCCAGTGACCTTAGGCTTCAACCCAGAGACCCCTTGCTCAAGCCAGCGACCCCTTGCTCAAGCCAGCGACCTTGAGCTCAAACCAGTGACCCCTTGCTCAAGCCAGCGACCTTGGGCTTCAAGCCAGCGACCCCTTGCTCAAGCCAGCGACCTTGGGCTTCAACCCAGAGACCCCTTGCTCAAGCCAGAGACCTTGGGCTCTGTGGGGCTAGCGTCCGGTGGGGTGTTTAAGTCAAAGTTCCCGGGACAGAAGCCTTCAGCTTCTGGAAGTCGAACATGAACTTGGAAGGGAAGAAACCAGCCTAGCGGAACCTCAGTGCGAACCTTCTGCTGCCCAGAGGGACACGGGCTCCATATTTTACTGTTTCCTGTTAGGTCCCTAAGCTGTTTCGAGTATACAGTCTAGACCAGGGCTCGGGAAGCTTCTTGGCTGAGAGAGAGCCATGAACGGCACAGATTTTAAAATGTCATTCCGTGAGAGCTGTACAACGACCCGTGGACAGGACGCATTATCCAATAAAAATGTGGTGTTGTCCCAGAGGACAGCTGTGATTGGCTCCAGCCACCCGCAACCATGAACGTGAGCGGTAGGAAATGAATGGATTGTGATCCATGAGAATGTTTTATATTTTTAACGTTATTATTCTTTTTATTAAAGATGTGTCTGCGAGCCAGAGGCAGCCATCCAAAGAGCCACATCTGGCTCACGAGCCATAGGTTCCCGACCTCTGCTTTTGGTGGAATAAAATGGGATCAGGGCTCATCCAAACTGGTTTATTTTTATCCTGAAAAGAGTGTGATATTCCTACTCCACAGCAGCTCTGTGACCTGACCATGTCCACGCAGCCTGGATTTCTGTGTTGTCCACACGGCTCAGGGACTGCGGGTCTCAGATGGGTGTGGTTTTTTTGTCAATGTTAAGACCCAACTAAACTAGGGCTGTGGGTGGAGACACAATTTTTTATTTTTATTTGTTTTGGTCATTTCATCTGCGTGGAATTTAATGATCGTTAAGGTGTTTTTCTCAGCGGTGAGTAATGTGTGAGTTTTGGAAAAACACAGTCGGGGGGGGGAGGGGGGCGGATGGAAAAATCTCTCCACCGATGCTGACCTGACCGGTTTGCCCAACAGCCTCACGCTGGCCGGCGCACAGAACAATGCGTACCGTGGCGTCTACGGGCCTCGTGACCTGCTAGGGGTGTAGGCTCGTTATTCTCAGCAGTGGATGAGTTAGAGACGTCATAGGGACGTGGATTTCCGGGTGCCTTTTATCCAAAAATTACGGGATAAGGAGTGTGCGCTTGCTGACATCATGAATGACCACAGTCTGGGGACATCTGTGTCCCCCGTCTTGGGGGCTGGAGTCTGAGACCTGGGTGCGGGCAGGGCTGGGTCTCCCTGAGGCCTCTCTCCTGGGCGTGCAGACGGCCGTCTCCTCCCTGGGTCCTCACACGGCCGTCCCTCTGTGTGTGTCTGTGTCTCCTCCCCGGGTCCTCACACGGCCGTCCCTCTGTGTGTGTCTGTGTCTCCTCCCCGGGTCCTCACACGGCCGTCCCTCTGTGTGTGTCTGTGTGTCTCCTCCCCGGGTCCTCACACGGCCGTCCCTCTGTGTGTGTCTGTGTGTCTCCTCCCCGGGTCCTCACACGGCCGTCCCTCTGTGTGTGTCTGTGTCTCCTCCCCGGGTCCTCCCACGGCCGTCCCTCTGTGTGTCTCTGTGTCTCCTCCCCGGGTTCTCACACGGCCGTCCCTCTGTGTGTGTCTGTGTCCCCTCCCCGGGTCCTCACACGGCCGTCTTTCTGTGTGTGTGTGTCTGTGTCTCCTCCATGGGTCCTCATATGGCCATCCCTCTGTGTGTGTCTGCATCTCCTCCCCGGGTCCTCACACGGCCATCCCTCTGTGTGTGTCTGTGTCCTCACCTCCTCTTCTTATAGGGATCCCCGTCCTGTGGGGTCAGGACTCTCCCTCGTGACCTCATGTTACCTGAGTCCCCTTTCTATAACCCCGTCTCCCAATACAACCCCATCCTGAGGTCGTGGGGTGTAGAGCTTCCATAGATGACACAAAGGTTTTGTTGTCATTTGGCAGGGGACATCATTCAGTCTATACAGCACGTCCTTAGTGACTTGCTCCGACCTCCCCCCCCCCCCCACCCAGGGCCTGGGGCTCTGATTATCACGGACTGACTTACAACATCTGTTTGTTCTTTCTGTGCCTTAGGACCTGAGGGACCAGGTCTGTTTAGAAACCGGACTTGGGTTGACCTAGCGTGGTCGGGAGAGAGCTCCGTGTATCCGCTCCGCCCACGACACCTGCAAGGTGTCCAGGACCCCGTGACGCGGGACGAGTGTTACCATGGAGAACGCCATCCGTTTAGGGTGCATGTCACCCTCTTCCCGTCCCCAGCTGTGAATCGTGTGACAGTTTTCTCCCCCGAGTGTGAGTCGTGTCACCTGATGTCTGCATTCCTTGACTGTTTCCGGAAACTCCGAGCACCTTTATTTATTTTTTTAAATTTTTCCTGCAGTTCCTCAAAGCACACAGAAGGCCGGCTGTGGCTGGTGTCAGGCCCGGCAGGGACTGGGTGGAGGCTGACGTGGCCCCTGAGCGGCCCCCGGGGAAACTCACCCCGGGCGTCCTCGGGGTCCCGTGTCCGAGCTGCTGCTGGCTGTGTCTTTGAGCAGATGCCAGGGTGCCCGTGAGCGGCGCACGGAAGAGCACATTCCGTCTGGGGACGCAGGTGACGCCCAAGGCCAGCTCAGCCGGGGCGGAGATCATTTTAAAAGTCCGAGGAACGCGGTGTCCAGGGCGCAGGAGAACTGTGCAAAGTCAGCGTCGCCGCGGGGAGAGGTTTAGTCTGTCCGGAGCCCAAGAGTCCCCCTCTCCCCGCCCTTTGTACCCTGAGCGGTGGCTGGTGTCGGGGAGATGGTAGGGCCCAGACCTGCGGGCTCGGCCTGGCGCTGGGGACAGGGGGATTCTCTGAGGTGGGGGTTGTTCCATGCGGGGTGGGCTGCTGAGCAGTATGTCTGGCCTCTGCCCACGTGGGGCCGGTGATGGTCCCTCTGCTCTGCTGACAATTAGACATGTGTCTCTAGACCAGGGGTCCCCAAACTATGGCCCACGGGCCACATGCGGCCCCCTGAGGCCATTTATCCGGCCCCCGCGGCACTTCCGGAAGGGGCACCTCTTTCATTGGTGGTCAGTGAGAGAGGAGCACATTAACCATCTCATTAGCCAAAAGCAGGTCCATAGTTCTCATTGAAATACTGGTCAGTTTGTTGATTTAAATTTACTTGTTCTTTATTTTAAATATTGTATTTGTTCCTGTTTTTTTTTTTTTTTTTTTACTTTAAAATAAGATATGTGCAGTGTGCATAGGGATTTGTTCATAGTTTTTTTTATAGTCCGGCCCTCCAAAGGTCTGAGGGACAGTGAACTGGCCCCCTGTGTAAAAAAGTTTGGGGACCCCTGCTCTATACGTTATCAGAAGTTTCTTGGAAGGTGAGGTTGTCTTTGGTTAGAGAGCACTGCCAAAGACCGGTGGATGGATGGATGGGTGGATGGAGGGAAGGATGGATGATGAATGGATGGATGGAGGGACAACTGGAAGGGAGGAAGGAAGGGAGGGAGGGAGGAAGAAAGGAAGGAAGGAAGAAAAGAGAAGGAGGAAGGACAAAAAGAGAAGGAGGAAGGAAGGAAAGAAGGAAGGAAGGAAGAGGAGGGAGGGAGGAAGAAAGGAAAGAAGGGAGGGAGGGAGAGAGGGAGGGAAGAAGGGAGGAAGGAGGGAAGGAAGGGAGGGAGGGAGGAAGGAAGGAAAGGAAGGAAATGGAGGGAGGAAGGAAGGAAGGAAATGAAGGAAGGAGGAAGGAAAGAAGGAAGGAAGGAAATGAAGGAGGGAGGAAGGAAGGGAGGGAGGGAGGAGGGAGGGAGGGGTGATACGGTGCATGGATGATGGAGGGATGCTGGATGGATAATGGATAGATGGATGGATAAATGGGTGGGTGGATGGATGGATATGTAATAAATATATTAATAGGTAGGTAGTTGATAGATAATAAATGAATGATAGAACATTTGACTGAGTGAGATGGAAGAGACAGAGACAGAGGGAGACATCTCT
This sequence comes from Saccopteryx bilineata, assembly GCF_036850765.1. Taxonomy (NCBI): domain Eukaryota; kingdom Metazoa; phylum Chordata; class Mammalia; order Chiroptera; family Emballonuridae; genus Saccopteryx; species Saccopteryx bilineata. The sequence continues at coordinate 146,028,396 of NC_089502.1, forward strand.
CACTCCAAGGCAGGCTTGTCAGCTTGAGCAGTGTTGCCGTTTGAAGGCGGGTGACCCTCCAATGCGGGGCTCCCCGTGTCAGGTGTGGGGCAGCCTCGCTGACCTCTGCCCTGTCCCAGCTGTGACGACCTAAGGTGTCCCCCGGCATTGCCAGGCGTCCATCCGTGTGGGGACAGAGCCAGCGCAGGGGACAACGCCCGCTGCGGACGCCCCCACAGAGACGGGGGTTCCCATGACTCCATCACGATGCCTCCCCGGTGGGGGAGGGGGACACACACTAATGGGATTCGTTCAATAAGTTTTTCCTGGACACCGGGGAGGGGAAGATCGTGAACTCTGCCACCCCCAGGGCGCATTCTTCTCAGGACAGTCGAAAGGACACTTTCTATACCCCCTTGGAGGACCTCATGGGTCCGTCCAGAGCGGGCGTGCCCCGTGGACCCTGTCAAGTTCAAGGGGGTTTCTTCTTCAAGTTCACCCGCCTGGGTCTCGGACGGGTCCCCTGGCCACCGTCTCCGTGTTGTTTTTTGTGAGAGTCCTTGTCCTCTCTCCGTGTGAGCTGTAAAAGAGATGGCCCTTCTTTGTCACCTGAAAGGATGACGTGACGGTCCGGTGGTCCGCCCGTATTTCAGAATCCACCCCTTTTTCAGGGCTGCGTACTATTCCAGAACCTCCTTTTCAGGGTTCTACTCTAAAACGGTGATGTCACTGTCCGGCGGGCAAGGTGGCTGCGAATGAAAGGGGGTGTAAGCTGTAGAGGAAGCGTGCTCCCCAACGAGGCGGGCTTGGGACCTGGCGTGCGGAAGGAAGGGCGTTGTCTCCCAAGTGGCCGGATCCTTCCAGCGGACAGGGGTTGTGGCGGTCATCGGTCGGTCCCCGGGGGTCTGGACCATAGGGAGGAACCCTCCGTCCAGCATGGACTCCTCTCTGTCATCGTCGGTGGTGGCATTGGGGGAAAAGAGCTTCGAAACAGGGGGGTCCAGCCAGGGTTAGACTGCAGGTGGCGTGGTCATCGGCACAGGGCGAGCCGTGGGATGGAGGATGCCAGGCTTCCATGTGAGTTCAGGTGGGGGGGGCTGGGGGGCGAGGCTGGAGGGGCGCCCCACCCTCTTCGCCTTCCACAGGTGCGCCTTTGGGGAGGCCACACCCAAGGAGACGCACGGGAGAGAGTACAGGTCTCCATTGTGGGTGTTTTGCCTGCAGAGGACCAGTGGGCAGAGATAAAGAGTCAGTGAGTAGCATCATCATCAGACGGAGCCACCTAGGTGCGGGGGACCCTTGGGGACAGGAGCAGAGAGAACCCAGGGAGAGGCACGGAACACGTGTGCCAAGGTCACCTTGCCGGAGCGCCTGGTGAGCACGCAGCCCAGCCGGAACAGAGGTGGCACGTTCCGGAGTCTCAGATACCCGGGGGGGGGGGGGGGGATGGGACAGAGGAGATAGGGTGACCGGGCGTGTCCTCTCCCTGGCAGACAGCCGGCCGTATCGTGCGTGCCCGTGAGGGAATCCGTGCACGCGGCCACCCCTGACGTGAGTCAGTTCCAGCCCCTGAGGGCAACACTGTGGCTGCAGCGGACCTTTGCAGACACGCCTGGCGATCCGTCTTAAAGATAGTGACCCTTCCGGCAAGAGGGACCCTCTGAGCCAACCCCTCCTCCCCCCCCCCCCGACAGAGAGGGCTGGGTGTGAAAATCTTGAGGTCCGTTTGGGGGCGTGCATTTGGGGTCTTTGCAGACCACGCCTGTTTTTGTGCTGGTCCTGTGGTCAGAGGTTAATCCCTACGCCTCGGTGCCTTTTCAAATGGTAATGAATATTTTTTTTTAATTTTTTAAATTAATTTTTAGAGAGGAGAGAGAATGAGATTGAGAGACAGAGAGAGAAGGGGGGAGAAGCAGGAAGCATCAACTCCCATATGTGCCTTGACCAGGCAAGCCCAGGGTTTTGAACCGGAGACCTCAGCGTTTCCAGGTCGACGCTTTATCCACTGCGCCACCACAGGTCAGGCGAATATTTTTTTAATTGGAGTAAAAGACTCATAATTTTCCATCTTAACCATTTTTTTTAAACAATGTTTTTATTATTATTATTGATTGATTGATTTTCGAGAGAGGAGAAAGGGGGTGGACAGACGGAGGCATCAGGAGCAGGAAGCATCCAGTCACACACAGTAGTTGCTTTCTCTGTGTGCCTTGACCGGGCGAACCTGGGGCTTTGAACTGGCAACCTCAGCGTTCCAGGTCGAGGCTCTGTCCACTGCGCCACCACCGGTCGGGCCGTCTTAGCCGTTTTTAACTGTACAGCTTATTGGCACTGAGAAGTCACGGTGTTGTGCAAACATCACCCTCCGCCGTCCGTTTCCAGAACCTTCTCATCGTCCCCACCTGAACCTCTGTCCCCGTCACATGCTAACTCCTCCACCCCGAAACCCCGGCCTCAGACACACGCGTGGGCCCTTTTTTATTTCTACAAACGGCGTGACCCCACGGACTTCCTCTAAGTGGAATCACACAGTGCGTGTGCTTTTTGGTGACCGACGTATTTCGCGGAGCGTAACGTCCCCAAGGTTCGCCCGTGTTTCAGAATCCATCCCTTTTCAGGGCTGCGTACTATTCCTTAGTCTCTTTTTCAGGGCTGCATACTATTCTGCAGTCTCTTTTCAGGGCTGCGTACTATTCCGCAGTCTCTTTTTCAGGGCTGCGTACTATTCCGCAGTCTCTTTTCAGGGCTGCATACTATTCCGCAGTCTCTTTTTCAGGGCTGCATACTATTCTGCAGTCTCTTTTCAGGGCTGCATACTCTTCCATGGTCTCTTTTTTTCAAACCCACACACTCTTCTGTGGTCCCCTTTTCAGGGCTGCACACTATTCCATAGCCTCCCTTTTCCAGGGCTGCATTCTATTTTTGCAGTCTCTTTTTCAGGTTTGCATACTATTCCGTGGCTCCTTTTCAGGGCTGCATACTATTCCTTAGTCTCTTTTCCATGGCTGCATACTATTCCATAGCTCCCCCTTTCCCAGGGCTGCGTACTATTTTTGTAGTCTCTTTTTCAGGGTTGCATACTATTCCGGGACTTTCAGGGCTGCATACTATTCCGTAGCCTGAACCTCTGTCCCCATTACACGCTAACTCCTCCACCCTGAAACCCCGGCCTCAGACACATGCATGGGCCCTTTTTATTTCTACAAATGGCGTGACCCCACGGACTTCCTCTAAGTGGAATCACACAGTGTGTGTGCTTTTTGGTGACCAACATATTTTGCGGAGCGTAACGTCCCCAAGGTTCGCTCGTGTTTCAGAATCCACCCCTTTTTCACGGTTGCATACTATTATTCCGTAGTCCCTTTTTCAGGGCTGCATACTCTTCCATGATCTCTTTTTCAGACCCACACACTCTTCTGTGGTCCCCTTTTCAGGGTTGCGTACTATTCCTTAGTCCGTTTTTCCAGGATTGCGTGCTATTTTTGTAGTCTCTTTTTCAGGGTTGCATACTATTCCATAGTCTCTTTTCAGCACTGCATGTTTTTCCGTGGTTCCTTTTTCAGGGCTGCATACTATTCCGTAGTCCCCCTTTTCCAGGGCTGAGCACTATTTTTCAGTCTCTTTTTCAGGGTTGCACACTATTCCATAGCCCTCTTTTCAGGGCTCCATGCTATTCCTTAGTCCCTTTTCCAGAGCTGAGCACTATTTTTGCAGTCTCTTTTTCAGGGTTGCACACTATTCCATAGCCCTCTTTTCAGGGCTCCATGCTATTCCGTAGTCCCTTTTCAGGGCTACATACTATTCCGTAGTCCCTTTTTCCAGGATCGCATACTATTCCATAGTCTCTTTTCAGGGCTGCATACTATTCCGTAGCCTGAACCTCTGTCCCCATTACACGCTAACTCCTCCACCCCGAAACCCTGGCCTCAGACACACGCGTGGGCCCTTTTTATTTCTACAAATGGCGTGACTGCATGGACTTCCTCTAAGTGGAATCACACAGTACGTGTGCTTTTTGGTGACCGACGTATTTCGCGGAGCGTAACGTCCCCAAGGTCTGCCCGTGTTTCAGAATCCACCCCTTTTTCGCAGCTGCATACTATTCTGTGGTTCCTTTTACAGGGCTGCATACTACTCCATAGTCTCTTTTTCAGGGCTGCATACTCCTCCATGGTCTCTTTTTCAGACCCACACACTCTTCTGTAGTCTCTTTTCAGGGCTGTATACTATTCCATGGTTCCTTTTTCAGGACTGCATACTATTCTGTAGTCGCTTTTCAGGGCTGCATACTATTCCGTAGTCCTTTTCCAAAATGATGCACCATATTTGCAGCCTCTTTTTCAGGGCTGCATAATATTCCGTGGTTCCTTTTTCAGGGCTGCATGCTATTCTGTAGTTCCTTTCCCTGAACTGCACACTATTCGCAGTCTCTTTTTCAGGGCTGCATACTATTCTGTAGTTCCTTTCCCCGGATGGCATGCTATTCCATAGTCCCCTTTCAGGGCTGCATACTATTCTGTAGTTCCTTTCCCCGGACTGCACACTATTCATAGTCTTTTTCCAGGGCTGTATACTATTCCATAGTCTCTTTCAGGGCTGCATGCTATTCCGTAGTCCCTTTTCCGAGATTGCACACTATTTTTGCAGTCTCTTTTTCGGGGTTGCATACTATTCCGTAGCCTCCTTTTCAGGGCTGCATATTATTCCATAGTCTCTTTTTTCAGGGCTGCATACTATTCCATAGCCTCCTTTTTCAGGGCTGCACACTATTCCATGGTCTCTTTTCCAGGGCTGCATACTATTCTGCAGTTCCTTTCCCCGGACTGCATACTATTTGCAGTCTCTTTTTCAGGGTTACATACTATTTCATAGCCCCCCTTTTCAGGGTTGCATGCTATTCCAGTCTTTTTCAGGGCTGCATACTATTCTGTAGTTCCTTTCCCCGGACTGCACGCTATTCACAGTCTCCTTTTCTGGGCTGCATACTATTCCATAGTTTGGATGGACCTCGTTTTCTTTCCCTATTTATCGATGGATAGAGACAGTTGGGTTCTCTCCACTTTTTTTTTTTTTTTTTTTGGCCGTTGTGAGTCACGCTGCTCTGAACGTGGGTGTGGAAATAATCCGAGTCCCGGTGCTCAGCTGCTCTGGCACGCGTTTTGAACATCCGAGTCTGCGGCCTGTTTGTGCGGGGTGCGTCGGCCTTCTCTCCCATTTCTTTCCTCCTTTCTCGGCTTGTCTCATTCACTCCCTCCTCCCTCTCTCTTCGTCGGGTGACTCCATCCCACGGTGCGGAACTTTCTCTGGACTGTGTGTGCGTCCAGCTGCGCTCACGTGTCCTTGGAGAGAAGCTGACCACGCGTGCCCAGTCGAGGTTTAGAGGACCGGATGCATGTGTGCACACGCCCCAAGAGTCATGCTGTCAGCCCAGCGTTAATGCCTCATCCCTCTTGAGGTTCCAGAGCCCCGAGTGACATTCCTGCGGCTACCTTGGTCTTGGCTTCTGTGTCCTGTCCACCTGTGGTCAGTTCTGCTCAGAGAACGTCCCTGGTGGCTCTTCCGGGTTCCTGTATCTCGACTGCGTCACGGACCCACCTGTGTCCCCGAATCCTCTCAGAAATGGGCTCCGTGTTTCCAAACCTCCCATCTCTCCGCGTCCCCTGCGTCCCTGATGTGCAAACGCTCCGTCTCCCTCCCCATTTCTCTTCCTGTCCCCAAGATTCCTGACGTACGCACAGGACTGGGCGTTTTGTTTTCCCCCCTTCTCTTTGTCTCTCCAACGCTTGCTTTATTTTCATTATTACTATTTCGTTTCTCCTTCTCGAGCCCTCACTCACTGCGGCCTCTCCTTCCATTAACTGAGCTCATCAGCGCCTTGGAAAGGCGAGATGCTTCTCTCCAGCGCTCCCGGGCAATTCTCCCGCCCGTAATGACTTAGAAGCCTCTCACGATGGGCTGTTTAATGGGCTCCATCTGCCGGGAGGTGTTCGGCAGCCGGCTGGCTCATTTACTGTAAATTTCCAGCCCTCAGGAAGACGGCCGACTGAACTGGGCGTGGTCCCTGAACGTGTCCCCCACTGGGTATATGCTCAGGCCGGGTGTGCCAAAGCAAATGTCATAAAAGACAGAGGTTTATATGTCCTCCAGTTCTGGGGACTAGAGCCTGAGACCCGGGTGCAGGCAGGGCTGGGGTCCCCCTGAGGCCTCTCTCCTGGGCGTGCAGACGGCCGTCTCCTCCCCGGGTCCTCACACGGCCGTCCCTCTGTGTATGTCTGCGTCTCCTCCCCGGGTCCTCACACGGCCGTCCCTCTGTGTGTGTCTGTGTCTCCTCCCTGGGTCCTCACACGGCCGTCCCTCTGTATGTGTGTCTGTGTCTCCTCCCCGGGTCCTCCCACGGCCGTCCCTCTGTGTGTGTCTGTGTCTCCTCCCCGGGTCCTCACACGGCCGTCCCTCTGTGTGTGTCTGTGTCTCCTCCCCCGGGTCCTCACACGGCCGTCCCTCTGTGTGTGTGTGTGTTTGTGTCTCCTCCCCGGGTCCTCACACGGCCGTCCCTCTGTGTGTGTGTCTGTGTCTCCTCCCCGGGTCCTCCCACGGCCGTTCCTCTGTGTGTGTCTGTGTCTCCTCCCCGGGTCCTCCCACGGCCGTCCCTCTGTGTGTGTCTGTGTCTCCTCCCCGGGTCCTCCCACGGCCGTCCCTCTGTGTGTGTCTGTGTCTCCTCCCCGGGTCCTCACACGGCCGTCCCTCTGTGTGTGTCTGTGTCTCCTCCCCCGGGTCCTCACACGGCCGTCCCTCTGTGTGTGTGTGTGTGTGTTTGTGTCTCCTCCCCAGGTCCTCACACGGCCGTCCCTCTGTGTGTGTCTGTGTCTCCTCCCCGGGTCCTCACACGGCTGTCCCTCTGTGTGTGTCTGTGTCTCCTCCCCGGGTCCTCACACGGCCGTCCCTCTGTGTGTGTGTGTGTGTGTGTGTGTGTGTGTGTGTGTGTGTATCTGTGTCTTCACCTCCTCTTCTTATAGGGACCCCTGTCCTGTGGGGTCAGGACCCTCCTTAGTGACCTCATTGTACCTGAACCCCCTCTTTATAGACACGTCTCTGAACACAGCGCCCTCTGAGGTCCCCGGCGTTAGGGTTAAAATCCATGGGTTTGTGAACCAAATTCCGCCTCTCGCAAGCCGTCGGGGTTCATGATCAAAACACGCCTTTATTGTTCGTTCTCAAAGCTTCCTACCTGGAGCAAGGATGCCCACGTCTTAACCTGTGTCTGTCTATACACGGTACATCACTGCCGACACTGCCAGGTTTTCAAATGCGGCTGCGACATCTGTCCAAGCGAATCGTAACATGGAGAAATAAGACCGATCTCAGCATCCGCTCCTGTGTGTGCACAGCCTCACATCTACTGAAAGTGCGCCTGCTGCATTCCTGCCCACCCCTGAGCGCCCGTGCCCACCTGTACCTTAATGTCCATCCCTGCCCAGCTCCGAGCATCCATGTCCACCTGTGCATTAGTGTGTATCCTGCCCACCTCCGAGCATCTATGCCCACCTGTGCCTTAGTGTGCACCCTGCCCAGCTCCGAGCGCCCACGCCCACCTGTGCCTCACTGTGCACCCTGCCCACCTCCAAGCATCCATGCCCACCTGTGCCTCACTGTGCACCCTGCCCACCTCCGAGCATCCATGCCCACCTGTGCCTCAGTGTGCACCCTGCCCACCTCCGAGCATCCATGCCCACCTGTGCCTCAGTGTGCACCCTGCCCACCTCCGAGCATCCATGCCCACCTGTGCCTCAGTGTGCACCCTGCCCAGCTCCGAGCATCCATGCCCACCTGTGCCTCAGTGTGCACCCTGCCCACCTCCGAGCATCCATGCCCACCTGTGCCTTAGTGTGCACCCTGCCCAGCTCCGAGCATCCATGCCCACCTGTGCCTCAGTGTGCACCCTGCCCACCTCCGAGCATCCATGCCCACCTGTGCCTCAGTGTGCACCCTGCCCACCTCTGAGCATCCATGCCCACCTGTGCCTTAGTGTGCACCCTGCCCAGCTCCGAGCATCCATGCCCACCTGTGCCTCAGTGTGCACCCTGCCCACCTCCGAGCATCCATGCCCACCTGTGCCTCAGTGTGCACCCTGCCCACCTCTGAGCATCCATGCCCACCTGTGCCTTAGTGTGCACCCTGCCCAGCTCCGAGCATCCATGCCTACCTGTGCCTCAGTGTGCACCCTGCCCAGCTCCGAGCATCCATGCCCACCTGTGCCTCAGTGTGCACCCTGCCCAGCTCCGAGCATCCATGCCCACCTGTACCTCAGTGTGCACCCTGCCCAGCTCCGAGCATCCATGCCCACCTGTGCCTCACTGTGCACCCTGCCCACCTCCGAGCATCCATGCCCACCTGTGTCTCAGTGTGCACCCTGCCCACCTCCGAGCATCCATGCCCACCTGTACCTCAGTGTGCACCCTGCCCATCTCCGATCATCCATGCCCACCTGTGCCTCAGTGTGCACCCTGCCCAGCTCCGAGCATCCATGCCCACCTGTGCCTCAGTGTGCACCCTGCCCACCTCCGAGCATCCATGCCCACCTGTGCCTTAGTGTGCACCCTGCCCAGCTCCGAGCATCCATGCCCACCTGTGCCTTAGTGTGCACCCTGCCCACCTCCGATCATCCATGCCCACCTGTGTCTCAGTGTGCACCCTGCCCACCTCCGAGCATCCATGCCCACCTGTGCCTTAGTGTGCACCCTGCCCACCTCTGAGCATCCATGCCCACCTGTGTCTCAGTGTGCACCCTGCCCACCCCTGAGAACCCACACCCACCTGTGCCTTAGTGTTTATTCTGCTCCCACCCCTGAGCGGCCGCGCCCCCCTGTGCCCGTGCCCAGGTTCTGGACCTGCCACGACGACCACTTCCTCTACATGCTGATGGAGTTCGTGCCAGGCGGCGAGCTGTTCAGCTACCTGCGGAACCGGGGCCGCTTTTCCAGCAGCGCCGGGCTGTTCTACGCGGCCGAGATCGTGTGCGCCCTCGAGTACCTGCACTCCCGGGAGATCGTCTACCGGGACCTGAAGCCCGAGAACATCCTCCTGGACCGGGATGGCCACATCAAGCTCACCGACTTCGGCTTCGCCAAGAAGCTGGTGGACAAGTGAGTGACCGGGTCCCCCCATGTACCTCACCCTCAACCCAGCCCTGCCCCCTGACCACCTACCCTCTGTGTCTGGAAGTCTTCCCTGGTCTGTCTAAGATTTTCCACCGATAATTGAGACCACGGGGCATTGGACTTTGTCTGATTTCTCTCACTTAGCACACGGCCTTCTGGGTCCACCCACGTGGTCTCAACTCACAGAATTTCTGATGCTCCCACAACACGTACAATACGTATGCCATACAGCAGGGGTCCCCAAACTTTTTACACAGGGGGCCAGTTCACTGTCCCTCAGACCGTTGGAGGGCCGGACTATAAAAAAAAACTATGAACAAATCCCTATGCACACTGCACATATCTTATTTTAAAGTAAAAAAAAAAAAAAAACAAAACCGGAACAAATACAATATTTAAAATAAAGAACAAGTAAATTTTTTTTTTTTTTTTTTTTTGCATTTTTCTGAAGCTGGAAACAGGGAGAGACAGTCAGACAGACTCCCGCATGCGCCCAACCGGGATCCACCCGGCACGCCCACCAGGGGTGACGCTCTGCCCACCAGGGGGCGATGCTCTGCCCATCCTGGGTGTCGCCATGTTGCGACCAGAGCCACTCTAGCACCTGAGGCAGAGGCCACAGAGCCATCCCCAGCATCCGGGCCATCTTTGCTCCCATGGAGCCTTGGCTGCGGGAGGGGAAGAGAGAGACAGAGAGGAAGGAGAGGGGGAGGGGTGGAGAAGCAAATGGGTGCTTCTCCTGTGTGCCCTGGCCGGGAATCGAACCTGGGTCCTCCGCACGCTAGGCCGACGCTCTACCGCTGAGCCAACCGGCCAGGGCAAGAACAAGTAAATTTAAATCAACAAACTGACCAGTATTTCAATGGGAACTATGCTCCTCTCACTGACCACCAATGAAAGAGGTGCCCCTTCCAAAAGTGCAGCGGGGGCCGGATAAATGGCCTCAGGGGGCCGCATGCGGCCCGCGGGCCATAGTTTGGGGACCCCTGCCATATAGTACCCCTCTTTTATTACTATTATGATTATGATGCATTCATCTATCCATGGATAATCAGATTGCTTCTGTGTTTGGGCTCTTGTGAGTAATTCTGCAGGTGAACATGGGGGGGGGTGCGGATATCTCTTCCACACCCCCACATCCCCCCACCCCGGGCACATTGCCGTTTCTTGTGTTTTTGCCGAGAGCCGTTCTTCTTCTTTTATTTTAATTGAAGTCACACGGGCACAGACTCTGTGAAGACAAGGGGCATTCTCTCCGCCTTTCGTCTGCAACAGACTTTTCAACAACCCTCAGGTCTCCGCAGCGAGGTTCCCTGGCCCATCTCTGGGACGGCTTCCCAGACGGTGCCTGTGGTCTTCTGGTCCTTTCTCAATTAGTGCGTGTGGCTTACACGTAAATATTTTTATCTTTTTTTTTTTTTTTTTGTATTTTTCTGAAGTTGGAAACGGGGAGGCAGTCAGACAGACTCCCGCATGTGCCCGACTGGGATCCACCCGGCACGCCCACCAGGGGGCGATGCTCTGCCCATCTGGGGCGTCGCTCTGTTGCAACCAGAGCTATCCTAGCACCTGAGGCAGAGGCCACAGAGCCATCCTCAGTGCCCGGGCCAACTTTGCTCCAATGGAGCCTTGGCTGCGGGAGGGGAAGAGAGAGACAGAGAGGAAGGAGAGGGGGAGGGGTGGAGAAGCAGATGGGCGCCTCTCCTGTGTGCCCTGGCGGGGAATCAAACCCGGGACTCCTGCACGCAGAGCTGAATTTTTTAACTCACCACCTTCTGCAAGAACGGAATGCTTATGTAAAGATAGCGAGGTCATCTATATGTAATTTTCTTTCTTTTTTTAATTGTATTTGGCTTTTTATTTCTTATAATAACAAAACACAAGAAAAGTCCTCTGGGTGCATAAAGAGAAGACCATTTTCAGTGTTTTCTTGGGCAGATAAATGTCCACTAACGTGCTTTACCCAAATACCCATTTGCGTTTCTGATTAATTCTGAAACGGTAACATAGATTCAACTCTGGTCTATGTTGGAGTTGAAGCTTAATTTTTCCAAAAACGGAATCAGGTGGACAACTGTTTTCACCGCTACCAGTGAGCACGGCAGGCAGGGGCGGCGTTATTGAGAATAACCGTCTAAAATAAAAGCCTTTACCTCGTTCAAGATAAAATACAACCTGGCTTCCTTTACCTGGATGATCCAGACTGCTTTATTCAACGGACAAAATAATAATCATAATAATCATGGTGATCACTGATGTGCATAATTACAACTGAGTGCCAGTTATGGTGGACATTCGATATTGTATTAGCTTCAGGTGCACGGCAGAAATCCTCAGCAAGATAGTAGCAAAGGGGATGTAGCAATACACAGACAGACAAGACTTTATGCCACGATCAAGCCAGGTTTATTCCTTGCATGCGAGGTGCTTTTAATACTTTTTAAAAAAGTCAGTCAATGAACGCCATGCACCCTGTTCCCTAACCCAGGGGTAGTCAACCTTTTTATACCTAGCGCCCACTTTTGTATCTCTGTGAGTAGTAACATTTTCTCACCGCCCACCGGTTCCACAGTCATGGTGATTTATAAAGTAGGGAAGTCACTTTACTTTATAAGGTTTATAAAGCAGAGTGAGAGCAAGTGAAAGCATAGAATCATAATTACTTACCAAGTAGTTTATGTCGGATTTTCGCTATGTTTGGCAGAATCAATCTTTATAAAACAATGTACTCTAGTTCAATCTATCTTTTTATTTATACTTTGGTTGCTCCGCTACCGCCCACCATGAAAGCTGGAACGCCCACCAGTGGGTGATAGGGACCAGGTTGACCACCACTAGGGGGCAGTAGAGACCAGGTTGACCACCACTAGGGGGCGGTAGGGACCAGGCTGATCACCACTAGGGGGCGGTAGAGACCAGGTTGACCACCACTAGGGGGCGGTAGGGACCAGGCTGATCACCACTAGGGAGCGGTAGAGACCAGGTTGACCACCACTAGGGGGCAGTAGAGACCAGGTTGACCACCACTAGGGGTCAGTAGAGACCAGGTTGACCACCACTAGGGGGCAGTAGGGGCCAGGCTGACCACCACAAGGGTGCGGTAGAGACCAGGTTGACCACCACTAGGGGGCGGTAGGGACCAGGCTGATCACCACTAGGGGGTTGTAGAGACCAGGTTGACCACCACTAGGGGGCAGTAGAGACCAGGTTGACCACCACTAGGGGTCAGTAGAGACCAGGTTGACCACCACTAGGGGGCAGTAGGGGCCAGGCTGACCACCACAAGGGTGCGGTAGAGACCAGGTTGACCACCACTAGGGGGCGGTAGGGACCAGGCTGATCACCACTAGGGGGCGGTAGAGACCAGGTTGACCACCACTAGGGGGCGGTAGGGACCAGGCTGATCACCACTAAGGGGTGGTAGAGACCAGGCTGACCACCACTAGGGGGCGGTAGGGGCCAGGCTGACCACCACAAGGGTGCGGTAGAGACCAGGTTGACCACCACTAGGGGGCGGTAGGGGCCAGGCTGATCACCACTAGGGGGCGGTGGGGACCAGGTTGACCACCACTAGGGGGCGGTAGGGACCAGACTGATCACCACTAGGGGGCGGTAGAGACCAGGTTGACCACCACTAGGGGGCGGTAGGGACCAGGCTGATCACCACTAGGGGGCGGTAGGGACCAGGCTGATCACCACTAAGGGGCGGTAGAGACCAGGTTGACCACCACTAGGGGGCGGTAGGGACCAGGCTGACCACCACTAGGGGGCGGTAGGGACCAGGCTGATCACCACTAGGGAGCGGTAGCGACCAGGTTGACCACCACTAGGGGGCAGTAGAGACCAGGTTGACCACCACTAGGGGGCAGTAGAGACCAGGTTGACCACCACTAGGGGGCAGTAGGGGCCAGGCTGACCACCACAAGGGTGCGGTAGAGACCAGGTTGACCACCACTAGGGGGCGGTAGGGACCAGGCTGATCACCACTAGGGGGCTGTAGAGACCAGGTTGACCACCACTAGGGGGCAGTAGAGACCAGGTTGACCACCACTAGGGGTCAGTAGAGACCAGGTTGACCACCACTAGGGGGCAGTAGGGGCCAGGCTGACCACCACAAGGGTGCGGTAGAGACCAGGTTGACCACCACTAGGGGGCGGTAGGGACCAGGCTGATCACCACTAGGGGGCGGTAGAGACCAGGTTGACCACCACTAGGGGGCGGTAGGGACCAGGCTGATCACCACTAAGGGGTGGTAGAGACCAGGCTGACCACCACTAGGGGGCGGTAGGGGCCAGGCTGACCACCACAAGGGTGCGGTAGAGACCAGGTTGACCACCACTAGGGGGCGGTAGGGGCCAGGCTGAACACCACTAGGGGGCGGTGGGGACCAGGTTGACCACCACTAGGGGGCGGTAGAGACCAGACTGAACACCACAAGGGGGCGGTAGAGACCAGGTTGACCACCACTAGGGGGCGGTAGGGACCAGGCTGATCACCACTAGGGGGCGGTAGGGACCAGGCTGATCACCACTAAGGGGCGGTAGAGACCAGGTTGACCACCACTAGGGGGCGGTAGGGACCAGGCTGACCACCACTAGGGGGCGGTAGGGACCAGGCTGATCACCACTAGGGGGCGGTAGAGACCAGGTTGACCACCACTAGGGGGCAGTAGAGACCAGGTTGACCACCACTAGGGGGCGGTAGAGACCAGGTTGACCACCACTAGGGGGCAGTAGGGGCCAGGCTGACCACCACAAGGGTGCGGTAGAGACCAGGTTGACCACCACTAGGGGGCGGTAGGGACCAGGCTGATCACCACTAGGGGGTTGTAGAGACCAGGTTGACCACCACTAGGGGGCAGTAGAGACCAGGTTGACCACCACTAGGGGTCAGTAGAGACCAGGTTGACCACCACTAGGGGGCAGTAGGGGCCAGGCTGACCACCACAAGGGTGCGGTAGAGACCAGGTTGACCACCACTAGGGGGCGGTAGGGACCAGGCTGATCACCACTAGGGGGCGGTAGAGACCAGGTTGACCACCACTAGGGGGCGGTAGGGACCAGGCTGATCACCACTAAGGGGTGGTAGAGACCAGGCTGACCACCACTAGGGGGCGGTAGGGGCCAGGCTGACCACCACAAGGGTGCGGTAGAGACCAGGTTGACCACCACTAGGGGGCGGTAGGGGCCAGGCTGATCACCACTAGGGGGCGGTGGGGACCAGGTTGACCACCACTAGGGGCCGGTAGGGACCAGACTGATCACCACTAGGGGGCGGTAGAGACCAGGTTGACCACCACTAGGGGGCGGTAGGGACCAGGCTGATCACCACTAGGGGGCGGTAGGGACCAGGCTGATCACCACTAAGGGGCAGTAGGGGCCAGGCTGACCACCACAAGGGTGCGGTAGAGACCAGGTTGACCACCACTAGGGGGCGGTAGGGACCAGGCTGATCACCACTAGGGGGCGGTAGAGACCAGGTTGACCACCACTAGGGGGCGGTAGGGACCAGGCTGATCACCACTAAGGGGTGGTAGAGACCAGGCTGACCACCACTAGGGGGCGGTAGGGGCCAGGCTGACCACCACAAGGGTGCGGTAGAGACCAGGTTGACCACCACTAGGGGGCTGTAGGGGCCAGGCTGATCACCACTAGGGGGCGGTGGGGACCAGGTTGACCACCACTAGGGGGCGGTAGGGACCAGACTGATCACCACTAGGGGGCGGTAGAGACCAGGTTGACCACCACTAGGGGGCGGTAGGGACCAGGCTGATCACCACTAGGGGGCGGTAGGGACCAGGCTGACCACCACTAAGGGGCGGTAGAGACCAGGTTGACCACCACTAGGGGGCGGTAGGGACCAGGCTGACCACCACTAGGGGGCGGTAGGGACCAGGCTGATCACCACTAGGGGGCGGTAGAGACCAGGTTGACCACCACTAGGGGGCAGTAGAGACCAGGTTGACCACCACTAGGGGGCAGTAGAGACCAGGTTGACCACCACTAGGGGGCAGTAGGGGCCAGGCTGACCACCACTAGGGTGCGGTAGAGACCAGGTTGACCACCACTAGGGGGCGGTAGGGACCAGGCTGATCACCACTAGGGGGTTGTAGAGACCAGGTTGACCACCACTAGGGGGCAGTAGAGACCAGGTTGACCACCACTAGGGGTCTGTAGAGACCAGGTTGACCACCACTAGGGGGCAGTAGGGGCCAGGCTGACCACCACAAGGGTGCGGTAGAGACCAGGTTGACCACCACTAGGGGGCGGTAGGGACCAGGCTGATCACCACTAGGGGGCGGTAGAGACCAGGTTGACCACCACTAGGGGGCGGTAGGGACCAGGCTGATCACCACTAAGGGGTGGTAGAGACCAGGCTGACCACCACTAGGGGGCGGTAGGGGCCAGGCTGACCACCACAAGGGTGCGGTAGAGACCAGGTTGACCACCACTAGGGGGCGGTAGGGGCCAGGCTGATCACCACTAGGGGGCGGTGGGGACCAGGTTGACCACCACTAGGGGGCGGTAGGGACCAGACTGATCACCACTAGGGGGCGGTAGAGACCAGGTTGACCACCACTAGGGGGCGGTAGGGACCAGGCTGATCACCACTAGGGGGCGGTAGGGACCAGGCTGATCACCACTAGGGGGCGGTAGAGACCAGGTTGACCACCACTAGGGGGCGGTAGGGACCAGGCTGACCACCACTAGGGGGCGGGAGGGACCAGGCTGATCACCACTAGGGAGCGGTAGAGACCAGGTTGACCACCACTAGGGGGCAGTAGAGACCAGGTTGACCACCACTAGGGGGCGGTAGGGACCAGGATGACCACCACTAGGGGGCAGTAGGGGCCAGGCTGACCACCACAAGGGTGCGGTAGAGACCAGGTTGACCACCACTAGGGGGCGGTAGGGACCAGGCTGATCACCACTAGGGGGTTGTAGAGACCAGGTTGACCACCACTAGGGGGCAGTAGAGACCAGGTTGACCACCACTAGGGGTCAGTAGAGACCAGGTTGACCACCACTAGGGGGCAGTAGGGGCCAGGCTGACCACCACAAGGGTGCGGTAGAGACCAGGTTGACCACCACTAGGGGGCGGTAGGGACCAGGCTGATCACCACTAGGGGGCGGTAGAGACCAGGTTGACCACCACTAGGGGGCGGTAGGGACCAGGCTGATCACCACTAAGGGGCGGTAGAGACCAGGTTGACCACCACTAGGGGGCGGTAGGGACCAGGCTGACCACCACTAGGGGGCGGTAGGGACCAGGCTGATCACCACTAGGGAGCGGTAGAGACCAGGTTGACCACCACTAGGGGGCAGTAGAGACCAGGTTGACCACCACTAGGGGGCAGTAGAGACCAGGTTGACCACCACTAGGGGGCAGTAGGGGCCAGGCTGACCACCACAAGGGTGCGGTAGAGACCAGGTTGACCACCACTAGGGGGCGGTAGGGACCAGGCTGATCACCACTAGGGGGTTGTAGAGACCAGGTTGACCACCACTAGGGGGCAGTAGAGACCAGGTTGACCACCACTAGGGGTCAGTAGAGACCAGGTTGACCACCACTAGGGGGCAGTAGGGGCCAGGCTGACCACCACAAGGGTGCGGTAGAGACCAGGTTGACCACCACTAGGGGGCGGTAGGGACCAGGCTGACCACCACTAGGGGGCGGTAGAGACCAGGTTGACCACCACTAGGGGGCGGTAGGGACCAGGCTGATCACCACTAAGGGGTGGTAGAGACCAGGCTGACCACCACTAGGGGGCGGTAGGGGCCAGGCTGACCACCACAAGGGTGCGGTAGAGACCAGGTTGACCACCACTAGGGGGCGGTAGGGGCCAGGCTGATCACCACTAGGGGGCGGTGGGGACCAGGTTGACCACCACTAGGGGCCGGTAGGGACCAGACTGATCACCACTAGGGGGCGGTAGAGACCAGGTTGACCACCACTAGGGGGCGGTAGGGACCAGGCTGATCACCACTAGGGGGCGGTAGGGACCAGGCTGATCACCACTAAGGGGCGGTAGAGACCAGGTTGACCACCACTAGGGGGCGGTAGGGACCAGGCTGACCACCACTAGGGGGCGGTAGGGACCAGGCTGATCACCACTAGGGAGCGGTAGAGACCAGGTTGACCACCACTAGGGGTCAGTAGAGACCAGGTTGACCACCACTAGGGGGCAGTAGGGGCCAGGCTGACCACCACAAGGGTGCGGTAGAGACCAGGTTGACCACCACTAGGGGGCGGTAGGGACCAGGCTGATCACCACTAGGGGGCGGTAGAGACCAGGTTGACCACCACTAGGGGGCAGTAGGGGCCAGGCTGACCACCACAAGGGTGTGGTAGAGACCAGGTTGACCACCACTAGGGGGCGGTAGGGACCAGGCTGATCACCACTAGGGGGTTGTAGAGACCAGGTTGACCACCACTAGGGGGCAGTAGAGACCAGGTTGACCACCACTAGGGGTCAGTAGAGACCAGGTTGACCACCACTAGGGGGCAGTAGGGGCCAGGCTGACCACCACAAGGGTGCGGTAGAGACCAGGTTGACCACCACTAGGGGGCGGTAGGGACCAGGCCGATCACCACTAGGGGGTTGTAGAGACCAGGTTGACCACCACTAGGGGGCGGGAGGGACCAGGTTGATCACCACTAGGGGGCGGTAGGGACCAGGCTGATCACCACTAAGGGGCGGTAGAGACCAGGTTGACCACCACTAGGGGGCGGTAGGGACCAGGCTGATCACCACTAGGGAGCGGTAGAGACCAGATTGACCACCACTAGGGGTCAGTAGAGACCAGGTTGACCACCACTAGGGGGCAGTAGGGGCCAGGCTGACCACCACAAGGGTGCGGTAGAGACCAGGCTGACCACCACTAGGGGGCGGTAGGGACCAGGCTGATCACCACTAGGGGGCGGTAGAGACCAGGTTGACCACCACTAGGGGGCGGTAGAGACCAGGTTGACCACCACTAGGGGTCAGTAGAGACCAGGTTGACCACCACTAGGGGGCAGTAGGGGCCAGGCTGACCACCACAAGGGTGCGGTAGAGACCAGGTTGACCACCACTAGGGGGCGGTAGGGACCAGGTTGACCACCACTAGGGGGCGGTAGGGACCAGGCTGATCACCACTAGGGGGTGGTAGAGACCAGGTTGACCACCACAAGGGGGCGGTAGAGACCAGGTTGACCACCACTAGGGGGCAGTAGGGGCCAGGCTGACCACCACAAGGGGGCGGTAGAGACCAGGTTGACCACCTCTAGGGGCGGTAGGGACCAGGTTGACCACCATTAGGGGGCGGTAGGGGCCAGGCTGACCACCACAAGGGGGCGGTAGAGACCAGGTTGACCACCACAAGGGGGCAGTAGAGACCAGGTTGACCACCTCTAGGGGCGGTAGGGACCAGGTTGACCACCATTAGGGGGCGGTAGGGGCCAGGCTGATCACCACAAGGGGGCGGTAGAGACCAGATTGACCACCACTAGGGGGTGGTAGGGACCACACCACCACTAGGGGGCGGTAGAGACCAGGTTGACCACCTCTGCCCTAAACAGAGGCGACGGAACACTCTCCCTACGTCAAGCCCCGTGCATTTAAGCCAGGGAGACCCCTGACATATAGCACTGGTGGGTGGCGGAGGGGAGGGGGGGTCTTCTTGGCATCTAAACCTTTGTTTTGAACGCAATCCCAGAGTATTTAGGTCAAAGGAATGAGAGAGACGAAAGCGTGTAAGGTTTAGGAGGTAAAACTTGCTGCTTATCCATGGTGACATTTTTCTCTCCTTCGTATTACTTCTTAGTTCGCTGGTTTCTTTTTTTGTTTGTTTCATTTTGGGGTTATCTCGCTTTCCTTTCCACACTCGTTCTTCTTGTGGTTCCCGTCCCCTGATTAAAACGTGAGCTTTTCCTTTCTCGTGTCCCAAGCGGCCCACCGAATATCCTGGTGCAAACTAGCGTGTCTTTAAAAACAGGACTAGGTTGACCACCACTAAGGGGCGGTAGGGGCCAGGGCTGACCACCACAAGGGGGCGGTAGAGACCAGGCTGACCACCACTACGGGACGGTAGGGACCAGGCTGACCACCACTAGGGGGCGGTAGGGGCCAGGGCTGACCACCACAAGGGGGCGGTAGAGACCAGGCTGACCACCACTAGGGGGCGGTAGAGACCAGGCTGACCACCACTAGGGGGCGGTAGAGACCAGGCTGACCACCACTATGGGACGGTAGGGACCAGGCTGACCACCACTAGGGGGCGGTAGGGGCCAGGGCTGACCACCACAAGGGGGCGG
The DNA here is from genome assembly GCF_036850765.1 of Saccopteryx bilineata. NCBI lineage: Eukaryota > Metazoa > Chordata > Mammalia > Chiroptera > Emballonuridae > Saccopteryx > Saccopteryx bilineata. The sequence continues at coordinate 146,047,826 of NC_089502.1, forward strand.
TAGAGACCAGGCTGACCACCACAAGGGGGCGGTAGATACCAGGCTGACCACCACTAGGGGGCAGTAGAGACCAGGCTGACCACCACTACGGGACGGTAGGGACCAGGCTGAGCACCACTAAGGGGTGGTAGAGACCAGGCTGACCACCACTACAGGACGGTAGGGACCAGGCTGACCACCACTAAGGGGTGGTAGAGACCGGGCTGACCACCACTAGGGGGCGGTAGGGACCGGGCTGACCACCACTAGGGGGCGGTAGGGACCAGGCTGATCACCACAAGGGGGCGGTAGGGACCAGGCTGACCACCACTATGGGACGGTAGGGACCAGGCTGACCACCACTAGGGGGCGGTAGGGGCCAGGGCTGACCACCACAAGGGGGCGGTAGAGACCAGGCTGACCACCACAAGGGGGCGGTAGAGACCAGGCTGACCACCACTACTGGACGGTAGGGACCAGGCTGAGCACCACTAAGGGGTGGTAGAGACCAGGCTGACCACCACTACAGGACGGTAGGGACCAGGCTGACCACCACTAAGGGGTGGTAGAGACCGGGCTGACCACCACTAGGGGGCGGTAGGGACCGGGCTGACCACCACTAGGGGGCAGTAGGGACCAGGCTGACCACCACTAGGGGGCGGTAGAGACCAGGCTGACCACCACTAGGGGGCGGTAGAGACCAGGCTGACCACCACTACGGGACGGTAGGGACCAGGCTGACCACCACTAAGGGGTGGTAGAGACCAGGCTGACCACCACTAGGGGGCGGTAGAGACCAGGCTGACCACCACTACGGGACGGTAGGGACCAGGCTGACCACCACTAAGGGGCGGTAGAGACCGGGCTGACCACCACTAGGGGGCAGTAGGGACCAGGCTGATCACCACAAGGGGGCGGTAGGGACCAGGGGGCGCCCCGCCCCCCCCACGCGGAGACCCACCCCCCGCGCGTAGACTCCTCCCCCCCAGGGGGCGGGGCGCTGCATCCCGTCTGATGTCAGCCCAGCCTGCCGCCGCCAATGACAAGAACACGCATTCCTTAAATCGCCACCCCGGACAGTTTGAGTCATGCACGTGCTAAAAATGTCTGTTTCTCCAGAGCATCATGGTGTTTGTGTTTTCGAGCGATCTTGTTTTATTTACAGAGTTAAAACAGACGCCGCCGCCGCCGATGTGACCGACACGGTGTCTTTAATTCCATGTGGCTCACGCACAGTCGTTCTGACTGACACACAGTCCTCGGAAATGTCTCGCCTTTGCACGAACTTCCACCACCGAGTTCTGGGAAGCCCTGTGGCCTTTTCATGTCCGCAGGGCGTGTCCGTGAGGGGGATACAGTTTCATCAGAAACTCCCGGTCCCCCGACGACGTGGACAGTCGCAAAGTCGATTGTCATGCGCAAGCCCTCCAAAAATCCTGAAACTTTCTTTTTAGGGAACTGGATCGAATGTCACATTTAAATGTTTTTAAGGAATGAAATCAGATTAAAATCTCACGCCCTCGCCTGACCAGGCGGTGGCGCAGTGGATAGAGCATCGGACTGGGATGTGGAGGACCCAGGTTCGAGACCCTGAGGTCGCCAGCTTGAGCGCGGGCTCATCTGGTTTAAGCAAAAGCTCACCAGCTTAGACCCAAGGTCGCTGGCTCGAGCAAGGGGTTACTCGGTCTGCTGTAGCCCCCTGGTCAAGGCACATATGAGAAAGCAATCGATGAACATCTAAGGTGTCACAACAAAAAATTGATGCTTCTCATCTTTCTCCGTTCCTGTCTGTCTGTCCCTATCTGTCCCCCTCTCTGTCTCTGTCACACAAAAACAAAACAAAAGAAATCTCACCCCCTCAGTACATTTCGGGTGGGCAATAGCTGTGTGTGGCCCGTGGTTCCCGTATCAGACGGGGGGGACACACCTTTTAACAAGGTGACTGTGTTCCTCATGTGCTAGAAACCTCCGGGTGGATGAGGAACCTTGATTTGGGGCCGTTTCACCCTAAATTACACATCTCTGGCGATTCGTAGAAAGGGGCCATCCTTCAAACTCCTTTCCCCTTAGAGGATCCCATTGATTCCATTTTTTAAAGACTAAAACATAAAGATGAGGTGCTCTTCTGTAGTAGAACGAGGACCTCATTGATTGATTTATTTTGAATTCAACTTGGTCTGGAAACACCCGTGCTGCCCCCTACTGGCAGCCGGTGGTATAGGTTCTATACCCTGGGTTTATTTTTTAATTCATTTTATTGGGACGTCTGATTCCAGTGAAGAAAAATCTCTCGCCGAATCAATTGATGAGCAGCTGGGCGCACCATAGCCCTGTCCGGTTAACCCATGACGTCCATTTGCGATTAAAGGAATGAAGTCAGTATAGCAGCTAGCAACAAGGCATTAATGAACTTAACGAGCGAGTTGAATCTTTGGATCGAAGACCTCATTACTATCTTGATATGTTCCTTTCCCAAAGACAGAAGACTTTGTTTTCCTAGTCCTGGGTCCTGTTGCTTGCAAAGTTTTCTTTTTTAAATCTTTTTTTTTTTTCACCTTTTCATGTGTTCCTCTCGGCATGCCTAAAAAACTCTTCTGAGGTCCTCACAGACACATCGAAACAGCCTACTTCTGGTCTCGATGATTTAGACAGCAGTCACAACTTCTGCATTTGAAAGAGGCCAGAAATTCACCAAAGACCCCAGGGGTCACCACAAAATAGATGGAAATAATAAAAAAACAGAAAGACTTCCCCTCAAATAATATTTTTGAGCATACAATGTAGAGAAGTGAGTTTCTCCTAGATATCTATTTTTCATAAGGGTGTCAGGGTACAATATACCCTCCTAACCGGGCGAATTGATGTTTATCTGCACAGTGAGGATGTATGTATTGACCTGACAGCATTAAGAACATAGTGGCTAGGGCTGGAAGCTCCGTGGTAGGTGACTGGTGTCTGTTGAACCCAGGATACCGCGCAGGTGCTGAGCGTGAGCTGTCGTGGTCTTTGCATGCCCTGCTTTGCTCACCTGAGCAATGAGGAACATGCTTCCTGCTTCACGGAGCTGTTGCTGAGATTGGTGGGGTCTGCTCATTACAGAGCCCTGAGGACAGTTTCTGTCCCGCGATTATCATCAAGAGAGACAGGAGGTGCCGATGACTTTACCATCTCCATCCTCACTGTCGTTTCTATTCTCGTTGTTGTGATTATGATTGTCAGTGTCAATGTCATAGCACAGTCACCGTCAACACAGTCACTACCATCACCTTCATCATAATAACCATCACATCGCCATCACCATCATCATCACCATCACCAACATCATAATAACCATCACTTCACCATCATCATTATTATCACCATTATCATCATCACTGTCACCATAATCATCATAATTATGACCACCATCATCACCACCATCAGCATCATCAGCACCATTCCCATCATCATCACCATCATCACCATCATCACCACCATCACCACCATCCCCACCACCATCATGACCATCATTACCATTATCATCACCATCACCATCATCATCATCATCACCATCACCAACATCATAATAACCATCACATCACCATCACCATTATTACCATCATCACCATCGTCACCATCACCATCGTCACCATCATCATCACCACCACCACCACCATCACTACCGTCACTATCACCATCATCACCATCATCACCACCACCATCATGACCATCATCACCACCATCACCATAATCATCATCATAATTATGACCACCATCACCATCATCATCACCACCATCACCACCATTCCCATCATCATCACCATCATCACCACCATCATGACCATCATTACCATCATCATCACCATCATCACCATCATCATCATCATCATTACCATCACCATCATCATCGCCATCGTCACCATCATTATTGTCACCATCACCATCATCACTACCGTCACTATCACCATCATCACCACCATCACCACCACCATCATGACCGTCATTACCATCATCATCACCATCACCATAATCATCATCATAATTATGACCACCATCACCATCATCATCACCACCATTCCCATCATCATCACCATCATCACCACCATCACCACCACCATCATGACCATCATTACCATCATCATCACCATCATCATCACCGTCACCATAATCATCATCATAATTATGACCCCCATCACCATCATCATCACCACCATCAGCATCATCATCACCACCATCCCCATCATCATCACCATCATCATCACATCACCATCATTATTACCATCCCCATCATCACCATCATAATTATGACCACCGTCACTATTGTTGTGGACTAAATTGTGTCCCTCCAGAATCATAGTATTGAATCTTTAACCCCAAACACGACTGTATTGGAGAGGTAATTCAAGGAGGTAATTAATACAAGTTGAGAGAGCTGATGAGTGTGGGGCCTTCATCCCAGAGGATTGATGACCTTGTGGCACATTTGTTTCTCAGAGTTCTGCAGGCTCGATGTCCAAGATCGAGGTGCTGGCCCATTCCTGGGGGGGGGTTCTCTTCCTGGATTTTAGGTAGTCCTTCTTACTGTGTCATTACATGACACAACTGAGAGGTGTCTCTCTCTCTCTCTCTCTCTCTCTCTCTCTTTCTGTGTCTGTATCTTTCTTTTCCATTCTCACCACCATCCATTGGACCTCTTCTTACCCTGATTAGCCGTGCAAGATCCTATTCCCAGATAAAAGCCTCTTTATATGCACTGGGGCTGAGGACTTTTTTGGGGGGGAATCACAGTTCAGAACCCCGGTTCAGATGGCATGACAGGCGAGTGGGAAACTAAGGATGCACAAACTTGTAACATCTCTGCTCTACACAGAATCCCGCCTGTCCTTGGCTTCCACGGTCCCCCCACCCCTGCCCTAGTGGAACTGATAGCTGTGGGCACATGGAGAGGGACGGGTGTCCCCTTGCATTCTCTCGGGGAGGAAAAGGAGATAAAACCGGGGTCATGGATAATTCACGGTCTCCACCCACCAGCGATCTCCCTGTTATACCCCGGGCTCTCTTGTCTGTATCCACTGCATTTGGATACTCTTTATAGCAATTCTCACCTCTTCTGAGATATCTATCTGTCTATCTATCTATCTATCTATCTATATCTATAGATAGATAGATAGATATATGTATCTATAGATAGATAGGTATAGATATATATATAGACATAGACATAGATATAGATATAAATATTCTGGGATATATATATATATCCCATATATATATATATATCCCATCATCACCACCATCACCACCACCTATATCCCATCATCACCATCATCACCACCACCATCATGACCATCATTACCATCATCATTACCATCACCATAATCATCATCATAATTATGACCACCATTCCCATCATCACCACCATTCCCATCATCATCACCATCATCACCATCATCACCACCATCACCACCACCATCATGACCATCATTACCATTATCACCATCATCACCATAATCATCATAATTATGACCACCGTCACCATCATCATCACCACCATCAGCATCATCATCACCACCATCATCATCCCCATCATCACCATCACCAACATCATAATAACCATCACATCACCACCATCATCATCATCATCATCACTATCATAATTATGACCACCGTCACTATTGTTGTGGACTAAATTGTGTCCTTCCAGAATCATAGTATTGAAGCTTTAACCCCAAACACGACTGTATTGGAGAGGTAATTCAAGGAGGTAATTAATACAAGTTGAGAGAGCTGATGAGTGTGGGGCCTTCATATATATATATATATAGATATAGATATAGATATAGATATAGATATATAGATAGATATATAGATATATAGATAGATATAGATATAGATATATCTCCAGAAGAGTTGGAGCTTTTGGTAGGAGGCCTCCACTTTCACAGGGTCTCAAGCTGCCTGGGGCTACGTAGACACTGGACACGTGGACAGCCTGCTCTCCTGACCCCAGGAAGGAGCCAGAAAAGAGGGACTCACCTTTCCAAGTGTTAAGTTGGGGACACAGTACCCCGAGGCAGATAGAGTTACCGGCGTCTGCCTTCGCCTGGGTCTTCACATCAGTGAGGAGCTAGGCTCCCAGCTGCAGGCACGCCACCTTGCATGCGCCGTCCCGTGCGGAGAGCGTCCTGATCTAACGTCCGCTGGGAAGCCGTGACCGCAGCCAAGTTCATTGATTGACACAAACGCCTCGTCACACGATCGGCACGCTTTTCCTGACCGCGACGCCCTAGCAGATTCCCAGTGTAGAAGACGCTATTTCAAACCCCACTCACCTCGCCGCACGTTCGATTGCCCGGAAGGTAAACGTCTTACAACTGAAAGTGATGTCCTTGGACCGACATCTCCCCCTCTGCCCCCACACCCCCTCATGCCCATTTCCATGAGTTTTAGCATTCCAGATTCTCACCTAAATGGGATCTTCCAGGACTTGTCTTTCTGTGTCAGGCTTATTTCACTGATCAGCGTATCGGATGCAGAATCCATCCATGTTGCTGCTAGTGGTGGACTCTCCCCCCCTTTTTCACGGCCGAGTAATATTCGTGCATGTGGGGGTAGACATTCTGTACATCTACCCCACATTTGTATACACTCACCTATCCATGGAGCCTTTTTTTATTCATTTTTTAAAGATTTATTTTTTTTTTATTTTTTTTATTTTTCTGAAGTTGGAAACAGGAGGCAGTCAGACAGACTCTCCCGCATATGCCCAACCAGGATCCACCCGGCATACCCACCAGGGGGCGATAATCTGCCCATCTGGGGCGTCGCTCTGTTGCAACCAGAGCCATTCTAGCGCCTGAGGCAGAGGCCATGGAGCCATCCCCAGCGCCTGGGCCAACTTTGCTCCAATGGAGCCTTGGCTGCAGGAGGGGAAGAGAGAGACAGAGAGGAAGGAGAAGGAGAGGGGTGGAGAAGCAGATGGGCGCTTCTCCTGTGTGCCCTGACCGGGAATCGAACCCGGGACTCCTACACGCCAGGCCGATGCTCTACCACTGAGCCAACCGGCCAGGGCCTGTGGAGCCTTTTATATCTTGACTATTGTGAAGAAGATGGTGATGACAGTCATGTACCATAAAACTCAGCATTCGGACCATTTTCCAGTAAACAAGCCAGTGGCATTTAGCTCAGTTGAAATCTCGTGCTGCCATCTTCTGCGTTTGATTCCAGAACATTCTCATCACTCCAGAAGATGATGACCCCATCCCTGTGAGCAGTTCTCCCCAGCCCCTGAGAACTACTAACCCAGTATCACATTCTATTAGTTCCCGGATAAACTGAGCTGTGATCAGTATCACATTCTATTAGTTTCCGGATAAACTGAGCTGTGATCAGTATCACATTCTATTAGTTCCCGGATAAACTGAGCTGTGATCAGTATAACATTCTATTAGTTTCCGGATAAACTGAGCTGTGTTAGTTCCCGGATAAACTGAGCTGTGATCAGTATCACATTCTATTAGTTCCCGGATAAACTGAGCTGTGATCAGTATCACATTCTGTTAGTTCCCGGATAAACTGAGCTGTGTTAGTTCCCGGATAAACTGAGCTGTGATCAGTATCACATTCTGTTAGTTCCCGGATAAACTGAGCTGTGATCAGTATAACATGCTATTAGTTCCCGGATAAACTGAGCTGTGATCAGTATAACATTCTATTAGTTTCCGGATAAACTGAGCTGTGAACAGTATCACATTCTGTTAGTTCCCGGATAAACTGAGCTGTGATCAGTATCACATTCTATTAGTTTCCAGATAAACTGAGCTGTGATCAGTATCACATTCTATTAGTTCCCGGATAAACTGAGCTGTGATCGGTATCATATTCTATTAGTTTCCAGATAAACTGAGCTGTGATCAGTATCACATTCTATTAGTTTCTGGATAAACTGCGCTGTGATCGGTATCACATTCTATTAGTTCCCGGATAAACTGAGCTGTGATCAGCATCACATTCTATTTCCGGATAAACTGAGCTGTGATTAGTATCACATTCTATTAGTTTCTGGATAAACTGAGCTGTGTTAGTTCCTGGATAAACAGAGCTGTGATCAGTATCACATTCTATTAGTTTCTGGATAAACTGAGCTGTGATTAGTATCACATTCTATTCGTTTCTGGATAAACTGAGCTGTGTTAGTTCCCGGATAAACAGAGCTGTGATCAGTATCACATTCTGTTAGTTCCCGGATAAACTGAGCTGAGATCACTATCACATTCTATTAGTTTCCGGATAAACTGAGCTGAGATCACTATCACATTCTATTAGTCTCCGGATAAACTGAGCTGTGATCAGTATCACATTCTATTAGTTTCCGGATAAACTGAGCTGTGATCAGTATAACAGTCTATTAGTTTCCGGATAAACTGAGTTGTGATCCGTATCACATTCTATCAGTTCCCGGATAAACTGAGTTGTGATCAGCATCACATTCTATTAGTTCCCGGATAAACTGAGCTGTGATCGGTATCAGATTCTATTAGTTTCTGGATAAACTGCGCTGTGATCGGTATCACATTCTATTAGTTCCCGGATAAACTGAGCTGTGATCAGCATCACATTCTATTTCCGGATAAACTGAGCTGTGATTAGTATCACATTCTATTAGTTTCTGGATAAACTGAGCTGTGTTAGTTCCCGGATAAACAGAGCTGTGATCAGTATCACATTCTATTAGTTTCTGGATAAACTGAGCTGTGATCGGTATCAGATTCTATTAGTTCCCGAATAAACTGAGCTGTGATCAGAATCACAGTCTATTAGTTTCCGGATAAACTGAGCTGTGATCAGTATCACATTCTATTAGTCCCCGGATAAACTGAGCTGTGATCAGTATCACATTCTATTAGTTTCCGGATAAACTGAGCTGTGATCAGTATCACATTCTATTAGTTCCCAGATAAACTGAGCTGTGATCAGTATCAGATTCTATTAGTTCCCGGATAAACTGAGCTGTGATCAGTATCACAGTCTATTAGTTTCTGGATAAACTGAGTTGTGATCAGTATCACATTCTATTAGTTCCCGGATAAACTGAGCTGTGATCAGCATCACATTCTATTTCCGGATAAACTGAGCTGTGATTAGTATCACATTCTATTAGTTTCTGGATAAACTGAGCTGTGTTAGTTCCCGGATAAACAGAGCTGTGATCAGTATCACATTCTATTAGTTTCTGGATAAACTGAGCTGTGATTAGTATCACATTCTATTAGTTTCTGGATAAACTGAGCTGTGTTAGTTCCCGGATAAACAGAGCTGTGATCAGTATCACATTCTGTTAGTTCCCGGATAAACTGAGCTGAGATCACTATCACATTCTATTAGTTTCCGGATAAACTGAGCTGAGATCACTATCACATTCTATTAGTCTCCGGATAAACTGAGCTGTGATCAGTATCACATTCTATTAGTTTCCGGATAAACTGAGCTGTGATCAGTATAACAGTCTATTAGTTTCCGGATAAACTGAGTTGTGATCCGTATCACATTCTATTAGTTCCCAGATAAACTGAGCTGTGATCAGTATCAGATTCTATTAGTTCCCGGATAAACTGAGCTGTGATCAGTATCACAGTCTATTAGTTTCTGGATAAACTGAGTTGTGATCAGTATCACATTCTATTAGTTTCCGGATAAACTGAGTTGTGATCAGTATCACATTCTATCAGTTCCCGGATAAACTGAGCTGTGATCAGAATCACAGTCTATTAGTTTCCGGATAAACTGAGCTGTGATCTATTAGTTTCCGGATAAACTGAGCTGTGATCAGTATCATTAGTTTCCGGATAAACTGAGCTGTGATCGGTATCACATTCTATTAGTTTCTGGATAAACTGAGCTGTGATCAGAATCACAGTCTATTAGTTTCCGGATAAACTGAGCTGTGATCTATTAGTTTCCGGATAAACTGAGCTGTGATCAGTATCATTAGTTTCCGGATAAACTGAGCTGTGATCAGTATCACATTCTATTAGTTTCCGGATAAACTGTGCTGTGATCGGTATCACATTCTATTAGTTCCCGGATAAACTGAGCTGTGATCAGCATCACATTCTATTTCCGGATAAACTGAGCTGTGATTAGGATCACATTCTATTAGTTTCTGGATAAACTGAGCTGTGTTAGTTCCCGGATAAACAGAGCTGTGATCAGTATCACATTCTGTTAGTTCCCGGATAAACTGAGCTGAGATCACTATCACATTCTATTAGTTTCCGGATAAACTGAGCTGAGATCACTATCACATTCTATTAGTCTCCGGATAAACTGAGCTGTGATCAGTATCACATTCTATTAGTTTCCGGATAAACTGAGCTGTGATCAGTATAACAGTCTATTAGTTTCCGGATAAACTGAGTTGTGATCCGTATCACATTCTATCAGTTCCCGGATAAACTGAGTTGTGATCGGTATCACATTCTCTTAGTTCCCGGATAAACTGAGCTGTGATTGGTATCAGATTCTATTAGTTCCCGGATAAACTGAGCTGTGATTAGTATCACAGTCTATTAGTTTCCGGATAAACTGAGTTGTGATCAGTATCACATTCTATCAGTTCCCGGATAAACTGAGCTGTGATCAGAATCACAGTCTATTAGTTTCCGGATAAACTGAGCTGTGATCTATTAGTTTCCGGATAAACTGAGCTGTGATCAGTATCATTAGTTTCCGGATAAACTGAGCTGTGATCAGTATCACATTCTATTAGTCCCCGGATAAACTGAGCTGTGATCAGTATCACATTCTATTAGTTTCCGGATAAACTGAGCTGTGATCAGTATCACAGTCTATTAGTTTCCGGATAAACTGAGTTGTGATCAGTATCACATTCTATCAGTTCCCGGATAAACTGAGCTGTGATCAGAATCACAGTCTATTAGTTTCCGGATAAACTGAGCTGTGATCTATTAGTTCCCAGATAGACTGAGCTGTGATCAGTATCACATTCTATTAGTTTCTGGAATAAACCATAATGATTCGGTATAGGTATGTACTACAAAATAGCTCGTAGAATAAATCTCGTTGATTTATTTATTGTAACTAATCCACCACTGGACTAGTTACAACTAGGTCCTTGTGAAGAGAAGGTTTAACACTCCCTGTTGGTGACTTTCAAATCAACAACTGGGCTATAATCCATCTCATCTCAGGACGTCTCTACCCCCTCTGCCTGTTCCCAGGGGACGTTTTTGACGGTAGGGTCCCCCAGATCTTGTTGGACAAAAGTGGAGAAAATGCAGACAAACCGGGTTTGCACTTTCTGCAAAGCAGAAACATTTTCGAAACGTCCGCAGAAAAGTCACACGTCCGTACATTTTCATGAAATGTGGCAGCTCGTTACTTGTAAAGCGAATTTTTCGTATAGAAGGAGAAGACACGTTTTCTCTCTCTGTTTTGACGAAAAGAGACACATTTGCCTGACCGGGCAGTGGCGCTTGGATAGAGCGTCGGACTGGGATGCGGAGGACCCAGGTTCGAGACCCTGAGGTCGCCGGCTTGAGCGCAGGCTCATCTGGTTTGAGCAAAAGCTCACCAGCTTGGACCCAAGGTCGCTGGCTCAAGCAGGGGTCACTTGCTCTGCTGTAGCCCCCCAGTCAAGGCACATAATGAGAAAGCAATCAATGAACAATTAAGGTGTCGCAACAAAGAATTGATGATGGATGCTTCTCATTTATTTGTTCCTGCCTGTCTGTCCCTATCTGTCCCTCTCTCTAACTCTTTCTCCATCTCTGTAAAAAAAAAAAAAAATTCTAAAAAAAAGAGAGAGAGAGAGAGACACCCGAGGCTGCCCAGGCAAGGCGTGATCGCAATGAAAAGTAACAAAAACCAACCAAATAACCAGAAAGATCCACCCTCCCTGGGGGGTCCCCGCTGGGCTGTTCACAATGTCTTGCTTTTAGCCGGCTGTCCTCTAGGTGGCACCAGAAGCTCATTTTATTTTATATTATTTTATTTTATTTAATTTCGCTCCGATCTGCAGAGAAGATCCTTTTGGAAGTTCTCTGCCCCCTGACAGTCCCGCACAGGCCTGCGTCCCTTAATGTGAGAAGCCTCAGGTGCAATTAAAGGGACAGGGAACCCACAAAAACATGGCCAGCCGTTGCTTTGCTTGGGTTATTTATAGCTGTGTGTTTCCCCTCAGAGGACGGAATTCTTAGCCGATTCATGCAAATCGAGCCAGCATGGGGCTTGTTCAAGGCGAGAAGCAGTTAATGACGGAAGGTTTCAATCTTTTTTTGTTTTTAATTATTTTTAAATTTAATTTATTGTCTTTACATAGATTCTAGAGTCACCCCGAATGCCTCTCCCCTCCCCCCTATTCCCCTCAACATCTCCCTTGCTCCCCTCCCTATAACACCTTCCCCCCTTCCTTTCAGGTTTATCCCATCCTCTCATCCCCTTTCCCTCTGTCCTCTTTTCCTCTGGTCCCTTTGATCCCTCCTCTGTCTCAATTCCGTTCCTCAGTTCTCATTATTCCTTGCATTCTGCAAATGAGTAAGGTCTATGATATTTTTCTTTTTCTGCCTGGCTTATTTCACTCAACATAATATATAGTTTCCAGGTCCATCCATGTTGTTGCAAAAGGTAATATTTTCTTCTTTTTCATAGCCCCATAGTATTCCATTGTGTATATGTACCACTGCTTTTTAATCCACTCATCCTCTGACAGACACTTGGGCTGTTTCCAGATCTTCGCTATTGTGAACAAGGCTGCCATAAACATGGGGGTGCATTCTTTTTTTTTTTTTTTTTTTTCCAAACCGGATCCAGCAATACATGAAAAAAATCATACATCATGATCAAGTGGGATTTATCCTGGGGGAGGCAAGGCTGGTACAATATTCGTAACTCAATCAATGTGATTCATCATATAAACAAAAGGAAGGAGAAAAACCACATGATAATTTCAATAGATGCAGAAAAAGCATTTGATAAAATCCAGCACCCATTCATGATCAAAACTCTTAGCAAAGTGATAATACAGGGGACATACCTCAACATGTTAAAGGATGTCTAGGACAAACCCACAGCCAACATTTTTTTTTAACTGTCACTTTCTAGGCAGACAAGCACTGCCCGTTCGTTATCTGGATACAGAGTAACCGTGGTCAACAACAGTAACAAGGAGAGTAACCATACCCACAGGACAGACAGGGAGTGACGTTCTGTTTGGGCTCAATGTGTTTTCAGGGGAACAGGAGACAAAGTTACTGTCTATCAAAGGGCTGGGGAGAGTGACTCAGCTGTGATGTCATCCACACATTGAGTTAAGTGATTGTAGCATTCTTAGTGGGTTATTGTAACAAGCTCAGGGAACAGGATTGTATTAGGGCACTCCTGTGGTGTTCTGCTCCTCCCCCCCCCCCCCAAGGACTCGGATTTTGTTGTATCGGGTGTTTTTTGTTGGTTCGCTTATTTTTGTCGTTTTTGGCAACTTAGGCATTAATTCAATTTCCTTTTTTTTAACAAGATCATTACCTTTGGTGACCATTTTACTTAATCAACAAAAATCTTCAAGTATATTCTTATGCTGTTTGTTCTGAAGTGGGTCTCCTTTAAAAAATTTTTTTTTTAATTTATTGATTTGAGAGAGCGAGAGGGAGAGAAACATTGATATATTGTTCCACTCATTTATGCATTCATTGGTTGGTGTTCATATGGGCCCTGACCGGGGATCAAACCCACAACCTTGGTGTTGCAGGATGGTGTTTTAACCAACAGAGCTACTTGACCAGGTTTGAGCTGGGCTCTTATAGACAACATATATATATATATACACACACACACACACACACATATATATATGAGTCTTCTTTACTTATCCAGTATTTAAATCTGTTTACACATTTAAAGTGATTATTGCCTGACCTGTGCTGGCGCAGTGGATAAAATGTTGACCTAGAACGCTGAGGTCGGCGATTAGAGACCTTGGGCTTGCCAGGTCAAGGCGCATATGAGACAGAAACTACTATGAGTTGATGCTTTCTGCTCCTCCCTCTTCTCTCTTTTTCTCACTTTCTCTAAAATCAATAAATATAATTTTTCTTTTTTACTTTTTTTTTTCTTTTTACAGGGACAGACAGGAAGGGAAAGAGATGAGAAGCATCAATCATCAGTTTCTTTGTTGTGACACCTTTGTTGTGCATTGATTGCTTTCTCATATGTGCCTTGACCGTGGGGCTACAGCAGACTGAGTGACCCCTTGCTCGAGCCAGTGACCTTGGATCCAAGCTGGGGAGCTTTGCTCAAACCCAATGAGCCCGTGCTCAAGCTGATGACCTCAGGGTCTCGAACCTGGGTCCTCCGCATCCCAGTTCGATGCTCTATCCACTGCGCCACCGCCTGGTGAGGCAATAAATATAATATTTAAAAAAAATAACAACTGATTCTTTTTTAAAAAATTATTTATTTATTTATTCATTTGAGAGAGGAGAGGGAGAGACAGAGAGAGAGAGAGAGAGAGGAGAGACAGAGAGAGCGAAGGGGGGGAGGAGCTGGAAGCATCAACTCCCATATGTGCCTTGACCAGGCAAGCCCAGGGTTTCGAACCGGCGACCTCAGCATTTCCAGGTCGACGCTTTATCCACTGCGCCACCACAGGTCAGGCCACAAACTGATTCTTGATAGAAACATGCAGTTTTCTAACCCCTGAATTCTTTGTTGTTGTTGTGTTTTTTTTATATTTCCGTTCCAGTGGGCATTCGTTATTATTTTATGTTACTTTCGGGAGGGGAGCAGCAAGATAATTCTATCGCCGACGCTTCTAATGGGTCCCCGTGCCCTGGCCCGAGCAGGGCTGAGGTTTTACCCGTGGCTTTCTGTCCCGCCAGGACGTGGACCCTCTGCGGAACGCCCGAGTACCTGGCCCCCGAAGTCATCCAGAGCAAGGGCCACGGGCGAGCGGTGGACTGGTGGGCGCTGGGCGTCCTCATCTTCGAGATGCTTTCCGGGTGAGTAAGGGCTGGCGGGCGGGGGAATGTCAGGACGCGCCCTCCATCCAACACGTCCGTCCCCCGGCTCGGTTGCCCTGGTTCGGACGGTGCGTTGGGGCGGAACAGTTTTTTTGTTTGTTTGTTTGTTTGTTTGTATTTTTCTGAAGCTGGAAACTGGGAGAGACAGACAGACTCCCGCATGCGCCCGACCAGGATCCACCCAGCACGCCCACCAGGGGCGACGCTCTGCCCCTCCGGGGCGTCGCTCTGCCGCGACCAGAGCCACTCTAGTGCCTGAGGCAGAGGCCAAGGAGCCATCCCCAGCACCCGGGCCAACTTTGCTCCAATGGAGCCTTGGCTGTGGGAGGGGAAGAGAGAGACAGAGAGGAAGGAGAGGGGGAGGGGTGGAGAAGCAGATGGGCGCCTCTCCTGTGTGCCCTGGCCGGGAATCGAACCCGGGACCTCTGCACGCCAGGCCGACGCTCTACCACTGAGCCAACCGGCCGGGGCCTGGGGCGGAACAGTTTTGAGGTCTGGTGGCCCCTGCCCAGTGGGCAGCCACCTGGACGCACTTGGGTCTAGGTGTCCCTTCTGCGAGTCTGACCTTCCTCTTCTGCGTGGAGTCTGTTTGGAGCTCCGTACTGCACCTGCCGGATAAACATACGTAAATGGAAGGCAGCGTAGGGCTTTATGGGCGTGAACAGCGTCGTCCAGGGGGGAAGACCGTGCTTTCTAGAAATCGATGACCGTGTCTTCCCCTCCATCCGGGATCCTGAGAGGCGGACACTTGTCTCGGCTTCACCAGGTTAGATGACGCCACGTCTGGTGAGCCCGGCCTCACGCCCCTCGAGCAGGAACGCACAGCCAGCGTGGGGACGCCTCCTGACCGGAAGGCTGGCTCTTTCTCATCCCTGATGGCTCAGTGGACAGGCAGCCCCTCCGGGGGGGTGCCGGGAACACTTTCTGGGGACCGTTGGGCAGACTGCTTCTCTGCCCCTTCCCACCCACTCTGCCCTTTCCCTTAGTGATTTTTCTGCTTGACGCCCTTGTTCTCTGCCTGTGAGTTTCACGCATGCCGGCTTGACTCCTGGTCGTAGCAAAAAGCCGGGCCCTGTCCCACACCTGTCAGACGCAGGGAACGTCCACAGATTTGTCCCCACGAACCTTTTCTTTTTCGTCTTACCCATCGAAGATTTTTTCAATGAGCTGTCTACCTATTCATCCTTTAAAATTCACCGTGACTGTCTACTCGGGTGCCCTGAGCGAATCACGCCTGAGTCCCCCGGGCCGTGTGCAAGCAGGGAGACAGGCTCGAGTCCACGGTGCCCAGGGTCAGTCCCTCAAGGGGACACAGTGGTTATAAGCAGACGCCCGTGTTGGCCACTAGAGGGCAGGCGTGCCTGGTCATCGTGGAATCAAAATGAGGTTCACATGTTTTGTTCTATTTTATTATTAAAGTAAAATGTCATAGGACAACACGTAATAACGTGTAATGTTATTACTAAATACAGTATCAGAACCCAGTACACTATAGAACATAATATGAATAGAACTGGATACATACAATATGAAATTGTTAGACTAGAATAGAACAGAACACATGAGGATATATTAAAAATGATTACATTAGGGTTATTATGTAATTCGTTATTAGAAGTATTAGGATACTATTAGGGATATAATGTATAATGATATCATCCTTATATATTGTTATATATAAATTATAATTTATATGTAAACTATATAAATAGAGTATATAATTCTTATACGATTATTTCACCTATTCAAGCTTGTTAACTTCGGCCCATGAAATCAACCTTCTCACCAAAACTAGAGGATACATCGAAAATGAATAAATATGAAGCTATAAAATATCCCCTCTTTTTGGTGAGCAGTATATAATAAAATATATTCTGAAAGTATGATATATTCTCATATTATGATATGTATTCTTATATTATACTATGGGAATATGAATTATATATTAGGTTACTATGTATAATGTTATATATTCTTATATTAGCATGGGAATATGTATTACCAGTATATGTTAGATCACTATATATAATATGTTATAAGGATATGCTATAATATAGTGTATTTTATAATATTAGAAAATAGAACATTTCTATTATTTTAGTAGAATGTTAACAATAGAATACTTCTATTATTCTTTTAGGTCAGGGGTTGGGAACCTATGGCTCGCAAGCCAGATGTGGCTCTTTTGATGGCTGCATCTGACTCGCAGACAAATCTTTAATAAAAAAAAAATAATAACGTTAAAAAGATAAAACACTCTCACGTGTCACAATCCATTCATTTCCTACCGCTCATGTTCATGGTTGCGGGTGGCTGGAGCCAATCACAGCTGTCCTCCGGGACAACACCACGTTTTTATTGGATGATGCGTCACGTCCACGGGTCGTTGTACGGCTCTCACGGAATGACATTTTAAAATATGTGGCGTTCATGGCTCTCTCAGCCACAAAGGTTCCCAAGCCCCTGTTCTAGCGTAAGAACAGAAAAGGAAATACCATTGCAGTCTGGTTTTTTTCTTCGGCTCTATTACTAGACTAATGGATGGTGAGTAAGTGAAACTTGCTCCTAACTAGCCCCAAGCTCCGTGAGCCGACCTATGAATTAATTTCACACCGTGTGCTCGCAAATAGGCGTGTTTCCGTTTTGCACATTTTCGGTTCGGAGGATGCAGGTTTTCTAGGGGGGACTTCCTGAGAGAGGTCACTCCCGTGCGTGCCCTGAGCTTGGCCGGCCCCTCCCGGGCGTGGCTGGGCTCGTCCTGTGGTCCTGCATCCCCACCTCTTCCCTGCCTCCCTCCCGAGCTCCCTGATGTCCACCCAAGGGTTCCCTTTCCTACGCGGGCAGAGGGGTCCGTATCCACAGCAACCAGGCCACGTCACTCTGCCCTGCAGCGGTCTAGCGCAGAGATCCTGGGCTCCTTGTTAAAGGCGTCCGTGAGGTGGTCTGTAGGAGACACCCCCCCTCTGCCCCATCCCAGATGAAGACGCTATTGATTTTGATGCTGCCCCTGTCCCCAACACGCCACCGGGCACCTGCTAGCTCGCCAGACTCCTGCAGGGTGTGATACTTTCTCTTCTGCGTCTCATGGTGTCGGTTGACCCCATAACCTTGACACAGCGTTCTTCTCTCATTAGTTGGGGTCCTCACCCCTTTTCTCCTTCCTTGAAAGCTCTTGCCTAGGAAGTCACTGGCCACAGGCTGTGATTTTCGTGCCCGTGAACGTGGAGAGTTCCCAGGGCAGCCCCGGGCAGGGGGTTGACCGACCGTCCGGATGGTGGATGACGTAACCTTTTCATCCAAAGCCTGTCCGCGTCCGGCTGGCTCACTGGGCTTTTGTTTTTCTCTGTCCGTCCGCACGCATCGTTAGCAAATACCGGAAGATGTAGCCAGATCAGCCAAGATTCTTTTTTTTTTTTTTTTTTTTAATCTATTCGTTTATTGCTTGAATGGTTCGATGAAGTCTTTTCTGAGGTATCAGCCAAGCAATCGTAGGCAGGATTTTATTTTCAGCTAATGACAGAGGGAAATGTGCGATGGGACAGGGCGACCCCAGTTCCTCCATTTTTATCTATGGGGGACTTAACTGCCCACACACACGCACGCACACACAGACCAGTTTAAAAGGAAGATGGTGGCCCTGGCCGGTTGGCTCAGTGGTAGAGCGTCGGCCTGGCGTGCAGGAGACCCGGGTTCAATTCCCGGCCAGGGCACACAGGAGAAGCGCCCATCTGCTTCTCCACCCGTCCCCCTCTCCGTCCTCTCTGTCTCTCTCTTCCCCTCCCGCAGCCAAGGGTCCATTGGAGCAACATTGGCCTGGGCACTGAGGATGGCTCCATGGCCTCTGCCTCAGACGCTAGAATGGCTCCGGTTGCAACAGAGCGACGCCCCGGATGGGCAGAGCATCGCCCCCTGGTGGGCGTGCCGGGTGGATCCCGGTCGGGCGCATGCGGGAGTCTGTCTGACTGCCTCCCCGTTTCCAACTTCCGAAAAATACAAAAAAATAAATAAATAAAAGGATGATGGTAGTTGTAGTGGGAGCCACAACTGTGAGAGACATTAGCGGACCCCTACCAGGTTTCCACAGCCGTCCATTTTAAATGTCACTCCGGTCATCAGAGTCCTTCACACTCTTTTTTTAAATTTAATTTTATTTTTTTTAATTTATTCATTTTAGAGAGGAGAGGGAGAGACAGAGAGAGAGAGAGAGAGAGAGAGAAGGGGGGAGGAACTGGAAGCATTAACTCCCATATGTGCTTTGACCAGGCAAGCCCAGGGTTTCGAACCGGCGACCTCAGCATTTCCAGGTTGACGCTATATCCACTGTGCCACCACAGGTCAGGCCCTGAGTCCTTCACACTCTTAAGACTCATCATCAACCCCAAAGGGCTTTCAGCTCGGTGCGTCTCTCACCATTTTACTGCCTTTGAAAGCTCTAGCGAAATTAAAATGTACACAGATTTTTCTAAAATAATAGTCATCTCACTCATGATGCGCACAGATAACATTTTAAGGGGGAAAATAACCATAACTCAAAGAATTAAAAATATTTATGGACCCCGGCAGGTTGGCTCAGTGGTAGAGCGTCGGCCCAGTGTGTGGACGTCCTGGGTTCGATTCCTGGTCAACGCACACAGGAGAAGTGACCATCTGCTTCTCTCCTTTTCCCTCTCCATCTCCCCCTTCTCTCTCTCTCTTCCCTTCCCCCAGCCAGTAGCTCCATTGGTTCGAGCATCGGCCCCAGGCACTGAGGATAGCTCAGCTGATCTGAGCATGTCAGCCTCAGGCACTAAAAATAGCTCAGTTGATTCAAGCATCGGCCCCAGTCAGGGGTTGCCATGTGGATCCTGATTAAGGCCCATGCAGGAGTCTGTCTCTCTCCCCTCCTCTCACTTTAAAAAAAAATTAGCGAGAGCCATGGCTGGTTGAACGGCCTCCTGGTGGTTTTCTGGGCTCGACCGGCCCTTCTGCACAGATGTTTCGATTTTTCACGCCTCACTTAGAAGTATCCCTTCCAATGTGTCCCCGGACAGGACTCCGGCGTGCAAGGAAGAAGGTGCAGGGGGGCCTGACTCCGTCCTCGCTGTCTGTCTGCCAGAAACACCCATTTTTAATCTGCGTCTCCCACCAGGTTCCCTCCGTTTTTCGACGACAACCCGTTTGGCATTTATCAGAAGATCCTAGCCGGCAAAATCGACTTCCCCAGACATCTGGATTTCAATGTCAAGTGAGTACGACGTCCCTCCCCGCCCCCCCTCTCCGCCGCCCGGTCGGTCCTCGGCTGTGTTTATTTATTAAGCGTCAAAAAACAAAGGAATAAATAAATTCAAGCCCGACATCTGCTGAGCAGGACACCACGTCGTTGCCCTTTCTCGCTGTGCACTGTGTTGACACAATCTGTGCTCTCATCTTTCCCGCTGAAAGGCGAACGTTTCTCATGACTTTGCTGCTCTTCATATTTCACCCGCTCGTGAGTCTTGGCCAGCGGTGAGATCCTGGGTGCCCCCGATGATGTTTGCAACGTGCCCGTCCTCCCTGCGTCCTGCCCCTGTGTCCTTGATCGCGAGAGAGGCGCTTGGGTATTTCACACGGAGGGTCCCCCCTTCCCCGGCTAATTCTTTTATTTCTTTTTCTTTCTTTCTTTGTATTTTTCTGAAGCTGGAAACGGGGAGAGACAGTCAGACAGACTCCCGCATGCGCCCGACTGGGATCCACCCGGCACGCCCACCATGGGTGACGCTCTGCCCACCAGGGGGCGATGCTCTGTCCCTCCGGGGCATCACTCTGCCGCGACCAGAGCCACTCCAGTGCCTGGGGCAGAGGCCAAGGAGCCATCCCCAGCGCCCGGGCCATCTTTGCTCCAATGGAGCCTCAGCTGCCGGAGGAGAAGAAAGAAACAGAGAGGAAGGAGGGGGTGGGGGGTGGAGAAGCAAATGGGCGCTTCTCCTGTGTGCCCTGGCCGGGAATCAAACCCGGGTCCCCCGCACGCCAGGCCGACGCTCTACCGCTGAGCCAACCGGCCAGGGCTCTTTTATTTCTTTTTGGCGGTTGGCGGACATGGTAACGAGTTTAACAGGGTTCACCTTGTCTCCTTGCTGCTGAGAGGGTTCTCGTTCTTTTTTATAATTTTTATTTTTTTATTTTTCTGAAGTGAGAAGCAGGAAGGCAGAGAGACAGACTCCCACATGTGCCTGATTGGGATCCATCAGGTGTGCCCACTAGGGGGGCGATGCTCTTCTTAGCACCTGAGGCGGAGGCCATGGAGCCATCCTCAGCGCCCGGGCCAACTTTGCTCCAGTGGAGCCTTGGCTGCAGGAGGGGAAGAGAGAGACAGAGAGGAAGGAGAGGGGGAGGGGTGGAGAAACAGACAGATGGGCGCTTCTCCTGTGTGCCCGAACCGGGGACTTTCACATACCGGGCGGAAGCTCTACCGCTGAGCCAGCCAGCCAGGGCTGAGACAGTTTTCATTCTTCGATGGCTTTTTCCTGCGGAGGTTTGGCTGCAGAGGGTCAGGCAACAAGTGCAGAGCATGTCCCCGGGGACGAAGGTGCCCATGTCAGAATTCCTGTCTGGGGTCGCCTTACCCGGTCACCTTGTTTGATTGGCCCCCCGAGCTGTTTCGCAAGCGTTTGATTTTTGTTTTCAACACACCCTTTGTTTTTTTATAATCCTGGCAATGCTCTAAGGGACTTCCCTCGTAGGACCAGAGATGTGGTAGATAATAGGGCAAAAAGAAGGAAAAAGATGTTTATTTGGGGAATGTTTTGGGAGGACAGAGTGTAATGAGTTTGCTTATTTTGTTTTTTGTTTTGGGGGGGTGTATTTGTTGAGATGTGAAAACAAGGCAAGAGACACCCAGTAATGATTGGGAAGGTATCCAATTTCTCAGTGCCCTCCTATTCCTCCGTTTTGGTCACAAGAAAGCGTAGAGACTGAGGCCCTCGTTGGTTGGTTTGCTCAGTGGATAGAGTGTTGGCCTGCTATATGAATTTCCTGCGTTCAATCCCTGGTCAGGGCACACAGGACAAGCAACTGTCTACTTCTTCCCCTTCCTTTTTCCCATCTCTCTCTCTTCCCCTCCCCCAGCCAGTTGTTTGAACATCAGCCCCAAGTGCTGAGGATATAGCTCCATTGGAGCGCATCAGCCTCTGGCACTAAAAATAGCTCAGTTGATTCGAGCATCGGCCCTAGATGGGGTTGCTGCATGGATCCTGGTCAAGCAGCATCTCACCCTCATGGGATCGGCTTTCCATATCCCCAAACGGCCTACCCTTTAGGGGGAGGACCTCAGGGAGCATTAGCTCAGACTTGACAATCGTCTCCGTGCCTGTGGAGAGGCAGTCCTTGCAAACCAAGAGTCCCATCTGTTCGGACGCCTGCAGGGAGGAGCGGGACCGTCTGGCATGGTAGAATGACAGGTCTTTGCGGCGGGTGCCTTCAGACAGGTGCAGTGTTAGGGTTCGCCTCGCACTTCCCACAGCAGGTACGCCCACCGCTGTCTCATAACCTAAGTCCCGTTTTCTGGACAAAGATGACATCAGCATGTTTTCCCGCTCAGATCAGCCCCTCGGGATAGACAGCCCAGCGTTGCATGTATTATGTAGGAACTGATACTGGTCAAAGAGAAGAGAAGAGAAGAATAGAATAGAATGGTCAAAGATAGGATAGGATAGGATAGAATAGATTAGAATAGAATAGAATAGGGTGGTTAAAGTTAGAATAGAATAGAATAGGTCAAAGATAGAATAGAATAGAATAGAATAGAATAGAATGGTCAAAGATAGAATAGAACAGAATAGAATGGAATAGAATAGAATAGAATGGTCAAAGATAGGATAGAGTAGACTAGAATAGAATAGAGGATAAGAAAGAATAAGAATAGAGTAGAATAGAAGATAATAGAGTGGTCAAAGATAGAATAGAATAGAGTAGAATAGAATAGAACAGAATAGAGTGGTCAAAGATAGGATAGAGTAGAATAGAATAGAATAGAGGATAAGAAAGAATAAAATAGAATAGAGTAGAATAGAATAGAATACAATACAATACAATAGAAGAGTATAGAATAGAACAGAATAGAATAGGTCAAAGATAGAATAGAACAGAATAGAACAGAATAGAATAGAATAGAGTGGTCAAAGATAGGATAGAGTAGAATAGAATAGAATAGAATAGAATAGAATAGAATAGAATAGAATAGAATAGAATAGAAGATAAGAAAGAATAGAATAGAATAGGTCAAAGATATGATAGGATAGAATAGAATAGAATAGAATAGAATAGAATAGAATAGAATAGAATAGAATAGAATGGTCAAAGATAGAATAGAATAGAATAGAATAGAATAGAATAGAATAGAATGGTCAAAGATAGGATAGAGTAGAATAGAATAGAATAGAGGATAAGAAAGAATAAAATAGAGTAGAATAGAAGAGAATGGAACATAAAATAGAAAATAGTAAATAGTGCTCGAAAATGTTTACAAAACATCAGAAAACTGACCCATTTGTCCAAAGGCACAGGCTGTGCTCTAGGTATATTTTACGCGTGTTGACTTGCCTGGTTCATTTGTGTGTGTGTGTGTGTGTGTGTGTACGCACTTATTTTTTTTGTCCCCTTTTCCCCAAACAGAGACCTCATAAAGAAGCTCCTTGTGGTGGACAGAACACGGCGCCTTGGGAACATGAAGGTTTGTGTGCATGTCCTGCTCTTGTCTGGTGGGCTCCATGACGAGTCCCTGTTCCGTAACACGATGTGTTTCTGTTCACGGAGAGGGATGGAGCCGCAGGATCCACGTCAACTCTTCCCCATCAGGGTGTCTGAGTGCACGGAGCTCAGCGGGGTCCGCACCCCTTCTCCTCTGTGTCCGTACAGGGAAATGACTCAGCAGTGATCTATAAGTCATTAGTGATCTATCTATCTCTTTATCTATCTATCTCTCTATCTATCTACAGGGAAATGACTCAGCAGTGATGTATAAGTCATCAGTGATCTATCTATCCATCCATCCATCCATCCATCCATCCATCTATCATCTGTTATTGTCTATCTAGCTATCATCTGTCTACCTGTCTTTTTATCCATCCATCCATCCATATATCATCTATTATTGTCTATCTAGCTATCTATTATCTATCTACCTGTCTATCTTTTTATCCATCCATCCATCCATATCTATCTATCCATCCATCCATATCTATCTATCCATCCATCCATATATCATCTATTATTGTCTATCTAGCTATCTATTATCTATCTACCTATCTTTTTATCCATCCATCCATCCATATCTATCTATCCATCTATCCATATATCGTCTATTATTCTCTATCTACCTATCTATTATCTGTCTATCTACCTGTCTATCTTATTATCCATCCATCCATCCATCCATCCATCATCTATTATTGTCTATCTAGCTATCTATTATCTATCTATCTTTTTTATCCATCCATCCATCTATCCCTATCTATCTACCATCTATCTTTCCATCCATCCATCTGTCATCTATTATTGTCTATCTAGCTATTTATTATCTATTTACCTGTCTATCTTTTTATCCATCCATCCATCCATATATCATCTATTATTCTCTATCTACCTATCTATTATTTGTCTATCTACCTGTCTATCTTATTATCCATCCATCCATCCATCCATCATCTATTATTGTCTATCTAGCTATCTATTATCTATCTTTTTTATCCATCCATCCATCCATCTATCCATATCTGTCTACCTATCTATCTACCATCTATCTATCCATCCATCTGTCATCTATTATTATCTATCTAGCTATTTATTATTTATCTTCTGTCTATTGTTTTATCCATCCATGCATCCATCCATATCTATCTATCTATCTATCTATCTATTCATCCATCCATCCATTTATCTATATATCAGTCATCTATTATTGTCTATCTAGCTATCTATTATCTATATACCTGTCTATCTTTTTATCCATCCATCCATATCTATCTATCCATCCATCCATATATCATCTATTATTCTCTATCTACCTATCTATTATCTGTCTATCTACCTGTCTATCATATTATCCATCCATCCATCCATCCATCATCTATTATTGTCTCTCTAGCTATCTATTATCTGTCTATCTTTTTATCCATCCATCCATCTATCCATATCTATCTACCTATCTATCTACCATCTATCTATCCATCCATCCATCTGTCATCTATTATTGTCTATCTAGCTATTTATTATCTATCTTCCTGTCTATCGTTTTATCCATCCATCCATATCTAGCTATTTATCTATCCATCCATCCATCCATCCATCCATTTATCTATATATCAGTTATCTATTATTGTCTATCTTGCTATCTATTATCTATCTATCCATCTAATTATCATCCATCCATTCATTTATCCATCCATTCACTTATCTATCCATCCATCTAATTTCTATCCACCATCTAGCTACACATCCTGACACCGTAGTATGTGTCCTAGCATTTGAACTACCTGGGACAGTAAAGTCCAAGCCTTCTTCTCCCCACATCCCTTCAGGTGACACTCAAGCAATATTTATTATTGCCCTTTGGTGGGGACGGAGACTATTTCTTTCCCCAGCAGGAAAAACGGAGTTGTCCTAGTAATAGGATGAGAGAAGGAAAAAAAAATAAAAAGAGTAGAAACCATTCACAGCAGCATTTCGTTCCCTGGGTAGTGTTGGAACTCGGGAATGCTCTGTGCCTGAGAAAGAACTGGAAATTTAGGAATGATGAACTAACCGATCGACACACATTTGTCGAAGGTGCGTTCAGTTTCAGAACCCCCTGGCTTCTGTGGTACAGAATCCACGAGTTTCTGTCTTATGGTCTCTGGCGTCCACTTGATGTAAAAAGTTGTCACAGGGGCGCTGGACAGGGTGTAGGCGGGGCCTTGTGGAAAGAGAACTTGGGAGAGATTTCCGGAAGGCGTGACAACCTCGGTGTCCGCCCACCGGCGGGCAGCGCCCGGCCGCAGAAGGAAGTAGACAGGCTCTATAGCTCACGGTTCACGGGAAGGTCACGCGGGGCGGTTGTTGAGATCCCTGAAGGTGGACATCCTTCTGGTCTCCATCATGGGATGGCTTGGCCACACGGGACAGAGCGGACGTCGCCGTTCAGCGACCTTCGCTCTCGCTGTCTCTCGTGGGGATGATAAGCACTAAGGGAAAGCTGTCATCGGGCAACGCTCGGACACGTGACTGTGGGTGCTGTTTCCCGTGGAAAGGCTGGTCCGTGGCCGTGGCTGCAGCCTCTGTCCCCGATGAACACCCTTGTGAGCGTAAGGACCGCGTATTTCCACGAGGAAGGAAATCCCGCACAACCTAAAAACCTTTCTGGGGCATTTTCCCTAATAGCTCAAACTACTTCCTGCAAACCTAGCAAACATTTGCTGTTAATTTCTATACTCTACACACACATACACACACACACACACACACAAAAAAAAAAAAGATTGTTTTTTAAGGATATTTTCTCTCCCATGCCATGAAAATCCTGCATTCTGACAATGCCTCTTTTGTTCTTTCTTTCTTCTCTCTCTCTTTTTTTTTTAAAGAACGGGGCTGATGATGTCAAGCGGCACCGCTGGTTCCGGTTGTTGGACTGGGAGGCCGTCCCACAGAAGAAACTCAAGGTAGAGCATATGTTTAGGTCCACAGACAGGCATCTCTTTTTGTGTGTGTGTGTGTGTGTGTGTGACAGAGACAGAGAGAGACAGATAGGGACAGACAGACAGGAAGGGAGAGAGATGAGAAGCATCAATTCTTTGTTGCCCACCTTAGTTGTTCATTGATTGCTTTCTCATATGTATGCCTTGACCGGGGGCTGCAGCAGAGTGAGTGACTCCTTGCTCAAGCCAGGGACCTTGGGTCCAAGCTGAAGCTGAAGAGCTTTTGCTCAAACCAAATGAGCCCGCGCTCAAGCTGGCGACCTCGGGGTCTCGAACCTGAGTCCTTCCGCATCCCAGTCCGACGCTCTATCCACTGCGCCACCGCCTGGTCAGGCCAGACTGCTGTCTTTTAACTTAGCATCCTTGCAAAAAGTTACAGAATCTCTCTTCTGCAACTTACGTCTTTACGGTTGATACTTTGTTCCTTTACGCACTCTGCCCGATCGTTATGGATCACGCTGTCTGTTCAGCGGATAACTTCCCGCTAGAGAGGCACCTAGGTGGATAGGGTGGCCGTTGAGACCCCAGCTTTTGCACCGGGACTTTGGGGGGAGCCTGGTCCCATGTCTCAGTCACTCGGTGACCACGATGAGCCCTGGTCCCCGCTCCGGGGAGTGAGTCACACAGGTAAACCGTGTGCCCAGGATTTAGGGATATTTTGCAATGATGCTGAGACATGAGGTGGAGAATATTCTATGTGCTGTTCTCCTTTTGACAGAGTACGTGTCTGAGAGCATTTCTCAGTAGCTGTGTGCCCAACTCTGTCCCTCGGAGTCAGCGGAGGGAATTTGACAGACGCTGATGCCCACAAACACGGCGGGCGGGGGTGGGGATCTCAGCCTGGACACCCCCCCACCACCCCCACCCCCACCCCCCCCCACCCCCCCACCCCCCCCCCACCCCCCCACCCCCCCCCACCCCCCCACCGCCGTGCAAGTGAGCTGAGGCGCATAGACTCACAGACGCAGGGGGGCGTGCGGACGCCCCGTGCACTCCCCTTTCTAACCGCGTCTCTGTGTCCCGGCCGACCCCCTAGCCCCCCATCGTCCCCAAAGTACGCAGCGAGGGAGACAGCTCCAACTTCGAGGCGTACCCTGAGAATGACTGGAACACAGCCCCCGCAGTGTCACCCAAAGACCTGGAGGTCTTCAAGAATTTCTGAGGACGGATGGGGTGCATCCGCTCCGGGAAGGTATGTATCTGTCTGGTGGGTCATTTAGAACAGTGGTCCCCAACCTTTTTTGGGGGCCGCAGGACCGGTTTAAGTGTCAGAAAATATTTTCACGGACCAGCCTTTAGGGTGGGTCTCGTATCATGTGAGCGAGACGAGCGTCCAGAGTGAGTCTTAGACGGATGGAACAGAGGGAATCTGGTCATTCTTTAAAAATAAAACATTGTTGCCCTGGCCGGTTGGCTCAGCGGTAGAGCGTCGGCCTGGCGTGCGGGGGACCCGGGTTAGATTCCCAGCCAGGGCACACAGGAGAAGCGCCCATTTGCTTCTCCACTCCCCCCCTCCTTCCTCTCTGTCTCTCTCTTCCCCTCCCGCAGCCGAGGCTCCACTGGAGCAAAGATGGCCCGGGCGCTGGGGATGGCTCCTTGGCCTCTGCCCCAGGCGCTAGAGTGGCTCTGGTCTCGGCAGAGCGACGCCCCGGAGGGGCAGAGTATCCCCCCTGGTGGGTGTGCCGGGTGGATCCCGGTCGGGTGCATGCGGGAGTCTGTCTGACTGTCTCCCCCGTTTCCAGCTTCAGAAAAATACAAAAAAAAACAAAACATTGTTCAGATTTAAATATAAATAAAACGGAAATGATGTAAGTTATTTATTCTTTCTCTGCGGACCGGTACCAAATGGGCCACGGACCGGTACCGGTCCGCGGCCCTGGGGTTAGGGACCACTGATTTAGGGGAAAAAAGGAAATGCTGAGGAAGGCTTGGTTGATTCGAGCCTCAGCCCCAGACGGGGGCTTGTTGGCTGGATACCGGTCAGCGCAGGTGGGGCGTCTGTCCTCTCTCCCCTCCTCTCACTTTAAAAGGAGAAGAAAAGAGGGGGAAAAAAGACCTCGTTTTGCACGAGCAATAAATCTCTCTTAGCTTGAGAGACCCCGGGATAGTCCCACGGAAGGAGATCTCGTCCAACACGGATCGAAAGCGGACCTGTAAAATATCGTTCGATTTCTCTTACGGGACACGTGACCTCTCTTCACAATTCCGGTTTCTGCGTCTGTGCAGTACGGACAGATTCCTTTTCTTTTCTTCTTTTTAAATTCTTTTATTGATTGATTTTAGAGAGAGAAAGAGAATGAGATCTTTGTAGTACATACGGATTTTTTTTTCTTTTTTAATTCTTTTATTGATTGATTTTAGAGAGAGAAGAGAGAATGAGATCTTTGCAGTACGAATGGATTTCTTTTTTTTAATTCTTTTATTGATTGATTTTAGAGAGAAGAAGAGAATGAGATCTCTGTAGTACATATGGATTTCTCTTTTTTAATTCTTTCATTGATTTTAGAGAAAGAAGAGAATGAGATCTTTGCAGTACATATGGATTTCTTTTTTAAAATTCTTTTATTGATTGATTTTAGAGAGAGAAAGAGAATGAGATCTTTGTAGTACATACGGATTTTTTTTCTTTTTTAATTCTTTTATTGATTGATTTTAGAGAGAGAAGAGAATGAGATCTTTGCAGTACGAATGGATTTCTTTTTTTTAATTCTTTTATTGATTGATTTTAGAGAGAAGAAGAGAATGAGATCTCTGTAGTACATATGGATTTCTCTTTTTTAATTCTTTCATTGATTTTAGAGAAAGAAGAGAATGAGATCTTTGCAGTACATATGGATTTCTTTTTTTAAATTCTTTTATTGATTGATTTTAGAGAGAGAAGAGAATGAGATCTTTGCAGTACGTATGGATTTCTTTTTTTAAAATTCTTTTATTGATTGATTTTAGAGAAAGAAGAAGAGAATGAGATCTTTGCTGTACATATGGATTTCTTTTTTTAATTCTTTCATTGATTGATTTTAGAGAGAGAGGAAGAGAATGAGATCTCTGTAGTACATATGGATTTCTTTTCTTTTTTTAATTCTTTTATTGATTGATTTTAGAGAGAAGAGAATGAGATCTTTGCAGTGCATATGGATTTCTTTTTTTTTAATTCTTTCATTGATTGATTTTAGAGAGAGAAAGAGAATGAGATCTTTGTAGTACATACGGATTTTTTTTCTTTTTTAATTCTTTTATTGATTGATTTTAGAGAGAGAAGAGAATGAGATCTTTGCAGTACGAATGGATTTCTTTTTTTTAATTCTTTTATTGATTGATTTTAGAGAGAAGAAGAGAATGAGATCTCTGTAGTACATATGGATTTCTCTTTTTTAATTCTTTCATTGATTTTAGAGAAAGAAGAGAATGAGATCTTTGCAGTACATATGGATTTCTTTTTTTAAATTCTTTTATTGATTGATTTTAGAGAGAGAAAGAGAATGAGATCTTTGTAGTACATACGGATTTTTTTTTCTTTTTTAATTCTTTTATTGATTGATTTTAGAGAGAGAAGAAGAGAATGAGATCTTTGCAGTACGAATGGATTTCTTTTTTTTAATTCTTTTATTGATTGATTTTAGAGAGAAGAAGAGAATGAGATCTCTGTAGTACATATGGATTTCTCTTTTTTAATTCTTTCATTGATTTTAGAGAAAGAAGAGAATGAGATCTTTGCAGTACATATGGATTTCTTTTTTTAAATTCTTTTATTGATTGATTTTAGAGAGAGAAAGAGAATGAGATCTTTGTAGTACATACGGATTTTTTTTCTTTTTTAATTCTTTTATTGATTGATTTTAGAGAGAGAAGAGAATGAGATCTTTGCAGTACAAATGGATTTCTTTTTTTTAATTCTTTTATTGACTGATTTTAGAGAGAAGAAGAGATCTCTGTAGTACATATGGATTTCTCTTTTTTAATTCTTTCATTGATTTTAGAGAAAGAAGAGAATGAGGTCTTTGCAGTACATATGGATTTCTTTTTTTAAATTCTTTTATTGATTGATTTTAGAGAGAGAAAGAGAATGAGATCTTTGTAGTACATACGGATTTTTTTTTTCTTTTTTAATTCTTTTATTGATTGATTTTAGAGAGAGAAGAAGAGAATGAGATCTTTGCAGTACGAATGGATTTCTTTTTTTTAATTCTTTTATTGATTGATTTTAGAGAGAAGAAGAGAATGAGATCTCTGTAGTACATATGGATTTCTCTTTTTTAATTCTTTCATTGATTTTAGAGAAAGAAGAGAATGAGATCTTTGCAGTACATATGGATTTCTTTTTTTTAAATTCTTTTATTGATTGATTTTAGAGAGAGAAAGAGAATGAGATCTTTGTAGTACATACGGATTTTTTTTTCTTTTTTAATTCTTTTATTGATTGATTTTAGAGAGAGAAGAAGAGAATGAGATCTTTGCAGTACGAATGGATTTCTTTTTTTTAATTCTTTTATTGATTGATTTTAGAGAGAAGAAGAGAATGAGATCTCTGTAGTACATATGGATTTCTCTTTTTTAATTCTTTCATTGATTTTAGAGAAAGAAGAGAATGAGATCTTTGCAGTACATATGGATTTCTTTTTTTAAATTCTTTTATTGATTGATTTTAGAGAGAGAAAGAGAATGAGATCTTTGTAGTACATACGGATTTTTTTTCTTTTTTAATTCTTTTATTGATTGATTTTAGAGAGAGAAGAGAATGAGATCTTTGCAGTACAAATGGATTTCTTTTTTTTAATTCTTTTATTGACTGATTTTAGAGAGAAGAAGAGATCTCTGTAGTACATATGGATTTCTCTTTTTTAATTCTTTCATTGATTTTAGAGAAAGAAGAGAATGAGGTCTTTGCAGTACATATGGATTTCTTTTTTTAAATTCTTTTATTGATTGATTTTAGAGAGAGAAAGAGAATGAGATCTTTGTAGTACATACGGATTTTTTTTTCTTTTTTAATTCTTTTATTGATTGATTTTAGAGAGAGAAGAAGAGAATGAGATCTTTGCAGTACGAATGGATTTCTTTTTTTTAATTCTTTTATTGATTGATTTTAGAGAGAAGAAGAGAATGAGATCTCTGTAGTACATATGGATTTCTCTTTTTTAATTCTTTCATTGATTTTAGAGAAAGAAGAGAATGAGATCTTTGCAGTACATATGGATTTCTTTTTTTAAATTCTTTTATTGATTGATTTTAGAGAGAGAAAGAGAATGAGATCTTTGTAGTACATACGGATTTTTTTTCTTTTTTAATTCTTTTATTGATTGATTTTAGAGAGAGAAGAGAATGAGATCTTTGCAGTACAAATGGATTTCTTTTTTTTAATTCTTTTATTGACTGATTTTAGAGAGAAGAAGAGATCTCTGTAGTACATATTGATTTCTCTTTTTTAATTCTTTCATTGATTTTAGAGAAAGAAGAGAATGAGGTCTTTGCAGTACATATGGATTTCTTTTTTTAAATTCTTTTATTGATTGATTTTAGAGAGAGAAAGAGAATGAGATCTTTGTAGTACATACGGATTTTTTTTTCTTTTTTAATTCTTTTATTGATTGATTTTAGAGAGAGAAGAAGAGAATGAGATCTTTGCAGTACGAATGGATTTCTTTTTTTTAATTCTTTTAT
Organism: Saccopteryx bilineata; assembly: GCF_036850765.1. Taxonomy (NCBI): domain Eukaryota; kingdom Metazoa; phylum Chordata; class Mammalia; order Chiroptera; family Emballonuridae; genus Saccopteryx; species Saccopteryx bilineata. The sequence goes on from NC_089502.1 coordinate 146,080,158, forward strand.
TGATTGATTTTAGAGAGAAGAAGAGAATGAGATCTCTGTAGTACATATGGATTTCTCTTTTTTAATTCTTTCATTGATTTTAGAGAAAGAAGAGAATGAGATCTTTGCAGTACATATGGATTTCTTTTTTTTAAATTCTTTTATTGATTGATTTTAGAGAGAGAAAGAGAATGAGATCTTTGTAGTACATACGGATTTTTTTTTCTTTTTTAATTCTTTTATTGATTGATTTTAGAGAGAGAAGAAGAGAATGAGATCTTTGCAGTACGAATGGATTTCTTTTTTTTAATTCTTTTATTGATTGATTTTAGAGAGAAGAAGAGAATGAGATCTCTGTAGTACATATGGATTTCTCTTTTTTAATTCTTTCATTGATTTTAGAGAAAGAAGAGAATGAGATCTTTGCAGTACATATGGATTTCTTTTTTTAAATTCTTTTATTGATTGATTTTAGAGAGAGAAAGAGAATGAGATCTTTGTAGTACATACGGATTTTTTTTCTTTTTTAATTCTTTTATTGATTGATTTTAGAGAGAGAAGAGAATGAGATCTTTGCAGTACAAATGGATTTCTTTTTTTTAATTCTTTTATTGACTGATTTTAGAGAGAAGAAGAGATCTCTGTAGTACATATGGATTTCTCTTTTTTAATTCTTTCATTGATTTTAGAGAAAGAAGAGAATGAGGTCTTTGCAGTACATATGGATTTCTTTTTTTAAATTCTTTTATTGATTGATTTTAGAGAGAGAAAGAGAATGAGATCTTTGTAGTACATACGGATTTTTTTTTCTTTTTAATTCTTTTATTGATTGATTTTAGAGAGAGAAGAAGAGAATGAGATCTTTGCAGTACGAATGGATTTCTTTTTTTTAATTCTTTTATTGATTGATTTTAGAGAGAAGAAGAGAATGAGATCTCTGTAGTACATATGGATTTCTCTTTTTTAATTCTTTCATTGATTTTAGAGAAAGAAGAGAATGAGATCTTTGCAGTACATATGGATTTCTTTTTTTAAATTCTTTTATTGATTGATTTTAGAGAGAGAAAGAGAATGAGATCTTTGTAGTACATACGGATTTTTTTTCTTTTTTAATTCTTTTATTGATTGATTTTAGAGAGAGAAGAGAATGAGATCTTTGCAGTACGAATGGATTTCTTTTGTTTAATTATTTTATTGATTGATTTTAGAGAGAAGAGAATGAGATCTCTGTAGTACATATGGATTTCTCTTTTTTAATTCTTTCATTGATTTTAGAGAAAGAAGAGAATGAGATCTTTGCAGTACATATGGATTTCTTTTTTTAAATTCTTTTATTGATTGATTTTAGAGAGAGAAAGAGAATGAGATCTTTGTAGTACATACGGATTTTTTTTCTTTTTTAATTCTTTTATTGATTGATTTTAGAGAGAGAAGAGAATGAGATCTTTGCAGTACAAATGGATTTCTTTTTTTTAATTCTTTTATTGATTGATTTTAGAGAGAAGAAGAGAATGAGATCTCTGTAGTACATATGGATTTCTCTTTTTTAATTCTTTCATTGATTTTAGAGAAAGAAGAGAATGAGATCTTTGCAGTACATATGGATTTCTTTTTTTAAATTCTTTTATTGATTGATTTTAGAGAGAGAAAGAGAATGAGATCTTTGTAGTACATACGGATTTTTTTTTTTAATTCTTTTATTGATTGATTTTAGAGAGAGAAGAGAATGAGATCTTTGCAGTACGAATGGATTTCTTTTGTTTAATTATTTTATTGATTGATTTTAGAGAGAAGAAGAGAATGAGATCTCTGTAGTACATATGGATTTCTCTTTTTTAATTCTTTCATTGATTTTAGAGAAAGAAGAGAATGAGATCTTTGCAGTACATATGGATTTCTTTTTTTAAATTCTTTTATTGATTGATTTTAGAGAGAGAAAGAGAATGAGATCTTTGTAGTACATACGGATTTTTTTTCTTTTTTAATTCTTTTATTGATTGATTTTAGAGAGAGAAGAGAATGAGATCTTTGCAGTACGAATGGATTTCTTTTGTTTAATTATTTTATTGATTGATTTTAGAGAGAATAGAATGAGATCTCTGTAGTACATATGGATTTCTCTTTTTTAATTCTTTCATTGATTTTAGAGAAAGAAGAGAATGAGATCTTTGCAGTACATATGGATTTCTTTTTTTAAATTCTTTTATTGATTGATTTTAGAGAGAGAAAGAGAATGAGATCTTTGTAGTACATACGGATTTTTTTTCTTTTTTAATTCTTTTATTGATTGATTTTAGAGAGAGAAGAAGAGAATGAGATCTTTGCAGTACGAATGGATTTCTTTTTTTTAATTCTTTTATTGATTGATTTTAGAGAGAAGAAGAGAATGAGATCTTTGCAGTATGGATTTCTCTTTTTAAATTCTTTTATTGATTGATTTTAGATAAGAAGAGAATGAGATCTTTGCAGTACGAATGGATTTCTTTTTTTAATTCTTTTATTGATTGTTTTAGAGAGAGAAGAAGAGAATGAGATTAGAGACAGAGAGAGAGAGAAATATTGATTCGCTGACCCCTTTATTCATGCCCTCATTGGTTAATTCTTATATGTGCCCTGACCGGAGATCGAGCCCTCAACCTTGGTGTATCCGCCGGCCGAGCTAGCCAGCCGGAGCAGCAACGAGAATTTCAAAAGCCATTGGGTTTCTTTGCTGTTCTTATTTCGACCACGGCGTTGACCCTCTTCTTCAGAAACTGACCAGAGCCTCTGTCCACTTTCAGACCAGCAACAGGAAGCTCTGACCGCCGCCCTCCCCTCCAGGGAGAGAGCGCCTCACCCAGCCACGCACACGCAGCCTCCAAGAGACGCCTTCCAGACGTGAGTGGGGCTGGACCGCGTGCCCACGCCCGTGTGTGTGTGTCTGCACAGGGTCTGGGGGACCGCCGGACCTTCGCAGACCTGCCATCGATCTAAGCCGCTGGACGTCAACGGACACCACCATGGGGTTGTGGCTTTTACCTCGTCCCTCGCGGCGCGGGGTCCCTGGGCTGTCGTGACCATCCTGGCTTCCCTCATCGACTCAGCTTTATACGTTTGAACTGATCGCGTTGGGTTGTAGCCACTGAGTGTGTGTGTGTGTGTGTGTGTGTGTGTGTGTGGACGTGAGATCAATAGGACAGAGACCGTGAGGTCCCTCTGGGAGGTGACGTCCTGTACCTAACATCCTAAGTGCCTCACAGCCGGCAGCTTTCGTTCTCGAAACCAGGACGGGGGGCAGAGACACGGGTTTTGAATGTAACTCCAGGGGACAGCCAGTGAGCATTACAGTTATTCAAGGACTGGAACGCAGGCATGAAATTGTCTGTATTCACCCCTCCACCCTTCCAAAATTTTTCCCATTGCATCGGGGACGGGCCACCCATAAAAACTGCAGGTGAAATCTCTGGAGCGAAACGTACCCTCCGGGAGCGAACAGGTGCATCGGGGTGGTGGCTCGGAGAACCTTCCGGCAAAGTTCTTTTTTATGGCTGTTGGTGTTTTGTTTTGTTTTGTTTTTTGCATTTTTCTGAAGCTAGAAACGGGGAGAGACAGACAGACTCCCGCATGCGCCCGACCGGGATCCACCCGGCACGCCCACCAGGGGCGACGCTCTGCCCACCAGGGGGCGATGCTCTGCCCCTCTGGGGCGTCGCTCTGCCACGACCAGAGCCACTCTAGCGCCTGGGACAAAGGCCAAGAAGCCATCCCCAGCGCCCGGGCCATCTTTGCTCCAATGGAGCCTTGGCTGCGGGAGGGGAAGAGAGAGACAGAGAGGAAGGAGAGGGGGAGGGGTGGAGAAGCAGATGGGCACTTCTCCTGTGTGCCCTGGCCGGGATTCGAACCCGGGACCCCTGAACGCCATGCCGACGCTCTACCGCTGAGCCAACCGGCCAGGGCACTGTTGGTGTTTTTATTTGGGGAAAGTGGGAGACCAGTGTCCACTTGGTTTGGCCGCTGCCTGTACACGGGTCACGTGGAGTCTGTGTATTATTTGGTGGCCGTGCAGAGCGGGGCAGGCTGGCGTGAGCTCCAGTAAAGGGACATTTCTTCTGTTTGGACCTAAAAAAAAAAGAAAATGAATCGTGACATAAAAGGCAGCTTGTGAAGAGCCCCGCACACGTTTCCCCTTCAGGTTGGCGGGCCAGCGTCGTCGGCCACCGCGCATGCACGTGGGGGTTGGATGATGTTGGCGGGTCGTGCCCCCGAAAACGGGGCTCGGACCCATTTTCTCTTTCCCTCTGTTTTCTGCTTGGTGGTTCTGAAATGGGCTCTCAAAACCCGAGTGGGGCAAGCCATCCACGCCCGGTCGGCGGGGAGAACGGAGGCACCGGAGGCCGTTGTGTTACCGGGTCGCACGGCCGAGCCGTGACCTTGCCCGCGGAGGTCGGCGATGGGAGGGAGTGGGTTCCAGCACCTGTGTCCGCCAAGCGGCCCCCACGCCGACCGTGGGGACCCCGGCGGAGGCTCCCTTTTTATTTTTTCTCCCCTGTCCCATCCAGACAGCCCGAGCCCCCCTCAGGGGGGACAGAGGATGCCCGGGGGTGGGCGGGTGCCGTCTGGGTTTTCTTAGCTCAGGTGCGTTCCTGACTCACCCGGCTGGCATGTGCTGTGGATCTGTCTTCCGTGCTCAGCATGGCGTCTCCCTCTGATGTCTCGCTGCCCAGCTATTCCGCCCACGCAGCTAGGGACAGGGACAGCTGATGTTTGCAAAGGGCATGTGCCTTTTTTTTTTTTTTTTTTTTTTTACCCCGGTAGCCGCACATCAAAGGAAAATGCGTTCACCTGCCGGATTCGAGGCGCGTTTCATGGATCGGAAGGTCCCTGGGGCGGGGGGGGGGTGTCTTATTTGTAGGCCCCCCTCCACCCCGGCCCGTGACAGTTTCAAAAGACGGTCCCAGGGAAGACGCTAAATGTCCCTCTTCTCAGGCAAGACTCTCTGCTTTCAAACAGGAGTCAGGCCTGGGCGGTGAGCAGAGTGAGATCTTTACAAGGAGTTACTCAGGGCAGGGGCGGGGGCAGGGGGGGGTATTCCCAATGAACGAGTGCGCTGTGCCCTTGCCCCTGCAGACCTCTGTTTTCCCTCTGCGCCCCCTCCCTCAGAATTCTGTTCGCATCAACAGGAGGACCCACACTGGCCCCAAACGTGAGCCGTTTCGGAACCGGCTCCCCAGGGAACGTCAGGTCCGATTGGCAGGGGACTCTGTGCGCCGAGACGTGCGGACTGAGCCAGGGAACCCTGTCTCCGATTTCCTGACTCTGAAACGAATCGTGACCATCCTTCTTGCTATGATTGTTGTTATTTTGAAGACTTCTGCTTAAAAAAGTTTTTTTTTAAAAAAATAAAAGAAATGCCATCCTGGATGACAGTAAAAAATTAGATAGATAAACAGATGGATGAAAGAAAGGATGGATGGATGGATGGATGGATACATATATGATAGATAGATAAATAGATAGATAGATGAAAGAAAGGATGGATGGATGGATGCATGGATACATAGATGATAGATAGATAAATACATAGATGAAAGAATGGATGGGTGATGGATGGATGGATGGATGGACAGATATAATAGATAGATGATAGATAGATAGACAGATGGATGAATGAAAGGATGGATGGATGGATACATAGATGATAGATAGATAAATATATAGATGAAAGAATGGATGGATGAATGGATGGGTGATGGATGGATGGATGGACAGATATAATAGATGATAGATAGATGAAAGAAAGGATGGATGGATGGATGAATAGATAGATAGATAGATAGATAGATAGATAGATAGATACAAGGATGGATGGATGGATGGATGGATGGATGGATAGATATAGATATGTTAGATCGATACAAGGATAGATGGGTGGATAGATGGATGGAAAGATGGATGGATGGATGGATGGATAGATAGATGAAAGAAAGGATGGATGGATACATAGACGATGGATGAAAGAAAGGATGGATACATGGATGGATGGATAGATAGATAGACATACAAGGATAGATGGATGGATGGATGGATGAATGAATGGATAGATAGATAGGCAGATAGATACAAAGATAGATGGGTGGATGGATGGATGGATGGATGAATGATAGATAGATAGGCAGATAGATACAAGGATGGATGGATAGATAGATAGATAGGCCCATTCACTTATGTACATAGTTTTGTAGGTTTACATCTTCCAGTCGGAATAAATGAGTCAGAAACAGCATCGAGAAAGCAGGAAATAACCGTGTGAACACATTGGTGACCTTGTGTTGTTTCCGAAACACTGTCACCGGCTGGCCCTCGGCCAAGCAGCGCAAATTAGACCCTAGAAAGAATTCCCAGGATGACCCCCCTACCCCCCCCTGCTGTTAAAACTCACCGGGGACAGTCCCACCCCTCTGAGAAGCGGCAGGCACCCTGAGTGGCCGGCCCACGGCAGGGCGGGGCATCGATTACATCATGTGACAAAGAAGAGACCCAGTGAGCCAGCATTTCTTTGACACCTCAGGACCCCCTCACCCCATGAAAACAAAAAGTTCACCGACTCCTTGGGGACCTTCTGAAACGCGCCCGTCGTCTGTGACTGTCTCTCATCAGCCTGAGACGTTCGGAAGCAAATTCACAGCACTGTTCGCGAAATCCAGTTCAGGGGAAATCATCGATGTGTGTTAGGCGGGGCTTAAAAAAACAACAACAAAAAAACAGAAGAAAGCAAAACAAAAAAACCCCACACAAGTGTTTTGTTTTCTTTTTTTTCTAAATGGGGACTCTATGAATCGGACCTTTTGGAATTAAAAAGAAAAGAAAAGAAAGATTTGCTTACAGAAAAGGATTTCAGTGAGATCTGTAGGATTAGCATATAAGCCAAGAAGACGTCCTTCGGGGCTGGGTCTTGTTTTCGGAATGGGACTCTGACTCCGCTGGTTTTATCGGCCCCTGTGAGACAAAGAAGGAAAAAAAAGTCAGGAATAATTATTAGGCAGCATGTGGGCCGACTTCTGACATCGTCCTGGCAGAAGTTGGAATCCCGCTGGGCATACACGCACCTGTTGCCAATGAGCCTATCATGATGGCCGCGGTCCCTGTGACAGAAAATGCAAAGGAAATAGCAGCCACGAGATACATTGTGTCCCCTTCACGCCCCCCCCCCCGTGCCCAGGGGTCCCCTGTGCTCTGTCACCTGTCCAAAGATGTCGAGGACTTTTTTTGTTTCGTTCTACTCCCCCTAACCCTCGAGACCAGTGTCACCGGGAACTGTCACTCGCTCTTCCTCTGACGCGGGACCGGGTCTCATTGCTCCCACGTGGTGGCCGACGCCGTTAAACATTCCCCCAGACACAGCTGCCTGTACCCCCTGTGTCTGACCCATGGGTTCAAGCCTGCCTGGGTGATGTCCACTTACCCCCCCCCAAAATACCCCCTCCCCAAAAAAACACAAAGAAAGAAAATGAAAGAGGAAAAAAACAAGCACATCAGTAGTTGTGTGAATAATGTTTTGGGATAGTTTGGTCATGTGTGTGTGTGCGTGTGCGTGTGCGGGTGTGTAAGCAGCCCTGGCCGGCTTGGGTCCGAGGGCCAGGTCCTCCGTGCCGGGGGGGGGGGGAAACACTCTGGGACTCTCTTCTGTATATGACGATGCTAGGTGCACCCCATTAACCCCTGACCTCCCTTGGACCTCCCATGGGGCGTGCACGTCTGCGATGTCGCTCCAGGTCATCATCGCCGGCGTGTTTTTAGCGGACGGGGACTTCAGGAGCCGTGCGACCCTCACCACTGGGCGTCTTTCCTGACCCCTCTCCGTAGCCTTCTCAGCTTCCTGCACTCCTGCTGCGGTGGTCCCAGCTTCTCAGGCCGGGGGGCGGCGGGTTGGGGAGGGCGAGGTGGGTGGTGGTGGAGGAAATCCAGCTATTTCTGACCCTGTCCCCCCCCCCTTCCTTGCACAATGAGAATCACTGTGATTTGTACATATGCCTGAGGAAAATTTGACTGCTGTCTAATTTATCGAATAAAGAAAACCCTACTGATTTCCAGGTTTTTGTTGTAATAAAAACGCTTTGTACCTTTGAGGAAGCTCGGCTCTGGTCTGCCTGGTCCGTCGCTGTCCGGAAGCTGATCCGCCTGGACCCTGGTCCGGGGGTCCGCGGTCGCTTCTCTTTCTGTCAATGAAATGTCATGCTTTCCCTGAGATAAAACGGGCGGAGACGTCATGACGTTTGTCCGAGGGCCACACGTGATTATTGGATATGTCTGTGTATTGCACGGTGAGCACGCCAGTGAGTCTGGCTGCTGTCCGTCACCGTTCGTAGTTATTAATTATTTTCCTTGTGACGAAAACTTTGAAGATCCATTCCTTAGCGCTGTGACAGTCAACCTGGTCCCTGCCGCCCACGAGTGGGCGTTCCAGCTCTCATGGTGGGCGGTCACGGAGCGACCAAAGTATAAATAAAAAGATAGATTTAACTATAGTAAGTTGTTTTATAGAGATTGATTCTGCCAAACTTAGCGAAAATCCGACATAAAGTGGTAAGTAATTATGATTCTATGCTTTCACTTGCTGTCACTCTGCTTGATACATTTTATAAAGTCAAGTGACTCCCCTACTTTATAAATCACCATGACTGTGGAACCGGAGGGTGATGAGAAAATGTTACTACTCACAGAGATACAAAAGTGGGCGGTGGGTATGAAAAGGTCGACTCCTCCTGCCTTAGCATCTATTAGATACATTGTTATTGCATCTTTTTTTTGTCTATGCGTAAAGGGGCCAACTTTTGACCACGGGGAAATGAGACCCTGGAAAGCCAAACCCCGGATGAGGGGAGATGCTGCATATTTGGCACATGGGATGTTGAGTGAGTTCGATGTGTACACCGTGTTGATTCGCTACATTTTTATATGGCGGTACGGTGACCCCTGTCGCATTGGCTGGCTCCTCTGTGAAGAGACAGGCTTGTCATTTGTGTGGCTGTGTGGTGGGAATAGAATAATGAACGTCTAGTCTCTCATTAGTAGGTGTGGTGATTGGAACACAGTGCTGTTGTCTAGACTCAGTGCTTGCCTGTGGTCCATGCCTAACACTCGTTCATCTACAGGTGGCACGAGAACATCTGTCCTATTCCACGCCCCCTACCCCTGGTGGCCACCGCCTCATGCTGTATTTTTTAGGACGTTTATGTTTCTTAAGACTCCAGATCTCAGGGAGTTAGTTTATAGAGTCCTTGTCATTTTCTGACTTGTTTCGCTGAGCAGAGATGGCTGCCGATGACAAGGCTGCATTCTTTTTTTCATGGCTGCGTAGTATTCCGTGGCATCTCTTTATCTATTCACCTGTCCCTGGACATCGGGGCTGTGTTCCTCTAGCGCAGGGGTCGGGAAGCTGAGAGAGCCATGAACGCCACATACTTTAAAATGTCATTCCGTGAGAGCCATACAACGACCCGTGCACGTGACGCATCATCCAATAAAAATGTGGTGTTGTCCCGGAGGACAGCTGTGATTGGCTCCAGCTACCCACAACCATGACCATGAGTGGTAGGAAATGAGTGGATTGTAATACATGAGAATGTTTTCTATTTTTAACATTTTTTTTTAAAAGATTGGTCTGCGAGCCCTGGCCGGTTGGCTCAGTGGTAGAGCATCAGCGTGGCGTGCAGAAGTCCCGGGTTCGATTCCCCGGCCAGGGCACATAGGAGAAGCACCTATCTGCTTCTCCACCCCTCCCCCTCTCCTTCCTCTCTGTCTCTCTCTTCCCCTCCCGCAGCCAAGGCTCCAATTGGAGCAGGGATGGCCCGGGCGCTGGGGATGGCTCCTTGGCCTCTACCTCAGGCGCTAGAGTGGCTCTGGTCGCAAAAGAGCGACGCCGCGGAGGGACAGAGCATCGCCCCCTGGTGGGCGTGCCGGGTGGATCCCGGTCGGGTGCATGCAGGAGTCTGTCTGTCTTCCAGCTTCAGAAAAATACAAAAAAAAGAAAAAGAAAAAGATGTGTCTGTGAGCCAGAGGCAGCCATCAAAAGAGCCACATCTGGCTCGCAAGCCATAGGTTCCCGACTTCTGCTCTAGTGGCTGTTGTGAAGAATGCATCAGGGAGCACGGGGCATCGTAGCTCTTTGAGGAACAAATCAAAGCCCCAGCGAGCTATCAGCAGACACCCGTTGGAATGGCCATGGGCAGTAAGACCAGAAATAACAAGTGTCACTGTGCATGTGGTGAAAAGGGAAACAGGCGTGCACGGTTGGCAAGATTTTAAGTCGGCTCAGCCCCCTGTTGAACAAAGTAAGGGCGTCCCTCAAAAAAATTAAAGCCGGCCAGGGCACATAGGAGAAGCGGCCATTTGCTTCTCCACCGCCCCTCCCCTTCCTCTCTGTCTCTCTCTTCCCCTCCCGCCGCCAAGGCTCCATTGGAGCAAAGATGGCTCGGGCGCTGGGGATGGCTCTGTGGCCTCTGCCCCAGGCGCTAGAGTGGCTCTGGTCGCAGCAGAGCGACGCCCTCTGGTGGGCAGAGCGTCACCCCTGGTGGGCATGCCGGGTGGATCCCTGTCGGGCACATGCGGGAGTCTGTCTGACTGTCTCTCCCTGTTTCCAGCTTCAGAAAAATACACACACAAAAAAAAATTAAAGACAGAGCTGTCTTACTTACCTGTGTCCACCTGTAATCCTCAAAAAAAAACCCGCTGTGAAACCAGCCGTCCGCGCACTCTCAGGACAGCTAACTCACGGGCGAGACCGACTAAGCTATTCACCCGAGATCTCGCCGTTAGGAGATCACGCGGCTGAGGTTGGAACCCGCTCTGTCTGGTCCATGCTCCTTCCGATGACCACGGACCGTTTCCGTCATACAAACGGGAAGGTCGTCATCGGAGAAGCAAAGACCCAGGTTCTCTTGCTTCTGATACAAGTTTGGGGTCCTGGGCCAGACCGCCCTGTGCCGCAGACCCCAGCCCGAGCGCTGTTCTGAGACAACTTGGGGTTTGACGTTTCGCTCCCAATTCCGAAAACCAGTACCTTCTTCACCCCCAGGTCAGGCGACCCTTTTGAGAATCCGATCCGTTGAAACAAGCAAATCGCCTTCCGGAATTGGGGCGCAATGGACCGTTTTATAAACCCATCAGGCTATACAAGCTTAGAGACATTTTTTTTTAACTGATATTAAGGGGGAGAAAAAAAGCACATACCATGAAATTTACCCTGTTACCAAAAGCTCAGTGAAAGGATACACTGTCATCCACGCGTCTCACCAGATGCCCTTTGTTTGCAGAATTAAAAAACTTCTCCTCTGCCCCTGGGTGTTTGGCTCAAATTGGAGAAGTTTCTTAGGAATTCGGACCGCCCAGGTGTTAAATTTTACGACAGATGTTCTTAGTTCTGAAGGACATTGCAGGGTGTGGACAATGGATTTTCTATATCTCGTTCTAAACACTTATCTTTCAGCCTCCTATGTGTTCAGCAGTGATCCTGCCTCCTGGGGGGTCTGTGTCCCCCCCCACCCCCCACCCCCAGCCACTGGCCAAGACACAATTCCTCATTGTGAATTGGGACTTGTGTGCTGTCCACCTAAAAACCAGTGTCTAGGGGGAAAAAAAAGGAGAATTAAAAAACAAACAAACAAAAAAATCCAGAAAGGGCAAAGTTTAAAAAGCGATGTCATCGCAGTTGGTGGGGAGTGGACAGAGTGGACGTGGCCAGCAGCGGTCTGAATTCCTACAGCCGCTGTCCACTGGGCTTAGTTCCTGTCCACCTGATGGGTAACGGCCACAATGCACTCGCCCTGTGAGGGCTACAGCGTGAGGCCCGAGAACGGCCCAGGAAGTGAACAGGTGTGTAGACGGCTTCTGGTCTCTCTGATTCCTGTCTCTTTGCGACTGACCCTCTGCTAAAACTAAGAAAAGAAAGGCCCTGGTGATCAAACATGGGGCACGATGCCTCTTTCACGGACATCACTTTAAAATTAATTGGGTTATTTTTAAAATTATTATTCAGTGGGAGACAGGGAGGCAGAGACAGACTCCCGCATGCACCCTAACCGGATACCCAGCAAGCCCAGTAGGGGGCGATGCTCTGCTCATTTTGAGTGTTTCTCCGTTGATCAGCAACCGAGCTCTTCTTAGTGCCTGAGGTGGAGGGCATGGAGCCATCCTCAGAGCCCAGGGACAAGTCCTTGGAACCATTTGAGCCATGGCTGCAGGAGGGAAAGAGAGAGAGAGAAAAGCAAGAAGGGGAGGAGTGGAGAAGCAGGTGGCCTCTTCTCCTGTGTGCCCTGACCAGGCATCGAACCCGGGACATCCACAAGCCGGGCCAACGCTCTACCGCTGAGCTGACCGGCCAGGGCAGTTTTTATTGCAAGATCCCGTAGGCCGTGTTCTTCCTACCTTTTCCTTTGTGCGCAGTGAGAAGAGTATTTGCCGTATTGGGTGGGACCATCCAGAACTCACCGACACACACATACACACACACACTGGAAAAAAATCAATTTGAATGAGACCACATTAACCTGACAAAATGAGTAATACCAAAAACAACGTTCTCAAATAGGACTTTAGGAACGAATATATAGAACACTCGTGGTTTGGGTTTTTTTTGTTTGTTTTTTTTCCTTTTCAAGTTATTAATATTAAGAAGGACCCCCACAGAAGAGGTGGCGTGGGTGTTGCTTGGTATTTGAAAAAGGCTTTCTAAGCGGAAAAAATATATATATGAGTGCTCTCAGTGCCCAGTTCTCTCTCCCACATTGTTGGGGATTTCACGGGAGGGGAGGGGGGTACAGCCGGCTGGCCCCCTTCCCCTTCCGTGACCTCTGCGGGTTCCAAACCCCCACGTTTTATTTATTTCCATTTCCGTAGTACGCTGTGGCACACGCCACCAGCCTCCTGGCTGAGGGGGACATTTTACAGCAGCATTCATGCTGCCTGCATCTTGATGGGAGTCATATTTTTCTTGTCTGCAGCCCCGGCTCTGAGTCTATAAATTTGTACTTTGGACAAAAAGAAAAATAGTCGGTCCAGCATTTTTTTTTTTGGGGGGGGGGGGGAGTTGGCTTTTAATTTTTTTTTTTTTTTTTTTTTTTTTTTTTTTTTTTTTTTACAACAGTTGCGTGGAAATTGGCCTTGATGTGGCCGTGACCGTTAGTTTTTAACAACCTGCCTTGGGAGACGGGCCGGTTTTGGCTGTGTTTCTCCGCCTTGATGGAGGAGGTGGAACATCTCTCTCACTGTTGGCTGCCAGCGAGGAGGGGGGCAGCCTTCCCACCCCCAGAACACGTCTCAAGTTCTCCTTGAAGGCCGCGGTGGAAGTTCGGTGTTCCTGACACCCTGGAGTCTTTTCCTTTCAAGGACGGACAAGGGGGTCACATGTCTGATGTTTAACTATTTCCAATCCGCCTGACCTGCGATGGCACCGTGGATAAAAGCGTCGACCTGGAAATGCTGAGGTCGCCGGTTCGAAACCCTGGGCTTGCCTGGTCAAGGCACATACAGGAGTTGAAGCTTCCTGCTCCTCCCCCCTTCTCTCTCTCTCTCTCTCAAAAAATGAATAAATAGGCATATACGGGAGTTGAAGCTTCCTGCTCCTCCCCCTTGTGTGTGTCTCTCTCTCTCTCTCTCTCTCCTCTTTCTCAAGAAATGAATAAATAGGCACATACGGGACTTGAATCTTCCTGCTCCTCTCCCATCTCTCTCTCTCTCTCTCTCTCTCTCTCACTCCTCTCTTTCTCAAAAAATGAATAAATAAAATCTCAAACAACCACAACAACAAAATATCTATTTCCAATCCGAGGGGTAGCTTCTGTGTTCGCACCTTGGAAGACGCTCACATTCTTAGACGTCTCCCTGTGTCTCTCATTATTATTATTCTTATTTTATAATATATTGTCATCATTTTCAGTATTCCTTGGAGTCATTTGACTATCCGATGTCCTCTGGTGTCCCCAGGTCCTCACTGAAAACTATTGTCCCCCTCCCACCCCCAGCGCTTAAAAAAAAACAAAAAAACAAACCGTTCTTTACATAATGACACACTCTCCTTACTTGAGGCAAAGTCAATGTTGAAAACACACTTTTTTAAAAAAAAGTGTTTTTTTCCCCCATTTGAGGATTCACAGTTCACCCCTTCCATCTGTAATACTGAAGGTGTTGAATAAATTACTAAGAACTGTGTTCGGTATTATAGTATTTAACTTGTGCTTTAATGTTAAATGTTTATTTAATTGATTTTAGAGAGACGGGAAGGGACAGAGAGACAGACAGAGAGAGAGAGAGAGAGAGAGAGAAACACTGATCTGTTCCTGTAGGTGCCCTGACCGGGAATCGAACCGGCAACTTCTACACTTTGGGGAGGCGCTCTAACCCAGTGGTGGTCAACCTGGTCCCTACCGCCCACGAGTGGGCGTTCCAGCTTTCATGATGGGCGGGAACGGAGCAACCAAAGTATAAATAAAAACATAGATTGAACTATAGTAAGTAGTTTTATAAAGATTGACTCTGCCAAACTCAGCAAAAAAACCGACATAAAGTACTTGGTAAGTAATTATGATTCTATGCTTTCACTTGCTGTCACTCTGCTTTACAAATTTTATAAAGTAAAGTGACTTCCCTACTTTATAAATCACCATGACTGTGGAACCGGTGGGCGGTGAGAAAATGTTACTACTCACAGAGATACAGAAGTGAGCGGTAGGTGTAAAAAGGTTGACCACCCCCTGCTCTAACCCACTGAGCCATCCTGTGAGGGCATATTTAACTTGTGCTGTTTCATGAAGACTGTGAAGAGTATATTTAAAACAGTGAAAACAGCCCTGGCCGGTGATGCAGTGGATAGAGTGTCATCCCAAAGCACTGAGGTCTCCAGCTGCATTCCAGGGTCACAGGCTTGATTTTGGGGTCACCAGCTTGATCCCCAGGGTGCCATGTCATGCCCGAGGTGGCCAGTTTGAGAGCCAGTCAGGGCACCTGTTAGAAGCCATCAGTGGGTGTACAGCTAAATGGTAGAAGTTGATACTTCTTTCTCTCTGTCTCAAATCAGTGGGGGGGGGGGGGAATAAACAAAACAGTGAAAATAACACTTAAACAATGCACAGATTTTTTTTTTTTTGTATTTTTCTGAAACTGGAAACTGGAGTCAGTCAGACAGACTCCCACATGTGCCCGACTGGGGTCCACCCGGCATGCCCACTAGGGGGCGACACTCTGCACATCTGGGGTGCTGCTGTGTTGCAACCAGAGCCATTCTAGCACCTGAGGCAGAGGCCACAGAGCCATCCTCAGCACCCGGGCCAACTTTGCTCCAATGGAGCCTCGGCTGCAGGAGGGGAAGAGAGAGACAGAGAGGAAAGAGAGGGGGAGGGGTGGAGAAGCAGATGGGCGCTTCTCCTGTGTGCCCTGGCCGGGAATCGAACCCGGGACTCCTGCACGCCAGGCTGATGCTCTACCACTAAGCCAACTGGCCAGGGCCAACAATGCACAGATTTAAAACCTGCTTAGCCGTGGGTAAATTCACACTCATGGCGATACAGACTGTGATCACGGTGACGTCACCATCGTAAAATACATTCCACGCTAGTCGCAGGGTTCATCTGCCCTGTTTGTACTGGGGTCCCTTCTCCGTTGATGAGATATATTCTTGGCTGAGGATACAGGCAGTGGTATTCTCCTAAAGGACCCCGGGAGTTACCTGTAGAAGCGTGGGGGGCTCTCTGTTACCCCGAGATTCCTGCCCTGCTCACATCTCAGTGTCTTCTAATATGGAACAACCGCACGCCAGGCACAACCCAGGTGAGTTTTAAAGAGGGGAACGGTTCAAAGAGAGAGCAGCTGGTGACTTCTGTGTATCCGTGGGTAGGAATCGCCGGCATGTGAAAATGACATCTTTCAAAAGGGTTTCGTCAGCCGTGGCTCCGTTATTTAGTGGCAGATGGTTCTCTCTGATGTGGGCCCCCCCCCCCCGGGCACTGCAGGGTTTGTGGGCAGAGTCCTTGGTCTCCGCCCACCAGATGTCAGGAGCACCTGCCCCTTGGTGACGTGATCGTGAAGTGCCTGCAGGCGTTGATCAACATCTTCTGCTGAGGGGGCACATCAATCCTCTGATGACAAGCCCTGCCATAGAAAGATATGTAGTTAAGGAGGTAGGTATGTAGAGACAGAGATAAATAGTAGATAATAAGTAGGTACAGCCTGACCTGTGGGGGCTCAGTGGATAAAGCATCCACCTGAAATGCTGAGGTCGCCGGTTCAAAGCCCTGGGCTTGCCTGGTCAAGGCACATATGGGAGTTGATGCTTCCTGCTCCTCTCCCCACTTTCTCTCTCTCTCCCCTCTCTGAAATGAATAAATAAATTAAAAAAATAAGTAGGTATAAATGAGTGGATGGGTGGTAGATAGATAGGTAATAGATATAAATGGATGGATGGATGGATGATGGATGAACAGATGGATGGATGGGTTGGCAGGTGGTTGGATGGGCAGGTGGTTGCTGTATGGGTGAAAGGATGAATGGATGGATGAATGGATGAATAGATGGATAGATGGATGGATGAATGGATGGATGGATAATGACTGGATGGATGATGGATGGATGGATGGATGGATGGATGGGTAGTTAAGGAAATACGGAAGTAGAGAGATAAATGATGGATGATATATGATAGATATATAAATAGATACCAAGATACGTAGATAGATAAGTGTAGATAGATAGATGGATGATAGATTAGATAGATAGATTAGATAGATAGATAGATAGATAGATAGATAGATAGATAATAGGTGATAAGCAGATGCAAATGGCTGGATGGATGATTGATAGATACATAGAGACAGTTAATAGATGTAAATGGATGGATGGATGGATAGGTGGATGGATAATGGATGGATGGAGAGGTAGGTAAGTAGATATATAAACAGCTATAAATGAGTGGGTTGATGGATGATAGATATATAGATAATATAGATAAATGGATGGATAGATAGATAGATCATAGATAGATAGATGATAGATAAATAGATGATAGATAGATAGATAGATAGATAGATGATAGATAGATGGTCTCATGCTAAGATTTAGGTCTATTAATGCCCCACAACTGACATCTGGGACTGGTGACTCTGACGTGAGGCATCCTGTGCCCTGTGGGGGTGTTGAGAAGCCTCCCTGGTCTCCCCCCACCAGGAGTCAGAAGAAGCCCTGCCCCCAGTAACGACATCAAGAAAAAATGTGTGTAGACATTCTCCAAAAGCCCCCCAGAGGTAACATCGTCCCCAGTTGAAAACCACCGTGTTAAATCATCATATGTTGACGCTGGGGGACGCTTTGAGGGTTGCCTAGCCTGGAAGTCCAGTCGAGCGGAGACTCAGGACCTCAGGGACCGGGTCTCACTCCAACGGTGCAAACAGGACGGACCGTTGTGCCAAAGCAACCAACGTCCCGAGTGGACAGAGTCACTGTCCCAGTTTGGAAGCCACACAGGGCACGCCACGGCGACACGCCCAACCCAGGCGTGAGCTCTTCCCGTGCCCTCGTCCTTCGCTTTGAGAGAATGAGGGGACCAGCAGAGCGCGCCCGAGGTCAGCCAGGGGTCGTCAAACTCTTTATAAAAACCGCCCACTTTGGCAGTGCTGGTCAACCTGGTCCCTACCGCCCACTAGTGGACGGTCCAGATTTCATGGTGGGCCAATCGCAGCGCTGTTTGGTTCCTCGATAGGGACCAGGTTGACCAGCACTGCAAAAGTGGGCGGTTTTTATAAAAAGTTTGACGACCCCTGCAGGCTGGCCGGTGCAAAGGGCCGTGTCTGACGGACTCTCTTTCCTTTTCCCGCGGGTCCATCTTGGAATCGCTTCCCCCGGTGGCCACGCTGAAGCATGGACGTTTGGCCACTCTGGGAGGGTCCCCGTCTGCAGCACCGGGACACGTCCCCAGGAGGAGACCGCCTAGGTGGGAAGAAGGGACGTTCATCAGAGACGTGGTTTCCAGGTCACCCCCGGCATCTACCTGGGATGGAGGGGGGGGGCGAGGCCGTGATGGTAGGCACGTCCCTCAGGGGACTGTCCACTCGGGGTCACGCTTTTTACTGAAGAGGCGTGGCAGCTGGTTCCGAGGGTGTGTTTCTGCTCCGAGCCCTGGCGTGGCTCCCCGGGGCTCTCCGAGGAAATGACCGTATCGTCGCCACCTCTAGGGAGGTGTCTGTCTGCGCTCTGCTGTCCCTTTGGTCTGAAACCTCCTGCTCTGGCCGGGTCACTCACCCTTGGTCTCTGTGCTGACGACCTTGAACTCAGCCCACCAGCTTGCTCCTGTCTCGTTGGGCCAGGTCTTTCTGCTGTTTTCCTAGTTACACACCTTGGTCTTCACCACCTGTCCAGTCTCCGCTCAACGACCTTCTTTCTCAGCAGGGGGCTCCCTCCTGCTCTCTGTTGAAAATCCCAGTTTGATACGATTCTTCTTGACTTTTTCTCCCCGACGGACGGCGTTGAGCGTAGTAGCCCCAAGATCCAGCCGTGTTGTCGCGAATGCCGTGATCCCACTTTTTCTCCTTTCTCCTGGCTGCGTGGTGTTCCATCGTCAAAATCAGTCGTCGTTGATGAGATCTCAGTTCGTGCCTCTCGGTTCTCCCCTACGGTATTCTTCTCCGTAGCCACGAGCGCTTTCTAGTGTCTTATCTACAGTGTGTCCCTAAAGTCATGGTGCACTTTTGACCGGTCACAGAAAAGCAACAAAAGACGATAGAAATGTGAAGTCTGCACCAAATAAAAGGAAAACCCTCCCAGTTTTATACTATTCAGTGCAGTTCCATGTGGGCTCACACACAGATTTTTAGGGCTCCTTAGGTAGCTATCCCGTATAGCCTCTACAGCACGGGTCCCCAAACTTTTTACACAGGGGGCCAGTTCACTGTCCCTCAGACCACTGGAGGGCCGGACTATAAAAAAAAAACTATGGACAAATCCCTATGCACACTGCACATATCTTATTTTAAAGTAAAAAAACAAAATGGGAACAAATACAATATTTAAAATAAAGAACAAGTAAATTTAAATCAACAAACTGACCAGTATTTAAATGGGAACTATGCTCCTCTCACTGACCACCAATGAAAGAGGTGCCCCTTCCAGAAGTGCGGCAGGGGCCAGATAAATGGCCTCAGGGGGCTGCATGTTGCCCGCGGGCCGTAGTTTGGGGACCCCTGCTCTACAGACTCGTCACTGACGGATGGCCTACCAGAACCGGGTTTCTCCACCAAACTGCCGGTTTCCTTCAACTGCTTATCCCACCGAGTCATGTTATTCCTATGTGGTGGCGCTTCGTTATAAATGCGCCGATACTCACGATGCGCTTTGGTCACGGATTCGAATTGAGCGAGCCACAGAACACACTGAACTTTCCTCTGTACCGTCCACATCTCGACCGGCATGGCCGTGGGCTGCTCCGCTGTAGACACAGTGTGACGTCATCCTCTGTGCATGCACACATGCTGCCACATCATCCTACAGAAACTGGGAGGGTTCTCCTTTTATTTGGTGTGGATTTCATATTTCTGTCGTCTATTGTTGCTTTCCTGTGACCGGTCAGAAGTGCACCGTGACTTTTACGGACACACTGTATACATTTTCCTTCTTTAGGGAGAAGTATTGTCTTGATCTCATTGGGCTGTGACCTCCATGCAGACATTTGGCCTTTGCTTCTGTTCCGTGCTTGTAACCCTGGTGCGTAAAACTGTCCTGGCTACAAGGAAGACTGGGCTGTGTACAGGTTGTGGTCATAGCCATAGGTTATTGTTCTAGTTTATGGTTAAGACGCCAGGACCCTGGTTTATCCAGCTGTCTAACATCAGAGAGCTATCGTTCTTGTATTTTGTGCATTATGACCCATGCTCTGTGAAATACCACAGCATGCTTGTGGGCGTGTGGTGGCATGTTTGCGTGAGTGTGCGTATGCATACAATGTCAGTTTCTAGAACACACGTCGCTGCATCCAGAGATTGGCACAATTGTGCGGTGGCACAGTGGATAAAGCATCGACCTGGAATGCTGAGGTCGCTGGTTCGGAACCCCAAGCTTGCCTGGACAGGGCACATGTAAAAAGCCACCATGGGGGCAGAGCATCGCCCCCTGGTGGGCGTGCCGGGTGGATCCCGGTCGGGCGCATGCGGGAGTCTGTCTGACTGTCTCTCCCCGTTTCCAGCTTCAGAAAAATACAAAAAAAAAAAAAAGCCGCCATGAATTGATGTTTTCTGTTCCCCTTCCTTTCTCTCTCTCCTCTCTCTAAAATCAATAAATAAAATCGTTTTTTAAAAAATACTACACTCCGTTATTAGGGTAAAGAAGTGCTATCTCAACATTTTCACCCTGTATTTATCTATCAGTGAGATTTCATTCTGTAATATTTTCAACATGGACATTTTTATGAATTGCTGTCCTTCATTCAGTTTTTAACAAAGCGGTGTGGGGGGGGGTTCATGTGGCTTTCCGTGGGGGTTCATGTTACAGCCTTACAGATTATCTAGGGATTTTTTTTTTTGTGTGTGTGTCTTTTGGAATAATCTCACAAGAAACTGCACATACAATGCCAAGTCCCCGCAGGGATGCCTCATGCCGCCTCCCACACACTAATAATAACATTTTCTCCGCCATGGCACGCACGCTGTCCAAAGCAGGACCACAGTCCCTGTACGTTCAAAACACTTCCCACTTTTTTTTTTTTGTATTTTTCTGAAGCTGGAAATGGGGAGAGACAGTCAGACAGACTCCTGCATGCGCCCGACCAGGATCCACCCTGCACGCCCACCAGGGGGCGACGCTCTGCCCACCAGGGGGCGATGCTCTGCCCCTCCGGGGGGGTCGCTCTGCCGCAACCAGAGCCACTCTAGCGCCTGGGGCAGAGGCCAAGGAGCCATCCCCAGCGCCCGGGCCATCTTTGCTCCAATGGAGCCTTGGCTGCGGGAGGGGAAGAGAGAGACAGAGAGGAAGGAGAGGGGGAGGGGTGGAGAAGCAGATGGGTGCTTCTCCTGTGTGCCCTGGCTGGGAATCGAACCCGGGACTTCTGCACGCCAGGCCGACGCTCTACCACTGAGCCAACCGGTCAGGGCCTCACTTCCCACTTTTAATTTTTTTTCCCATTCGCTCTCTATGCACCATAGGGTTTGAATTTCACTCGACATGGTTATGTATTTTTATGTATTCCGTACACGCGTGTGATGCTGTCTTCGCTCGACCTAAACACCGTCAAACGGGGTCATGCTTTGGAGCAGAAGCTGTAAGCAAATTGCCATCAACCCCCCCGCCCCCCCGCCCCCCCCGCCCCCCTCCCCCCGTTGACGATTCCTTCAACTTCTCAGCTTAGTAACCGGTCCTGGCATCCAGAGCCTTGTGCTGATTTCAGCTCCGCAGGGCCAAGAAAAACGTTTATTCTTTGCATTTTATTTTATTTTTTTTTACGAGTGTCCCCATTCCAACCCAGTCTCTTCAGCTTTGGGGAGCCCGGGCAGGCGGGGTCTCCCGCTTGAATATGCACCAGGGTTTGCAGAAGCTGAGCTATTTCTGCAAATTAAGAACGGTCATGAGCCCACGCTCTCAAGGACGGTATTGTTTCCCTTGCCAGTGATTTATCCTGGACAATAGCAAGACCACGGGGGGTGGGGGTGGGGGATGAGAGGTCTCCTCTCTGCCTTGTGTTTTCAGTGAAAGCTGAGAGCGGATGGTGTGGGAGCCCTCAGTTTCCCCGGGGGCGCCTGGGTCTTTCCGTTCTTCCTTTTCAGAACCGTCAGCTGGCTCCGAAGAGTTCCGGGCTGGGTCTGGTATTTATGTTCCTGTCGGCCACCGGCCCCGGGGGGGGGGGGGGGTCACGCTCGGAGAAGCATCCTGCGGCTTCTTCCGTGGCCTCCTGGCCGGGCTTTGAGCTTTGTCATTTCCCCGTGGTGTAAAAACATCCCTCCCAACTCCGGCCGGCCGTGAGAGGTCTCAGCCCCATCAGAGGTTTGGTTTCACCCCAGGGTCCCACAGTTTTTTTATTTGTTATTTCACCGTCCCCCTTTTGCAAGAGCTGGACAGAGCCAGCACTTTGGGGTGTCCACAGGGACCAGGCAGTCCCCATAATCCTCCTCCTTGTCTGCTGGTGCATCAGGGAACGGAGGAGACACCATTCAGGGTCTGTCTGCTAGAAACCTGGGGACAAACAGCAGGGCCACCCCACCCAGGGACGTGGCAGAGCTGTGCCCATTTTTTCTTTTATTTTTATTTTATCACTCCTATATCTCTCCACATCTGTCGTTTTAGCCTTAAATATTAACCCAAGAATACAAAGTAGAAAAATCTCTCACACTCTCTCTCTCCTTCTACAAACTTTCTGCTTCTATATATGTTTTGTCGTTGTTGTTGTTATTTTTTTTCCAAAGTGACAAGCGGGGAGGCAGAGAGACAGACTCCCGCATGCACCCAACCGGGATCCACCCGATATGCCCACCAGGGGGTGATGCTTTGCCCACCTGGGGCGTTGCTCCGTTGCTCAGCAACCCAACTCTTCTTAGCGCCTGAGGTAAAAGGCATGGAGCCGTCCTCAGCACCCGGGGCCAACTTTTCTCCAATGGAGCCTTGGCTGCAGGAGGGGAAGAGAGAGACAGAGATAAAGGAGAAGGGGAAGGGTGGAGAAGCAGATGGGCGCTTCTCCTGTGTGCCCTGGTCTGGAGTCATACCCAGGGCTTCCACACGCCGGGCCAACACTCTACCACTGAGCCAACCGGCCAGGACCTTATATATTTCTAACATTTACAGCCAGATTGGGAAATGGGCTTCTAGCAAGTATTTATTACTTACATTCAATCAATGTTTATATATACATATATCGCTTATGTACATATATATGTACACGGTTATATATAGTTCCATATATAGTTATATATAGTTCCATATTAAGTATATATATAGTTCCATATATATACTTAATATATTTATAATTTTTACATGTTTATATATCAATATAAAACTTATCTTTGCATCTTTGCTGGCTTATACGTGATTTTTTTTTTTCCTGCCAGTTACGCAGGTTGGAACTATTTCACACGGTTTTGCCTTTTTCAACGAACCGAGTTAACCATCTGTTGTCTGTTACTTTTCAACATGTTCCCTTTGGAACTGCGTGACCTCGTCATGTACACAGCTTGGCCCCGCGACAGATGATCTTATTGACTCGTATTTCCGAAAGGCATAAGGTCAAGCGGTCGTGCGTCCACACTTCTTGCGTTTTCTCACCAGGGGCACGCATTGTGATTTTTAATAAAGGGCAACGGAAAACATCTGTGTGTTGTGGCGACTGCATCCTCTGCCTGGTTTTTCCCGCTTCCGTGCTTACATGTGCGAAGCCACGGGCTAAAAACAAAGATAGGAAAGACGCAGTTTGAGAAACAATCATAAAATCAGGGTGGGGTTTGAAAATAAACCACCATGTGTCCAATCTATGAGAGAAGTATCATTTTTTTTTGTTTCTTTGTTTGTGATTGTTTGTCATTGGAAGACTCCCATTGTGTGTCAAGAGAAGATTTCTAAGACATAGTGATATCTCAGAAAGCAACTTGGAAGATATTGGCATCCACACAAACAAACAAAAGAGAAACAGATTCAGAGACACAGAGAACAGACAGATGGTCACCAGAGAGCAGGGAGGTGGGGGATCTGGGTGACCAAGGGGAAGAGACTGAGAAGCACAGGTGGGCAGTCACAGCACAGTCACAGGACGTCACTTCCAGCACAGGGAACAGAGTCAGTCACATGGTCATATCTGCACGGGGCCAGGTGAGCACCGGACTTACCTGCAGGAGACCATTTTGTAAAGCATCTAATCAGTATGTGGCATTCCTGACAGGCATATAACCCTGCCTTTCAACTGTAACTGTTAAAAAAAAAAAAAAGGAAATTACAATTAAAAAAATCACTAACAACCTCTTCATTCCCCCCACCCCGCCCCATCCATTCCGGAACCCAAATACACCGTCAAGGTCTAGAAACCTACACATCGGACAGACAGGTCACGGCCGAAGGACATTGAGGGAGGTCGCTGAGGACAACCTGATTTATTTCCTTTTTATTTCTCTATCAGGGTTGAACACGTGCCCAGAGGAGACATCACCACCAGAGTTTAAAAATAAATAAAACAGCCTGACCTGTGGTGGTGCAGTGGATAAAGCGTTGACCTGGAAACGCTGAGGTCGCCGGTTCGAAACCCTGGGCTTGCCCGGTCAAGGCACATATGGGAGTTGATGCTTTCTGCTCCTCCCTCCTTCTCTCTCTCTCTCTCTCTCTCTCTCTCCCTGCTCTATAATGAATAAATAAAATCTAAAAAAATAAATAAAACACAAAATGTATACACACACACACTCACACACATATACACATAAAACATACCCATTGAAGAGCCCAATTTGAAAACACCGTGTTTTGATCTCCAAGCTTCCTCTGCCTCTTGGCGGGGACAGTCCCAACATGAGCTCCACCCGTGCGGGGACGGACAGCCATCTCTGAGCAGAGAGTTCTGCCCAGAAGTTCCTGATGTAGCCTCTTCTTCCCCTAAAACGACGTCTCCTCTGCACAAATCTTGCTCCGTGGCAGGTGGACTGCTTCCGGTTTGGGTGGATGACGTTGTTCTCTTGGGTTGGGGAGCACTCAGGTCCCCTTCACCGGGGGTGGCGGGCGGTCCCCTGGGGCGGCTATGCCCATTGTGTTCTTATCGGTATCATTTGAGGTCACCTTTTCTATTCCTGCATCCGATACAACCATGTGATTTGCACGAGGACTGTGCATGCTAAACAGGAGAAAGGAAAAAGGAAACATCGCCGTTCTTAGAAATGGCAGGAATCCTTGCTCTTGAGCCAGAGTCATTGGAAAATGACCCAGATCTGAAACGTTGGTGGAAACCGTCCTCGATGCTTTTCCTTCCTTTCTTCTCCCCTCCCTTCCTTCTTTTGTTCCTTCCTTCCTTCCTTCCCTCCTTCCTTCCTCCCTCCCTCCCTTCCTACCCTCCTTCCTCTTTCCTTCCTCCCTTCTTCCTTCCTTCCTTCCTATCTTCCTTCCTTCCTTTCTCCTTCCTTTTCCTTCCATCCTTCCTTTGTTCCTTCCTTCCTTGATTCCTTCTTTCTCTTCCTTCCTTCCTCCCTCCCTTCCTTCCTTTCTTTCTCCATCCCCCTCCTCCCTCCCTCCCTCCCCTTTCCTCCCTCCCTCTTTCCTTCCTTTGTTCCTTCATTTCTTCTTCCCTTTCCTTTCTTCCTTCCTTGCTTTCTTCCTTCTTTCATCTTTCTTCCTTTTTTCTCTCCTCCCTTCCTTCCTCCCTTCCTTCTTCACTTTCTTTCTCCATCCCTCCCTCTTTACTCCCTCCCTGCCTTCCTTCCTTCTTTCTTCCTTCTTTTTCCTTCCGTCCTTCCTTTCCTTCCTTCCTTGATTCCTTCTTCCTCTTCCTTCCTTCCTCCCTCTCTCCCTTCCTTCTTTCTTTCTGCCTCCTTCCTTCCTTTCTCCCTCCCCCATCCCTACCTCCCTCTTTCTTTTCTTCTTTCCTTCCTTCCTTTGTTCCTTCATTTCTTCTTCCTTCCTTCCTTTCTCCTTTCTTCTTTCTTCCTTTCTTCTCTCCTCCCTTCCTTCCTCCCTTCCTTCTTCTCTTTCTCCCTCCATCCCTCCCTCTCTCCTTCCCTCCCTTTATTCTACCTTCCTTCCTTCCTTCCTTCCTTCCTTCCTTCCTTCCTTCCTTCTTCCTTTCTTTTATTTGATAGGGCTATCAGACGTACATTCCATTCCCTATTTTCTAAATGCCTTACGAGACACCATTTTAGGATCTAATCTGAAGTTACGATGCAGTCCATGTGGGATCTGACAAACCCGTGCGTTTTCACTTATTTCAGAAGGTGCTGGGGCTTGGAGGCCACTCGTGTTTCTAAAATGCATGTCAGTCCCCTGGCGAGGGTTCACTCCCGCACTGAAGAGGGGTGTTCTCGTTCTCAGGATGTTTGGGCCGCACGGCAGAGATCGGAGCCGGTCACTGTGTGGCGTTGGACTCCAGGGTCTTTTTAAGCCCACACTTCCTCCCAGTAAGGGTGACTTTTGTTCATGTGCAAAAATACGGGTGTGTCACGTTCTGGGTTAATGTGACCCGGAGAAGTTGATCGGGACTCTAAAAACGGGAAGGGAGTAATAATAAACCCTTTTTAGTATTTGAAGCCAGTCCATTGGAACAATGTAGCAAACCATCCACAGAGAATTAACACAACTGAGAAAGAGTATTTGCCAGGCCCTGGCCGGGTAGCTTCATTGGTTAGAGCATCGTTCTGATGCAGCAAGGTTGTGGGTTTGGTTCCTGGTCAGGGCACCTACAGGAACAACTTGGCGTCCTGTCTCTCTCTTTCTCTTTCTGCCTCTCTCAGAATAAAAATAAAAATAATGATAATAATAATAATAATTAAAAGAGGACATCTAGTTCGAATTTGGGGAAAATTATGAGTAATTTTAAAAAGCATATGTCACGTCACTTTGGGACATAAGCTATCCTGGTGATTAGTATATGTCAGGGGTTGGGAATCTTTTTGCTGAGAGAGCCATGAACACCACATATTTTAAAATGTAACTCCGTGAGAGCCATACAGCAACCTGTGCACATGATGCGTTATCCAATAAAAATGTGGTGTTGTCCCGGAGGACAGCTGTGATTGGCTCCAGCCACCCGCAACCATGAACATGAGCGGTAGGAAATGAATGGATTGTAATATATAAGAACGTTTTATATTTTTAACGTTGTTACATTTTTTATGAAAGATTTGTCTGTGAGCCAGATGCAGCCATCAAAAGAGCCTCATCTGGCTCGCGAGCCATAGGTTCCTGACCCCTGGTTTACATATACCCCCCCATGCTCGAGATATAGTTAACGGTCGTATAAGTAATAAGTTAGGTTGCTACAGAGTCTCACAGATTCTTTGTGACCCGGGAATCACCTGTCACCAGCTCCCCGTACGCCTCTCCTCCAGAGCATGCCAAATCCGGATTGATTTAAAAACAAAGCTTCCCAAATGATAGCACAAGGTTCTCATTCATTCAAAGGGCGGGAATGAAGGATGGAGGGTCCGTCGTTGGCCGAGAAAAGAAATTGTACTTGAAAATAACCTTAAAAAAAAAGAAAAGAAAAGAAAATGACACCGTCAGCAAATCCAACTTGGACGCCCTCACAGTTCTCCGTTAACAACGTAATCCGCTTCTGCGCTCGGGATAAAAGTAAATCTCCTCACGCTGCAGAGAATAAAATAACAAGGTGGGGTTTGCATGTGTCTTGGGGGTTGGCCGTTCCCCGAGTCCTTTCTCCCCAAGAGTACGAACAATGCTGCGGGTGAGGCGCCCTGAGCTCTTTCAACCTGATGTCGCATCCTCGCCAGATGGTACGTCTGTGAGTAAACATTTAGAAAAAAGCCTCAGAGAGGGGAGGGAGAGGGAAAGGGGGAGGGGGAGGGGCATAAAGAAAACTAGATAGAAGGTGACGGAGGACAATCTGACTTTGGGGGATGGTATGCAACATAATTGATTGAACATATGTACCCTGATTTATTGATGTCACCCTAGTAAAATTAATAATAAAAAAAATCACACATCATGACCAAGTGGGATTTATTCTGGGGAGGCAAGGCTGGTACAATATTTGTAAAACATTCAATGTGATTCATCACATAAACAAAAGGAAGGAGAAAAACCACATCATAATTTCAGTAGATGCAGAAAAAGCATTTGGTAAAATCCAGCACCCATTCATGATCAAAACTCTCAACAAAGTAGGAATACAGGGGACATACCTTAACATGATAAAGGCCATGTATGACAGACCCACAGCCAACATCATACTCAATAGATAAAAGTTTAAAGCAATCCCTTTAAGATCAGGAACAAGGCAGGGGTGCCCCCTTTCACCACTCTTATTCAACATAGTTGTGTGAATCCTAGCCACAGCAATCAGACAGGAATAAATAAAAGGCATCCAATGAGAATCAGAGACATGGACAAGGTGTGATGGTTATGGGGGGGGGAGAAGGAAGGGGCAGAAAAAAACTAGTTAGAAGGTGATGGAAGACAGTTGGACTTTGGATGATGGGAATGCAGCATAATCGAATGTCAAAATAATCTAGAAATGTTTTCTCTGAACCTAGGTACCCTGATTGATCAATGTCACCTCATTAAAATTAATAATAAAAATAAGTAAGTAAATAAAAATTAAAAGAAAGTCTCATCAAATTCCTATCCATCAAGACTCGCCTCTGAATCCGCCGCTGTGGCCATGGATTGACTCAGGATTCCGTGGAGAGAAATCCATGGCTCCACGGCTTCCACCTCAGGCACTAAGAGGAGCTCGGTTGCTGAGCAACGGAGCAACATCCCAGATGGGCAGACCATCGCCCCCTGGTGGGCATGCTGGGTGGATTCCGGTTGGGCACATGCAGGAGTCTGTCTCTGCTTCCCTGCTTCTCACTTTGGAAAGATACACACACAAAAAAAGTAGTACGAGGTTCACATCCTCCCCGCGTTTAGACGAAATAATAATACATCGGGGGGGGGGGTGTCTTTCCCTGGGTGTCTGTTATTTGCACGGGTGGGGATGGCTTCTCCAGGCACAAGAAAGCAGTCCCAGTGAACATATTCCACGGCTGTCCGGTTTC
This sequence comes from Saccopteryx bilineata, assembly GCF_036850765.1. NCBI lineage: Eukaryota > Metazoa > Chordata > Mammalia > Chiroptera > Emballonuridae > Saccopteryx > Saccopteryx bilineata. The sequence continues at coordinate 146,108,816 of NC_089502.1, forward strand.
CCGTGACGTCCTTGTATCCCCTGGGACGGGGGACCTTGAAAACGGAAGTCTCGACTGGCCCCAAGTGTGAAAAATGCCCCCGATCGTGAAACACCCAGTTGTTTTTCCCCCCGAAGCAAGCGCCCAGTGCAGTAGACACAGACGTGGTAAGTCACCACCATATCGTGAGCGCTCACTCAGAGGGCAAGACTGAGTGGGTGTGGTGTTGCTTTGCCAACGAAAATACTGTATTTTTCGCTCCACAAGATGCACCTGACCCTAAGACACACCTAGGGTTTTAAGGAGGAAAAGAAGAAAAAAATTATTCTGAAGCAAATGGTGTGTTACAATACTGAATAAAATACTGTATTTTTTGCTTCATAAGATGCACGGGCATTTCCCCCTCCACTTTTTGGGGAAAATTGTACGTGTTATAGAGCGAACACTAAGGTAGTTTCAACCCACAGAAGCGTAAGCATCTGCAGGAGTCCGAAGACAACAGCGTTTTATTGACGCTCTGGATAGGAGAGAACTTGAACCACATAATGTCTCTTTCTATTCAGTATTGCATGCATTTACCTTTCTTTTTTTAATGGCGTTACTTATGTATGCAATCAGAAAAAAAGGCATAATACAAGCCCACAAAACAGCAACCAACTTGTAGATGCAGAGGACAAATTGGTGGTCTCACCCCATCACGGGGATCTGGGGCAGGTGGATGACTAGAAAAAGGGGACATATTAAGAAGTACGAGTTCAGACCCTGGCCGGATAGCTCACCAGTAGAGCATTGGCCTGGAATGTGGAAGTCCTGGGTTTGATTTCCAGCCAGGGCACACAGGAGAAGCACCCATCTGCTTCTCCCCCCTCTCCTTTCTCTCTGCCTCTCTCTTCCCCTCTTGCAGCCAAGACTCCATTGGAGTCAAGTTGTCCTAGGTGCTGAGGATGGCTCCATGGCTTCCACCTCAGGCACTAAGAGGAGCTTGGTTGCTGAGCAACGGAGCAACATCCCAGATGGGCAGACCATCGCCCCCTGGTAGGCATGCTGGGTGGATTCCGGTCGGGCGCATGCGGGAGTCTGTCTCTGCTTCCCTGCTTCTCACTTTGGAAAAATACACACACAAAAAAAGAAGTACAAGCTCATCCCTCCAGTAAGGGTGGCACCCACCTGGCCCCACCCATAGTTAGGATGGTATGATGGGCTGGATTTCCCATGGTGGACCTCACATCCCGGTGACTATGAATTACAGAAATATCTCACCACTGAGCTTGCCGTCCACCTGAAAGTACTATTCAAATCACACTGGACGTCAACTATAATTGGGAAATAAACAAATAAAATTGAAAAAAAAAGAGAGAGAAAAAGAAAAAAAAATGTCCAAATGGCTAGTTTATCACCAAACACGCACGGGGATATAAAATCCAGTTCGGGGAGTAGAGTCGATAATAATATCATCACTGTAGGGACTGGACGTATTATTGCGGGATGACTTTGGAAAGCATGTAAAAATGCTTAACCACTATGCTGTACCCCTGCGACTAATACAGTCATGTGTGTCTGTCTAAACTGTAACTGAAAAATAAATATTAAAAAAAAAAAAGAACAAAGAACGGAGAGGACAGGACTATTCCTGAGAAATATCCAGGTTTCTGTTGAAATGATAAGAGAGCCGTAAGGAGTGGCTCATACGTTGCCCAGTGGGAAGGCTGTGTAACCATGGAGGGAATTTCTTCCTCTGGAATCGGGGACCTCAGCTCATTGCATCCAAGGGGCACCTTCACGTTCACATCAGGGTCCCTCTCCGTGCGTGGTCAGCCGGTCTGCGTTTTGTGGACGGACGTTTCCAGCCTGCGGTGCCACGTCAGGTGATTGGGGAACTGGAGTTGTTTATGAAGCTCCCTTCCCTTTTGTTTCCACAGAGACATCTGAGCTTCCTGCCGCCCGTGCACAGACGTGGTTTTCATTAACGCGAGGGAACACGGACCACCATGTCTGGTTCTGAGTTCCTTTGGGCTCCCAATGTCTGCTCTTTCTGGACCGAAGAAAACCAGGCATGATGTGTGTGCTGAATAACTAGTAGACTTCTTCTCATCTTGTGACCCACCAATGTCCACAGTAGGTAGAAACACCAAAAAATAAAAAAAATTCTTCCCTGACCAGGCAGTGGCGCAGTGGATAGATAGAGCATCGGACTGGGATGCGGAAGGACCCAGGTTCGAGACCCCGAGGTCACCAGCTTGAGCGCGGGCTCATCTGGCTTGAGCAAAAAGCTCACCAGCTTGGACCCAAGGTCGCTCTTCTCCAGCAAGGAGTTACTTGGTCTGCTAAAGGCCCCTGGTCAAGACACACATGAGAGCAATCAATGAACAACTAAGGTGTCGCCACGAAAAACTAATGATTGATGCTTCTCATCTCTCCATTCCTGTCTGTCTGTCCCTGTCTATCCCTCTCTCTGACTCTCTCTCTGTCCCTGTAAAAAACAAAAAAACAAAAAACAAAAAAAAATTCTTACAGAAGGGTGCAAGGCGACATGTAGGATATGTTCCCAAGAGCAGCGTAGGGAACTGTCACCAAATCAAACTCCTAGCCATTCGGTGGGGGCCGACTATAGACCAACAAACAGCAGAGTGGCCATTCAGCAAGGGGAAGAGGTCTCTCCCACATGCCATGTCGAGCGGAAGACATTTCGGAAACCGAGTGAGATTTATAGCACCATGCTGTTTGTGTAAATAAATCAGTAACAGAACTTCAGGGCAACACAACGCCGTTGACAGCCCGGAGGCGTGCGTAGCATTGAGGACACATGTCATGCAGATTGCGCCGGGGAACTTGGGCGTCCAGGGTGGACAGAGGGGAGAGAAAAGACACAGGGACCAGCAAAGTAGTTGCCGTGGTGATAGAGAGGGTAAGAACGATGGTGGACTATACCCTGCTCAACTCTCGGGGCTCGGGTCCACGTGAGAGCCTCCACCACAAACATAGATGAGTAACTCGAATTTAGCTGGGTCAACGCACAGGAACGGGGACGAAAGAGAGTCCCCAGCAGAGGCTGGAGGTTCAGAGGACGTGATGGACTTTGTTCGGGGTTTCTTTAGCTTGACACCCGCAAGTGTTGGGGCTGGATCCTGGATGGTTGTTGTGGGAGACTGCCCTATTCCCTGTAGGGTGTTTGGGCACCATCCCTGGTTTCTGCTCACCTGAGAATGTCCCCAGAAGACATTGTCCTCTGCCTTCTCTGGACACAGGGACAGAATCTCCATCCCCTTGAAGAAGGCTGACCAGGGAGGAAGCAAGGTGGTATGAGAGAAACCAGTGGCCAATGAGTTGGGTATGGCCATGCTCTTCTTGCAAAATATCTTGGGTTATATTTGAGCCACCCACAGAGGACAACACGTAGATTGCCAACCACTCCAGCCAGGTCACTGCCCCGGTGGCGTAGACAAGACCTTGTGGATTAATCTCAGTTCATTATTGTCTCTTTTTTGTTGTTGTTGTTTTGTTTTGTTTGTTTTTGTATTTTTCTGAAGCTGGAAATGGGGAGAGACAGTCAGACAGACTCCCGCATGTGCCCGACCAGGATCCACCCGGCACGCCCACCAGGGGGCAATGCTCTGCCCACCAGGGGGCGATGCTCTGCCCCTCCGGGGCATCGCTCTGCCATGACCAGAGCCACTCTAGCACCTGGGGCAGAGGCCAAGGAGCCATCTCCAGCGCCCGGGCCATCTTTGCTCCAATGGAGCCTTGGCTGCGGGAGGGGAAGAGAGAGACAGAGAGGAAGGAGAAGGGGAGGGGTGGAGAAGCAGATGGGTGCCTCTCCTGTGTGTCCTGGCTGGGAATCGAACCCGAGTCCCCGCACCCCAGTCCGACGCTCTACCGCTGAGCCAACCGGCCAGGGCCAATATTGTCTCATTTTAAATAGGTTGTGTTTGTTGCCTTTCCGTGGGAGCTAAGGTTTAGAATTCACGGGGTTATTTCCTTGTTATTTCTTCTAAGTTCCCTGGGATGCTTTTGTCTCTGGGCTCCGGTCTTTCAACCCCTCGGGGAACTTTTTTTCTATGACATCTGCCATCGTGTCCTTCTGGTTAGCTACGTCTTGCCTTCTCGGGCAGATGGATGCTGTCCGTGCCTTAGCTGGACCTCGCCTCTGTGTTCACACGAGACGACCACCACAGCCCTGTGGCCGTGATCCCCACGGTCAGCTTTTCCTCTGCGTTGTGCGTTCCCCAAGCCAGCGTGTCTCCCGCTCCGTGGATTTGAGTTTCCACACATAGGGCGGAACCTGAGATTCCCTGCGTCCTAAGCATGTGGACTCTCGTCCATCTGGGTTGTCACGTCTACATCCTTTCTGCAGAAATGCCTCACTCACGCTTCTGCAAGGAGTGTTTTCCAGAAACAGCCGTTGTTCCCCTATTCTTTCGGGGTTCCCTGTTTGGAGAGGCAGTATATTTTTTCTCTCTCTGTTTACACAATTGGAAAGGAAGCTTCACTGGTGTTGCCTATGCCCAGAAGGTAAATACGCCTATTCTCGTGTTTGTGGGTCTGAGTTCCTACCTCACGGCTCACCCTTTCAATGTCTCCAGACCCCCCTTCATGTCACGATTATCTGCCAAGTTCTGCGCGGCACGAATTTTTTGGCATCTTGGTGAGGCTCTTGCATTCTGCCCGCGGCAACTATTTAGGATTCTGTGGGCTTTCATACCCCACCTGCATGCTTTCTAAAATTTTACCGAGACGTTGGTGTGGTATCTGTTTTACCCATGTCTCTCTACTAGATTAGAAATTGTGTCCATCTCTATCCTTACATTTATTCTACTCCTAAAATATGGTAAGACTCGATAATTATTGGCCTCTTCATTCCACTTAGAAAAAGCATTTTTTTTTTTCTGAAGCTGGAAACAGGGAGAGACAGTCAGACTCCCGCATGCACCCGACCGGGATCCACCCGGCATGCCCACCAGGGGGCGACGCTCTGCCCACCAGGGGGCGATGCTCTGCCCATCCTGGGCGTCGCCATGTTGCGACCCTCCTGGGTGTCGCCATGTTGCGACCAGAGCCACTCTAGCGCCTGGGGCAGAGGCCACAGAGCCATCCCCAGCGCCCGGGGCCATCTTTGCTCCAATGGAGCCTTGGCTGCGGGAGGGGAAGAGAGAGACAGAGAGGAAGGTGTGGTGGAGGGGTGGAGAAGCAAATGGGCGCTTCTCCTATGTGCCCTGGCCGGGAATCGAACCCGGGTCCTCCGCATGCTAGGCCGACGCTCTACCGCTGAGCCAACCGGCCAGGGCAAAGCATTTTTTTTTTTTAAAAAAGTGACAAACACAAAATATTTCTGCTCCTCCCCTCCTTCTTTCTTTCTCTCTCTCTCTCCCCTCTCTCCTCTCTCTCTAAAAATAAATAAATAAAATCTAAAAAAAATATTCTATTTTATCCTTCTACTCAAGAGAAAAATGAGGAATGTCTTCCATGACATTTTTTTCTGAGTTAAAAAAAAAAAAAAAAGAAAAAAGTTGCTGACGCTAATGAAAACAACGCGGGGAAAATTTCCTTCGACAAGGACAATTTGCTAAAGACAGAGTCAAACCCCAAAATAATATTTTTGGAAGGCGTGTTCTGCTCCGCTGCAGACCGATCTAATCATGTCAGCGCGCTGTTGCGTGTCCAGCGCGGTGACCTCTGTGGGCTGGGGCATTTCCCGTGAAGAACTGACCCTGAGTTTGGAGAAAATGCATTGCAGAGATGAGGTCCTTAAAAAAAAAAAAAAAAGGATTATGCGCACACACATACACACAAAAAGACGAGGTGGAGGCCTCTAACCACAAACAGCTGTCCCTTGTAAACCGCTGGGGCCCCGTCATCAATTTGCAAATCTTTAGGTGTGGTTGTTCCAGAAAAAGACATTATGCTGACTTGGTTATAAACCAGCCCGGGGAATGCACATCGGAGGTGGAAGAGCCCCAGAATTTAATGCTGATTCCAACTATTTCTTTGTTGTTGTTGTTGCTGTTTCCCCCCCCCCTTGTTTTGGGCTGTGTTTTATTTTCCTAAGATGGCCCGACTCCCACCACCCGCTTTCCCATCGGCTGAAAGTCCAGGGTGTGAGGCTCACAGGAGTTCTCCTGGGATGCAGCAGGAAAACTTGGATTGACTTACTTCTCTGGGGGGGGGGGAGGAAACATGAATTCTACTTTGCCTAGAGAAGCATGCATTATACTAGATGTCACCCCAACAGTAGGTAAAATTCAGCGACGTAGTCTAAGAGGCTGTTTATCCCGGGCTCTGATTCCCCCGCCATAGGCGGCGATGCTGGTTTTAGAGACGGAAGACTTGTGAGTGCGTGGTTCAACGCCACGATCTTTCAAGAAGGTAACATCTGGGGAAGGCTTTTAAGCATTTTATTTTATTTATTTTTTGTGACAAAGACAGAGTCAGAGAGAGACAGATAGGAACAGACAGACAGGAAGGGAGAGAGATGGGAAGCATCCATTCTTCGTTGCGGCTCCTTAGTTGTTCATTGATTGCTTTCTCATAGGTGCCTGACTGGGGGCTACAGCAGACCGAGTGACCCCTTGCTCAAGCCAGTGACCTTGGGTCCAAGCTGGTGAGCTTTGCTCAAACTACATGAGCCTGTGCTCAAGCTGGCGACCTCGGGGGTCTCAAACCTGGGTCCTCCGTGTCCCAGTCCAACGCTCTGTCCACTGCGCCACTGCCTGGTCAAAGCTTCTTAAGTATTTTAAATGTTATTCATGTGGCTGAAAAGCTGATGCTCAGTGGGCTTGGGCTCTCCTAAGCTACACAGTGTGTGTTTGGGGCTGACTGGGACATAGTGTGTCCACGGAAATCTATAGCAAACAGGTTTCCAAAGGGGTCGTCAGCTGGGGACAGGGTTTTATTTGGGTTGACGGAGATTTGTTTTTCTTTAGCATGACATCCAGGGTGACGGCCCAGCAGTGACATGCCACGTGCTAGACGCTTCAGTTTGGGTGCTCGAGGTGGTGATATGTCGGAGTCACTCCATGAAAGCCCCACAATTCAGAGCCCGATGGCAACCCAGTGGGCTCACCTCAGCCCACACAGGGCACAGCTGCCATGGGCACACCATCCAAAGCTCTGGATGTCGGACTCAACGTGAGCTGGCCGCCTTTTCAGCGACGGACGTGTGGACCCACGGAATGATTGTCCTAAAATTATAGAACCAAACACACACACACACACACACACACACACACACACACACACAGCTTTATAGACCAAACTCTCGGGCCAACTCATCTATTCCTCATTGCACCCGGGAACATCTCCGTGAGTTCTCTCTCAGGAGCTTGGCAGGTCCCAGCATGACAATTAAAGGCGTCCGCCGGAAACTTGCCTTGTGCGGTTAAACGTGCTGTGACCTCGTACCTCCTTCACAGGGGGTCTCATGTGTGGGGATCCCGACCCCTACAGGTGAAAAAGAAAAATGAAGAGAAACACCTGTCTACCATATGTTAACATCCAGCCCACCATTCATATGTAAAACTATCTCAGGGGCCCTGGCTGGCTAGCTCAGCTGGTTGGAGCGTCACCTCGATGAACCAGGTTGGGGGTTCGACCCCCGGTCAGGGCACATACAAGAGTCAACCAATAAATGCATAAATAAATAAGTGGAATAACAAATCAGTCTCTCTCTCTTTTTTTTATTTCTTTATAGATTCTAGTGTCTCTCCAAATGCATCCTCCAGTCTCTCTCTCTTTCTCTCTTTTTTTTTTCTCTCTCTGTCCATCAAAAAAAAATATCAATAAATAGAAATTGTAACTGCAGTAGGTATGAAGAACGCCGGGAAGAATTTCATCTGCTGGAATTTTACATGGTCATCTTTTTTTTTTTTTTCTTTATCAGAGACAGAGAGGAGGCCAGACAGACAGGAACGGAGAGACATAAGAAGCATAAGGTGGTTGTGCCACCTTAATTGTTCATTAATTGCTTTCTCATATGTGTCTTGATCATGGGGCTACTACACACCAAGTAACCCCTTGCTCGACCCAGCGACCTTGGTTACAAGCTGGTGAGCCTTGCTCAAACCCAATGAGCCTGCATTCAAGCTGGCAACCTTCGGGTCTCGAACCTGGGTCCTCCGCATCCCAGTCTGATGCTCTATCCACTGCGCCACCATCCGGTCAAGCTTACGTGGTTGTCTTAAAATTTCGCCAGGCGTGCATCCGTGGTGTTCAGTAAGTCTGTCTGTGTTTAAGCAGCAGAGACCTCAGACATGGGTGTCTTCTTACCCTTATTGTTATATTATTATTTTTTTATTTTTTTATTTTTTTGCATATTTCTGAAGCTGGAAACAGGGAGAGACAGTCAGACAGACTCCCGCATGCGCCTGACTGGGATCCACGCGGCACGCCCACCATGGGGCAACGCTCTACCCACCAGGGGGCGATGCTCTGCCCATCCTGGGCATCGCCATATTGCGACCAGAGCCACTCTAGCGCCTGGGGCAGAGGCCAAGGAGCCATCCCCAGCGCCTGGGCCATCTTTGCTCCAATGGAGCCTTGGCTGTGGGAGGGGAAGAGAGAGACAGAGAGGAAGGCGCGGCGGACGGGTGGAGAAGCAAATTGACGCTTCTCCTGTGTGCCCTGGCCAGGAATCGAACCCGGGTCCTCCGCACGCTAGGCCGACGCTCTACCGCTGAGCCAACCGGCCAGGGCTATATTATTATTATTATTGATGTATCGTTATTCCCGAAACCCATCGTCCACGGCGCTGGAATTAAATGGCTCGCTTTGGCACAGGCCAACCTTCTCTCTCCAGAGGCCTGCAGTCACGCCGTGGGCGCCCCTTGTGTCTGGGTGCCAAGAACATCCTTCTTTCCACGGCAGGGTGAGTGGGTGTTCCTCCGTAGACGTTTCTTGGTTTTCTCCCCTCAGGAAATTCTCTCTCTGGTCCCCCCACAACGGGCAGCCCAGCTGTCCACCTCTGCCTGTCTGTGCGGGGTGGGGGTGGGGCTCCCATCCGCTCTCGTTCTCCACCAGACCCAATGCCACGCGTACAGAAACCAGAGCTCCACCCCCCCACCCCCCCACCCCCACCCTCGAGCGTCAGACCCGCGAAAGCCACGTGCGGCTGAGAGCACGCTCATCCTTCCGAACACCTGCCGCCCAGATGGGGCCGCCCCCTCCCGCCCCCACTTCTGGAATCTGCTTCTGCTGCGGAAATGAGCGTCCCAGTGATTGAAGTGCACGGGGACCCTATTTATAGCCCACGGCACGAGCTCCAGGGGCTCGTGGGGGACAGTGACCTCACCCACTCATCCCACACGCATCTCTGCAGGGCGGGTGCTCAGACCAGGAATGCCATGTGGGGCGGGGCCCCCAAGGTTCAGCGCGGAGGGTTTCCTGTGTGCCACGTGGCCGGTCTGGCCTTAACAGTCCCTGACTACCTACCCCCAAACCCCCCCCCCCCCGTAAAGAAACCCCCTTTCAAATGGACAGAATGCATCATACTCCCCTTTCTTGTTTTCGTTTAAGGGGTTTGTGTGAGGTTCACTTATGCCAGAGTCTCCCTTTTTGTGACATTAAGTAGGAACCTCAGAGGTAAGAAAAAGATTTGTGAAAAAGTAAACCAAAATATACACTAGGATATATATATATATATATATATATATATATATATATATATATATATGGTCTACTGGAAAGTTCTGTCCGTTTCTATCACAAGTTTCGACACGTAAGCACATGTTTATTTGGCGCATGTGTGCCTCTCTATTTGTATCACTTAATGTACACATACTGACGTAGCAAATTAACTAAAACAAAGTTGATTCACGTTAGTCTTATGTGTGAAGCCATAGTGTACCCATGGCTACTGATAAAGTTCATTGACGCCACTGTCATTTTTACGAACTTCAACAAGGAAGAAATGCTACAGAAGCATGTCTGTCTCATCCACCATATTCCCCGGACTTAGCACCCTCCGACTATTCCTTGTTTTTGTCCTTACAACATTTTTTGAAGGGCAAAAAATTCAAAAATGAAGAAGATATCGAACAAGTACTGGTTCAATTTTTCACATCAAAAGATGAAACATTGGCCCTGGCCAGTTGGCTCAGTGGTAGAGCGTCGGCCTGGTGTGCAGAAGTCCTGGGTTTGATTCCCGGCCAGGGCACACAGGAGAAGCACCCATCTGCTTCTCCACCCCTCCCCCTCTCCTTCCTCTCTGTCTCTCTCTTCCCCTTCCGCAGCCGAGGCTCCATTGGAGCAAAGATGGCCCGGGCGCTGGGAATGGCTTCTTGGCCTCTGCCCCAGGCGCTAGAGTGGCTCTGGTCGTGGCAGAGCGACGCCCTGGAGGGGCAGAGCATCGCCCCCTGGTGGGCAGAGTGTCGCCCCCTGGTGGGCGTGCCGGGTGGATCCCGGTTGGGCACATCCGGGAGTCTGTCTGACTGTCTCTCCCCGTTTCTAGCTTCAGAAAAAAAAAAAATACAAAAAAAAAAAAAAAGATGAAACATTTTTCAAAAATGGGATATACAAATTGCCCTCATGCTGGCAAGAAATTGTTAATAATAATGGCAATTATATTATTTAATAAAGTTTTTTGACTGTAAGAAAAATTTGTATTTTGTTTTATTCCAAAAATGGACAGAACTTTCCGGTAGACCATATATATATATGTATATATATATATACATATATATATATGTGTGTATATATATATCTCAATGGGCAGAATATATACACACACACTAGTATATATAAAATATACACTAGAATATATAATATATATATAAGATAACATATTACTTACACCAGGAGAATATATCAATATATATATATTATATATATAAAATATTATATTAGTTATAACAGACTGATTATTGGTTTAGTCTCTTGGTTTTTCTTGTAGGTACAATGTTGGTTTCCTCTCCAAAGATGTCCAGGTCTTTATCCACAAACCTGTAAGTATATTTGCTGACAGAACACAGAAGAGTTAAAGTTGCAGAAGAAATAAAGGCTGTTGATTTGCTGAGCCATGTATATATATATATATGTGTATATATATATATATGGCTCATATATAGATGAGTCATCTTACATATAACATAAAATATATCATATATAATATATATATATGATATATTATATATTAGATAGATACCTATCTACAGATATCTATATATGTCTATTTATCTATCTGCTCACAATGATTAGGGGATTTTTTTTTTTGTATTTTTCCGAAGTTGGAAACGGGAAGGAAGTCAGACAGACTCTGGCATGCGCCCCACCAGGATCCACCCGGCATGCCCACCAGGGGGCGATGCTCTGCCCATCTGGGGCGTCGCTCTGTTGCATCCAGAGCCATTCTAGCACCTGAGGCAGAGGCCACAGAGCATCCTCAGTGCCCGAGCCAACTTTGCTTCAATGGAGCCTCGGCTGCCGGAGGGGAAGAGAGAGACAGAGAGGAAGGAGAGGGGGAAGGGTGGGGAAGCAGATGGGCACTTCTCCTGTGTGCCCTGGCCGGGAATCGAACCCAGGACTCCTGCACGGCAGGCCGACGCTCTACCACTGAGCCAACGGGCCAGGGCCGATTAGGGGATATTTTATGGCTTCATATTGATTTTGAAATCTCCCCTAATTTTTGTGAGTAGTATATATTAGACTTTGCTTGAGACCAACAAACATAAGCATGCTTATATCGATATGTCTTGCATGAATAATATGTGTGTCTTGAGTGAAATCTATCCATAAATAATAGATGTAATATAGATAACCTATAGATACCTCTCCAGAATAATCAAACTCTTCACGGGGAACTCTTCGGTTTCCTTCAACTGCTTATCCCACCGAGTCATGTTATTCCTATGTGGTGGCGCTTCGTTATAAACGCGCCGATATTCACGTTGCACTTTGGTCGCGGATTCGAATTGAGCGAGCCACAGAACACACTGAACTTTCCTCTGTACTGTCCACATCTCGACTGGCATGGCCGTGGGCTGCTCCACTGTATACACGGTGTGACGTCATCATCTGCGCATGCGCACATGCTGCCACATCATCCTACAGAAACTGGGAGGGTTTTCCTTTTATTTGGTGCAGATTTCACATTTCTATCGTCTTTTGTTGCTTTCCTGTGACCAGTCAAAAGGGCACCATGACTTTACGGGTACACTGTATTTCTTGGGGTGACGTGGGTTAATAGCATTCTATTAGATTCAGACGCGCCATTCTATAAGTACATCACGTGCAGGGTGCACTGTGGGTTCACCCCCCACCCAAGTCACGCCTCTTCTGCAAGTCCGTGAGAGCTCCCTAAATGGAACTCATTCCCTCTACGCCTCCTCCTCCTCTTCCTCATTCTTGAGTTTCAGTAAGACTTCCTCCCCAAAGCCCTCACTGACAGAGTTAGCAGCCTGGCTTGGGGTGTCTTTCCCAAAACCCCCGCTCTTCCAAGAAAGCCCTTCCCCCACCCCCCAGCTGGGTCCCCTGTCCTGTGTCGTATCTGGTGGTGTGTTGATAAAGGGGAGCCAGCTCTCTCAGAGGGATGGATGGTGCTGTATGCACGTTGTCCCAGGACAAACCCTCCCTCCGCTGGGGTCCGTTCCTCCAGATGGAAGGGATGCCTTTCACGGGGTTCTCCCAGCCCTGCCTGGCCCCCTATCCCTGCCCCAAGCCGCCCTCTGTCAATATCTCCCGCCCCTCCTCAGCCGCCTTTAGGGGGAGTCACCCAAGGTTTCTCATTCATTCTGCGATGACTTTCTCACCCACGATGTCCGTGCCCTGACCCTGAAAACCTGTGAGGACATTGGGTCATACGGCCAATGGGACACTCAAGGGGCAGATGCAATTAAGGTTGCTGACCCTTCATGTAGAGAGGAGACCCCGGCTTATGCAGGTGCCCCCCCCGCACCCCGGTGTGGTCACAGGGGTCCTGAAAAATGGTCGAAAAGACTCAGGAGGATAGGTCACCGGGACTCTCGGTGAAGAAGTCAACCCACCACATTGAGTTTAAAGACAGGGGAGAAATCCATCAGCCAAGGTCCAGGCACTTCTAGAAGGTAGGAAAGATAAGAGAAGAAGCTGTCCAAAGAGTGGACGCGTCCAGAAGGAAGTAGCCCTCATGTCACGGGACCCCCGTCTGGATTTTAGCCATGGGGGCTGTGTCTTCGACTTCCATTGATTGCTTTCTCATCTGTGCCTTGTGACTGAGTGACCCCTTGCTCGAGCCAGCGACCTTGAGTTCAAAGTGATGAGCTTTTGCTCAAACCAGATGAGCCCGTGCTCAAGCTGGCGACCTTGGGGATCTCGAACCTGGGTCCTCCACATCCCAGTCCGATGCTCTATCCCAGGGGTCCCCAAACTACGGCCCCGCGGGTTGCATGCAGTCCCCTGAGGCCATTTATCCGGCCCCCGCCGCACTTCCGAAAGGGGCACCTCTTTCATTGGTGGTCAGTGAGAGGAGCACATTGACCATCATTAGCCAAAAGCAGGCCCGTAGTTCCCATTGAAATACTGGTCAATTAGTTGATTTAAATTTACTTGTTCTTTATTTTAAATATTGTATTTGTTCCCTTTTTTTTTTTTACTTTAAAATAAGATATGTGCAGTGTGCATAGGGATTTGTTCATAGTTTTTGTTATAGTCCGGCCCTCCAACGGTCTGAGGGACAGTAAACTGGCCCCCTGTGTAAAAAGTTTGGGGACCCCTGCTCTATCCACTTGCGCCACCGCCTGGTCAGGCCAGTGTCTTGGACTTCTGACCTGCAGAGAAGGGCGCCAGCCTTTCTGCGCCGTGTTCAAAGCCACAGAGTCAACGGTGGTCGGTGAGGGTGGTCGTACAAAAGGCGAATACGATGTTGTCACAGTGTGAAGAAGCCGGGTAGCTCTCCTCGAGATGACCAAGCAGCACAGCACAGAGAAAAGGCATCAACAAAGATCAGCAACAGCGGCCACGTCTGTCATCGGATCCCTGCCTGGGTCATCCGCCCTTCTCCCATCACATGGCCGGGGGGTGGGGAGGGGGCAGCTGTTGCCACACACAGCAGACCCCACAGAAAGACCTTGAGCCGTGGGGCCCGGTCCACCCTGGTGACCCCTACAAACGTAGGCACGCAGAATAGCCGTTGCTTTCAGCAGTGACCCCATAAGCCGCCCTCACGAACGGAGAGTTTATTTCTCGGAAACCGGGGTGATCTCACCCCCTCTGTTCCTCATTAATTCCAACACGGAAGAGAGGGCTGGGTGGGTCCCCAGGGGACATGGTGGGGGTTGGTGGGTGGGCGGGGGTCAGGAGGGATTTGGACAAAACAGGTGGTCGCTCGTTTTAGGAGCTCGGGAAGAAGGGCGTCTTCTTCCGAAGCGTGGAGGACACGTTGGGGCCGTGAGCCAAGCTCAGGTCAGGTTTCCGAAGGGAATTCCCGTAGACGCACACACACCGTGACGGGAATTTATGTCCCAGACGGGGTTGCGTTTGTTTATTACTTGGAGTCATTGCCTCAATCCGTCACGGTGAATCCATCATTCTCCTTTTATTCCCCCCCCAATAAAAAATCGCTGACCCTGCATGCAGTCAAGGTCCCGTGTTGTGCGGAGAACAGAGAGGTGACCTTGGTTTGTTTGCCTGGGACGTCTGTCTTGAGTTGGGATGTAACGACCCGGAACCATCAGTGAGATATTTGCAAACGTTTCTCTTGGGGTCACCGCTGGTTTTTATTTTTATTTTATTTTTTTTCACGGATCTTCTTTCTACAGCCCCCGCCTTCCTAACGGTTAAACGCTTACACAACCCAACCCACAGTCTGTCTGTCTGTCTCTCTCTCTCTCTCTCTGTTTCTGATTTATTTCCTATTAACTCACTGAATATTTTTTGTATGTACAAGAAGTCTTCTGGGAGTATTTAATAAGACTATTTTGATCTTGCTCAGCTGAAAGCGTGAACCCACATTTTTTTTTTTCCTTCCTCGGGGTAGAAATAAATCTGGAAGAGATTTAAATTGGGATCAAAACAGCCAACTCATGAAGTTTGAATGGTTTCTAATCTTGGAAAAAAAAAAAAAAAAGAAGAAGAATTTCCTCAGCGCGCGCTCTCTCTCTCTCTCTCTCTCTTTTGGAAGAATATTCTATTTTGACTCCCTGACTTGTACAAAATGTCCACACTTTTCTTTACCACCCCTCCTACAATGTGCCTCCGATTTATTTTTTTACGGGATGCATTGACTTGCCTACCAATCCTGGGTCAACTCATCAGAAACGTTTCAAAAACATGTAGAAAATGGAAATAGTTATTGAAAACTTGTATTTTCCTCCCTCCCCCTACCCGCCCATGGTGTACGGAGATACTTAAGAAAGACAGAAAGGACTTAAATATGGCTATAATTCCCCCCCCCCCCCAGGAAACGTTAGTCCTGTCCTTTTCCTTCAAAAAGTAAGAACCGAACAAATTCAGGAGAATACAGATGAAAGTTAACTTTGCGTTTAGTTTATATTTGCCGACCTCCCTGATGGGAGAGAGCACACTGCTGGATTAGCAGCACAAAACTCTTCTTCACTGTCCCTAGCAAATATCAGAAAATGTCCCCCAGGCAACCCAATCCACACACACGCCTGTCGGCTGCAAGCCATCATGGAGGGACACACATTTCTCTGCCTTTGGCCCCAAATCAACGCAGATGCACTGGAACCAACCTTGGGGAAACTCCCTTCTGGAAACTCCCCAAGACCTGAATTCTGTTGTTCATGACGCCCAAGGGACTCTTAACCCAGAGAGGTACACCATCTATATTCAGCTGTATTTTTCGTGTGTGCGGAGGGGAGAGGGTGTGGAACAAAAACCGACCCCCTGCATGTTGTGAATTGGATCTGAGGAGTTGAAATCAGAGCCCTGGTTGAGGGTTCCTTCAGCAGCGGTGGTCAGAAAAGCAACGTCGCCGATGAACTTACTGAAGGTGGATGGAGGGTGCAGGTACCAAGTTATGCATTTCACTTCCCCAGAGGTGTGCTATGTGCAAACTATCTCTCTACTATCTATCTATCTTCTATCTATTGATCACATCTGTTTATCTATTTATCCATCCATTCATCCATTCATATATGTATGTATCCATTCATCCATCCATTCTTTCATCCATCCATCATCCATCCATCCATCCATCCATCCATCCATCCATCCATCAACCCATCCATTCATCTATCTATCTATCTATCTATCTATCATCTATATATCATCTACCAATCTATCATCTATCGTGCATCTATCTATTGTCTATCTATCTACTCATCCATCCATCCATCATCCATCTATCCACCATTCATTTATCCATCCATCCATTCATCAACCATCCATCCATCATCTATATATCTATCTATCATCTATCATCTACCTGTCTATCATCTGTCGTGTATCTATCTATTGTCTGTCTATCTATCTATCTATCTATCTATCTATCTATCTATCTATTCATCTATCCATCCATCCATCATCCATCCATCCATCCTTCCATCCATCCATCCATCCATCAATCCATCCATTCATCCATCCATCATTTATTCATCCATCCATCATCCATCTATCCACCATTCATTTATCCATCCATCCTTCCATCCATCCATCCATTCATCAACCCATCCATTCATCCATCCATCCATCATCTATCTATCTATTTATCTATCTATCATCTACCTATCATTTGTCATGTATCTATCTATTGTCTGTCTATCTATTCATCCATCCATCCATCCATCCATCATCCATCTATCTACCCACCATTCATTTATCCATCCATTATCCATTCATCTCTCCAGTCTCCCATCCATTCTTCTAGAGATTTATTTTAAGGATTTGGCTCACACAATTGTGGAGGTTCGGAGAGCCCTAAATTTAACGAGTATGCAGGCTGGAAGGCTAGAAACTCAAGGACGCATTGCAGCTCATTGAAGACCAAAGACTGTCTGCGGTCAAGCTCCCCCTTCTTCAGCCCTTGCTCTATGCAGGCCTTCCACTGCCTGGACAAGACCTTACAGGAATCAGGGAGGCCAATCTTTTATACTGATTTAAATGTGCATCTCCTCTAAAAACCAACCCTCACAGAAACATCTAGAACAATGTTTCACCACATAGCTGGGCACTGTGACCCAGCCAAGTAGACTCATGACATGAGTCATTGCTTACTAGGATGAGCTGAGTGACAACTGCTAAGACCATTAGGTGATAGGTTGGTATCAGCTGTTGTCAACTGGGGAGACTGTCTCCCAGGGGATAATTGGCAATGTCTGAAAAAATTTTTTTTGGTTGTCCCCACTGCAGGGAAGGGGTACCACAGACATGGAATGGGTGGAGACCAGAGATGCACACTGCTCAACACCCTACAGTGTACCCGGCGGCCCCCACAGCAGGAGAAGCATCTGGCTCCAATGTCAAATTGCCCCAAGAGCGAAAAACCCTGGTGGAGACTAAAACGGTCAACGTTATAAAATTCAGACACAGCCTTTCTAAAATATTGGTTTGACGATTAGCTATTTTTTTTATGAGTTGTTTCACAATGGTGCAAACATCTTTGAAGATTAAGTAAACTTTAAAATCGTTTTATGAGATCTTTGCTAATGCGTTTGGATGTGTTTGCATGGCGTGTGAAGACATCTCTCTCTCTCTCTCTCTCTGTCTACTTATCTGTTGAGGTTGAAATGTCTGTCTTATGCATCAGTGATAAATATTAGCGCCAACCTCAATTCCTTGCTCATAAAAGCAATTATGCAACATTTCCGCAGAATGAGTTGGTCAGAGCCAAAGCAAAGCATTCAGTATTTTTCTCATAAAAAGTCATACATATGGGTGTGTGTGTGTGGGGGGGGGAAGTATAACAAGCATTTTCTAAGCGTATTCTAATTTTAGGCCACTATGGCGATTTCTGAAGAATGTGGGTGGGCTATGAAAAGAGAGTTTCAAAATTCCCTGTCACGTTCACTTAAGACCAAACTGGCTTTAAAAAAATTTTTTTTAAAAAAAGGATTTTCATAGGAATATAAAACTATTTCTTACACTGGGTGATTTTTCTTCTTTCTTTTACCCAAATGGAGGACTCTCGGCTTTCGTGAGCTGATCTAAGTTGGAAAGGTTAAGTCAAAGATGACGTCTTAAGTAACTTTTGGTAAAATACGCAGATTATTCACCTCCCCCCTCCCCCCCCAAAAAAAAAGAACTGAGGATTTTTTTTTTTTTAATATGAAGACAGATCTGAGTGGACTCGAATATATTCCATGGCTTCAAAGTTTCCATAATGAAGAGAGAGAACACGTTCTGTCTCAGACAAACAGGATGGCAGGCGCCCACGGGATTAGCGTTCCTTCGCCGTCTGTGAGGTAGCGAGGGTCCAACTGGGTCATTTCTCAAATCCTGTCAAGTTATGTAATTTAATGTTCTCATTAGAAGAAGCCCGGATGGTGTTCTGCATGGAGAACCGGTGAACTAGAGCAGCCGTGTCACCATGGAAATGTCAGCATTGGCTCAGATGTAGGGAACGAGTGTCCAGGGAAGACTCGGTTGTGTCGATGGGCTGGGTCGTGTGTGTGACGGAATGCCGGGGGGGGGGGGGTTGCCATTAAAGAGGGTGTCTTAAGGGGGGGCAGGGCTGGGTGCTCGAGAGTGAAGGGGTGTCCCCTCCCAAAATCATAGATTGAGTCAGAACCCCGAACCCCTGTGATATATAGGACTGGTCTTTGGGAGAAGCCTTTGGGAATGGGGTTATAGATAGGTAGGATAGATAATAATGAATAATGATAAAGATAAGTTAGAGAGATAATGATGGCGATCGATGGATGGATAGATGGATAGATAGATAGATAATAGATTGATAAATAGAGGATGGCTGTATAGATAATTGGATGGATGGATAAATGGATGATGGATGGATAGATGGATGGATGGATGGATGGTGCATGGACAGATAGATGGATAGACAGGTGATATATAATACATAGATAATAGATTTATAGAGGATGGATGTATAGATAATTAGATGGGTGGATGAATGGATGATAGATGGATGGATGGATAGATGAATGGATGATGGATGGATGATGGATGGATGGATGGATGATAGATGGATGCATGGTTGGATGAATGGATGATGGATGGATAGATGAATAGATGAATGAATGATGGATGGATAATGCATGGATAGATGGGTAGATGGATAGATGATAGATACATAGATACATAATAGATTGACAGATAGAGATGGATGTATAGATAATTAGATGGGTGGATGAATGGATGATGGATGGATGGATGGATGAATAGATGAATGGATGATGGATGGATAATGCATGGATGGATGGGTAGATGGATAGATGATAGATAGATACATAGATACATAATAGATTGACAGATAGAGGATGGATGTATGGGTAATTGGATGGATGGATGGATGGATGGATGGGCAGGCAAGTCATCAGGCTGAGACAGAATTTCTCGCCCTCAGCCATCCTGACATTTGGGGCTGGATGACTCTCTGTATTGGGCAGCATTCCTGGTCTCCGCCCATCAGGTGTCACTACCACGCTCCACCCATCACTTGTGACAACCAGAAATGGCTAGAGACATGGCCAAGTGTCCCCCGGGGCGCCCACTGCCCAAGGACCCCAGGGGTCCATGGAACACAGCAAGGACTGTTCGGAATGTGATACATTGCGTCCCTTCCCCTGTCACCCCCCCCCCCCCGCCCCGGAACTGGCCAGGACGAGAGGCAGGCTGTCCCCTGCTCTGGGCTTTGTGCAGTGGCTTCTTCCCAACACTCTGGAAAGTCCCTGGCTCCCGGGCGCGCTCAGAGACTCCTGGCTCTTCAGAGTCAGCAATTAACGATTGCCTCATCCTATTTCAGTTCTGAACAGTGGCTTGGGTAACCAGGAATTTAAAAAGAAATAAAAAAAGAGAGACAGTGTAACCCAGCAGAACAAAGCCAGGAAAACCTTGCTCTCCAAGGGACCTTTCTGCTTACAGAGACCCCCAACCACAAACAACCTTCTGCACTCTTCATTGTCCACTAATACCGGCTCGCCCCTCTGTGGCCGGAGGGTCCCGTCAGCGTCACGAAGCTGCCACAGTCCTTCCGAGCGGCCTGAACTAAACAGACTGAAGCCTTGGACCGCTTCGAATGCCGGAAGAAACATTCCTCTCCTCTAATGTTTGGGGACAGGAAGAAACTATTTACTTTACGGTCCTCTGCCCGGGGGAAGCTCCCGGCCGCTTTGTATACACAGCATTTGCTGATACTGCTGACTGTGGTTTTGTGCCATGGCCAAACGGCCGTATAAATGAGCCAGAAGGAGTCGCAGGGGTATTTATCCTCTCTCTCTCTGGATGCTGGAAATAATGCACTTAGTAACAGCTAAAATATATCTATATATATATATTGGTGAGGGGGATAGGGTTATGGGATGTTTTCTATTCAAAGGAAAATGGACAGTCAATATCACTGACTTGGAATGTGGGAGGTATTTTTGATGAATCTATTTATTTTTACTAGATTTCTCTCTCTCTCTCTCTCTCTCTCTCTCTCTCTCTCTCTACTTGAAATGTTACTTCCTCTGGAAAACCGCTGTGTCCTGTGTGTGTTCTAGAATGGATATAGGTTGCCGCTGTTTTCGGAAGAGCTGGCTTGTCCCTCCTCACCCACGCAGCAACCCCGGGAGGATGGGACGTCCTTCCTCAACCATGTGGAATACCACCGTCACAGCCGCCTGGCCCCATGCAGGTTCGCATTGGATTTGGACAGAGGGTAATGAAACAACGGAGCCAAGAACTGGTGGGCCATCAGCTTTAATCCTAGCTTGCACCCGGTGGGCGAGAAATACACACAGTAGGAAAACACTTCCCTTTCCATTCAGGGCTCCCAAAGCCACTGACTTATTCAAGTTTCCTAGAATCAAGGGTCTCTACCTCACCAGCCTTATTCACCTCTGTTCCCCATCTCCTTCTCTCTGCACAAACTCTGCACAAACTGGCTTCTCCTTCAGCACTCCGCCATCTTGGCTGCTTCTCCTCTCCTCCACGTGGCCTTTCTCTGCTCTCCTCTCTAATGCTAATCTCAGGAACTGGAGAGAGAGCAAGCTCCCGGTCTGCCCCACTTTATAGTGTAGAAACCAAAACCTTTAATGCAGTATACAAACAAGGAAGTCTCTGATACAAAGTCACTTGTCTGAGGCATAATGGGATTCCTCATGACAGTGCACCACTCCACATCATGCAACAGTCAAGGGTGTGGGGAAAAGCTTAGTCTTAAAACTAAGCCTTAGGCTATAAGGACCCTGCCTGCTTACAGCCTGTCCCCCACACCCAATGCAAACTATAAGCGAGCAAACCTATAGATCATATTTACAAACTTATTCGACCAACAGCTCTCCAGTGGCAACACCGGCCACCCTCACAGGGACATTGGGACCACCTAAGTCCACGACCCACTGTGAACACACAGCAGACTGGTGTCCGTGACGTGATCTCTTCAAAGCACAGCCTCATCGTGTACGTTTTTTGAGACAAACAGATGTGAAGCTGAGGAGGGACCAGATGCTATTCCCCACAGAGACGTATCTGTATCTTCCCTACCCGTCTCTCCGGGGAGGTCACCCCCTCTGCCCGGTCCCTGCAGAATATCGCTTAGGGCCACATCGTAAAGGGGTAGACGGGAGTGTGTTCCCTTCTCTTGAATGAAATCGGTGTCCATCCCTCCCTGTCCCCTGCTCTAGGGGGGGTTTGACACTTCTTTGATTTCGGAGCGAATATCGTTGGCCTTCCGCTGGTGATCTGGATTTCCCCATCAGTTACTCAACGTGGCCACTTTGTTGCAAAAGCAGGCCCCGGAAAGCACCTCCCTGGATGAGCGGGCGTGCTTGTGTGCCGATAAAACTTTATTGATGGAAATGGATTGGGGGGCCGAACAGGGGAAGTGTGCTATCGTTTTATGGAGGACACCTCCCGACATTTAGGAATCACGCCTCAGGACTGAAGGTGGCCCGTCCACAGGACTGTGAGGTTCTGATTTCTGGGCGTGATTGGCGATGCCGGAGAACGGTGTGTGTATCCCTGCTCTTCATTCAGCTAGGGACATGCAGACGGTCTTGTCCCGGACACACATGGTCAGGAGCAGGCACTGTCATGGGTTGAGGTGTCCCCTCCCCCCCAAAAATGCGTATGTTGAAGCCCTAACCCCCAGGACCTCAGAATGGGGCTGTATTAGGAGATGGGGCTATAAAGAGGAAATTCAGGTACAATGAGGTCACGAGGGAGGGTCCTGATCCCCACAGGACGGGGGTCCCTATAAGAAGAGGAGGTGAGGACAAGACACACACAGAGGGACGGCCGTGTGAGGACCCGGGGAGGAGACACAGACACACACAGAGGGACGGCCGTGTGAGGACCCGGGGAGGAGACACACACAGAGGGACGGCCGTGCGAGGACCCGGGGAGGAGACACAGACACACACAGAGGGACGGCCGTGTGAGGACCCGGGGAGGAGACACAGACACACACAGAGGGATGGCCGTGTGAGGACCCAGGGAAGAGACACAGACACACACAGAGGGACGGCCGTGTGAGGACCCGGGGAGGAGACACACACAGAGGGACGGCCGTGCGAGGACCCGGGGAGGAGACACAGACACACACAGAGGGATGGCCGTGTGAGGACCCAGGGAAGAGACACAGACACACACAGAGGGACGGCCGTGTGAAGACCCGGGGAGGAGACACAGACACACACACAGGGACGCCGTGTGAGGACCCAGGGAGGAAAGACGGCTGTCTGCATGCCCAGGAGAGAGGCCTCGGGGGGACCCAGCCCTACCCGCACGCTCCGGGGTCTCAGACTTCAGCCCCCAGAACTATCACAAATAAAAATCTGCTATGTAAGCTTCCCTATATATGGGGTATCTGTTATGGTGACCCCTTGAAAACTCACACAGGCACGTTTCCACGACCGCCCCCCTTCCCCAAAAATGTATACTGCTTTGTGAATTCTTGGCTGAGCTGGCCAGAAAGCCACCCTCCAAATAACTGTGTTCCCGGAGTCTGCCGCCGAAGGCAGTGACATCTCAGACGGTCAAGGGAGGGACGCAGCTCATTCTGTCTGAACCGGGGACCGGACTTGGACTCTTATTGGAAATCTCAACCTCCCCTCCCCCCCCCCCGACCCCAGCACCCCCGTGCTCGAGTCCCTGTTCCTTCTGCATTTGGGGGCTCAGCTGAAGCAGACGGCGTGTTTCTAATTTTTCTGTTCTGCGCAAGTTCATGAGATGCAACAATGGATGCATTTTTCTTGCGGCAAAAACTTCGCTTTTTTCTCTTTCTTTCATTTCTCTCTCTCTCTCTCTCTCTCTCTCTCTCTCCTTTCTTTCTTTTTTTAACGTTCAATGCAGTTCCTAGCCTGGCGCAGGGGAGTGGAAACTTTGACACAAGGCTTCCAGCACTTCAGAGCGTTTCCAGCCCCTGGGCCGCTGAATGAAAATATTGTGCGTTCCCGTCTTCCGTGAGCGACCCCCCCCTCCCTCCCCGAGTCAGTTTCTGTTTGCGTGACCTTCTCTGCCGAACGAACGCAGGACAGGACCCCCGTCTCTTTCTTTCTTTCTTTTTTTAAATTTAAATTTCGTCTCCTTGCCCTCGGGCTGCTGCTGAAAGATGCTGCCTGCCGACCACGTTCTCGTTTGAAGTGGCCTTTTGGTAACTATTCTCGGAACAGGCGGGCGGGCGTGTCCACAAGCCGGGCGAGCCAAGGTCAACATCCTCCGGCACGTAAAGGTGTTGGGCTCCGCCTGCTTCTCCCGACACCTGAGAGGTGCTTACGTTGGCCCGCGGGCTTGGACCTTGGCCGGTCACCTAGCGACCCCGTGCCTGTTTAAAACGCACACGTGCGCCGAGATGACTGGACCAGCCGGCGATGGACACCTTGTCCACTCTCTGCTCTTGTGCGAGCGAGAGAGAAAGAGAGAGAGAGAGAGAGAAAGAAGGCGAGAGCCGTCCACAGCGTCCGTCCGTTTGTTCGACGGTTGTTGCTAAATCGCATCAGAAACCGGTGCTGAGAGAGGGAACAGGCTTCCGTGAGAAGCATGTTGGGTTGAGTTAGTCCTGGTGTGTGACTTCTAGAGCCTTCCGTTCCAGCATTCCACGGCGTCGTGTGCCATAAACGCCGTCGACTCTCTCTGGTTCTTGGACATGAGTCTTCCCACGCACAGGGCACCCCCCATCGGAGGTCAGCTCCGTATCTTTGGAATGACGCTCATAACCTAAATGCAGGTTGACAGTCACAGGAAGAGGACAGACACAGAGAAAAATAACTTTTCCGTCTGACCAGGCGGTGGCGCGGTGGATACGAGCGTCGGACTGGGGCGCGGAGGACCCAGGTTTGAAACCCCAAGGTCGCCCGGCTTTATTGTGGCCTCACCAGCTTGAGCCCATGGCGGCTGGCTTGAGTGTGGGAATCACAGACATGACCCCAAGGTTCCTGGCTTGAGCCCAAAGGTCAATGGCTTGAAGCACAAGGTTGCTGGCTTGAAGTCCAAGGTCCCTGGCTTGAGCCAAAGGTCACTGGCTTGAGCGTGGGATCACAGGCACCAAGGTCCCTGGCTTGAGCCCAAAGGTCACTGGCTTGAAGCACAAGGTTGCTGGCTTGAAGCCCAAGGTCGCCTGCTTGAGCCCAAGGTCACTGGCTTGAGCGTGGGATCACAGCCATGACTCCAAGGTCCCTGGCTGGAGCCCAAAGGCTGCTGGCTTGAAGCCCAAGGTCGCTGGCTTGAGCAAAGGGTCATTTGCTCTGCTGTAGCCCGCTGGTCTTCCTCAGTTGGGATTTCCATGTCCTGTGCTTGTCTAGTGTGTTCACTCTCAGGGTTGAGCCCCCACTGGAAACAGACTATTTCCAGTGTCACCCCACGTGGAATTACGCAATTGTTCGTTTAGTGTTTAACCGACTGTCCCTTAACGCACGGTTTGCATGCGGTGCGCGGGTGGGCGGCATCACAGCGCGTCTGGTCCGTTGGCACCGCCCACGTTCACTTTCAAACATCTGCGTCAGGACGCAAACTTTTCAATCCCCTGACCCGCCCCTTTGGTGATCACGTGGTCGTTAAAGGGAGGTGCGAAAAGCTTGCAAGCCCGTTCATGCCGATATGAACACACTGATCAGCGCGGTTATGACGCGCCCTCCCTTCTAGCTGTGAGATTTGGCGAGAGGGCGCCACGTGGGTGCCTCCGGGGTTTGGCGAGAGGGCACTACGTGGGTGCCTCCGGGGTTTGGCGAGAGGGCGCTACGTGGGTGCCTCCGGGGTTTGGCGAGAGGGCGCCACGTGGGTGCCTCCGGGGTTTGGCGAGAGGGCACTACGTGGGTGCCTCCGGGGTTTGGCGAGAGGCCGCCACGTGGGTGTCTCCGGAGTTTGGACACACAGGCTGCCATTCAAGGGCTGGACCCCGTGCGCTTGCAGTGAAAACAGGACCTTCTCTCTCCCTTACATGGCGATAGCCCCGCCCAAATCGAACCGTGACCAGGGTGGCCAGCCAGGTCCCCCCTGCCGCAAGGAGAGATGCGCTTAGCAGGTGACCGTTGTTCAGTGATCAGGGTGTTGGACAAGGACTAGTGTCAGAGCGTGGGGCACAGCAAGGAGCCGGGGTGTCCCTGGTGGGGCGTCTCTAACGTCCGTCGAGGGCTCAGGGGAAGGCAGGAATGTCGCTGGACGCTTTGCAGTCATGAGATTGTGGTCTCCCCTTGGACAGACACACGTAGGGGTGACCCAGTCTAAACCCCGGAGGGACATGAGGGGACAGTGTGAGCTCGCGGAGAGATGGGGGTTCACCCCGTGAGCCTGCCTGTGTCCGCGTCGTCTTGCAGCTCCTGATGTCTGTCCACTGTGCTCGTTGCCTGGCCCTGCTGAGCCCAGCTTGCAAAGATCCCTGTGGACACTCATTTTAAGAGGTCCCCTTTTTTTAAGGGCTCGTACCAGGGGGCCCGGAAGTGCAGGATTAATCCTATTGAGATGGGATAGGAAGAAGTTGCATTCTTTGTCAAATAGAATGGGGAAGGCCCTGGCCGGTTGGCTCAGTGGTAGAGCGTCGGCCTGGTGTGCAGGAGTCCCGGGTTCGATTCCCGGCCAGGGCACACAGGAGAAGCGCCCATCTGCTTCTCCACCCCTCCCCCTCTCCTTCCTCTCTGCCTCTCTCTTCCCCTCCCGCAGCGAGGCTCCATTGGAGCAAAGATGGCCCGGGCACTGGGGATGGCTCCTTGACCTCTGCCCCAGGCGCTAGAGTGGCTCTGGTCGCAACAGAGCAACGCCCCAGAGGGGCAGAGCATCGCCCCCTGGTGGGCAGAGCGTCGCCCCCTGGTGGGTGTGCCGGGTGGATCCCGGTCGGGCGCATGCGGGAATCTGTCTGACTCTCCCAGTTTCCAGCTTCGGAAAAATACAAAAAAAAAAAAAAATAGAATGGGGAAACTGAGGCAGAGAGCTGAACAGAGCGGCCGATGCAAGTGACACCAGACAGAGAAAGAAGGTCACCTCCCTAGAGATGATGTCGAGGCCTCACTTGTATTTATTTGTACGGCCAGCCAGGCTCAGGTGGGCAACACCAGGGCCAGCTGCGATAGCTACTGACCCCGTGCCCGGTGCGAGGGGCTGACCAAGGCGAGTATTTGTTCTGTTCCATGTCAGCATTTCTGTTCCCCGAGAACTAAAACCCCAGGTGGAGAACTCGGATTGACCGGCATCGACTCGATGTGGAAAGCAAATTCCCCTTTCTTAGTTCAAAACATCATGAAAACTCAGTACGCTCTGCCCTTGTATTATCCCAGAATTCCCCAAATGCCCCAAATCCACAGGCCCTGGGCCAGGGCGTCTAATACAGCGGTTTCTAAATGTATTTATACTTAGGGACCGGTAACAACAGGAGACTTCTGTTGGGGACCGTCAAGGTCAAAATCCCCAATTCTTTCAGTAAGGAACACTGTATAGACACCTCCCCATATGGAATTATTTATGACAATTTTAAAGAATTTTGCAAAGCACTGGGGCCCGTGGCAATGGATGATAAGAATGAGTCATGTCCAGTTTCCAAATTAAAGTGTTTTTTTTTCCCACACTTCTTTTTTTCCTCTCTTTCTTCATTCAGCCTGTGATTAGGGTTCAGTATATCTCCGTCCTTACGGGAGCCGCATTTAAGGAGTCAAAGGGGGAAGGGACTGTGTCACAGGGTACAGATGCGAGAGATTGCAATTCCTTTTTTTTTCATGTTTTTCTGAAGTGAGAAGTGGGGAGGCAGAGAGACAGACTCCCGCATGCGCCTGGCCGAGATCCACCCAGCATGCCCACCAGGAGGCGATGCTCTGCTCATCTGGGGCGTTGCTCCGTTGGTAAACAGCTGAGCTATTCTTAGTACCTGAGGCAGAGGTCATGGAGCCGTCCTCAGTGCCTGCTCAGGGCCAACTCACTCCAATCAAGCCATGGCTGCAGGAGGGGAGGGGAAGAGAGAGATAGAGAGAAAAGACAGGAGGAAGGGTGGAGAATCAGACGGGTGCTTCTCCTGTGTGCCCTGGCCGGGATTTGAACCCGGGACTTCCACACGCCAGGCTGACGCTCTACCGCGGAGCCAACCAACCAGGGGAATAGATTGTAATCCTTGGAGAAGTGTCAGAAACAGTGGTGGAGCGCTCTCCCGGAAAGTATAAACCCCCCCAGCTGGCCACCTTTGGCTCCGATGGCTTTGTGTTCTGTCAGGTCAAAGACCAGGTCCCCTTGGTCCCTCCACCTCACACGCAGCACAGAAACAACTCACGACCCTCTTCCCCGGACCCGCAGCCTGGCTCTAACTCCCACAACCCGTGTTTGGGGGTGGCTGTCACTTCTACTGGGGAGCAGAAAACAGTTGACCCTTCATCCTCCTTCATGCTTGATCTCTCTGTGCCCCATTCGCGAGGCAAAGTGCAACGTCACCTCCTGGCACACGCCCCACGCGCCCACGCAAAACTCCGCTGCACGCAGAACCTTCTGCTCCTCCGCTGTTTCCATCATTGGTGCCAACACGAGCCGTTCCCGCTGGGCACACAAACCACGCTTCTGTCCTCAGCCTCTTTCGAGGACATCATTTTAAAACGGAATAGAAATACAAGAAAGCGGAGGACAGGAAAATAGGGCAGGAAGAGGAGGAGGAGGAGGAAGAGGAGGAGGAGGAGGAGGAGGTTGTCCCCGGAGGGTGTCAGTGTGTGACACCGGGCTCAGTGTGTGACACCATGCTGCACACAGGGAGGGGCAAGTGTGGAAAGAATGTAAGCCCCCCCCCATGATGGCCTTGGCTTGCTTCTGAGAAACAGTATTTGGGGTGCTCTGTGACGGGGGGCAGAGGGTGAACCCAGGTAGATGTGGGCAGGTCTGTTGGTGACTCAGGACAGCCCACCTCTCCCCAGCCATCCGCCCCCTCAAGGTCAAGCTCGGGGGTCTAATGGCCTTGCGTCCTGCTCCCCGGCACAGGGCAGATTGAGGTTTCCCGTCCACCCCGTGTGTCTGTCTGTCTGTCTGTCCTGTCCTCCTCACATCGGTCCGCGGGGGGGCCAACCTCTGATGTCTCTTTCCGACTCGCTCTCCGCCTTTGTTTCCCAACACCTAGCCTTTGGCGTGAGTCCCCCCCCCTACAGCTCACATGCAGAATCGACCCCCAGGGGCCGTAGCTCCGTGCCTCAGGGACCCCCTGTGTGCCCCGAAGCTCTCAGAGTCTGTTCTTCCAGCCGCAACCCGACAGTGACGAGACTCAGGGACTCGGAGATGCGCCCGCTGGTATGCGCGGGGAACCAGCTGCAGATCCAATTGCCCGGGCGGCGCGGGGGCGGGGGGAGGGGGGTCTTAGGAGAGGACCATTTAATTCAGGGCTCCCCAAACTTTTTACACAGGGGGCCAGTTCACTGTCCCTCAGACCGTTGGAGGGCCGGACTATAAAAAAACTATGAACAAATCCCTATGCACACTGCACAGATCTTATTTTAAAGTAAAAATAACAAAACGGGAACAAATACAATATTTAAAATAAAGAACAAGTAAATTTAAATCAACAAAATGGGCCTGCTTTTGGCTAATGAGATGGTCGATGTGCTCCTCTCGCTGACCACCAATGAAAAAGGTGCCCCTTCTGGAAGTGCGGCGGGGGCTGGATAAATGGCCTCAGGGGGCCGCATGCGGCCCGCGGGCCGTAGTTTGGGGACCCCTGATTTAATTGGTCCCCATTGGCGAATCCGCATGCAGAAAGACATTGTCTCTGGTTGCTGGGCCACGATGTCATTTTTTTCTTCTCATTCCCGTCATTCCCAGGCATAGGTCCGTAGGAAAGCTGGAAAACGAGATGGATCTTATGAAGACTCTTTGGCCCCATAGTAGCAGCCCGGCGTGAGGACTATCTGCGTGTTTTGTGTTCCCTTTTCCCAAACGCACGCTGACGTGTTCTGCCCTCTGTGCTCGTCGGACCCGCGGAACCGGAATGTCCGGGGGGGGTGCCGACGGGGGCACGGGTCTCGGTAGTACCCACCCCCAAATTCACTCGCGCGGAACCCTGGTCAAAGTCCCTGTACCCCGCCGAATCGGGCTGCCTGGTTTTCCTGTCACGGGGGTTTCGGGATTCCACGAAAACTCACGTTTGGGCTGAAGCAAAAAAAAAAAAAGAAAAAAAAGCCCAGGTCTCCATTTGCAGTCAAGAACAGGATGCACATGGGAGAAGTCCGTGCAGCTCTGAGCTAACAAGGTCTTTACTTTTATTTCCTGGCGTGAGCACATCAGCCGCAGAGAATAGTATCTCAAGGAAGACGGCGGAATATGGTTCTTGCTGTGGTTCCTTTCTTCCTTCTCCTGATTTCCAGTTTTTATTTCTCCTTGTTTGTTTGCGCGGTTCTCTTTGAAAGAAGCTCCTGCCTGGTGGCCCGGGGAACCCGTGACCTCTTCAGTCTCCACAGCCGATCGGCACCATCCTTACCATCATCACCCGGTGAAATACAGTGTGTCCGTCAAAGTCACGGTGCACTTTTGACCGGTGATAGGAAAGCAACAAAAGATGATATAAAAGGAAAACTCTCCCAGTTTCATACCTGTTCAGTGCAGTTTGATGTGGGCTCACACACAGATTTTTTAGGGCTCCTTAGGTAGCTATCCCGTATAGCCTCTACAGACTCGTCACTGACTGATGGATAACCTACCAGAACGGGGTTTCTCCACCAAACTGCTGGTTTCCTTCAACTGCTTATCCCACCGAAGTCATGTTATTCCTATGTGGTGGCGCTTCATTATAAACGCGCCGATATTCACGTTGCACTTTGTCACGGATTGATTAGAATTGAGCGAGCCACAGAACACACTGAACTTTCCTCTGTACCGTCCACATCTCCACTGGCATGGCCGTGGGCTGCTCCGCTGTATACAGGGTGTTATGTCATCATCTGTGCATGCGCACATGCGGCCACATCATCCTACAGAAACTGGGAGGGTTTTCCTTTTATTTGGTGCAGATTTCCCATTTCTATCATCTTCTGTTGCTTTCCTGTGACCGGTCAGAAGTGCACCGTGACTTTACGGACACGCTGTATTATAGCTCACATCCTGTGTTCTTTTATGGGTCGCTTGGGAGGGTTTCTCTTCTCCACTTCCCAAACTGGACCACACACACAAAAAAATAAAATAAAAAATAAAAATCTATCCACGTTTTAAAGCTGTGCGTTGGAGAGCACACGTGATCCTCAGACGTGATGAGCCCTGGGCGCATGCCACAGCTTCTAGTGCAGAATAAAACCCCTCGGACCGAGCGGTGAGAGTGTGAAATTGGGGGACGGAGGGACACCAAGAGTGTCACCCAGACTTCTGCTGAGAGGAGGCGGCCATCTGGGTCTCCCCAACAGGGTGCGGGCATTCCCTCAGGACCGGGACAGTTTGAGGTTTATGAGGCTGAGTCCAACCGCAGACATCTGCTCTGGGTCAAGACGAAGTAACAAGAACTCGATTGGCCGTTCAGCCCCAGACAATCAGAAAATTAATAATTCAAAGTGTACGAAAGCACCGTGTTGGCCATGGGACATTGGACAATGACAAACAGACCCTCAAGTCCAACAAACAAAGAAAGGGAGGGGTGTTTGTTCAGGGGTCACTGCCTGGTACCAGTGGGACCAGGTCCTCAGGAGAATGGAACAAGGATAGCAGGACCGTCCATCTGTCCCGTAAGGCAGGGCGGCTGACTCTTTGGTGGAACTGGTACGAGAAATGCCGGGCAAAGCACCCCTTTGGGGCGATCTTGTGCCCGACGGTCGCTCAGAGGTCCCGGGACAAAGAGAACAAAGGGGGGAGAAATGGATTGGAGCGGACGTATGAGGGTCTACCGTGGTCATCGAGAAAAACGGTAGCCGTGGGTCTGAGAAGAAACAGATCGGAAGGGGTGTTAGAAATTGGGGGCCAATGTTCGATGGGACCGTAGATAAGGAACAGGGGACAGGTGGACCGAAACATGTTGACACACCTTCTCATGTTGCCGGACTGAGGCGGAGCCCGTGGGGCTATAACGTGTGAGCGTGGTGTGCGTGGGGTTCACGTGTGTGTGTGTGTGTATCTGGGGGCAGGGTCATACCTATGGTTTGAGGCGCCGTGAATTTAAGTTGCACGGGAGCAGCCCTGGCCGGTTGGCTCAGTGGACAGAGCATTGTCCCTGCACACGAAGGTCACGGGCTCACTCCCCCGGTCAGGGCTCCGAGGAGAAGCCATCAATGGCCCACAAGTCACGGGATCAACAAAGTTGATGCTTCTCTCTCTTTCTCTCTCTCTCTCTTTCTTCCCTCCTTTCTCTCTCTCTCTTTCTTTTTCTTCCCCCCTTCCTCTCTCTCTCTTTCTCTCCGTTCATCTCTCTCTGTCTTTCTCTCTCTCTCTTTCTTCCCCTTTTTCTCTCTCTTTATTCCTCTCTCTGTCTTCTCTCTTTCTCTTTCTTCCTCCTTTCTCTCTCTCTCTTCCCCCCTTTTTCTCTCTCTCTCTCATTTCTCTTTCTCTGTCTTTCTCTCTCTCTCTGTCTTTCTTTCTCTCTCTTCATTTCTCTCTCTTTCTTTCTCTCTCTTCATTTCTCTCTCTTTCTTTCTTCTTCCCATTCTCTCTCTCTCTGTCTTTCTTTCTCTTTCTTCCCCACTTTCTCTCTCTATCTCTCTCTCTTTCTGTCTGTCTCTTAGTATCAACAAAATTGATGCTTCTCCCTCTTTCTCTCTTTCTCTTTGTTTTCCCCTTTCTCTCTCTCTCTGTCTTTCTCTCAGTTTCTCTTTCTTTCCCATTCTCTCTCTCTCTCTCTCCATTCTTCTTTCTCTGTGTCTCTCAAATCAATGGAAAAAACTTAAACACTTCTTTAAGAAGCCATAGCAGGAAGGAAAGATCTCTGGGGACACGGAGGGCTGACGGAAGGCAGGTCCAGGAGACCCCCCTGAGACAGGGCTCCCGGGCGGGAGATGAGATGGTGTCCGGTTTCCTCGGGGGTGACACAGGAGCCACGGGCCGGGCGGAGGGGGACACGGGAGAATACGAGGGCTGCCCACGCGTGTGCACATCTGCTCTGGAGAGGAAGGAGGGAAGGGCGCACCGTGGCTCAGGGGACGAGAGGGTCAGGAGAAAGCGTCTCCATAGAGACAGGAGCATCTGAGCACGTACCTCAGCTCCTGCCCCCCTCTGCCCCCCACCACCTTCTTCCCACAGCCGCTCACATCTGGCGTTGACGTCACCCGTGGGGGGAGAGGAGGAGGACGGGTCACAGAGGTGCCAGGGAGATGTCTCAGCCCCAGAAAGCGTGGGTGGACGGGCGGGCGGACGGCGGTGTCCGGCCGCCCCGGAGGCGGGAGGGAGGTCTGTGGTCAAGACGTGAGTCACGGCGGGGCAGGCCAGGAGGGGGTTGTGGGGGGGGGCCGGGGAGAGGAAGCAGAGCAGGGGGCGCACCCCTTCGTGGGAAGGTGCGTCTGCCCGAGGCCACGGGAGAGCCGCCCGGGTGTCCAGGGGGTGTGGGCGACCGTGGGCGATGGCCTTGCGTGGCCTGGTCACACCACCGCGGCCAGCAGCTCTCCCCAGTGGCCCCACGTGCTGCGGATCCGGGGACGCCTGCTCGTGAGCAGTGTGTCTCTTCTGCCGTGTGCTGCCCTCCATGTCAGGGATTGTGCTGACTCAGCTGCAGCTCCTTATCCCGCACGCCCTCGCTCCTTCCTCTCTCTGTCCTTCCCTCCCTCTCCCTCTCCCTCTCTCTGTCTCCCCCCTCTCTCTCCTTCTCTCCCTCTCTCTCTCCTTCTCTCCCTCTCTTTCTACCCCTCTTTCCCTCTCTCTCCCTCCTTCCTTCTCTCCCTCTCTCTCTTTCTCTCTCTCCTTCTCTCTCTTCCTCCCTCTCTCCCTCTCCTTCTCTCTCTCTCTCCTCTCCCTTCCTCCCTCTCTCTTCCCCTCTCTCTCACTCTTTTCCTCTCCCTCCCGCTCTCTCCTTCTCTCTCTCCCTCTTTCTCTCCCTCTCTTCTCTCTTTTCCTCTCCCTTCCTATCTCTCCTTCTCTCCTCCCTTTCTTTCCTTCCTCTTCTCTCCCTCCCTCCCTCCCTCTTTCTCCTTTTCTCTTTCTCCTCTCCCTTTCTCTCTCTCTCTGTCTCTCACTCTCTCTCTTTTCCTCTCCTTCCCTCTCTCTCCTCACTCTCTCGCTATCTCTTTCTCTCTGTCTCTCCACTCCCTTCCTCCCTCTCTCTTTCTCTCTCCCTCCCTCTCGCACTCTTTCTCCTTTCCTCTCTCCCTCTCTCTCCCCCCTCCTTCTCTCTCTTCCTTCCTCTCTCTCCCTCTCTCCCTCTCTTTTTCCCTCCCTGTCTCTCCCCTGCTCTCTCTCTCTTCTTCTCTCTTTCCCTTTCTCTCCTTCCTCTTCTCTCTTTGCCTCTGTCTCCCTCCTTCCTTCTCTCTTTCTCCCCTTCTCTCTCTCCCTCCCTCCCTTTCTCCTTCTCTCTGTC
Organism: Saccopteryx bilineata; assembly: GCF_036850765.1. NCBI lineage: Eukaryota > Metazoa > Chordata > Mammalia > Chiroptera > Emballonuridae > Saccopteryx > Saccopteryx bilineata. The sequence goes on from NC_089502.1 coordinate 146,142,744, forward strand.
TCTCTCCTCTCCCTCTCTCACTCTTTCTCTCTCTCTTTTCCCCTCTCTCTCCTTCTCTCTCTCCTTCTTTCTCTCTCTCTCCCCCTCTTTCTCTCACTCTTTCTCTCTCTCTCCCTTTCTCTCTCTCACTCTTTCTCTCTCTTTTCCCCTCTCTCCTTCTCTCTCTCCTTCTTTCTCTCTCTCTCCCCCTCTTTCTCTCACTCTCTCTCTCCCTTTCTCTCTCTCACTCTTTCTCTCTCTTTTCCCCTCTCTCCTTCTCTCTCTCCTTCTTTCTCTCTCTCTCCCCCTCTTTCTCTCACTCTCTCTTTCTCTCTCTCTCCCTTTCTCTCTCTCTCTCTCTCTCTCTCTCTCTCCCTCTTTCTCTCTCTCTCTCCCTCTGTGCTGCACAGAACTCCCCAAGCCCCATCCTTGTCCAGGAATCAGACTGATGTCATCAAAACCTCACCATGTGCTTCCAATTAATAACGGAAACTTTCTGTCTCATCACCAGGGGGGGGGCGGGGAGAGGTTTATGAGAGAGATCTGAGGGTGTCAGCTAAATGCCTTCTTATTATGAAGAAAAGAGCAAACAGAAATAATATCATTGGGAAACTTAAGTGGCAGATTTATATATATATATATATATAGAGAGAGAGAGAGAGAGAGATCTATATCTATATTATATATAATATACATACACACATATAGATATAGATATATATTTATAAATAAATAGAAGCTTGTAAAAGGAGATTAGCATGTCGGCAGCCACGGGCCACGCTCTACACTGGACAACATTGTAACTCTGAAGGGGAGAGGGCGGTCCTTCCTCATACCAGCTCGGGCTCCTCTGCCGAGACTACATTTCATTTGTGTCTCTTGTTTCTTCTAATCGAAATAGACAGAATGTGGAAACTCCACGTGGGGAAACTGAACGGAAAAAAGAAATGTTTCTTCTCTAGAGCTTTTTTTTTTTTTTTTTTTTTATGGAAGGCCTCAGCGTGATTCATGCTTCTTGCTCAGTAAGCGTGTTTGTCCCAAAGGCTTGGGGGAGAAGCCAGTGCTGGTGTTGAGGACGTCCCCGGGGGTGGGGGAGGGGGGACCGTGAAAGCCACCAACACGTGGCACCCAGCTGGACCTGAGTGGGGTCGTTCTTTCCCCGAGCTCACGGGGTGGGCGTGGCGTTCAGGGACGGCTCTGCGGCAAAGCCCGGGCCTGAGGGCCCCGCGGTTCGTGCCCTGCGGTGGCTTCTTCTGTCCTCACGGATGTGACGGAGATAACGCTACAACTCTATTTGCTCTGACCCCGGGGGAGGGAGACCACGCAGAGATGGCAGAAAAACTTCTCAGAGGGACATTCTGCAAAACCCAAGATTCTGTGTGGGTTCTGAGACGGCCCCTTTCTCTTCCTGCAGAGAAATGACACCACACCGCCGGTCACCCCGGCCGGTCCAGGGTCCCATCCCTCCCCAGAGAGCGCGGGGACATGTTCCTAACTTGACCGCGGGGCCCCTCAGCATGGCGACAAAGTATCTGTCTGCTACCGTGCGTACGTGTCCCCAAAGGTGCCGGGTTTCTGTCTCCGGTGCCCAGAATTTGTCCTTCTTGGGTGGCAGGAGGGGTAAAAAAAAAAAAAAAGGATCCTTGTCAGCTTTTTCTTCTCAGGGTTCTTTTTTTGTTGTTGTTGGAAATTCACGCGTCCATTGGAGGTTTGCAAGGGAGCTGGGAAAACAAAACACTCCATCGCGACCTCGTGGTGACCGCTTCCCAGGCTGTCGAGAGTCCAGAGTCTCCCGTCCGTCCCTCCATCTGCCTGTCCATCCGCGTGGCGTTTCCTCGGGCAAACACCGGCACCGACCTGCCCGGCCAACAAGCAGCAGAGCGGAGTGAGGTCAGCGGGCTCGAAATGAATTTTCCAGATGCGCTGGCTCTCCGTTCTTTTTCTTTTCTTCCTTTTTCTTTTTTTTTTTTCTGTATTTTTCTGAAGCGGGAAACGGGGAGAGACAGTCAGACAGACTCCCGCATGCGCCCGACCGGGATCCACCCGGCACGCCCACCAGGGGACGACGCTCTGCCCACCAGGGGGCGATGCTCTGCCCCTCTGGGGCATCACTCTGCCGCAACCAGAGCCACTCTAGCGCCTGGGGCAGAGGCCAAGGAGCCACCCCCAGCGCCCGGGCCATCTTTGCTCCAATGGAGCCTTGGCTGCGGGAGGGGAAGAGAGAGACAGAGAGGAAGGAGAGGGGGTGGAGAAGCAGATGGGCGCTTCTCCTGTGTGCCCTGGCCGGGAATCGAACCCGGGACTCTTGCACGCCAGGCCGACGCTCTACCACTGAGCCAAACGGCCAGGGCCTTTTCTTCCTTTTTCTTTTCTTTCCTTTTCAGCGTGCAAAGCCAGAATCCGTGTCCGAAGAGCCTAATGTAGGCTTAGGATGTGCTGCCCCGGGCTCTGTGACAATGACACCACCATCCCCCCGGGGGAAGGGGGGACAGGGGAGAAAAACCCCCTTTCACGTAAGAGCTGAAGAGCCTTTCAAATGTGCTCACCGACGCTCATGAGGATCCCGGGACTCGCCGGTCATGGTTCACGGAGCATTCTAGCAAAAACGGACAATTTTTTTTTTTAATTTTTATTTTAACCAGGGATTGAAGAGCTACTACATTAAAGAGACCTATATTGAATGTATATCTTAATATCTTCGAGGAAAGGATCTTTGGGTCCTCTTGGGAGTGGGCGCACGGTTTAATATTTTAACATTGAGCTCTCCTTAAGTGTTCGGATTTCTTCCCTGTATTCTCTTCAGAAGCGTCTGGCACCCCTGTCCGTGGCCTTGAATGAAGTTTCACTCTTGAAGTGCAGGCTTCCACGGTCCCCCCAATAGCAACACACTTCAAGTCATTTCCAGCTTCGGTGTGTCCGTAAAGTCACGGTGCACTTTTGACCGGTCACAGGAAAGCAACAAAAGATGATAGAAATGTGAAATCTGCACCAAATCAAAGGAAAACTCTCCCAGTTTCATACCTATTCAGTGCAGTTCGATGTGGGCTCACGCACAGATTTTTTAGGGCTCCTTAGGTAGCTATCCCGTGTAGCCTCTACAGACTCGTCACTGACTGATGGATAACCTACCAGAACGGGGCTTCTCCACCAAACTGCCGGTTTCCTTCAACTGCTTATCCCACCGAGTCATGTGATTCCTATGTGGTGGCGCTTTGTTATAAACGCGCCGATATTCACGTTGCACTTTGGTCACGGATTCGAATTGAGCGAGCCACAGAACACACTGAACTTTCCTCTGTACCGTCCACATCTCGACTGGCATGGCCGTGGGCTGCCCCGCTGTATACACGGTGTGACATCATCCTCTGCGCATGAGCACATGCTGCCACATCATCCTACAGAAACTGGGAGGTTTTTTTTTTTTTATTTGGTGCAGATTTCCCATTTCTATCGTCTTTCGTTGCTTTCCTGTGACCGGTCAAAAGTGCACCGTGACTTTACGGACACACTGTAGAATCACCGATACATGCTGTCACATGGATAGATGGCATCCAATTAAAAGTTACATTGGTATAAAATTGTATCTATCAGAATATTGTCGTCACTTGTCATGTTCATCTCATTACACTTTTCTCTGCCAGAGTGTCAGTTTAAAACCTCTTTTCAAGAAAAAATAAAAGATCTGTTTGGGTTCATTTTTTTCTATTTTGTGGGGTGCTTTGGACATATAAATGCTTGGTAAATAATAAAAATTAATAAAATAAAATAAACCAGGGATTGAAAATTTGGGCTGGGACAATGGATATACAATTTTTCGTTCTTGTCCCGGATGAAAGGACATTACGATGCAATTCCTTTGGTCAAGCCTCCGTTGGAGAGATCTCCCGTTTGTGGAGAAAGCTTTCAAGGGTCACCAGTCCTAGATGTGATGTGGGTTTTATGTTTCTGGTCCCCTTGGACAGCCCGAAGGCTGGGTTCTGAACCAGTGATCTGCAGAACCGCTGCCCCCGAGCCCACAGTGTTATCATGCAGTGTTTTTTTTTTTGTTTTGTTTTTTTTTAATACAGAGACAGAGAGAGGGACAGATAGGGACAGACAGACAGGAACAGAGAGAAATGAGAATCATCAATCATCCATTTTTCTTTGCGACACCTTAGTTGTGCATTGATTGCTTTCTCATATGTGCCTTGACCATGGGGCTACAGCAGACCAAGTAACCCCTTGCTCGAGCCAGTGACCTCGAGTCCAAGCTGGTGAGCTTTTGCTCAAACCAGATGAGCCCACGCTCAAGCCGGCGACCTCGGGGGTCTCGAACCTCGGTCCTCCACATCCCAGTCCGACAGTCTATCCACTGCGCCACCACCTGGTCAGGCCATGCAGTGGGTACTAACATAAAAAAAATATCTGTAGCAGAGTGCCTTGATATATTGTGTTACTGTCTCCACTGGAGCCTTTTAACCAAAAGTCACGTTTGGTATTAGTGACCCAGGGGCTCGACCAGAACAAAGCTTTTTTTTGACAGGAAGGATTGGATTGCTGGGACATGTACCATTCACGTACCGGAGGATGGCTCACTTTCTTTTCTGGATTTCCAGGAATATATATATATTATAACTCATATTTTTATTTATTTATTTATTTATTATTTTTTTGAGATCTAGTCCCTGTGGTTGTCAAGGATGGCTTTTTATGAACAGATTTCGGGTGAAGTCAACGGAAAGGAAGGTACACTTTCCCATGGTTTTCTTTTGGATGTCTTTCTGATAGATTCGACGCTGATTTTTCTATAGCATCGCAAACATTGACAAGAGGAGGCGGGACAGTGTATTGGGGCTCCCCCGACCTACCTATTATTTGAGTAATTGCCAAGCCATTGGGCACGACCTTGTTTAAATCTATACCCACAAATATTCCCTTCTTACAATTCCCTTCCCCGGGACTCAGGTTGGGGCTCACCTCAGGCAGGACAGAATGACATTCAGTTATTGAATTGTATTTTATTTTATGGGGCATACGCTTACTCAATGCTCACAGGACACCTTAGAAATGTGGGGGGGGGGGTGGCGGGCAGGACTCTCTCCTGTCTACACAAACTCATCTTTGTCCCCACAACCTACACACCCTTCCTGTCACCAACCCTGCACTCCGTCTCGGACTTGGTAACCGGCCCTGGCTGGACGAGAAAGAGTGAGTCCCGTTGTCCAGCCGATGGCCCGTTGTTTCCCAAAGTGGTTCCTTTCTTGGACTCCTGATGGCATTTTCTGGAGTAGAAAAATGCTCCCCCCCCCCACCAAATGTTTTTTTAAGTGTATCTCACGATTGGACTCTTGGTAGGAGGCTTCAGGGCTTTTGGAAAAACAATTTCTGTTTCCTCTGCAGGGAACCGTGACCAGTGAATGCATCCAGTGAGGAGAAGACACTCTCATGGCTGCGGGAGTCTTGAAGGAACACCCCTGAATCTTCGTGACAACAGCACCCTGCTTTGACCAGGTGAGCTGCACGCACGTCCAGATCTATGACGTCATCTTCTGCTCTAAGCCAGACGCCGCTGCTGTTTTCTCGGGGATGCCATGATCGTCCCCAAGGGCTTGCTTGTACGTCACCACCTCACGCCTTTGCAGCCGGCAGCCGGAGTCGGTCGGGGCAGGGAGGAGGGGGGGCATGTGGGTGTGATGGAGAAGCTACTTTCAAAGGTAGGAAACCCTCCACCACAAAGCATAGAGAGAAGAGGCGTCTGCAATCTTACGGGTGGGCTCCGCAGATAAAAGACGTCACCCAATGTCGAGGACGAGGGGCGGCTAGTCAGACGGTTTCCTCAGGTTTCTGGTTCCCTCTTGATTTGTTCTCAAAGGCATGGGGCTCGGCTTGCCAACCCTCCTCTGTGCGGCTCCAGAGAGTAAATTATCCTTGGCTTTTTTCGGTCACACACACGTTCCAGGCTCAGGCTATGCCTTTGGACAACGGGTCGGTTTTCTGATGTTTTGTAAGCATTTTCCAGCACTATTTCCTATTTTCTATGTTCCATTTCCTATCCTCTACTCTACTACTCTATTCTATTCTATTCTATTCTATTCTATTCTATTCTACCCTACCCGATCCTATCCTATCCTATCCTATTCTATTCTAAACTTTGACCACTCTATCCTATTCTATTCTATTCTATTCTATTCTATTCTATTCTATTCTAAACTTTGACCACTCTATTCTATCCTATCCTATCCTATCCTATCCTACCCTACCCTACCCTATCCTATCCTATCCTATTCTAAACTTTGACCACTCTATCCTATCCTATCCTATTCTATAACTTTGATCACTCTATCCTATCCTATCCTATCCTATTCTATTCTATTCTATTCTATTCTATAACTTTGACCACTCTATTCTATTCTATCCTATCCTATCCTATCCTATCCTATCCCATCCCATCCCATTCTATCCTATCCCATTCTATCCTATCCTATCCTATCCTAATCCTAATCCTAATCCTATCCCATTCTATCCTATTCTATTCTATCCTACCCTACCCGATCCTATCCTATCCTATCCTATTCTATTCTAAACTTTGACCACTCTATCCTATTCTATTCTATTCTAAACTTTGACCACTCTATCCTATCCTATCCTATCCTATCCTATCCTACCCTACCCTACCCTATCCTATCCTATCCTATTCTAAACTTTGACCACTCTATCCTATCCTATCCTATCCTATCCTATTCTATAACTTTGATCACTCTATCCTATCCTATCCTATCCTATTCTATTCTATAACTTTGACCACTCTATTCTATTCTATCCTATCCTATCCTATCCCATCCCATCCCATTCTATCCTATCCCATTCTATCCTATCCTATCCTATCCTATCCTAATCCTAATCCTAATCCTATCCCATTCTATCCTATTCTATTCTATCCTATCCTATCCTATCCTATCCTATCCTATCCTATCCTATCCTATCTTATTCTATTCTATAACTTTGACCATTCTATTCTATTCTATTCTATTCTATTCTATTCTATTCTATTATTTCATAACTTTGACCACTCTATCCTATCCTATCCTATCCTATCCTATTCTTCTATTCTATCTTTGACTGTTATCAGTTCCTACATAATACATGCAAACACAGACCATAGCCAAATGAGTGGGTGAGGTGCATTCTGGTAAAACAATTCACGGGCCCCGAAATGTGCAGGTCACAGCATCTCCCGGTGTTGCGAGCTTGCGCTCTCTTGACTTTTCTGCAAAGCCTTTAAAAAACATGTAATGCACGTTATCAATAGACTGTGTACACATACCTACAGGCAGCTCGCAAGAGCTGGTCCGGTCCGTGAGCGATCACTCAGGGGCTCCCGGCATGGATGAACCCTGTCAGTCGGGGTTCTGCGGACACACAGAATGTGCATGGGTGTGTGCTTGGGTGTGCGCATGTGTGTGGGTGTGTGTAAGGAAAGAAATCTGTTACGAGGCGTTCCCTCATGTGATCACGAGAACCTAGACGTCTCATAACTTGCCGTGGGCGAGGTGGAGACCCCACGTGCCTTCCAGGGACAGGGAGGGCGTCAGCTCACCACTTCCTGTGGCTAAATACTTCACACCCGGGATGCTCACCTGAGACAGGTGCTTCCGGGGAGAGGTGCGGTGTTTGCATGAGATGCAGGCAGGAGCGAAGAAAAGCAGCTATTCCAGGTCGAGTGACCTCACTTGAGGCTCACCCCGTGCATGTGGTGAGTTTCTGGTTCTTCTGTGGAGGCAGAGACAGGGTCCAATGGCCCTTTCTGGCACCGTGGCAGCTCTGGAGAGATGAGGGGAGCTCTCCGCAGGAAAGCTGCATCATGGAGCCGTCCAGGGACATTTTGGTGTCCTGTCTTTGCTAAGTGGACCCTGGCACTGTCCTTCCCATCTCCGAACCACGCAACCTGGGTCTGGGTTCCCGTGACGCTCACTCTGCCCAGCAGCTTGTGGGGAAGGGGCCATTTCATTTCTTCTCCATAACCGGCCGGGATGAGCATGGGGCCAAACTTTGACTATTCTATTCTATTCTATTATTTTATCCTATTCTATCCTATAACTTTGACCACTCTATCCTATCCTATCCTATTCTATTCTATAACTTTGACCACTCTATTCTATTCTATCCTATTCTATTCTATCCTATTCTATTCTATCCTATCCTATTCTATCCTATCCTATCCTATCCTATCCTATCCTATCCTATCCTATCCTATCCTATCCTATCCTATTCTATTCTATAACTTTGACCACTATTCTATTCTATTCTATTCTATTCTATTCTATTCTATTCTATCCTATCCTATCCTATTCTATTCTATCCTATTCTATTCTATCCTATCCTATTCTATCCTATCCTATCCTATCCTATCCTATCCTATCCTATCCTATTCTATTCTATAACTTTGACCACTATTCTATTCTATTCTATTCTATTCTATTCTATTCTATTCTATTCTATTCTATCCTATCCTATCCTATCCTATCCTATTCTATTCTATAACTTTGACCACTCTATCCTATCCTATACTATCCTATCCTATCCTATCCTACCCTATCCTATCCTGGGTCTGGGTTCCCGTGACGCTCACTCTGCCCAGCGGCTCGTGGGGAAGGGACCACTTCATTTCTTCTCCGTGACCGGCCGGGACAAGCATGGGGCCAAACCGACCAGACCAAACTCTGATCTCCGTCACTAAGAGCCGTGTCTGGCACTGTGTCAGAGATGGGGTGTCCTTATCCCACGGGCCAGGCACTGTTCTACAAGGGCGGCATTAGAACATCTCACGGCGCCTCTGTGTGGGGGCCACTGGTGAAGTGGACACATAGGGAGGTGGGGAGGTGTTGAGAGGTTTTCCAAAGTTGGGGTCGTTATATAAAAAAATAAAAGCAGGTGGGATTTCACCTGTGGAGGCTAGCGTGCATCAAATGCTCTCAGCAGCAGTGCTTGGGGGTACACGTGGTGGGGGGTATTATACCGAGTACACAGATGCAGGCTCTGTCCTCCTGACACCCCGAAGAGTGACTCTGTTTTATCCACCTGCAACTCCACTCCAGTGGGACGCTGTGTGATTGAGCTGAGAGCCTGTGGGGGGTGGGGGGTGGGGGGTTGTATAAATACCATCTATGGTGGAGGGCGTCACGTGTCCACATAGCCCAGGTTAGATGCGGCTGTGACAGCTGTGACAAACCTTGAGATCGGGAGCCTTTGAGGACAGCATGCGCCCAGCCACGACGGGGGGAGGGGGAGGAAGGGACGTCATCCGATCGCTCGGAGGTCTGAACAGAAACGGTGCCTGAGCATTTCGCTGGCTGTCCTGCTGACTTGGACACAAGATGGCAAGCTAGTTGGACTGGTGGTGGCGCAGCAGGTAGAACTGTTGACTCAGAACTTTGCGGTCTCTGGTTAAAAACTCTGAGGTTGCCTGACCTGTGGTGGCGCAGTGGGTAAAGCGTCGACCTGGAACCCTGAGGTCGCTGGTTCAAAACCCCGGGCTTGCCTGGTCAAGGCACATATGGGAGTTGATGCTTCCTGTTCCTCCTCTGTTCGCTCTATCTCTTTCCTCTCTCTCTCTCTCCTCTCTCTGTAATAATAAAAATGAATAAATAAAATAAAAATAAAAACCTCTGAGGTTGCCGGCTTGAGTGTGGGATCATCAAAATGGCCGCAAGGTCACTGTTTTGAGACCAAAGGTCGCTGGCTTGATGCCCAAGGTCACTGGCTTGAGCAAGGGGTCACTGGCCCATTTTAGACCAGCTCCCTGGTCTAGGCACACAGGAGGAGAAATCAATTCTGACTTGAGGCTTCTCATCTCTCTCCTTCCTCTCTCTACCTTTCTGTCTCTCTCTCTCTCACTCTCTCTCTCTTTCTCTAAAAAAATAAAAATTAAAATAAAATAAAAAGATTACAACTTTGCTGGCCTGCCTTACGGATTTTGGCCATGCGGAACCCTGGATCTTGTAAGGCATGTTGTTACCCTAAGTCAATCAATTTCTCTTCTTTCTACTTCTGTACAGAGAGTTAGAGATAGATATGTAGATACAGGGGTAGATATCTAGCTAGATAGATTACTGAGGAAGGATGGTAAGTAATTAGTACATCTAAAGACAGATATCTATAGGTAGATAGATATGTAGATAATAGAGATACATAGATGATACATAGATGATATATAGATGATAGATAGATAGATGCTAGCTAGATACATAGATAGATGATTGATAGATGATTGATAGATAGACAGATAGATGATTGATAGATTATTGATAGATTGATAGATGATTGATAGATAGATTATTGATAGATAAACAGATAGATAGACAGATAGATGATGATAGATAGACTGATAGATGATCGATAGATGATGATAGATACATAGATGTTTGATAGATACATACATACATGATAGATACATAGATGATAGATAAATACATAGATAGATAGATAGATACATAGATAGATGATTGATAGATTATTGATAGATAGATAGATAGGTAGATAGATAGAAAGATAGATGATAGATAAATAGGTAGATAGATGATAGATAGATACATAGATGATTGATAGATAGATTATTGATAAACAGATAGATAGATAGATAGACAGATAATTGATAGATAAATAGATAGGTAGATAGATGATAGATGATAGATAGATACATAGATAGATGATTGATAGATACATACATGACAGATAGATGATAGATAGATACATAGATGATAGATAAACAGATAGATAGAGAGATAGATGATTGATAGATAAATAGATAGATACACTGATAGATGATAGATAGCTACATAGATAGATGTTTGATAGATACATACATACATGATAGATACATAGATGATAGATAGATACATACATAGATAGATAGATAGATAGAGATATGGATAGAAAGATACAGAAATATCTCCATGTCTGTTTCTGTCCCAGCCTCGACTGCTAGCTTCTGCAGGTTCTGTTTGTTGGAACAGCACTGACTGATTCTCACCCCAAACCCAGCGAAGGAAACCATCAGACCACCCCCTTCCCGGGGACCCAGCAGGTTCCAGGATGGAGTGATTGACGTGATCTCCGTCCGGGGACCGAGGGAGCCCGGGGCCGTCTCTGGCCGCCCAGGGCCGAGCCTAAGGGTGCCGCGTCTAGACAGACGTGGGTCCTGCGGCATATCTGAGCCGAGCCTGTTCCATCCAGATGCAGCTGCTGAGTGAAACCTCAGGCTATGACGTCAGCTTTCCGACCGGCAAGACCATCCAGACATTCAAGGTGCTCGACCATCTGTGCACCCAAAAATATACACCCCTCCCTCGCCCTCCACCCCCACCCCAAGAAGGCTTTCCATTCCTGTGGCTGAAACTATTTAAGAGCTGCTCATTGGAGGAAGCCGGGAAGCCGTCTCTCTCCGCACGGCCGAGATGAGCAGACGTTAGCTCCCGTCTAGAACACCCACGGAGACTTGGCTCCATGCCCACCGCTCCTTGGAATTTGCTCTTGTCCAAAAAGAAACGCCCACACTTGGAAAAGGCCCCTGGGTGCGAATGGCCCCATCGTGGGTATTTACACTTTTGGTTTTTAGAGCCTGGGTCATGTTCTTGGTTCAGTTGGCGTGCAGGGGAGCAAGTATCAGGGGTCACTGGTGAGGAGCGATGTCACCGGGGAGGTTTGGGACACGACCAGGTGTCCTTCAGTGCGGGTGCGGGTTTCCGGTGATAATACAAGTCCCCAGAGTTGTGAAGGGACCTCGGGCATGATAGATAGATAGATAGATAGATAGATGATAGATATATAATTGATAGATGATAGATAGATAGATGATTGATAGATAGATAGATGATAGATAGATAGATACATGATAGGTAGATAGATGATTGATAGATAGATAGATAATTGATAGATGATAACTATATAGATAGATGATAGATGATTAATAGATAGATAATTGATAGATGATAGGTAGATGTTGATAGATATATAGATAGATAATTGATAGATGATAGATATATAGATAGATGATAGATGATTAATAGATAGATAATTGATAGATGATAGATAGATAGATGATTGGTAGATAGATAGATGATTGTTTGATAGATAGATAGATGATTGATAGAAAGATAGATGATTGATAGATAAATAGTTGATAGGTAGATGATTGATAGATACATAGATGATAGATAGATGATTGATAGATAAATAGGTGATAGATACATAGATGATAGATACAGAGATAATAGATAGATACATAGTTGATAGATAGATAAATAGATAGATGACAGATAGATAGATAGAGATATGGATAGAAAGATACAGAAATATCTCCATGTCTATCTCTGTCCCAGCCTCGACTGCTAGCTTCTGCAGGTTCTGTTTGTCGGAAAAGCCCTGACTGATTCTCACCCCAAACCCAGCAGAAGAAACCATCATACCATGCCCTTCTTCCCTCAGAGTCTGAGGAGCCCCAGGGCAATTGCTGTGGGCTGGGCTGGGAGCGTGAAGGGACCCCCAGAGACGGGCAAGTTAGCATAGGGACCTTGTTGTCCTTGCTGGACGGTGGGAAGACCCAGGATGCTCTGAAGTAGCAGGAAACATCAGGAACGGATGGTGTACGTGTGTGAGACACCCCCACACACGTGCTCCCTCTCTCTCTGTTCCACACGCCCAGAAGCGCTCTGTTGTGGACCGTTAATGGCAAAAAGCCATTATAGATTCGAGGCTTAGCAAAAGGCTAAGTTCTCCCCACTCCATCTCCATGTTTGGCTTTGATGCTGAGTATTTGCACCCACTCCACTTGCTTCCTTGGGCTGCTAAAAGCAATATACATGCCCTTCCTCTGACTCTTTGTTTGTTTCAGATGTTGGTAGATTTCACTAATGTATCCTGTTTTTGCCTTGGGAGAGTTCCTGTCTTAGCCTTGGATGTGCAACTTTGTATCAGGGTCCTTGATTTGCATAGGTCTATATAATAAAGTGAACTGGGGCTATGAGGCACTCAGATACTGCCAGGCAGTTGGAGGAGTCCTCCCAGTCCCATCGGTTTTTTGTTTTGACGAAGTGTGTTTCCTTAATTGCGCACCGTTATTTGGAGCCGCGGGCTGCAGCTGGTGGTTCATACGTCCAGTGGAAACATCTTAAAGTCGCGTGTTTAACATGCTCCCCCCCCCCTCCGGCCACCCCCGGCTCCGTTGTAATTTAATTTCTACTTGCTGCGGTTGAACTGATCACATTTCAAACGCTCTGTAGCCTTCCTGTCCCACGGCACAGCCCGGAACGGCCCACCAGCACCGCCGGGGCCGAGAAATTCTGCAAAACTTTGCTCATCTGTGGAGTCTGGCTGCCACGCAGGGAAGGCTCCGTTCAGAAGGGGGTTCGCGGAATCGTAACTTCTGACCGTTTCTTTTTCAAAAGACGGGATTCAAAGGGACGTGAAAAAAAAACACCCACAGAAAGTGAAGTCCCGTGGGAAGAACGCAGTTCGCCGCCGTCAAGAAATGAACGCGTTTCCCTCAGAAGACGGAGCTCACGGCAGAGTCCGAAAAGCCCTGCCACGAAGGAAAGCTACCACCTCAGAAATCTCCGTAACTGACAGCCTGACCTGTGGTGGCGCAGTGGATAAAGCCTCGACCTGGAGATGCTGAGGTCGCCGGTTCGAAACCCTGGGCTTGCCCGGTCAAGGCACATATGGGAGTTGATGCTTCCTGCTCCTCCCCCCCCGTTCTCTCTCTCTGTCTCTTTCTCTCCCTTTCTCTCTCCTCTCTAAAATGAATTTAAAAAATTAAAAGAAGAAGAATCTCCGTAAGTGATAAAGCGACACGGCTCGGTTTTTATCAGTATCGTAGGAAAGTGTAGAAATAATTTTATGCGTGCAGACGCAGATGCTGCCTGTGTGGTGGAGCTGTAGAAGTCTACAGCTCTGTGGAGACATACATATAAAGATACATATTTATCTACATAGTTTCATCGTCCTTCCGGTTTATTTCACAACTTTGAAACGAGGCAAAAACCAAGGAAAACCAGACTCCCGAGAGAGGAACCGGCACCGGTGAGTGGACCAGCCGAAACGCTGACACCCCCTCCCCGCTGGCCTTCAAAGACAAGGAGCTCAAGTTGTGGCCGACACACACACACACACACACACGTTGTCACCGGCCACGATGTGGTCGGTCAACGTCTCCGATCGATGGAGAAGCCCCGGCCGTCTTCATTCCAGGAGGGACGGGCGCTGTGAGGACCGCACCAAGGGAATTCTTTTGGCTTTCAGCACAATTATGGTTTATTTACTGAAAGCCTTCCAGGGTGTTTCTGGCTGATTGGGTTCCTTCCCGGCGATGAGTGATGGACAGACAGCAGCTTCCTTGCCAGGTGGGGCTTTGCCGTCTTTAAAAAAAAAAAAAAAAAAAAAGGCAAGCAAGCCCTGGCCAGTTGGCTCAGTGGTAGAGCGTCGGCCTGGTGTGCAGGAGTCCCGGGTTCGATTCCTGGCCAGGGCACACAGGAGAGGCGCCCATCTGCTTCTCCACCCCCCCCCCTCTCCTTCCTCTCTGTCTCTCTCTTCCCCTCCCGCAGCCAAGGCTCCATTGGAGCAAAGATGGCCCGGGCGCTGGGGATGGCTCCTTGGCCTCTGCCCCAGGCGCTAGAGTGGCTCTGGTCGCGGCAGAGCGACGTCCTGGAGGGGCAGAGCATCGCCCCCTGGTGGGCAGAGCGTCGCCCCTGGTGGGCGTGCCGGGTGGATCCCGGTCGGGCGCATGCGGGAGTCTGTCTGACTGTCTCTCCCCATTTCCAGCTTCAGAAAAATACAAAAACAAACAAACAAAAAAAAAACCCTGTCTCCCCAGGTGTGCCCCATTTTTGGTCCTTTGCTGATGCCGTTGCCACGGTTAGAACCCCAGGCAACCCAGTGAGCTGGAACTGCCCCTGTGCACGCTCACCCATGGGGGAGGGGGGGCTGCAGAGGGCACACACGCCCCGCACTCACATTCCTTTGTCCAGAACGCAAGCGCCTGGACGCATCCGACTGACCCTCCGACCGGCCGGCTGCACAAGGACATTTCAGCTGAAAAGACGGAAACATTGGCTTGGGATCCGTGAGTCATCGCTGCCCATGGGGCAGGACTCTCTGTGGTTGCCTGTGTTCAGCAGTGAGAACACACACACACACACACACGCACACACACACCTGTCACTTCCAGGGTCGTAAAGCAGAACCAGGAGCAGTGTGGAATCCTGACCTGGGCCGTCCCGACAAGTTAAACAGGACCCAGCACTTCTCCTTGTTGGCATGAACTTGAGACAGAACCCCTCACGCTGCCAAAACCCCCTGTACGAGCCCGCCCCCCGCCCCCCACCCCGCCCGCCCGCCTGAACGTCTGTGCTTGTCAGGACCTGCCAACCCCCATCCCATCCCTCCCGACAGTACGGACAGAAGTGGGCGCGGCCGGTGTGAAATTCTCTCCCGATGAAATAACAGCACCAAAGGGAAACAGCTGAATGACATCAATGGCCAACGACAGGGGCGGGTTTCAGAAATTCAACGTTGAGTGGCAAAGAAAAAGAAAAAAGAAAAGACAGAAAAGAAAGAAAAATACCCCCATAAATCCAACAGCGGGACCTCCGTGAAGAAGATTCAATGGTAGGCGGGCGGGATGAACTGAGACTATATTCTTTAGACCACTGGTCCCCAACCTTTTTTGGGCCACAGACCGGTTTAATGTCAGAAAATATTTTCACGGACCGGCTGGCCTTTAGGGTGGGACGGATCAATGGATCACGTGACCGAGACAAGCGTCAAGAGTGAGTCTTAGACAGATGGAACAGAGGGAATCTGATCATTTTTTAAAAATAAAAACATCGTTCAGACTGAAATATAAATAAAACGGAAATAATGTAAGTTATTTATTCTTTCTCTGCGGACCGGTACCAAATGGCCCACGGACCGGTACCAGCCTGCAGCCTGGTGCTTGAGGACCACTGCTTTAGGGGATGCGCAGACCTTTGGGGAAATGATTATTTCTGACCATGCAGAAAACTCAGGGAAACAGCAGTCTCACTGGGTGTGTTCAAAGGAACGGAACCCCAGGGGGCAACATGGATGGACCTACGCTCTAGCTCAGTGGTGGTCAACCTGGTCCCTCCGGCCCCCTAGTGGGCGTTCCAGCTCTCATGGTGGGCAGTAGCAGAGCAACCAAAGTATCAATAAAAAGATAGATTGAACTAGAGTCAGTTGTTTTATAAAGATTGATTCTGCCAAACTTAGCGAAAATCCGACATCAGGTACTCAGTAAGTAATTATTACTCTATGCCTTCACTTGCTGTCACTCTGCTTTATACATTTTATAAAGTCAAGTGACTTCCCTACTTTATAAATCACCATGACTGTGGAACCCGTGGGCGGTGAGAAAATGTTACTACTGACAGAGATACAAAAGTGAGCAGAAGGTATAAAAAGGTTGACTATCCCTGCTCTAGCCTTTGGGGTGCTTAGATCTGTGTTTTTTAGCATGACTTTGCTTCATAATTTGTGTTGATATATAAATATTTATCTCTGCGTATTTAGACTTCCACGTCGTCATCACCTCTTTACTTGCAAGCTCGGGCCAACATTCTGTATACGGAGTCGGTTAGTTTTAGGGGTGAGTACAGCCCGCCCAGGGGGTGTTGCACCCCTCACCATTCGGCACCAAGCCCATCCTGGACGGGGTTCACTGGCCGAGAGGGGTGGCCGGCCGTGACCCAAAGTGGGTCCCCGGAGCAGATTGCGGTCAGAATACAACGGGGGAGGAAGAACGTTTTGAATCTGGACTCAGTATCTCTCCTTCCCTTTGCCACGTTCATGCCAACGCTGTCTCCTCCCTTCTCTCCTGAGGAGACCAGCGCTGTTGGAATAGATGACTTTTTTTTTCGGGGGGGGGGAGGGAGACATGCTGACACAAAGTGGGGAAGCATCCTCATCGATTCCCAAATACGCACTCAGAGCTGCGTGGAAACCTTCGTCTGTAGAGAGGAGGAATCGTCAATAACTCACCGGCCACCGGTAAACATAAAGGCATCGCCACGGTGAATCCATCATCCGCACGCACCCGGCCCATCCTGGGATCTCTCTCTCTCTCTCTCTGCTGCCGTCGGCGTGCAGTAAAAGCTTTAAGCCGGTTGACGTGTGCCAAACCCCCATGTGGCTCACGGGGGAGCCAGGCAGGAGAGAGAGATTTTACAAAGCCCCGGGGGACGTCTGAGTGTAGATGACGGAGATAGCTGTGGTTAAGAGGGCTGCTTCCACGCACACAGAAAACGTCCCCTTAATGAGAACCCCTGTGTCCATCTGGGCTAACACCCATCAACACTGCAGTGACCTTGTGCAAAATTCCAAGCGTGTGTGCGTGTGTGTGTATATATATTTGTTATATATATATTTATATAATAAATTTATACTATATATATATATATATTTGTATTTTTCTGAAGTGAGAAGTGGGGAAGCAGTGAGACAGACTCCCGCATGCGCCCGACCGGGATCCACCCGGCATGCCCACCAGGGGGCGATGCTTTGCCCATCTGGGGCATTGCTCTGTTGCAACTGGAATCATTCTAGCGCCTGAGGCAGAGGCCATGGAGCCGTCCTCAGTGCCCGGGCCAACTTTGCTCCAATGGAGCCTTGGCTGTGGGAGGGGAAGAGAAAGACAGAGAGGAAGGAGAGGGGGAGGGGTGGAGAAGCAGATGGGCACTTCTCCTGTGTGCCCTGGCCGGGAATCGAACCCGGGACTCCTGCACGCCAGGCCGATGCTCTACCACTGAGCAAACCAGCCAGCGCCCAAGCCTATACTTTTCTAAGAGACTTCTTCATAGGCCACACATTGTGAAGCCACGGCCCCCTTCCGTCTCTCTGGGCTGAGGTTTGGCACATGGGGTGTCGGACTGCAAAGACTAAAAGGTCTTCCTTCTGTGTCGGGGTGAGGAGGAGAGAGTCCAGGACCCCATGGTGCCATCCAGCGAAGACAGCCAGTGTACCGGTTGGTCAGTGTGTCTCCAACACTCGGGTTCCCAAGGGGACCTCCGAATGGCACTGTCTTTGGAAACAGGGTGTTTGCAGACGTAACCAGTTCAAAGGAGATCACAGTGACCAGCATATCCTGCAAAACACGGAGAAAGCCATGCGCCCATAAAAGGCAGGAACCGGGGTGACGCATCTATCCACCGAGCACGCCCGCAGATAGCAGGAAGGAACCGGGTCCCCCAGTACCTTGATCTCGGACTTCAGACTCCAAGATTTTGATCATTTTTTTTTTAACATCCCAGCTCAGCTGATAAATGACATTCCGGGGGACTGTGGCAGGTCAGGTACCCCCCAAACCTAAGAAGCACCCCCCATCCCCCGACAATCACAAGGGCTTGCAAGTTCCCATTGGTGGGAAGACTCTCGGGGTGGCTTTCTCCTCCTGAAGCCCCCCCCCCACCGGGAATGCTTTGGAACCTGATCACACCGTCGTCCTTGTCATCGAAGCCAACAAGTTAGACGATAAAGCACGCTGGACCGTCTCCAGGCGGAGCCTCCCCGAGCCTCCCTATCACACAACCCTCCAAATATGTAAACAGGATCTCTACACAGCCGCAGCCAAACGTGAGAAATAAATCATCCCGGGAAGCAGCCTGTGACAATGTATCTTCATTTCTTCCCTTGCCTCACGTTTTTGTTTTTGTTTTGTATTTAAAGTAGCGAGTGAAGTCTAGCATCTCCGGGAAGGCTCGTTAGACTGAGAGTGGAGGATGAGGCTCTGATCCTACGTCCCGATGAGAACGAGAGCGGCAGGAGCAGGGCATTCTTCGGGAAGTGGCCGTGATGGGTCCCTTTCATTCCCTTCCCTTCCGTTCCCTTCCCTCCCTCCCTCCTTTTCTCCTTCCTTTCTTCCTTCCTTCCTTTTTTCTTTCTTTCCTTCCTTCCTACCTTCTTTCCTTCCTTCCTTCCTTCCTTCCTTTTTTTCTCCATCCCTCTTTTCTTCCTTTTTCCCTCCCTCCCTCCTTCCTTCCTTCCTTCTTTCCTGTCTTCCTTTCTTCCTTTCTTCTTTCCTTCCTTCTTCCCTTCCATTCCCTTCCCTCCATCCCTCCTTTTCTCCTTCCTTTCTTCCTTCCTTTTTTTCTCCATCCCTCTTTTCTTCCTTTTTCCCTCCCTCCTTCTTTCCTTCCTTCCTTCCTGTCTTCCTTCCTTCCATCCTTCCTTCCTGTCTTCCTTTCTTCCTTCCTTCTTTCCTTCTTTCCTTCCTTCTTCCCTTCCGTTTCCTTCCCTCCATCCCTCCTTTTCTCCTTCCTTCTTTCCTTCCTTTTTTTCTCCATCCCTCTTTTCTTCCTTTTTCCCTCCCTCCTTCTTTCCTTCCTTCCTTCCTGTCTTCCTTCCTTCCTTCCTTCCTTCCATCCTTCCTTCCTGTCTTCCTTCCTTCCTTCTTTCCTTCTTTCCTTCCTTCTTCCCTTCCGTTTCCTTCCCTCCATCCCTCCTTTTCTCCTTCCTTCCTTCCTTCCTTTTTTCTCCATCCCTCTTTTCTTCCTTTTTCCCTCCCTCCTTCTTTCCTTCCTTCCTTCCTATCTTTCTTCCTTCCTTCCTGTCTTCCTTCCTTCCATCCTTCCTTCCTGTCTTCCTTTCTTCCTTCCTTCTTTCCTTCCTTCTTCCCTTTCGTTTCCTTCCCTCCATCCCTCCTTTTCTCCTTCCTTCCTTCCTTCCTTTTTTCTCCATCCCTCTTTTCTTCCTTTTTCCCTCCCTCCTTCCTTCCTTCCTTTTTTTCTCCATCCCTCTTTTCTTCCTTTTTCCCTCCCTCCTTCCTTCCTTCTTTCCTTCCTTCTTGTCTTCCTTTCTTCCTTCCTTCTTTCCTTCCTTCTTCCCTTCCATTCCCTTCCCTCCATCCCTCCTTTTCTCCTTCCTTCCTTCCTTCCTTTTTTCTCTATCCCTATTTTCTTCCTTTTCCCCTCCCTCCTTCTTTCCTTCCTTCCTTCCTGTCTTCCTTCCTTCCTTCCTTCCTTCCTTCCTTCCTTCCTTCCATCCTTTCTTCCTGTCTTCCTTTCTTCTTTCCTTCTTTCCTTCCTTCTTCCCTTCCATTTCCTTCCCTCCATCCCTCCTTTTCTCTTTCCTTCCTTTTTTCCTCCATCCCTCTTTTCTTCCTTTTCCCTCCTTCCTTCCTTCCTTCCTTCCTTCCTTCCTTCCTTCCTTCCTGTCTTCCTTTCTTCCTTCCTTCTTTCCTTCCTTCTTCCCTCCTTCCTTCTTCCCTTCCTTTCCCTTCCCTTCTCTTCCCTTCCCTTTCCTTTCCTTTTTTTTTCTTCCCTTCCTTCCCTCCCTCCGTTTCTCCTTCCTTCCTTCCTTTCTTCCTTTTCCTTTTTTCTTTTTCCAACTTATTCCTTTCTTCTTTCCTTCCTTCCTTTCTTTTCTCCTTCCCTCTTTCCTTCCTTCTTTTCTTCCTTCTTTCCCTCCTTCCTTCCCCCTTCCCCCTTCCCCCTTCCTTTCTTCCTTCCTTTTTTCTTTCCTTCCTTCCTTTTTCCTTCCTTCCTTCCTTTTTTCCTTCCTTCCTTCCTTTTCCTTCCTTCCTTCCTTCCTTCCTTCCTTCCTTCCGTCATTCCTTCCTTCCTTCCTTTCTTCCTTCCTTGCCCTTCCCTTCCCTTCGCTTCCCTTTAAACATATTTTATTCGCATTAGCTCTGCTCCAACGTGAATGGATCCTCTTACCAAACCCACTGGTGGGGTTCACCTAAACACGTTTAATTTTAGTTTTGCAACTTCAGCTGATTTAAAAAATAATATATGGAGGGATAAAATCTTGAACAACAACAACAAACAAAAAGAAAAGAAAAGAAGGAGAAATCACAACAACTGAGATTGGGTTATACATACATTTCTTCCTCTGTTGCATGTGCTTTTGAAATAGAGGCGTGCCGGCCTTACCACGGGCTCGGGGCCTGGGACTTTAGGAAGTGCATGTCTTCACCCAGTTCTTGCCTCTCATCCACAGACGTTTATTGGGCCTGACCAGGCTGTGGCGCAGTGGATAGAGTGTTCGACTGGGATGCAGAGGACCCAGGTTCGAGACTCCCAAGGTCGCCAGCTTGAGTTCAAGGTCACTGGCTTGAGCAAGGGGTCACTCGGTCTGCTGTAGCCCCCCGGTCAAGGCACATATGAGAAAGCAATCAATGAGCAACTTAGGTGTCATAACGAAAAATTGATGATTGATGCTTCTCATCTCTCTCCGTTTCTGTCTGTCTGTCTGTCCCTCTCTATCCCTCTCTCTGACTCTCTCTCTGTCCCTGTAAAAAAGAAAGAGACATTTATTGGGTTGGAGAGTCCATCATGTGTACCTGGACTTGGTCATTTGTCCAGCATGCTTGTGGCCAGTCGCCTGTCTGCTCAGGTAGCACAAGGTCCGGGTGTGATGTGATGCATTCTTTTTTTTTTTTTGTATTTTTCCAAAGTTAGAAGCAGAGAGACAGAGACAGACTCCTGCATGCGCCCGACTGGGATCCACCTGGCATGCCCACCAGGGGGTGATACTCTGCCCATCTGGGGCATCGCTCTGTTGCATCCAGAGCCATTGTAGCACCTGGGGCAGAGGCCAAGGAGCCATCCCCAGCGCCTGGGCCATCTTTGCTCCAATGGAGCCTCGGCTGCAGGAGGGGAAGAGAGAGACAGAGAGGAAGGAGAGGGGGAGGGGTGGAGAAGCAGATGGGCGCCTCTCCTGTGTGCCCTGGCCGGGAATCGAACCTGGGACTTCCACACGCCAGGACAATGCTCTGGCCCTGAACCAGCAAGCCAGGGCACGATGAATCCTTAACGGTGACTCAGACAGAACCAGATACAGAGAGACAGAAAGGGGAACAGCGACGAGCTGGGGGAATCGGGGTTGAGACCATGTCCGTCATGACTGCTCTGTGGCGTGCAACAATTCCACGACCCGTAGAAATAAAGTTCCGTTCCTCGGAGCTCATGGAGACACCCTCCTGTTCTAACGAGCCGTGTCCTGGTTGGCGGGAAACGTCCGTAGCTTCTGAGCGGCGGTGGATGTCCACGTTGAGATGGATGGAGATGGTATTGGAGGACACGGGGCAGACTCACTCAGCACGGTTCCGCCCGATCCAGTCAGCGTTCTGCACCGTAACGGTGTCCCTGAGCATTTTCCGTGCTCCAGTGTCCCTGAGCGTCACGGACATTGCCAAGCCTCTTGTCACCGATCCCACAGCAGCAATGCATTCTTCTCCAAACAATGACTCTTTGAAACTCACGATTGCTCTGGGCAGAATTACGTCTCCCCTTTGCCCCCGAATTCACACGTTGAAGCTCTAACCCCCAGGACCTCAGAATGGGGCTGTCTTTGGAGACGGGTCTTTAAAGAGGAGATTCAGCTAAAATGAGGTCACGAGGGAGGTGGCCCTGACCCCACAGGGCTGGGGTCCCTATAAGAAGAGGAGGTGAGGACACAGAGACACACAGAGGGACGGCCGTGTGAGGACCCGGGGAGGAGACGTAGGCACACACAGAGGGACAGCCATGTGAGGACCCGGGGAGGAGACACAGACACACACAGAGGGACGGCCGTGTGAGGACCCGGGGAGGAGACACAGACACACACAGAGGGACGGCCGTGTGAGGACCCGGGGAGGAGACACAGACACACACAGAGGGACGGCTGTGTGAGGACCCGGGGAGGAGACACAGACACACACAGAGGGACGGCTGTGTGAGGACCCGGGGAGGAGACACAGACACACACACAGAGGGACGGCCGTGTGAGGACCCGGGGAGGAGACACAGACACACACAGAGGGATGGCTGTGTGAGGACCCGGGGAGGAGATGGCTGTCTGCATGTCCAGGAAGAACCTATCTGCCAATACCTTCATCTGAGACTTCCAGCTTCCACATGTCACAGCTGTCTTGGCCGTTAAATATTGCCACCGGATTTTAACTACGCATCCAAGAAAATATGGACCCCAAATGGAATCAGTCACATGCCTGCCACTCACATAGAAGCTTCCAGTCCCCTAGAAGATAGCTGTGGGAGGTCCTCACACGTGACAGGTCTTCATCGTAAGGTCTCCTTGGTTGTGAAGCCTCATTCTCTGTCCACGCCAGCCAGACACGCCGCAAGTTCAATCACAAATAGTTCATCTCTGCTGAGTCACTGGTCCTTCCTCAACCTCACTCGCTGTCATGGACGAACTTGATACTCTATCAAGCTCACCCGCTTCCTCTTGATACTCTATCAAGCTCACAACTTCCTCTTGATACTCTATCAAGCTCACCTGCTTCCTCTTGATACTCTATCAAGCTCACAACCTCCTCTTGATACTCTATCAAGCTCACCCGCTTCCTCTTGATACTCTATCAAGCTCACCCGCTTCCTCTTGATACTCTATCAAGCTCACAACTTCCTCTTGATACTCTATCAAGCTCACCCGCTTCCTCTTGATACTCTATCAAGCTCACCCGCTTCCTCTTGATACTCTATCAAGCTCACAACCTCCTCTTGATACTCTATCAAGCTCACAACCTCCTCTTGATACTCTATCAAGCTCACAACTTCTTCTTGATATCCTATCAAGCTCACAACTTCCTCTTGATACTCTATCAAGCTCACAACTTCCTCTTGATACTCTATCGAGCTCACAACTTCCTCTTGATACTCTATCAAGCTCACAACTTCCTCTTGATACTCTATCAAACTCACAACTTCCTCTTGATACTCTATCAAGCTCACAACTTCCTCTTGATACTCTATCAAGCTCACAACTTCCTCTTGATACTCTATCAAGCTCACAACTTCCTCTCGGATGGTTTCAGGTCTCACGTATGCAAAAACTCGAATTCCCGCAAGACTTGAATGAGCTCTGTTTTCAGATGATGTACACTCTTCTCTTTCCCTTAATTTAAACGAAAACAGAGAGGTTATTTTTTTACTATTATTCTCCTGTCATTTTGATTTATTTTTTATTTTTTAATTGATTTTAATTTATTGTGTTTACATAGATTCTAGTGTTGCCCCCAAATGCGTCCCCCCTTCCCCGTAAGCACAGAGGTTCTAAAGCAGGGGTCGTCAACCTATGGCTCACGAGCCAGATGTGGCTCCTTTGATGGCTGCATCTGGCTCGCAGACCAGTCTTTAATAAAAAAGAATAATAACGTTAAAAAGATAAAACAGGCCCTGGCCAGTTGGCTCAGTGGTA
The DNA here is from genome assembly GCF_036850765.1 of Saccopteryx bilineata. Taxonomy (NCBI): domain Eukaryota; kingdom Metazoa; phylum Chordata; class Mammalia; order Chiroptera; family Emballonuridae; genus Saccopteryx; species Saccopteryx bilineata. Next base: position 146,166,915 of record NC_089502.1, read on the forward strand.
GAGCATCGGCCTGGCGTGCAGGAGTCCCGGGTTCGATTCCTGGCCAGGGCACACAGGAGAAGCGCCCATCTGCTTCTCCACCCCTCCCCCTCTCCTTCCTCTCTGTCTCTCTCTTTCCCTCCCACAGCCGAGGCTCCATTGGAGCAAAGTTGGCTCGGGCACTGGGGGTGGCTCTGTGGCCTCCACCTCAGGCGCTAATATGGCTCTGGATGCAACAGAGCAGCACCCCAGATGGGCAGAGCATCGCCCCCTGGTGGGCGTGCCGGGTGGATCCTGGTCGGGCGCATGCGGGAGTCTGTCTGACTGCCTCCCCGTTTCCAACTTCAGAAAAAAAATACACAAAAATTATAAAACATTCTCACGTATTACAATGAATTCATTTCCTACCGCTCCTGTTCATGGTTGCGGGTGGCTGGAGCCAATCCCAGCTGTCCTCCGGGACAACACCAGATTTTTATTGGATAATGCATCACGTCCGCGGGTCGTTGTATGGCTCTCACGGAATGACATTTTAAACTATGTGGCTTTCATGGCTCTCTCAGCCAAAAAGCTTCCCGACCCCGGGTCTATTTCATAAAAACAGCTGACGCTGCATTCTGGACAGACGTTTTCTTTCTTCTAGTCAACGGGTTGCGTGTGTGGCGTGAAGATTTTGGGATGCGCCGTACCTGTGGGAACATACACAATGAAGGCGCTCTTTGGAGGAGGAGAAGGCGACTTTCTACACGTTTCATAACTTGGCTACTCTTTCTGTCGTCCGGAGACTCTCCCTATTAAAAAAAAAAAGTGTCGATACACGATTGCTTTGGAAATTGCAAGTGTTGGCTGGCAGCCGGCGTCTCTGCCCATAGCGAAAACCATCACAGCGAACCCGGTTTTCGGTGACACCCTCCTGGTTGGGTGTATTCCCAGTCCCCCGTGGGTGAATGCAGAGAAAGACAGTTCCATTTGGGCCAAATGCAAAAAGGAAACAGTGAACTTCTTCTGATTTACCATTCCGCTACAAAGTAGCATTTCTTCCCCCGACTCTCACCCACCACCACCCACCCGGTCTATTCCCGACAAGCATCCGTGCTGCAAATAATGTATCACCCCAAGTTAAACATTTAGGACGGCGTGTTAGTAAACTGTCCGCTAGAAAGAGCGATGTCTAAAGTTTTGAGTGGCTTTATGGGCACACAGTTTTTTGTCTGTTTTTTTTCTTTCTTTCTTTTTTACAATCTTCTGGTGTTATTTATGAGGTTTCTTCCGGGACCGACCTCGGGACAGCTCCGGGCAACAAGGATGGAGTGTTGCAAAGCCCTTCAAACTGGCTTCTGTGAGATTTTTAGGCAAAGAAATGGTTTTTGGATCTCGCCCAACTTCCTTCTACGGGTTCTCACCCCTCAGCAAGGCGTGGACGAGTGCCTGAGAAGCATTCCGGTGAGAAATTCCTCACATGGCTCTGCCGTCCATATCTGAGCAATAAAGTCGCAGATTTATTCGGCACGGGGGGGGGGGGGGTTGCAGAAGGTTTCATATCGTGGCCCCCACCTTAACCCTGAGGCTAAAAGAAGAGGTTGCATTTTCTCTCTCTCGCTCTAAAAAGCATCAACGCTGTACGATGTCAGGTGGCTGCTTGGAATTTGGGGGGTGGGGGGGACTTCTTTGTCACGTCGGGCAGTGCTCCCCAACCTTTTTGTGGGCCACGGACTTGGTTTAATGTCCGAAAATATTTTCACGGACCGGCCTTTAGGGTGGGACGGATCAATGGATCACGTGACCGAGACAAGCGTCAAGAGCGAGTCTTAGACAGATGGAACAGAGGGAATCTGGTCATTTTTTTTACAAATAAAACATCATTCAGACTGAAATGTAAATAAAATGGAAATAATGTAAGTTATTTATTTTTTCTCTGCGGACCGGTACCAAATGGCCCATGGACCAGGTACTGGTCTGCAGCCTGGGTGTTGGGGACCACTGACGTAGGGGACTTCTAACCACTAGGCTACACCCCCTAAAGCTAATACAAACTCCCATTGAACGTCGGCTGTCGCTGAAAAATAAAATTTTAAAAGATGAGAAAAAAATGACATTATTAATTCCAACAGTTTTTCTTTCTGACTTTTCTTTTTAGTTTTTTTTATTTATTCATTTAAGAGAGGAGAGGGAGAGACAGAGAGAGAGAGAGAGAGAGAGAGGAGACAGAAGGGGGGGACGAGCTGGAAGCATCAACTCCCATATGTGCCTTGACCAGGCAAGCCCAGGGTTTCGAACCGGCGACCTCAGCATTTCCAGGTCGACGCTTTATCCACTGCAACACCACAGGTCAGGCTCTTTCTGATTTTTTAAAAATCATTTATTTATTTTTTCCAATGACTCTTCACACTGAATGTTGTTTTGTATCATTTCCAGGGGTACGGCCTCATCCTTAGACAGTCTCGTACTTTATAAAACGGTCCTCTGTGATATTTCCAGTGCCCACTTGACTCCACACCTAGTCATTATACTTGCTCAGAGACTACATCTTAAATGTTTCCTACACACACACACACACACACACACACACACACACAAAATAATTGACAATTATGAGACATAACAGAGGTATCATTTTGTAACATATAATGGTATCAAGTCAAAACAGTTCAACACTTTAATCTTATACATTGTTATCTGTCAATTATACTTAAAAAAATAAACCAAACTGGAAAAAAATAATAAAGGTCTTCAAGTTAAAAAAATAGAAATAAAATAAAATATTGCCAAGCCTGAGGACCTGAAACTAATATTGAAAAATATTGAGGCCCTGGCCAGTTGGCTCAGCGGTAGAGCGTCAGCCTGGCGTGCAGGGGACCCGGGTTCGATTCCCGGCCAGGGCACACAGGAGAAGCGCCCATCTGCTTCTCCACCCCTCCCCCTCTCCTTCCTCTCTGTCTCTCTCTTCCCCTCCCGCAGCCGAGGCTCCATTGGAGCAAAGATGGCCCGGGCGCTGGGGATGGCTCCTTGGCCTCTGCCCCAGGCGCTAGAGTGGCTCTGGTCGTGGCAGAGCGACGCCCCCGGAGGGGCAGAGCATCGCCCCCTCATGGGCAGAGCATCGCCCATGGTGGGCGTGCCGGGTGGATCCCAGTCGGGCGCATGTGGGATGACTGTCTCTCCCCGTTTCCAGCTTCAGAAAAATACAAAAAAAAAAAAAAAAAAAAAAAAAAAGAAAAGAAAAATACTGAACGTCACCTGTCATTGAACCAGTTTTTTAAAAATATTTTTTAAAAAGATTCTAAGCGAAGGCCCAGTTGAGTGGAGTTTGCCCGATATCTTGACAGAAATCTCGTTTCAGCCGCAACCCTGGTTGATTAAAAAATAATGCGTCCTGGTTGGTGATGTTGGGACATTAGGGCCACCATCCTCATTTAAGCTCCTGTGAACAATCAAATTGTTCATCAATTTATGAAGGGCTTAAAAAAAAAGAAAAGAAAAGAAATCGCGTTAAAAGAGACCAATGATGAAACCAAGGCCTGGTGAGCCAACAGCCAAAAACAGTGTCTCTGCCACGTGACCAAAATTCACCAGGAAAAAAAAAAAAAAATAAAACTGCAATGACCTAATTTAGAAAGGGTCCGTTAATATTCCCAAATTACAGTTTGCTCTGCGGTAGTTCAGAGCATCTTAAACCTCGGCGGCTTTTCCAGTGAGGGTTGGTCATGCGTGAAGGGATGACAGCAAGTTTACAGAGATCAACTTTAATTTGACACGAAGAAGGAGGAGGAGGAGGAGGAGGAGGAGGAGAAAGAAAGAAGGAAGGAAGGAAGGAAGGAAGGAAGGAAGGAAGGAAGGAAGGAAGGAAGGGGAAGGAGGGAAGGAAGGAAGGAAGGAAGGAAGGAAGGAAGGAAGGAAGGAGGGAGGGAGGGGAAGGAGGGAAGGGAGGAAGGGGAAGAAGGAAGGAAGGAAGGAGGAAGGAGGAAGGAAGGAAGGAAGGAAGGAAGGAAGGAAGGAAGGAAGGAAGGAAGAAGGAAAGAAGGAAGGGAGGGAGGGAAGGAAGGAAGGAAGGAAGGAAGGAAGGGGAAGGAGGGAAGGAAGGAAGGAAGGAAGGAAGGAAGGAGGGGAAGGAGGGAAGGGAGGAAGGGGAAGAAGGAAGGGAGGGAGGGAGGCAAGGAAGGAAGGAAGGAAGAAGGGAGGGGAAGGTGGGAAGGGAGGAAGGGGAAGGAGAAAGGAAGGAAGGAAGGAGGAAGGAAGGAAGGAAGGAAGGAAGGAAGAAGGAAAGAAGGAAGGGAGGGAGGGAGGCAAGGAAGGAAGGAAGGAAGAAGGGAGGGGAAGGTGGGAAGGGAGGAAGGGGAAGGAGAAAGGAAGGAAGGAAGGAAGGAAGGAAGGAAGGAAGGAAGGAAGGAAGGAAGAAGAACAGAAGGAAGGGAGGGAGGGAGGGAAGGAAGGAAGGAAGGAAGGGGGGAGAGAGAGAGAGAGAGAGAAAGAAAGAAAGATAGATAGATAGATAGATAGATAGATAGATAGATAGATAGATAGATCCTGGCATTTGCCAAAGCAAATTAGAAGAACAAACATTTCTCAAAAGAAATCTGCAACTTCTTTTCCTACCCTTGAAACGGATACAGTGTTGACTGTCAACCGTAATGGAAACATGGAAATCAATGGAAGACATAAAATGAGTTGAATTGTATCTCGCGAGAAAACGTTCTTTCAAATGTATCGAAAAACCCCTTTCGGCGGGACCCCCTGGGCTTGTCCCCTCCTTGGACAGGTCGGTTGGTCTGTTCTCTGTGTGGGTGAGTCTGTTTCCGCTTTGTTTGTGCGTGGACTTTTTGTTCATTCGATTCCACATATAAAGTGAGGTCATAGGGTGCTTGTCTTTTTCTGCCTGGCTGATTTCACTTAGCAAAACAAAAAAACAAAACAAAAAAAAGGGGGGGGGCTATGCAAAGAATAGTTCAAAGACACAGACGACAGCATGGTGATGACCAGAGGGAATAATTGGGGGGCAGGTAGAATAGGGCTCAGGCAGAATAAATGGTGATGGAGGGAGACGTGACTTTGGGTGCTGAACACACAACACACAACATACAGGTGACGTATCATAGAGTTGTACACCTGACACCTGTAAACTTTTATGAAGTAGCGTCACCCCAACTAATTCCATAAAAAATTAATAACAACACATAAAGAGGTATCTGTCTGAGAGACAAAGATACTGTTTATCTTCTTTTTTAAAAAAATTTTCCTGCTGGGTTTTGTTAAACATTCGATGAATCCTTTTGGGTTTTTTTTTTTTCTTTTCATTTTTCTGAAGCTGGAAACAGGGAGAGACAGTCAGACAGACTCCCGCATGCGCCCGACCGGGATCCACCCGGCACGCCCACCAGGGGCGACGCTCTGTCCACCAGGGGGCCATGCTCTGCCCCTCTGGGGCGTCTCTCTGCCGCGACCAGATCCACTCTAGCACCTGGGGCAGAGGCCAAGGAGCCATCCTCAGCGCCTGGGCCATCTTTGCTCCAGTGGAGCCTCGGCTGTGGGAGGGGAAGAGAGAGACAGAGAGGAAGGAGAGGGGGAGGGGTGGAGAAGCAGATGGGCGCTTCTCCTGTGTGCCCTGGCCGGGAATCGAACCCGGGTCCCCCGCACGCCAGGCCGACGCTCTATTGCTGAGCCAACCGGTCAAGGCGAATCATTTTGGTTTTTATAGAACCTTAAATGTTCGCTTGATCTGTGCGTCATCCTTGAAACCCCATTGCAACGATGCCACGAGGCAAAGCCCCGCCCCCCCCACCCCGCCCGGACATGCGGCCAAGAGTTGGCATGATGGTGTTTCCGTCGTCGTTAGGAACGGGAGCTTTTCACTTCCCTGCGCCTAGAATCTAACAACTGTCCCACGAAAGCGAAGCCCATCACCGTGAATTCAAACGCACCAACACCGGCTAAAACATGCGTGCGCCGTGTTCACATGTGGAAAGATGTTGAAATGTGTGACTTCGTCTGACATCATCATCAACGCCAACACTGGGAAAAACACACACACACACACACACACACAAAACAAACACCCATATTTTTGCTACAGTATCTTTGCCTCTCTGATAGACACCTTTTTATGTGTTATTAATTTTTTATGGAATTTGTCGGGGTGACGCTGGTTTATCAAAGTTTACAGGTGTCGGGTGTATAACTCTATGATACATCACCTGTATGTTGTGTGTGTTTTGTGTTGTGATCTCCACAACCAAAGAAAAGATCGTCATAAAAGTAGGCGCTCTATTCAGGGGTCGGGAACCTATGGCTCGCCAGCCAGATGTGGCTCTTTGGATGGCTGCCTCTGGCTCACAGACCAATCTTTAATTAAAAAAAATAATAATGTTAAAAATAGAAAACATTCGGCCCTGGCCGGTTGGCTCAGTGGTAGAGCGTCGGCCTGGCATGTGGGGGACCCGGGTTCGATTCCCGGCCAGGGCACATAGGAGAAGCGCCCATTTGCTTCTCCACCCCTCCCCCTCTCCTTCCTCTCTGTCTCTCTCTTCCCCTCCCGCAGCCGAGGCTCCATTGGAGCAAAGATGGCCCGGGCGCTGGGGATGGCTCCTTGACCTCTGCCCCAGGAGCTAGAGTGGCTCTGGTCGCGGCAGAGCGACGCCCCGGAGGGGCAGAGCATCGCCCCCTGGTGGGCAGAGCGTTGCCCCTGGTGGGCATGCCTGGTGGATCCCGGTCGGGCACATGCGGGAGTCTGTCTGACTGTCTCTCCCCGTTTCCAGCTTCAGAAAAATACAAAAAAAAAAAAAAAAAAAGAAAACATTCTCATGTATCACAATCCATTCATTTCCTACCGCTCATGTTCATGGTTGCAGGTGGCTGGAGCCAATCACAGCTGTTCTCTGAGACAACACCACATTTTTACTGGATGATGCGTCAGGTACACGGGTCGTTGTATGGCTCTCACAGAATTACGTTTTAAAATATGTGGCGTTCATGGCTCTCTCAGCCAAAAAGTTTTCCGACCTATATGCACATATATTTGCAATTTTCTTGCTTCAATGCCTTATTCAGAGAAATCTCCCTCTCATGCCTGCCGCACAGATAGTCACACGGCATGAAATAAAGCAGATTTTCAGTGTCTAATGACATGTTTTTGGAGCCTGGAGGTTTTGGGACACAGCCCGCCTTATCTCAGCGAGCGCACAGGGCAGCTGAGTTTATTTGCGCGTTAGACGCACGTAGGTCAGACCCTGCAAGCGTTCGGGACCCGGACGGGATCGAAGCCACCAGCCCCCCACCCAACCAGAAGAAGGGTGTAGTAGACCCTTGCAGAAGACGCCCCTGCCGTTCTGGACTGTGGGACGTTCCTTCAGCATAAAACACTTAGGACCATCCTTGAAACTCCCTTCCACCCGACATCTCTGCTTCTGTCTTTCCTTTTCCCTCCTGGAAAAGCAAAGAAGACCTTAAGCATCCTGTCATCCTAGGGGGCTTCCTTCTGGTCATCTGCTATGTCGGCCGCCCGCCCCGGTTCTCAGCGAGTCCCTCTCCTCCTGCCGTCCAAGTCCGAGTCCGAGGGAATGGATTGGCTTTTCCTCAGCTGGGTGTTTTTTGTTGTTGTTGTTGTTTTTTTGTATTTTTCTGAAGCTGGAAATGGGGAGAGACAGTCAGACAGACTCCTGCATGTGCCCGACCGGGATCCACCCGGCACGCCCACCAGGGGGCGATGCTCTGCCCCTCCGGGGCGTCACTCTGCCGCGACCAGAGCCACTCTAGCGCCCGGGGCAGAGGCCAAGGAGCCATCCCCAGCGCCCGGGCCATCTTTGCTCCAATGGAGCCTCGGCTGCGGGAGGGGAAGAGAGAGACAGAGAGGAAGGAGAGGGGGAGGGGTGGAGAAGCAGATGGGTGCCTCTCCTGTGTGCCCTGGCCGGGAATCGAACCCGGGACCCCTTGCACACCAGGCCGACGCTCTACCACTGAGCCAACTGGCCAGGGCCTCAGCTGAGTCTCTTTATGTGAGCTTTCCGAGGACGACGCTGGGATGCAGTCCTGCAGATCACAGCTCACGATAACGACGGACCCCAGAGCGAGGAGTGCTGAGTTCTCCTGGGCCCCTGCGTGCAGACAGCCCCCCACGGGGGCGGGCGGAGGGGGGAGGTGCCTTCCCCCCAAAAAAAGAAGAAAGAGAAAAACCTGAGAGCCTACATCTGAGCTGTTTGTTGTAGGCGGGCACCGGGCATTCACCTGCGACGTGTTGGGGAATGCCCGCGTCGGCCAGGATTTCAACGCAGAGACAGGAGGCCGACAGGCAGCGTTTGCCGAGGGGCTCGGAGAGACAGGGGAACAAGAAAGCGAATGCTCAGTGCGTCTCCATCGGGCAGGGGGACGAGATATTCCGCAGCCAGACGGAGCGGAGGCTTGTTACCAGCCCACGCAGGTGTGTATTTCATGGCAATCGTATTTGAGATGGCGGTCGCCGCAGTCGCAACCGACGTCACCCAGGGAGCCGGGAGACTTTTCGTTTTTATCTGCATCCGTGACGGCGATGTCTTCATAGAAGGCGGACATCTGACATTTGGACGGACGGACGCAAAGAAGGACAAGGTCATACGAAGACAGAGACAGACAGTGGGACACTAAGAAATGCCCTCGGTCCCCAGGAGCCAGGACAGGGACGTAGCACAGACAGACAAATGGAAAGGACTCACCGTGTCCACCCGGTAGAATTCAGACCTCTGGGCTCCACCCTGGAGAGACATACATTTCTGTTGCTTCTTGTTCCCCCGGCTGTGGTTACGTTTTATAGGCTGCCCCAGGGAGCAAGTCCAAATTAGATTAGTTATATTTTAAGCACAATAAATAATAATAATAATAAAAAATTTGTTTGTAAGGTTTATGGATGAACATGTGGGTTTCACACAGAGGAACTTCACAAGAAGAGCGGATGGTAAATTCCCCGCTGGGCGCGTCACGGTGGGTAGTCGCCTCCCCCCCCCCCCGGAACGTATAACTGCTTTAGGGAGAGGTTTGGGCGCCTGAAACCTGGGTGATTATCTTAACTACTGTCCCCACGCCACCCCCCTGCCCCCACAATAAGATTCAATTAAAAGAAACAGATACAAGTTATGTTTTCCTTAAGCAAGTCTTGCTCACTGTCTGTACCTCTGGGTTACGACGCCTTTGAAGTCAGCCCAACGGCTCTCCGTGGGGCACGGAATCTTGTTCATTCTTCTTCCTGACACTGTTTATCAGTTCGGCTCAGAAAGACTCTTACAAAAATCCCCTACCGGTGTTGGTGTTTCTTCTGCCGATGGGCTGACCTCTACACATCAGGATGACATGCTTCTAAAGGATTTGGCATGAATATATAAAGACATGAAGTAGGGGGCCCTGGCTGCTGGCTCAGTGGATAGAGCAGGGGTCCCCAAACTTTTTACACAGGGGACCAGGTCACTGTCCCTCAGACTGTTGGAAGGCTGGACTATAAAAAAAACTATGGCCTGACCTGCGGTGGAGCAGTGGATAAAGCGTCGACCTGGAAATGCTGAGGTCGCCGGTTCGAAACCCTGAGCTTGCCTGGTCAAGGCACATATGGGAGTTGATGCTTCCAGCTCCTCCCCCTGTCTCTCTCTCCTCTCTCTCTCCCCTTCTCTCTCCTCTCTATAATGAATTTAAAAAAAAATTTTAAAAAAACAAAAAAAAAACTATGAACAAATCCCTATGCACATGGCACATATCTTATTTTAAAGTAAAAAAACAAAACGGGAACAAATACCATATTTAAAATAATGAACACGTCAATTTAAATCAACAAACTGACCAGTATTTCAATGGGAACAATGGACCTGCTTTGGGCTAATGAGATGGTCAATGTGCTCCTCTCACTGACCACCGATGAAAGAGGTGCCCCTTCCGGAAGTGCAGCGGGGCCGGATAAATGGCCTCAGGGGGCCTCATGCGGCCCGTGGGCCGTAGTCTGGGGATCCTTAGGATAGAACATGGGCCTGGCCTATAGAAATCCTAGGTTCGATTCCTGGCCAGGGCACACAGAAGAAGTGACCATCTGCTTCTCCACCCCTTCCTCTCACCCTTCTCTCTCTCTCTTTCTCTCTCTCGCTCAAGCTGGCGACCTCGGGGTCTCGAACCTGGGTCCTCCGCGTCCCAGTGCAAAAGCTCCATCCACTGAGCCTCTGCCTGGTCAGGTGTAATTTATTATCGAAACCAACTGTTTTAATTGATTGACTTTTACAGAGACAGAGAGAGGGAGGGAAAGGATGAAAGGAAGAAGAGAGAGAGAGAGAGAGAAGGATTTATTTGCTCTTCCTTTTAGTTATGCATTTTTTGGTGGCTTCCTGTATGTGCCCCGACCGGGGAATCGAACCCACAACCCTGGTGTATGAGGTTGACGTTCTGAACAAGTGAGCTAACCGGCCGGAACCTGGACCCATTTTTTTTGTTGTTGTTGTTATTGCTGTTTTGCCATCAGAAACACTGGAAGTCAACATGGTTTCGGCACTTTCTCCTCACAGAATATTGGAAAGCAGGAAATTCTGATTCAAGTAACAGCTGGAGTCGGAGGGAAGACACGCCTTGGCCGAAACCCTCACCAGATGCTATGACGTCATAGGAAACAGGAAACAGCCACGTGGTCCTTTGTTTGTGGCCTTTCGTCTCTAGCCCTACTCACGGCGGCGGGGGGGGGGGTTTGAGCGTGAGATGCATTAGAAGGGGCGTCCGTTGGAGACAGGCTGGTTCCCTCCCGTGTTGGGATAATTCCGGCAACATGGCTCATATATTCCTTTCATGACTGGTTCAACCTGCTTGCTGGAATGCAGAGACAGCGTAAGATATCTAAAAATATTCACGACACCCACCCCCACCCCCCGTCGTGAATCGTAGAGAACATTCTCCTACGTGACTTGAGATTCGATTATTATTATTTATTTTTTTTGGTATTTTTCTGAAGCTGGAAACAGGGAGAGACAGTCAGACAGACTCCCGCATGCGCCCGACCGGGATCCACCCGGCACGCCCACCAGGGGGCGATGCTCTGCCCACCAGGGGGCGATGGTCTGCCCCTCCGGGGCGTCGCTCTGTCGTGACCAGAGCCACTCCAGCGCCTGGGGCAGAGGCCAAGGAGCCATCCCCAGCGCCCGGGCCATCTTTGCTCCAATGGAGCCTTGGCTGCGGGAGGGGAAGAGAGAGACAGAGAGGAAGGAGAGGGGGAGGGGTGGAGAAGCAGATGGGCGCTTCTCCTGTGTGCCTTGGCCAGGAATCGAACCCGGGTCCCCCGCACGCCAGGCCAACGCTCAACCGCTGAGCCAACCTGCCAGGGCTCGATTATTTTTTAAAACAAGGAAACCTATATCATTCAGTTGCTTTCTTTAGAAGATGCAACATTATGAACAGAAAGCAGAGACAGTAGCAAGAAACACATCTGATTGATTTACAAGGTTGTCAGGCAAGAACGCACAAGACTGGGTCTCACGGGGGGCCGGGTAGCAGTCAGCTTTGCAGGAATAGCCCCACTGTTCGGTCAAAGAGGCAGAAAATAAAGAAGGTCTCCACGACCAGGCCAGCCGGCCGGCTGGTGTGCGCCTCACGCCATCTGCAGTTGGGCAGACTTGGAGCGCGTGGGCGCAGACCCTGAGCTTGATAGAAACCTGGGGCCGTATCCCGGACACTCACCATCTCCCCTCGGATGAGCCCGGGGCCACACCCGGTCTTGTCTGTCCGCAGGCCTGCAAACGCTTAGCCACTCCCTCGCTCGCTTGAGAAAAATCAGAGGAGTGACTGAGACAGATCGGAATGTTGAACCGGGTTTCTAAATATTTCTAAGCTCTTCTCGTTAACCCAGTGCAAGCAGTCGGAAGCCAGTTTGTCCGCATGTCAGCCCTGTGGCGTGGATGCCGCGGAACGCCCACAGCGAGGTTCCTTCCCGTCCCTGTCTCTGAAGTCGCCCTGGGAGCCCGTCAACTAGAACCCAAGACTGTGAAGCCATTGTTTCCTGGCAACTCTTAGATGTATTTTGCAACTCTTAGATGTATTTTTCCATGTGGGTTTTTATATATATAAAATACATAGATGATAAATAGATAAATAGATGATACATAGATACATACATAGATAGATGATAGATAAATAGATGATACATAGATAGATAAATAGATAGATAGATACATAGATAAATAGAATGGATAATGGATGGATGGATGGATATATTTTATATATATATAAAATAGGATTGAGTGTTTGGAAGGTCTGAGTGATTAGATGGATGGATGGATGAATGGATGGATGGATGATGGATAGATGGATGGATGGATGATGGATGGATGGATAAATGGATGGATAGATGGATAGATGGATGATGGATGGATGATTGATGATGAATGATGGATGGGTGGATGGATAATGGATGGATAGATGGATAGATGGAAGGATGAATGGATAAATGGATGATGGATGGACAGATGGATGGATAAATGGATGATGGATGGATGGATGGATGGATGATGGATGGATAATTGATGGACAAATGGACAGATGGACGAATGGACAAATGGATAGATGGATGGATGGATGATAGGCAGATGATGGATTGATGGGTGGATGGATGGATTGATGGATGAATAAATGGATGGATGGATGGATGGATGGATGGATGATGGGTGGATGATGGATGATTGGATGATGGATGGATGGATGATGGATTAATGGATGATGGATGGATGATGGATTGATGGATGGATGGATGAAGAGAGGGAGGGAGGGAGGGGTGAGGAGATGAGTAGATAGATGGTAAATATATAGTATGGATAAATGGATAATTGATTAATATAGGTGAGCTATATGATATGTAAGTAGGTAGGTAGGTAGGTGGGTAGATAGGTAGATGTATCCCTTTCTTCCTACGTCTGTGTATCTGCCCGTATCCGTGCACACGTCCGTGCGAGCGCGCGCCTCTGCCTCCGCACGAGTGTCTGCAGCCAGGCACGCGGGTGTGCCCGTGAGCGTGTTCCACCGAAGGCCGTCCTATCCTCTGTCTCGTCTCCGTCTCTTTCTCACATTCCTTCAAACCCCTCAGGCTGCCGTCCGTCTGCTGCCGGATCAAGAGCAGGGACTCCGGAACCGGCCTCGGGTGACCGTCTGCCCCGCTGATGTTCAAAGCAACCTCATTGCCACCCACACCTTCCAACAGGAGAGGACATTGTCAACTGGGCTAAATAAAACCCCGGGGCTCGCGTCTATGGGCCTGACCTCCAACTCCCCACCAGGAACCCCCACGGCGATGTGTAAATACGACACGACGGTTGTGAGCAGAGCCCGTCTCTGTGCAGCACTGGAATTCTGCCGGAAGTGTTCTTTCATACCCTGGTTCCTCTAAGCACTTCCAGTGCCATCGAACTGTCTGCCCGAGACCTGTGTGATCCTGTGCACCAAGGTCACCGCCTTCCATTCCATTTCCAAAGACAGGCCTGACCAGGCGGTGGCGCAGTGGATGCAGAGGACCCAGGTTCGAGATCCCGAGGTCGCCAGCTTGAGCGCGGGCTCATCTGGTTTGAGCAAAAGCTCACCAGCTTGGGCCCTGGCTGGTTGGCTCAGCGGTAGAGCGTCGGCCTGGCGTGCAGAAGTCCCGGGTTCGATTCTTGGCCAGGGCACACAGGAGAAGCGCCCATTTGCTTCTCACCCTACCCCTCTCCTTCCTCTCTGTCTCTCTCTTCCCCTCCCGCAGCCGAAGCTCCATTGGAGCAAAGATGGCCCGGGCGCTGGGGATGGCTCCTTGGCCTCTGCCCCAGGCACTAGAGTGGCTCTGGTCGCGGCAGAGCGACACCCCGGAGGGGCAGAGTATCGCCCCCTGGTGGGCAGAGCGTCGCCCCCCTGGTGGGCGTGCCGGGTGGATCCTGGTCGGGCGCATGCGGGAGTCTGACTGTCTCTCCCCGTTTCCAGCTTCAGAAAAAAAAAAGAAAAAGAAAAAAAAGCTCACTAGCTTGAACCCAAGGTCACTGGCTCAAGCAAGGGGTCACTCGGTCTGCTGTAGCCCCCACGGTCAAGGCACATATGAGAAAGCAATCAATGAACAACTAAGGCGTCGCAACACGCAATGAAAAACTAATGATGGATGCTTCTCATCTCTCTGCGTTCCTGTCTGTCTGTCCCTGTCTATCCCTTTCTCTGACTCACTCTCTGTCTCTGTATAAAAATAAACAAACAAATAAACAAATAAAGACATGAAGGAAATAAAAGGAACCATTGGCTATAAAAAAAATAAAAAGGTATTGTATCTACACACACACACACAGACACACACACACACACACACAGAATGTCTTGAACCCCAAATGAATGACCTCCACACAGCACCTCCTGAACGTCACCTTGACGGCTAACCAATACAAAAATCCCAGCTATGGTTCACGTCAGAGCCCCCAGGGACGTGGGCAGGAGTGGGCGGGAGTGGGTGGGAGTGGGTGGGGCGGGTCCCTCGGGTCCCTCCCCGGGTCCCTCCCCCGCCATCCCATAACTTTTCTTGCAGACACAGGGACCCCCAGGGGTCACGCGGCTGCGTCGCAAAGCCGAGGACAGAGCGTGTCACCGCGGGGTCAGGAAGCCCGCGTTCCGTGTTGGGCGGACGGGCCACCGAGGGTGCGGGAGGGGAGGGCGGGGGGGGGGGGGTAGGGAAACGCTCCCTCACAATCACAATACAGAAGAAGTAAGGCCCCCCAGCCCGGGTGGGTAGGGGCGGGCGGCTCGGGTCTGAGTCACCGGGGGCGGCAAGGCTGCAAAGCTATCTTGGAAGACGTCTGTGGTCTTCTCTGCGGCTCGGGGCAGACAACTGCACCTCAGTCCGTCCGGGGGTGGGGTGGGGGGCGGTGATGTCACTTGTCTGGAAACGCTGTCAGCAGGGCAGAGAGGTAACCAGATAAAAGCCTGCCCAGTCTGCAGAAACCTAGGGGGGGGGGTGCATCCCGGCTCCTGTGACCCCTTGTTAACTACCACCTGTCCTTCCAGAAAACTCTCTCCGGGGGAGGGCGTTGAGGTCATCTCTGCAGAATCTAGAATTGCAAACAGCGTCCTTTCCTGCAATAATGTCTGCTTTGCAAGTGTCTCTCTTTTTTATTTTTTTGGGGGGGTTGTTTTGGTTTTTAAAGAGGACTTTATTTTTATTTTTTTTAATTGATTCATTTTTAGAGAGGAGAGAGAGAGGGAGAGAGAGCGAGACAGAGAGGGAGAGAGAGGAGGGAGAGAGAGAGAGAGAGAGAAGGGGGGAGGAGCTGGAAGCATCAACTCCCATATGTGCCTTGACCAGGCAAGCCCAGGGTTTCGAACCGGCGACCTCAGTGTTCCAGGTCGACGCTTTATCCACTGCGCCACCACAGGTCAGGCCGAGAGGATTTTATTATACATTTCTGTGGGGGGATAAAAAAAGAACTTGGGAAAGATAAGAAAGAATTTAAGTGCCCTGGCCGGTTGGCTCAGCGGTAGAGCATCGGCCAAGCGTGCGGAGGACCCTGGTTCAATTCCCGGCCAGGGCACAAAGGAGAAGCGCCCATTTGCTTCTCCACCCCTCCGCCGCGCTTTCCTCTCTGTCTCTCTCTTCCCCTCCCGCAGCCAAGGCTCCATTGGAGCAAAGATGGCCCGGTCGCTGGGGATGGCTCTGTGGCCTCTGCCTCAGGCGCTAGAGTGGCTCTGGTCGCAACATGGCGACGCCCAGGATGGGCAGAGCATCGCCCCCTGGTGGGCAGAGCGTCGTCCCTGGTGGGCGTGCTGGGTGGATCCCGGTCGGGCGCATGCGGGAGTCTGTCTGACTGTCTCTCCCTGTTTCCAGCTTCAGAGAAATGCAAAAAAAAAAAAAAAAGAATTTAAGTAACTCCCCCCCACCCCACCGCCCCAAGTGGCCCTTGCAGAATTTGGCCTGCGTGACCAACAGGGAGTACACTGGGACTCTTGTTGAGACAGATGCAGGCCAGTGATGACCAGCAGAGACAGGCTGTTGAGGAAATCACTGGCCTCAACTCATCGCCTTTGCCCAAATCCAGCTTGTCCTGCTACCCTCCTGGGGGACGCCGTCTCCCCGGCATTGAAATGAGGAGCCCAGGTGCAGATGGGGACGCCAGTGTCATCAGACACAGCTGTCTGGACAGCTGACCGCACTCAGGAATTCCTGGAGAGAGAGAGGCGTCCTAGGAGATCTCGCAGTTTCCACCGGGGATGCACGTTGGCTTGCTTAGAAAAATGTTTTGGAGGAAAAAAATAAGTTATAATAATTTCTTGGATGTAACACGCAGAGCACAGGCAAAGCCACTGGCCCTGAGTGGGTCATTCGGTCGGTCAGAGTGCTGTCCAGATATGTCAAGGATTCAGATTTTTAAAAATGAAATAATCCGCCAATGAATGCATAAATAAATGGAACACGCCAACATCTTTCTTTCTCTCTCTGTCTCTCTCAAATCAATTTTAAAAAAGGAAAACAATTAAATTAGAGATCGTTCAAACTAAAAGCTTTTGTGCCTCTCAAGAGCCTCTCAAAAGAGCAAAAAAAGACAACTCACAGAATGGGAGGCACCGTTTGCAAATCCTCTAATTGGTAATGAATCAATAGCCACAATATGTCAAGAGCTCCTACAGCTCAACAACAAAGCCGGTTATAAAGTGGACACAGGACCTGCGTGGACACTTCTCCAGAGAAGACATTCAAATGCCCAGTAAGGACATGAAGAAATGTTCAGTGAGTTTCACCTCAATTAACAAAGAAAAAAGATAATAATCAAAGTGACCCCTACCACCCACGTTCAGTGAAAACAGGACCTGTGCTCAGCAAACACTCAGTGATCAAAATGACACCCTGGTCCCTGCCTCTACATCCACCTGAAAGAGAGAGAGAGAGAAAGAAAGAGAGGGAGGGAGGGAGGGAGGAAGGGAAAGAAAAGGAAAGGAATGGAAAGGGTAGGAAGAAGGAAGGAAGGAAGGAAGGAAGGAAGGAAGGAAGGAAGGAAGGAAGGAAGGAAGGAAAGAAGAAAGGAAGGAGAGAGAAAGAGAAAAAAGAAAAAAAGAAAAAAAGGAAGGGAGGAAGGGAAGGAGGGAAGGAGGAAGAGAGGAAGGAAGGAGGAAGGAAGGAAGAAAGGAGGGAGGGAGGGAGAAATAAAGAGAGAGAGAAAGAAAGAAAAAAGAGAAAAAGGAAGGAAGGAAGGGAGGGAAGGAGAGAGGGAGGGAGAGAGGGAAAGAAAAGAAAAGGAATGGAAAGGGAAGGAAGAAGGAAGGAAGGAAGGAAGGAAGGAAGGAAGGAAGGAAGGAAGGAAGGAAGGAAAAAAGAAAAAGGGAAAAGGAGGGAGGGAGGGAAGGAAGGAAGGGGAGAGAGAGAGAAAAGAAAGAAAGAAAAAGAAAGAGAAAGAAAGAAAGAGAAAAAGAAAGAAAGAGAAAGAAAAGAAAGAAAGAAAGAAGAGAAAAAGGAAGGAAGGAAGGGAGGGAAGGAGAGAGGGAGGGAGGGAGGGAGGGAAAGGAAAGAAAAGGAATGGAAAGGGAAGGAAGAAGAAAGGAGGGAAGAAAGGAAGGAAGGAAGAAAAAAGAAAGAAAAAAAGAAAGGAAAGAAAGAAGGAAGGAAGGAAGGAAGGAAGGAAGGAAGGAAGGAAGGAAGGAAGGAAGGAAGGAAGGAAGGAAGGAAAGGGCGAGAGGGAAGGAGGGAAGGAAGGAGGGAAGGAAGGAGGGAGAGAGAGAGAGAAAGAAAAGAAAGAAAAGAAAAGAAAGAAAGGAAGAAAGGAAGAAAGGAAGAAAGGAAGAAAGGAAGAAAGAAAGAAAGAAAGAAAGAAAGAAAGAAAGAAAGAAAGAAAGAAAGAAAGAAAGAAAGAAAGAAAGAAAGAGGATTCTGAAGTAGACTCAGCCCCACCAGGAGGATCTCAGGGAGGTTAATGAAGAGGAGTGTTCTTCTGTTTTCCAGAGGGATCTGGAAATCGCAGACACCCGAGCAGGTGTTGTCTGGCTTGAAAAGTCTTTCTCTTTTTACAGGAGCCGCCTCCATGCTGCCTCTCTCGTAAAACAGGACCGGACCCGTGAGAAAGGAAATCCGTCGCCCGTCTGCACCCCTCCCGCACGGCCGGGTGAGCTCGGGGGGGGAGTCGCAGGCAGCCCCCCCACCCCGGTTTTATTGTTTTCTCGTGAATCATAAACCATCCCGTTCACATCGACCTGTTCTGAAGCTGAGGAAAGTCGACCCGTGTTTAGTCATTTATTCTACATTCTTTGACAGAAGACACAAGACAGATGTCTTTCCAGGTTTTATCTGCGGGGGTGGGGTGGGGGCCAAAAAATCTTACACTGGTTTGTGTTATGGCTTCATCTCCAACATGTGCGGCTGACACTGAGCGGTGGTCTTGCTGTTCAAGCTGGGCACTGAGGGCTCACCTGACCGGGCGGTGGCGCAGTGGATAGAGCGTCGGACTGGGATGCGGAGGACCCAGGTTTGAGACCCCGAGGTCGCCAGCTTGAGCGCGGGCTCATCTGGTTTGAGCAAAAGCTCACCAGCTTGGACCCAAGGTCGCTGGCTGGAGGAAGAGGTCACTCAGTCTGCTGAAGGCCCACGGTCAAGGCACCTATGAGAAAGCAATCAATGAACAACTAAGGTGTCGCAATGAAAAACTGATGATGGATGCTTCTCATCTCTCTCTGTTCCTGTCTGTCTGTCCCTCTCTCTGACTCTCTCTCTCTGTCTCTGTAAAAGCAACAACTAGAAAAAAACCACTTTCCGTGACACTTTATTTAGATGACACCCCTTGAAGGCAGGTGCATCCCCAAAATCCAGTCCTTGTCATCATCCAGAGTCTATTCAGGAGCGAAGAAAAATTGAATGACCCTGTTTCCCCCAAAATAAGACATCCCCCCAAAAATAAGACCTAGTGCAATTTTTTTCCCCCCAAGCTTAGAAATACAACGCCTTCCCCGAAAATAAGACCTGGCGTGTCTTTAGGAGCAAAAATTAAAAGAAGACACTGTCTTATTTGGGGGGAAACGGGATGGATTGTTGTACGTGGAAACAGAGTCACGAGAAATTCTAGATGGAATTCGGCGTTTGGCCGGTGGCGCTGTTGTTCGCGATGACACGACTACGGTCTATTCCTAAATGATGTTGATTTTTTTGTTGTTGTTGTTCAACAATAAATGTGAATTCTCGTTCATGGAAAAATAAGACGTCCCCTGAAAATAAGACCTGAGGCGTCTTTAGGAGCAAAAATTTATAGGAGACACTGTCTGATCTTCGGGGAAACAGGGTCGAGCGTGATTCAGACATTCCTGCCTTTTCCTTTCTCTGCAGATGAAAAAAAAAAAAAGTATTTTTCTCACCGCTGGTTGGCTCAAAATGCAGATGCATTCGTTTACGGGGGACGGTGTCCAAAGACGACATTTTTACCATTCCGTTGTATTTTATTTTATTTTATTTTTTTTTTAGCTTTTGGCTGGACTTCACGTCCCTTCCTCCCTCCCGTTTTATTTCAGCTCGGAATTTCCATCCAGAAGCCGCACGCACAAAAATCATTTAACGGAGTCTCTCTTTCTCAGGGTGCTTTCGTCCTCCGGGATTTATATCGTTTTTACGGAGAGAGAGAGCGAGAGAGAGAGAGAGAGAGGGGGGGAGAGGGAGAGAGGGAGAGAGAGAGGGAGGGGGAGAGAGAGGGAGAGAGAGAGGGTGAGACAGAGAGAGAGAGAGGGAGAGAGGGGGAGAGGGAGAGGGAGGGGGAGAGAGAGAGGGAGAGGGAGAGAGAGAGGGAGAGAGAGAGAGAGAGGGAGAGAGAGAGGGTGAGACAGAGAGAGGGGGAGAGAGGGGGAGAGGGAGAGGGAGGGGGAGAGAGAGGGACAGGGAGAGAGAAAGAGAGAGGGGGGAGAGGAAGAGAAGGGGAAGAGGGAGAGGGAGGGGGAGAGAGAGAGGGTGAGACAGAGAGAGGGGGAGAGAGGGGGGAGAGGGACAGAGAGGGGGAGAGAGAGGGAGGGGGAGAGAGAGAAGAGAGAGAGAGAGGGAGGGAGAGAGGGTGAGACAGAGAGAGGGGGAGAGAGGGGGGAGAGGAAGAGAAGGGGAAGAGGGAGAGGGAGGGGGAGAGAGGGAGAGGGAGAGGGAGAGAGGGAGAGAGAGAGGGTGAGACAGAGAGAGAGAGAGGGAGAGAGGGGGAGAGGGAGAGGGAGGGGGAGAGAGAGAGGGAGAGAGAGAGGGTGAGACAGAGAGAGGGGGAGAGAGGGGGAGAGGGAGAGGGAGGGGGAGAGAGAGAGGGAGAGAGAGAGAGAGAGGCAGAGAGAGAGGGTGAGACAGAGAGAGGGGGAGAGAGGGGGAGAGGGAGAGGGAGAGAGGGAGAGAGGGGGGAGAGGGAGAGGGAGGGGTAGAGAGAGGGAGAGGGAGAGAGAGAAGAGAGAGAGAGGGAGGGAGAGAGGGTGAGACAGAGAGAGGGGGAGAGAGGGGGGAGAGGGACAGAGAGGGGGAGAGAGAGGGAGGGGGAGAGAGAAAGTGAGAGGGGGGAAAGGAAGAGAAGGGGAAGAGGGAGAGGGAGGGGGAGAGAGAGAGGGAGGGGCAGAGAGCAAGAGAGAGAGAGAGGGAGAGAGAGAGAAGGGTAAAAATAAAGTGTTGTCTTAAGGGGCACAGACACAGATGTGCAGCCTTAAGCCAGCAGAATGAAGAAAACAGACGCTGTTCTAACTCCGGTAGCTCAGACGTGCGTCCCGTTACTTTGACGGCTGTGCTGAGCCCGCTCAACGGGACGCTTTTGACAAGGGCTGCGTTCGTGGGGTGCTTGGAGCTGTGGCAGGCGTTTCTGCCATGTGGGGAACCCCCGGCAGGATGAGACCGGGTTCTGTTTCCGCTGGTGGGACCCCAAGTCAGCCTTCCCATCACCCCTTGCACCTGTGCCCTCTGTGGTCGCAGCTATGAAGGGTCACCGTCATCGCCCCGGAACTCCGCTGTTGAAACAACGCTGCCCCTTTCTCCTGCGTCCTCCCCACGTGGTGTCCGGGGCCAGGACACGGACGGATCTGCTTTGGTCCACCTCTTCTATTCCGCCTCGGGGCTGACCGTCATAGGCAGGGCCTCGCACACCCCCTGAGCGAGGGGACCCTCTCTGGACCACCAACCAACCCAGCCCACAAAGTCCCCGCAGCTGGACAGGCTGGGAGAAAATTCCTGTTTCTCCGTCGTATTTCCACCCAGCCCTGTGGTATTTCTTTCCTGTCTTCCAAAATTATTTTCCATCTTCCTTCGTGTTTCTCCTCACCACTCACCCCCCCCCCCCAATCTAAGCGGAAGAACATGCCTGCAATCTGAGAGGGAGCATCTCTTCTGAGCAAAACAGATGTTCCTTCTTCTCAGATTCACCAGCCGGCCCCTTCAGGTACAATGGAAGACGTGTGTGAGCTTGTTCACTTTTTTAGAAAGGGTTTTATTCATTCATTTTACAGAGGAGACAGAGAGAGAGAGAGAGAGAGAGAGAGAGAGAGAGAGAGAGAAGGGGGAGGAGCAGGAAGCATCAACTCCCATATGTGCCTTGACCGGGCAAGTCCAGGGTTTCGAACCGGTGACCTCAGCATTTCCAGGTAGATGCTTTATCCCAGGGGTCGGGAACCTTTTTGACTGAGAGAGCCATGAACGCCACAGATTTTAAAATGTCACTCCTTGAGAGCCATTACGACGACCCGTGGACGTGACGCATCATCCAATAAAAATGTGGTGTTGTCCCGGAGGACAGCTGTGATTGGCTCCAGCCACCCGCAACCATGAACATGAGCGGTCGGAAATGAATGGATTGTGATACATGAGAATGTTTTCTATTTTAAACATTATTATTTTTTTTTTATTAAAGATTTGTCTGTGAGCCAGAGGCAGCCACCCAAAGAGCCACATCTGGCTCGTGAGCCATAGGTTCACGACCCCTGCTCTATCCAAGGCACCACCGCAGGTCAGGCATTGTCAACTATAAAAATAAAAAGTATTGAGCTGACATTGGTTAATAACATTGATACCACCCAGGAGCTTGTTCACTATGAAGCACTCACCTCCATCGGGGGCCCTCAGCAACCCAAGGTCACCTCACACTCTTTTTTTCCACCTCTAGTATTTTTTAATTGATTGATTTTAGAGAGAGAGAGAGAGAGAGAGAAAGAGAGAGAGAGAGAGAGATCATCAGTTTGTCATTCCAGTTATTCATGCGTTCACTGGTTGACTCCTGTACGCGCCCCGACCGGGGCTTGAACCTGCAACATTGGCGTATGTATCGAGAAGCACTTGGGGCATAGATGCCCCATCCTTTGGGGACACAGTCCTGACATCCATAGTGACGAGGATGCTGAAAGGGTCCCCTGCTTTTTCCACGGCCATCTTACTCTCTCTTCCCACCTCCCTCACTCCAACATCTCGCGGAAACCCTCCCAGACAAACCACCCCGCCCGCCCGGGTCCCCGGGCAGAAAGGCTCCGTTTCTGAAGGAACTCCAGAAAACAGCCGTCTCCATAGGAAACGCCTCGTTTCTTCAACACGTTTTGGGACCAAAACTCTCCGCACTCGTCTGACAGGTAAGAGGAGTCTCATCTCCAGGCGGGGAGGTTGGGAAAATTCTTCCTGACCGTGGCGAACTAGCTGCTGCACACGATCTTAACTTTGCGTTCTCTCTCTCTCTCTCTCTCTCTCTCACTCAGAGGTTACAGGTTCGATCCCCGGTCAGGGCACACAGAGGAACAGATTGATGTTCCTCTCTCTCTATCTCTCTCTCTCTCTCTGTCTGTCTTTTTTCACTCGTTACAGCCCCGAGCGATGGTTTTTCTAGTCTTTGCATCTGTGGGACTTAAATCAAAACAAAACAAAACAAATAAAAAGGTTCCAGGTATAAGTGAGACCAGGCAACATCTTTCTTTCTCTGTCTGACTTTCTAAAGTTAATATTGTGCCACCCAAAATCTCTCCACATTGTTGCAATTGGCAAGGTTTCCTTCTTCTTCTTTCTTTATTTTTATTTTTGAAAGCTGAATAATATTCTATACAGCATCACGTTTTCTGCACCCGTCCGCCCATTCCCAGACGGGTGGTGTCCGTATCTTGGCACGGCGCGGAGTGCTGCTCTGACCGCGCCCAGGGTGCGGCTACCGCTTTGAACACCTGTCTTTCTTTCATTTGGATAAACACCCAGAAACAAAACTGCTGGATCATACAACAGCTGTATTTCTAACGATTATCATTTAATTATCATTATCATTATTATTATTATTAGGAACATTTATAGCATTTCCCACGGGGGCCACACCGCTCTGCATTCCCGCCCAAAGTGTCTACATTCTTTTTTTTTTTTTTTTTTTGTATTTTTCTGAAGCTGGAAACGGGGAGGCAGTCAGACAGACTCCCGCATGCGCCCGACCAGGATCCACCTGGCATGCCCACCAGGGGGCGATGCTCTGCCCATCTGGGGTGTCGCTCTGTTGCGACCAGAGCCATTCTAGTGCCTGGGGCAGAGGCCAAGGAGCCATTCCCAGCGCCCAGGCCAACTTTGCTCCAGTAGAGCCTTGGCTGTGGGAGGGGAAGAGAGACAGAGAGGAAGAAGAGGAGGAGGGGTGGAGAAGCAGATGGGCGCTTCTCCTGTGTGCCCTGGCCGGGAATCGAACCTGGGACTTCTGCACGCCAGGCCGACGCTCTACCACTGAGCCAACCGGCCAGGGCAGTGTCTACATTCTTGCGAACACTCGGCATCTGTTGTCTTGTTGACGGCACCCACTATCAACAGATGGCAGGTGACATCTCAATTGGTCCTTTTTGACCTGCGTCTCCCTGGCAATGAGGGACGCTTCCCCCGCACGCATTGAAAACCCACCACGCGCCTACGTCCACTTGGGGGAAAATGTCTGACGAGTTCCTCTCTGCGTTGTTGTCTGTAATCCCAGTTCTTCCCTTTTCTTGCTATAGGACTCGTGTGGGTTCCTCTAATCCTTCCCGACTGTGGTCGCGTGAGAACCGGAAAGTGAAATGGTTTTCCGAACGAAATCGTGTTCAGGTGGTTGGCAGGACTTGGCATGAATAACGGGCGTCCCGGGCGCAGGCCACACGGGTCGCACGGCTGTGACCCAGGCCACCGGGGAGTTCCCACAGAGGACCCACCACCACGGCCTGGATGAGCATGCCCCTGGGGCAGTCATGGCCTCATGGATCCCAAATCAAAGACTTGGATGTGTCCTGAGAATCAGCAACCCAGCGACCTAGGTGTTGAAACAGAGACCACCAGCCATGCTGTGCGTTTTAAGGAATATCACCCCAAATCCACAAGCAAAGACGCTGGGAGATACCTCTGGTTGGGACAAAATTTTCCCCAGAAATAATTCCAGGTGGATGCCAATGTCCATGTGGTTGTTGAAGCCTTCAGCACGGGAATGTTGATCAACACCGATGTTTCGGGGTTCATCCACTCATGTATTCATCTTGATTTAACTCGGTTGTTACTTCAGTTCATTCCTTTATTGATACCCTGTCCCAACTATTTGCTTGGCCCTTTGGGCTGTCGACAAAAATCCATTCCTACCAACAGTGAAAATAAAAAACAAACCCACGTTTGTCTTGACGTAAAAGCAAGTTGGCCGTTCTAAAAAAAGAGTTCAGTTTTTGTGGCTGCATGTCAGTCTGGGTGAAAAAAAGGAAGGAAGGAAGGAAGAGAGGGAGGGAGGGAGGGAGGGAGGGAGGGAGGAAGGAAGGAAGGAAGGGGAGTAGGGAGGGAGGGAGGAAGGAAGGAAGGAAAGAAGAGAAGGAAGGAGGAAGTAAGGAAGGAAAAAAGGAAGGAAGGAAGAGGAAGAGGGAGGAAGGAAGGAAGGAAGGAAGGAAGGGGAGGAGGGAGGGAGGAAGGAAGGAATGAAGGAAGGAAGGAAATGGAGGGAGGGAGGGAAAGAGGAAGGAAGGAAGGAAGGAAGGAAGGAAGGAAGGAAGGAAGGAAGGAAAGAAGAGAAGGAAGGAGGGAGGGAGGGAGGGAGGGAGGGAGGAAGGAAGGAAGGAAGGAAATGGAGGTACAGAGGGAGGAAAAGAGGAAGGAAGGAAGGAAGGAAAGAAGAGGAGGAGGGAGGAAGGAAGGAAGGAAAAAAGGAAGGAAGGAAAGAAGAGAAGGAGGGAGGGAGGGAGGAAGGAAGGAAGGAAGGAAGGAAATGGAGGGACAGAGGGAGGAAAAGAGGAAGGAAGGAAGGAAAGAAGAGGAGGAGGGAGGAAGGAAGGAAGGAAGGAAGGAAGGAAAGAAGAGAAGGAGGGAGGGAGGGAGGAAGGAAGGAAGGAAATGGAGGGACAGAGGGAGGAAAAGAGGAAGGAAGGAAGGAAAGAAGAGGAGGAGGGAGGGAGGAAGGAAGGAAGGAAATGGAGGGACAGAGGGAGGGAAAGAGGAAGGAAGGAAGGAAGGAAGGAAAGAAGAGAAGGAGGGAGGGAGGAAGGAAGGAAATGGAGGGACAGAGGGAGGAAAAGAGGAAGGAAGGAAGGAAAGAAGAGGAGGAGGGAGGGAGGAAGGAAGGAAGGAAGGAAATGGAGGGACAGAGAGAGGGAAAGAGGAAGGAAGGAAGGAAGGAAGGAAGGAAGAGAAGGAGGGAGGGAGGAAGGAAGGAAGGAAGGAAATGGAGGGACAGAGGGAGGGAAAGAGGAAGGAAGGAAGGAAAGAAGAGAAGGAGGGAGGGAGGGAGGAAGGAAGGAAGGAAGGAAATGGAGGGACAGAGGGAGGAAAAGAGGAAGGAAGGAAGGAAAGAAGAGGAGGAGGGAGGGAGGAAGGAAGGAAGGAAGGAAATGGAGGGACAGAGGGAGGGAAAGAGGAAGGAAGGAAGGAAGGAAGGAAGGAAGGAAGGAGAGAAGAGAAGGAGGGAGGGAGGGAGGAAGGAAGGAAGGAAGGAAGGAAATGGAGGGACAGAGGGAGGAAAAGAGGAAGGAAGGAAGGAAAGAAGAGGAGGAGGGAGGGAGGAAGGAAGGAAGGAAGGAAATGGAGGGACAGAGGGAGGGAAAGAGGAAGGAAGGAAGGAAGGAAGGAAGGAAGGAAGGAAGGAAGGAAGGAAGGAAAGAAGAGGAGGAGGGAGGGAGAAAGGAAGGAAGGAAGGAAGGAAATGGAGGGACAGAGGGAGGGAAAGAGGAAGGAAGGAAGGAAGGAAGGAAGGAAGGAAGGAAGGAAGGAAGGAAGGGATGATTCCTCTTTGACAACAGTGAAACCACTTGGCCTTGCGTGCAACTCTGCGTCCGCCGTCCTCAGAAACGGTCATTGCAGATGGGCCCGTGACATTAAACCAGCTGCCAGTTTTAATGGATGCCCACGTGACATTTTCTTGTAACATGTAAAGCACAGCAAGCGTCTGTCAGGCAGACACAGGAGATTCGGTTCACATACACGTCTGGACCCGTGCGTCCCGTCCATCTCCTGTCGGCTCTGTTTCCAGCTCCATCTCACTTGGGGCGCCTGGGTTTTGGGGTTTGCAGACAAACAGAAGGGTGTGCACTGTTGTGGGGTCACCCCTGGTTATGCTGCTTCCCATGAAGAGAGTTGAACCCCATTTGAAGAACGAGTTAATGGGAGATTTGAGGTGAGTGTGGGACGGTTGGGTGTTTGGTGCTGACCTCAGGGGATAGGGATGAACTGTGACCCTTGTCTCCTGATGTCCCCCTTCGGGGACCCAACCAGCCCAGGGGCTGCTCAACTGTCTCCCCCTTGGGGGGGGCGACTCTTTTTCCTTCTTTGTTCTATGTGCTTAGAAGAAGCCCAAGGACCCTATGCTCCCAACTGCCTGGAGACCTTTCTCCAGCCAAACTCAATAGGTGAAGTCAGCCTGACCAGGCGGTGGTACAGCAGATAGAGCATCAGACTGGGATGCCAAGGACCCAGGTTCAAGGCCCCAAGGTCGCCAGCTTGAGCGTGGACTCATCTGGTTTGAGCCAAAGCTCACCAGCTTGGACCCAAGGTCGCTGGCTTGAGCAAGGGGTCACTCGGTCTGCTGTAGCCCCCCGGTCAAGGCACATATGAGAAAGCAATCAATGAAGAACGAAGGTGTCACAACGAAGAATTGATGCTTCTCATGTCTTTCCCTTCCTGTCTGTCTGTCCCTGTCTCTCTCTCTTTCTCTGTCAAGAAAAAAAAAAGTGTTATGTGAAACTCTCTCAAATGGTCCTGTTTCCTCAGTTTTTTGGAAACTTCCCAGAGTCCCTAAGTTTGTGCGAAGCCAAACCATTCCTGACAACGTGAGTTCACGATGACGTGCACAAACAACGTATGACATTTTCCAGAGGAAGTCCGGAACTGGGACTCACCTTCCTCCAAAAACGAATGTCTTCAGTGGAAAAAGAGTTGTGTTTTCCCGGGATGGACCTGTCTGTCTCCGCCCCTCTCTGCACATGGGGGAGGGGGGCTGATCTGAAAATCAGATGCGGCTGGACCGCTGGGAAGGACGTTCTGTCCAAACTGTGTGGGCTGCCCACCTGTGTGGTCACTGGGTGGTCAGCTGAGCATCCTCCCCCGGGTGGGGGCTCAGGAGGCTGACGCTGTCATCCAGGGAAGGTCGGGCCAGGACGCAGGATGCGTGGTCAGCCAGGAACCCCCCCCCTCGGGGGAGAGGGAAAGAGGAGGTGACCCAGCCTTCGCCCCTGAAGGAACCGGGGCAGGATGACATTCTTTTTTATTTTATTTTATTTTATTTTTTCATTTTAGAGAGGAGAGAGAAAGGGAGAGAGAGAGAGAGACAGAGAGAGAGAGAGAAGGGGGGAGGAGCTGGAAGCATCAACTCCCCTATGTGCCTTGCTTGACCAGGCAAGCCCAAGGTTTCGAACCGCCGACCTCAGCATTTCCAGGTCGATGCTTTATCCACTGCGCCACCACAGGTCAGGCCAGGACGAGATTCATGTGTCGTGATCTCCCGGCCTCCGCGAAGCCACAGGACATCTTGCTGCTGGAGGGGAACATAGGCCAGGTCCCAAGGTCGGAAGAGAGACTGTCAGAGGCTTGGGGCGGGGAGAGGGGGGCTGAGGACCCAGGAGAAGCCTGGCAGCCGGAGCAAGAACACGGCTCTGCCTTCATCCAAGGGGCAACTCATTCTGCTTGATCCTTCTGTCTCTCTGGGGGCGGGGAGGGGGAGGAGGGCGTCCGCCCCAGAGGAGTGAGGCGACCTCACTGTGAAGGTGTGGAGAGACCGTGTCCGCCTGCAGAAACATTTTTGCCCGGCCAGAGAGCCAGCCCTGTCCCCCACCGCACGCACACGCGTGCTTGTGCGCGCGCGCACACACACACACACACACACACACACTGGCTCCGTGGCTTGCTGACTCACGCTGGGCTTTATTGTAACAACGGGATGTCTCTCTGTGCTTCTGAAGCTTGGCTCGGCCCGGCTCAGTCGTGGGGGCCGGTCAGGATCAAACAAGGGGACGCTCACAGCCCCGGTCACGGCTTGAGGAGCTTAGCTCTGTCACTAGACGATAGCGGTGCGTCCGATACGGATCTGATGTCCGTCTGCTGTGTGTCTATTAATTAATTAATTAATTATTTTTAAAATTGATTTTAGAGAGGAGACGGAGAGACAGAGAGAGAAAGAGAGAGAGGAGAGACAGAGAGAGAGAGAGAAGGGGGGAGGAGCTGGAAGCATCAACTCCCCTATGTGCCTTGACCAGGCAAGCCCAGGGTTTCGAACCGGTGACCTCAGCATTTCCAGGTCGACGCTTTATCCACTGCGCCACCACAGGTCAGGCTATGTCTATTAATTTATCAGCCGTGAGGACTAGAGTCTGAGACCCCGATGCGGGCAGGGCTGGGTCCCCCTGGGGCCTCTCTCCTGGGTGTGTAGACGGCCGTCTCCTCCCCAGGTCCTCACACGGCCGTCCCTCTGTGTGTGTCTGTGTCTTCACCTCCTCTTCTTATAAGGACCCCCGTCCTGTGGGGTCAGGACCCTCCCTCATGACCTCATTGTACCTGAATCTCCTCTTTATAGCCCCGTCTCTGAGTGAGAGCTGATCAGGAGGCAATCAGGGAGCAAAGCTTTGTCTGGAATGTGTGGGGTTGGCACACGCCAAGCCTTCGGAGTTGATCTGTTCCCGAATGACTCGTGCTGGCGGGCCCGCTGGGCAGGTGGGCAGCCAGTGTGAGGACCAAGACGTTACCCAGCTGAGCAATTGCTTCCCTGCACTGTCCCTTCATCAATGCATCCTCCTCGTCCCCAATGCCACAAGGGACATCGAGCAGTCACGAGAAATGAGGGAATGTTGGCCGAGTGACACGGCGTCCCCGCCTCCGGGAGGCGTCCATCACACACAGACTGTGGTCAGCGGACAGAAGCCTCGGACGCTGTTACTAAAGTGTCCGTGAAACACGGCTGTGTATTATTTTTGCTACGTCAGCCTGTTGGTGGATGACACAAAGTGACAGCTGGATTGTCCAGGACATGAGTGAACAGCAAGGAAAAAAAATTATTGGGCCCGGGGAGGTTTTCTGCCACAAACAAAGAGAGGTGTTCTCAACGACACCGCTGACAAAACTGAGGGGATACCTTACTGCTTCCTATCCGTTTTGAAATAGCCCCTCATTTTAGAGCGTTGCTCTGGCGTGCAGGAGTCCCGGGTTTAATTCCCGGCCAGGGCACACAGGAGAAGCGTCCATCTGCTTCTCCACCCCTCCCCCTCTCCTTCCTCTCTGTCTCTCTCTTCCTCTCCCGCAGCCAAGGCTCCATTGGAGCAAAGTTGGCCCGGGCGCTGAGGACGGCTCCATGGCCTCCACCTCAGGTGCTAAAAAGAGCTTGGTTGCTGAACAACAGAGCAGCGCCCCAGATGGGCAGAGCATCGCCCCCTGGTGGACATGCCGGGTGGATCCCAGTCAGGCGTATGCGGGAGTCTGTCTGACTGCCTCCCCGTTTCCAGCTTCGGAAAAATACAAAAAATATATATATACCCCCTCATTTTTGTGAGTGGTGGAAATAAAATGAAAGACGTGGATAGAAGATGCCAATATGGCTGCTTTTCCCCCGTATCGTTCTGGGCTGGATGAGGCGCCCCGGCCTTCAAATTTCAAACATAGGAATGTTATCCTCCAGCACGTGAAAATGGGGCTGGATTGGGAGATGGATAATTAACATAAAATGAGGTCACGAGGGAGGGTGCCCTGACCCCACAGGACTGGGGTCCTTAGAAGAAGAGGAGGTGAGGACACAGACACACACAGAGGGACGGCCGTGTGAGGACCCGGGGAGGAGACACAGACACACACAGAGGGACGGCCGTGTGGGGACCCGGGGAGGAGACACAGACACACACAGAGGGACGGCCGTGTGGGGACCCGGGGAGGAGACACAGACACACACAGAGGGACGGCCGTGTGGGGACCCGGGGAGGAGACACAGACACACACAGAGGGACGGCCGTGTGGGGACCCGGGGAGGAGACACAGACACACACAGAGGGACGGCCGTGTGAGGACCCGGGGAGGAGACACAGACACACACAGAGGGACGGCCGTGTGAGGACCCGGGGAGGAGATGGCCTTCTGCACGCCCAGGAGAGAGGCCTCAGGGGGACCCAGCCCTGCCCGCTCCCGGGTCTCACACTCCAGCCTCCAGGACTGGGGGACACACACGTCTGTTGTGTAAGATGGAAGCCCCCCACCCCCAGGCTGTGGCACTTTGCGGTGGCACACTTGGGACACTAACATGCCCTCGGGGCCTCAGCTGTGCCTCTTGTCCACACAGCTGCGGGAGAGGCTGTCCCCTCCTGGGACCTTCACGATGACGATGACAATCATCACAGCAGCCTACGCCACAGGGCTTCCTTCCTTCTCGGTTTTTGTTTTTGTTTTCTCCCTATTTTCCGCTTTCTTTTCTTCGTGTTAAACCTGATTTTGAGACGCAACATGGCTCAGGGCGTTGTTGTTTTTTTTTTGCAAGCCCAGCCCAGGGACTGAGTTCCTCACAGTAAGCTTCAACTTGTAGACTGAACCACGAGGGTTCTATATATATATATATATATATATATATATATATATATATATATATATATTTTCTGCACGACTCCCCTCTCTCTCAAGCAGGAAGGACCGCCAGCCGCCTAAGAAACCTATATTTCCAGAACCGTCGAAGGTAACAAGCGGCAACGAGGTGGTGACTCCGGGGACTCAAGAGTCTGTTTTGAAGGTTGAACAGGAGAGAGACGACCCCTTCCATCAACGTTGTAAACACGCCTACGTCTGGAGTCCCTTGCAAGGCAAGAGGAACTGAGCGTGGTATTTTTATAGCATACCAGTACAGGGCGTTGGGTGCCTTGAGTTCAAGCCCCGGCTGTGTTTACTGGCTTTTTGTGTTCACTTCATACACCCGAGAGACCAATATAGGGGGGGAAGAATTTCCTCAAAAGCCCAGATGACACAGTGAGCCAACAGCACAAAGCACCCAGGGACAGAACACCCAGCCTCCCTCGCCCGTGGCATCACCCCCAGAGCGACTGAGGCCCCTGTGGGCTCGGAGGAAGCCGTTCTCTGTCCCCACACCCCCCACCCCGGGGACCGGAGGTGAGATTCGGACGGGCGCTGGTTCCCCGGGGCGCCTTCACGTGGGTGGCTGGCATCGTGACAAAGATTCCAAGCTCTCTCTCGGGTCTAATCGGCACATTATCTCATGTCTAGACAGTGAGTTAGGCTTGGCACGGGGTCAGCCAGGCCTCCTGGCAGATACCGGGGGTGGGGGGCGGGAGCCGTCCTCCGGACCTCTGATAAACACACCGTCTGCAGGCACGAGGGAGGGACAATGACTTCTGTTCAGTGAGCTGCCTTCTCGAATTCCAGAGGAGACC
Source organism: Saccopteryx bilineata (assembly GCF_036850765.1). NCBI lineage: Eukaryota > Metazoa > Chordata > Mammalia > Chiroptera > Emballonuridae > Saccopteryx > Saccopteryx bilineata. The sequence goes on from NC_089502.1 coordinate 146,198,631, forward strand.
TCGTGTGAGAAGATATATATAGAAATATATCTGTACATTTTCTAGTGAAAGTAAATATACATAGAAATATATCTGTACATTTTCTAGTGAGAAGATATATATAAAAATACTGTACATTTTTTAGTGAGAATATATATAAAATATATATGTACATTTTCTAGTGAGAATATATATAGAAATATATATGTATATTTTCTAGTGAGAATAAATATATAAATATATCTGTACATTTTCTAATGAGAAGATATATTGATATATAGAAATATATGTACATTTTTTAGTGAGAATATATATAAAAATATATATGTACATTTTCTAGTGAGAAGATATATAGAAATATATCTGTACACTTTCTAGTGAGAATATATATAGAAATATATATGTACACTTTCTAGTGAGAATATATATAGAAATATATCTGTACATTTTCTAGTGAGAATATATATAGAAATATATCTGTACATTTTCTAGTGAGAATATATATAGAAATATATCTGTACATTTTCTAGTGAGAATATATATAAAAATATATCTGTACATTTTCTAGTGAGAATATATTTAGAAATATATATACATTTTCTAGTGAGAATATATATAGAAATATATGTACATTTTCTAGTGAGAATATATATAGAAATATATGTACACTTTCTAGTGAGAATATATATAGAAATATATCTGTACATTTTCTAGTGAGAATATATATAGAAATATATCTGTACATTTTCTAGTGAGAAGATATATATAGAAATACTGTACATTTTTAGTGAGAATATATATAAAAATATATGTACATTTTCTAGTGAGAAGATATTATAGAAATACTGTACATTTTTAGTGAGAATATATATAGAAATATATCTGTACATTTCTAGTGAGAATGTATATATAGAAATATATATGTACATTTTCTAGTGAGAAGATATATATAGAAATATATCTGTACATTTTCTAGTGAGAATATATATATAGAAATATATATATTTGGTGTGACTGAGAACAAGGCACGTTTTTTCTGCCCAGAAGGCGGCTGACCGAAATCATTTTTGTTGTTGTTCTTGTTGGCAAGAAGAATGGATCTTCATTTATCATTATTTGCTGGTCTTCCGAGAGCTCATAATTATTATGATTATGTATGATGACGATGATGACCATTAATTATTTTGCATGTCCGGTTCTTTGGGACGAAGGGGACAAGACCGTGCCGCCCACGGGTGGGCGCTCCCCGCGGGCGAATTATCTCGCCGATGTCATCTTCCGCACACCGGTGACGCAGGGCTCTCGTGATCAGCCAACGCAGGGGCCAGACTCTGAAACTGGGGGGTCCGGCTGCCGGCTCTGACTTCTTCCCCGCTGGTCTGCCCAACAGAGCGTTTCAGAACTCAGCACAGTCATGATGTGTGCGCGGTTTTTTTTATTGTATTTTATTTATTCTTTTCTATCTTTTTCTGTTGACATTGGGGTCTTGGACTTCTTGTAACATTTAAATAAAGCAGTGATTTCTTTTTCTGAAATAGACTCTTCTCACTAGAAAATATACAGATATATTTCTATATATATATTCTTACTACAAAATGTACATATATATTTCTATATCTATCTTCTCACTAGAAAATGTACATATATTTCTATATCTATCTTCTCACTAGAAAATGTACATATATTTATATATATTCGCACTAGAAAATGTACATATATATTTCTAAATATCTTCTCACTAGAAAGTGTACATATATATTTCTATATATATCTTCTCACTAGAAAATGTACAGATATATTTCTATATATATCTTCTCACTAGAAAATGTACCTATATATTTCTATATATATTCTCACTAGAAAATGTACATATACTTCTATATATATCTTCTCACTAGAAAATGTACATATATATTTCTCTATATACCTTCTCACTAGAAAATGTACAGATATATTTCTATATATATCTTCTCACTAGAAAATGTACAGATATATTTCTATATATATCTTCTCACTAGAAAATGTACATATATTTCTATATATATTCTCACTAGAAAATGTACAGATACATTTTTATATATTCTCACTAGAAAATGTACATATATATTTCTCTATATACCTTCTCACTAGAAAATGTACAGATATATTTCTATATATCTTCTCACTAGAAAATGTACAGATATATTTCTATATATATCTTCTCACTAGAAAATGTACATATATATTTCTATATATATATTCTCACCAGAAAACATACATATATATTTCTATATATCTTCTCACTAGAAAATGTACATATATATTTCTATATATATCTTCTCACTAGAAAATGTACATATATATTTCTATATATTTCTTCTCACTGAAAAATATCTACGATTTCTGATTTTTGATCGAATCTCTCCACTCTTCCGAACTGAGGAATGTACCTCAAACAAGGTGGTGATCCCATTCAAAATGGGATAGTCTGTGGGGAGAGGGGAGGGGTAAGGGGGTAACCCACATCCCTATGATTCGGTTTCAGTCCAGATCACAATTGTAGCCATAAGAGGAACCAGTTCCGACCTTCCCGCCCCACTCTGGGTCCACGGTGGGTGTGAAGCTCTCTTTCCCTGCACAATGGTTCCAAGGATCTTTCTCCACAGGGAACTTCTCCACAAGAGAATCTGGACACATCTCTTTGTTGGGTCTCTCCCCACCCCCTCCCAGCACCCCCATTGCCAAGAGAAAGAAACCCTTTGTGTCTGGAAGCTCGGACTGTTTCCTGGTCCCCACACACAGAGTTTTTCTCGTCCGGTGGCTTCCAGGACCTCGCCACCCCATGGCCCTTCAGGAAATTTCTTCCCTTCCCCCCTAAAAAAAAGAAGAACATATGTCGATGATGTTGAGTGGGTGTTTCGGAGGTGGGTTAGAAGTAATGGGGACCCACTCCCCACGGACAGCGTGCCTTGGTCAGGGTGCGTCCTGTGTAGGCTGGAGCCCGGTGTCTGCCTCCTTGTTCACACGGTTACCTTGTCCCCCTCTGTCTGTCTGTCTTCTCTGCTCCTCCACGCTAACCCAGCTTTCCCCCAAGGATGGAAAATAATCTCGTCCCGTGTGGCCAGTCACGTAGACACCGAGGGAGAAACCGAAAACAAAACAAAACAAAAAAATGTTTGCACGTGTGACTGACTTGTCCCCGCTCTTCCACTGGTAGCTGTTCACTAATCAGCACCTAATTGATTGTTAATTGATCAAAACCCGTCAGATCGGGGGTGCTGGCCGGGTAGAGGAGGAGGCGTCAGAGTTGGGAGACCGGGGACTGAGGGTGTAGGTTCAGGATGCCACGTTCTTGTCGTCTGAACAGAAGGCTGTGAGTACAAAGACCACTCCGTGCAGGGGTGCAGCGGATGAGGCGTCCACGTGGAATGCTGAGGTCGCCGGTTCGAAACCACAGTCTTGCCCGGTCAGGGCACATAGGGGAGTGGAGGCTTCCTGCTCCTCCCCCCTTCTCTCTAAAAATAAATAAAATATAGATATGTATAGGTAGATATATAGATAGATATAGATATACATATCTTTTAATATATATATATATATATATATATATATATATATATATTTGCATTTTTCTGAAGCTGGAAACAGGGAGAGACAGTCACACAGACTCCCGCATGCGCCCGACCGGGATCCACCCGGCACGCCCACCATGGGGCGATGCTCTGCCCATCCTGGGTGTCGCCAATGCTGTGACCAGAGCCACTCTAGCGCCTGAGGCAGAGGCCACAGAGCCATCCCCAGCGCCCGGGCCATCTTTGCTCCAATGGAGCCTTGGCTGCGGGAGGGGAAGAGAGGGACAGAGAGGAAGGCGCGGCGGAGGGGTGGAGAAGCAAATGGGTGCTTCTCCTGTGTGCCCTGGCCGGGAATCGAACCCGGGTCCCCCGCACTCCAGGCCGACGCTCTACCGCTGAGCCAACTGGCCAGGGCCATATATATATATATATATATATATTTTAAAGAGACAGCATCTTAGCATTACCTACAGAGGTTAAGGACTAACAGTGAATGCACCACCAGGAAGTTCTGACTCACTGGTCCTGCTGGTTCGCCATGTGGTCCGTGGACCCAAACCATGAGCATCTAATATCCCCCCTGTGTTCTGGACACCACGGGAGACTTGCCGAACTGCCCAGTCAGAAGATCCAGGGCTGACTTGTGGGCGCATCGGGATTTAGAAGATCTCATGGCAGGAGGGGTTTCTCAGATCCTAACATTACAGGGTTGCTCGCCGCACCGCCTTATACATCAAACTATAGAGACCAAAATTAGAAGGTGCCAATGTTGATATTAACAAGGTCCCACCAGGCTGCCTATGCACCCAGCACGTGTGACCCCGGAACCCTCTCCGCACCCCCCAGAGACGACATCTAAGCTCCCCGTGCCGTATTTTTCTTAGATTTCCTTAATAGATACTTCTGCTCACAACCCTTTAATTTCATGCGGGGAAAAGTCAGGAGCCAAAAAAAAAAGAAGAAGGAAAGAAAATAAAAAATAAAAAAATAAAGGAACTTCCAAAGTAAACCGGATTGAGAAAGACGCTTTTGACTGCTCATTTTTTTTTTTTAGTTTTTGGTCCTCAACCAAAGCGAAACCCCCCAAAAGAGCGTCGACTCCAATCCCAGCGCACCACGTGGTGGTGGGGACTCTTCAGAAACAAATTATACGTTAACAATTTGCAACCGCAAATCCCCCGGCGATGAGTCTCTGGCCAAGTAGGCACGGCTTTTAAAGAATCGGGGAAAAAAGGAGAAGCCGGTAGAGAGAGAGAGAGGAGACAGTCTTCCGGGGAAAGGCTTTATTTTTTTAATTTGCAGACTGGCTTCCTTTGCCTCTTTCAAGATGTGGAGCGATGGGATGAGTGGCCTCTTGCCAGCTGCTCCACGCCCTTGATGATTCCTCCGATCACAACTGCATTTGCAAGCTCCACGCATTTTTACTTACCTGCTCGGTGACACTGAACACATCCCGTTCCTCTCCATGTGTTGCCATGTTGCCATGGTCACCGTCTCCAGCGGCCCCGACGGATGGCACAAGTGGACACAGTCACTTTGTGTGTTACAAAGCTTTTAAAACATTTTTTTTTTACTTTTTTACTCTGCCTTCTGGTTGTAATCAATATTCACCGTTTGCCTAAGTTAGGGGGCAATGTGCTATGTTTTTGCATTTATGGGCAGTTTTATTATCGTAAAAAAAAAAGCCACTGCAGATTTTCTTCCCCTTAGGCTGTGGTCTTCTGTAAGAACAGTTCACATAAAAATGTCTAAAAATGCCATTTCTCCCCCCGCCATTTTTTGGATAGAGCCGGATTAAAGTTCCAAAGGGTTTCTATAGCATCAAAGGTTCACCCCCACCCTCGTGCCAAGGCGGGAGAAGTGCAACCCCTTGGAACTGACGAGACGTTTCTTTTTCCAAATGCTGGTCATAGAATAGTTTGCAAATGCCAAGAACATATTTTAAAAACACCCAGAAGGCAGGAGGCGGAGAAAGATCAAAGAGAAATGGGATGCCTATTTCAGTGTCCCATATGGGAGAGAGATTTTTAGGAATACATTTGGCCTGCATTTCTGCTTACAGGGGGAAAGTCTCTGTGTCCTGCGGGTGCGATGGCTCATCCTCGCTTGTCAGCGTCCTAAGCTGGAGACGGGAGATGGAAGTGCAGATGAGAAGGTTGCAGCAACTGGGCGTGGCCTTGGGTGGGCATGAGGGGCAAACGGGGATGGTCTCCCACCAAAGGAAACCATCATTGCCACCACCATCACTATTATCATCACCATCATCATCATCATCACTATCATCACCAACATCATCACCATCACCACCATCATCACCATCACCATCATCATCCTCACCATCCTCACCATCATCATCACCATCATCACCATCATCACCATCATCGTCATCATCACCACCATCATCACCATCATCACCACCATCACTATCATCACCATCACCACCATCATCACCATCATCACCATCACCACCACCATCACTATCATCACCATCACCATCATCATCCTCACCATCATCACCATCATTACCATCATCACCATAATTACCATCATCACCATCATCATCACCGTCATTACCATCAACATCATCATCACTGTCATTACTGTCATCATCATCATCATCACCATCATCATCAACATCACCACCATCACCATCATCATCACCATCATCACCATTATCACCACCATCACCATCATCCTCCTCACATCATTACCATCATCATCACCATCATCACCATCACCACCACCATCACTATCATCACCATCACCATCATCATCCTCACCATCATCACCATCATTACCATCATCACCATAATTACCATCATCACCATCATCATCACCGTCATTACCATCAACATCATCATCACTGTCATTACTGTCATCATCATCATCATCACCATCATCATCAACATCACCACCATCACCATCATCATCACCATCATCACCATTATCACCACCATCACCATCCTCCTCCTCACATCATTACCATCATCATCACCATCATCACCATCATCACCTTCATCATCATCATCATCATCACCATCATCACCATCATCATCATCATCACCAACATCACCATCATTACCATCATCACCATCATTACCATCATCACCATCAACATCATCATCACTGTCATCACTATTATCACCATCATCACCCTTACCATCACCATCATCATCATCACCATCACCATCATCACCATCATTATCATCATCACCATCATTATCATCAACATCATCATCACTGTCATCACTATCATCACCATCATCACCCTTACCATCACCATCATCATCACCATCATCACCATCACCATTATCACCATCATCACCATCATCATCACCATCACTGTCATCACTGTCATCATCATCATCATCACCATCATCACCTTCATCATCATCATCATCACCATCATCACCATCATCATCATCATCACCAACATCACCATCATTACCATCATCACCATCATTACCATCATCACCATCATCATCACCGTCATTACCATCAACATCATCATCACTGTCATCACTGTCATCATCATCATCATCACCATCATCACCATCCTCCTCCTCATCATCACCATCATCATCAACATCACCACCATCACCATCATCATCCTCACCATCATCACCATCATCATCATCACCACCATCACCATCATCACCAACATCATCACCATCACCACCATCACCATCATTACCATTATCACCATCATCATCACCGTCATTACCATCACCATCATCATCACTGTCATCATCATCATCATCACCATCATAACCATCATCATCACCATCAGAATCATCCTCCTCATCATCACCATCATCATCACCGTCATCACCATCATCATCACCCTTACCATCACCATCACCATCAGCATCATCACCTCATCAACATCACCATCACCAACATCATCAACACCATCATCAACATCACCATCACCAACATCATCATCACCATTATCACCACCATCATCACCATCATCACCACCACCATCACCATCACCATCATCATCACTATCATCACCATCACCATCATCATCCTCATCATCATCACCATCATCACCATTATCACCACCATCACCATCATCATCCTCACATCATTACCATCATCATCACCATCATCACCATCATCACCTTCATCATCATTATCATCATCACCATCATCACCATCATCACCACCATCACCATCATTACCATCATCACCATCATCATCACCGTCATTACCATCAACATCATCATCACTGTCATCACTATCATCACCATCATCACCCTTACCATCACCATCATCATCACCATCATCATCATCATCACTGTCATCACTGTCATCATCATCATCATCACCATCATCATCAACATCACCACCATCACCATCATCATCACCATCATCACCAACATCACCATCATCATCCTCACCATCATTACCATCATCATCACCATCATCACCTTCATCATCATCATCATACCATCATCATCATCATCATCATCATCACCAACATCACCATCATCACCATCATCACCATCATTACCATCATCACCATCATCATCACCGTTATTACCATCAACATCATCATCACCATCATCATCAACATCACCACCATCACCATCATCATCACCATCATCACCATCATCACCACCATCACCATCATCACCATCACCATCATCATCCTCACCATCATCACCATCATCATCACCATCATCATCATCATCACCATCATCACCATCACCACCATCACCATCATTACCATCATCACCATCATCATCACCGTCATTACCATCACCATCATCATCACTGTCATCATCATCATCATCACCATCATAACCATCATCATCACTGTCATCATCACCATCATCACCATCATAACCATCATCATCACCATCAGAATCATCCTCCTCATCATCACCATCATCATCACCATCATCACCATCATCATCACCCTTACCATCACCATCACCATCAGCATCATCACCATCACCAACATCATCATCACCATTATCACCACCATCATCACCATCACCATCATCACCATCATCACCACCACCATCACCATCACCATCAACATCACTATCATCACCATCACCATCATCATCCTCATCATCATCACCATCATCATCATCATCACCACCATCATCACCATCATCATCACCATCATCACCACCATCACTATCATCTCCATCATCATCCTCACCATCACCATCATCATCATCACCATCATCACCACCATCATCATCACTATCCTCTTACTCATGCTAAAGAGTAAAATGTTGGGTCTAAGATCAACCCACTCACCTCTAACTTCTCAAAATACAAATGGTCCTTGGTAGGGTAGCCAGATCTTGCAATTAAGCATACAAGGTGTCCAGTGGAAGGGAATTTGAGATTTACACAACATCGTTCTTTCCTCTAGGGGTCACGTACAAAACGTGTAGAAAATACTTATATAAAAGAGAAAAAAAACAAAAACAAACGTTCTTCAGAAAACCAAACTGAACCAAGGTCTTGTCTTTTTTTTTTTTTTTTTTCTGAAGCTGGAAACAGGGAGGCAGTCACACAGACTCCCGCATGCGCCTGACCGGGATCCACCCAGCACGCCCACCAGGGGGCGATGCTCTGCCCATCCGGCGCGTCACTCTGTTGCGACCAGAGCCATTCTAGCGCCTGGGGCAGAGGCCAAGGAGCCATCCCCAGTGCCTGGGCCCTCTTTGCTCCAATGGAACCTCGGCTGCGGGAGGAGAAGAGAGAGACAGAGAGGAAGGAGAGGGGGAGGGGTGGAGAAGCAGATGGGTGCCTCTCCTGTGTGCCCTGGCCGGGAATCGAACCCGGGACTTCCACACGCCAGGCCGATGCTCTACCACTGAGCCAACCGGCCAGGGCTGAGGTCTTGTCTTTAACCAGACAACCCTACCCTACTCAAGGATCTCTCTACCTTCCATGCCTCAGAGACCAGAGGACGTCTGGAGACATGGACCTCCAAGAAGGAGGTGGTGCAGGTGAGCATTCATGCCACGAAGAAAAAGGCAGAAATCGGGGAAAACTGCCCAATCCTTCACTTTGCCATGAGCTGACTTTGCTTCTGGGGACCTTGCTTCCCCGAAGATCCGATTCCCTTCCCCCCTCGGCTAAGGAAACAGTGGCCAAAGAAGGATCGAGTGAGATGTTTTCATATCTGCTTGTTTAGTGGCTTCTAAGAACCAATGCATATTCACCAGTTTATCCCAGAAGGTCTTCTGACACTCACATTGTCACCAAGAGCACATCACCTTTTTCCGGGAGTCACCCAATCTTCCCTAACCAACCCATCCCTGTCCTCCACGCCCTTGGCGATTTTAGTGAAACATAATTTTCTTTGAAAAATCATCCCCTCCTTTGCCAACATGTTTGAACTCTCTCCTCCTCAATCAAAACCTCTAAAACCAATCTCTATGTCTCTCTAAAATCCATCAACAAATCATTTTAAAAAAATTTTAAAAAGCAGTCAAGCTTCTATAACTGCAGGCTATATCGACTAATTTTCCTTCCTCACGCACTTGGGGAAAAAATAATGTCAGGTAATTAATGTAGCCTTTGATGGAAAATATAATAACCAAATAGGAAAAGGTCCCCACTGAAGTTATTTCCTTTGAAAGTACACTGGTTGATATCTCTTATCTCAGTTGTTGCTTAAATAGCAGGCTTGAGTTTAATACCAGCAATATTTCCCCCTCTTATTCCACTTATTCTGACCCCAACCAGGGACAAATTGGGTCACCTGAGGACTGGATGTCCCCCCCACTGTCCCTGCATTCAGCTGATGCTGCCTATTGCAACAGTATCTCTATTTGCAAAGAATGTAACCACTTGGTTTTTATACACAGACGATTGTTTCCATATGTGGAACGTATGTAACATGTATCTGTATTTCTTTCCAAAAAAAAAAAAAAAAAGGAATACTTTTCCAGGTGCGGAGAAGGTGGTGGGGCCCTAGGGGTAAAGTGGATGTAGAGACATGTTCCTAGGTTTCGCATAACAGGCCCGAAATGTTTCGTCTCTCTTGGAAACTGTTACATAACATAACCGCGTGTTGTGGCACTTCAGGATACAGGCTCCTTGGTTGGTAAACAAAGGCAGCTCCTCTTAGACACCTACCCAGGGGCACGTGGCGAACTGGTGGGTGGCTCTTCTCACAGAACACGGGTCTTGTACTTAAAGATTCTGGTAATTCAAGTGCACTGAGCATGTCGGGTTTTGGGGTTGTTTTTTTTTTTCTAGGACTTGCCGTGGCATGGGCACCGATTATGCAGTCATATTAACTTTCTTTTAGTCCAGTTATGCAATCTAATTCTTTGCAGTGAGTGCCTTAATAAGCACTTTATGAAAAGAAAGAAAGAGAGAGAGAGACAGGGAGGAAAGGAGAGAGGGAGGGAGGGAGGAAAAAGAAAGAAAGAAATAAAGACAGGAAGGAAGGAAGGAAGGAAGGAAGGAAGGAAGGAAGGAAGGAAGGAAGGAAGGAAGGAAGGAAGGAAGGAAGGAAAAGGAAAGAAGGGAGGGAGGGATGGAGGAAAAGAGGGAGGGAGGGATGGAGGGAAAGAGGAGGGAGGAAGAGAAGGAAGGGAAGAAAAAGAAAGAAAGGAAGGAAGGAAGGAAGGAAGGAAGGAGGGAGAAAGGGAGGGAGGGAAGGAAAGGAAGGAAAGGAAGGAAGGAAGGAAAGGAAGGAAGGAAGGAAGGAAGGGGGAGGGAAGGAGGGAGAAGAAGGGAAGAAAAAAAGAAAGAAAGGAAGGAAGGAAGGAAGGAAGGAAGGAAGGAAGGAAGGAAGGAAGGAAGGAAGGAAGGGGGAGGGAAGGAGGGAGAAGAAGAAAAAAAGAAAGAAAGGAAGGAAGGAAGGAAGGGAATGGAAAGGAAAGAAGGAAGGAAGGAAGGAAGGAAGGAAGGAAGGAAGGAAGGAAGGAAAGATGGAAGGAAGGAAGGAAGGAAGGAAGGGGGAGGGAAGGAGGGAGAAGAAAGGAAGAAAAAAAAGGAAGGAAGGAAGGAAGGATGGAAGGAAGGAAGGAAGGAAGGGAATGGAAAGGAAAGAAGAAAGGAAGGAAGGAAGAAAGGAGGGAGAAAGGGAGGGAGGGAAGGAAAGGAAGGAAGGAAGGAAGGAAGGGGGAGGGAAGGAGGGAGAAGAAGGGAAGAAAAAAAGAAAGAAAGGAAGGAAGGAAGGAAGGAAGGAAGGGGGAGGGAAGGAGGGAGAAGAAGGGAAGAAAAAAAGAAAGAAAGGAAGGAAGGAAGGAAGGAAGGAAATGTAAAGGAAAGAAGAAAGGAAGGAAGGAAGGAAGGAAGCAAGCAAAGGGAAGTTTGACAGTCTAGTACCTCACTGGAGATGATGAGAATCAGATTTCTGTCGTCCTATTGAGGAACTGACGGTTACATGAGAAGAAGGACGTGGGTATCGTCCCCTGCGCTGAGAATCTGGAGGAGTAAGATCGGAGGAGGAGACGAGAACAGAAGAGCAAAGTCATTGCAAGAATCGTGGTGACCTGGTGGCTCTCAGACGTCCCGTAGGTCACAGTCACGGGAGGGGGGGGGTCCTTACTTGAAATGCAGAGCCCATGACTGTTCAAATAGGTTCCAAATAGGACCTGAGATCTTTGTTTGCTTCTTTTTTTTTAAATCATTCATTATACTTCACTTTACCCAGCCACCCGCAGATGAGGAGATAAACAGAATGAGGTCTGTGCGCACCGTGGAGTAGTACGTAGGCATGAAAAGGAGCGAGGTTCTGCCTCAGGCTACCGTGGGGACGGAGCTTGAACGCACGGTGCTCCGTGCAGAAGACCACCTACAGTGTCTCATTCTGTTTTATCCCAAATGTCTCAAATAGGCGCGCGAGAGAAAGCGGAGGTGGGGTTGCCGGGGGCTCGGGGGAGCGGGGTTGGGGCAAAGAATGAGAAGACTGTGGAGGGCCCCTGCTTCGTGGGTCTCTTTTGGGGATGATGGAGATGTTCTGCAGCAAGAACGGAAGGGGAGAGTGTCGCTGTGTCACAGGTCGGTGCAGACCGGACGACTATGAATGTTCTGCATTCTACCATCCATCTATGTATCTATCTATGTATCTATCTATGTATCTATCTATCTATCATCTATCTATCTATCTATGTATCTATCCATCTATCTATCATGCATCTATATATCACCTATGTATCTACCTATGTATGTATGTATGTATCTATCTATCCAACTATCTATCAATCTATCTTCTACCTATTATCTATCTATAAATTATCTATCTATCTATCTATCATCTATCTATCTATCTCTTCATTGCTCTATCTCTTCATCTGTCAATCTGCTTATCTATCATCTATCTATCCATCTATCTATGCATCTGTCTATCTCTCTATCTATCCATCTATCTATCTATCTATCTATCATGTATCTATCACCTATCTATGTATCTATTCATTATCTATCTATCTATCCATCTATCATGCATCTATATATCACCTATCTATCTACCTATGTATGTATGTATCTATCTATCCAACTATCTATCAATCTGTATTCTATCTGTTATCTATCTATAAATTATCTATCTATCTATCATCTATCTATCTCTTCATCTATTTATCTATCTATTCATCTGTCAATCTGTTTATCTATCATCTATCTATCCATCTATCTATTCATCTGTCTATCTCTCTATCTATCCATCTATCTATCTATCATGTATCTACCACCTATCTATGTATCTATTCATTATCTATCTATCTATCTATCTATCTATCTATCTATCTATCTATAATCTATCTATATATCATCTATCCATCATCTATGTATCTATCTATGTATCTGTGTATGCTTTATCTATCCATCATCTATCTATATATCATCTATCTATTACCATCTATTTATCATCTATCAACTATCTATTTACCCATCATCTATGTATGTATGTATCTATCTACCTATGTATGTATAATATGTACCTATCTATCATCTATCTATCTATCTATCTATCTATCTATCTATCTATCTATCATCTACCTATCACCTATCTGTCTATCATTTATCTGTCTATCTGTCTATCTGTCTGTCATCTATCTATCTATCTATCATCTATTATCTATCTATATCTATCTATCTATCATCTATCTATATATCATCTATCTATATATCATCTATCTATCTATCATCTATCACCTGTCTATCTATCTATCTATCTATCTATCTATCTATCTATCTATCTATCATTTATCTGTCTATCTATCCATCATCTATCTATCTATATATCTATCTATCTATCATCTATCTATCACCTATCTGTCTATCATTTATCTGTCTATCTGTCTATCTATCTATCATTTATCTATCTATATAAAGAAACACAGGCATAGATATATCTGTGTGTCTGACTCATGGCACCCTGTAAATGGACCTTATTTGCAAATAGGTCTGTGCAGACAGGATGAAGGGAGGGGTCTGAGAGGAGACATCCTGGGTCGGGGGGGGGGCCCTGCATGCTCCCAGTGACAGGGACCTTAGAAGAGACGGAGGAGGAGACACAGACACAGAGGAGAAGCCACGTGGGGACGGAGGCAAAGACGGGAGGGAGGCAGCCACCATCTGCCTGCCCCACCAGAGTGGCGAGCACCTGTCTACGACTTTCCTTCTACTAGTAGATACTCCTGGCTCTGACACAAGGCAGCGATGAGTAAATAGCTTCCATTTTGCCCCGAAATCCCTTTCCACGTGCTCCGCCCCCCCCCCCCCGCCCCCCTGCTCCCACGACGGGTCAGAGTGAGTTCACATCCACACGCCACGCTTTTTCTGGACGACTCCACAGACACAATTCAACGGGCGGTCTGCAACATTTCCCGGACACGTATCTCTTCTTGTGTGTGTGTGTGTTTTCCTTTCTTTCCCCCCATGCTATTCTGTTTCAAGATACACCGTCCAGACAATCTGGAAGTGTTTTAGGACACTCCATGGAGCAGGAGATGTCTGACCGAAACAGGAACGCCGCCCCCCCCCCGCCCTGGTTTGCAGAGACCTCGCCGGTACCCTGTGTTATCATTCACTGTGTGCCCCAGACAGATGGGTGGGGGGGGCACATTCTCCACGGAACGGCCCTAAACATCTGGTCTGCTCCAATAAAGCTATGTCCCGCCCTCCTTGCTAGCTAGCTAGCCAGCTAGCTAGCCAGCCAGCTGCCTTCCCCTGGGATTCTTCTGGCTACAAAGTATACGTTTCCTCTGTTAATTTCTGTTGTTGTTGTTATTCTCGCCAGTCATTCTAGAACGCTTTCCGGTGGCCCTCCCTCCCCCCAATTATGTAAACCTGGGGGACAGTGGTGAGGGGGAGCCATCCCCAGGACTCAGAAGGGCCCTTTCCAGTCTCCCAACTCAGCAAAGAACCGCCTAATAGTTCTGTTTGGTTATCGGATCCTCCCTGGGAATGCGGGACTCTGTCTCACGGGAGAGTCCGAATGCCTAAGAGAGGCAGGCAGTTCCTAGAAGGAAGGGAATCTGCGTCCCCAGAGATCTCGCCTTGGGGGAGGAGGGGGAAACTTTGATCAGAGAATGAGGGACCCAGGTGTGCAAGCAAAGCAATTAATTGACTGTGGCTTGACCAGGAGGTGGCACAGTGGATAGAGCATCTGGACTGGGGACACGGAGGACCGGGGTTCGAGACCCCCGAGGTCACCAGTTTGAGTGCAGCGTCACTGGCTTGAGCAAGGGGTCACTCAGTCTACTGTAGCCCCCTGGTCAAGGCACATATGAGAAAGCAATCAATGAACAACTAAGGAGCCGCAACAAAGAACTGATGCTTCTCATCTCTCTCCCTTCCTGTCTGTCTGCCCCTATCTGTCCCTCTCTCTGTGTCCCTGTCTCTCTCTCTCTCTCACACACACACACACACACGCAAAAAGCCATTGACTATTGGCTCGACAGGTCATCTACGTGAACTGCAGGGTAAAGTACAGGTCCCTGGGTGTGCCCGCACCACGTTATTCAACGGTTCGAAAAAGTGGGTGTCGACTTAAGTTTGGGAAAATGGATTTCAGGGAGGAGCAGTCGTGTGTTCTTGGTCACCCCGGCAGGTGGAGGGGGGTGACATGATTCTTCTCTGTTTGTGTCCATTACCAGCTGTGCACACACACAAACACACATACACACACACACACACACACACAAGTGGATCAGAATGCCTGACCTGCGGTGGCACAGTGGATAAAGCGTCCACCTGGAACGCCGAGGTCACCGGTTCAAAACCGCGGGCTTGTCTGGTCAAGGCACATGCAACAGACAAGCAATCAATAAACAACTAAAGCGAAGCAACTATGAGTTGATGCTTCTTACACTTCCTCTATCTCTGTCCTCTCTCTCTCTCTCTCTCTCTCTCTCTCTCTTTGCAAAATCAATCAATAAAATATATACATTTTAAAAATAATTGTAGGCCCTGGCCGGTTGGCTCAGCGGTAGAGCGTCGGCCTGGCGTGCGGGGGTCCCGGGTTCGATTCCCGGCCAGGGCACACAGGAGAAGCGCCCATCTGTTTCTCCACCCCTCCCCCTCTCCTCCTTCCTCTCTGTCTCTCTCTTCCCCTCCCGCAGCCAAGGCTCCATTGGAGCAAAGATGGCCCGGGCGCTGGGGATGGCTCCGTGGCCTCTGCCCCAGGCGCTAGAGTGGCTCTGGTCACAGCAGAACGACGCCCTAGAGGGGCAGAGCATCGTCCCTGGTGGGCGTGCCGGGTGGATCCCGGTCGGGCGCATGCGGGAGTCTGTCTGACTGTCTCTCCCCGTTTCCAGCTTCCGAAAAATACAAAAAAAAAAAAAATTGTATTAGCAGGGTCCTGACTTCTGAGCTGTGAGGTCTTCTTATCCACACATTCCCCAAGGGAAGGCTGGTCAAGGGCAGTCCCTGGAGGCTGGACTTCCCCCCACGCCCACCCACCCCCACCGGCTAACCTCCTGAACAGTTCCTTCTAGACGCCCCACGTGCGGGGGGGGGGGATTTCAAGAGCAGACACATCCCTGTCACGGCTTTTGCCATGGGTGGGGTCACCTTTCAAATACTGCACGCCCTCCTCCTCCGTCTGCCTAGCAGGGAGGGCAGGGAGGGGCAGGGAGGCGGGGGGGGGGGGCCCACCTGGCTGGCGGACGGGGCCGCCCGGCTTGTAAAAACCATATCCGTCTGCGCTCACAAAGGCCTTTTGTAGACGCCAGACCACAGCAGGGCAGGACTGGAGCTGGAAGGGCATCGTCTCAGCGCGGAGTCGGGCAGTAACAAGGTCCCACAGCCGGGCAGAGAACGGGGTGGGGTTGGGGGTGGCAGCTGGGACGACAGACATGGACAGATCACAGTTCTGCAGGATGGAAGTCCGTGTTTCAGTCCCTGGTGAGCACCCACTTCCCTCCATCCACCACCCTGAGGGGGGCGGACGGCAGGAGGAAGCTCTCTGGGGTCCCTTTATCTGGGGACACTGACGTTCTCCATCAGACTCCGCCCTCAGAAGTTCAGGGGACCCTCATGACCTCCAAAAGGCCCTGGTGCCAGCATTGTGGGGGGGGGCAGGGGGACGGGGAGGAGGGATGGCATTTCTTTTTTTTTTTTTTTGTACTTTTCTGAAGCTGGAAATGGGGAGGCAGTCAGACAGACTCCCGCATGCGCCCGACCGGGATCCACCCGGCACGCCCACCAGGGGCGATGCTCTGCCCCTCCGGGGCGTCGCTCTGCCACAACCAGAGCCACTCTAGTGCCTGGGGCAGAGGCCAAGGAGACATCCCCAGCGCCCAGGACATCTTTTTGCTCCAATGGAGCCTTGGCTGCGGGAGGGGAAGAGAGAGACAGAGAGGAAGGAGAGGGGGAGGGGTGGAGAAGCAGATGGGCGCTTCTCCTGTGTGCCCTGGCCGGGAATCGAACCCGGGACTCCCGCACACCAGGCTGACGCTCTACTGCTGAGCCAACCGGCCAGGGCCAAGGGATGGCATTTTTGAGGGAACACAGTCCGATCCGTCTGTAGCTCACACGCTGTTCACACTCAAGCTCAGTAAGAGAGACGCTTTCAAACGAAGGAACAGGTGGTCGACATCGTAAGGTGTACCCGTGCCTCAGGCCGTGATCCAGTGGATTGCACGGGCCACAGAAGGTTACCAGAAAGGCTCCCACTGCCGGCCCAGCTGACATTCATCCGCCTTACGCCTTTGCTCCAAGCGGGTGGCAGAGTAGCTGCAAGCCCCCCCCCCACCCGACTCGCTGGCCGGTCCTTCAGCCTCCCGGCCCTTCCTCAACGTCCACCTGCTGGAACTGGGGGGCCGACAGGTGAATCGCATTCCCCCTGACAGGTAAGAAAAAACTTCTGTGTTCAGGAAACCTTGCTGGTGGATCCTGGGATTCAACGCTGTATATAGAAAGGTCCACCGGAAAGTTCTGTCTGTTTTTGGAATAAAACAAAATACCGATTTTTCTGACCGTCAATAAACTTTATTCAATAATATTTATATTTCCACACCAATCCTATCTTCCGAATAGGGTCCGAAATGGTTTGCTGAGCTGCATTCAGCCTTTCTGCGATCTCCGATGTTGTCAGAAAGGGATCTTGCTCCAACAGGGTCTTAACAACATCGTCATCATCGATCAAAGATGGTCGCCCCAGAACGTGGCTTATCAGAAAGGTCAAAATCACCTGTTTCGAATTTTTCAAACCGTCTTCTGCACGTCCTATCAGAAACTATACCTTCACCAAACACTTTCAATAAATTTCTACATGCTTCTGTAGCATTTCTTCCTTGTTGGAATTCGTATACAATACAGTGGTGTACATGAACTTTATCAGTAGCCATGGGTACACTATATCGCTTCACACATAAGACTAACGTGAACCAACTTTGTTTTAGTTAATTTGCTACGTCACTATGTATACATTAAGTGATAAAAATAGAGAGGCAGGCCCTGGCCGGTTGGCTCAGTGGTACAGCGTTGGCCTGGCGTGCAAAAGTCCCGGGTTTGATTCCCGGCCAGGGCACACAGGAGAGGCGCCCATCTGCTTCTCCACCCCTCCCCCTCTCCTTCCTCTCTGTCTCTCTCTTCCCCTCCCGCAGCTGAGGCTCCATTGGAGCAAAGATGGCCCAGGCACTGGGGATGCCTCCTTGGCCTCTGCCCCAGGCGCTATAGTGGCTCTGGTCGCGGCAGAGTGACGCCCCGGAGGGGCAGAGCATCGCCCCCTGGTGGGCAGAGCGTCGCCCCTGGTGGGCGTGCCGGGTGGATCCTGGTCAGGCGCATGCAGGAGTCTGTCTGACTGTCTCTCCCCGTTTCTAGCTTCAGAAAAAAAAAAAAAATAGAGAGGCACACATGCGCCAAGTAAACAGGTGCTTACGTGTTGAAAGTTGTTGTGATAGAAACGGACAGAACTTTCCGGTAGACCTTAACCCCGGAGGTCACCACCCAGGGAACAGGCAAGGAAGGTAGGACAGACCTTAGACAAAAAAGAACTGAAAACACCACAATACTGAGTTTAAAAAACAAACAAACAAACAAACATTCCTGAACCATTGAGAATCGACCCCACCGTGTC